>NC_044032.1:237373843-238728168 GCF_901765095.1 Microcaecilia unicolor | reverse complement strand
AAACCTAAAATTGGAAGGTACCAGAATTCTTCAGAGTGTTACTGGCTCCGCTTGACTTGTTGAATATGTCCTTCATAAGCTTCACAAAACTCAGTTTTGTTTCTTGATTTTGCTGCAGAGTTTTATACAGTGAAGCAAATCATAAAGGGATTGCTTTTAGTTATCAAGAACCAGTGTCTGTGTACACAAAATGAGAAAGGCACCAATAGCCATTTGATATATCTTATTTGTCCATTATTTTCAGGTACTCTCCAGCTTATAATTGAAAAAGAAAAACGCCTATATTGCGACCCAAATCGGGAGATAGACGTTTATCTCACAAAAACGAATAAAGCGGTATAATCGAAAGCCGAATTTGGACGTTTTCAACTGCACTCCGTCGCGGATGCGGACAAAGTTGATGGGGGCGTGTCGAAGGCGTGGTGAAGGCGGAACTGGGGCGTGGTTATCGGGCGATCAGAGATGGGCGCCTTTCGCCGATAATGGAAGAAAAATATGCGTTTTTAGCGAGCATTTAGGGCACTTTTCCTGGACCCTGTTTTTCCACGAATAAGGCCCCAAAAAGTGCCCTAAATGACCAGATGACCACTGGAGGGAATCGGGGATGACCTCCCCTGACTCCCCAGTGGTCACAAACCCCCTCCCACCACAAAATATGCCGTTTCACAACTTTTTATTTTCACCCTCAAATGTCATACCCACCTCCCTGGCAGCAGTATGCAGGTCACTGGAGCAGTTATTAGGGGGTGCAGTGGACTTCAGGCAGGTGGACCCAGGCCCATCCCCCCCCCACCTGTTACACTTGTGCTGGTAAATGGGAGCCCTCCAAACCGCCCCCCAAACCCACTGTACCAACATGTAGGTGCCCCCCTTCACCCCTTAGGGCTATAGTAATGGTGTAGACTTGTGGGCGGTGGGTTTTGAGGGGGATTTTGGGGGCTCAACACCCAAGGGAAGGGTGCTATGCACCTGGGAGCTCTTTTACCTTTTTTTTTTGTTTTTGTAAAAGTGCCCCCTAGGGTGCCCAGTTGGTGTCCTGGCATGTGAGGGGGACCAGTGCACTACGACTCCTGGCCCCTACCACGAACAAATGCCTTGGATTTATTCGTTTTTGAGCTGGGCGCTTTCATTTTCCATTATCACTGAAAAACAAAAACGCCCAGCTCACAAATTGTCGAATAAAACATGGACGTCTATTTTTTTCGAAAATACGGTTCGGTCCGCCCCTTCACGGACCCGTTCTCGGAGATAAACGCCCATGGAGATAGACGTTTTTGTTCAATTATGCCCCTCTCTGTGTCTTCTGTTGATTGTCTGGAACACTGCAGTCCCCAGATTCCCTTTCCAGTCTTTTGATACAGAGGCATCCATATGTCTGAGTATCCTGATTGTACCTTTTCTTATGAGTAGGTTCCTCTCTAACAAAAAAGTAGTTAGGAAATGATTCAAGTCAGAAGGTACATTTCTTTTCTAGCACACTGGTAGCAAGCGTGTTAACACTGTCTGCTTTGTTCAGTTTATAGATGAAGACATCACCTATTATCACCCATCCAAGGTCATGCATTGGGCATAGGAGGCATTGTGTGGGCCATTACACAGCTGATAAACATTATGTAGTCTTACTATTGGGCTCATTTTCAAAAGAGAAAAATGTCCAAAATGTGGCATAAGTCTGCATTTGGATGTTTTTCTCACAAAAACGTCCAAATCAGTATTTTCGAGGCCTCAGATATGGATGACAATGAGGGGCATAATCGAACGGGATGACTAAGTTTTCCTGAGGACGTCCTCACAGGACGTCCGGCGAAGGGGCGGGGAAACCCGTATTATCGAAACAAGATGGGCGGCCATCTTTTATTTCAATAATATGGTCGGGGACGCCCAAATCTCAACATTTAGGTCGACCTTAGAGATGTCGTCCTTAGAGATGGTCGTCCCCGGTTTTTGGAGATAATGGAAACCGAGGACGCCCATCTCCGAAACAACCAAATACAAGCCCTTTGGTCATGGGAGGAGCCAGCATTCATAGTGCACTGGTCCCCCTCACATGCCAGGACACCAACCAGGCACCCTAGGGGGCACTGCAGTGGACTTCAGAAATTGCTCCCAGGTGCATGGCTCCCTCACCTTGGGTGCTGAGCCCCCCAACCCATGGGCGTAGTTTGTTTCATTTGGGGGGGGGGGGCAAAGGATGGGGCGGAGCATATTAGCATATTCATTTGCATATTGTTGCATTTTACATTGTTGAAACTGATATAATTATTGGGAATATCTGGATTTATATTGCAACAAGGAATTTATTTTTATATTCTAGGGCAATTTTGGAAGTTAAATCATTTGAAAATTCTGGTCGCATCCAGAGAATTGCCTTAACAGTAGTTAGCTGGCACTTGGCAATAAAGTTGGAACAAAAAGACATGAAGGTACCCAAAGTGAAAAGACACCCCCAAATCACTAATGTTGAAACACAGACCAAGAAATATAGGTGGAAAGCGATGGCCACAAATGCTCGTAGTCTAAGCAATAAAGTTCATGACCTTCAAGCCCTGATGTTGGAGGCAGACTTAGATGTTGTTGCAATCACAGAGACGTGGCTCAACAGTTCCCATGAATGGGATGCAAGCATACCAGGCTATAATCTATTTAGGAAGGATAGAGAGGGTCGTAAAGGTGGAGGAGTAGCTCTGTATGTGAGGAATGATATCATGGCAACTGAAATGACAGAGACCTGGGGAAAAGAAGAAGCGATATGGATCACCTTAAAAAGAGAGGATAGAACCTCTGTCCACGTGGGTGTTGTCTACAGACCCCCCACACAATTAGAGGAACTAGATAAAGATCTGATTGCAGATATTCAAAAATTAGGAAAGAAAAAAGAGGTTCTGTTGATGGGAGATTTCAATCTGCCGGATGTAGATTGGAAGGTTCCGTCTGCCAAATCGGAAAGAAGTAGAGAAATCGTGGATGCTTTCCAAAGTGCTCTGCTCAGACAGATGGTGACGGAACCCACGAGGGAGGGAGCGATGCTGGATCTGGTGCTCACAAATGGGAATAGCGTGTCAAATGTGTGAGTGTGTGCACACCTGGGAAGCAGTGACCATCAAACGGTTTGGTTTGATATGACGGCTGAAGTGGAGGGCGGCCACTCTAAACTCAAAGTCCTGGATTTCAAGCGTGCTGACTTTAGTAAAATGGGGGAATACCTGAGGAAGGAGATGATGGGATGGGAGGACAAACATGAAGTGGAAGGTCTGTGGTCCAGGCTGAAAGAAACAATAAATAGGGCCACAGACCTTTATGTAAGGAGAGTAAATAAAAGCAAGAGGAAAAGGAAACCAATATGGTTCTCCAAGCAAGTAGCTGAGAAAATAAAGGCTAAAGAGTTGGCATTCCAGAAATATAGAAAATCTCAAGAAGAGGAACACGGGGAGAAATACCGGATGAAACTGAAAGAAGCCAAGAGAGAGGTACGTCTGGCGAAGGCGCAAGCGGAAGAACAAATGGCTAGAAATATAAGGAGGGGCGACAAAAATTTCTTCAGGTATATTAGTGAAAGAAGAATGACTAAAAAGGGAATTGTGAGACTAAAAGATACAGTGAACCGCTATGTAGATAATGATGAAGAAAAAGCCAATTTGCTAAATAGATACTTTTGTTCGGTTTTCACTGAAGAAAATCCTGGAGAAGGACCACGAGGGACTGGCAAAAGTACACCTGAGAATGGAATGGATATAGCACCGTTCACGGAAGAGAGTGTGTATCAACAACTTGGAAAGCTAAAGGTGGACAAAGCCATGGGACCGGACGGGATCCACCCCAGAATATTGAGGGAACTCAGAGAGGTCCTGGCGGGTCCTCTTAAAGATTTGTTTAATAAATCCTTGGAGACGGGAGAGGTTCCGAGGGACTGGAGAATGGCGGAGGTGGTACCTCTTCACAAAAGTGGTGATAGGGAAGAAGCTGGAAACTACAGGCCGGTAAGCCTCACTTCGGTTATTGGAAAAGTAATGGAAGCCATGCTGAAGGAAAGGATAGTGAATTTCCTAGAAACCAACAAGCTGCAAGATCCGAGACAACATGGTTTTACCAGAGGGAAATCGTGCCAAACGAATCTCATTGAATTCTTTGATTGGGTAACTGGAGAATTGAATCATCGACGTGCTATAGACGTAATCTACTTAGATTTTAGCAAAGCTTTTGACACGGTTCCTCACAGGAGGCTCTTAAATAAACTAGATGGGCTGAAGATAGGTCCCGAAGTGGTGAACTGGATTAGGAACTGGTTGACGGACAGACGACAGAGGGTTGTGGTAAATGGAGTTCGCTCGGAGGAGGGAAAGGTGAGTAGCGGAGTGCCTCAGGGATCGGTGCTGGGGCCGATTCTGTTCAATATATTTGTGAGTGACATTGCCGAAGGGTTAGAAGGTAAAGTTTGCCTATTTGCGGATGATACTAAGATTTGCAACAGAGTGGACACCCGGGAGGGAGTGGAAAGCATGAAAAGGGATCTGAGGAAGCTAGAAGAATGGTCTAAGGTTTGGCAATTAAAATTCAATGCAAAGAAATGCAAAGTGATGCATTTAGGGAGTAGAAACCCACGAGAGACGTATGTGTTAGGCGGTGAGAGTCTGATAGGTACTGAGGGGGAGAGGGATCTTGGGGTGATAGTATCCGAGGATCTGAAAGCGACGAAACAGTGTGACAAGGCGATGGCCGTAGCGAGAAGGTTGCTAGGCTGTATAGAGAGAGGTGTGATCAGCAGAAGAAAGGAAGTGTTGATGCCCCTGTACAAGTCCTTGGTGAGGCCCCACCTGGAGTATTGTGTTCAGTTTTGGAGGCCGTACCTTGCGAAGGATGTTAAAAAAATGGAAGCGGTGCAAAGAAAAGCTACGAGAATGGTATGGGATTTGCGTTCCAAGACGTATGAGCAGAGACTTGCTGACCTGAACATGTATACCCTGGAGG
Source organism: Microcaecilia unicolor (assembly GCF_901765095.1). Lineage (NCBI taxonomy): Eukaryota > Metazoa > Chordata > Amphibia > Gymnophiona > Siphonopidae > Microcaecilia > Microcaecilia unicolor. The sequence continues at coordinate 238,723,203 of NC_044032.1, read as the reverse complement.
AAAGGAGGAACAGGGGTGATATGATACAAACGTTCAAATACTTGAAAGGTATTAATCCACAAAAAAATCTTCTCCGGAGATGGGAAGGCGGTAAAACGAGAGGACATGAAATGAGATTGAAGGGGGGCAGACTCAAAAAAGATGTCAGGAAGTATTTCTTCTCGGAGAGGGTGGTGGATGCTTGGAATGCCCTCCCGCGGGAGGTGGTGGAGATGAAAACGGTAACGGAATTCAAACATGCGTGGGATGTGCATAAAGGAATCCTGTGCAGCAGGAATGGATCCTCAGAAGCTTAGCCGAAATTGGGTGGCGGAGCAGGTGGGGGAAGAGAGGTTGGTGGTTGGGAGGCGAGGATAGTGGAGGGCAGACTTATAAGGTCCGTGCCAGAGCCAGTGATGGGAGGCGGGACTGGTGGTTGGGAGGTGGGAAATACTGCTGGGCAGACTTGTACGGTCTGTGCCCTGAAAAAGGCAAGTACAAATCAAGGTAAGGTATACACATGAGTTTATCTTGTTGGGCAGACTGGATGGACCATGCAGGTCTTTTTCTGCCGTCATCTACTATGTTACTATATATATAAATATATATATATGCAAATGAATATGCTAATATGGAGGAAGGAAAAAAACCTTAAAATATGAATACCGACAAACAACCACAAAACAAGTTTAGCTTAACTGATATATAGGAAGAAAAGGACCTCAGAAGTCTATGGCAAACCTGTTGAATTTTTCACATTGTTCCAGAATTAAGTGGAGTCTAATTGTGGAACAACGCAATTTGTCAGTATTGGCATTCGAAGAAGGTTTTTTTTCCCCCTTATTTATTTTTGTACACTCCCTACTACTACTACTACTACTTAACATTTCTAGAGCGCTACTAGGGTTACGCAGCGCTGTACAATTTAACAAAGAGAGACAGTCCCTGCTCAAAGAGCTTACAATCTAATAGACAAGTGAACGGTCGGTCCGATAGGGGCAGTCAAATTGGGGCAGTCTGGATTCACTGAACGGTAAGGGTTAGGTGCCGAACGCAGCATTGAAGAGGTGGGCTTTAAGCAAAGACACTCCCTCAACATAGATATGCTTGCCCTATATGGTATTTAAAGCCAAATAAATTCTACATCCACAGAACAGACTGGCCCTTCTTTAACAAGGGGTTCAAAGCAGAGCTAGGAAATTTCTCATTCTAGTGTAACCTCAGTAACAGCAACATAAACCCTCTCAGTAGCAAGTTTATTATGAAGACACAGAAAACTCTAAAGTAATTCAGGACGTGGTCATCATCGTTTGGGGGGGCAATGCCCCCCTCGCCCCCCCAGTCTACGCCCATGCCCCCCCCAAACCCATTCCCCACAACTGTACAACACTACCATAGCCCTAAGGGGTGAAGGGGGCACCAACATATGGGTACAGTGGGTTTCTGGTGGGTTTTGAAGGGCTCTTATTTACCACCACAAGTGTAACAGGTAGGGGGGGATGGGCCTGGGTCCACCTGCCTGAAGTGCACTGCACCCACTAAAACTGCTCCATGGACTTGCATACTGCTGTCAGGAGCTGGGTATGACATTTGAGGCTGGCATAGAGGCTGGCAAAAAATATTTTTAAAGTTTTTTTTTGAGGGATGTGGTTAGTGACCACTGGGGGAGTAAGGGGAAGTCATCCCCGATTCCCTCCGGTGGTCATCTGGTCAGTTAGGGCACCTTTTTGAGGCTTGGTCGCAAGAAAAAATTGACCAAGTAAAGTCGGCCAAGTGCTCGTCAGGGACGCCCTTCTTTTTTCCATTATCATCCGAGGATGCCCCTGTGTTAAGCACGCCCCAGTCCCGCCTTCGCTATGCTTCCAACACGCCCCCGGGAACTTTAGTCGTCCCCACGACGGAAAGCAGTTGAGGGCGCCCGAAATCGGCTTTCGATTATGCCGATTTGGGTGACCCTGGGAGGACGCCCATCTCCCGATTTGTGTCGAAAGATGGGCGCCCTTCTCTTTCGAAAATAAGCCTGAATATCATACAGCTTCTGCTATAGGAATTTCATCCCTATGGTTTGGTATCCAGTTACATTTTATAGAAGTGGGAAGGTGTGATCTGATGCTGCCATCTACAGCCTCTATCACACACCCATTCAGTCCTCTTCCTGTTATCTCAGGGCCCCTTTTACCAAGCTGCGGCAAACGTTTTACATGCATGCCAAGGTACTCTTTTACCGCAGCTGGTAAAAGGGAAGTCTCGCTTTCTGACAGGAAATGGCCAGGCGGCAAGTAAAGCACTTGCCACATGGCCATTTTGGGGCATGGGGAGAGCCCTTACTGCCACTCACTGAGGTGGTGGTAAGGGCTCCAGCATTAACCCAGCGGTAACCGATTACCACCGGATACACTCCGGTGCTACAAAAATAAATTTTTGTAGTGCCAGAAATGAAGCCTCGCTAGGGGTGGGAAGTACCACTGGGTTGCTGCAGTAGCCCAGCAGTACTTCCTGTATAGTGAGCAGTAAGCCCGCGTTGGGCTTACCGCCGCTTAGTAAAAGGTGCCCTCGATTACTCATACTCATGTTTTGAGCATATATGGAGATCAGTCTTCCTGTACATCAGAGAACTCATAGAACTTGGACCTTTCTAGTGATGTGCTCCTTTGATCATTCTGTAGGACGTTGCCACTTCCCCTTAAGGATACTCCCTCGCAGTGTCAGAGTCACCTTAAAACCCATAGTCCTCCTGATCAAGGGGGAAGTGACAACTGGAGGGGTGGAGCCAGAGGGGTATGGTATAGGAAGTATAAAAACCCGGTACACAGCTAGGTTAAGAAAGCACAGAGGGAAGCCACAATGTTCCACTGAATATGCCTCCACATCTATGTATAAACTGCAGCCACTACAGTCAGGTAGGCCAAGTTTGACTTGGAACCAGTGGTGTAGCTACGTGGGGCCATGGGGACCTGGGTCCACCCCCACATTTCATCCGGGGCCCCTGGTTTTGCTGGCAGGGGACCCCAACCCCCACCAGCTGAAACCTTGTTCAGTACCGGTCTGCTGCATCGCCTCATTGTCTGCCCAGCTCTCTCTTCTTCCTCATGTCCTGCATGTTTCTTTAAGTGAAAGTGAGCATGCATGCTCAGTTTCACTTAAAGGAGCATGCAGGACGCGAGGAAGCGAGTGTAGGGCAGGGAATGTGGCGGTGCCGGAAACCGGCGCTGGAGAAGGTTTCAGCTAGTTGGGGTTGGGGACCCCCGCCAGCAAAGGTAATTGCTGCTGTGGGGTGCGGCAGGGCGGTGGGGGGAGTGGCAAGGCAGTGGGGGGCAGCAGCGGGGCAGCAGACTAAAATGTGCCCCCCCCCCCCGCCTTGGGCTCTGGCCCCCTCCCACAGCAAGGTCTGGCTACATCCCTGCTTGGAACCTTGAAATTTGGTATCTTTGACTCAGCTGGTCACAAGACAGCCTCACTGAACTGTTAATGATTGTACTGGTAACGCTGGAGAGCCAAACCAGAGCTCAGTAGCATATGTTGCACATCATGGCCCCACAGAAGGACACTCTTGCATGAAAGGACTAGTTTTTGTGTTCACTTTTCTTCCCCACATGTGATTTGAACTGGACTCCTACCTGACACCTTCAATAAAATTTTATTTTGTTCACCTTAAACCTGCTGTGTGGCTCCAGTTTATCTTGGCTCCAGGGCCTGCCCCTCATTCATAATCACCTATGATAATGTGCATCTTGACTAACATGCACCTTTATTGACCCCTCAGGCTGCCCCCTTGGGTATATACCTTCACTAGGCATATCTTAGAACAGAAACTTCTAGAATGGTGCTTTCTGTAAATTTTATTGCATTAGGAGTATCTTTGGGTATTGGCCTCCTTTCTTCATTCTTCTTTTTACTATGCCTCAGGATAGGGTAGAAAGTTCAGGATAGTTAGACCCTGCAGCATACAGAAGTAGAGCAGTACGTTTCTCACTGTATACTGTGAGCCCTTAACTGCTTTTCAGTCTCCAGTGACATGGTTTGTAGAAAAACAACAATTGAAACAGATTCCGTACTCAGAGAATATTTTTACAATGTTCCAGAGGTTTCTGTAAAACCATGGTATTCCTTTAGAGGGGGAGATTTATTGTGCAAAAAGCATTATCTGGGTCTTTCAGATTGTGTGGAATACAATTTTGTTTTTAAATAAATCTCATTTGAAGTGGAAATGAGGGTAGAAATTGAAAATGTTGTGGGTTATAGTTATGACTTGTATACAGATATATATTCAGTTTACAAAACTGCTAGAAGGGAGGAATAATTTGTACTTACACATAGATAGAATAGTGATGTCCTCAGGTATGCGCTTTATTGCCTTGGCCCACGGTGAACCTGTATTCAGTACTTTTACTGAAAATAAGAACATTCAATTCTTTGGAGAAAGGAACAAAACTTTTTTGGTTTTGTACAGAAGTATTACAGAATCAAAAACTCCAAGCAGATAAAGTCATAGGCATCCTAACCGTGGGGATCCATTCGTTTTGAATTACAGGTTATTAGTTTGCATTCTGCTCCGGTGTTCTCACTCATCTGGGGAAGATATAAAAGGTGCTGATCCTTAATTTGTTTTTCATATTTGGAACTTTCCATTTACTTGAAATGTGAGCTCAGAGTACAAGTGCCTAATGAGGCTGTAAAATATTTCACAAAGTAACATAGAACATCACAGATGTAATTAAAAAAACAAGAGGAATTAAGCCTGTATCCCACTGTATCCCAGTTCTTTCCTTTTTTTTTTTTTTTAATAAACATCATTCCAAGGTGATAAATTTAACAAATATTGGTCTAAATAAAATAACATAACCTGCTGTATTATACAAAACATCTAACTATCTTGGTAGAATTATGTTCAGTGTCACAAACATAATCTGTCTCCAGCATGTCAAAGAGACTGTCTCTAGTACACCTTGGTTTTCTTTATTTTTACTAATATCTACCTTAAACAACACAAGACTTCAGTGCTTTAATCAACCTATGAAGAATAATCTATCCACGTATTTATCCAAAATAGTAACGTAGAATCATGGGACAGCCTTCTTCAAATAGTGGGGACAAAAACAGTATAAGAATTCACAAAGATAGGGAAGTGAGGATGATGAAGTTACACCACCACCTACAGGAGGCTAAGCTCCTGGGAGAGTTTTGCTGGGGTGAACTTCTGACTTCCTACCAGTTGTGTCAGTATACCTCATCAGATAGGCTGATTATATCTGTTCACACCTTGGCTGCTGTTTCCTACCAGAAGCCATCTTGTTCCAATGTAGACTCCTATGTAAACCCAGTCACTATTTGGTTTCCTAGCCAGTGCTTGAACTACACTGTTTAGTATCGTTATACGCTGTGGCTGTTTGCTTCTCAACAGATCTTACATGCCTTGTTAGATGCTTCTTGATCCTGAGCTATTGTCTGCCGGACCTCTGCCTTACTCCTGTTTTCCTTCTTATTAAGTGTACTGCACTTATCTCTCTATTGAGGTTCTAGCCTTGGATTTTGGGTTCAGTCAATGACAGGGGCGTATCTGAACTGCGGCGGTAGGGGGGGCCAGGGCTAGAGTGAGGGGGCACATTATAGCCGCCGCCACCACCGCCATTGCCGATCCCCCTCCCCCCAGCCGCTACCATTGCCAACCCTCCCCCTCCGTTGCTCGCCTACCTTCGCTGGCAGGGGACCCCAACCCCCGCCAGCCGAGGTCCACGTCCTCCTGCCGCTGCCGGCTGCCTTTAAAGAATTCCGTCAGCTGGCGGGGGACCCCCAACCCCCGCCAGCCAAGCCGAGGTCCTTTCATTTTTCCACTGAAGCTGGCGCCGACGAAAGTTTCTTTTGAGTCTGACGTCGCTGCACGTTGTACGTGCAGGACGTCAGACTCAGAAACAGAATGAAGCTGTTTCTGAGTCTGACGTCCTGCACGTACAACGTGCAGCGACGTCAGACTCAAAAGAAACTTTCGTCGGCGCCAGCTTCAGTGGAAAAATGAAAGGACCTCGGCTTGGCTGGCGGGGGTTGGGGGTCCCCCGCCAGCTGACGGAATTCTTTAAAGGCAGCCGGCAGCGGCAGGAGGACGCGGACCTCGGCTGGCGGGGGTTGGGGTCCCCTGCCAGCGAAGGTAGGCGAGCAACGGAGGGGGAGGGTTGGTAGGGGGGTCCAGGGTGAAATCTGCGGGGGCCCAGGCCCCTGAGGCCCCACGCAGATACGCCCCTGGTCAATGAGACCTGGTTGCCATCAGCACGAGGGTGCAGCCCACAGACAAGATGACCATTACAAGTGGAAGACCCTATACTACTTCCCCTGGACCTGTGGTGAGCCTGCTCATCTCTCCTGGGTCTCCTCTACTGATGGGAACCATTACAAGGTTAAAGCCGGAGGTAAAATTAGTATCTATGGTATTACAATAGGTAGGGGCTTGGTGCATATAAGATGACCTTTGAGGTCTTTATCATCCTCTTCCTTCAAATGGCGATAAATAAATCCTAATAATGAATAAATAAATAAATAATGTTTCTAAGAAAGAAGAAAAGACTGCAGACTGGCACTGCAAACTTTCATTGTTTCAAAGTAAACAGTAAACTATTGTCACAGGTGACAGATAAGGACCATAAGGTTAAGTCTGCCAACTGGATCCAGATTCCCAGGACAGGGTTGATCCAGTCCTGGGTTTACTTCAGTGCATGCAGGGACTTGTAGTCTTGCTTTTCTTAGGGAATACAATGGGGAAATCAAAACTACAAGCCCCTGCATGCAATGTGGTAAACCCAAGACTGGATCAACCCTACCCTGCAACTCTGGATCCAGTTGGCAACCGTACACATGGTCCACATAGTCTGCTCAACGTACTTCACTCAAATATGCTCTAAATCCCATTTGTTTCTTCCCAAGTAGGGCTCCTCTGTGCTTATCACTTACTGTTTATTTAACTACCGCTGTCTTCTTTTTTGTGTCTTCCTAGCTACTCTGCTTGAGCTCTATTCCACCTTGCCCCGTTGTATGGATCTGCCACCACAGGTGCCAGCTCTTTGGGTGTTTGAGCACCCCCAGTACTGTGCTCCGGGAAGGGTAATTTCCTTTGGGTTGGCTCCTATGTCGGCCACAATCCCATTAGCTCCTTCCCTGATGACCTGCCTTGAAGGTGCTCTGCTTAGTTTCTCTGCTTAGTTTCTCTGTCTTCCCAACAGTGCACTTACCAGGGGCGTAGCCAGATAGTGGATTTTGGATGGGCCTAGACAAGAAGTGGGTGGGCACCAAGTGTCCTCCCCCCGTTATCTTAAAAAAAAAATCTCAGCTGGCAGGAAAATGCTGCTCTCCACCTCAGTAGTCTGCAGCAGGCATGCACTGAAAACTGAGCATGCGCAGCTTAGGAAGTTCAGACTGCTGAAGTGGAGAGCAGCATTTTTGGCACCAACAGAGGGAGGTCTTCAGCTGGTAGAGCTTGGGATCCCCACCAGCTACTGCTAAGGGTGTGCTGCTGTTGGGTGGGCTTGAGCCCTAAGTGAGTGGGCCCAGGCCCACCTGTGGCTACGCCACTGGCACTTACTGTTTAAGTGCTGTTCTCTCTCTCTCTTTTTTTTTCTTTTCTTTCAGACTGCCATGCTTGTACTCTGTTCCACCCTCCCCTGTAGTGTGGGTCTACTCCCTGACCTGCCCCAGAGGGGACATCATAAAGCCCTCTGCTTAGTTTTTCTATCTTCCCAGCAGTGAATACCAAAGGTGTGTGCTAAAGGAAAATGTTGCGCTCCTTCATGCACCTCTTATTACCATGTTCATTATGTTTTTTTTTCCCTCTCATCCACCTTCCCTTTCTTCAAGTTTTCTCCCCCATGATTTCTGTAGTTTGGGGACATTATCCACCTGGTCATAAGCATCCTCAGTCTCTTGGGAGGGTAAGTTGATTGTTCCTTACTGTAAAGCTACCAACTGGATCCAGATTCGCAGGACAGGATTGATCCAGTCCTGGGTTTACCCCATTGCATGCAGGGACTTGTAGTTCTGATTTCCCCATTGCATTCCCTACGAAAAGCAAGGCTACATGTCCCAGCATGCACTGAAGTAAACCCAGGACTGGATCAATCCTATCCTGTAAATCTGGATCCATTTGGCAGCCTTAACATTAGAAGGGCATAATCGAACAGGGCGTCCAAGTTTTCCTGAGGATGTCCTCGCAGATGTCCTGGCAAAGGGGCGGGGAAACCTGTATTATCGAAACAAGATGGGCGTCCATCTTTCATTTCGATAATACGGTCGGGGACGCCCAAATCTCAACATTTAGGTTGACCTTAGAGATGGTAGTCCTTAGAGATGGTCATCCCCGGTTTTCGGTGATAATGGAAACCGAGGACGCCCATCTCAGAAACGACCAAATGCAAGCCCTTTGGTCGTGGGAGGAGCCAGCATTCGTAGTGCACTGGTCCCCCTCACATGCCAGGACATCAACCAAGCACCCTAGGGGGCACTGCAGTGGACTTCACAAATTGCTCCCAGGTGCATAGCTCCCTTACCTTGGGTACTGAGCCCCCCCCCCCCCCCAAAAAAAAAACCTACTCCCCACAACTGTACAACACTACCATAGCCCAAAGGGGTGAAGGGGGGGCACCTAGATGTTGGTACAGTGGGTTTCTGGTGGGTTTTGAAGGGCTCACATTTACCACCACAAGTGTAACAGTTAGGGGGGATGGGCCTGGGTCCACCTGCCTCAAGTGCACTGCACCCACTAAAACTGTTCCAGGGACCTGCACACTGCTGTCAGGGAGCTGGGTATGACATTTGAGGCTGACAAAAAATAAAGTTTTTTTTTTGTTTTTTTTTTAGGGTGTGAGGGGGTTAGTGACCACTGGGGGAGTAAGGTGAGGTCATCCCCAATTCAAAAATTGTGTATTCTTTATTTAAGAGTTTACTCATAATGGAGGCCTTTTGCCCATGATTGTTCCATGCACAAGAGGTGCAAATTGTAATGTGGTGTTCTGAGGTTTTTTTTCCTCATTCACACAAACGTGAATACTAATGGTGTCAAGTTTTTGTTCTGGATTTTGCTAGTGTAGTTCTCTAACACATCTGGAAGCTTTGTCTTTCAAACAGTGTCTTCCTAGTCACTTTTTCCCAAGGGTGAGATGAGATACAAAGTCATTAGTTTGCCCTCTGCATGTAGACGTGTGCACTGCTTTATGACTGTCGACAATTATCCAGAATATTGGCACCTCTGCTCTCTCATGAACAATATAGCCACAGTCTAAGTACTTCTGTAACATAGGCCATCTCCTCCAGGAGCAATGAGCTTGAATGATGCTCTTTCTGTCCTTTCCAGATGGCCAGTTGTTGTGTATTCTCATCACATATTGCTTCCTATGGCTACTCTCGCTTCTTAGTGCTGTAGTTTCAGTGGGGTGTGTGTGTGTGTTATCTAGGAAGCAGAGGATAAAATGTCTGTGATAGGAGTGCTACTGTTAAAGCCCTGAGGACAAATGGAGTGCAATGTGTATGGGACACACTTTGGTTCTGTTTTTATACTTTTCCAACCTCAAAGAATGTTGAAAAGAAATTTTACATAAAGAGCTGAGAAGGTTTGTCTGTCTTTCTGGAGAGGGAGACAAAATAACTCTCTGAAGATTTAATTGAAGAGGATAAAATCTGGTATGAGGGAAAACCAGGAAAAAGATATATCGAGTTTGGAAATGGACCAGATTGGATCAGGGGCTCCAGAAAGAGAAAGTTATCAAAAGAAAAAAAAAATAGCCCAGTGTGTTTCTTTGAGAGAGGCAATTTCAGCACCTGCCACATCGAAACTCTGATACATTGCAACATGGTTGTGAAGAAATTGATCCTTTCAAAGTACCCCTGACTTTTTCTCTCTTGGTCACAGATGGATGTGCAAATGCACACAGACAAAATACAGACATACACATACAAACACAACAGATTTATTTATTTATTTTATTTATTTATTTTATTGCATTTGTATCCCACATTTTCCCACCTATTTGCGGGCTCAGTGTGGCTTACAATACATTGTAAATAATGGAAATACGATTTGTTACAATTCAGTTATGGATTACATAGTGAGAATTTAAGTGAAGGCAGAGTCAAGGTATTGTTAGGGAATAGGACAAGGAAAAGAACAGTGGAACAATGGAAAGAGACAACGGGAAATTAATAGGGTAATAGAACCTTAGCAAATGAACATTCGGTATAACATTTTTTGTGAGTGAAGGTTTAATTGTGATAAAATTACGGGGGATGAGAGTTCAGAAAAGAATGTATTGGTGTATTTCTGGAACAGTGAGTGTGGACTTCATGTGTATTGATCCTTACAGTAAATTTTATCAAAGAGATGAGTCTTCAGTAATTTGCGGAAGTTGGTTAGTTCGTGGATTGTTTTCAAGTTGCGTGGTAGTATATTCCAGAATTGCGTGCTAATGTAAGAAAAGGTTGATGCGTGCAGCGCCTTGTATTTTATGCCTTTGCAATTAGGGAAGTGGAGGTTAAGGAAAGTTCGAGATGATCTTTTAGCGTTCCTGGGTGGTAGATCTATTAAGTCAGACATGTAGGCTGGAGCTTCACCGTGAATAATTTTGTGGACTAATGTGCATACTTTAAAAGTAATGCGTTCCTTAAGTGGGAGCCAGTGTAGCTTCTCTCGTAAGGGTTTTGCACTTTCGTATTTTGGTTTTCTGTAGATGAGTCTGGCTGCTGTGTTCTGGGCTGTTTGAAGTCTCCTCAGTATTTACTCTTTACAACCTGCGTATAGTGAATTGCAGTAATCCAGATGGCTGAGTACGAGGGATTGCACTAGGATGCGAAAGACGGATCTTGGGAAGAATGGTCTTATTCTTTTCAGTTTCCACATGCAGTAGAACATCTTTTTGGTTGTGTTGTTTGCATGGGTTTCGAGTGTTAGATGGCGATCGATAGTGACTCCAAGGATTTTTAAAGTTTCTGAGATTGGAAGGTTTAGTTTGGTGTGTTTAAGGTGGTAAATTCATTCGTGTTGTATTGGGAGGTGAGTATTAGGCATTGAGTTTTTTCCGTGTTTAGTTTCAGTCGAAATGCATCTGCCCAGGTGTTCATGATGTGTAGACTTTGATTGATTTCGTTGGATATTTCTTTGATGTCTCGTTTGAAAGGGATGTATATTGTTACATCGTCGGCGTATATATATGGGTTGAGGTTCTGATTTGATAGGAGTTTTGCCAATGGGATCATCATTATGTTGAAAATGGTTGGTGAGAGGGGTGATCCTTGCGGTACTCCACATTCAGGTGTCCATGAAGCGGACGTATTTGTGTTTGATGTGACTTGATATGACCCACACAAGCAAAGAGATTGGGAATTATTAGAAATGCATATGGTGGGAGGGGGGAGTCCAAAAATGACAAAATGAAATTTCGTGCACAGAAGTTAATTCTATAAATTGGTGCTGAGATGAATGCAGTAATCACTAGTTACATGCAAATGTGCACTAGACACTGTTCTCTAATGTGTTTAAGTGCTACAGCACATAACTTCAGGGGTCAATTAAATAGTACACGAAGACCACATGCTATTGACATGGCATAAATAGTTTTACCTAAACTGAGGCCTGCGCATATTGACTGACTTTATCGTCCTATGAGAGCATCTGGGCGCACGGATGCCATTATAGAATCAGTATCCAGCATACAGCCATCAGCCTACCTAAATGGAGGCACCAATTTCTAGAACTGCCTACTTAATGCATTGAGCCATGCTCTGCATTTTTCCCCACCTGGCTGCTGCACACACACAATAGATTTCTATTTTTCATTTAGATATATAGTGGCAGTACTGTGGTTAGACAAGCTAAAGCAATCACTTCTAGTGTGAAATTTTTTTTTTTTTTTTTTTGGAGCAGCAGCAAGTAATCTTAAAAATACTTCTCTGGTGGCTACCTCACTTTACTCCCAGCAAAGCAGAGGAGATGGGGAACAACAGCAGCACCCCAGTGTCACAACCATTCCAAGGAATATCAGTGCTGCCAGCCCACCTGCCCACAGCAGCACATGGCAAGGGAAGAGGAGCACTCTGTTGCCTGAAGGAACAGTAACTGCCTGGACAATGTTCATATGTAGACTTTGGAGGAGCAAGCTGGTTCCCACCAGTGAGTGTTAGCCTACATCCAACATATTTCAGAATGATAAAAATTAATTTAGGGGGTAAACACATAAGCGTTGCCATACTGGGATAGACCAAAGGTCCATCAAACCCAGTATCCTGTTTCCAACAATGGCCAATCCAGGTCACAAGATCCCAAAAGAGTAAAACAGATTTATGTTGCTTATCCTAGCAATCAGCAATGGCTTTTCCCAAGTCTATCTTAATAATGGCTTACGGACTTTTAAGAAATTATCCAAACATTTTTAAACCCCGCTAAGCTAACTGGTTTTACCACATTCTCTGACAGTGAATTTCAGAGTTTGATTTCATGTTGAGTGATGAAATATTTTCTCCAATTTGTTCTAAATTTACTACTTAGTAGCTTCATTTTATGCCCCCTAGTCCTAGTATTTTTGGAAAGAGTAAACAAGCAATTCATATCTACCCGTTCCACTCCACTCAGTAATTTATTAGACCTCTATCATATCTCCCCTCAGCCATCTCTTCTCGAAGATGAAGATCCCTAGCATCTTTAGCCTATAGGGAAGTCGTCCCATCCCCTTTATCATTTTTGTCATCCTTCTCTGTACCTTTTCTAATTTCACTATATCTTTTCTGAGATGCAGTGACCAGAACTGCACACAATATTCAAGGTGCAGTCGCACCATGGAGTGATACAAAGGCATTATAACATCCTCATTTTTGTTTTCCCTTCCTTTCCTAATAATTCTTAACATTCTATTTACTCTCTTAACCACCGCTACACACTGAGCAGAAGGTTTCAATATGTCATCAATGATGACACCTAGATCCTTTTGCTGGGCAGTGACTCCTAATGTGGAACCTTTCCTCACGTAGCTGTAGTTTGGATTCCCCTTTCCTACATGCATCACTTTGCACTTGCTCACAGTAAATCTGCCATCTGGCTGTCCCATCTTTTATTAAGCTGTGTTAAGTAGCTAGTGTAGCTTTTACTGTGCAGTACACATTAGCACAGATCTGCACTAGCATCTACTGTGTGTTAAAACTAGCAGAGAGGTACAAAAATCTGCAATAGCTGACAAAGGTAGGTCAGAGGAGTGGCCAGCTGTGACAGCTAGTGTGTGGGTCACGACTGATGATAATGTGGCTGCACTTACTGCCACTTCAAGAGGAGACAGTAAGTGCAGCAACTGTGTTGCCAGCAGTCTGGTAGCATGGCCACAGACTCGGTCTCATAGGTCCAAGCACCCCCTCCCCCATTGCTGAACCCCCTGACATCCAGAAAACCCTCCTCCAAAATCCCCCCATCTGATCGGTCAATGTCAAGAGAGGATCAGAATAGGGGGTACATCTCCAATGTAGGCTGTTATTATGTCTTTATTGCTTATGTAGGATCCTGCACCATGTTATGCTATCTGGCACTGCAAGAAATGTGGTGCTGTGCAGTAAATATCTGTCTTGGGCGGAAAACGCAGGGCAGATATTAGATCTGCCCTCTGCATTTGCCACACAAGCTTTGCATTGACTGTATGCTAGTTTTTGCTACTAACACAGAGCAAATGCAAACCTTTTCCAAATTTTAATAATAGAGCCCTCTAGTGTGATTAACTGTGTTTTACTCAATTAGCACATATTTAAAAATGTATTAAAATAAATGTGTGAAACAGACATTTAAAAAAAATCCAAAAATCTGAAAAAAGCCCCAAATGAACTGAATTTTTGCACTCTGCTTTTCCCTGGAGAATAATAAGAGGGTAGTAAGCAGATGGAAGCTACCATGGTCTGTGCTAGGCCATGGGGACTTGGAACATGAGAGTGCTGTGTGAGTGGATTGCTTTGCCAGCTGTGCCCTGATTTCCCTGCAACCTGTAAAAAGGTAACCCACCAGATGCTCACCCAGGCAAGAAAGAGTTACAAAAGTAAACTCAACAAGGCCATGATCTGCCATCTACTGAAATCATAAAAATAAATCAAATACAATATTGTGCAGCATAAATTATTACTGAGAGAATTTTACCTATAAGGACACAAGGCCAGAATCAAAACAGAGCGATAACAACCTTTATATGGAAAAATATACTGTCAGTGATAGATGGGTACTTCAAAGAATCAAGATCACCAAAGATAATAAAAAAGATTCTAAACATTAAGACAAAATATGCTGCATGAGCAGAAGCTCCCTAAATTTAAAGTAACAGCAGAAGCACAAAAGCTAAGGATATATGAAGAAAATAGAAAACAGAGAAACCCATATAAAATATTTAGAGAGAACTCAAAGCAATTCTAGAAGGAACTGGGGAAAATATTAGTACAGTTAAAGAACCATCCACTGAATCTGAAACACAGACATTCTGGAGAAACTTATACAACACAGGTACCAAGTTACCCAGTACCAGGAGAAAGACCTTTATGGTAAGGCCTGGTTTTTGAACTCGCATCCCAAAGCAGTGTGGGATTTATAGTCCCTGGTTCTACCCATTGAAATCCATGCTGCAGGTCCCATAATGCATCATGCTAGGGTTGTCCGAAAGCCAGGACTGACCTAAAATCTCCCTCTTAAAACTGGGTAACTTGGCAGTTCTAAAAGGAGACTAGTTCAGGAGCCGACAAGAGAAGGAAAAATACTAGACTTAGTCCTTAGTGGTGCTCATGATCTAGTGCAGGGGGTAACGATACGAGGGCCGCTTGATAACAGTGATCATAATATGATCGGTTTTGATATTGGCATTGAAGGAAGTGAAACTAGGAAATCAAGTACGCTAGCGTTTAACTATAGAAAAGGTGATTACGACAAAATGAGAAAAATGGTGAAAAAAAGACTGAAAGGAGCAGCTCGCAGAGTAAAAAACTTGCATCAGGCGTGGATGCTGTTTAAAAACACCATCCTGGAGGTTCAGGACAAATATATTCCACGTATTAGAAAAAAGGGAAAAAAGACTAAACGTCAGCCGGCGTGGCTAAACAGTAAGATAAGGAAATCATTAGAGCCAAAAAACAATCCTTCAGAAAGTGGAGAAGAGAACCAACTGAAAGTAACAGGATAGATCATAAGGAATGCCAAGCCAAATGCAAAGCGGAGATAAGGAGGGCAAAAAAGGACTTTGAGAAGAAATTAGCGTTGGAAGCAAAAATACATAGTAAAAACTTTTTTAGATACATTAAAAGCAGGAAACCGGCCAAAGAGTCGGTTGGGCCGCTGGACGAAAATGGTGTTAAAGGGGCGATCAAGGAGGACAAAGCCGTAGCGGAGAAATTAAATGAATTCTTTGCTTCGGTCTTCACCGAGGAGGATTTGGGGGGGGACACCGGTGCCGGAAAGAATATTTGAAGCGGGGGAGTCGGAGAAACTAAACAAATTCTCTGTAACCTTGGAGGATGTAATGGGTCAGTTCAGCAAGCTGAAGAGTAGTAAATCACCGGGACCTGATGGTATTCATCCCAGAGTATTAATAGAACTAAAAAATGAACTTGCGGAGCTACTGTTAGAAATATGCAATCTGTCCCTAAAATCGAGTGTAATACCGGAAGACTGGAGGGTAGCCAATGTTACTCCGATTTTTAAGAAAGGTTCCAGAGGAGATCCGGGAAATTATAGACCGGTGAGTCTGACGTCGGTGCCGGGCAAGATGGTGGAGGCTATTATTAAGAATAAAATTGCAGAGCATATACAAAAACATGGACTGATGAGACAAAGTCAGCACGGATTTAGTGAAGGGAAGTCTTGCCTCACCAATCTAATGCATTTTTTTGAGGGGGTAAGCAAACATGTGGACAATGGGGAGCCGGTTGATATTGTATATCTGGATTTTCAGAAGGCGTTTGACAAAGTGCCGCACGAAAGACTCCTGAAGAAATTGCAGAGTCATGGAATCGGAGGTAGGGTATTATTATGGATTAAGAACTGGTTGAAAGATAGGAAGCAGAGAGTAGGATTGCGTGGCCAGTATTCTCAGTGGAGGAGGGTAGTTAGTGGGGTCCCGCAGGGGTCTGTGCTGGGTCCGTTGCTTTTTAATGTATTTATAAATGACCTAGAGATGGGAATAACTAGTGAGGTAATTAAATTCGCCGATGACACAAAATTATTCAGGGTCGTCAAGTCGCAGGAGGAATGTGAACGATTACAGGAGGACCTTGCGAGACTGGGAGAATGGGCGTGCAAGTGGCAGATGAAGTTCAATGTTGACAAGTGCAAAGTGATGCATGTGGGTAAGAGGAACCCGAATTATAGCTACGTCTTGCAAGGTTCCGCGTTAGGAGTTACGGATCAAGAAAGGGATCTGGGTGTCGTCGTCGATGATACGCTGAAACCTTCTGCTCAGTGTGCTGCTGCGGCTAGGAAAGCGAATAGAATGTTGGGTGTTATTAAGAAGGGTATGGAGTCCAGGTGTGCGGATGTTATAATGCCGTTGTATCGCTCCATGGTGCGACCGCACCTGGAGTATTGTGTTCAGTACTGGTCTCCGTATCTCAAAAAAGATATAGTAGAATTGGAAAAGGTACAGCGAAGGGCGACGAAAATGATAGTGGGGATGGGACGACTTTCCTATGAAGAGAGGCTGAGAAGGCTAGGGCTTTTCAGCTTGGAGAAGAGACGGCTGAGGGGAGATATGATAGAAGTGTATAAAATAATGAGTGGAATGGATCGGGTGGATGTGAAGTGACTGTTCACGCTATCCAAAAATACTAGGACTAGAGGGCATGAGTTGAAGCTACAGTGTGGTAAATTTAAAACAAATCGGAGAAAATTTTTCTTCACCCAACGTGTAATTAGACTCTGGAATTCATTGCCGGAGAA
The DNA here is from genome assembly GCF_901765095.1 of Microcaecilia unicolor. Lineage (NCBI taxonomy): Eukaryota > Metazoa > Chordata > Amphibia > Gymnophiona > Siphonopidae > Microcaecilia > Microcaecilia unicolor. The sequence goes on along the minus strand of NC_044032.1, from coordinate 238,706,312 downwards.
CGTGGTACGGGCGGTTAGCTTGACGGAGTTTAAAAAGGGGTTAGATAGATTCCTAAAGGACAAGTCCATAGACCGCTATTAAATGGACTGGAAAAATTCCTCATTTTTAGGTATAACTTGTCTGGAATGTTTTTACGTTTGGGGAGCGTGCCAGGTGCCCTTGACCTGGATTGGCCACTGTCGGTGACAGGATGCTGGGCTAGATGGACCTTTGGTCTTTCCCAGTATGGCACTACTTATGTACTTATGTACTTATGAGACCTGATATAGCACAACCAAAACGGCAAAAGGCCAAGATAAAAGCTGTGGGATGTCCTGAAGTAATGAAAGAGCTGAAAACCAGTTTAAAATGAGTTCCAAACTGAAAGAACCATGGCCTAGATGGAGCACCTAACGTTTGGCTCTTATGGATTAGTTTAGTTTAATTTATTTAAATTTCCTAGACTGCCTTTTGCAAATGGTCTACGGAGTTAAGAATATACATCCACATCATAGTAATATAAATCTATGGATAGCCATCTAAATACAACATAACCGTTCAAACAGAATATGAAAAACTGTGGTTAGTAGTCTAAACATCCTGACAGGGAGTTCAGGGAAAAGGGACTTAAAACTTTTTGTTAAGTCCATGTTGGGTTAACATCTCTCCCTCAAGAAATGACAAACTGTCAGATGAATTGCCTTACCAGATAATGTCAGATCTTTATCTACTTATTTTATTTTATTTATTTATTGGTTATACTTATACCCCACGCTTTCCCACTCATAGCAGGTTCAGTGTGGCTTACATAGTGGTAGGTTACAAAGAGGGGCATAATCGAACAGAAACGCCTATCACCATGGGCGTTTATCTCCGAGAACGGGTCCGTGAAGGGGTGGACCGAATCGTATTTTCGAAAAAACATGGACGTTTATCTTTTTTTGAGCTGGGCGTTTTTGTTTTTCAGCGATAATGGAAACCGAAAACGCCCAGCTCAAAAACGAATAACTCCAAGACATTTATTCGCGGGAGGGGCCAGGATTCGTACTGCACCAGTCCACCTCACATGCCAGGACACCAACCGGGCACCCTAGGGGGCACTTTTACAAAAAAAAAAAAAAAAGGTAAAACAGCTCCCAGGTGCATAGCACCCTTCCCTTGGGTGTTGAGCCCCCAAAATCCCCCTCAAAACCCACTGCCCACAAGTCTACACCATTACTATAGCCCTAAGGGGTGAAGGGGGGCACCTACACGTGGGTACAGTGGGTTTGGGGGGCGGTTTGGAGGGCTCCCATTTACCAGCACAAGTGTAACAGGTGGGGGGGGGGGGGATGAGCCTGGGTCCACCTGCCTGAAGTCCACTGCTCCAGTGACCTGCATACTGCTGCCAGGGAGGTAGGTATGACATTTGAGGGTGAAAATAAAAAGTTGTGAAACGGCATATTTTGTGGTGGGAGGGGGTTCGTGACCACTGGGGGAGTCAGGGGAGGTCATCCCCGATTCCCTCCAGTGGTCATCTGGTCATTTAGGGCACTTTTTGGGGCCTTATTCGTGGAAAAACAGGGTCCAGGAAAAGTGCCCTAAATTCTCGCTAAAAACGCATATTTTTTTTCCATTATCGGCGAAAGGCGCCCATCTCTGATTGGCAGATAACCACGCCCCAGTTCCACCTTCACCACGCCTTTGACACGCCCCCATCAACGTTGTCCGCATCCGCGACGGAGTGCAATTGAAAACGTCCAAATTCGGCTTTTGATTATACCGCTTTATTCGTTTTTGGGAGATAAACGTCTATCTCCCGATTTGGGTCACAATATAGGCGTTTTTCTCTTTCGATTATAAGCAGGATAGTGTAGTAGAGAGAACGAATATTATAGTGCATGTGAGATGAACAGGGGAAGGGGTAGTATTAGCGGGAGAGAGGCGAGGGATAGAGTGGAATTAACAGGGGATGGGGTATGAGGTAGATGTGGTATAGGTAGGGCGAGGATAAGGGCATTAATAGAGGACGAGGTCTAAGATAATATGGATTGTTTGTCTGATCTGTTGTTGTTGTGTGGGAGGGCCCCTAGGCTAAGTTGGGTCATTTGGGTAAGCTTGTTTGAAAAGGTGGGGTTTCAGTAGTTTCCGGAAGGGTAGGTAGTTGTTGATCGCTCGGATAGATCTTGATAGGGCATTCCAGAGTTGACTGCCTTTGAAGGAGAAGTTGGTTTCATGGGTAGCTTTGATCTTTATAAAAAGGCTATGAAAATCCAGTAGTTTCAGAAGCATGCTTTGGGATAAAGTTATATCTAATAACTACCAGGGCCATGCCAACACGGTAAGCGAGGTAAGCACGGCAGGAGGGCGCCGTCCTCTGGGGGGGTGCCCCGCCGCGCCATGCTTACCTCGCCCTCCCGCGTCCCAACTGCCCGCCCTCTTCTCCCCCCCAAGATTCCTTTTAAATTTACCTCCGTCCGGCAGTGAAGGCGCGCCACAGCATCAGTGAAGGAGGCGGCGCTCCCGAGTCTCTACTAGTCTTCCCCCTTCACTCAGAGTTCCACCTTCTTCTGACGTCAATAACGGAATGTACGACCTTGCTAGCATCTTTTGCCTTCAAATCCGATAGAAATCACGTATTTAGACTTTATTTCAGACATATTTCAGCTTTATTTCTGGGATCAAAAATACAAATTTTTCCTGATTTTAACAAAACTACTCAGAGAAGGAGAAGAGAATTTATGGGTCTTAGATCTCGGGTTCTCTCTCTAGGAGGCACTTTTAAGTTGAAATATGCTTGTAGATGTATTATTTCCTTAAATACAATATTCTATGTATTTTTTGACGCAGAAAAATTGAAGCAGTTTATAATTGCCAAAGAAAGTGGGGGCGAAAGAGTTCTGGACATCCCAGAGGGGAGCTGAAACCGCTGGCTGGGAATGGTCTCTATCCTCACAAAATGTTTTACTTTTTGTTTAAAGAGTTAATCTTATCTCCTTGTATCTTGATCAAACATATTGTGGACTAAGTAACAATGCAATTTCTTTGATCCTTTATGTAAAGGACATGATATTTTTTCTCTACTTAAAATTTTCCTGATTTTCCTACATTTATTTTATGTAAATGTTTATTTTTGAAAATGATAAATAAAAAAAAAAAATCAGCACTGAAAAACCATATGGTTAGCGTGATTCTATAAGCTATGCCTAGGCGTAGCTTATAGAATACACTCAAGTGCCGTTCTTGTGACTAAAATTTAAGTGCATCCATTTAGGCCACATAAAATCAGGCCTAAATACCTGCAGCTAAGTTAGGTACAGATTGGGTGTTTTCTATAATAGTGTGCATAGTTTTTTGAAATGCCCACAACCCGCTCATTCCACACCCATGGCCATGCCCACTTTTCGATATGATTGATGTCTACAAAATCCTGAGTGGTGTAGAACAAGTAGAAGTAAATCAATTTTTTACTTGTTCCAAAAGTACAAAGACTAGGGGACACTCGAGGAAGTTACATGGAAATACTTTTAAAACAAATAGGAGGAAATATTTTTTCACTCAATGAATAGTTAAGCTCTGGAACTCTTTGTGGTAACAGGATGTGGAGGATGTGGTAACAGTGGTTAGCGTATCTGGGTTTAAGAAAGGTTTGAATAAATTCCTAAAGGAAAAGTCCATAGTCTGCTATTGAGACAGATATGGGAAGCAACTGCTTGCCTTGGATTTGTAGTATGGAGTGTTGCTACAATTTGGGTTTCTGCCAGGTACTTGTGACCTGGCTTGGCCACTGTTTGGACCACTGGTCTGAACCAGTATGGTTACTCTTATATTCTTATGAATCTCCATGCACCATGTTATTAAATACGTGGTTGTAAATTCTAATTAAAGCCAATTAATGCTGCTAATTGGTTAAGTACCAATTATCAGCACTGATTGGCTTGTTAATTAAGTTATGCACGCAAGTTGGCCATACTGCCAAGTTAGCACGCACAATTTAAGGTGCCATATATAGAATTTGGGGGTTTGTCTTCCTAGAAGATATTAAATTATACGGACCGTCTAGTATCATCTGAAGGCATTTCAAGTGTCCCCTGCTGTTCATTTTGTCAAGTTACTTTTTGAAGCTAAAAGCTTTGACCATCCCATTACACAGACTTTTTCCAACTGGCATTTTACTATCCACACCTGCTTCTGTCCTAATTTATGTAATGGCTATCAAAAAGCTCATTACACTGGTATGTGCCAACAGTGCATACACTATCCCAGTCCATTAATCAATTATTATTATTGTGTGTGTGTGTGTGTGTGTGTGTGTGTGTGTGTGTGTGTGTGTGTGTGTGTGTGTGTGTGTGTGTGTGTGTGTGTGTGTGTGTGTGTGTGTGTGTGTGTGTGTGTAAAATATATAGATAATTTCAATGATTGTGCTAGTGAGGCCCTTGTAGTAAATAAGGGGAATGATACACCACACTCTACTGATGAAAGAGACACATAAATAGTACAATGAAGGCCTGATGCTCAAAAACAAGCAGAGCTCCTAAATTAGCTTCATAGATTTCTGCCCTATTTTCAGCCATATTTATGAGAATAATTTGTCAGCTGAAAACTCCTCTTAATTTAGAAGTTTAAAAGTCATGGACCCAATATTCAGCTGGTGGTGATCAGCCGTTAACGTTAAACCTGGAAATTCAATGCCAGGCCGTGTCCAGGCACCAGCATTGAATTTCCAGGTTTCCGGATCTGCCTAATGTGATATTCAGTACATAACCAGCTGTGGTTTACTGCACAAAGATAGGACTGACTGTTATGCAGGCCAATTTATGCGGTTAACCTGGCTGGTTATTAAGTGCTAATAGCACTAATCAGCTAGGTGTCGACTCTGCCCCCCCCCCCCCCCCCCCCCAGGATGCTTCCAAAATAACTGGTTTTCATTTCAGCCCTACCGGGTTATTTTCAGCCATGGCACTAACCAGTTGAGTGCTGCTGAAAATTAACGGTTGCCCCAAACAGGCTTATAACAAGCCAGGAGCTGTTTCTGGCCAGTTAAATTGCTATGAATATCAATCCCCCACGCTTACAAATTTAGGTCTGTCATCCATTTGCTGAGATTTATGAGTCTCATTTATGTCTAGAAATGAGGGCTAGGCTCCTTACTTTGTAACCCCGCCCTTTTGTCGCCCCTGTTGCCACCCACTTTCTATGCTCCTAAATTTCAGAGTTTACTGAAATTGTGAGTATAAAGTTATGCACTCAGTGCTAGTAAATTTTCAAACAGGCCAATTTATGAGCATAACTCAAGAGCATAAATCTTTTGAATATCAGGTCTTACATTTTGTTCTACTGACTTGTCTTATATTATGCCGGGTTGACCTTGTGCTGGCACAATTGAAGACATGTCCCTGAACATAACTTTCTTATTTACTTATAATGTGGCTGCCATATGGCTCCTTTAAGTATTAATATATAAACACAATTAAGATGAAGCAAGAAAAGAAAAGTTAATTTGATTGTTGGTAACAATTCTAAATGTTTGTATTGAAAGCATTTTAACCTGGTGTGACATCTCTTTTTTTCAAAAAGGTCCGCATCTGTTGAGAATGCCTGTGTATGCTTGTTTCTGAAGCATACCAGCTTCTTTGTCTATGATAGGAAGTTAAAGAAACAAAACTATTTATTAAACTAATCTTGTTCAAATTATATTTGCATAATATAAGCAAAGTCATGTATGTTATTGCTGTTTCTGTGGCGGTGCTGTTTGGTTCAGATAACAATTTTTGCTACCCACTGTTTCAATATATAAATATATGAAAGGATTAAGGAGGTGCTGGTTTGGATTTAATCCATGTATGATTCAGTGAGATACAAATTATACTGGTTGCAGTTACTTCTGTCTGATGCAGTTCAAATTAAACCTGAATCATCTTGGCAAGATCTGCCAGAATTCTAGCCAACTTCTAGCCTGAATCCGATCCAATTTCCAGTCTGATTTATGAGTCTGAATACAGTGGTCGGTGCACTTTACATATAACCAATATTAGGTCAATACTCAAATGCCATGGTTAGTGTATTTAGGTGACAAATCGGGCATTTAAATCTTCTGTTCCACAAATGCAGCACCACTATCCAGGATCACGTACAATATTCTCAGCAGTGACTGCCACTAGCTCTACAGATAAAAACAATATTCAGGTACCATCCAGATAGTTATGTGGTTTAAGTTAGGACATTCTTTTTGCTGGTCTTTTATCTACTTTGTTATCCTGATAGCGGCTGAATTTTGCTGACTAGTTCTGATTAGTTTATTTTATTCAGTTTTTTATATGTCACCCTTCAATCCAAAGAACAAGCAAAGCAGTTTGCAAAATACAAAGTTTGAAAAGAAACAGTAAATCTGGAAAAAAAATTACAATATCTGCATCTTGTATCACTAGCCCAGGCAGCAAGTCATGGAGGCCACTGTACATACCGGTATTTGGGAAGCCCAGCTCAAATAGATACATCTTCAAGCCTACCTTAAAACTAGGCTTAGAGGTCTCTGACTTCAAAGGACCAGGGAGAGCATTCCACAAGAGCAGGGCAGCACAGCTACAAGCTGTACGTCTTGTGTTGCTTCTCAGTGGATTGACATATAGCCTGGGAGGACTAGTTGATTCACATACAGGATGGCTCAACAAAAAGGGAACAGTAAGAGTAGCTAAATAGGAAGGAGTACCAAAGTAGAGTGCCTTATGATTCAGCAGTAGTATCTTATTGCAGATTCTGAAAGCAATGGGCAGTCAGTGGAATGGAGTAACATGGTTGTATCTACATGCCTTAAAAGTATTTTGGCAGTGGTTCTCTGGATTAATTGTAGGCGGCAAATAAAGATTATATTAATGCCGCAGTAGTGTAGTGCTGTAGTCTAAATGTTAAGGAGAAGGGCAAAAACTGGAATGAGAGAGTCCATGAATTAAAGAAAGCTCAAACTGCACAAATTTGCTGCAGTTATGCATCAGAGGGAATAGGACTGGCAGAGCCTTTGAGGCACATAGTGGCAGATTTTGGGAGATGCCACAGCAGTGGTATTGCCTGGGGTGGATAATGAAGATGGGAGATGCTGCTGAACACCAACGAGAAGGGGGAGACAGGAGATGCTGTTGGACATAGGGAAAGGGGAGCTAGGAGATGATGGACACAGGGGAGCATAGGGATATGAAGGGTAGATGCTGGAAATAGGTGGCATAAGGAAATAGAGGGTTGGTACTGGAAATGGGAGGAGCATAAGGAGTTGGAGGGGAGATGCTGGAAATGGAGAGATTACATAAGAGAATGCTAAAAATGGGAGGACACAGGGAGACAGAGAGGAGGAGATGCAGGATACAGGAAGGGGCCATGGGGAGATGATATGGAAGAGCATAGGGAGAAAGAGAGATGCCTAGTATGTGGAAGATGGGGGATATGCTAAACATAGGAAGGAACATGCTGAACACAGAGGTATAGGGAGAGAAGACACTAGACACAAGAGACGTTAGGGAGAAAGAGAGAGGAAAGAAGCTGGACTAGGGATATGGAGATGGAGGAAATGCTGGGCATTGGGGGATGGATTTTCTAGGACACACTGCAATATTTAGGGTGTTAATTTTTATGAGCAAGCTCCTTGTTTGAGTTTTGGAAGATGATGCTGTTATGGTATGGTAGATTTTTTTCCTATAGCTCCTGAGTGATTTTTATAGGGTTTTTGTATTACTTGACAATATGGCTAGTAGTGGCAATAGTTTATACTGCTGTTACTGAGATGACCCCAGAATCAAAAATGTATTTTTTGTACATCAAGTTCTATAAGGAAATACTCTAGTTCTGCTCATCGCCCATTGTTGGATAGAGGTCAACCAAATTTCGTTTTCAGCAAAACCAGTCCAAAATCTGGATTCAGCCATGTTTCGATTTCAGACAAAAATGCTGGTTCATTTTAAACTGAAACCCCCCACTCCCCCAACCCCAGCCAAAAGTGGAGCCCACTCTCCCTGTCCAAAAGTGCTGCCCTTCTACTATCCATAGGCCCTTCCCCAGCCCACCCTAGAAGCCCTAGCATAGTGTCCTAGTCGGAGCAGGGAACTGACCTCCAGCCACTTCTGTCCATAATACATAAAGATGGCAACTGTCAATTGGGATCTTAATAGCTCATAATTGAAAAATAGCTTAACAAGACCAGAGAAGCCTGTCAGCAGTGGTTCTATTGATTATTCTGGTGAGAAAATGTTTTTTTTTACCAGAGTTTATACCTGAAGCATGATTAGATTCTGATCTAAACCCTGACGAGGGAGAAATACCTAACTCAGACAAAAAGAATCTGCCCAATATTTATTAGGGTTTATATGTTTAGTAGGTGCAGTATACGGTTAGGAGGTAATTCTGTAAAGTAGGTGCTAATATATACATTTATTTATTTATTTCAGAATTTGTACCCCACATTCTCCCACCTAATGGTAGGTTCAACATGTCAATTACATGCATGAATATTTAGAAAACCACATATATAAAGTGTGGAAGTGCCAAAAATCTGCCTAAGTGCTTTTCTATAAATCCTTACATATCTTACATTGCATGAATTTGACTGGTAGGCTTACTAATGGTTGGAGTCTGGGCACAGCATGGGTAGGAAACACTTACATAACTTATAGAGCTATAAATTACACACATATCTTCAGTATTTAGGTGCAAGAACTTACACCAGGCTCTATAGCTGGTATAAGTGCTTGCGCATAAGTGCATATAGGTGCCTACTTTCCTTTATAGGATATTCTCCTACCAAGTATGCTTTAGGCATCTTTGTATAGGCTTGTTGTTATAGAATTATCCCCATAGTGCACCTGAAAAGTCTTACAGACCAACTTGGCATTATCTGGATAGTGCCGGGGCAGAGCATGGGGAGCACACCTATCTCTATGGATAGTCAGTGATATTTAATCACTATCCATATAGATATATGGATAAATTCAGGTATAGCCCACTCATCTACAGTTCTACAGCATAGACTCACAATCTTTTACACAAACCTTAAATACAAAGACAATGTCACATGAAAACAAAACAACTGCTTTCCATGACAACAGTACAGTCAATGATTCTCTTCCTAATGAATATTAAAAGCTCTTTGGAACAAACCCCCCCCCCCCCCCCTCACACACACACACACACAACCGTTTACAATGCCGTGCTAGCGGCTGCTGGTGCACTAATATCGACACAGTCCATTCACTTTGATAGGCTGTGTCGGTATTGCCGCTCAGCTTTGTAAACAGGGGGGACAGTCTTTAAAGCCTTTATAAATTCAATCAATCTTTATAGCCCTTACCACTAAAGGCAATGAGTTCCAGAGTTTTAGTCTTGCAATACAAAAAATAGAATTTCTATACTCATCTAGGTAGACTAATTTGAAAGATGGAAAATCGAGAACATTACAGGAGGCAGATCTCAAGGATCTAATCGTTTGGTGTAAATGTAAATTTGATGCAATAACAGGAGAGATTTTACTGATCATCACTTTTAAAAACCAACATAAAATTTTATATTGGATCCTATAATCCACAGGAAGCCAGTGTAAATGAGCAAGTGCAGGAGTTATATGATCACATTGCCTCAATCCCAATAGAATACGTGCTGCAGCATTCTGTGTCATCTGCAAAGAATGCATCACATTTTAAGGCAAACTTAAAAGTAAAGCATTATTTTGTTTATTCATTCTTGTGTCCCACAATTATCCAAAAACAAGTTTCGGTTCAATTTGGCTTACTGTTGGCCGGAGAAATTACAGTGATATATTACAATTACAATAATCAAAATAACTAGTTGAAAGTTTTTAGAGGACAAATAGTCCTTCAAACATCTAGAGATCTTTAATTTAAAAAAGACCATGCTGATAATTTTAGCCACCTGCAACTTCATACTCAATGTAGAGTCCAAAATCATTCCCAGGGCTACAGCCGGATCGGGACTGGATCTTGAAAACTTTCTTTAAACATAGACATGAAGTCTTTCTGAATTGCAAAGTCAAAGTATTTTCTGATATTGCTAGACAAACTCAGAAAAGACGTCAGTCTTTTTTGAAACTTCATGATCGTGTATTGTCACAGGGGGGAATTTTCTGGCTTAATTTTCCTTGCAAATGTGTTGTTAAATTTCAATCAATTAAATATGTTTTCTTTGAGAGTGATCAGTTAGCAAAATTCCTGGACTCCAGACAAGAACCAGCCGTAAACTCTCTTGTGCTTCCTCCATTAGTATCTACTCCGTGATAGGATAAGTGGGAACATGTTCTACTCATTTTTTCCTATGTTAACCAATTTTTGAATTGTGCCTTGCCTATAATTGTGGACTTCCAAGCACTTTGATATGTTGCTGTATATATTATTATTAATTTAGATTTTGCTCACACCTTTTTCAGTAGTAGCTCAAGGTGAGTTATATTCAGGTACTCTGGATATTTCTCTGTCCCAGGAGGGCTCACAATTGAAGTTTCTACCTGAGGCAATGGAGGATTAAGTGACTTGCCCAAGATCACAAGGAGCAGCAGTGGGATTTGAACCGGCCACCTCTGGATTGCAAGACCGGTGCTCTAACCACTAAGCCACTCCTTCACAAAAGAAACAGTCACAACAAGGGTGACAATGGAAAGGGCAGCAGACGATGTCCAAAATAACACCTTTATTGAAACATCCAGAGACTCGACACGAGTCATGTTTCGGCCCACAAAGGCCTTCCTCAGGAGTATACAAACACGTATATGTACAAATTAAAATCAATATAAATATAAAGTACAATACAAAATATATTTAGAAGATTGTTTGACACAACATACATCCAACTAAAGGTATTTACTTGTTTATATACATATACATTTATTGTCACATTCATATTTTATTCATTATCATTATTGCTATTATGATTTTACATTTCTTTTATGTTCTGTATATTAGAATAAATGTTGCTTACATGTTTATCTGTTCATTTTATGTATTTATACTGTGTCAAACAATCTTCTAAATATATTTTGTATTGTACTTTATATTTATATTGATTTAATTTGTACATATATGTTTTTGTAGACTCCTGAAGAAGGCCTTTGTGGGCCGAAACACGACTCGTGTTGAGTCTCTGGATGTTTCAATAAAGGTGTTATTTTGGACATCGTCTGCTACCCTTTCCTTTGTCATCCTTGTTGTGGCTGTGTCTTCTGTGTGTCTACAAGGGTTACTGTTCTTCTGTTTTCCTGCTCTATATATTACTCCTTACAAACTCCAGAAGGTGGCTGTCTTTTGTATAAAGCAAGTGTTGAAATGAACATTAGTAGTAGATATAAGAGACAGGTCATCTCTCATACCAAGTGAGGTTCTTTCCTGTTAAGAACATAAGAGTAGCCATACTGGATCAGACTAATGGTCCATCTAGCCCAGTATCCTGTTTCCAACAGTGGCTAATCCAGGTCACAAGTACCTGACAGAAACCCAAATAGTAGCAACATACCATGCTACCAATCCCAGGGGCAAGCAGTGGATTCCCCATGTCTGTCTCAAAAGCAGACTATGGACTTTTCCTCCAGGAACTTGTCCAAACGTTTTTTAAACCCAGATATGCTAACTGCTCTTACTACATCCTCCAACATTGAGTTAAAAGTATTTCCATGTGATTTTGAATGTCCCCTAGTCTTTGTACTTTCTAAAAGAGTTAAAAAAGATAAAGCTTAATAAGGATAAGTAAGTTCCTTAGTTTAGGTCATACTGATAATATATTGAATGATAATGTTTTAACACTGAGCAGTCAACATTTTGAGCCCTGTTTACTAAGCTGCACTGTCTCTTTGCGTTAGCACACACTAATTTGTAGCACATGCTAAAAAACTCTACCTCACCTTAGTAAACATGGCCCTTCCATTTTGAAGAAACTATTAAGATTTTGAGAGTTACAATATCTGGATCCTTCACATTAGAATCTCGGGTGAATTCTTTGGTAAAGAGTTTTTTCTCTTAATGAGAAAAATTACAGAAAATCTGTAATATGTTGAACAAACATACCTTCTGATTGGCTTTCAGAACTTATTTTTGTCTATTCTAATTACACTAATAGTATCTATGCTAGCTGTCAAAGGAAGCTTTTGAAGAAAATTATAACAGAATTCATCAGCTTGCATGATTTTTTCTGCCCACAGAAGTGCTAGAGTTACTCCTTTGCTGGTAGCTCTCCATTGGCTGCCGGTAGAAGCGTGTGTTGAGTTTAAGGTTTGTACAATGGTTTTTAAAATTCTTTATGGGTTAGCACCAGGCTATCTGTTTGAGGGTTTGACGTACTTCTAAAAGTAGAGGCCTCTGTGATAATTTTCCACACCACTATCCCTCCTCAAGCAGATTGAAATATAAGATTTTCTGCAAGTCTTTTTGTACCAAGCACCATTTATCTGGAATTCCAATAGGTTTGAGAAAAATAAAAAATTATGTTGTTTTCAGGAAACTTATCTGTTTAAGAAATTCCTTTCTTAAACATGTTTGTAAATTACTCTTCCTGCTGTAACAATACTTAGTAATTCCTTAAACTATATGATTATGTTTGTTAGCTCGCAGGGTCTGCCTGTTTTTTCTTCCTTGTGATCCGCATTGAACTCAATTTTGAGAACTTGCGGAATATAAATGTAACCCCTAAGGGGTTAAGAATAAAAAAATTTAAAAAGTACCTTGTAGGTGCGCTGCTAAGCAGTGATTTCGGCGGGGGCGGGGAGTTTCAGCTCCATCTGTTGCAGCAGCACATTTTTTAGCACTGCAGGGGTGCCTTGCGGAGGGAGAGACAACTGACAGCATGAGCCAGATGCTGGATCATGGCAGAGCCGTGCAGCGGGCATGTGCTAGAAAGAAAACTGAAAATGAAACACTTCAGAGGATTAAAAGGTATGGAAATATGTTTAAATATTATTTAAATGCTGGGTAATGCTATAATGTTATAATTTATAGTAAAATTTGTGTTTTGGAGCTGTTTAGTGGACTTTGTGCTAGTGCATGGGCTCGTGCTGGGCTCGTGTCAGGCTATGATATACAAAAGGTTCTGAACTGTATTTTGAGTCAGTTGGGAGGTGAGTGAGTTAGTGAACAGACCTATGTTAATGGTTTCCATTCAGGAAAGTTTAAAAAATCTGTTTAAAACAGATTTAAGTGTTAATTAATTTTAAGTAAGAGTGAAAGAGTGTTTGGGCTTAGATAAAAAAAATTAAAGAAGCCTCGCTTGTTAATTTTGGCTTCTAGTGGAGAGTTTGAGAATTTTAGTGAGACTCTTGAATTAAATGGTATTAAAATTTATTTTAAATTAAATCAAGCAAAGTACCTCATTGCTTGAGAAGATATATATTTAAATAGCTTAGCACTGTTTGTTATAGAAGCTGTCAGAGAGAAAAAAAACCCCTCTAATAGACTGCCAATATACTTCTCACAGATAACAGCTGTGAGGGAGTTTCTTTTAAAAATAATAATTTACCCCTGAAAAAAAAATAAAAATTACTTGAGAGAAGTAATTTAATTAATATTGGGGTATAGAACAGCTATAAGCTGGCTACCTTTAGAGGATTTTAGCTTCCTTGAATTAATAAAGCCCTAATATTTTATTTGAAAATAAACACTCTGAACTGGAAACTTTTCTTTGAATTTTTTTTTATGTGGGTGGATTAAAGAGTAGGGAGTCCTAATAATCCGTTTATTTTTCTGGGATAGCTAGTTTAAAATACATATATAAATAAATATATAAATTTATAAACAGGGAATAGGTTGTTTTTTTTTTCATTTAAATTGTTTAAGTTAGTGTAGTAGGTACCCCGGAGCTGGTTCCTGGTTCCTCTCTCCATTTCATCTATGGTACCCAACGTGAAAGAAAGGAGAAGAGCTGAAGAAAGTCAAGAAAGCTTGAAAATCAGCTAAGTTCAACCAAAAATAAGAAAAAGAAATAAGAAATTAAAAGAAATAGAGTGCAGAAATTAAGTCAATACTTACCTCTGTAGTAGTGAAGAACCTGAAACAGAAAGAAAAATACACACAAAACATCAATTTATTTTAAAATTGTATTACTCTGGGTTAACCTAAATATATTAAATATGTTCTATAACAAACTTTTGTCATATATAAAACAATTATACTTATCTGATAGAGACTGCAGCAGAAATCTCTTGATTTGATTGGGTAGTGAACTGTTAAAACAAGAATACAAAATATTGATTAATATATTTAGAAGTAAATTTAAGCAATAGAACGGTGGGGCTAGTTTCAATAATTGTACTTCACCTCCGTTTTTGATGAGAGTTTACCTGAGGTATTCATTCGGGTATTATAAGGTAAACAATCATTCTTGAAGGTGAGGTCACATAACCAACAAATTAGATTAGATAAGAAAAAATTGATTCACTCCTACTCATTCTACCCCACTCAGGGTTTTGTAGACCTCAATCATATCGCTCCTCAGCTGCCTCTTTTCCAACCTGTTATAGTGAGTGCAAAACTAACTCCTTTGGAGAAACTACCTTAGCAGTGTTTTTCCTCCAAGTTTATGCAGAAAAGAGCCAACTCCAAATTCATTGATACTCTCACACACTCTGTTTCTGGAACACTCTAGAGGTCATTGCATTATTTGCTATAATGATTCCTTATGGCGTCTCTCACGGAGGTGTTTTAGCAAATTGAGCCAAATATGGAGAAAGAAAGAATGAGAATGATGTGAAATACTAATAGGAAAGACATCATTTAAAAAAGGTTATAAAAAACTATTCCCTGTAAATACTAGAATTTAGGGGTCCTCTTACTAAGCTTGCCACAGCGTAAAATGGCTTCATTTGTACTGTCCAAAGTGGGTACTCAGATCGGACAATACTTGTTTCCAGTTGTTTCATTTGGGGGTCCGACAGAGTGAAGTAAACTCCCTGGAGCCCTCAGGACTCAGAAGAACTAGGAATTGTTTAAGAAAGTGTTAAGACAGCATTTGTTGCTGCAGGTTAATTAGTGACTTTGACGGCTGATGGACTCAGTACAGTGACGCGTGTGCTTTTTTTGTATTTAATGAGTTTTGTTATGTAACATTATGTATGTTTAATTTGTACACCGCTCTGGACAAGGGAGGTATATAAATGCTAATAAATTAAATGGAAAATGAAAATGAAATGTGTTCAGGTATCTTGCGGTAAGTTTGAAATCGACATGCGTAACCACACACAAAAATATATTTTTTTTACTTTTGCATGTAGAGAGCGTGTCTGGGGGGCAGAGAGTAGGCATTTCTGTACTAATCAGTTAGCACAGCTACATTACCATGCACTGATTAGTGTAAGCTTACTGTGTGAGCCCTTGCTGCCTACAAAACAGGCATCAGCAAGTGCTATCTCGGTAATTTTTCTAATGGCCATGCATTAATTGACCATTTTACTGCTGTACTACAAATGGCCTTAGCACGTGGGAAAAACCCACATATTGAATATGCATTTTTCTGCATATTAAATATTATAAACTGTATGTAACTTTATGTAAATATTAGAGCTGTAACGAGTAGTATATTTTACTATTCAGCCAAATATGAATAATGAAAAATATTATTCGACCGAATCCGAATACAAATATCAAGTGGAGATCAAGTGTTTCAGTAGGATTTAGCACAGTAGAGCCCCAGATTATTCGCATTCGAATTTAAATCACTATTAACTGAATAAAAATAACGTATTAGGGGCACTATTCAGGGCCAAATCAAATATGAATATTCAGTAAAGCCCTAGTAAATATAGCATGAACACTGCAGAATCTTGAAAAATGTGCAGCAAAATGCACCCCATAAATACTTCAGTCAGAAAGTATTCACTTTGGGTTGTCCAACAAGGCTTCAACAGCAGAATTCCACCTACATGCAAATATGGACCCCATTTATAAGGAACTCCTGTGTTCTGTGTATCCATCATTAAAAGCATCATGTAAATAGTTGGCTTTACACAGTCACAGATTGCATATATTTGTTTTTCTAGGAAGATCACAAATAGCTGCAGCAGGAGGAGGAACAACCTATTTTGCAAATAAACTCTGGTGGAAAGCCAGCAGATGGTTGAGCGCTATAGAGTTTACACTGAACCCTGTTCTGAAATTTTAGATTTTCATAATTAGGAAGAAGTCCTGTGAGAAAGCATTGCTTTCTTAAACCCAGGAATCAGTACTGAATGCAGCAAACAGATAATGACTCCACCTCCAACAGAAGCCTTGAATAAGTACTATATACACGGATGACTATTTGCCTGCTCTGGGCAAGAAAAGAGAGCGAACTGTAGCTTAATAAAATGCAAAAAAAGGAGGTTAATAGCCATGTGCAGATGAGGTTTGTTATATTTTAATACACTGCAAAGATGCTTTCTTTAGTGCCATCTGGCTCTTCCATATCCAAAACTACTTGTCCTGTTACACTACTTGAAAAATCGTGCTTTGCACAATCCTAAATATTAAAGATTGGCCAAAATCTTGTGGCTTGGGCTTTGGCACAAAACCGTTTTGGGCCCAATATTCACCCGGTAGCGATCAGTGTTTTGCTGACCGTTGTCACCAGCATTAAATCACAAAAGCATTGAATTTCCAGTTTTGCGGAGCAGGTTAACGCATAACGGATTAAGTGCAATACTCAGCCCTTAACCAGCTATGGGGCACCACATGAAAATAGGACTGATTTTTATGTGGTCCTATTTATGCAGTTACCTTGGCCGGTTAAATGCTGAATAATGGCACTTAACCAGCCAAGGGCTGACTCCACCCCCTGGAATGCCCCAAAATAGCCAGTTTTCAGGTCGGCACTAACTGCAAACCTGCTTTTGACCTAGTGGACCACTCTCTTCTTCTTACCTGGCTCACAGCTATTGGGCTCTCGGGCTCTGTTCTCTTTTGGTTTACTTCCTTTCTTGTAGGGTGTTCTTTTTTTGGTCTCCACCCCCTCCTCCTCGGGGGACTTTTCTCTTTCCTGTGGGCTTCCACAGAAAGTGGAGGAGTGGCCTAGTGGTTAGGGTGGTGGGCTTTGGTCCTGGGGAGCTGAGGAAGTGAGTTCAATTCCCAGCACAGGCAGCTCCTTGTGACTCTGGGCAAGTCACTTAACCTTCCATTGCCCACTGCATTGAGCCTGCCATGAGTGGGAAAGCACAGGGTACAAATGTAACTTTCACCCCCTACTCTTTAATATCTTCTTTGATTCAGAGTTTCAATATAAAGTTTTTCATTTACACTAACTTATTCTTCTGATTTTTCCAACTTCCCTTTTACAGCCTGATCTCAGCTGTCTTCAGTTATGTTTTTCTGCTCTCAGTTGCTGACTGAACACTGCCTTGTCCTTAACAATTCAAAGACTACTACTTGCTGGATTATTGGCCTCTTCTCCAAATCCTCCTTGATTCCTTTTCTTTTTAAGTCCTCTGTTCCTACTGTTGACTCTTTTTGATACCTTGGCATCATTCTGGACTCCGCTCTTTCTTTAAACTCACAGGTTTCTTCAGCCCTTCAGCATGGGTTCCTCTCCCTTCATTGTCTCCGATCTAGCACCAAATTCCTGAACTTTGCTCAGTTACACACCCTGGTCAATGCTTTTGTTACCTCATATTTAGACTATTGTAACATGGCTTATCCTGGCCTATCCGCATTCCAAATTCATCATCTTCAAACTCACCAAAATGCTGCTCTCCGGTTCTTTGTAAAGCTCATAGAACTGATTCTGCACTGATCTACACTAATCTGAAAGATTAATATAACTGCATGTGTAATATGTTGGCATGACAACAAGATCCTTGAAAATACGAATGTTGAAGCACATCAGAAGACAGAACAGAAAAGAACCACTAGTGAGCCCCTCAAGGTGTGCTAATTATACCACAATGCACGTGGCCTCCCCAAGACCCACCTGCATGAGCAGCCATCTCACTACAAGGTCCCAAAGATTTGCCAGCACATTTTCTAACAGCCTCACCAATTGCAAATTATTGCAAAGTCCTCAATTTTTTGATCCTCAAGTTTCTCCAACAAAAACTGGTATCTGTCCTCTAGTCCCCAGAATCTGTGCTTCCAGCATCCCAGTCCCATTTTCCTATTGCAAGTTGCAGCTCTGCATGACCTTCCAGGCTGTCTTTGTCATCTCCAGGGGCCTGGAGTTTTGCCAGCCTTTCATCAAGCATTGCCAATATATTCCGCATTAGTTCACAGACTGCCTCCTCCTGTAAGTTAAAACTTGTGGAGAGATATTTTCAAAAGGGATGTCCAGGTTTTGATATGGACGTCCTCGCAAAACGTCCCGACCCAGGGGCAGGGAAACCCATATTTTTGAAACAAGATGGACGTCCATCTTTCATTTTGAAAATACCGTCAGGGACGTCCAAATCCTTAAATTTGGTCGTCCCTATACTTGGTCGTTTCTGATTTTCTGCGAAAATGGAAACCAAGAACGTCCATCTCAGAAATGACCATATGCAAGCCATTTGTTCTTGGGAGGAGCCAGCATTTGTAGTGCACTGGTCCTCCTGACATGCCAGGACACCAACCGGGACCCTAGGGGGCACTGCAGTGGACTTCATAAATTGCTCCCAGGTACACAGCTCCCTTACCTTGTGTGCTGAGCTCCCCAAAACCCACTACTCCCAACTGTACACCACTACCATAGGGGGCACCTATATATGGGTACAGTGGGTTTGAGGTGGGTTTTGGAGAGCTCGCTGTTTCCTCCACAAACATAACAGGTAGGGGGGGGTATGGACCTGGCTCCGCCTGCCTGAAGTGCTCTGCAGTACCCACTAAAACTGCTCCAGGAACCTGCATACTGCTGTGATCAACCTGAGTATGACATCTGAGGCTGGCATAGAGGCTGGCAATCAATATTTTTAAAGTTTTTTTGAGGGTGGGAGAGGGTTAGTGACAACTGGGGGAATAAGGGGAGGTCATCTGGTCATTTCGGGCACCTTTTTGTGCCTTGGTTGTAAGAAAAACATGACCAGGTAAAGTCGTCCATGTGTTCGTCAGGGACACCCTTGTTTCTTTCGATTATGGGCAAGGACGTCCAAGTGTTAGGCACGCCCAAGTCCCACCTTTGCTATGCCTCCGATACGCCCCCTTGAACTTTGGCTGTCCCTGCGACGGAAAGCAGTTAAGGATGTCCAAAATCGGCTTTTGATTATACCGATTTGGATGACCCTGTGAGAAGGATAGGCGTCCTTCTGTTTCAAAAATAAGCCCGATAGTAACATAGTAGATGACGACAGATAAAGACCTGAATGGTGTATCCAGTCTGCCCAACATTCACATTCATTATCAATTCATGGTTAAACTAACAATGAATGTGGTATAAAATACTTGATCCTGTTCTTTCCTTACCATTTCTGGGATATAGATTGCAGGAATCCACCCAGTGCTGTCCTTATGTTCCAACTACCGGAGTAGCCATCAAAGCCCACTCCAGCCTATCCCAATCTGTCTTGTCCTATATGGGACATAGACCATAGGAGTCTGCCTGGTACTGGTCTTAGTTCCTCACATCTGGAGTCACCATCTAAGCACCTCTTGACATATCATACACATGCAGTCATTTAAATTTTGTTTTTTATACCATTCATTTTCTAATTAGGGATCCTCTGTGTTCATCCCATGCCTTGATAGCCTCAGCTGTGCTCTTCTCTCTCCCTGGCTATGGGTTCTTATTGGACATAGCGTGTCAAGACAGACTTTTCAGAGCACCTCCCTGTGCTCTGACTACTGTTCCCTCTAAGCTGAGCGGGAATCCTCCACCTACAGTCCTGCCAGTGAGAGACAGGCAAGCTCTACAGAACTTCAGGGAACTTAGCAATTGAAAACACAATATTGAAGCAACACCCTTACTGGCAACAATACAGTTGAAGGACTCCTGCTCAGCTTAGAGGGAATAGTGGCTCTGATAGTGCCACAGGACTTCCCCTGTCTCATAAAATCTGGTAGAGATGCAGAGGTAAACAGGTTGCAGTAGAAATTAAAGATATAAGAAATCCAGGAGCGGAGCTGGAGTCAGGAGCCTCTGTTCAGGTAGATGTCATCACATGACACCAGCACACAGTATCGTTTTTTTTAAGGTGCCCTAATGAACCAAATGCTCAGTAATGAATGGATATCCATATTACACATACAGTTATATTAATCTTTCAGATTAGTGTGACTGGAATATAAATTTATAAAGTCCCTCAAAAATCTACAAAGCTTTTGCTACAAGTTCAGCCTATGCCACATGCCTTGCTAACTACTCTACGACCACAACAAAGGTTTTGCATTGAAACACCATTTTGATACTTGAACAACACACAAAATAAACTGAGCATTCAAGGCAGGTAAATTTGACTGAAATTATTTTTTGCACAGCGGCTTGTATTTTCTGGTCTTAATTACATCTACGGACCTTCATTTGTTTATGGTTACCTAGTATACTGTGGGGCCTATTTGCATTTCCAGATGGTGCATTTCCATGAAGGATGCATGCTCAGAAAGAGAGGAATGGCTCGGTCATTAAATTCAAACATTAAATGCACAACAGTGAATATTTTCATAAACTAGTCCTGCCTGAATTCTTAATCCTTGTCTTTGCCAAGTTCTATTGATATAACAGTTGAAAGGCTGCAGTTCCAGGAGTCAGCTGCTAAAAGACATACTAAATGGGGTAGGGTCAGGAGATTCAAGTGCTACAGTTGCAAAGCAGCAGTTCAGAATTAGTTAAATTTAACGAGCACTGGGCAGACTTTTATGGATGGTTCCTTTTACTTTTTCCATATTGACCATTAGCCTTTCTTACCTCTCTGCCAGCCTATTATTGCAGCTTTTGTTCCCTACTGATATATACTATATCATGTGATTTTGACGTTTTAAATATTAATTTCCTTAAAAACCCAGGAAAACAAACCCATATATATAAGCACTATTTCTTAGGATTTTACAAAATATATTATAAAATTTCTGAAGGTGCTCAGAAACACAAAGTGACCAAAGAGAAGCTCAAATTTGCTATACCGGACCTATCATCGCAGACTCTGACATTCACTAGAAAAGAGAAGTCATTTGTTATGGATCTTCAAGACCTTTTCAAGCTTTTTTGTGGGTGATTTAAACTCCAAGTGTGATTTTGATGACTTTAGACTTTAGCTTCCTATTTTGTAGGATTTTAACTATTTGTGCCTTAAATTAATGAGGAAGATCGATGCTAGAAAAAGTTGGCTATTTATGTGAACAAAATAGCCAAATTTTTCAGTTTGGTCACAGTGTGTTTCTGACCACCTTCACAAATTTTATAATATATTTTGCATTATCCTAGGAAATAGTGATTATCTACTCTGATAATAGGACAACACACACTGCCTGCTTCCCCTAGCCCGTGTAGACAGGTGTAAGCATAGCATGCAGTATCTTCATCTTTCCAGCCTATATAAGCTGGCACAAGGAGTGATGTTAAGGGCCACTTCCTTGTTTACACCTTCAAAAAAATCTAATAAATTGGTAAGGCAAAACTTGTTGTCTTTGTTGAACTCATGCTGACTCTGTACTTAGTTTTAGAACATTCTTAGTTTTTAATAACATTTTGTAGTATATTTCTCTAAGTAAGATTGGCTACAGGATTACTTCCTGGCACACCAAAGTAATGATCTCTTTCCAAGTAAGCTTTCTCCTCCAAGACAGCACAGTGGCTGTCAGACAGGAGATGGTATTCCTCTACTATGTCCCTGAAGATCTCTGCTATATACCATTCTATCTGCCTCAGCTCCTCCAAGCCTGCTACTCAAACTTCCAGAGACTGGATTCATTCTCTGAGAGCCAGGAGCTCTTTTTACACCAAGCGCATACATACAACCTTTCAGCAACTGGGAGATAATCATACATGTGACACTCAGGGACCTTTTACTAAAGGGTTGCCACATGGTAGTCCAGAACTACCACCGGCCCAACGCACGTGCCGGCAGAAGTCCCATACCCAGTGTGCATCATTTCCAGTTCTAGTGGAAATATTTTAAAAATATTTCTGCAGAGGGTTACTTGGCGGTAATCGGGCAGCATCATGTGCTGCCCAGTTACTGCCGGGTTAGCATGCAAGCCCTTACTGCCATCTCAATGAGTGGTGGTAAGTGCTCCTCCCTGAAATGGTTGCATGGCAAGTGCACACGACCGATTCTTTTTTCGGCCTTTTTACCTGGCACGCAGCAAAATTGGTCACCGCTACTAGCGCAGGGCCCCTTTTACCGCAGCTTAATTAAGGGCCCCTCCGTGCACAAGACTAGATAGCCCCCATCTCACTGCTGGATTGCTGTCTGTATCTTGCTGTTGGAGAGTTCTTTTGTTGTTTGAAATGGCTAAGGGAATAGCGATAATTAACTAATCTTAAGGCCCTTAGGATTATTTAGTATATTTTATGTTATTATTTGGTGTGTACTTCTCAATTAACTGCAATAATCTCTGATTAAGGGCTAATCGTATGCTGATTGAAATACTCTGTGGTGACAATTTTCCTTTTCTCTTAATTGGAATAACTGACTATAAATGGATATTACTGAGATGAGTGTGAAAAAGACTATATAAAGCTAGCATAAATTGAATTTAGACCCCTAAAACAATACTTAGGGGCCCTTTTACTAAAGCTTAGTATGTACTAATGGAATTAGCATACACTACATGCCACGAACCCATGGGAATAGAATGGGCTTCTTGGCATTTAGCGTGTGCTAATTCTGTTAGTGCACGTTCAGCTTTAGTAAAAGGGCCCCTTAATTTGCATGCTCCTGGGCTCTAAGAGAACAAATTCTATTTTAGACCCTTTTAATAAGCTAATCATAATTGTTGCCTTTTAATAAAATTACACCATGGAATTTATTAGTAAAAACCTCAAACTTTCTCTTCTATCCCAAGCTTCAAGTCACCAAATTTCCCAGCAAAGCAATGCTCACTACCTGCGGAGGCTTCATCTGCTCTCAGTATTCCTTCAGGAAGCATGTACAAAAGCAGCGCTAGTACTAGAAGTAGGCAAATAGTCACAAGAGAAAAATGGTTTGAGGTTTCTCAAGGGTGCTGAACTTGTCCCTGCCCCTGGGCATCCTTCTCCTCCATTAGTAAACTCTGTGGTTCCTCCTGGGACCGTATGGACTCCTTTTCCTTTACTCCATAGACAGTGGGATGCACTGCTCTTCGTGTTTCAGTGGATTCCAGGCTGAAACTCCAGCTTCTGTTTATGCCATAATCACGCCTTACTCCCAATAAGCACATTCTTGTAATAAACAGGCCCCCATGCCTCTTATTCCTGAGGATCTGTCATCTTCAAGTCATCAGTCCTCTCCCCACAACCCCTTCTCCCTTGCGCTTGGGTCTGATCTGCTGAATTATACTTGTCATAAACACACTAACATACTGTTAAAGTGCTATGTAAAATAGTATTCAAAGTTGAGGGATGTGGAAAACTGCAAAACATCTTTTTTAACCACATTGTTATCATAAACAGTAAAATCACCACACTGACCTGAGTAACCACAAAGATTGCTATTTTTTTGTGCCAAGATTACAAAACTTAACTCTTAGGGTTAGATGTGTGGCACAGATCATAGAGCTGTAGACCATAGCGTGGAGGAGTAGCCTAGTGGTTAGTGCAGTGGACTTTGATCCTGGGGAAGTGGGTTTGATTCCCACTGTAGCTTCTTGTGACTCTGGGCAAGTCACTTAATACTCCATTGCCCCAGGTACCTGTATATATTTTGTAAACTGCTTTGAATGTAATTGCAAAAAGGAGGTATATCAAATCCCTTTCCCCCTGTGTGGCAGAAATGTTTAAATCTGGGTGCTCCTATGAAGATGGTATTTTCAGTTCAAGGAAGTAAGACAAATTGACTGTTACTGTTGTGGCCAATGACCATACGCTAATCTGAAACTACCTCCCATCCAACGTGGGCACCGACAATAGTTCCAGACCCAGCACGCACCATTCCCACACTGGGGATAATTGGGCAGCGCTGCCGCTACCGGGTTAGTGCAGGAGTCCTTAACACCACCTGAATGGGTGGTGTCAATTGCTCCCACCCCACCCCCACCCTCAGCATGGCCATGCGATAAGTATAATCTTACTTTTTGGCCTTTTTACCCACTTCAGAGACCACAGCAAGGGCACAACGGGAGGATAGCAGAATCTTAGCACAGGGCCAGTGTAAAAATATTAGGCACTCTAGGCAAACTTTCACCTGTGGCCCCGTCTCAATTAATTTTCAGACTCCTAGGCCCATCACTCCCCCTGAGATTTTGGTCATTAAGCACAACAATCATGCTTAGTTCAACATCAACTTTCCCAGAACAATCTTGTACAAATATATAATTGGATATCATACTTACATTAAACGTTTGTTTATATACTAAATACATATTGAGAATTTCCAAAAACTAATTATTTATTTATTGATTGATTGGGATTTATTAACCAACTTTATGAAGAGATTCATCCAAGGCAGTGTACAGCAGGCACAGTTTAACATAAAACTTACAATTTTGTAAACAGCATAACAATAGTAAAAATGGCCAAATGTAAACATGAATACAATAAATTAGGTAAACTTGAGAACAGCAAATTAAAACCTAATAGAACTACCATGAAACAGTATCAAAATATATCCGTTTAATAGCACTGAAATTCGAATAACATATAATATGATGTCAGCATAATACTAGTGAAACATCTAATAAACAGGCATTAGAACATTCAAATTACCAGATAAATGGACTATTTGGAAATTGTTCTTCATCCTATGAGTAAAAATACCTTTTGAATGGTTCTTTGAGTTTGTTTTTCTTTGCTGCCCCCAGTGACTGGCATACTGGCAACTGCCACCCTAGGTGACCATCTAGTTTGCCTAATTGTTAAGTTGGCCCTATCAAGCAGACAGTTTGATTACCAAGAAAAACAGGATCTCAGCAGGGAGTGAGGATCCTGAGAGTAACAAGATTGTGTCATAGTGGCCAAGCTCTGGCAAAGAAGGCAGGCCTTCAAGACCCTAGGAGCCCTGAGCACAAGGATTCCATTTTGTAGAGGTTGTGGCACTCACCAGGTAGGCATACCCACCAAATACACTAGTTTTAGGATTCATTCCTTAGTAGTTTGTATCATCATATTCATTTTGTTTGTAATCTGTTCCTCTTTATCTTCCTCTCTCCCCCCTGGATGTTTCTATCCTCCTTATAAGAATGAGACCTCTTGTTGCAGCTGAATACATTTGTTTATAGCAGACAGGGTGGTAGGTACACAAAAAAATTTGATAAATTTGGGAAGAAGGAGGGAACTAGGGGGGGGGGGGGGGGAAGAAAACATGAAAAACTTTGTTGATTGTAGACCTTATACGGCTTACACCAATGTATGCTAAAAGTACTGATGTAATGTCTAGGAGTTTAATGGTTGTACACCTTTGGTTGACCTATATGCAAAAACTGTTGAAACATGAACGTGTTGGGGGGGGGGAGAGGGGAGGAGAAGGGGGTGGAGCGAAAAATTGGTAAAATGTTTGATGACGGATCTTATCACTTAGTTTGACTGTGGATTTTGATGTTGGCCTTTTTGTTCAGGCCAGAATGGAATGCTTTGTACTATGTTGTCATCAATAAAAATGTTAAAACATAAAAATTTGATACATTTAAAAAAAAGCACGCCTGACATGGTCGTGTTTCTAGACATTACTGGCAAAACAAATAAAACCAATGTATGAGAACAGTAAAATGAAAATCATAAAAACATAAACAACTGCAATAAGATCATCAAACTGAAAACACTACTAGACCCTCACATATATAAAAAAACTAGTAGAAAAGGCCCATTTCAGATACAAATGAAACGGGCGCTAGCAAGGTTTTCCTCAGAGGGTGTATGTTTGAGAGAGTGTGTGTGAGAGTGACTGTGTGAGAGAGAGAGTGAATTTGCGAGTGTGTGTGTGTGACAGACTGAGTGAAACTGTGTGCGAGTGTGTGTCTGTGAGAAAGAGTGTGTGTGGCTGGGGCCCCTCCCTCCCACCCACTTCCAGTGTCCCCTCCCAACCAGTTCCAGTGTCCCCCCTTTGTCCATGTTCCAGGGTCGTCGTCGTCGTCCCCTCCCCCTCTGTTCCTCCGAGTTCCAGGGTCGTCCCCCCGTTTTTGTTGTTTTTTTTAGTTTTAGTACAGGTGATGCATTCCCCCTCCTCCCCTCTCATCCCCTCCTCCAAATTCCAGAGCCCCTTCCCTCCCCAGTTCCAGACCCCCCTCCCTCCGAATTCGACCCCCCTCCCAGTTCTCGCCCCCCCTCCCTCCATCTGAATTCCAGACCCCCCTCCGAGTTCCAGAGCCCTCCCTTCCGCTCTCCGAGTTCCAGACCCCACCTCCCAACTTCTCTCCCTCCGATTTGCAGACCCCCTCCCTCTCTCTGAGTTCCAGATCCCACCTCCCTGCCTTCCTCCCTCCAATTTCCAGACCCCTCCCTCCAATTTCTAGACCCCCCTGGTAGTTCCTGACTCCTGGACCCCCCCTGCCGCGACCCTCTCGAGCCCCCCTTCCCGCCACCAACCGTCCCCCGCCGCCGCCATCACATACCTGTGCTGGCGGGGACCCCAACCCCCACCAGCCGAAGTCCTGTTGTCGGCCGCGCAGCATGGAGTCATGGACAAATGATTAAATTTGAATCAGTTTGTGTTCGTGCGTCCAACGTCAGACGCACGCACACAAACAGATTCCAACTTCATCACGTCATTTGTCCACGCCGTGAATCATGGCATAATGGGTCAAGTGACGTCAGCTGGGGCTTCGGAGCCCAGCGAAGAAAGTTACGGACACAGGCAGCAAGGCTCGTAGAACGTTGGTGGTGAGAATTATATATATATAGATAGATACCTACATAATAGTATATGTGAGGTTCTAATAGTGTTTTCAGTTTGATGATCTTATTGCAGTTATTTATGTTCTTACCACCATGTCTGCTCCGATGCCTTCATTCCTTTTGGAAATTGATGACCACTTGCCTGTTTGTTTTCTGTGTATTTGTTTATAGACTTTTTCTAAATGTATTGAGCTTTGTATCCTGCTTGGAACTTCACCTGCTGTAGGCATGAATACGAAAACATGGCATGTTCAATGATATTAATTGTTTTATTTTTAATTACATGTTAAGTTTAATAAGTTATACTGGGTGCTATTTATTTGGAATTATACACGTATATCTATTATTGGCCTTGTGCAAAAGTCTACTGTGTCGACCCTGCTTTTTTTTTTTTAATTCTTTATTTATCATTTTAATTACATACTCAAGGATAAACCTTGTTCAGAAATGCAAGTCAAAATAACATACCAATCCAAACACTTTCCATATCTTATTTAACATCATTAATCCTGTGAAAATTAAATAATTAAAGTGTTTATACAGCCATAATAATTTAAGACCTTTCTTAGACCTCAAAACCTATGCAGGGGAAAAAGAGTTAGAGAAGATTTACATGAATAAAAATAATCAATGTATAAGAAAAAGCTGCGTTATTCCAGGATATATTTCATTTCACTTGTTTCAATTCCAAAAACGATTTAAGTTGGTCCGGTGAAAAGAAAGTATATTTTGTTTGACCAAGTTTAACTATACACTTGCAAGGATATGCGAGAAAAAAGGAAGCTCCTATATCTATTGTCCTCTGTTTCATAGCAAGAAACTGTTTCCTTTTTTGTTGAGTAAGTTTAGTGACGTCTGGATAGATCCAGACCTTAGAGCCATAGAATTGAGCTTTAAGGTTTTTAAAATAAAGCCTCATAATAGTATTGTAGTCCTGCTCAAAAACCATTTGTACTATCATGGTAGTTCTGTTCATTATAATATCTGCGAATTGTTCCAGAATATCAGAAATATTTTGTAAATCCGGAATATCTTTATCAGAGCCATTTTCTCCACTTCTAGACCTAGGTATTGAATATATTTTATTTAACGGGGGTATTGCCTCTGAAGGAATTTTCAAAATTTCTATCATATATTTCCGGAAAGTATCTGTCAGAGTTTCCCCCACTACTATAGGAAAATTCAAAAAGCGGAGATTTAGGCGCCTGTTAAAGTTTTCAATTAATTCAATTTTCCGTCTGATATCCATAGAGTCTTTAGCAACGACACTTTTAAAGTCTTTTAAAGTATCCACCTCTTTTTGTATTGATTGGACTTGTGTTGTTAAGTCATTTTTAACAGAATCTACAGTTTTATGCAGTTCTTCAAATTTAGTATTAAGATTGAGTACATCACCAGACGTCTTTTGTAGTGTTATAGTAATCTGGTCCAACATCACCTTAAGCGTCTTTAGAGTCACCTCCGAGGTCTGCGTTGTGGAAGAAGCACTTCTCTCAGTGCCCCGAGCCGTTGTTTGCATGCCTGGGTCCTCACTAGACGCCCCTATCGACACATCTCCTGGGTCAACGGGGTTTCCCGCCAGGGCTGCCCTCGATGCCGGGCTGGGAGGGATCAGTAAATCAGATGAAGGAGACAGGGAGACTTCCTCTCCCTTCGGGGAGTCCGCTTCTCCGGACACCCCCGCAATGGGATCTTCTCCCCGTAAGAGCCTGGAGGCACCAGGGAAGAAACGGTCCAGGGACGTTTGAGCCGGTGAGGAGGTTGAGGTAGGTGCAGGCGCTAGTCTCAACACCCCTTTTCGCTTAGAATGAGGCATTTCAAAAACAAGAAGAAAATCTTAAGCTCAAAGTCTCACAGGAGCGTCTTCAACAACCATGTGGTGCGGCAGCCATCTTAGTTCCCCAACCCTGCTTTTTTTTTATGAATTTTCTTTTTCATTTATGCATATACATAAAGTCAGAAATACAGAAATAAAAATTACAGTATTAACACTTAATAAAGAAAAAAATGTTTCCAATATTAGACCACAACAAACAGATCCAAGATCAAAGAAATATTATTAATAAAGGAAAAAAAAAGAAATACAGAGGCGGAAGAATTCTCTTTGAGCACAGCCGATACTTAGCTTTCAATTCAAGGCATGAATCACTATTCTTTACTCGTGATAAATTCTAGAAGTTTCTCAGGTTCAAAGAAAATATAATTCTGAGAATTAAATAATACGACACATCTACAGGGATACCTAAGGAGGAAGGAGCCTCCAATACTGAACAACCTAGGTTTCAAAGTTAGGAACGCCTTCCTCCTTTTCTGGGTATCCCTGGACAAGTCTGGGAAAATCTGAATTTTTGCTCCTAAGAATTCTTCATTAATATTACGAAAGTATAACTTAAATACATTATTACGGTCAAGTTCAAATGCAAAAGTCACTAACATGGTGGTTCTTTCAGTTATTAATTCAAGTGAGTTCTGAAGAAATTCTGTTAAATTCATTTGTGGAGCTTCCCCCACCACCGAGCGAATACCAGATATATATATATATTGGATCTTTGTTATTGGTGGTAAATTATCCACTCGACCCTGCTTTTTTTAGGTTTTTTTTTTTTGTTGGTTGGTCAGGTTTTTGTTTTTGTTTGTTTTTGTAATCTACCTGTGCAGGTTGTTTTTGGCTTTCTGAAATCAGAGACAGTGACAACATCAGATCTATAACAGATGTTTAACATTTTTTGATATAAGTCCAAAGTAATATGAGCTATCACATCAGACAGAAGCAAGCTGCTCACCAAGGGTAGGTGATTTACTGCCCCTTTGTGGTAGAAAAAGATAACAAATGCAAAATGTGAGCAGGTGCTATTCCTTCTGTTTAGGTCAGGAGATACTAATGAATTGTAGCTCTGTTTATTTTTAGGCAAGCTGTTCTCTGACAATGGAAGCACATAGAATTTGCATGTGGGTTTATCATGCTAAGATATCAACAAGACCTGTGACCGTGTTCCTAATTCTATTTGCATGAGGGAACAAAATAAAATAAAATTTAAATGTGGTGTAGCCTTTTTTTTTTCCCCCAAACCATTGCTACTCCACAGCAGTGATTTTAAAAAAATTACATTCCCAATCATTGCATCCATAGAAGAAGCCTGCAGCCCAAAACTGTCATTTTAGAACCTACTGCTATTTCTTTTTTCCCTCTTCCCACATGCAGTGAGAAGCACAGTAAAAGAAGGTTGCAGTAATGTATATCTATCCTGTTGACACTGTTGAAAACTGGGGCAGGTACAATGTGAAACATTTAAGGATAGAATGTGTTTACTTCTGTTTGTGGATAACTACTTTCCTCTTCTTGCACACATCTGGAATAATATTATTAGGCACATTTCACTGGAGCAAGAGCACCTGTTAAGGAAGGTCTCTTCATCTGTCTGTTTGTCCTTCCATCTGTGTTCTTTTCAGCAGGTCAATGGCTTCAGTTTCGGTGGGCAGGAACTTCAACCCATCATCCACATAGAAGTCTATTTCCACAAACTGCTTGGTGCCAGTACTGTGTTCCTTTTCTCCTTCCTGTGCAGTTCGTCGGAGCCCATAGGTGGTCACTGTTGGTGATGGGCTGTTCCCAAAGACATGGATTTGCATCCTGTATTCAATGACATCTCCACTGATGTCATCGTTGTGTAACCACAGGAACCTTAAGTCATTTTTGTAGTCTTCGTGGACAACAAAGCAGTAAAACATTTGCTAAATGTCGGCTGTTATGGCAATGGGTTCTTTTCTAAAGCGGATCAAAATCTCCAGTAGACTGTTTGTCAGGTCGGGCCCAGTGAGCAGCATATTATTCAGCGAGGTCCCTTGGAACTGGGTGCTGGAATCAAATACAATTCAGATTTGCCCTGGTTGCTGTGGGTGGTATACCCCAAAGGTGGGTAGGTACCAGCACTCTTTGTTCTCCTTTAGAGGTGGTGAAAGCTCTGCATGGCCATTGGCGAGCATGTCCTGCGTGAAAGTCTCATGAAATGCTGTCTCATCTCCAGCTTCCTCTTCAAGGTTTTCTGCAATGGGGCCTGGGCTTATGAAGAGGTGCCACCCCAGGGGCATAGCCAGACACCCAATTTTGGGTGGGCCTGGGCCCAAGATGGGTGGGCAGAAGAACTCCGCCTTGTCCCACAAGTGATTTGGTCTCTCCCTCACTTGCCTGCATGTCATATGGTCTCTCAAACATCCCCCTATCCCCTGCATACCTTTTAAATAGCAGCGAGCAGCAACTAATACACACTGCTCAAGTTGCCCCCACAGCCTTCCCTCTGATGCAACTTCTTGTTTCCGCATAGGCGGAAGTATATCAGAGGGAAGGCAGTGGGGCTGGTTTAAGCAGTATGTATCAGTCACTACTCACTGCCGGTGAAGATCTGCTATTTACAAGGTATGCAGGAGGAACAGTTGTTGGGAGTTTTCGGCTGCTGGGGCTTGGGGATCCTTGCCATCATAGGTGTGCTGCTACTGGGTGGGCCTGAGCCCAAAATGGATGGGCCTGGGCCCGCCCTTGGCTACGCCACTATGCCACCCAGCTGTTTGATTCATCTTTGCTGAACTCTTTGTTCATGATGTTCAGGAACTCTTTATCTTCTATGGAGAAAAGAAATGGTTGTCATCATCCTTGGTGATCTAGAAAACTGAAATTCCCAGGTCTTCTCCTAAATCTGTTTTACAGTATTGGGTCAGAGCTCCATTCCTTAAAACTGGGATCCTCCTTGGTGGTTAGGTGGTTGGGACATGGTCCGAACAGGGAGATGCACCCACTTTCTAGGACATTGGTAAAAAGTACGACACTTGGCCTTTTTGTTTGATTGAGGCAGACATCACCTACTATTGTCCAACCCAAGACAAGTCGGTGTGCATAGAGAGCGCTGCATGGGCCCTTGCGCTGCTCATGGATGTCCAGCAGTTTTGATGTATCTCTGCCTAGTAAGAGCAGGATCGCAGCATCTGGATCCAAAAGTGTGAGGTGGTTGGCTATAGGCCTCAAGTAAGGGTGATTCCAACTTCTGGAATGGGAATTTCATCCTTGTTGTCTGGTATCTGGTCATATTCAATTAGCATGGGTAATCCGTGACCAGGTGCTGCCATCCATTGCTTATATTACATAGCCATTTGCTATTCTCCCGCACAAAGCTGAATAGTCAATGCCAGTGCCCAGACATAGCCTGGCACTAAATATCTGGGCATAACCCTGCTGCCGACCAAAAAAAACGCTGACTGCTGCTGGATGAATATTTACCCCT
This sequence comes from Microcaecilia unicolor, assembly GCF_901765095.1. Classification (NCBI taxonomy): domain Eukaryota; kingdom Metazoa; phylum Chordata; class Amphibia; order Gymnophiona; family Siphonopidae; genus Microcaecilia; species Microcaecilia unicolor. The sequence continues at coordinate 238,674,215 of NC_044032.1, read as the reverse complement.
AAGATTTTATTAATATCCTGTGACTACAACATATGTTTAACACTGTTGAATGTGTATATGTGTTAAAAGATATTTTGGGGCTCATCTTTGAAACGGAGAAATGTCCAAAAAAAACCTGCTCAAAGCAGCAGATGGATGTTTACCTTGCAAAAAAGTTCACATCGCTATTTTTGAAACACATTTTAAAGATGTTTTCCTCTGCTGTTCATCTGCAGTGCATCCAGATTACAGCGGGGCATGTCGGAGGTGTGTTAAGAGTGGGATTTGGGTATTCCTAACACTTGGACATTTTTCTACCATAATGGAACAAAACAAAAACATCCAGGACTAAAACTAAGGCATTTTGAGCTAGACCTGTTTCAGGTCTAGCTCAAAATGCCTTAGTTAAGTCATAAAAAGGTGCCATAAATGACCACATGATCACTGGAAGGGTTAAGGCATGACCCTCCCTTACCCCCCCAGTGATCACTGACCTCGCATGACCCTCCCTTACTCCCTCAGTGATCACTGACCTCCCCCCACCCCCAAAGATGTGAAAGAAACAGCACATACCAGCTTCTATGATACCTTCAGTTATGGCCAGTCCTATTAGAGCAGCGTGCACGTCCCTGAAGTGCAGTGCACTATAGAGAAGGGGATCCAGGCAAACTCGGCAGCAAAGCACACACTGGCACCATTCTTCTGCGCCTTTAAAATATAAGCTCTTCAAATTTTTTTCACCTGAAAAGCTTATATTTAAGAACAGAAAACAGATGCCAATGTGTGCTTTCACTTTCAGATTTGCCCTAACTTGTATATATTCATCTCTCACTTCAAGTGCTTAGAGGCTTGCACAGGCTTCCTTTTGCTTTCAATTTAAATAAAAAGTGGCGGCATTTAAAGAAAAAAATCATGGGACATCTTGTCTTCTAACACCCCAATGCATGTTCTGAGCTGGCGTTAGGTTTTCAGCAGTAAGGGTGGCTTTGTTTTGGGCACCATTCTCTGAGCTTTGGGAGGGAATAGGAAATGACCTCATTAACACTTGTTTGACTACATTTGCATGCTATTTGCGCTAATCATTGGCACACACATTGCTGTGCTAGAGAATTCTGCACTCATTAATGCCAGCGCTAGTCCAGTGCTAATCACTTCTAGCGCTGGCGTTAGGTTTTGAGAATTGGCCCATTAGATTGTGAGCCCACCAGGGACAAAGAAAGAACCTGCATATTTATTTATTTGTAGCATTTATATCCCACATTTTCCTACCTATTTGCAGGCTCAATGTGGCTTACATTGTTCCGTAATGGTGATCACCAATTCCAGAAAAGAGAAAATACATAGTTAAGATGGAGGTGACTGAGTGGATTAGATATTTCGCAAAGAAAGTTCATTTCATGCTGAGAAGTAAAAGGTATAAGATTAAACTTCAATCATGATAAATCAGTTTGAACAATCAGAAATAATAAGCTTCAATCGTGAATAGATTAGTTTGAACAATCAGAAAATTAAAGGTTACATTTTGTGTAGTTCCGGTGGAAATTTCTTACTGGTGTTTAGGATGGATCTTTGTGATATGCCTTTTTGAATAGGTTGGTTTTCAGCAATTTTCGGAAATTATTTATGTCATGTGTTGTTTTTATGGATTTTGGTAATTCATTCCATATTTGCATGCTTATATAGGAGAAACTGGAAGCATATATTAATTTTTATTTTAGACCTTTGCAGCTGGGATAGTTATAATATATGTAAACTGCTTTGGTTGTACCACAGAAAGACAGTATATTAAAAATCTAATAATAATAATAAACACTGTTGGTACTATGAACTATGTGATACTCGTTGTGCATTATGTTTGGGTACAGTTTCAATACAGATTGTATCTGCTTCTGCTACATTTGTATTTACTGGTTTGTTATCCCATTGACTTGATTAATTAAGTAAAATCAGAACACAAATGGAGTTGACCGAGTTATTTAGTGGAAATTATCAAAAGTATGAACTGCTTATTCGGCCTCCCAGAGAAATCTGGTCCTGACCTTTGTCCCATTAATAAATATATTTATTTGTGTACCTGGTTCTCACTCCATGGGGAATGTACTAGGCATCCACCTAAGCACATTCTACAAACCAGGGTTACAATACCATCTGTCTCAAGGATTGATTTAGGAAAAGAAAACAGGGGGGAGTGGGGGGAGAGGGAAGGGGGTACAGAGAATCACATTTACTTCCATTTTAAACCTTCTCAAGGTCATATTGGGTATCTTCAGGGGTCCTGTGAAATTTTGACACTGGGGAACTCAGTCATAACACACATTTATTATTTCCATCACTTTTCTCTTCTCCCCCTCACCCCAGATTCTTCTATTTTCATTTCCTATTTCCTATCATGTTTCACACATCCTCTCGCTTCTCCCTTACCTTTTTGTCCTCACACAGTCCTGGCTGTGGTCAGTGGCAAGCAAGCAGCACAGGAACACAAGAAGCATGTAATCCTGACTTTATAATTACTCTACCCATTCCTTCAGCCTCATACTACTACTACTATAAATCATTTCTATAGCGCTACCAGTCGTATGCAGCGCTTCACAATTGAACATGAAGAAAAGACAGTCCCTGCTCAAAAGAGCTTACAATGTAAATCAGGACAGACAGACAGTACCAATAAGGGATAAGGGTAGGGCAGACAGAAGGACACATGGGGAAAGGGACTATTGAAGAGAGGAAGACAAGATAAAGGTTACGAGCAAGTGACAAGTTAGGAGTCAAAAGCAGCATCAAACAGGTAGGTCTTTAGCCCAGATTTGAAGGCGGACAGGGATGGAGCTAAACGTAACGGCTCAGGAAGCCTATTCCAGGCATAAGGTGCGGCGAGATAAAAGGAACAGTCTGGAGTTAGCGATGGAGGAAAAGGGTGCAATTATGAGAGATTTGCCTAGTGAATGGAGTTCCTGAGAAGGAGTGTAGGGAGAGATGAGGGTGGAGAGGTAGTGAGGGGCTGCAGAGTAAATGCACTTATAGGTCAATAAGAGGAGCTTGAATTTTATACGGAAATGGATAGGGGGCCAGTGAAGTGACTTCAGGAGAAGGCTGATATGGGCATAACGACTTTGGCAAAATATTAGTCGTGCAGCAGAATTTTGAACAGATTGAAGAGGAGAGAGGTGGCTGAGTGGAAGACCTGTGAGAAGCAAGTTGCAGTAATCTAAGCGAGAGGTGATGAGAGTGTGGATGAGGGTTCTGATAGCGTGTTCAGAAAGGAAAGGGCGAATTTTGGCGATATTATAAAGGAAGAAACGACAGGTTTTAGCAGTCTGTTGAATATGTGCAGAGAAGGAGAGGGAGGAGTCAAAGATGACCCCACGGTTACGAGCAGATGAGACAGGAAGAATGAGCATGTTGTCGACAGAAATAGAGAAAGGGGGAAGGGGAGGGGTTGGTTTAGATAAAGCCTCATGTGCTTTACCTTCAGAGAGAAAGCAGGTGGGAAATAAAGCAGCTACAGGACCAAGCAAGATAATATATTCCTTCAATACCTGGGTTGCTGCTGCCAAAACGGATGCCATGGTAGTGTAAGAGGAGGCAAATGTTGAACTGGAACCAGAACTCTAAATTTACCCTGAGATATTCACCACAAGAGAGAACCCAGTGACCCAGTAGTTGCCTCATGCATCTCCTTACTTATTTTGCCCGTCCTAATTACCTTAATAAAAAATATTGGGGACAATTCTATAATGTGTGCCAAAACTGAGGAACCAAAATGCAATGCACTGAGGGCAAATTCTATAATGGCATCTGGACATCCAGATGCCATTCAGCATTTACATGCCTACATTTAGGCACATGTGTTGGCTGAACACAGGAATTCTATGAAGGAAACAAGCAAAAAAAACAAGAAACGAGAGACAGAAGAAGGCTCAGCAAACAGTGGGACTTAAAAATGTAGAACAATCATTTAAAACCAACAGTCAGGAGTGAGGAAGCAACAAAGAGGAAACCAAAGTTGATTCAACAAATCAAGTCTATTACTTCAAGAGTGATGTAAGCCAATTGTCAAAAGGTTTGACATGACCATGTTTCAGCAGTGCCTTCACCAAAAGAATAATCTAATATAGAAATAAAAAAAATAGATATTGATAAATAAAAGGTACACCAATGAAGAACAAAATGAAACAATAAACAAATAAACATAGCCTTTAGTCATAACAGTAACAGCAATGCAAGAAAAGTCTTTTACATTGTTATCACTAAGGGCTATTTTATATGTTCTATTTATATGAATTAAAGTATTGTTAAAGTATTGTTCCACATTTAAAGTCCCATTGTTTGTTGTGCCTTCTTCTATCCCCCACTTCTTAAACATAAGAGTAACCATACTGGGTCAGACCAATGGTCTATCTAGCCCAGTATCCTGTTTCCAACAGTGGCCAAGCCAGGTCACAAATACCTGGCAGAAAACCAAGTCATGGCAACATTCCATGTTACAAATCCCAGGGCAATAGCAGACTATGGATTTTTCCTCCAGGAACTTGTTCAAACCTTTTTTAAACCTAGATACGCTAACCGCTGTTAAAATATCCTCCGACAAATAATTCCAGAGCTCAACATCTATTTCCATGTAACTTCTTTGAGTGTCCCCTAGTCTTTGTACTTTTGTACTTGTGGAACGAGTAAAAAATCGATTTACTTCTACTCATTCTACACTCCTCAGTATTTTGTAGATCTCAATCAGTTCTCCCCTCATCCATCTCTTTTCCAAGCTGAAGAGCCCTAACCTCTTTAGCCTTTCTTCATAGGAGAGGAGTTTCATCCCTTTTATCATTTTAGTTGCTCTTCTATGAACCTTTTCTAATTCCACTATATCTTTTTTGAGATACGTTGACCAGAACTGAACGCAATACTCAAGGTGTGGTTGCACCATGGTGTGATACAAAGGCATTATAGTATTTTCAGTCTTATTCACCATCCCTTTCCTAATAATTCCTAGCATCCTGTTTGCTTTTTTGGCCGCCGCTGCACACTGAGCAGAAGATTTCAGGGTATTATCTACAATGACACCTATATCTTTTTCTTGAGTGCTGACCCCCAAGGTGGACTCTAGCATCAGGTAACTGTGATTCGGATTATTCTTTCCAATGTGCATCATCTTGAATTTGTCCATATTACTTACCATCTACCATGTGGATACCCAATCTTCCAATTTCCTTAGATCTTCCTGCAATATTTCACAGTCTGCACGTGTTTTAACAACCTTGAATAGTTTTGTGTCATCTGCAAATTTAATCACTTCACTTGTCATTCCGATTTCCATATTATTTTTAAATATGTTAAATAGCACTGGTCCCATTACTGATCCCTGTGGCACTCCACTGCTCACCCGCCTCCACTGAGAGAAATGACCACTTAACCCTATCTTCTGTTTTTTGTCCAATAACCAGTTCCTAATCCACACCAGAACACTGCTTCCTATCCCATGACTCTTTAATTTTCTTAGGAGGCTCTCATGAGAAACTTTATCAAACGCTTTCTGAAAATCTAGATACACTACTTCAACCAGTTCACCTTTATCCACATGGTTTTTTACAGTTAGGCACACCCACTTTTGTCATATCAATAGCAGGGCATAAATGTGTGCGCTTAAATGTAGCACATTTAGCATGCAAATGACAGTATTCTATAACCTATGTGCTTAAATCTTTGACATGCCTATGCACCGCTCATTCACCTCCTCTGTGCATACCCCCTTGCATTTACACACTATGAACCAGATTCAGTAAATGGTGCCCGAAGATCATTATGATCCATGCTTAAGATAGTATTCTGTAAAGGGCACTCTGCGTTTCTCCTGCCTAACTTTGGACGCCAGCACTTATACCTGCCAAAAGCTGGTGTAAACCACGTGCCAAACTGATGGCAGTTAGGCACACAAATACATGTATTCTAAAACATCTGCCTAATTTCTGGGAATGCCCCTGACCCACCTATGGTCACGCCCCTTTTGAGTTGCACACTATGAAATTTAAGGACACATGTTATAGAATAGGGGGTAGAACAGATCTTTGCCAATTAACAGCTTGTTAACTAATTGATTGTTAGCACCTAATTAACTAATTACTTTGTGCAGAGATCTGGGTTCCGCACCCATATTTGGGCAACCTATACAGAATCCGGGGATATGTGACTTGCACACTCACACTATACAATACCTCTGAGCACAAGCCTAGCACTTACAGAAACATAGAAACGTTACAGCAGATAAAGGCCAAATGGCCCGTCCAGGCTGCCCATCCTCTGTAACCACTAACTCTTCCTTTTCCTAAGGGATCCCCCATTATACACATTAATGTTGTTATATTCCAAAGTGTAAGTTCCTGTATTCTACAACCTTAGGAGCCCTTTTATTAAGGCACACCCAAAAGTGGCCTGCGCTGGTATAGCTGTGTGTTTTGGATGCGTGCTGGTCCATTTCCTGAACGCACCTGGAAAAAATCAGATTTTTTTTTTATTCTGCTGGAAAATAGACGTGACAAAATGAAAACCAGCACGCATCCATTTTCAGCCTGAGACCTTAACGCCACCATTGACTTAGCGGTAAGGTCTTACACACTAAGCGGGCGGTAAGCATGCAGCACGTGTGAACTGCTGATCACCACCAGGTGTCACAATCGTGGCAAGGGCAAGGCCCAATGCAGCGGTGTGGCTGGCCACTGCAGCGCTGGCATGGCTCCTTCCCATCTGGCTTCCGGGGTCGGCTCAGCGGTGCAGACAGCCACTGGAGCGCCTATGCAGCTTTCCCAGACAGGTCTGGTGCGGCAGCATGGGCAGCTTTCCTGGCTCCTCCCCTTTTTGGCGCGGCTCCTCTCGGGTGGGGGCATCGCATTGCTGACATCAGACGCCTTCATCTTCAGGGTGACCGACCGTGAATGGAAAATATTTTCTACTGTGTGTTTTGGGCGCACGCCAAAAATGGAATTATCACCCGGGGCACGCGGTAGCTGAGCAGTAGTGCCAAGTTGACATGCATTGGATGCGTGTAGGCACCTACAACACCTTTGTAAAAGAGCATTTTAAGGAGTGGAGGAGTGGCCTAGTGGTTAGAGCACCGGTCTTGCAATCCCGAGGTGGCAGGTTCAAATCCCACTGTTGCTCCTGCTGATCATGGGCAAGTCACTTAACCTTCCATTGCCTCAGGTACAGATTGTGAGCCCTCCTTAGACAGAGAAATATCCAAAGTACCTAAATGTAATTTACCTTGAGCTACTACTGAAAAAGGTGTGAGCAAAATCTAAATAAATAAAATTATGCTTACATTTAGGCACTAAGGTTATAGAATTAGAAAGATAGTGCTTCTTAATATCGGGCAAGCAGGTATGAAAACAATACAGCATGACCCTATAGCTTTGCAGACATCCAAAAATGCAGCTTGACAGGCCACTGAAGCAACTCCATTATCTCAAGGAAATGAAGAAAGAAGGAGAAACAGAAGAGTTAAAACTGAATTTGAGATTGAGTGGAAGCACAACATAGTCGAGCGGTTGGCTGTTCATTGGTTTTTCTGCTTGTTTCATTCTGTTTTAGTGTTAAGTTAGTAATTAAGGTCTCACTTTCAGCAAGAGAAAATATTCCCAGCTGTCCTTTGTTACAAGCCAGAGATCACAGTGAGCTTGTGAAATGTACTTGTTAGAAGACTTCTAATTTTGGATTGTATCATGGATCTATATGTACTAAGCTGCAGTAAGCTCACAGTAGGAAAATATATCTTGTGTATTTCTTTCCCTTAACACCCCTTCCAAAAAAAACCTAAATATATATTATTTATATATAGATATAGATATGCACACATGAGACTGTTGATATGAAGGCTACTATTGACCCCCAGAACTGGAAAATGAGTACAAATGATTAATGGAACTAGCTGCAATTACATATTGTAGAAGAGTCGCCTTTATTCTATTAATTATATTTAACTGCACTCATTTCAAGAACCAAACCATTCATTTACTAGTTGAATGACAATATTTTCCCTATTGCTGCTTGGTAAAGAATTTTTTTAAAAAGGTAAATTGTCTCAGAAAGGATGCTGCTGTTTTTTTTTTTTAATTTCATTTTTTAGTATCAGAAATGTTGGATAAGAGTATTAAAGGTCACAGCCTTATATACATACCATAATATTCCTGCACCTCGCCGGTTCCACAATATGATTTCAGTGGTGTGAATGACAGGACAGTACATACAGGCTTTCCTGTCCATGGCAAAATGCAGGGAACATTGTGGTAATGTTGCTTCTGAGTGATACCCAGGGCTTTTTTTGAGGGGCTACTTGGGGGTACTGAGTACCGGCACCTTTTTCATTGTCTGCTAAAATTGACCCATGGTCCCCAAGTTTTAATGAAAGAGCTTAAGCCCTATACACCAATTCTGCCTTGTCATAGATTCTGTGACTGGTTGTAAGGCAGCTGGCTATTGTGGGGTGGGTCCCTCAGTGATCACCCCATCCCTCAAGGGTGGCCTGGCATTTGAGTACCGGCACCTTTTTCGCTAGAAAAAACACACTGGTGATACCTAATGGGTAAATGTTGCTGCTGCTCAAGCAACACACTAAAAAACCAGGACAAGATATACCTCTGGCCATGGTTAGTAAATCAATGGTTTAGAGAAGAGCTCCTAATGAAATATTCCACCCAGAATACCCAGACGTCACTGAGGGAGTCCCTATATTTTTCAGCTATCAGTGTTAACCTTTTTGATTCTTTTCTCAGTTTTTAATATTTTTCAGATATGGAACAAATGTTCATGTCAGCTTTCAACTCACTCAGGGGTCCTTTTACTAAGACGCGCTGAAAAGTGGTCTGCGCTAGTACAGGCGTGTGTTTTGGATGTGCACAGATCCATTTTCCAGAGCACCTGTAAAAAATGCCTTTTGGTGGGGGGGGGGGGGGGGGGCCGAAAATGGATGTGCAGCAAAATGAAAATAGGCACGCATCCATTTTGGTTCTGAGACCTTACCGCTACCCATTCACCTAACGGTAAGGCCTCATGCGTTAACCAGACAGTAATGGTCAACATGTATTCAAATGCTCATACTGCCCGCACACCAGAAAATAAAATTATTTTCTAGCGCGCATAGTGGACACTCGTAAAAAATGAAATTACTGCCTGCGCCATGCGGTAGCCGGGCAGTAATTCCAAATTGATGTAAGCGCCTACACGGCTTAGTAAAAGGGCCCCTCAGATAAGTACATAAGGACATAAGAATAGCCTATGGTCCATCTAGCCCAATCCAGGTCAAAAGTACCTGGCAGAATTCCAAATAGTAGGAAAATTCCATGCTGGCAACACCAGGGACAGCAGTGGCTTTCCCCATTTCTATCTCAATAGCAGACTGTGGACTTTTCCTCCAGGAAACCTTTTTTTAAACCTAGATACATTAACTGCTGTTACCACATCCTCAATTAAATATTCGAGTGAAAAAAATATTTCATCGTAATCATTTTAAAAGTATTACCGTGTAACTTCATCTAGTGTCACCTAGCTTAGTACTTTTTGAAAATATAAACTATCAATTCCTGTTCTACACCACTCAGAATTTTGTAGACCTCTATCATATCTTCCCTCAGCCATCTGTTTTCCAAGCTGAACTATTAAGCTTTTCTTCATATGAGAGGAGTTTCATCCTCTTAATCATTTTGGTTGCCCTTCTTTGAACCTTTTCTAATTCTGATATACTGTATCTTTGGGGGGGATAAGGTGACCAGAATTGCACACAATACTCATAGTAAGGTCACACCAAGGAACGATACAGAGGCATTTTAGTATTCTTTTTTATGTTTTCTATTCCTTTCCTAGCATTCTGTTTAGGTTTTTTTGCACACCAGCCAAAGATTTCAGCATGTTGTCCATGATGACACTTTGGATGCTGATTCCTAAGGTGGACCCTAGCATCAGGTAACTATGATTTGGATTATTTTTCCTAATGTGCATCACTTTGCACTTGTTCACAATAAATGTCATCTGCCTTTTGGATGCCCAGTCTTCCAATTACCAAAGGTCTTCCTGCAATTTTTCACAGTCTGCATGCGTTTTAACAACCTACCCTCTGTTTTTGATCCAATAACCAGTTCTTGATTACAACAAAACATTGCCTCTTATCCCATATTTTTTTAATTTCCTCAAGAGACTCTCATGAGGTACTTTGTCAAAAGCTTTATAAAACTCTAGGTACAATAACCAGACGTTCAAATATTTGAAAGGTATTAATCCGCAAACGAACCTTTTCCGGAGATGGGAAGGCGGTAGAACGAGAGGGCATGAAATGAGATTGAAGGGGGGCAGACTTAAGAAAAATGTCAGGAAGTATTTTTTCACGGAGAGGGTGGTGGATGCTTGGAATGCCCTCCCGCGGGAGGTGGTGGAGAGGAAAACGGTAACGGAATTCAAACATGCGTGGGATAAACATAAAGGAATCCTGTTCAGAAGGAAGGGATCCTCAGGAGCTTAGCCTTGAATGGGTGGCAGAGACGGTTGGGAAACGGGGCTAGTGCTGGGCAGACTTATACGGTCTGTGCCAGAGCCGGTGGTGGGAGGCGGGGCTGGTGGTTGGGAGGCGGGGATAGTACAGGGCGGACTTATACGGTCTGTGCCCTGAAAAAAACAGGTACAAATCAAGGTAAGGTGTACACAAAAAACTAGCACATATGAGTTTATCTTGTTGGGCAGACTGGATGGACCGTGCAGGTCTTTTTCTGCCGTCATCTACTATGTTACTATCAGGCTTATTTTCAAAGCACTTTGGGAGGCTAAGTTCCATAGGTTTCTATGGAACTTTGGGAGGCTAAGTGCTTTGAAAATATGCCTCTATGTAATACATCAACCAGCTCACCTTTAGCCACATGTTTATTCACACCTTCAAAGAAATGAAGCAAATTGGTGAGGCAGGACTACCTTTGGCTGACCCCACTCTGTCTCTGTCCCATTAAACCATGTTTATCTGTGTGTTCATTAATTTTATTCTTTATAATTGTTTCCACTATTTTGCATGGCACTGTCATCAAGCTTACTGGTCTGTAATTTCCCGGATCACCCCTGGAAGCCTTTTTAGAAATCGGCGTTACATTGACCACATTCCAGTCTTCAGGTACTACAGACAATTTTAACGACAGGTTACAGATCACTAACCTCAGATGTTTAAGTTCTTTCAGTGCTTAGGGGTGTATACTAGCCAGTCCAGATGATTCATTGCTCTTTGTCAGTTTGGCTCAGTACATCATCTAGGTTCATTGAGATTTCTTTCAGTACTTCAGTTTCTTCTTTACTTTTATCTCTTTCTCTTAATCTCTCTCCACTCGATATTCAGCCAGCAGCAGGCAGCATGGTTAACTGCCTCCACCTGCGCTGACCCTGGATATTCAATGCCGGGCTATATCTAGTGACCAGCATTGAATGTCTGGTTTCAGTTTTGTCTGCGGCAACTTAACTGTGTAAGATAATATTCAGCACTAACCGCCCAAGTGCTTAGGGCTAGATTTTATATATGGTGCCTGAAAATTCTCTCCAGAAAGAAAATACACCTAGGCATATTCTCTAAAGTATGCCTATATTTTATAGAATAGGCTTAAATTTCTGCGTGGTATATAGAATACACTGAGCGCCATGCAACCAAATTTAGTTGCGGCCATTTACATCATGTTTACTTGACCTAAATTCTGATGCCTAAATTAGCAGCAGAGTGAGTGTATTCTATAGCAATACGCATAGATTTTAGAAACGTCTTTGCCCCACCCATGGCCACATCCCCTTTTCAACTATGAGACTTAGAATGTATGTGCACTATGTTACAGAATAAGCTTAGCGAGTTGTGCACGTAAATCTTAACGCCAATTACTGCAGATAATTGCTTGTTAACATCCAATTGTTAGCGCTGATTAGTTAGTTAACCAATTAAGTTATGCACATTATTATAGAATAAACTTTCATTTCCGCGTGGAAATTAAGGTGCAATATATAAAATCCAGTGGTTAGCGGTGAAAGATAGGCCTGCTATTTATGTGGCCCATCTTTACCGCTACACTTATCTAGTTAGCGTTGAATATTTGCATTTAACCAGCTAAGTCGCACGACATAGCTGCTTATTCAGCAGGGATAACCATCTATCTCACCTGAATATTAGCAATTAGCCAGCTAAGCACTATTTAACCATCCAGGAGTCATTTCTGGCCAGTTAAATAGCGCTGAATATTGTGCCCTCTGTCTCTTTGCTCTATTGTCTGCTTTAAGTTCTGATCAGAGTGAATGTGTTTATAAACTCAAACTCAGTCCATTAGCGTGTGGCAGTGATGAACTTATCTGTTCTTTGTTCAAGCTCTCTTGTTTCTTCAGTTCTCCTCCTTTCTTGAGTAGAGAGGTGTGGTAGCCATGTTAGTCCACTCTTAAAGGTTATCAATAGAAATCAAACAAAATAAAACATGGAAAAGAAAATAAGATGATACCTTTTTTATTGGACATAACTTAATACATTTCTTGATTAGCTTTCGAAGGTTGCCCTTCTTTGTCAGATCGGAAATAAGCAAATGTGGTAGCTGATAAGTGAAACATCCAAGCATTTCATTGACAGTCTAGCAGGGTGGGGGTGGGTAGGAGGTATGCATGGGGGCATCAAAGCATTTCATTGATAGTCTAACAGGATGGGTGTGGGTAGGTGAGAGGAGGGTGATAAACAGAGAAATACAACTTTATGGTTTATAATGGGCTAGAAAACCCAGATCCTTGTTAAGTCCTGTCTGTTGGGTGTCAAAATATTCAATCATTCTGACTTCAATGGTCTTACGTTCCTGTATTGTTTTAAAGTTACCTTTCAGGATTCTTACTGTGAAATCACTGGTGCAGTGTTCTGGTCTTGTTTTATTTTGTTTGATTTCTATTGATAACCTCCTTTTTTGAAAATACGTTCGGATCCTTCTTCTTTGAAGATGAAGATGTTCCTATAGAACCTACTGCCTTTCTCTTTAATTACAATAAGAGAATCGGACTTCCTCTCACTTTGTGTGTATGTACCCTACTCCTCCGTGTGTTCCTGTGGAATACAGGATAACTTTATTTAATGGAAATCTGACTATTTTAAAAATAAAGATAATTTGTTTTACTGACTGTCTAGTATTGACTTTTATTTCCCTAAACCAAAATAATTTTTCTTCTTGGTGGGCTTCTTCAGGACTACCCTACTCAGAATCACATTCAAAGAATGGAGTGACTTTAGGAGAAAAGCAATGAGCTTTGCATAACCATCTCCACACCGCTGTTGATGTTGACAAAATCAAGGTTTTCTGCAATACCTCCGGGATGTTTTGTCTACAACCATGCAGATAGCAGCTAAAATGGATCTGATCAAATAATTTTAATTTAATACTGGTGGCAGAAAAGTCAGTTGTCTTACGGAACCAATCATTGAGATGTCTTGCTCCACATGCCACTGTTAAGTATCTCACACTCAATAAACTCAGTCCTCCATATTCCTTTGGTATCTGAAGAATCGACAAAGGCAGCCTCGGCCTTCTTCCTTTCCAAAGAAACTTTTGCAACATTCTGTTTAATTGACTTTAATCTTGTTGTGTAAGATACAAGGGTAAAGTTTGAAAAACATACAACCAACGAGGCACTATCATCATGTTATATAGTGCTATTCTCCCCAGCAGCGAGAGTGGGTATGCTTGCCACACCTTTAGTTTGGCAGCCGTATCCTCTAACAGCTTATTCACATTTAACACATACATTTGTGACAAATCTTGTGGTATCTGTACTCCCAAGTATTTAAATTTCCCATCTGCCTTCGCCAAAGCCCTGATCTCTGGTCCCTTAATGTCTTCACCCTGAGGTATTTATTTATTTATTTATTTGTTGCATTTGTATCCCACATTTTCCCACCTATTTGCGGGCTCAGTGTGGCTTACAATAAGACTTGAATAATAGAAATACATTTGTTACAAATAAGTTATGGATTACATTGAACAGAGTTGTGCGAGGCATTCGAATATCGTTGGTAGTATAACAATGGGACAAAACATAGAAACATTAGAAGGAAACAATGGGAAAAAAGGGCATTATTAGGCGTTATTAGGCGCCTAGACATATAGTGAACATAGTTCCGTGGACGAATGTATGGATGACTGGATAAAGGGATGATGGAACAGATGCGGATGTGTGTTGCATTGTGGACAATGAGTGGTCTCTATGTGTTTTGGCTCTTTCCATAAGTTTGTTCGAACAGGTGTGTCTTCAGTAGTTTACGGAAGGAGGCTTGTTCGTTGATCATTCTTAGGTTGCGTGGTAATGTATTCCAAGATTTCGTGCTCTTGTAGGAAAAGGTTGACGCGTGTATCGTCTTGTACTTCAAGCCCCTGCAGGTTGGGTAATGAAGGTTGAGGTGAGTTCGGGATGATCTTTTGGCGTTTCTAGGTGGTAGGTTTATTAAATCAGACATGTACGCTGGGGCTTCACCGTAAATGATCTTATGGACTAGTGTGCAAGTTTTAAAAGTAACGCGGTCCTTGAGTGGAAGCCAATGTAGTTTCTCTCGTAGTGGTTTTGCCCTTTCATATTTCGGTTTTCCGAAGATGAGCCTGGCTGCTGTGTTCTGGGCTGTTTGAAGTTTCCTTAGTATTTGCTCTTTGCAGCCAGCGTATAATGAGTTGCAGTAATCCAAGTGGCTAAGGACGAGGGATTGCACTAGGCTGCGGAAGACGAATCTTGGGAAGAATGGTCTAATTCTTTTCAATTTCCACATGCTGAAGAACATCTTCTTGGTTATGTTGTTTGCGTGAGTTTCGAGTGTTAGGTGGCGGTCGATGGTCACTCCAAGGATTTTTAGTGTTTCTGAGATTGGAAGTTTTAGGTTTGGTGTGTTTATCACGTTGAATTCTGTTGTGTTGTATTGGGAGGTGAGTATCAGGCATTGAGTTTTTTCTGCGTTCAGTTTCAGGCGGAACGCATCTGCCCATGTGTTCATGATGTGTAGACTTTTATTGATTTCGCTGGAGATTTCTTTGATGTCTTGTTTGAATGGGATGTATATTGTCACATCATCGGCGTATATGTACGGGTTGAGGTTATGGTTTGATAGGAGTTTTGCTAAAGGGATCATCATTAGGTTGAATATAGTTGGAGAGAGAGGTGATCCCTGTGGGACTCCACATTCAGGTGTCCATGCCTTGGACGTGGTTGAGTTTGATGTGACTTGATACGAGCGCAGGGTTAGGAACCCCTTGAACCAATTCAAGACATTTCCTCCGATGCCAAAGTATTCAAGTATGTGTATTAGGATTTCATGATCAACCATGTCGAAGGCGCTGGACTTGTCGAATTGTAAGAGGAGTATATTGTTGCCGGTTGCAATTCTTTGTTTGAATCTGGTCATTAGGGTGACTAATACTGTTTCTGTGCTGTGATTCGAACGGAATCCTGATTGGGCATCATGCAGTATTGAATGTTTGTCTAGATAGTTTGTGAGCTGTTTGGTTACCATACCTTCGGTTAGCTTGGTTATTAGTGGTATGGATGCAATTGGCCTGTAGTTGGTTATTTCGTTTGTGTTTTTCTTTGTGTCTTTGGGAATTGGTGTGAGTAGGATTTTTCCTTTTTCTTTTGGGAAGAGTCCATTTTGTAGCATGTAGTTTATGTGATTTGTTAGGTTTGTTATGAATTGTTGAGGAGCAGTTTGCATGAGGCTATTTGGACATATGTCAAGTTTGCAGTTGGATTTGGCATATCTTTTGAGAGTTTTAGAGATGAGTTCTTCTGCTAATAGTTCACATTCGGTCCAGGTTCTGTCTGCTGGGTGTGTTCCTTCTTCTGGATCTAGACAGTCTAGGAGAGTGGTGTATTCTGTAGTGCTGGCGGGTATTTTTTGTCGTAGTTGTACAATCTTCTCCTTGAAGTATTTTGCAAGGTTGTCAACGCTTGGTGTATCTTTGCCGTTGGTTGTAACAGGTGTGGTGTCTAACAGTTTGTTCACGAGGTTGAAGAGTTTATGTGTGTCTTTGTAGTTTGGTCCTATTAATGTTTTATAGTGTAGTCTTTTTGTCTGTTTGATGGTGTATTTGTATTTTCTCCGAAGTTGTTTCCAGTCGTTTAGTGTTTGTTCATCTCTCTTTTTATTCCAGGCTCGTTCAAGTCTCCTGACTTGTGTTTTCAGTTTTTTCAGCTCTTCGTTGAACCATGGATTTGCATTTTTCCTGTGTGATGTTCTGGTTTGGACTGGGGCGATTTTGTCTAATGTTGTTGTGCTTATATCGTCCCATTCTTGGAGGAATTGGATGGTGCCAGCGTTTGCAGTCCATTCACTCTGGTAGATCTGTTGCCAGAATGTTGTGGGGTCTATTTTTCCCCTTGTTGTGTAGGTTGTTCGCTCATGTTTGTTGATTGTGTTTGGTTGTGTTTTTTGCCAGTAAAGTGTGACATTTGCTTTATGGTGGTCTGACCATAGTGTGGGTGTCCATCTTGTGTTGGTGAGTGTGATAGCTGAGTTTGGTTCGAGTCTATTTGTTATGATATCTAGTGTGTGTCCTTTTTCGTGTGTTGGTTGTAATTGGTAATATTTGGGATTTATGTATGTTTACCTTAAATCCTGATAATAAACTATATTGTTCCACCCTATCTAACAGCCGTGTCAGAGAAGTAGATGGGTTATCTGTCACCACAAGCAGGTCATCTGCAAACGCCAAAGTTTTCACAATCTCTCCACCCACCACAATCCCAGTCACCCCTTTTTCCCATTTTAATGTTCGTAGCAGTAGTTCTATTGATAGCAAAATTAATAAAGGTGATAGAGGGCACCCTTGCCGAGTGCCCCATCTAATATCTATCTGTTCCGTTCGTATGCCATTAATTAACAATGAGGCTTTAGGATCAGCGTATAAGGCCTGAATCGCCTAAAGGTACCAGCCTTTAATGCCCAGGAACTGCAACACCCCAAATAAGCAATCCCAACTCACCCTATCAAAAGCCTTTTCTGCGTCTAGGCTTATGATGATTGCTGAATTATTATTCTTTTGGCTTTGAGCCATTGCCAATAACAAGCGCCATACATTAACCACAAACTGACGCCCTTTGACAGATCCAACTTGCTCTGGTCCTATTAGCTGGGGTAAATACTTCGCTAGCTGGTTTGCTAAAATCGTAGCAGAATCTTAACATCTAGGTTTAATAACGAGATCGGAGCGGCCTGGTTTCAGGAGTAGTGTTATATAGTGCCATATTCTCATGTACTGGGAACTCTTTATCCTCAACCACCTCCTCTAAATACGCATGTAGTGCTCCTACGGCCTTTGGGGGTAACAACTTATAGAACTCCCCTGAAAACCCATCCGGGCCCGGGGCCGAGTGTCTAGGTAAGCCTTTAATCGTTTCTTGTATTTCTTTCCCTGTTATTGGGGCATTCAAGCTTTGTACCTCTTGTGGCTTCAATCGTGACATACCTGCTAATGTTAAATATTCTTGTACTTCTGCCTTCCCTGCAGTGCTATATGCTTCATATAACTGGCTGAAATGGTCCCTAAAGATCCGTGCCATTTCTTCACTATTGTTTTTTATGGTACCTCCACGATCTTTTATAGCCGAAATGACTCTATTCCCCCCCTCCCAAGACTTAACTACTCGCGCTAATATTGTACCTGTTCTGTCTCCAAACCTATAAAACCTATATTTGCGATATATAAGCGCTCTAGTAGCTCTTTCTTGCAATAAGGAATTTAATGCTATCTGTGCCACCTGTAATTGTTCCCTCATTATTCTATTAGGTATCTGAATATATCTACGTTTGGCTCTCCTGATTTGTGCTTCCAAATTAACTATGGCTGCTGATGCTTTTTTTGCGTGGCCTTGTACAAACGCTATCACCTCCCCTCTTAACACCGCCTTAGCTGTTGACCAGAATAAAGTAGGGTGTTTTTCATGTTCCTTATTAAATTGTATAAAATCCTCCCATTTCTTATTAATAAATAAATTCCCCAAACTCTTTATCTAAGTACAGATAGGAGGGAAAATGCCAACTCACCCGACCTTGGTAAAAGGTCAGTGCTTCCAAATCCAACCACACCATGGCATGGTCTGATACTTCCTACGGTCCTATCTCTACCCCTAGCACCCTCGGAAATAATTGTTTGTCTATTAATATATAATCAATGTAGGATGGAGTGCCATGGGCCCTAGATAAATGTGTAAAATCCCATTCCCCCAGGTGGAGAGTGTGCCACGCATTCACTGTGCCTACAGCCCTCATGAACATTGTCAAAGCCCGTGCTCTAGGCCCCCCTCTGTGTGCTTTCCTAGGCGTTGAGCAATCTAGCATTGGGTCTGCTACCATATTAAAGTCCCCCAATATCAATAAGTTGAGGTTCGAATATGGAGAACAGAGCTGCATCAGGTGACTATAAAATGCTTGATCATATGTATTCGGTCCATATAGGGCCACCACATGATATTCTTTATTCTGTAGCCAACGATGGACCAGCACATAACGGCCAAATTGGTCTCTCTGGTGATTGAGTCTTAGCTGCCAATCCTTTTCTTACTAATATGGCCACTCCCCTGTGGCGCCTCTCTGCCAAAGCTGATTGTACTTCCCCCCACCCAAGTCCTTTTCAACTTTTGATGTTCTTCCTCTGTTAATCGTGTTTCTTGCAAACAAGCTATATCTACTTTGTGCCTCTTCAATGCCGACAGTATTTTAGCCCGCTTGATCGGGGTCGATATCCCCCCACCACGTTCCACGTGATAAATCTAGTCACCTTTACCTGCGCCATTACCCTTTTGCAGAAGATTTTTACTTTGTTGCCTTATTAGTAAGGGGAATCCCAGTGCCCAGCTCCACCTGGAACCCCTACCCATTCCCAGGAGCCCCCACTCCAGCTGTATATTCTCCTCCCTCCAAACTGGTTTCCAATGGACCTTTATCTGATACACACGCTTAGCCTCTGATTGTATTATTATTGTACTCCCTGCCTTTCTTATTCCTGCATTATCCTGGCCTCCCACCCTATCCCTCGTCGTATCTCCCTCCCAACCCATTACCCCGTATCCTCCCTCCTTCACCATGTGATGAGAGAATAAAGATTGTATAGTGAGGCCCCCCCCCCCCAGCCACCTCGGCTCAATTATCAAACTCCCTTGCCCAAAACCTTCCAACCAAACTTTCCTTTTCCCATACACACTGCAACATTTCAACAGAAAGAACTTCAAACTTCATTTTATCCCTCTCATCCTGCCCCAACTTAGATACTCTTACCGCCCAGCCACTTCCACCTAACAAAGTGCCAAGCCTGGCTGTTCTCATGCTCTAGGAGTTCCACATATTCATGTATTACCAGTCTCTACTCGATGAAAATCTTTCAAATGTTCTTGTGCCTGCTGTGGAGACTGAAATATTTTCAAAGTGCCATTCTGCAGAACTTTGAGCTGTGCTGGATAATTAAGCATAAACTTTTGTTTCTTTTCCACGAGGCTTTTACAAATGGGCCGAAAGGTCTGCCGACATTCCTGCAGCGCAGCCGAGTAATCTTGAAATATCTTTACACTCGCCCCTTCGTAAGTTAATCAGTCCCATTTAAGCCGCGCTCCACGTAGTATTTCAGCTTTGTGGATGAAATTATGAACTTTTATTACTACTCGTGGGCGCTGACTCCCATTCAATTTGCGGCCAAGTATATGTGCTCGTTCAAGGCAGAGGGGGCCCACGCTGTTGGACAACGCAAATTCCATTTTCAACCTTCGTTCCAGCAACGCAGCTAATAAATGGTCAGGAACTGACTCCGGGATTCCTATGATTCTAAGGTTAGATCTTCTTGATCTATTTTCTAGGCCATCCACTTGCTGTGCTTGGGATTTTAATACCCGCTGCAGCTCTTGTATTGTTGTCCGTGTACCGGTCTCCGCATCCTCTATCGCTGCAATTCGCCCTTCCACTTCTCCAGTACGGCGCGTCATGTCCTCCAACAAGACCTCTAAACTGGATAACTGATCCGAAAGGTGAGAGAGCTGCAGTGCCATCGCAGACTGTACCGCTTCTGTGAGCTGCAGTAGTTGCGGCGGCATAGAAAGCGGCAGAGTCGTTACTGCTGGACTCAGCGCCATCTTGGAATCTCCAGCTCCCCATTGTTTCTCTGTCTCTTTTTTGGTCGTTCTCCCTGGCATCGCCTTTTCTCCTCTTGTAACAAAGAGGTCCATATACCACGTTTAAATTTCTTTTAGTTAAGTAATCCGTTTCTTAGATTTTTGTGCCGTAGCCGTCTGGCTGGGGGAAGGGTCCTGGAGAACAGAGAAAACACGCCCTCTCTCCTCAATCCATCACGTGATCTTCTGTGACCAATGTTATAAACAAAATCAAAAATATCTGCATCAAAAGGCAAAATCTCCTTCTCTCGCATGTCATTCTTGTGAAAATGGTCATAATCCCTAAACTTCTGTATCTGCTCCGATTGATGCCCTTATAGATTAAAAGAGGGATGAGCTATCCTTTCATACAATCATTATATGGTTTATATGAAATAATAAAAATGTTAGAATAAGCTACCAGAAATTAATAACAGATGAACAAAATGTGCACCTTTATAATATAGCTTCAGTTATGTGATGGATCCATGAGGCCCACACGGGGTGCTGGAAATATTCTCCCCAGATTTCTGGACAATTGGTGTGCTTCTTCCTTTTTTAAGACAGCTATTCATAGGTTTGAGAGGCTTATGGAGGTGGAGAGATCATGAGGCCTTTTCAGCTTGCCTAAAAGTGGTGGTGGGGTGAGGGGAGGGGAAATCATACAGGGCCTTGTTATCTCTTACCATAGCAGGCAATCCAAATTTTCAGCCTGCTCTGGGGTGAACAGAATTCTCCAGGTGGGCAACTAAAGGTTGCTGCACATTGAGCAGTTTGCTTCAGTTGAGAGGAGGTAAATTCCCATCCTTAACCCAATTACAAGACAAATGATGCATACCTAGCATGCACCTCTTTTTTTATTATCAAGTTACACACTATTTTCTAAGCTTAACTACTCTTTATAAAGAAGCACGGAACTATAGCACTTTAGATAAGATCTTCCTGCAGGTGCCCTCCACCCACAATAATTTAGCCACCTGATACAAAATTGGCAAAAGAGCCCTGGGTGAGGTCCATCTGGAGAATCTAGTTGGTGAATGGGCTCAAGGCCTGAGTCATATTTTTAATGCTGTAGGTTTGAAAATCCTATTCAGTAATCTGTATGAATATATCAAACATAGTAAGAAACACAGTTTAAGAACCTCCATAGGGCCTACCTTTCTAGGAAAAGATGGGGCAAGAATGGGATGATAATTTATGCTTACCTTGTAAAACACAAAAGGTGTCAATTATACACACCTTTCTTGAGTGCCATAAGTTGCACTGCTGGAACAGAATTTTTGCCCTTCTTGAAGACATCTTGCAGTCTATGTTAGCACTACTACTATAGGGGACTGCCAAGTATTTATAGATGAATTGGTGAAAGTAGGCTAGTATATTTAGCCAGATAGGGGGTAATTCTATAAAGTAGGCACTAACCTTTATGTAAATTACAAAAAATCAGGAAGATCAAATCCAACCAACCAAGTTAAACCTTAAACTCACTATAGTAAACTTGGGTTCAGAATAATTTATCTTTTTATATATATATATATATATATATATATGTATGCACTTTAAAAAAATGCTAAAGTGTTTTAAATTGTTTTAAATGTGCTCAGACCATACCGTTTACACCCATTATATCCCCAAGAGGAATATGTGGTGGTGTCACAATGGAACCATCATTGCACATATGATGTTCCACCTCCTAATATTTGTGTATGTACATACAGCTGCGCCCAAGTAGATCTTACTCACCAATGTATGCGTATATCTATAATACATATGTATAAGTCATGGACTATTCACATTAAATATTGTTAGACTTGAGCTCAAACCTCCGCCCATAAATTATGGTACATTCCATATTACCTTCTGATACATGGATAATAAAACATACAGTTCACCGTTTGTTTAAACCTAAAGGAGGAATATGTTAATTTATGACACCCTGATTTCTCTTCCCCCACATATCTTACACAAACCAACCCACAATGCGATATACACACATATTCACATAATTATTTCACTTCCCTTGGGGTATATTGTGCTCGTGCTTGTGCTTCATTAAAATCACATATCATTCATCCATTCCAATCTTGCCATCAAAATAACTGCTCCCTTTAACTCTGGCCGAGTTTCAAAAGTCTTCATCAGAAAGGGAAAAATACTAATCTTTTAAACCAATTTTCAGGCATCATAAATTCCCCGGGTGGGATCGCCTCTGGAGTCCTTCCTCACTCCTTGGAGAGCCAGTTTTGCATAAAATGTGTGTGTGTGTGTGTGTGGGGGGGTGGGGGGGGGTTCTTTTCTTTCTCTTCTCCATTTCTCCCCTTTTTTAAAATAAATTGCATTGTAGACCACTTTTGAAGCCTGGTACAGGCCATATGGCAATTTATAAAATGGGGAAAAAATAAATAAATAATATAAATGTTTAGAATCATGCATATGTGTGCACATGCCAGATATGCATCTAAGTGCAATTCTATATCTGTGCACTGCACATATCTCTGGGAGTGCATAGTTTCCAGATGGGCATGCATATGGCTGAAGTCTGGACGGAGCACCGGCAGGGTGCAAAGTTATGGGCATAACTTATAGAATGCTACAAATTACATGCCTATCACCAGAACTTCTACTACTACTACTTATCATTTCTATAGCGCTACTAGACATACGCCATGCTTTACACTTGAACATAAAAAGACAGTCCCTGCTCGATAGAGCTTACAATCTAATTAGGACAGACAAACAGGACAAACAAGAGATAAGGGAATATTAAAGTGAGGATGATAAAACAGACACACACTTATGGTTGGTATAAGTGCTTGCATGTATAAACCCAGTTATGCATGTATTCTATAAAGGAAAGTAGGTGTCCTCTTTCCCTTATAGAATAGGTGCCACATAGGTAGGTACCCTCTGGATACCTAAATATGGGTGCGCTATTAGAGAATTACCCCTATAAGGCCAGAGCTGGAAGTAGGCCAGGGTGACAGGGTGCTTTAGTTTTCAGAGCACTTATGAAAGTGATCTGTGGGGAGGGGTGGGGTACTGCGTCAGAGCCCCAAGCACTGCAACAGCCAGTTCCAGCGCTGAATAGTGCCATGCAACTCAGTATATGGAAGCAAGGATTCAGCAAGTAATACACTGATACTGAGCAACATGTTCTGTAGGTGGGCAATTCCTCAGATAATTATGAATAGCAATAAAGTCATTTTATTGCTACAGTGAACCATCAAATGCCTATAATGTCACCAATTAAAAAGAACAATTTTCATAGCTTTTAGCAGAGCTTCATTATCAAGCCATAAGTAGGGGGGGGAATGTTTGTTTCTCAGATAATCCTGACTGGAATCAAGCCAAAGTTCTAGGGAGAGCTAATGTATTTTATTCCATTCCCTTTGTTATAGAGACACAGTTTTCTGTCAACCAAAATATACAGCTTGTGGATGAATGACCACATGATCCTGAGATATATCTAGCCATTACAGAAGAGAAACACCTGCAAGTAATTTCCACGACACACCCTGCATGATGGATCCATGAGTCACATCTCATGCAAGACTGTGCATTGTGGGTGATATATGAATTCATCCAGTGATCTTACTAATGAAGAAATGCTATTTCTTTAATGTGTTTCTAATTATTACAGTGATTGACTAAGTAGTTTTTCTAGCATTAACATTAACTGGAGGTACCACAGCAACCACATAGACTGGTGCAACCATATAGACTGATGTTTTATGCGATTCTTGTGTTGCAAAAAATGTTAATTGCTTACTGAGACAGATAAAACAAAGTCATAGTTGTTTATCATAATAAGCATAGGAAGGGTGATTTTCAAAGTCATTTCCACTGGTAAAACAAGGCTTTACCCATTGAAATAAGCGTTTATCCTCTATATATGGGTAAAGGTATCGACATAGTGCTATTTCTGCTTCTATAGAGGGAAGGTGAGACTGGGACAAGGTGGGACTGGGACAAAGCTTGGAAATTCTCAAAAGTATGGGTGTGTTTTTTTTTACTTAGAAGGGATCACACAAACTAGTAGGTGCAGGGCTGGCTTTAAGGTTGTGGCACCCTGAGCCAGCTTGCATCAGTGGCCCCTTCTCTAGTGTGCATCTGTCCCTCCCTCTTTAGTCCAGTGTCTCTCTGCACCCCCCTCCCCATGGGTCTAATATCACTCCTTCTCCTCTCCCCATCTCCCCCCACCCAGTCCTGCAAAGTGTGTGCAAGTTGCCAGAAGCAGCTGCCTGAACACGGGCTGCCTACAGCCAGATCCTGGATCTTCCCTCTTCCACATTCTATCTTCTCTGATAACATTTCCTCTGACTGGGATGCAGCAGAGGAAAACCCAGGGGCTGGACAATGCAGGGGCGTAGCCAGACAACAGATTTTGGGTGGGCCTAGGCAAGAAGTGTGTGGGCACCAAGTGTTCTCCCCCCCCCCCCCCCCCCCCCCCAACCACCAGCCAAAAAATATCTCAGCTGGTGGAAAAATGTTTTTTTCCACCTTGGCAGTCTGCAGCAGCATGCACAGATGCCGGTATCGTGGAGAGTAGCATTTTCATTACCATCAGGAGAAAGTCTTCAGCTGGCCGAGCTTGGGATCCTACCAGCTACCACTAAACGTGTGCTACTGTTGGGTGGGCCTGAGCCCTGAATGGGTGGGCCTTGGCCCACCCAGGCCCACCTGTGGCTATGCCACTGGGACAAAGGCAGCCTGTCTTCAGACTACTACTGCCAGGAACTTGCACACAGTTTATAAGACCATGGGGAGGGAGGGAGGGGGAGAGGGAGAGGGAGAAGGAGCAATGTCAGACCCACAGGTAAGGGGATGCAGGGGGGGAGAGATAGACCAAGTGGGGAGAGAAGAGAAGAGATGCTGGACCGAAGAAGGGAAGGAGAGATGCCAGGCCCACAAGGCAGAGGAGGAAGAGAAGATTTAACCATTAAATCAGGTGACATCTGAGGCTGGAGATTCTGGTGCCCTTTATTGCCAGCGCCCTGAGTCAGTGCCTCACCTGGTTCAATGGTTAAGGCAGCCCTGAGTATGTGGAAAGGTGTCTGGATTCTTCTCCTGAGATGAGTTTCAAAATGAAAATATTGATGTACTTGAAAACCCTGGGAAGTCCTCCAAGTGAAAAGCACACACATACTTTTTACCAATGGGAGCAGATACAAAATTACCCCCTATTAAGGTTGGTAACAATGGGAAGAGATTCAGAAAGCTAATAGGGGCAGTATCAGCAGAGTTTTAACAGGGGGCAGCTCTGAAGACAAAGATTTAGAGCCCTAGTGACAGAGCTAAAGGTTCAGAAAGTCACAAGGCCTTTGCGAGAATGTGGTTGCACCTTAGCATGAGATATTGATATTTAGGTTCCTGAAGAAGCTGACAAATGGCGAAATGAAAGGCTCAGTAGAGCCTAGTTTGTTATAATAAGATAAGTATGTATTTGCTTTGTATGAATTGTATTATATTTCATTGAATTGTGAATTATATAAGAAACAATATGAACTCAAACTTGTTTGGGATGACGTGGGATATAAATGTCACAAATAAATAAATTAGTGAATATTAAACAGTTTTAAATTTAATATGAAAGTTTTGAAAAAATATGCTAGAACTGTATGCAGTAAGAGTTTGTTTTTTTTTAGACCAATGATGATGGTCTTTTTGTGAGGCTTTTTAATGTGCCTAATTTGAAGATTTAAGCCACTGAGGTCTTTACCCCCTAAAAAACCATTGGTTCGGGGGAAAAGACCTCAGTGGCTTTATTATAATTAATGGAAATATTGGGATTTAGTTGAAAAATAGTGTTGTTAATAAATTCCTAGGTCCAGCACATTGGGTAGTCTTTGTTATAACCACATGTAATCCTCAAGTGTTGCTGACAGTACTCAGTTTAGTCAGTCAATATGTCTTCCCCTCCCCTCTGAGTTGCACAGCACCCTTATTCACAGCACATGACAATAAAGTGATCTACAACACTGGAGTTGCCAAAACTTCACCTGTATTTTGCCATTTGCGGGACACAGACCCTAGAAGTCTGTCCGTCATCGGCCTGGGTTCCCCCAGTGCTGGAGTTGCCAAATCTTCTTTCAGTCTTTTGCCATTTGCAGGACACAGAATGTAGAAGTATGTCCAGCATTGGCCTCAGTTCCTCCATGCTGGATTTGGCTAATCTTCTTTATTTGCGGGACACAGACTGTAGAAGTCTGTCCAACATCGGCCTCAGTTCCCACTACTCTTTCCCAAGATAACACCTCCTCTTTCTATTTAGGCATCTCCTCTGTCTATCCCATGCATTTTTTAATTCGCTCACTGTTTTTGACTTTACCACCTCTCCTGGAAGGACATTCCAGGCATCCACTACCCTCTCTGTGAAAAAGGATTTTCTTGATTTTACTCCTACGTCTACCTCCCTGCAACCTCCATTCATGTCCTCTAGTTCTACCACCCCTATGTTTCTGGAAGAGCTTAGGTATTTTGATGGACTCTCAGCTAACACTGGAAATGCACACCAAGGTAGTGTTTAAGAAGGCCTAGAATAAGCTCAGATTTGTTTGGCATTTAAATTCTTATTTAAGGCCATAAGATTTTTGAACAGTGATCATTCAGCTTTCTTCTTCTTGGCACTCTTTTTGTGGAACTCTTTTGTCTTGTGAACTGAACCTTCCCTTTTTTTTTTTACAGTAGCCTATGCACACCCAACTTAACTACAGTATTTTTGCAGGTTCTCAGTCCACCGTAGATTGTACTTTTCTATTGTATCCTAACTGATTATTGGATTTCCTGTGTTGTTATGTTTACTTTTCCTTCGTGTTTAGCTTTATGAATGTTTTGTAAACCACTTTCATATATAGAAAGTACCAAACAAACCATAAACCGTATTGAATTATCTAGATTAATACAATGCAATCTATTTAGGTTTGCCAAAAAAATCTCCAATTAAGCATCACTGTGTACAAAATTTGGCAGTCAGATGAATCAGTTGATGTAGCGTATCTAGATTTTTAGAAAACTTTGAGACAAAATTCCTCATGAGAGACTCCTTTGAAAATTAAGGTCATGGGATAGGAGGCAATGTTCTGTTGTGAATTAAGAACTGGTTATTCGACAGAAAACAGAGGGTAGGGTTAAATGTCCATTTCTCTTAATGGAGGAGGGTAAATAGAGGAGTGTCGCAGGTATCTGTACTGGAACTGGTACTATTTAACATATTTATAAATGATCTGGAAATCGGAACAATGAGTGAGGTGATTAAATTTGCAGATGACACAAAACTATTCAAGGTGAAAAATTGCCGGAAGACCTTAGGAAACTGGAAGACTGGTTATCCAAATGGCAGATGAAATTTAATGTGGACAAATGCAAAGTGATGCACATTGGGAAGAATAATCCAAATCAGTGTTACCTGATGCTAGGATTCACTTTGGGGGTCAACACCCAAGAAAAAGATCTAGGTGTCGTTGTAGACAATAAGCTGAAATCTTCTGCTCAGTGTGCAGAAGTGGCCAAAAAGCAAACAGGATGCTAGGAATCATTAGAAAAATGATGGTAAATAAGACTGAGAATATTATAATGCCTCTATATCGCTCCATGGTGCGACTTCACCTTGAGTATTGCATTCAGTTCTGGTTGCTGTGTCTCACAAAGATATAGCGGAAATAGAGAAGGTTCAAAGAAGAGTAACCATAATGATAAAAGGGATGGAACTTCTCTTATATGAGGAAAGGCTAAAGTGGTTAGGGCTCTTTAGCTTGGAAAAGAGATGGCTGAGGGGAGATATGATTGAAGTCAGCAAAATCCTGAGTGGTGTAGGATGAATAGAACTGAATCGATTTTTTACTCTTTCAAAAAGTACAAAGACTAGGGGAACACTCAATGAAGTTACATGGAAATACATTTAAAACAAATAGGAAAATATATTTTTTCACTCAACAAATAGTTAAGCTCTGGAACTCTTTGCCAGAGTATGAAGTAAGCGGTTGTCATATCTAGGTTTAAAAAAGGTTTGGAGAAGTTCATGGAAGAAAAGTCCATAGTCTGCTACTGAGACAGACATATGGGGAAGCTTGCCCTGGGATTGGTAGCATGGTAGCATGGAATGTTGCTACTATTTGGGTTTCTGCCAGGTGACCTGGATTGGCCACTGTTAAATATTCCCACACTGGAACAGAGCAAAGGACTATCAAGCCCAGCATCCTGTTTTCAACAGTGGCCAATCCAGGTCACAAATACCTGGCAAGATCCCGAACAAGTTGAATACATTTTATGCTGCTTATCCCAGAAATAAGCAGTGGATTTTCCCCCAAGTCAATTTAATAATGGTCTATGGACTTTTCCTTTAGGAAGCCATCCAGACCTTTGTAAAACCCCACTAAGCTAACCACCTTTACCACATTCTCCGACAATGAATTCCAGAGTTTAATTGCACATTGAGTGAAGAAAACTTTTCTCTGATTTGTATTAAATTTACTACTTTGTAGCTTCATCACATGCCCCCTAGTCCTAGTGTTTTTGGAAAGAGTAAACAAATGATTCACGTCTACCCGTTCCGCTCCACTCATTATTTTATAGACCTCTATCATATCTCCCTTCAGCTGTCTTTTCTCCAAGCTGCAGAGCCCTAGATGCTTCAGCCTTTTCTCATAGGGAAGTCGTCCCATCCCCTTTATCATTTTTGTCTCCCTTCTCTGAAGCTTTTCTAATTCCACTATATCTTTTTTGAGATGCGGTGACCAGAATTGAACATATTTGAGATACAGTCACACCATGGAACTATACAAAGGCATTATAACAATATTCATGAAATGGTTTGCATGAGGTGAAGGCAGTGCATGCAAATATCTCTCATGAATATTCATTGTGGATATCCTGAAAATATGACTGGCTGGAGTTCCTCCAGGACCTGGTTTAGGTCAAAATGTAATTTGATGATGCCTTACCCATGAGATTTTCATTTAATAAGGACTAGGGGCTGCCCCAGGGTTGTGGTATGAATTTCTACTGAGTTGAAAAGTTCCACTGATTATATGTAGTTTTGTCAAATGTTGAAAACTTGGTTCTTTATAAAATGTTTTATGCATTTGAAATAGTGTTCTATGTTAATGTACCAAGGCTAATGTTTGGGTTTCAGGATGGGTGAGGGTTTCACAGAGTTGTTTAAATTGTGCTTTATGTTGTATTGCTTATTTTAAGATTGACTGTTATGATTGTTTTTTGCATTGATTATGTTGCAGTCTGGTCTGTATTTTCTGTGATTGAAAGAGCAGAATATAAGCACTGATAGTAAATTAAATATTCAATTACCAGTTCCTGATTGCAGTGTGCAACTACATCTTCAGTTCCATCTAAAACCTATGCCCTCTGTGGTGACTCATCCTCCACTTGTGAATACCATTGTTGTCAAGAGTATCTAAGACAGGTTCCTGGGAACCTCATTCCACCCCAGCATGTAAGGCATCGCCTCTGCTCAAATAACTGAATCCCTGCAAGGGAAAATTATCCTGTGAAAGATCAGGTCACATGATTCATGGGCTGCAGGTATACAGAAGAATTATTATAAGTATGACGTTGACTGTAGAGTTTAAACAACTCATGTTGGAGCCCACTTATACCAGTGGCCATATATTAGGTGTGACTTTTGAATGTCAAATACTAGCTGCTGGATAAGAGAAGAAGAGAGACGTGCATATGCATTTTTTCATTTCTGGGTCATTTTCAGACTTTTCCCCTGATTTTCAGTCAATATTTTGGTTCATTTCACACATTCATTTTAATAAAAAAAAAATGAATGCACAGTAGGACACTTTAATAAGCATTTATTGATTTCACACATGTTAATTTGTAGGTTAACTCCTGTTACATCAATTCAGCAAGTACAAAATATTTTAAGACACTAATGAATTAACAAATGCACATCCCTAGGGGGAATGTTTACCAGCTGTGTAGTTCAGTGACTTGCAAAGTGTCAGACTGCTAGAAGGTTGAAAGTGAGTTCAAATAGCAGCAGGTCAGTGTTAGTACAGAATGAGAAGTAATTGCCTCCAGCTGTTCTGCTGGGTCAGTTGAAGATAATAAACAGAAATTTAAAAAAACAAACAAACAAAGAAAGAAAACATAATAAGATAGCACCATGTTTTTTGTACTAACTGAACTAACTTTTGAAGGCCACAACCTTCTTTCTCAGTTCAGGAATGAGCCAAGTTGAAGGCACTATCTCCAGATTTAGAAGGGGAGATAATGGAAGTCTTGGTGAATTTGTGAGATTCTTTATTGTCTATGGTGGTAGACATGAATGAACTTTCTCTAATGGGTCAATTACGTCTACCACCATAGACAATAAAGAATCTTCACAAAGGAAGAATGCTTGACCTTAATCTACTAACATGTTGACAGAGATGAAATAAAGATATAGCTAACTGGAGTTACAAAGGACTTCCAATAGCTTTGAAAAATTGACCTGTAGGGTGAAGAAACCACAGGTCAGTTAACAGCAATTAAAAAACTATAAGAAACAAATTTTCTGAGACTCTAGAAGCCTTCTCAAATAAGCATCAAGAATTATTTAGGACAGTAAAGAGTTTTGATATGACTTCAAGGGCAACTACTACTACTACTATTTAGCATTTCTATAGCGCTACAAGGCATACGCAGCGCTGCACAAACATAGAAGAAAGACAGTCCCTGCTCAAAGAGCTTACAATCTAATAGACAAAAAATAAATAAAGTAAGCAAATCAAATCAATTAATGTGAACGGGAAGGAAGAGAGGAGGGTAGGTGGAGGCGAGTGGTTACAAGTGGTTACGAGTCAAAAGCAATGTTAAAGAGGTGGGCTTTCAGTCTAGATTTAAAGGTGGCCAAGGATGGGGCAAGACGTAGGGGCTCAGGAAGTTTATTCCAGGCGTAGGGTGCAGTGAGACAGAAGGCGCAAAGTCTGGAGTTGGCAGTAGTGGAGAAGGGAACAGATAAGAAGGATTTATCCATGGAGCGGAGTGCACGGGAAGGGGTGTAGGGATGGACGAGTGTGGAGAGATACTGGGGAGCAGCAGAGTGAGTACATTTATAGGTTAGTAGAAGAAGTTTGAACAGGATGCGAAAACAGATAGGGAGCCAGTGAAGGGTCTTGAGGAGAGGGGTAGTATGAGTAAAGCGACCCTGGCGGAAGATGAGACGGGCAGCAGAGTTTTGAACCGACTGGAGAGGGAAGAGGTGACTAAGTGGGAGGCCAGCAAGAAGCAGATTGCAGTAGTCTAAACGAGAGGTGACAAGGGTGTGGATGAGGGTTTTGGTAGAGTGCTCGGAAAGAAAGGGGCGGATTTTACGGATGTTGTAAAGAAAGAAATGACAGGTCTTGGCAATCTGCTGGATATGAGCAGAGAAGGAGAGAGAAGAGTCAAAGATGACCCCAAGGTTTCGAGCTGAGGAGACAGGGAGAATGAGAGAGCCATCAACAGAAATAGAAAACAGGGGGAGCGGGGAGGTGGGTTTGGGGGGGGAAATGAGAAGCTCGGTTTTAGTCATATTTAATTTCAGGTGGCGTTGAGACATCCAGACAGCAATGTCAGACAAGCACGCTGAAACTTTGGTTTGGATGCAAGGTGAGATATCAGGGGTAGAAAGGTAGATTTGGGAGTCATCAGCATAGAGATGGTAGGAAAAGCCATGGGATGAGATTAATGAACCAAGGGAAGAAGTGTAGATAGAAAAGAGGAGGGGACCAAGAACAGAACCCTGAGGTACGCCGACAGGCAGAGGGATAGAAGTAGAAGAGGATCCACCAGAGTGAACACTAAAGGTGCGGAGGGAGAGGTAGGAAGAGAACCAGGAAAGGACAGAGCCCTGGAATCCAAGTGAGGACAGGGTATCGAGAAGTATGCTGTGATCGACAGTGTCAAAAGCAGCGGAAAGATCAAGAAGAATGAGGATGGAATATTGACCTCTGGATTTAGCTAGTAATAGGTCATTGGAGACTTTAGTAAGCGCAGTTTCGGTTGAGTGGAGAGGGCGAAAACCAGATTGTAGTGGGTCAAGAGTAGCACGTGAGGAGAGAAAAGGCAGCGACAGTGAACAGCACGCTCAAGTAATTTGGAGAGAAAAGGAAGGAGGGAGATGGGTCGGTAATTAGAGGGACAAGTAGGGTCGAGTGAAGGCTTCTTAAGGAGAGGTGTGACCACAGCATGTTTAAAGGCAGCAGGGACAGTCGCAGTGGAAAGTGAGAGGTTGAGAATGTGACAGATAAAAGGAATAAGAGCAGGGGTGATGGCATTAAGAAGGTGGGTGGGAATGGGATCAGAGGAACAGGTGGTACATTTTGAGGAAGAAAGGAGAAGTGTAGTTTCCTCAATAGTAACTTCAGGAAAGGAGGAAAGGGAATGAGGGGAAGGAGAGAGAGGGGAACGGACTAGTGGAGGGAGAGGTGGTGAGGTAGAGAAAGCAAGGTTTATCTTTTGAACCTTGTTGTGAAAGAATTCAGCAAGGGTCTGAGGAGATAATGAAGGGAGAGTTGGGGGAGGGGGCACCTTGAGGAGAGAGTTCAATGTGGTGATGAGAAGTCGAGGATTAGAGCCAAGAGAGTTGGTCAGTTGGATATAATAATCCTGTTTGGCACGTAAAAGAGCAGATTGGAAGGAGGTCAGCATGAACTTAAAGTGTAAGAAATCAGCAAGGGCCCGAGATTTCCGCCAGAGGCGTTCGGCGGAGCGGGTACAGGAACGTAGGTAGCGGATATTAGAAGTCAGCCAAGGTTGGGGTTTTGTTTGCCTTACAGGGCGGGTCATCAAAGGTGCAAGAGTGTCTAAGGCAGAGGATAGAGTATTGTTGTAAGAAGAAACAGCCTCGTTGACAGACGTGGATGGTGCCACAGTAGAGAGGAGGTTTGAAACATGGGAGGATAGAGATGAAGGGTCAATATCGTGAAGATTCCTAGATAAATTAGATAAGATAGGACGGGACTGGGAGGGAGGAGATTTAAGTGTGAAAGTTATAAGATGGTGATCAGAGGAGGGAAGATCAGAGGCAAGGAAACTAGAAGGTGAACAGTTGGAGGAGAAGATGAGATCAAGACAGTGGCCATTTTGATGAGTGGGGGAGGTGGAGCATAGTTGGAGATTAAAGGAGGATGTTAAAGCGAGTAACTTGGAAATATAAGAGTTGGAAGGATCATTAGCAGGAATATTAAAGTCACCAAGGATGAGAGAGGGGGAGGAAGGATCATGGAAGAAGGCAAGCCAGGCATCAAAGTCACTGAGAAAGGATGAAAGGGACTTATCAGGGGGACGATAAATGGCCGCTATTCGAAGAGGCAGAGGAGAGAAAAGGCGGATAGAGTGGACTTCAAAGGAGGAAAAACAGTGAGATTGAGGTGGAAGAAGGGATTGAAATCTGGAGGAGGGAGAGAGAAGTAGTCCAACACCGCCCCCACGGCCAGCAGGGCGAGGAGTATGTGAAAATAGATAACTGCCATGGCACAGGGCTGCGACTGAAGCAGAGTCATCAGGGCAGAGCCAGGTTTCTGTTATGGCGAGCAGATGGAGGTGACGCGAGATAAAGAGGTCCTGGATATAGGGGAGTTTGTTACAGATAGAGCGGGCATTCCACAGGGCGCAAGAGAAGGGCAGAGAAGAGGAGAGGAGTAGAGGAATAGAGATGAGGTTAGAGAGGTCACGGTGAGATCTGTAGAGTTTGGATAATAGTTGGTGAGGAGGGCACCTGCTACCCTTAAAGGATCTATGGCAGGATTGGGCCAAAACCAGCTCACAGGAGAATGTTATCCAATTCACTCCTCCTTTTGCTTTTAACTTTGTTTACCAGCCCACTGTCTTGAACCTTTATACCTAGAGATATCATCAGCAAAAGCCCGACATCTACCACATCTCTGCACAGATAATAGGTACTTTCATAAAAATGCTACCAAATAAAAGAAGGCTGCCACAGTCTATTACATTGCATAACACAAAATATAACCATCAAATAATGCTAACGCTAGAACCCATTTTTATGCTGCTCCCTTTCCCTTCCTCCCCTGCTCCAGTATGCAGCAGGAACCCTTCACCAAACTGCATCCTTCTCACACTCTCTAACTTCCTAGACCTCGTAGGGTTGCCATTTTTGAAAAATGGCCACCTCACAGGCAAAAACACTTCCTTTTCCCTCAGCAACACAAAAAAGAAATCCATGGCAGAAAAGGAAGAAAAGCTGCTGGCAAGTGACATGGAGATGATGAACCAGAAATGTTTTTCAAGGGTGATGATACAGAGGAACTGAAAGAAATCTTGGTGAACCTGGAAGATGTAATAGTAAATCACCTGGATCAGACGGCATGCATCCAAGGGAACTGAAAGAACTCAAACATGAAATTGATAATCTGCTGTTAGTAATCTGTAACTTGTCATTAAAGTCATCCATAGTACCTGAAAATTGGAGGGTGGCCAATGTGATGCAGATTTTTAAAAAGGGTTCCAGGGCAATCCAGGAAACTACAGACTGGTAAGCCTGATTTCAGTGCTGGGAAAAATAGTGGAAACTATTATAATGAATAAAATTACGGAACACGTAGACAAACATGGTTTAATGGGATGGAGTCAGCATGGATTCAGTCAAGGGAGGTCTTCCATCACCAATTTGTTTCATTTCTTTGAAGGCATGAATAAACATGTTGATAAAAGTGACCAAGTTGATGTGTCTAGATTTTCAGAAAGATTTTGACAAAGTACCTCATGAGAGATTCCTGAGAAAATTAAGGCATCATGGGATAGAAGGCAATGTTCTTCTGTGGATTAAGAATTGTTTATTGGCCAGAAAACAGAGGGTGGGGTTAAATGTCTATTTTTCTCAATAGAGGAGGGTGAATAGTGGAGTGCCACAGGGATCTGTACTGGGACTGGTGCTATTTAACATATTTATAAATGATCTAGAAATCGGAACAACAAGAAAGGTGATTAAATTTGCAGATGATACAAAACTATTCAAAGTTGTCAAAATGTATGTGGATTGTAAAAAATTGCAGAAAGACCTTAGGAAATTGGAACACTGGGCATCCAAATAGCAGATGAAATTTAATGTGGACAAATGCAAAGTGATGCACATTGGGAAGAATAATCCGAATCATAGTTATTTGATGCTAGGGTCCACTCTAGGAATCAGCACTCAAGAAAAAGATCTAGGTGTCATTGTAAACAATTCACTGAAATCGTCTGCTCAGATATAGCAGAAATAGAAATGGTTCAAAGAGCAACCAAAATGATAGAAGGGATAGAACTGCTCCCATATGAGGAAAGGCTAAAGAGGTTGGAAAAGAGACAGCTGAGGGGTTATATGATTGAGGTCTACAAAATCCTGAGTGGTGTGGAGCGGGTGGAAGTGAATCTATTTTTCACTCATTCAAAAAGTACAAAGACCAGGGGACACTCGATGAAATTGCATGGATATACTTTCAAATCAAATAAGAGGAAATATTTTTTCACCAAAAAAATAGTTAACTTCTGGAATTCATTGCCAGAGGATGTGGTAATGGTGGTTAGCATATCTGGGTTTAAAAAAAAGTTTGGACAAGTTCCTGGAGGAAAAGTCCATAGTATGGGAATGGGGGAAGCCACTGCTTGCCCTAGGATTAGTAGCATGGAATGGTGCTACTAACTGGGTTTCTGCCAGGTACTTGTAACCTGGATTGGCCACTGCTGGAAGCAGGATACTGGGCTACCATTGGTCTGATCCAGTATGGCTATTTCTATGTTTTTATGTTCTATTATTGCTTCTCCACACAGTTTGAATTCATGTTTTGAGAAACATCATAGGACAATATTAAAATGCATGCTACTTTAATAGTCTCTTTGCAACCTGAAATTTATAAGAGGGCTGTTCTTAAATTGTATTTTGCCAAAAAATGAGTACCTCTTCCAGTGATGTACCAAAGGCAGGGCAGTGAGTGCAGTCTGCCCCGGGTCCATACAGTAAGGGGATGCACTGAGCAGTCACGGAGCTGCAGT
The DNA here is from genome assembly GCF_901765095.1 of Microcaecilia unicolor. NCBI lineage: Eukaryota > Metazoa > Chordata > Amphibia > Gymnophiona > Siphonopidae > Microcaecilia > Microcaecilia unicolor. Next base: position 238,638,122 of record NC_044032.1, on the reverse strand, counting down.
CTACATGTGCACGACTGTCGGCCCTGTCAGTCCCCTGCCCCAGAAAAGGAAGTTGACACCAGAAGGGATAGGGGACAGCTGTGTGCATGTAGACTGCATCTCTGTGACTGATCAATGCACACCCTACTGCTGGGAGGAAAGGGTACACCACTGATCTTTCCAGATGTGGCAAGGCCTACATAATTACAAAGGAAGGACTTCCTAGCACTCAGATCTCAAGTCTTGGCTTTGGAGATGGGGGCCTTCTTTTTCCTTTAATTTCCCTGCAAGTGTCTTCTCATGCCGGAAGGCTAAAGATGCTAGTGCTCTTCATCTTTGAGAAGAGATGGCTGAGGGGAGATATGATAGAGGTATATAAAATACTTAGTCGAGTGGAACTGGTAGATGTGAATCACTTGTTTACTCGTTCCAAAAATACTAGGACTACAGAGCATGCAAATAAGCAACTAAGTAGTATATTTAAAATGAATTGGAGAAAATATTTCTTCACTCAATGAGTAATTAAACTCTGGAATTCATTGCCACGGAATGTGGTAAAAGCAGTTAGCTTAGCAGGGTAAAAAAAAAAAAAGTTTTGGATAATTTCCTAAAAGAAAAGTCCATAAGCCATTATTAAGATGGACTTGGGAAAATCCACTACATATTCTAGGATAAGCAGCATAAAATCTGTTTTACTGTTCTGGGATCTTGCCAGGTACTTGTGACCTGGATTGGCCACTGTTGGAAACAGGATACTGGGCTTGATGGACCTTCGGTCTGTCCCAGTATGGCAATGCTTATGTTCTTGTGAAAAGAGAAGGAGGATTCAAACAAAGGAAAAACAAAAGGCTTTAATTGTCTCAGTGACTGGATCCTTACTAAAAAAAGCAAATGCAAATAAAGAGTACATATATAATGGCTCTAGACCATACAAAATCTTGTACAGAATACAATAAAATTTAAAACCCACTGCAGCCTCTAACTGAAGCTAGTGAAGGCATAATATAAACATAGAAACATGATCAAAATGTGATAATGAAAAAAAATCAAGCTGATTGCTGTATTCTATATCATCTAGTTTTAAAGAATACTTTAGAACAATTTAGATAAGTCACATTGCAGTATTCAATTTGAGACAAAAGATGATAACTGAGCAGCAACTACTCCTTTCCAGAATCTTAATAAACAGGGGAATGGATGCAATAGGCCTGTAGTTTGACAATAGTGAGGAGAGTTCCTTAGAATCCTTAACAGTAGGTGTCAAAACTATCTCCGTCATAATAGATGAAACATACCCTCACATAAAATTCAATTTGCCCAATCTAATGATAAAACTTTGAATTCAGCCGGGGCAGGTTTCAACAAATAAGCAGGCTAGGCACCTAATATGCAAAAAGATCAAGTGATGCTGGCCAATCTGTCCCTATGAGGTAACAACTCTTGCAACTATGTGGAGTGCTCTAAAAACTAGAATAATATAAATCTTTGAGTGGCCCTAAGCTTGGGAGTCACCCATTTGTATACCTGACTCAATCCTACTTGTCAATTGAAGCAGCAATGTTGCTCACCTTAGCAGGATTAATGAAGCATGCAATTCATCCCACCTCCCAAGATTTGCTTTCATTGAGCTTTGAGACCAGCTGAGGAGCACATTGTGCATGAGAAGGGTCACCCATGCTGAAAACCTTTCATTAAATTCTGAGCTGAGGAAATGCAGTTCTGTCCCAATGCCATTGGATGATTTCACCCACTTACTTTCTTTACCAGTCTTGCCGTTTATGGAAAATACCTGGGTAAAGTGGTAGGGTGACTGTGTTAGTCCACTTTTAAAGGTAATAAATAGAAATGAAACAAGACAAAGAAAAGAAAATAAGATGATACTGCTTTAATTCTAAGTGAATACATTTTTTTGATGAGCTTTCGAGGTAACCCTTCTTCTTCAGATCAGAAATTTGTCATCCTCTGATCAACCATCTATCTCTTGTTGTTTCTCACCCCCCACTCCCCACTCATTCCTACCTTCTCCATGAGACTGTATTGGAATGCTTTTATGTTTCACAGATATATTCTAATATAAGTTATCATTTGCTCATTTCTGAATTTCTCATCTGAAGAAGAAGGGTTACCTTTGAAAGCTCATCAAGAAAATGTATTAAGTTAGTCCAATAAAAAAAGATATCATCTTATTTGCTTTTCTTTGTCTTGTTTTATTTCTATTTATTACCTGGAAAGTACCTGTTACAGGACAGCAACACTGCTATATAATGGTGTTACAGAGGGTAATTTTATAAGGGGGCATGTAATGAATGTTCCATTGTCACAAACTCAGGGGAGGTGAACCCTTGGGCCGTGGCCAGACCCTGACCGTGGCAAAGTCCCCCGGGTTGGCACAGGGCAGGAAATGAGGCAAGGCTGGAACCAAGGCAGGAACGAGCAAAGCTAGAACCAAGGCAGGAACTGAGACAGGGCTGGGACCAAGGCAGACGAAACAGAAAAGACTAGGCAGAACCAGGTAAACAGGACAAGGCAGACAAGACTAGGCAGAACCAGGTAGACAGGACAAGAATGAGACAGAACAAGGCAGACTAGGCAGGACCAGGTAGACAGGACAAGAGTGAAACAGGACAAGGCAGACAAGACTAGGCAGAAAAAGGCAAGAACTAGATCTGGACAAGGCAAAGCAAAACAGACAGGACAGGAACTGGATCCAGGTGAGGCAAGGAAAAGCAAGGCAACAGGGCTAGAACTGGACCCAGACAGGACAAGGCAAGACTGGGAAACAAGGCTAGAACTGGGTCCAGACAAGGCAAGGTAGGGCAAGAACTGGATCAAGATAGGACTGAACAGGACCAGACAAGACAAGACAAGCAAGGCAGGGACATGGAGACGAGGCAAGGCAATGCTAGAAGCTGGAGGCTGGGTCTGAGGCAAGGCAAGGTGAGGCTGGAAAAGGAGAAAGGCAGGAAAGGCAGGAACTGGAGTCAAGATAAGGCTTGGCTGGAACATGAAGACAAGGCAGGAACTTGGAGACACAAGGAGACCTCACTGCAAAGGCACTGGAGAAGGGTCTGTGCCTTCCTTAAATGTGCCCAGGCCCATGACATCACTCCCGGCGCATACTACTACTACTACTACTAATATTAAACATTTCTATAGCGCTACTAGACTTACGCAGCGCTGTACAAATTAACGTGAAAAGACAGTCTCTGCTCAACAGAGCTTACAATCTAAATTGGACAGACGAACAGACAGCTAGGGGTGGGGAAATTGCAGTGGTAGGGGTGATAAGTGAGGGTACCTCGAAGCTTACCATTGTTGACCCAACAAAGAAGCTCTTCTGTCACGCATACATGACTAAGAACACTGGCATTGGTCAGCATAAGGCTGCAGGAGAAAAACAGAGCCATCCAGAGGAATGTCGTAAAACCCACTTACCCTAACAAGCCAGTGAGTCAGATGCATTGGGGGGAAAGGCACTGCAGGACCGTGACACCCATTTTGAAGTACTTTAGTCATTTACACAAGGATATGGCCACATACATAAGTAAATGGCCTCTTATAAAATACTGACTGGTGCAAAACTATGCACGTTGAATTAATGGGGGGGGGGGTGTTAAGGGCGGGGTTTGGGTGTTCCTAAGACTTGGATGTTTTTCAGCCATAATGTAACAAAACCATCCAGGACTAAATCTAAGACATAGTTGCCCTAAATGACCAGATGACCACTGGAGGGAATCAAGGATGACCTACCCTTACTCTCCCAGTGGTCAATGATCCCCTCTAACCCCCCCCCCCCCAAAAAAAAAAGTGATTAAAAACATTACTTACCAGCCTCTATGCCAGCCTCAGATATTATACTCAGGTTCATTACAGCAGCATGCAGGTCCCTGGAGGAGTCTAGTGGTGGGTGCAGTTCACTGCAGACAGGTGGGGCCAGGCCCATACCTCCCCCTACCTGTTACACTTGTGGTGGAAACTGTGAACGCTCCAAAGCTCACCAGAAACCCACTGTACCCACATATAGGTGCCCACTTCACCCATAAGTGCTATTATAGTGGTGTACAGTTGAAGATAGTGGATTTTGGAGGGGCACAGCAGACAAGATAAGGGAGCAATGGTGAGATGTGTACCTGGGAGCATTTATTTGAAGTCCACTGCAGTGCCCCCTAGGAATCCTCGTTGCTCTTCTGGGATGTCTGGGGGACCAGTCTAGTAAAAATGCTGACCCTTCTTACATCCCAATGGTTTGATTTTCTCTGTTTTTCATTTTGACTTTTTTTTCCAAAAATGGTCCAAAAAATGTACAAAGCACAAAACCTTGTTCAAAATGATATTTTCAAAAATCAAAGGATAGACATTTTTCTTTTTTTGAAAATGACCACCTTTCCTATTCCAATTTTGGACTTTTTGTGCAAAACATCCAAAGTTGGACTTAGACGTCATATCAAAAATGCCCCTCCACATCACTGTGTGAGCTTATGCTGCAAAATTTCAATGTGACCGGAGATTAAAAACAAAATTGTGGCTATGTCATCCCAACTCCCCCAGTTCAATGCCAAACTGGAACTCATGGAAGAGCGACTCTCCACACACAACAAACAACACCTTGTCATATAGCGCAAACTGAACAAAATAGATATGCTACAGCACAAAAGCAAAGATCTATCCAATAAGGATGCACATAAATAATTTGAGATTACTAGGTGTTCTTGAAAACATCAAAGATAAAAATATTTTCACATTTTTACAATCCTTTCTATCTGGCTTTGTTGAATCTCAACCTGGAAATTGCCCTTGAAATGGAGTGCGCTAATCGTATCCCCCACAAAACCTACACCAGGGCATGCTTTTCCTCGACTGATTATTATTAAATGTTTAAGGCACAATCGAGTCCAGAAATCATTAACCTACAATGGTTATAAAATCATGTTAACCCTGGACTTTACTAAACCAACAGCTAAGAAAAGGAAAGCTTTCTTGGAAACATGCCTCGAGTTGAAAGCTATGGAGGCACAATATGGCTTCCTCTATCCAGCCATAATGCGGGTGACCTTCCAAAACACCATTAAGCACTACTCCGATCCAGGAGAATTAATGAAATTTATTGAAGTGCATGCCTCATCTGCACCATGATGTGTACAACATTCTTTCTTGTTGAACCACTGGTCTTTTATACTCAACCAATTTTTTGAATACTGACCGTTACCTAATTATAGACTGCTAATTCTTTCACTAATGTTATCATATGAGCTGGCATGGCAAACACTCTCTTCCATTCTGGATACACATACCCCATTCATTAAAGTTTTGCTTCTGTTATTTGATTTGAATGTTTGATATCTCTCACCATTAAGAAGAGGTTATATTTACAGCTTACTTGAAGCCCAAGGAATTTTTATTTATTTATTTATTACATTTGTACCCCGCGCTTTCCCGCTCAATGCGGCTTACATAGTAAATACAATTACAAAGTCTAGAGGAGAATATTACAAGCAGTAGTAAACATAGTAATTATGAGGTTTTGAGGATATGTGAGTTGAATATGAAGGCAAACAAAGATAGGATAGCAAAATGAAAAAGAGATTGGGAAGGATAAGGCGTAGGAAGGGCGGAAAGGAAAGATAAAGGGATGTGCATAAGAAGACTGGGAGATATATTCTAAGGTAAAACAATCATCAGGGCCATAATCAGGTGGATGGGTTTAAAAGTTTAAGTACAGTCATTCGGGTAAGCTTTCTTAAAGAGGTGGGTTTTCAACATTTTCCTGAAGGGTAGATGGTCATTGATTTTTCGGATGGATCTTGGCAGAGCGTTCCAAAGCTGACTGCCCATGAAGGAGAAACTGGATGCATAGGAGGTCTTATATTTAATACCTTTGCAATTGGGGAGGTGTAAATAGTCATGCTGCTTTCATGTGATATTGTAGTGTTTGGCTTCTTTTCCATCATATAAAACATTACCACGGTAAAGCTGCAAATACTTACACTTAACGTTATGGGACTCTCCCTTCCTATTACACTTAAGAAGATCCTTCTGTACTGTAAAAAACTGAAATCAGACATCTGTTAATTGTAAGAATCACATCTGGACAGCAATGAGGCATCCAAATTAACTGGTAAATAATATCTACTCTGCTCCTGCTCAAGGCCACAAATTTGAGTAATCACCTTAATACACAAGTCATTTCCGTTCCAACTTTCTTCTCACAAAACAAAATTGATCTTGATGGTCTCTGGTCAAGACTTGAGGGTTATATGAATGGTACATCTCTGACAATTATCAACATATATGTGCCCAATGCTGACAACCCCTCTTTTTTCCAATATATTAACAACACTGGCTCTTCACCCCTGTCATGTAATACTATCTTAGGTGAGGATTTTAATTTTCCAGTTGACTCCTGTATGGACAGATCTTTGAACTGTCGACCTGCTAAACTTAAATTATGCTCTACTTTACAATCTCTTATGCAACTTCATGGATGGTCTGATCTTTGGAAGTTAATGCACCCAACCTCAAGACAGTATTCCTTTTATTCAAATCCTCATCACACTTACTCTCGACTAGATTATTTGTTAGGCACCAAAGACTTACTTCCCATTCTTGACTCATCTGGAACATGTAATTTGACAAATTGAATCCACACTATACTCTGGTCCTTCCAAGCCCATAATGCAAAAACTTTCTCTTCTTATACTAAAATACAACTCTCATTTCACTAACATGACTTCAGTAATCACCTTTAAACAATGCGCAGTATACTACTCAGAAGCTAACAAGGTTGGGAAACTTTTGATCCCCTATCTTAAGGGCAAAAGGGCAAAGCAACGCATCACATCTATAAAACATTCATCTGGTTCCATCTACAGCTACATCCCAAACTCTGACTGCTTTTAAACAGACATACTCATCAGAAAGTTCTGCTACTGTGGATGATGATATCTCATCCTTTTTGTCTCAATTGTATCTGCCTCACCTCTCGGATCAACCTATAATGCTAAATGAAATTTCACTAGCAATTAAATTGCTTCCATCAGCCAAAGCACCTGGTCCCAACAGTCTTCCAATGGAATTCTATAAACAATTTGATTCATTGCATTTATATTGTTATAATTCCTTGTGCTTCTTTTACAGTTATTGTTACGTATTGTACCTATTTTGAAAATCAATAAAAATAGACTTTAAAAAATTTGTCAATCATCCTTTCCCTGTTTGTACTCCATGTTGTGAAATTCAATACCATCTTTCCTTCATCTAGAGACTTCTTACATCAAATTCAAATCTAAATTGAAATCTTTTTTTTTCTGACTCATGCTTTTCCTGAACAATAGGTGTGGCACTGTTAGCCTAGAGTAGCTCCTATTGGGATGGCATTGTCTTCACTTCCTTTTGAGTTTATTTATCATAATTTTGCATGTGGAGTATTACCATACTGCATATTCATTCCTCTTGTGTGTGTGTCTGTGTAGCACAGTACTGTCTGATTTCCTTTATTTGTACCTTGTTTTATACAACTTTATATCAGTTCTGTAAACTGTCTTGTTGTGACTACTGAAAGGCTGTATATCAAATTTTAATATACAAATGAACAAATCAACGGACAAGTTGTGAGCTATACTAGTCAAATAATTGTTGTCTAGTCTAAGGATTATGCTGTCTTCATCAAGTCAATGCAAAATGTTATATTTTTCTTTAATGTGCTAAAAAAAAAGAAACTTGTTTCCTGACCTCTAACTTCTGCATTAAATAAAATTCAAGAAAGAGATTCAATACATCTTTGGCACAGACACATCAAAGAATGACATGGAGAGGTCTGTAGTTCTCTGTAGCATGCTTTTAGCTTTGGGGAATTTCATTTTCTAGCTTATGATGATTACATGGAAAAAGATGAAATGCTGCCTTTCAGTTTCATCTTAGAAAATGCTATAAAAAATGCTGTGACATCCCACTGACATCTAACCAGTTCTTAAGGGCTAAAGAAGGAAGTATATAGTTTTAGCTTATATTCATTCCCCAGGATCGGTAGCTCACTGACTAATGCAACAGTATTTTTTTTTAATATCCCACACATCTGTAAGTATAAATGCTGCCTACATGGAACTGAGGGACCCTTTTACAAAGCTGCGGGAGGGCTAACGCGCAGGTAGCATGTGCTAAATCGGCACTACCACTAGGGTAGCACGTGCACCCGGTGGTAATTCCGAGTTTGGCGTGCACTGAATCCCACAGTAGAATATAATTTTCTATTTTCTACCATGGGGGCATTCACAGCGGTAATCGGCAGTGCGATCATGTTGGTGCACGCTACATGATTACTGCACAGGTGGCACGTGAGCCCTTACTGCTAAGTCAATGGCTGGTGGTAAGGGCTCAGGCCATAAATAGCTGTGAGCTAGTTTTAATTTTTGCACATGCCCTTTTCCTAGCCCATTAAAAAATGGCCTTTTTACCAGCCATGGCAAAAATTGGCCCAGCGCACATCCAAAAGATGCGCCCACACTACCGCAGGCCACTTTTTACTGTGGCTTTGTAAAAGGACCCCTGATTTTCCAAAGCTTGGTCTCTTCCAAAAACTACTGCAGCCAGAAAATAAAACTATCATAAGTAAATTAGGGACCCTTTTACAAAGGCGCAGTAGGCTCTACGCACGTGCATCAAGTGCCAAAATGAGACTACCGCCAGGCTGGTGCACCCTCCTGGTGGTAATTTTGGATTTGGTGCACACCCATAACGCCAAGACAAATTATTTTTTATTTCCTACCGCGTGTAGCATTTCCAGTGTTAATCGGCAGTTGGCGCATGGTGACTGGTCACCACATACAGTGGTGGAAATAAGTATTTGATCCCTTGCTGATTTTGTAAGTTTGCCCACTGACAAAGACATGAGCAGCCCATAATTGAAGGGTAGGTTATTGGTAACAGTGAGAGATAGCACATCACAAATTAAATCCGGAAAATCACATTGTGGAAAGTATATGAATTTATTTGCATTCTGCAGAGGGAAATAAGTATTTGATCCCCCACCAACCAGTAAGAGATCTGGCCCCTACAGACCAGGTAGATGCTCCAAATCAACTCGTTACCTGCATGACAGACAGCTGTCGGCAATGGTCACCTGTATGAAAGACACCTGTCCACAGACTCAGTGAATCAGTCAGACTCTAACCTCTACAAAATGGCCAAGAGCAAGGAGCTGTCTAAGGATGTCAGGGACAAGATCATACACCTGCACAAGGCTGGAATGGGCTACAAAACCATCAGTAAGACGCTGGGCGAGAAGGAGACAACTGTTGGTGCCATAGTAAGAAAATGGAAGAAGTACAAAATGACTGTAAATCGACAAAGATCTGGGGCTCCACGCAAAATCTCACCTCGTGGGGTATCCTTGATCATGAGGAAGGTTAGAAATCAGCCTACAACTACAAGGGGGGAACTTGTCAATGATCTCAAGGCAGCTGAGACCACTGTCACCACGAAAACCATTGGTAACACATTACGACATAACGGATTGCAATCCTGCAGTGCCCGCAAGGTCCCCCTGCTCCGGAAGGCACATGTGACGGCCCGTCTGAAGTTTGCCAGTGAACACCTGGATGATGCCGAGAGTGATTGGGAGAAGGTGCTGTGGTCAGATGAGACAAAAATTGAGCTCTTTGGCATGAACTCAACTCGCCGTGTTTGGAGGAAGAGAAATGCTGCCTATGACCCAAAGAACACCGTCCCCACTGTCAAGCATGGAGGTGGAAATGTTATGTTTTGGGGGTGTTTCTCTGCTAAGGGCACAGGACTACTTCACCGCATCAATGGGAGAATGGATGGGGCCATGTACCGTACAATTCTGAGTGACAACCTCCTTCCCTCCGCCAGGGCCTTAAAAATGGGTCGTGGCTGGGTCTTCCAGCACGACAATGACCCATAACATACAGCCAAGGCAACAAAGGAGTGGCTCAGGAAGAAGCACATTAGGGTCATGGAGTGGCCTAGCCAGTCACCAGACCTTAATCCCATTGAAAACTTATGGAGGGAGCTGAAGCTGCGAGTTGCCAAGCGACAGCCCAGAACTCTTAATGATTTAGAGATGATCTGCAAAGAGGAGTGGACCAAAATTCCTCCTGACATGTGTGCAAACCTCATCATCAACTACAGAAGACGTCTGACCGCTGTGCTTGCCAACAAGGGTTTTGCCACCAAGTATTAGGTCTTGTTTGCCAGAGGGATTAAATACTTATTTCCCTCTGCAGAATGCAAATAAATTCATATACTTTCCACAATGTGATTTTCCGGATTTAATTTGTGATGTGCTATCTCTCACTGTTACCAATAACCTACCCTTCAATTATGGGCTGCTCATGTCTTTGTCAGTGGGCAAACTTACAAAATCAGCAAGGGATCAAATACTTATTTCCACCACTGTATGTAGCACATAAGCCCCTACTGCTAGATCAATGGGTGGCATTAAGATCCCAGGCCGTACATAGGCACGCACTGGTTTCAATTTTACCGCAGGCCCTTTTCCTGGCCCATTGAAAAAAAGCTCTTTTTCCCAGACGTGGTAAAAACTGACCTGGCGCACACTAAAAACACGTGCCCACACTACCGCAGGCCACTTTTTGCCGCACCTTAGTGAAAGGACCCCATATTGCAATTTGATGCTACTTATATTTGTCCCCATGACTTGGCAGGATGTTCATTGGATCATCCCCTACCCTCACCTTGAAATACTATAAACATGCTGATATATATATATATATCCTATATAATAATTTGCACCTCCAATATTCTACGTCTGGATGCCTGGGTTCGTAACATCCATTCCCACTCATTGCCCCGCCCTCGCGTCAAAACATAATGACATCAGAGGGCAGAACAATGAGGGGGAAGGGAACGCTGGAGGCGAGATGATGTCAGGAGGAGAGAATCGCGGGACATCGAAGGGAGGGAGGGAGGAAGGGAAGGGGAAGGCATGGAAGAGGAGAATTGATGGACATGGATGGGATGGGAGGATATTCATAGGTGGCCCGTAGAAGAGGCTTGGGGAGGCTAAGCCTCCCCAGCCCAATCGTGACCTTCCCCTGGCTGCTGCCCCCCCCCCCAAACGCAGGGCTGCCTGGTGCAGCAGTGTTGCAGCCAGGCAGCTCTCAGACGGTCCCTCCGCTCCTTCCCGCCCTCAGCTCCCCGATTGACAGCCCTCCTCTCCGTTCCTCCCCCCCTTGCGCGTGTTTAACCCTTTTACTTTCAGGCGCAGCAACGGCAGTGAAGAGGACAACACAGCGGACTTGCCTCCAGCTTCTCCCTTCCCTCACACAGTGTCCCACTTTCTGCGATGATGCATTTCCTGTTTCCGTGAGGGTGGGACACTGTGTGAGGAAAGGGAGAAGCTGTGTTGTCCTCTTCACTGCCGTCGCTGCACCTGAAAGTAAAAGGGTTAAACGCACGGGGAGGGGGAAGGAACAGAGAGAAGGGCTGGGATCTAGCCAGGTATTTGTGACCTGGATTGGCCACTGTTGGAAACAGGATGCTGGGCTTGATGGACCTTTGGTCTTTCCCAGTATGGCAATACTTATGTACTTATGTAAATTCTGATTATGGCTGTAACATTTAATGGGCCAAATTCTATAAATGGTGCCTTAAAAATCAGAGCCGAAAAACCACTTGCTTAGCGCGATTCTAGAAACTGGGGGAAAGCCGACAGTGACTCAAAAGCGCATGGATAAGGTATGTTTCAAAGATATCACCAAAATAGGGAAGATAGGGTATCCTGATAGTGAGGGTGTAAAAGAGACCGAAGTAGATCAGGTGTCCTTAAATAAAAATAAAAATCAGACAAAAGATTGCAAATTAATACTGTCAAGTACTAAGCATGATGTAAACAGGAACAAAAAACATAGTTTGAAATGTCTATATGCGAATGCCAGAAGCCTAAGAAATAAGATGGGAGAGTTAGAATATATTGCACTAAATGAAAAATTAGATATAATAGGCATCTCTGGGACCTGGTGGAATGAGGATAACCAGCAGGACACTGTCATACCGGGGTACAAATTATATCGTAGTGATATGGTGGATCAAATTCGTGGAGGGGTAACATTGTATATTAACGAGAGCCTTGAATCAAATAGATTGAAAATTCTGCAGGAAACAAAACACTTCTTGGAATCACTGTGGATTGAAATTCCATGTGTAAAGGGAAAAAGGATAGTGATAGGAGTGTACTACCGTCTGCCTGGCCAGGATGAACAGATGGATGCAGAAATGTTAAAGGAAATTAGGGACACAAACAAACTGGGCAACACAATAATAATGGGTGATTCCAATTACCCCAATATTGATTGGGTAAATTTAACATTGGGGCGCATGCTAGGGAGGTAAAATTCCTTGATGAAATCAAGGACAGCTTTATGGAGCAGCTGGTACAGGAGCCGACGAGAGAAGGAAAAATTCTAGACCTAGTCCTTAGTGGAGCGCATGATCTGATACATGAGGTAATGGTGCTGGTGCCGCTTCATTACAGTGATCATATTATGATTGGATTTGATATTAGCTTTGAAGTAAGTATACATAGGAAATCAAATACGTTAGCGTTTAACTTTAAAAAAGGAGACTATGATAAAATGAGAAGAACGGTGAAAAAAGAACTTAGAGCAGCTGTGAGGGTCAAAAATTTACATCAGGCATGGATGCTGTTCAAAAACACCATCCTAGAAGCCCAGGCCAAATATATTCCACATATTAAAAAAGGAGGACATAAGACCAAACGACAGCTGGTGTGGTTAAAAAGTGAGGTGAAGGAAGCTATTAGAGCTAAAAGAAAATCCTTCAGAAAATGGATGAAGGAACCAACTGAAAATAATAAGAAACAGCATAAGGAATGTCAAGTCAAATGCAAAGCGCTGATAAGGAAAGCTAAGAGGGACTTCGAAAAAAAGATTGCGTTGGAGGCAAAAACACATAGTAAAACATTTTTTAGGTATATTAAAAGCAGGAAGCCAGCAAAAGAATCAGTTGGACCGCTAGATGACCGAGGAGTAAAAGAGGCGATCAGGAAAGACAAAGCCGTAGCGGAGAGATTAAATGAATTCTTTGATTCGGTCTTCACCGAGGAAGATTTGGGTGGGATACCGGTGCCAGAAATGGTATTCGAAGCTGGCGAGTCGGAGAAACTTAATGAATTCTCTGTAAACCTGGAGGATGTAATGGGGCAGTTCTACAAACTGAAGAGTAGCAAATCTCCTGGACCGGATGGTATTCATCCCAGAGTACTGATAGAATTGAAAAATGAGCTTTCAGAGCTATTGCTAGTAATATGTAATTTATCCTTAAAATCGAGTGTGGTACCGGAAGATTGGAGGGTGGCCAATGTAACGCCGATTTTTTAAAAAGGTTCCAGAGGAGATCCGGGAAATTATTGATCGGTGAGTCTGACGTCAGTGCCGGGCAAAATGGTAGAGTCTATTATTAAGAACAAAATTACAGAGCATATTCAAAAGCATGGATTAATGAGACAAAGTCAACATGGATTTAGTGAAGGGAAATCTTGCCTCACCAATCTACTACATTTCTTTGAAGGGGTGAACAAACATGTGAATAAAGGTGAGCTGGTTGATATTGTGTATCTGGATTTTCAGAAGGTGTTTGACAAAGTACCACATGAAAGACTACAGAGGAAATGGGAGAGTCATGGGATAGGAGATAGTGTTCTATTGTGGATTAAAAACTGGTTAAAAGATAGAAAACAGAAAGTAGGGTTAAATGGTCAGTATTCTCAATGGAGAAGGGTAGTTAGTGGGGTTCCCCAGGGGTCTGTGCTGGAACCGCTGCTTTTTAACATATTTATAAATGACCTAGAGATGGGTGTAACTAGTGAGGTAATTAAATTTGCTGATGACACAAAGTTATTCAAAGTCGTTAAATCGCGGGAGGATTGTGAAAAATTACAGGAGGACCTTACGAGACTGGGAGACTGGGCATCTAAAGTGATGCATGTGGGAAAGAGAGGAACCCAAATTATAGCTATGCCATGCAAGTTTCCACGTTAGGAGTCACAGACCAAGAAAGGTGTCGTCATTGATGATACATTGAAACCTTCTGCTCAGTGTGCTGCTGCGGCTAAGAAAGCAAATAGAATGTTAGGTATTATTAGGAAAGGAATGGAAAACAAAAATGAGGATGTTATAATGCCTTTGTATTGCTCCATGGTGCGAATATTGTGTTCAATTCTGGTCACCACATCTCAAAAAAGATATAGTGGAATTAGAAAAGGTGCAGAGAAGGGCGACGAAAATGATAAAGCGGATGGGAAGACTTCCCTATGAGGAAAGGTTAATGCGGCTAGGGCTCTTCAGCTTGGAGAAAAGGCGGCTGAGAGGAGATATGATAGAGGTCTATAAAATAATGAGTGGAGTTGAACGGGTAGATTTGAAGCTTTCCAAAAATACTAGGACTAGGGGGCATGCGATGAAGCTACAATATAGTAAATTTAAAACGAATCAGAGAAAATGTTTCTTCACTCAACGTGTAATTAAACTCTGGAATTCATTGCCAGAGAATGTGGTAAAGATGGTTAGCTTAGCGGAGTTTAAAAAAGGTTTGGATGGCTTCCTAAAGGAAAAGTCCATAGACCATTATTATCTGGTACAATCAACAGTCCTTAGCCATGCCGACTATTATAACGGAAGTTATGCCGAATGCAAAGAAAATCTTATAAAGAAGCTTCAGACTGCTCAAAATACGGCAGACAGGCTTGTATTTGGAAGACTGCGATTTGATAGGGCCCAGTGGCGTAGCCAGACAGCCAATTTTGGGTGGGCCTGAGCCTAAAGTGGGTGGGCACAAAATTATCTCTGCTCCGCCATACCTCCACCTCAAAATATAAATACTTTAGCTAATGAGGATCCTCAAGCTCTGTTAGCTGAAGACTTTCTCCAAAGGCAATTAATACCAATCAGTCCAGCACTTTTCTCCCTTCCCCGCCTCCAGTCTACGGTCTGGCATCTCTCCCTAGCTCCACCCCATTGACAATTAATACCTTTAATTAAATTTAGATATTAGATATGTATCATATGTCAAAGAATTTTAGATATTAGATATGTATCATATGTCAAAGAATAAAGTGGTTGCTCAAAGCATCAATCAAAGCGACAATCGCTCAACTGCAAAACACTATGCACAAATTTGTGCAAAAACACACTCAGAACCTTACTGTACCATAAATATTACACTGGGCAGACCCTAATACACCAATATACCGATACAGAAAATGCAGACCGTCAACAATATGAAACAAGGGATCATATCACAATTCTCATGTAGAGCCACAAAACACCTTTTTAGGGTGGATAGTGTTCACAATGAGCTCCTTTTATTAACGACCATATATAGATCCTTCAAGAGGTAGTGTGTCATGATTTAGGCTCTACACCCTTTCTGATGTTTTGGTGCCACCTCAGTAAGGCCAATACACAAATTCTCCACTGCAAAACACTATACACAAACTTGTGCAAAAACACACATATAACCTTACCAAACCATAACAGCACTAATTCCAAGGACAGGACGAGCTACAACCTTATGCGTGGAAAGGCAGCACTATAATTACACCGGGCTCTCAAACACCAGTACACAACCTAGTGAAACAAAAAAAAAACAAAACAAAAAAGGCTGCAAATACTACACGCTAGCAGAATACTGCACCTTGATCACACATGAAAAACACATGACACAACAGATATGAAGGCAAATTTCTGAACTGGAAAGCTACCTCAAGAAGTCAGACTCAGCATGCAGCAATACTAGAAAAACTGAAACTTACATGCAAAATATCACAGATGCACATTTCCAAAAGCTGACATATTCCAATTAATAAATTCTGAATTAAAAAATGTTTTCTACCTTTGTTGTCTGATCATTTAGTTTTTCTATTCGCGTTGGTCCCAGTGTCTTCTGTTTTATGCAGTGTCTTCTTTCTATTTGATATTTTTTCACTCACCATGTCCACCATCCTCCTGTGTCCTTATGTTTTCTCCCCCTGCCCTCCCCTCCCCTCATCCATGTCCAGCAATTTCCTCTCTCCCCTCCATCCATCCATCCATCCATGTCCTGATGTCCAGCAATTTCCTCTGTCCCCTTCCCTCCAGCGATCTGTTCTCTCCCCCCCGCCCTCCTCTCCATGTCCAGCGAGTCTCCCTGCCCTCCCTCAGTTCCCCAAAAGCCCTCCGAGTCCTCTCCATTCCCCCCTCCCCTCCCAACCATGGCCAGCGAGTCTCCCTGCCCTCCCTCAGCTCCCCAAAAGCCCTCCGAGTCCTCTCCATCCCCCCACTTCCTGCACACACGAATGTGTTGAACCTGTCCTTTTTCTTTCAGTAGCAGCGAGCGACGTGAAGGCACTGCAACGCTCGCCAGCTTCAAGTTCTCCCTTTCCTATTCACACAGTGTTCGTCCCGCCTTCGCGGAAACAGGAAATACGTCATCATAAAGGCGGGAAAGACACTGCGTAAAGAGGAAAGGGAGAACTTGAAGCTGGCGAACGTTGCAGTGCCTTCACGTCGCTCACTGCTACTGAAACAAAAAGGACAGGTTCAACATTTGCGTGGAGGGGGGCGGACGGAACGGAGGAGGAGCGGAGGAGGGCTGACGGTCGGCCAGGGAGGGAAGGAGGAATGCCACGCGGAGCGACTCGGGGTGCACCATTCCTGGGTGGGCTTTGGGCTTAAGTGGGTGGGCCTGGGCCCACCCAGGCCCACCTGTGCCTGTGCCCCTGATAGGGCCAAACCCCTTCGTGAAAAATTATATTGGCTACCAATTAGAGAACGTATTACTTTTAAAATTTATACCCTGGTCTATAAAATTATATACGGTGATACCCCAGGATATATGTCTGACTTCATAGACCTACCAACCAGAAACTCAATCAGATCATCACGCTCTTATTTAAGTCTCCGCCACCCTAGTTGCAAAGGACTCAAATACAAATCAGTTCATGGATCCAGCTTCTCATATATAAGTACAGAACTCCGGAATGCACTCCCAAAAACCGTGAAAACTACGTACGACCACCTCAACTTCTGGAAATCACTAAAGACTTACCTGTTCAAAAAGGCATATCCTAAGGACCCAACTTAATTACCTGAATCCAGTAACTCAAAGAAACCCAAATTTGTTATGAACTTAATGAACTTTATACAACTTCCCTCGCTATGTTTCCCTAATGTGTTTGTACATATCTATTTCATTTAAAATAACATCACTCGATATATTTGTTTCTTCACTGGAGGAGGCTTTCGCCCCACAGTGCTATGTAAGCCACATTGAGCCTGCAAATAGGTGGGGAAATGTGGGATACAAATGTAACAGATAAATAAATAAATGGACTTGGGGAAAATTCACTATTTCTGGGATAAGCAGTATGAAATGTTTTGTACTTTTTTGGGATCTTGCCAGGTATATGCGACCTCGATTGGCCACTGTTGGAAACAAAATGCTGGGCTTGATGGACTTTTGGTCTTTCCCAGTATGGCAATACTTATGTACTTATGTACTAGAGAGAGAGAGAGAGATAATATAACTAGGCTGCAAGATTAGTTTAGAAATTGAGTACCCATGGGATATGGGAAATTAGGCCAATGAAGGAATCTGGGTTTAATTCCCAATTTAGGTTGGCTAAGGAGGCAATGTTCACGGTGTCTGGGGGAAGTAGTTACAGCACTGTGTAATGGTAAAATCTAGGGGCTGGATTTAGGGTCCATGATTTCAGGATGAGCCCTGGTGCCCCAGTCATCATCTGAATGACTGGACTAAAATAAGTTGAGAGGGGAAATAAAATAGGAGAAAAAATCTTCAAAGAGTTGTGAATGAAGGGTCATGGTGCCAGATTTCAGCCCTGGTTCTGAGTTGGAGGAAACTCCAAGGTCATTAAAAAAAAGAGAGAGAGAGAACTTTCAATATACATAGACATTTTTAAACATTATCATTGCTTGCAGACCTTTCTGCTTTTTAGAGGGATAAAAGTAAGCATATATGCACTCAGGAGTCCATTTTGAAAATTAGTCAAGTTCTTTTATCCTGAAGAAGGAATTGTCATTGTGTTTTTTATATCTTTAATCATGTAATTTTCCCCCAAAATAGTTGAGCTGACTAAAAGCATAATGCACTTCTTCATGAGGCTAGAGTACTATCAGGCTCATTTTCAAAGCACTTAGCCTCCCAAAGTTCCATAGAAACCTATGGAACTTAGCCTCCCAAAGTGCTTTGAAAATATGCCTCTATGTGTCAGCTCCATTCAAAACTCATTATCACAGTCACTAGCAGCTCTGGAGATTGTATAACTTTACAGCGACAAGCTATTGTGAAAATCCCCTAATGTTACTTTGCAAAGTATCTTATGCACTCTGCTCGCTAATATCTGGTAGATAAATTTTATCAACCTCTAAAATGGATAAATATAATATTGGCCTGTAGAATATGAGGGTAATTTTATAACAAGATGCCTATGTGGAAGTCCAAACAAGTACATATTTTATGCCTGTATTTGTTTTATAAAGGCCCCATAGATGCTGATCTGCCTTAACAAAATAGCTGCTTTTCTGTTTTTTCTTAACTCTCTTTCCAGGGTCTATGTTTCCATGGAAGTTTGGACATTTACTAAGGAAGATGAACTGAGAATGCCCAGTCTATAGTTTAATTTGGATGCTGTGATTTGATGTAAAAGGGAAACTTTGGACTTGATTTTGTTTGTGCTATATCCCCACCCACACCAACACCACCACCACCGAAGGTGTGGGAGGATTCACTGAAGTAAAAGGGATTGAGTGGAGCCTTCCTCTTTGTTCCTCTAAATGCCCTTGAGGAGCATAAGTTAGAAGGGGCAGCAGCCATTAGAAAGCCCTCAAAATTGAAACCAGTTTGATGATATAGTGCTAAAAGAAGGAAAAGAAGCAGCCTGACATATGAAATGAGGTTATAGCAGCCCTGGTAGCAGAAGGGAGCCAGGAAACTGAAGTCAGCCCTATGGAGCTGGGACACTCACATTTGAAATACTGAAAAGGAGAAGCAGTGAAAGCTTACATGACTGAAGAACCTGATTGTAAATGGGGCATGGCAAGTTATCCTTTTGTCGGACTGGTTCTATAAGTTGGGCAATAGTGCCTGACTAACACAGGTAGGGAGAATTTGTATACCTTGGAAGATTTATTCCCCTAATAGAGTCTGAGGCCAGAAGTGAAGAAGAGTCGCCTCTTCTATCTTGAACCTCACCCTAAGACATAACCCCTAGATAGAAACCACCTATAGGGGGTGACACTACACACAGATCACATAAACGTAGGTGCGCATTTAGGGGACAATTTCTATAATTGGATGTCACCATTTAGGCACCAAAATTAAACAGGTAGCGCACCTATGCTATCACAGCATTTACGTGCATGATTGCCATTATATAATACTAACAAGTTGGCATCAACTTGCATGTATTTAAGTGCTAACATTTATACCAGGTCTCTCACTCCACATTCAAACTGGAACTAAAAACATAGTAACATAGTAGATGACGGCAGAAAAAGACCTGCATGGTCCATCCATTTCTATTTCGAGATGCGTTCTCTACCTGAACTAAATTGAAGCTGTTTGGGCTCCCCACTTCCGCCCCCAGGGACCAGGGCACTAGACGCCAGTAATTTAGTTAAATAAATGAATGCTATCCTTCTCCCCTCTCTTCCTCCCAAGTTCTCATCCTGTCTCTTTCCTATCATTATTTGTAGTTCTTTTCTTTCTCTTTCCTTTATTTTATGATATTGTAAGCCGCTCAGATAGTATGCTCGAGGGCGGTACATCAAGACTAAATAAAACTTGAAACATTTATATGCATTTTATACACCTAAATGTCAATCCCACCTCTACCCAGTGCATACCTCTCCCCTGTGAACACCTCCCTTACAATCATGGCATCCCTCTATATCTTTCTCAACTCCTAACTCCATACTCTCCAACTAGATCTCTTCGATCAGCAATGGCAAATTTACTTGCTGTTCCCTCGCTTCGTAATATTTGTTACGGCTTCAATCACTCACAGATATTCAGCATAGTCAGCCCCACTCTCTGGAATGCTCTCCCTTCAGCCCCTTTCCTTGAAAGCTCACATATTAGATTCAAAACGGACCTTAAAACCTTTTTATTTACAGATGCATATAGCTCATGATATGTTGTTACTCTGCCTAATGAGTGACAGGCTGGGAAGTCAATGTTCTAGATCCGAGCTCTCTCTCTTCTCTTTCTTCTCATTACATGTATTTCCTTTTTCTCTATGTACCAATGTAAACCGCTCTAAAATCTGTCTTATGGGTGGTATATCAAGCTCTATTAAACTTGAAAGTTGAATTACGCACTAACCCCCATATTCTATATATGGAGGCCCTTTTAATAAGGCACAAACATGCCTACGTGCATCCAACGCACACCAAATTGGAACTACCACCTGGCTAACGCGTGCCCCAGGCAGTAATTCCATTTTTGACGCGCATCCAAAACATGCGGTAGAAAATATTTTCTTCTACTGTGTGGCGCCTACCTGACAGGTAATCGGCAGTTTAAGCACAATGGCTGCTTACCGCCCAATTAGCATGTGAGACCTTACCACTACGTTAATAGCACAAATGGATGCACGCTGATTTTAATTTTGCCGCACATCCATTTTCGGCCACAAAAAAATGCCTTTTTTTCCAGGTGTGCTGAAAAATTGACTTGTATGCATACAAAACACATACCTACACTAGCACAGGCCACTTCTATTTTATTTATTTATTTATTTATTGCATTTGTATCCCACATTTTCCCACCTTTTTGCAAGTTTAATGTGACTTACAATACATCATGAGTTGTGGAAATCTATCTGAAAAAAAACATTTAGTATAGCAAAAGGATCTAAGGGTAAGGTGATAATAATAAAACATGATAATATCTTAGCAAGTAATAGAGTAGGACAGTTCTGGTTCCATGTGGAAGAGTTCACATGTGTTAATCATTGTGGTATGTTCTGTCAAAGAGGTGGGTCTTCAGTAGTTTGCGGAAGTTAGTCAGTTCATAGACCGTTTTTAAGTTGCGTGGTAATGCTTTCCTGAATTGTGTGCTCAAGTAGGAAAAGGTTGACGCCTGTATTAGTTTGTATTTTAGACCTTTGCAATTAGGGAAGTGAAGATTAAGGAATGTGCGGGATGATTTTTTACCATTCCTGGGTGGTAGGTCGTGCCTTAGTAAAAGTGCACCTCGGTGCCTTAAGTAGTGTGTTAATTTGGACGCATGGCCAAATTATGCATACAACTTAATTGATTAGCAAGTCAACCAGCGCTGATAATAAGATGGGGGAGTTAGAATATATTGCACTAAATGAAAAATTAGATATAATAGGCATCTCTGAGACCTGGTGGAAGGAGGATAACCAGTGGGACACTGTCATACCGGGGTACAAATTATATCGTAGTGATAGGGTGAATCGGATTGGTGGAGGGGTAGCATTGTATATTAACGAGAGCCTTGAATCAAATAGATTGAAAATTCTGCAGGAAACAAAACACTCCTTGGAATCACTGTGGATTGAAATTCCATGTGCAAAGGGGAAAAGGATAGTGATAGGAGTGTACTACCGTCCGCCTGGCCAGGACGAACAGACGGATGTGGAAATGTTAAAGGAAATCAGGGACGCAAACAAACTGGGCAACACAATAATAATGGGGGATTTCAATTACCCGCATATAGACTGGGTTAATGTAACATCTGTACACGCAAGGGACATAAGATTTCTTGATGAAATCAAGGACAGCTTCATGGAACAGCTAGTTCAGGAGCCGACAAGAGAAGGAAAAATACTAGACTTAGTCCTTAGTGGTGCTCATGATCTAGTGCAGGGGGTAACGGTACGAGGGCCGCTTGATAACAGTGATCATAATATGATCGGTTTTGATATTGGCATTGAAGGAAGTGAAACTAGGAAATCAAGTACGCTAGCGTTTAACTATAGAAAAGGTGATTACGACAAAATGAGAAAAATGGTGAAAAAAAGACTGAAAGGAGCAGCTCGCAGAGTAAAAAACTTGCGTCAGGCGTGGATGCTGTTTAAAAACACCATCCTGGAGGTTCAGGACAAATATATTCCACGTATTAGAAAAAAGGGAAAAAAGACTAAACGTCAGCCGGCGTGGCTAAACAGTAAGATAAAGGAAGTCATTAGAGCCAAAAAACAATCCTTCAGAAAGTGGAGAAGAGACCCAACTGAAAGTAACAGGATAGATCATAAGGAATGCCAAGCCAAATGCAAAGCGGAGATAAGGAGGGCAAAAAAGGACTTTGAGAAGAAATTAGCGTTGGAAGCAAAAATACATAGTAAAAATTTTTTTAGATACATTAAAAGCAGGAAACCGGCCAAACAGTCGGTTGGGCCGCTGGACGAAAATGGTGTTAAAGGGGCGATCAAGGAGGACAAAGCCGTAGCGGAGAAATTAAATGAATTCTTTGCTTCGGTCTTCACCGAGGAGGATTTGGGGGGGACACCGGTGCCGGAAAGAATATTTGAAGCGGGGGAGTCAGAGAAACTAAACGAATTCTCTGTAACCTTGGAGGATGTAATGGGTCAGTTCAGCAAGCTGAAGAGTAGTAAATCACCGGGACCTGATGGTATTCATCCCAGAGTATTAATAGAACTAAAAAATGAACTTGCGGAGCTACTGTTAGAAATATGCAATCTGTCCCTAAAATCGAGTGTAGTACCGGAAGACTGGAGGGTAGCCAATGTTACTCCGATTTTTAAGAAGGGTTCCAGAGGAGATCCGGGAAATTATAGACCGGTGAGTCTGACGTCGGTGCCGGGCAAGATGGTGGAGGCTATTATTAAGAATAAAATTGCAGAGCATATACAAAAACATGGACTGATGAGACAAAGTCAGCACGGATTTAGTGAAGGGAAGTCTTGCCTCACCAATCTAATGCATTTTTTTGAGGGGGTAAGCAAACATGTGGACAATGGGGAGCCGGTTGATATTGTATATCTGGATTTTCAGAAGGCGTTTGACAAAGTGCCGCACGAAAGACTCCTGAAGAAATTGCAGTCATGGAATCGGAGGTAGGGTATTATTATGGATTAAGAACTGGTTGAAAGATAGGAAGCAGAGAGTAGGATTGCGTGGCCAGTATTCTCAGTGGAGGAGGGTAGTTAGTGGGGTCCCGCAGGGGTCTGTGCTGGGTCCGTTGCTTTTTAATGTATTTATAAATGACCTAGAGATGGGAATAACTAGTGAGGTAATTAAATTCGCCGATGACACAAAATTATTCAGGGTCGTCAAGTCGCAGGATGAATGTGAACGATTACAGGAGGACCTTGCGAGACTGGGAGATTGGGCGTGCAAGTGGCAGATGAAGTTCAATGTTGACAAGTGCAAAGTGATGCATGTGGGTAAGAGGAACCCGAATTATAGCTACGTCTTGCAAGGTTCCGCATTAGGAGTTACGGATCAAGAAAGGGATCTGGGTGTCGTCGTCGATGATACGCTGAAACCTTCTGCTCAGTGTGCTGCTGCGGCTAGGAAAGCGAATAGAATGTTGGGTGTTATTAGGAAGGGTATGGAGTCCAGGTGTGCGGATGTTATAATGCCGTTGTATCGCTCCATGGTGCGACCGCACCTGGAGTATTGTGTTCAGTACTGGTCTCCGTATCTCAAAAAAGATATAGTAGAATTGGAAAAGGTACAGCGAAGGGCGACGAAAATGATAGTGGGGATGGGACGACTTTCCTATGAAGAGAGGCTGAGAAGGCTAGGGCTTTTTAGCTTGGAAAAGAGACGGCTGAGGGGAGATATGATAGAAGTGTATAAAATAATGAGTGGAATGGATCGGGTGGATGTGAAGCGACTGTTCACGCTA
The DNA here is from genome assembly GCF_901765095.1 of Microcaecilia unicolor. NCBI lineage: Eukaryota > Metazoa > Chordata > Amphibia > Gymnophiona > Siphonopidae > Microcaecilia > Microcaecilia unicolor. The sequence goes on along the minus strand of NC_044032.1, from coordinate 238,614,245 downwards.
TCCAAAAATACTAGGACTAGAGGGCATGAGTTGAAGCTACAGTGTGGTAAATTTAAAACGAATCGGAGAAAATTTTTCTTCACCCAACGTGTAATTAGACTCTGGAATTCGTTGCCGGAGAACGTGGTACGGGCGGTTAGCTTGACGGAGTTTAAAAAGGGGTTAGATAGATTCCTAAAGGACAAGTCCATAGACCGCTATTAAATGGACTTGGAAAAATTCCGCATTTTTAGGTATAACTTGTCTGGAATGTTTTTACGTTTGGGGAGCGTGCCAGGTGCCCTTGACCTGGATTGGCCACTGTCGGTGACAGGATGCTGGGCTAGATGGACCTTTGGTCTTTCCCAGTATGGCACTACTTATGTACTTATGTACTTATAATTAGCAGCACTAATGGCATTAATTAGAATTAATGTGCAACTTTCTAGGCGTATTCTATAACGTGGTGTGCGTAAATTCTAATGTGTGCAGACTGTCACGGTCACAGGCTTTAAACAAACAGTCACGAACTCTGGAACAACGTGAGCCCTTGGCCTACTGTCGTCGAGCGGCAGCAGGAGGCAAAACCTCCCAAGCAGGACTGGACTAACAAGCTTGGCTTGACTGGAACCAGATGCTGGGACGGACTTGGCTTGACAGGAACAGGATTCAGGATACTGGAACAAGCTTGGCAGGAACAGGATTCAGGATACTCAAGCAGGATTCAGGATACTCAAACAAGCTTGGCAGGAACAGGATTCAGGATTTTCAAACAAGCTTGGCAGGAGCAGGAACAGGATTCAGAATACTCAAGCAGGATTCAGGATTTTCAAACAAGCTAGGCAGGAACAGGATTCAGGATACTAAAGCAGGATTCAGGATTTTCAAACAAGCTTGGCAGGCACAGGATTCAAGCAGGATTCAGGATACTCAAACAAGCTTGGCAGGAACAGAAGCTGAAAGCAAAACAGGGCAGAGACAAGCAGGAAGGGGACTGGAGCTGAATACAAACAGGGCAGACACAAGCAGGATACATAGCTGACCCATACAAACAAACAACAGAACTAAGGGAGAGGGGACTAGAACAAGCAAGGCAGACTAGGCAGGACACAAAGCTGACCCACACAGACAAACAACAGAACTATGGCTGAAGGCTGAACCTAGCACACAAACAGACCGAGAAGAACAGAAGCAGAAGTGCACACAGGCACCCTAAACAAGGAATCAAGACAGAAGTGCCCACAGGCACACAGGTTATGAACAAAGCAACAAGAAATCAAAGCAGAAATACCCACAGGCACACAGACTATGAACAAGGCAACAAGAAATCAAGACAGAAGTGCCCATAGGCACACAGACTAGAACAAGGCAGAAGTGCTACACTGCACACGGACTAACCTGGAAAACTTTGGCATTGCAAAGGCCCTGAATGAAAGTGCAGCAATTCCTTATAAACAGGACAGAGGCAGGAAATAGACAGAACCCAAAGTGAGGCTTGAAACACAGAGGAAGTGGAAACCCTACAGGATAGAGGCAGGAAATACACTGAACCCAAAGTGAGGCTTGAAACACACAGGAAAGAAACAACCATGCAGATAGTAGCCAGCTCAGCAGTTGACCATTAGAAATAAGGTGAGTTAGAGAGGGATCACAACCACAGTCGTGACACAGTCGAAAAGGGGGTGTGGCCATGGGTATGAAATGGGCAGGTTGTGAGCGTTTCAAAAAACTATGTGCATTATTATGGAATACACCCGATCTGTGCCTAAGTTAGGCACAGGTATTTAGGCCTGGTTTTAGGTGGGTGCGCCTATATTTTAGTCACAAAAATGGCATGTGAGCATATTCTATAAACTACTCCTAATTTTAGGTGTAATTTATTGAGTCGCGCTAAGTGCATGGTTTTTAAGCAACGATGTTGAAGGCACCATTTATAGAATTTGGCCTAAGCCATTTTAACATATAATACAATAGTGGTTGCCAGTTACGTGAATAAATTAAGATATCCTATAAATTTAAGCACTCAATAGGTGATTACATTTAGGTGCCTTGTTATAGAATGAGGGGGTTATTTTATTACATTTTACAGGCTGTCTTATAAAAGCCCTTTTCTGCATATAAAAGAAGCTTTATAAAATTACCCTCTTAGGAGGTAATTTTGTAAAAAACATATGCCAAATGCATGTCTAAAAGGAGCAGATAGCATGAACATTGCTATTTAGAAATATGCACAGAAATGAGGAGTTTGTTAAATACGGCATAAAACAAAACCACTTGACTTCAAAATAATGTATTATGCACATCATAGTATGTTAATTCACTGTCATAGTTTTCTGTTGTTTAAGATTTATTTAAAAATAAAATTTTATATTTTATTTTGAAAATTTAGGATTTCATCTAATTGGCAATTGAATGCCTCATTAACTGTGCCATACTGAATTAGTTGATAGGGGATAATTTTATAAGGCACTGCTGTATAGGAAAACAGCATTTTACATGCAGAAATGGCCTTTTATAAGATCACATCTAGTGACGTAAGCGTGGGCGTCGTTACTGACGACCCTAAGGTTGACTGGTTGTTCGAGTTCCCAGTGACCAGCGATAGTCGGTGTAGACCCCTGAGGACGCTCTGATGGAGCGAAACACATGCGTGTAGGGTCGTGCTGTTTTTAAATTCTAGCCTACTCACGCTGAAGATACTGAGAAGATCTTGAAACTGATGTATATCGAGAAAGGAAAAGATTGAAGTGTGGAGTTTTTTTTATGAAGGAAAATTGGAGTTACAAAGTTGTTGAGACTGTTTCCCCATGAATATTTGAAAGAAAGAAGTTGGTATAGACACTAATTGGAGAATATATTGTTTGGGAATAATCTATTGAAATAACAGACTTCTTGACTACAAGAACTATATCTAACTGCATGGGTCAACAAATAGAAGATTGATGCTTGAGGCTGAACTTTGTCCCTCGGAATTACGACCACATAGGCTTTGGAATTGTGTAAAAAAGCTTTTTGATAATTAATGTTTAGATTTTTTTGATAATTGACGCTTAGATTTTATGAATATGTGAGTATGATGGATGTATGAGAGAGTGTTTGTGTAAGGTGTTTTTATGTTAAGTGTATAATTTTGTGATTTTTTGACAGTATTATTGAATAAAGATTGTCAACTAAATTGAAAGGGTTGTTTAAGATGAGGTATATATATATATATATATATATATATATATATATATAATATGAATTTGTTTCCTATCATTTAAGTAGCCTCATGGTGGCTAAATATGCATAAGTGTCTCTGACCTAAGCAGAGGCATTTCCATGGGCAGCATCTGGATGTATACTGCATAAAGTACACGTGTATAAAAGGAGAAATGTGTGCATATCTCAGAATAGGTGTCAATGTGTGTGTCGTGGAGGGGGGGGGGGGGTCAACTGTGGTATATATAGCAGTGTCAGTGTGGTTGCATACTTTTGGTGATGCCCAATGGAATATGTCAAATGTATGCAAAAGGAAACTTGCACACATTTACACCTTGGTGCTCACAAGTATGCGCCATTCAAATGGGGCATATTTGGGTGTGAAAAATGGGCGTGTGCTGAGCAAGAAAAGTGGTCCACCGGAGTGGAGGAACACTGGAATCTCACAAGGAGCTCAAAACACAACAACAGTGTTAACAGCCTTAACTATGAGAGTACCTCTGTGCTGTTCATCAGCAACAAACTTGTAAAGATCTTTTTAAAGACCACATGCATTTTGACCTCTCTTGACTTATTGAATGATTTTAAATTCCAGACTAAGACTAAAGACTCCAGAGGAAGGCTTTTTTTTTAATTTTTTTATTTATAGATTTTAATTTTACATTCACATAATAAAAATAAATGTATGGCAATATGTGAGCACTAGTTATAATATACGCAATTTAATAAACAGAAACTTTCTTGAATAAAGTTGACAAAGTTGAATTCCACAAATTGTGATCCAGATACTAGGAAAATAGATAAAAAGAAAAAGGTAAAATGTAAAATAAAACTCATCTTAATCAATGGAGCAGAAGGAGCCGCTAATACTCGCAGCCAAGATATAGCATTCTTTAACTAATGGGTGCAACCAAGGAAAGCTCTCTTTCTCCCTCCTTATTGGTAACAAGTTCCTGTAGTTTGAGGGGCATAATCGAATGGGGACGACCATCTCTAAGGGCGCCCATCTCTAAGGACGTCCCGGCAAAGGGGCGGGGAAACCACTATTATCGAAACAAGATGGGCGTCCATCTTTCGTTTCCATAATACATTCGGGGACGACCAAATCTCAACATTTAGGTCAATCTTAGAGATGGTCGACCTAAACGTTGAGATGGGCGACCTTAGAGATGGTCGTCCCCGGTTTTCGGCGATAATGGAAACCAAAGACGCCCATCTCAAAAACGACCAAATGCAAGCCATTTGGTCATGGGAGGAGCCAGCATTTGTAGTGCACTGGTCCCCCTCACATGTCAGGACACCAACCGGGCACCCTAGGGGGCCCTGCAGTGGACTTCAGAAATTGCTCCCAGGTGCATAGCTCCCTTACCTTCGGTGCTGAGCCCCCCAAACCCCCTCCCAAACCCCACTCCCCACAACTATAGAACACTACCATAACCCTAAGGGGTGAAGGGGGCACCTACTTGTGGGTACAGTGGGTTTCAGGTGGGTTTTGACTAGGGTGCATGCGATGAAACTACAGTGTAGTAAATTTAAAACAAATCGGAGAAAATATTTCTTCACCCAACGCATAATTAAACTCTGGAATTCTTTGCCGGAGAAGGTGGTGAAGGCGGTTAGCTTAGCAGAGTTTAAAAAGGGGTTAGACGGTTTCCTAAAGAACAAGTCCCTAAACCACTACTAAATGGACTTGGGAAAAATCCACAATTCCAGGAATAACATGTATAGAATGTTTGTACGTTTGGGAAGCTTGCCAGGTGCCCTTGGCCTGGATTGGCCACTGTCGTGGACAGGATGCTGGGCTCGATGGACCCTTGGTCTTTTCCCAGTGTGGCATTACTTATGTACTTATGTACTTATTTACCAGCACAAGTGTAACAGGTAGGGGGGGATGGGCCTGGGTCCGCCTGCCTGAAGTGCACTGCACCCACTAAAACTGCTCCAGGGATCTGCATACTGCTGTCATGGAACTGGGTATGACATTTGAGGCTGGCAAAAAAATATATATTTTTTTCTATGGTGGGAGAGTGTTGGTGATCACTGGGGGAGTAAGGGGAGGTCACCCCCAATTCCCTCTGGTGGTCATCTGGTCAGTTTGGGCACCTTTTTGAGGCTTGATCGTGAAAAAAAATGGACCAAGTAAAATCGACCAAATGCTCATCAGGGATGCCCTTCTGTTTTTCATTATCGGCCAAGGACACCCATCTGTTAAGCACGCCCCAGTCCCGCCTTCGCTATGCCTCCGACACGCCCCCCGTGAACTTTGGTCATCCCCGCGACGGACTGCAGTTGAGGATGCCCAAAATCGGCTTTCGATTATGCCAATTTGGGCGACCCTGAGAGGACGCCCATCTCCCGATTTGTGTCGGAAGATGGGCACCCTTCTCTTTCAAAAATGCCCTGGGTCAAAAAAAAAATAATTGATTGAATTTAGAGACATAATGCATCTACTAGGAAATTTTAACAAGAATACACCACCTAGGTTGAGAACTCTTGGTTTTAAGACCAGGAATTCTCTCCTTCTTTTTTGTGTGTCCCTGGCTAAATCAGGGAATATTTGAATTTTTGATCCCAGAAAAAGAGCATTAATATGGCAAAAATAAGAGCAAAATATATTGTTTCTGTCTGGCTCTAAAGCAAAAATCACCAGAAGAGTAGTCCCATATAACTTCTAAAGAACATTCTAAAGAATTCAGTCAAATTTAAATCAGGCTGGGGTTCATCTGTTGGTACTCTTGGAATTCCCATTATATACTGGGCTCTAACTATAGGCGGATAGCCTTCAGCTGGAATGCCCAGTACTTCAAGAAAGTATTTATTTAACATCTCCAATGCTAGAATAAGTGGCGATTTAGGAAAATTTAAGTATCTTAGATTATTCCTTCTAGCCTGATTTTCCAAATATTCAAGCTTATGAGCTTGAATATTATTATCCTTTACAACTGTTGATGCAAAGTTCTGAAGACATTTAACTTCACATTCTAGTGATTCAGTCTTATTTACTTGAGCTTCAATCTTACCAGACAGTTGTTAATAAGTTTGTTTTAATTCCAAAACCTCTCCCCTAAAGGAGTTGGATATCTGCTGAAGGGAGGAGTTCAAACCTTGAATTGCGTCCCACAGCACTTCCATTGTTATCACAGCTGGTCTTATTGAACCTCCGTACCCTCTGGAAGCAGTACCCTATGTAAACGAAGAGAGAGGCTGGTTAGCCTGTCTGTCTTCTGATGGAAGGCATTTTTTGTCGAAACACAGTACTGTGTCAAGTCTCCAACCACTAATAAAGATTCCCTTTTGAATCATCAAAGAATCGCTGGTTTCTCCTAGAAAAGCCATTGTCTACATCCCACTGTTGTTGTGTGTTGTGTGCTGAGCAAGACCAGAAATTATGCACATATGACATATTCATTGGGCATCACCAAAAGTATGCACCCATAATTGACACTGCTATATATACCACAATTACACCCACCACACACACATATTGATACCTATTCTGAGGTATGCACACATGTATTTTATAAATATACATATTGAGAAAATGAATGACATGAACCTGGCAACTCCCATGTGGAGCTATCAGCACATAGGTGTGTAAGTGTGTGTGTGTGTGTGTGGCTTGTGGGTGTGGCTTGGATCTCTTTCAGGGAGAGAAAACTAACAACTTATAGCAGCAGCTTCAGAGAGCATTTTCCATCTCACAGATAGGCTGCAGAGAATACCTTCTCCTGCTTCCACCCACCCTACCCCTCTACCCACCCACCCCTAGAGTGACATGTCTTATATAACCTCCCTATCAACCCACTCATTACTTTACCTCACCCATTTCTATTCTTCTATCACCTTCTCCCACTACTCCAACCAGAGTTACACCTAATCACACTGACCACCCTTCAACATCTTCTGTCCTTCTGTGACTGTTCTCTTGTGCTTGACTGCTTAAATATTTTAAATTTAAATGCTTTACTTTTTGTCTATTAGATTGTAAGCTCTTTGAGCAGGGACTGTCTTTCTTCTGTGTTTGTACAGCGCTGCGTACACTTTGTAGCGCTCTAGAAATGTTAAATAGTAGTAGTAGTAGTAAGTGGCACCACATCCACATGCTGCTGCCCTATTTTACCAACCTACATGTGTAAGTCCTGCCAATCAAGTGCTGCATGGGATTAAGGAAAATGAATCCCTTCATTCCTCATGTAAAGCCCTGACCAAAATGAACACCTTTTAAAAGCTTATGCATGCTTTTGAGTTGGTATAAAGCCTAGCATGGAAATTTTTGCTCATACATGTGTGTTCGCTTTCCCATCCAAGCTACACCTAAAACCACACCCCTTGAAATCTCTGTATGGTATGGATGTCAGCTTTCTAAAAGTAATATTTACATACATATATTTGCAATATATATGTGTAAATACGTCTGTGTAGACATATATATGTATTAAAAATAATGGCCATAGTCTGGCATTAATCCATATTAGGCAACAATCTGTAAGGATTCAAGAGTCTCAATTAATGCAATTTCTGCAACTCACCAATAATGGGCAAAGGTATAGATAACCTTAAACTTGTCCTTCAAGGATGTCTCTTTGTCTTGTGAAAATGCAATCAAGTGGGGTGGTTCAAAAAAGAGACAGGAAATATATTTAAAGGTAGGACCTATCCTCCATGTCTAATGCCATATTGCTTTCATGTTTTGGAGTAAGCAGTCATTCATCTGAAATATGGTCATGTTGGGTTGATATTTAACATACTTTTTAAGATGATTTATGGATTTATTTATTGGGATTTATTAACCTCCCTTATCCAAGGCGGTGTTCAGCAGGTATAGTTTAACATTAAACTCACAAATTTGTTAACAGCATAACAATAGTAAAATAACCAAGAATAAACATAAATACAATAAATGAGGTAAACTTGAAAATAGTAAATTGAAACCTAACAATAGAACTACCGTGAAACAGTATCAAAAACATACACATTTAACAGCACTGGAATTCAAATACCAGAGATATAATACAATTTTAGCATAATACTAATGATACACCTAATAAGTATGCATTAGAACACTCAACATAGATATGATGCTAAAGATTTTCTACAATATGGGTTACCATATAGCTGAGGGACCAAGAGCAGATATATGATGGGAAACAAGATAGGTGGTACAGAGTCAGTTGGGATAATTTGATGGTTGGCTAAACTCAAGGCAAGTTCTTTGTATAGTTAAGCAAGAGATAAGGAACTGTTCTAAGTTACAGTGTGTGTAGCAAACATGTCTAGAATATTTTTGTGTAATAAAAGTACATATTTACATATCCTTTCAGATATCTGCTAAGAAGCTTCAGAGCCTTAGGGGGCTCATTTACTAAAGTGCAGTGCCGTAGCGAGGGCAGCTGACACCCGGGGCGGGTCGCCGCTGCGCACCCCCCCCCCCCCCGGGTGCAGCACGGCGCACCCTCCCCCCTCTGGAGTGCCCCCCCCCCCCCCGGAGCACGTACTTACATCGCAAAGCGGCGAGGGACGGGCGGTAGGGCCGATCCGCCCCGACTGCACGTTGCTGGGAGCTGCGTCGGCTCCGCTGGTTCCCTGCTCTCTCTGCCCCGGAATAGGAAGTAACCTGTTCCGGGGCAGAGCAAGCAGGGAACCAGAGGAGCCGACACCCCCCCAGCGGCGTGCACCCGGGGCGGACCGCCCCACCGCCCCCCCTTCCTACGCCACTGCTAAAGTGTGGTAAGTTTCTGCACTTACTGTTCATTAGGCAAAACAACTAGTGCATTCTAAATGCAAAGACTGTATGGTACATGCAAGGCACAAGCCAAGCATATGCCCTGCATTTATCACCCAGGGCACATACTTACAGCATGGGCTCCATGTTACATGCAGTGACAGATTAGCGTGGGTGATCCCTTGCTATCTGCCACTGGATGTAACCCAATGTGGACCCAGTCAATAATAAATATAAAGAACTGTTGCAGTGGCAAAGCCTGTCCATCATTCCCCCAACACCCTGTCACTGGAGTCTAAACCCTGACCCCTAGGCACAAGCACCTCCCTCCCCCATACTCAGAGGCTGGCTCTCCACCAATTCCTCCCCCCCCCCCCCCCCGGGCTTACCATTGGCAGTCCCATGGGCCTGAGCAGGAGCAGTCCCCCTTCACCCCCCGGATGACCCCCTAGTTGTAGTCTTATGGTACTACCACTAGGGGGCATCTTTCCATGTAAGGAAATATTGGTAATTAAATGCAACAATTATGATCACCCTAACACTACCTCAAATTTATAAATATGAAACTTTGTTTTATGTGCATCTCTGCATCAAAGGATCAGTTCCAGATAGAAGGGCTATTTAAGATTCACCCACCCTCCCTGCTGCTAAAAGTAGAGGCAGTGGCATAGCCACAGGTGGGCCGGGGTGGGCCGGGGCCCACCCACGTAGGGCTCAGGCCCATCCATCAGTAGCACTTGGTATTGAAAATGCTGCTCTCCACAATACTGGCACCTTCGCATGCTCAGTTTTCAGCACATGCCTGCTGCAGACTACCAAGGTGGAGACTGGAGAGAAGCATTTTCCCACCAGCTGAGATATTTTTTTGATGTGGGGGTGGGGGAGAGAACATTTGGTGCCCACCCACTTCTTGCCTAGGCCCACCCAAAATCTGCTGTCTGGCTACGCCCCTGAATAGAGGTCATGTGTTTTTTTTTGGGGGGGGGTGTTTGTTTTGACTGCAAATGATCTTTTCTGCTCCCCATAAACTGCCAACTTAGGTGACCGCTACTATGCCTGCCTAATGATTAAGTGACCCTGATTCCTGGTTTGCAGACTACTGAGAATCACCTCTTATTACTTTTGTAAATCATAGATTTGCTTACTGTGTTTTGTAGTTTTTCAAAGCCCTGGCCATTCTTTATTCATCTATGCATTGATTTAATGGCATAAGAAAATTTAATTTGTGTTACAGTTTGGAACTGGCTTTCACATTGTAACCCTAGGGTTTTTTTGTGTGTGTGTAGATAATAAGCTTGACATATTTATTTATTTATTTATTACAGCAAGAATGCATGATCTGTATAATAAATAATAGCTATTCTGAGATGTTAGCATGCTAGCATGGTTTTTAAAGTCCCAGCACTCTTAAGATAATTGGGATTCAGACTCTTCCGTTATTTTGGCATGTGGTACACATTTTCCCAAAGTGGCTCCATTTATAATTTACACTTTTCTGCATAATCAAAATGATGGTAATTTACTAAACTATTTTCACAGGTAAAACAGCATTTGCATTTCAGCTTTCTTGGAAAAATTATACACACTAAATGGCAGATGGAAATATGCAGACATCATTTTCCAGAAGTAATATTGAGTAATATTGAAAGCCCACCCAAAAACTATGCACATTATAAAGTCACTCCATTAATGTGCATTAGTGCTTCCAAAAGCCTTAGCACACTTTAGTATACTGGCTTCTGTGAATGTTATTAATTGGTGTTGTTGAATCTTTTAAAGTTGTAGAACTGAAACTTCAGCTTTGAATGCATTTTTCTATGGAATTGCCTAAAAATGCTCCTGTGAGGCTCTTCAAAGTTAGATGGCCAAATGCTTGGTAATACATTTTAACGATTACACCACACTGTTTACCGATGGAAAACAAAATAATATTTAAAATACTCTGTCTGGCCTTTAAGGCCATTCATGGAAAATCAGTGCTTAGAAGGAATTTAGACAATCAAAGACACGTCAGTTGTTTTTCAGGGGTGATGTTCGCTTTTTAAAGAATGTTTTTAAGTAAACTACTGTATGTTTTTAACATGTACTTAGTAGATTTTTATTAGAAGTTTTAGGGTATTGTATGGGGAGGGAATGCTGGAAAATTATTGCAATTTAATATTGTTATCTGCTCTGTACAGTTTTGTTTGATAGATGCAGACTGTAAGTTTGTACATTGAATGGTTGTTATACTAAGCCATGGTAAAATTTGCAGTTACCATGGCTTAACACAGGACTTTACCCTGCAATAGCTGCATATTTAATGCAGCAACTATTAGGGGACATATCCAGCAGGCCCTATATAGGTCCCGCATTAAACTATCCATTAGTGTATGGTAAATGGTGTGCTGTTACCTCAGATGCACTTAACATTTCCAATTTAGGAAGGGGTAACTGGTACTGCTTTATGTCAATATTTATCAGCGTCTTCTATGCCCACTCTCTTCCCATGCCACAAAGCCCCTTAATATAGTTGTGCGCTAGCAGTTACTGCACAGTAAACCCCGTATTAAAGGGCCCTTTTACAAAGCTGCAGTAACATGTGTTTACCACAGCAAAAAATGTCATAGTGCGGGGCGTGCTGAGGTGTCCGTTGTAATTTTGCCATGTGCATGCTCTACCCATGTGTTAAAAGATAAAATGTATTTTTTGGTGCAAGGCTGTGTCTGGGGCAGAGAGTGGGCATGTTCTGCACTAATCGGTAAGCGAAGCTACTTTGCCGCGCACTAACCAATTAGCATGTGCTTAGCGCTTGAGCCCTTACCGCCTACATAATGGGTGGTGGTAAGGGCTCACACGTTAATATGTTTTAATGGTCACATGCTAATGGCAAAATTAACACATGGCTGTTAATACCAACAATAGGCATTTCAGCCATTTTACCCTAGCAGTAAAAATGTTCTTAGCACGCTGGAATTGCCAGTGAAAGGGGGCACTAAGGCCACTTTTTATCACTGTTTGGTAAAAGGGCCTTATGTCTATGGCATGGTCTCACGGCTGGGTTGAGTCAACCTGTTGTAATAAACTTTATTTTTTAATTGAAATTATATGTCTTCCCCATTGTTTTGTTAAGAGCCTATCTTCCCCACCCCCCTCTGTTCCCTTTTATTTTTGTTACATTTGTACCCCGTGCTTTCCCACTCATGGCAGGCTCAATGCGGCTTACATGGGGCAATGGAGGGTTAAGTGACTTGCCCAGAGTCACAAGGAGCTGCCTGTGCCTGAAGTGGGAATTGAACTCAGTTCCTCAGTTCCCCAGGACCAAAGTCCACCACCCTAACCACTAGGCCACTCCTCCACTTTTAATTGTTTCGTGGGGATTAAGTGCACCTCCACACTTTGTATGGTACCCCCATACCTAGTGCGGTATCATTTTGGATGGTCTCAAAGTACCTGGAGAAATTTAAGATCAGAAGATGAATTCTGTGGATCAATACCTCCTGCTAAATTTTTATAGATTAAAAGCATGGTATAAGAGACTTATAATTGGTATTAGCACAAAGTTATAGAATTCACTTCCCTTTGTGAGTAAACGGGTTATATGTGTTTTAGAAAGCCGGTGGGAATATTTTTATTTGAGAAATATTATATGGAATAATGTTTTAGATTCAATACTCCACACCCTAAAACACACACTTCACTGTGCAAATACATCAAGTCCACATTTATAAGGCGGAAAGACCTCAGTGGCACCTTCTGCTCTTATAAGGGATAAGTCTGGCCCGGTCAACACTTCTTAATATTGCCACAAACTAAAAAAAAAAAGGAAAAAGCACTGAAGAGAGTTAATCTCACTTTCTAGCTCTTAACAGCATAATAACAAACACAGACTTATAATGCTGAGCTTACCCCACTAGGGAGGCGAGCAACACTACTGCCGCCTAGGGAGTCTAAGTATGTCATTTCCGAGGGTTGTTCCTACACTTAGCGATGGGCGACTTTGTGCCATTCTCTGTTTTCAACTCCACTGCATTCTGGTCTGAATTGGTTTGAACTTTGTTTTAAGGTAAGTTGTTTTAATATTTGGGTATACTGTGAGTGAGAGGTTTGTAAGGTATTATATTTAACACAGTGCTTGTTTGTATCTTTATTAATCTCATTTCTAGTTCTGGCTCCTGAAGACAACTTGTGCGAAACATGATATCGTGTAGAGACTGGACGTGATTTGTGTCATTTGAACACTGTTGCTGTGTTCAGCTTCTCCTTGATTCCATCTGTGGAGCAGCTGTGTCAAGAATGAGCTGGGAGTGATCCTTGTGGACAATAGATTTGGATACTTAACAACAGGACAATAAGTCATTGTGTGACAGTATGGAAATACAGCTGTTCCCAGACCTGAGTTTGGAGATGCTTAGAAAGTGGAAAGAGATTTAGAACTACGAAAAGGACCTCCAGGAGAAAGGTAACCAGGTGGGCTTGTGGTACCCAGCATGCCTGATGGAGATTACAAATGGTAAGAGACATTTTCTAACTTCTCTGAAGGAAGTTCAGGCCTTCTTAAAGTTCAACTCCAAGGAGACAAATATGGTGCCCAGGAAAAATAAGCCACCGAAATGCACCCTCAGCGATTCCAACATGCACCAGGGTGGAAAACTCTGGCAAAGGAGCAAGCTCCAGCGAAACAGATTTAGCTCATTAATGGGCTCATTTTCTAAAGAGAAGGATGCCCATCTTTCGACATAAATCAGAAGATGGACATCCTTCTCACAAGGTTGTCCAAATCGGCATAATCGAAAGCCGATTTTGGATGACCCCAACTGCTTTCCATCGCAGGGACAGCCAAAGTTCAAGGAGGCATATCGGAAGGCGTAGCGAAGGTGGGACTTGGGTGTGCCTAACACTAGGACATCCTCGTCCCATAATCGAAAGAAACAAGGAGCATAGAAAATCCAGATACACAATATCAACCGGCTCCCCTTTATCCACATGTTTGTTCACCCCTTCAAAGAAATGTAGTAGATTGGTGAGGCAAGATTTCCCGTAAACATATAATATCTGCCTTAAATAAGGAACATTTAGATATAGCACCATTACATTAGACCAAACTTTCCTTAGAAGACACACTTAAGCTTAAGAGAGGGGGTGGGGCGATGTCTATTTCTCGGGTGGATTTAAAAAATGAGGGGTAGTTATATTAATTAAACAAACACTTCCATTCATTATAGATGAAGTCTGGTAAGGATTCTGAAGGTCGTATTGTTTGGGTCCAGGGAAAAATAGATGATCAGAATGTTACCATTTTGAATTTGTATGCTCCAGTTGATGCAAAGAAGCATTTTGTTTAAGAGGGCCTTGGAGCACATAATGCCTTATAAGAGAGGATTGCTGCTTATTGGAGGTGACTTTAACTGTACTCTGGGGTCTCTGGATTCTTCCAGCGGACCAGTCAGGGCACAGACTAAAGACAGTAGGAATCTCCGTGCGCTTATACGGTGATGGCAGTTGGTTGATCTTTGCAGAGAGCATAATGGTACATCACAAGAATATACTTATTACTCTGCTAAATACAACTCATACTCTCAGTTGGATTATCTGGTTGGCTTGGTATCTCAGCTGTGGTCTTGGTCACAGCTGCAGATCCTTTCTATCATGCAATCTGATCATGCATTAGTAGTGGGAAAGTGGACTTGACTAGGAAGGAGAGATTTTAAAGGTAATTGGAGGGCTAATGTCCAACTTCTGATGCAGCCAGAAACCAAAGGATGGCTCCACAAGGAATGAGACTCTTATGAAAAAAATAATGACACTGGGGAGGTTTCTCTTGGCACTGTCTGGGAAGTTTGGAAAGCTTACATGAGGGGCCTGCTTATTCAAAAGGGGATATAGCTCAAAAAAGAACATGAACGCCATAAGCAGCAATTGCAAACAGACATTGCTTCCTTGCAGTCCTCACATATACAAACGGGTTGTACTAAAGTCTTGAAGTTATTAATGCAAAAGAAATGACAATTAGATTTATTAGAGATGCAACATATGGAGTTTCTCCTAGCGTGCTCCACATGTACTTTTCTGGAACAGGGAAATAAGGCATGGAAATTACTTGCATGGCAGCTCAAAAAAAGAGAGATTCAAGGTGGGTGAGCTCTTTGCAAACTTCTGAGGGTGTAAATATAACTTCTAATCAAGCTATAGCAGCAGAGTTCCAAACGTTTTATAAATTGCTTTATAAATCTGAAGTTCAAACACTAGAGGGAATTATTGATACCTATCTTGCTAAGCTGTCCCGTCACACCTTGAATGTCTCAGATCAACTATGGCTCAATAGAGATATCCAGGCATGGTGAAAGTCTGCCGAGGCAGGGGAACACCGATATCCCACGGGGAAACAACAGCAGAAAACAGAGGAGTGGGAAATAGACCAGGTAATCCAGAGACAAATAAGGAGACTTCAGTCAATTTGGAACATTTGAGACTCAACACAGTACCGTGTTTTGACTGGTAGCCTGCATCAGGAGTCTTTAAATAAAATGCAACACCATCAAAAGGTCAATGACCATAGGTTAAAAAAAGAGGAACAATGTGGTCTTTAAAAAGACCTTTGAGTGAAATATGCTTGAATACTTAATCAAGCTGAACGCAGCTTCAAACAGCTTCTTAAAGACCACATTGTTCCTCTTTTTTGAACCTACATTCATTGACCTTTTGATGGTGTTGCATTTTATTTAAAGACTCCTGATGCAGGCTACCAGCCTAAACACGGTACTGTGTCGAGTCTCCAACAATAAAGTGTTCCAAATTGACTGAAGTCACCTTGTTTGTCTCTGGATTGCCTGGTCTATTTCCCACTCCTCTGTTTTCTTCAATATAGATATCCAGCAGGATGAAGTAGAGAGAGCCATCAAAAAATTTAAAGAAAGGTAAAGCGACGAGAGGAGATGATTTTCCCTCAGGATATTATAAATTAATGGCCCCTGTGATTACCCCCTTCCTGACATGATTATTTAATGGTATAAGGGAGGGAGTTCCCCTACCGGCCAGTATGTATCAAGCCCAGGTAGTAGTGCTTCCAAAACCCGGCAAAGATCCAACATTATGTGCTAGCTACTGTCCCATTGTGCTCCTTAGCACAGACATGAAGATCTTTGCAAAAGTGTTGGCCTCTAGATTAGATACCCTACTTCCGGGGATGGTGCACAGAGACCAAACAGGATTTATAAAAGGCAGGCTATTGGGAGACAGGGTTAGGAGGGCAGTTAATTTGATCTCACTGATACAATGTGACAAATTAAAGGCCATGTGTGTCACTATAAATGCTGAAAAGGCATTTGACCGTGTGGAATGGGGCTTTCTTTTCCGTGTTATGCAGCAGATGGGATTAGGGGAATAATATGGGCAGTGGATTTGATCCTTATATATTGCCCCTACCAGTCAAATTGTGGTAAATGGAGAGGATTCAAAGCCCTTCACTCTAGTAGGGGAGGTGGGGGTGGCAGGGCTGTCCAATGTCCCCTCTGCTCTTCGCCTTGGCCATAGAACCTTTAGCGCAAGGAATCAGGCACAACCACTTGATACTGCCAATCACTGCAGAACGGAAGGAGCATAAAATTTTATTGTATGCTGATGATACACTCTTCTTTGTCCGAGACCTAGCACTCTCTCTGGCACCATTACTAGAGGAATTGGAAACTTACTCACACCATTCTGGATGCAAACTTAACAAAGGAAAAACAGAGGCTATGTTATTTAATACTACCAGATAGGAGAGGCTCCAGAGTCTTCCATTTCAATTGAATACTAAAGGCTTTCGCTGTTTGGGGTTTAAAATTTCGAGTACAACACCAGACTTGTTTAAACTTAATTACCCTCCACTAGAGCAAGATGTGAGAGCTTTATTAAATGAGTGGCAGAGGCTATGGCTCACCTGGATGGGGAGAACTGCATTTAATAAAATAATGGTCAGGCGATCCAAGATGGCGCTGTGACGGTTTATCGCACCGGCAGCTCCCAGATTTTACTGTGAGACACTTGCTGAAGTGGCTCCTTGTGCCCCAGACATGGGGAAAAGGAGAGGGAAGGTGCGGGAGTTTCCCTCAACTCCCACGGCAACTCAGGCTCCAACGCAGACGACCCTTGAAAGATTTGGAATTTCTGCGGTACCTATTCAGGTGTTGTCAGACTTGTGAGTTCTTGTACCAAGTCGAACGCTGCTGAGCCCAGTACTCAGACCAGGTTCTGCTTGGCGGCTGGACAACCCCGGGTTTCACCTGCGCTGACCACCGTTCCCCAGAGGTTGAGCCCCTAGGTGCAGGCAGCCTGCAGGGCTTACAAAATGGAGCTGGAAGTAGGGTAGTGAACATATCAGCCAGGTAGGCAGCAGGTCAAGAGAGTAATCCAGGTACAGGCAAAGTCAGTAGGCAGGCAGCAGGCAAGAGAGTAATCCAGGCACAGGTAAAGTCAATAGGCCAGGCAGCCGGTCAAGAGAGTAATCCAGGTACAGGCAAAATCAGTAGGCAGGCAGCAAGCAAGAAAGTAATCCAGGTACAGGTAAAGTCAATAGGCAGGCAGCAGGCAAGAGAGTAATCCAGGCACAGGTAGTCAGTAGGCAGGCAGCAGGCAAGAGAGTAATCTAGGCAAAGGTAAAGTCAATAGGCAGGCAGCAGGCAAGAGAGTAATCCAGGTACAGGCAAGGTCAGCAATGAAGGACAAAGTAGAGAAGAAGCAAACTACTGAGCAAGTAACACCTACCAAAGTAGAAGCTGAAGCATGGAGTCCAGGAAGAGCTCAGCTGATAAAGTGCTGGCATCTGACATCAGCAGGGACCGGCAGGAGAAGGAGCACAGCCGTAGGACAAGAGCAGGGGAAGGAGGAACCGGAAGACCAATAGGAGAGAAGCAAGGGAAGCCAGGCAGAGAGAGAACAGACCCAGGTGCATGGAAGCAAAGCAATCAAGGAGCCTGTAGCCAGAGAAGAACTACACACATATGGCTCAGGTCTGTGCAAGTCAAATGTACGTGTCGACGGGACCCCGCACAGCCCGAGGACGCCGCTTGCATTAAGGTAGGGGACATAACAGTACCCCCTACTTAAGGACCCTCCTCTGCCTAGGTCCGGGTTTGGATGGGTAGCAGGTATGGAATTCCCGGATCAGGTGCATGGACTTTGGCAGCGGGCTCCCAGGAATTATCCTCGGGACCAAAGTGCTTCCAGGATAGCAAATAAAACAGCTGTCCCCTTTGACGTTTGGAGTCCAGAACCTTGTCTACCTCGAATTCAGGATCAGGCTCGTAGTCAGGAACAATGATCTTCTTCGGCTCTGGGTGCCATTTAGAGGTTAAGAATGGCTTTAGCAGGGACACATGAAAGGCGTTGTGGACCTTGAGGTTAGCTGGTAACTGAAGATGATAAGTGACAGCTCCCACCCGAGATCGTACTGAGAAGGATCCAAAGCATGGGGGAGCAAACTTGAAGGAGGCTAAACAGAGCCTCAAGTATTTGGTACTGAGCCAAACTTTTTGTCCAGGTTGAAAAATCAGAGCAGACTGCCTTTTACAATCTGCAAAAAGCTTGTTTTTGGCAGCGGCTCGCTGAAGATGTTGTTGGACCCTGTTCCAAATGTCCCGGATATCAGTGAGGGTCTGCTGGAGCAGAGGCAAGGCTTGGGTCTGAGGGATCGGAAGTGGTAGTCGTGGGTGGCGCCCATACACCATAAAAAATTGTGACATATGAGAGGCAGTGTGGAAGTCGGTTATT
Source organism: Microcaecilia unicolor (assembly GCF_901765095.1). Taxonomy (NCBI): domain Eukaryota; kingdom Metazoa; phylum Chordata; class Amphibia; order Gymnophiona; family Siphonopidae; genus Microcaecilia; species Microcaecilia unicolor. The sequence continues at coordinate 238,595,614 of NC_044032.1, read as the reverse complement.
AGTGTACATTCACAGGAAGGTCTTGAGAGTTTGATTGACCCATTCCACCAGTCCATTGGTCTGTGGGTGGTATGCAGATGAGAAATGGGTTGTGATGCCAACAGCAGAACACAGAGCTCTCCAGAACCTAGAAGTGAATTACGATCCCCAATCACTTATGATTTGAAGAGGGAAGCCATGTAAACGGAAAATATGCTGGATGAAAACCTTGGCAAGCGTGGCGGCCGAAGGGAGAGATCTCATGGGAATAAAATGGGCCATTCGAGAAAATCGGTCCACCACGACCCAAATGACCCTGTGACCTTGGGAAGGTGGTAAATCCATAACAAAATCCATAGATACTTCCTGCCAAGGCAGCTGTGGAACTGGCAGTGGCTGTAAAAATCTCCAAGGCTTGCCAGAAGAGGATTTGTTTCGGGCGCAGGTGGGACAGGTGGAAACAAATTGTAAGACATCCTGCACCATGCATGGCCACCAATAGTATTGAGAGATCAAGTGAAAGGTCTTGCGGAATCCGGAGTGACTGGCAAACGTGGAGGAGTGTCCCCATTTGAGAACCTTTTTCCTAGACTGGGGTGGTACAGAAGTCTTCGTGATTATAGGAGTGACCACGGTAGTGGAGCGACACAAGCAGGATTAAGCATGGGGTAGGACTCCTTGGGTTCTTCAGAAGGGTTGAAGGCCCTGGATAGGGCATCAGCTTGAATATTCTTTTCAGCAGGTTGGAATACCAGGCGGAAGTTAAAGCGGGCAAAGAAAAGAGACCAACACGCCTGTCATGGGTTTAGTCTCTTAGCATCCTAGCGGTATAGAAGATTCTTGTGGTCGGTGATCACTGTGATGGAATGTAAAGCCCCTTCTAGGAGATGTCACCATTCTTGGAGAGACAATTTAAGGACTAACAATAGTATAGTTACGCTCTGCCGAAGAAACTTTTTTGGAAAAAAAGAAACAGGCGTGACACTTGCCGGAGTCTGAGGTTTGAGACAGAATGGCCCCGGCCCCCAGAGAAGAGGCATCCACTTCTAAGATGAATGGTCTTTTGATATCCGGACTCCAAAGAACAGTAGCAGACAGAAAGGCTTGCTTTAAGGTGGCAAAGGCCTCTTGGGCCTCCAGTGTCCAGTTCTTCACATCAGCACCCTTCCTGGTCAGTGCGGTAAGAAGGGCAGTGATGAGGGAGTATTGGTGGATGAATTGTCAATAGTAGTTAGCAAACCCCAAAAAACATTGCAAGGCCCGGAGACCCTGGGGCATGGGCCAATCCCATATAGCTCTGAGTTTGTTGGGGTCCATTTGGAGGCCCTCTGAAGAGACAATATATCCCAAAAATGGAATAGACCGTTAATGAAACGAGCACTTCTCTAGTTTGGTGAAGAGACGGTAGTCCCGGAGGCGCTGGAGAACCGTGTGTACATGACGAGGGTAGTCCTGAACAGAAGCAGAAAAATACAGAATATCATCCAGGTAAACTATTACTGAGGCATACAGATCTTGAAAAATGAAGTTTATGAATTCCTGAAAAACCGCTGAAGCATTGCAGAGGCCGAACGGCATAACTAGATATTCGAAATGTCCTTCATGAGTATTAAAAGTGGTCTTCCATTTGTCCCCATGGCGGATTCGGAACAGATTGTAGGCGCCTCTGAGATCCAGCTTGATAAAGATAGATGCTCCCTGCAGAGGGTCAAAAAGCTCCGGAATAAGGGGAAGCAGGTACCTATTCTTAATGGTTATTTCGTTAAGACCCTGGTAATACAGGGTCGCAGAGAGCCGTCTTTCTTGGTCACAAAAAAGAAACCTGCCCCCGCTGAAGATGAGGAGGGTCTGATGAAGACCTTTTGGAGGTTTTTGTGAATGTATTCCCGCATGACAGTAGATTCCTCCCGAGAGAGGGTATACAGCTGGCCCCGAGGTGGAGTCTTGCCAGGAAGCAATTCAATGGGGAAGTCAAAAGGACGATGTGAAGGAAGGGAATCAGCCTCCTGAGCATTGAAGACATCTTGGAAATCACGATATTCCACAGGAAGGGAAGCATTACAGGGGAGCAAGAGCCCTGGGGAGGCAGTAATAGTCCTTGGAGAAGGAACCACTGGCGTGAGACAGGTAGAAAAACATTGGGAACCCCAACTGCCGATATCATTAGTGGTCCAGCTGATGAGTGTTATCATAACCAGGGCAGGCCCAAAATAACAGTATGAATGGCCTGGGGAAGAACCAGAAGCTGAATTTCTTCCTTATGTAAAATCCTGACATGCATCTGCAACGGCAGATTGACATGGGTAATAGAATAGGGTAAAGTTAGTCCCTGAATAGTGGTCACTTGTAACATTGGTTTACAGGCAATCGAGGGAGTTCCTAGCTGGAATAGGAGACTGGCGTCAATAAAATTTCCTCCGGCCCCAGAATCAATCAAAGCCACAGTGTTAATACAGAGTTCCTTCCAGTGCAGGGAAATAGGGATGGACACAAGATTATCCGGAAGAGGTGAAAAACGACCCAGGGCCACCCCCTTCAGTTTCCCTGGGTCATGGCATTTCCCGGTTTATTCAGACAATGTCTTAGGAAGTGGCCGGCCTGCCCACAGTAGAAGCAAAGTTGATTGTCCCGACGGAGAGCCCTCTCCTTCTCAGAGAGGCGATGTAGTCCGATAACCATTGGCTCCTCAGGGACTCCAGAAGTAGAGTTTGCCACACCTTTGGGAGAAGAAGGGTGCGGCGTCTGAGGAGATGGTCTCTGAGAGCGGCGCTGAGTAAAGCGTTCCAGTGACCTTTCTTGAAACCGTACGTCAATACGGACACAGAGGATGATCAGAGCATCCAAAGCATTCGGACGTTTCCGGCCGCCCAGTTCATCTTTAATCCGGTCGCTGAGTCCTTGCCAGAAAATGGCCGTAAGGGCCTCTTGGTTCCATCTTACCTATGAAGCTAGGGTTCGAAAGCGAACGGCATAAGCACCAACAGAACAATTGCCTTGTTGAATTCGTAGAAGTTCCGTGGCTGCAGAGGAGGGCCATCCCGGCACATCGAAAACTAACTGGAAGCGGTGAAGAAATTCTCCAAGATCAGTGAGTAAAGGATCCCGTTGCTCCCAAAGAGGAGAGGCCCAAGCCAAGGCGGATCCGGAGAGTAAGAGATGATATAGGTTATTGTAAGTCTATCCGTAGAAAAGGTTGCTGGTTGCATTTCAAACAGCATAAGGCATTGGTTGAGGAACCCTCGGCAAGCAGAAGGGGTGCCATTGAACTGGGGATCCTCAGAAAGCCGCAACCCTGGAGTAGGTAACACGGATCCAGACAACGCAGCAGGAGGCTGTCGTTGGGATTGAAGGGTTGACATCTGAGAACACACATCCTGTAGAACTCTGGACAGACGGTTTAGCTGGGCCTGTTGCTGCTGAAGAACCTGAGCCAGCTCAGACAGGTCAGTTTTGTCCGGCGAACTCATGACTTCGGCTTACTGTCAGACTTGGGAGTTCTTGTACCAAGTAGAGCACTGCTGAGCCCAGTACTCAGACCAAGTTCTGCTTGGCGGCCGGACAACCCCTGGTTTCACCTGTGCTGACCGCCGTTCCCCAGAGGTTGAGCCCCTAGGTGCGGGCGGCCTGCAGGATTTACAAGACGGAGCTGGAAGCAGGGTAGTGAATGTATCAGCCAGGCAGGGAGCAGGTCAAGAGAGTAATCCAGGCACAGGTAAAGTCAGTAGGCAGGCAGCAGGCAAGAGAGTAATCCAGGCACAGGTAAAATCAATAGGCAGACAGCAGGCAAGAGAGTAATCTAGGCAAAGGTAAAGTCAATAGACAGGCAGCAGGCAAGACAGTAATCCAGGTACAGGCAAGGTCAGCAATGAAGGACAAAGTAGAGAAGAAGCAAACTACTGAGCAAGTAACACCTACCAAAGTAAAAGCTGAAGCATGGAGTCCAGGAAGAGCTCAGCTGATAAACTGCTGGCGTCTGACATCAGCAGGGACTGGCAGGGAGAAGGAGCACAGCCATAGGACAAGAGTGTTACGATTGTGGCCCTGACCTCTCCCAGACTTACCTTATTCTGGTGGTCAGCTTCTGTGCTGGCTTCTGTTTCTTCTTTCTGTGTTGCTAGAGCTGGCTCTGTGTCTGTGGGCTGGCTGCTCCCAGCATGAGTCTAATTGCTTTACTATACTGCAGCTGTGTGTGTTACCTGAGCTAGCTGCCTCTGTGTGCTGGTTGCTTCCAGCGTGGCTCTAATTGCTCTGCAATACTGCAGCTGTGGGGGTTAGCCTGAGTTAGCTCTGTGGTGACATCATCAGGCAGGGCCTTGATAAGGAAGTTGTGTTCTTCTCTTCAGGGCCTTTGCAACGTTTGCTTAGTCGTTTGCTTTAGGTCCAGGTTAGTGGTAGTGCAGTGTGCACTTTTGATCTGTGTTAGCTTCCCTGCTTTTCCCTTGTGGCTCCCCTGCTTTCCCTTTTGGTGCTTTAGTAGCACTACTGTGTTTTGGTGCTTTAGTAGCACTACTGTGGTTTGGTGCTTTAGAAGCACTTCTGGGTTTGGTGCTTTAGGAAGCACTTCTGTGTTTGGTGCTTTAGAAGTACTTTTGGCTTGTGTGTTTAGCTTCCCTGCTTTTCCCTTGTAGCTCCCCTGCTTTCCCTTTTGGTGCTTTGGAAGCACTTCTGTGTTTGGTGCTTTAGTAGCACTTCTGTGTTTGGTGCTTTAGAAGCACTTCTGACTTCTGTGTTTAGCTTCCCTGTTTTTTCCCTTGTGGCTCCCCTTTTAGTGCTAGGAGCTCTGCTGGTGGTTTGGTGCTTAGCAGCACCGTAGTTAGTTTAGGGTTGTAGAGCTGTTGTGCTTGGTGCTTAGAAGCACCTGTGCTAGTTTATGTGTTTAGGTTCCCTGCTCTTTCCCTGTGGCTCCCCTGCTTTTCCTAGTGGTGCTATTGGTAGCACTTCTGTTTGTAAAGGGCTTAGGAAGTCCTTTTGTTGATTTATTGTTAGGAACACTTGTGTTTCTGTTTGGAGCTCTTCTGTTGGTTAGGGCTTGGGAGCACTTATGTCAGTTTAGGATTTAGGAGTACTGCTGTTTTCAGCTTATTCTAGTCCTGGTCCCTGTGTCATCCGGTATCCGGTAAGTCCTGCCGGCCACTCGAACCCAGGGGCTCAACCCTTGGGGGGCAGTGGCTAAGTGCAGGTGAAGCTGTACGGATCAGTCCAATGTGCTCCAGTCCAGGGTGCTCCAGTCCAGTGTGTTCCGGTCCGGTGTGTTCCGGTCCAGTGTCCTCCAGTCCGGGGGATTCCAGTCCAGTGTTCCAGTCCTGTGTCTTCCAGTCCTGTGTCCTCCAGTCTGGGGGATTCCAGTCCAATGTTCCAGTCCGGTGTGTTCCAGTCCGGTGTGCTCCAGTCCAGTGTTCCAGTCCTGTGTCCTCCAGTCCGGGGGATTCCAGTCCATGTGTTCCGGCTTGCTGGGCGGTGCCTGCAGTCCCTGCCGGTGCCGGTATGCTTGCCCAGCGTTGGTTGGTGGGTTTTGCCTGCTGCTGTCGCTCCTCGTCTGCAGCCCAAGGGCTCACGTTTGCTCTGAACCTGAGAACCTGACAAAGAGCAGGGGAAGGAGGAACCGGAAGACCAATAGGAGAGAAGCAAGGGAAGCCAGGCAGAGAGAGAGCAGATCCAGGTGCATGGAAGCAAAGCAATCAAGAAGCCTGCAGCCAGAGAACTACACACACATGGCTCAGAGCTATACCAGTCAAGTGTGTGTGTTCACGGGACCCTGCGCAGCCCGAGGACGATGCTTCCGTTGAGGTAGGGGACATGACAGGTGTCCTCTTCCTCTGTCGGAACTGACGCCTTGGTGTCAGTAAGCAGTGTAGATGGGGCTTCTTTAAGCCCTGTTTTGTGAGCAGCACCACCACAACCAGGAAGTAATGCTGCTATGGTAGGTCCTGACCCTGAATATGAAGAACAGGGAGGTTATGCTTCCATAGCAGTGGAGAATTTGATTTTTGGACAGGAGATAATAAAGAATGCAGCACAAACTTTACCTCAACAAACTGTGAGTACTCTTTACCAGATATCTAGTTCGGTTACTCCTGATGTAACTACCAGTGTTTTTGTGAAACCTACCGTTGTGACATTGGAGTCACTTTGAGACCTTGCATCTGATATGCATACTTCTTTTAAAAATTTGACTTTGAAAAATACTAAGGATATAAAATTTTTGTCTGAAGCTGCTCTTCTCCAAGCGCAGGAAACCGCCCAGCAGTCTTCTAAAATAAATTCTGTAGAGACTAAAATTCAGACTTTGGAATCGTTGGGTACAGTTTTAATTAAGGAAAAGAATTTTACATATCGTCGATTGGAGTGTTTGGAAAATCAAGTTAGGAGACATAAGTTGAGACTGCTCAATTTTCCCAGGTCACCTTTAATTTCACCTGTAGACATGGTTAACAAATATTTGATTGAAGTCCTGGGGATGTCAGGTGATTCATTACTACCTATAACATGAGCCCAGTATTTACTGGTCTCGGGAAAATTTCCTGGTAAGATCCTTCAAGATCAAGCTGGAGATGGCATGAACCTCACATCCTTCTTGGAATCATCGTTGAAAGTAATTACACAGAGATCTACTATGATGGTAACTTTTGCATTGGAGATGGATCGTAATGCTGTTTTGAAACTTTCATTTAGACATTTAGATGCGCTGTTTCTTGGTTCTAAAGTTAGAATATTCCCTGATCTTTCAAAAGAAACACAGAAAAGGCGTAAAGCCTTTTTGGCCTTTTGACCAAGGATTTTGGCCCTGGGTGCCAATTTTGTGTTGAAATTTCCTTGTTTATGTTTTGTGTTATTTCATGGTAAAGAGTTTCAATTTTTTGAACCCAAGCAACTGGAAGATTTTCTTGTAGCTAAAGAAGGAATAAATGGCATTGTATATTCTAATGCGCACACTGTAGTGACAGGCTGGGGAGTACTGTATGGGTATGCGATAATTGAGTGATATATTTTTTCTTTATTATTTTTCTTTTTCTTAAATTCTTGGATCTTACAAATTATATTGTGGACGAAAGTATACTTCTTTTTCTTTCTTATATTACTATATGTAATTGTATTGTATTTATTTCCAATTTCTGTTTTATCTCATTCTTTTGGGATATATTGGTTAAAAATTAATAAAAATAAAATGTTTACAAATGATGGCCATCCCTCGCTTTCTGGGGGTTTTTTTTCCCCCAAAACCTACCTATCATGGTCCCTCGAGATATGATTAAGAGGTGGTAAAAGATGTTGAGAACTTTTATATGGAATGGATGTAGACAGTAGACCAAAGATTAGTCTTAATAGATTGATGCCCCCCAGGGCTGAAGGGGGAGTAGGGTTTCCTAATCTATGGCTGTACTACAAAGCAGCAGTGCTGGCAGTTTTAAGAGATCACCAGACTCAGGGATCAGATAAATTATGGGTATCGCTTGAACTGGCCCAAATGATTCCGTGTGCCTCCTTTTACAAGTTTGTATGGCAACAGTCATGGCGGAAGGGGCAGGTACACCTTAAGAGCCCGCCCCCATGTATTTTTAGACACTTTATTGGTTCATTGGAAGGGGCTACAAGCCCAAAATGAGTGTGGGTTTTCTTTTACCCATATAGTTTATTAAGAGACTATTCCCCCTTTCCCCCGGGGTATTTGGGCCCAATATGGCAGAAATTAGAGCTACTGGGTTTTTACTATTGTAAAGATTTAATTCCTCAAGGGGCATTTCCAACTTTATTACATCGCCAAGATCTCATGGATTTTAAAATCCCCTTTTTCTAATACTTTCAAATGCGAGATTTGCTGCAGAATGCGGTGGAGGTATCTCACTTTCATTGGAAACCCACAGACTTGGAAAATGTGTTATTTAAATCTGTTACAGCCAAGGAGTTTCTGTCTAGGCTCTACAGAGTGTTGGGAACTTTTTCTGCTGTTGCTGCTCAATCACATGAGCAAAGTTGGGAACAGTGGCTGGGGCAGACTCTGGAACCAATGGAGTGGGCAAACATTTATGAATGTGTTAGACGCTGTTCTAGCGTCTCTAACTACCAACAAGTTCAACTCATGTTTATCTTAAGAAAGTATTGGTACCCATCAAAAATAAAAAAAGAAGGCAGCTAATATCTGGGAATTGTTGGAGGGGCTGTAGGGCAGAGGGTACATACGAACATATGTGGTGGGATTGTCAAATAAGTCAAACGTTTTGGAGACAAGTCTGGTCTAAACTGACACTTTGTGGTGTTGATTCTTGGCTGTTTGGGACTGAGGCATGTTTGTTGGGAAATATTCCTGATTACAGACATCAGTCTGTAGAAACATGTCTGTATTTGGATTTATTGCTTGCAGCTAATTTGACATTTGCCTGGACTTGGAAAGATGCCTCCAACCCAACTAAAGGATATGTGTGGAAATGAAGAAATATGAGAAAATCATCACTGCATTGAAGGGGTAGAGGAAATTATGGGGAGTGCAAATGGGCAAAATTGACAATTTGCTGACTTTTACTTCTTGGTAGGCTATGGGTTAATCTTCTCTATGAGAAGAAGGGGAGGGGAGGGGAAGGGTGGGGAAGGAAATATTCTGGCTGAGTATAAGATGTTGTACAGCCAGTGCCGTAGCGAGGGTGCCTGACACCCGGGGCGGGTCGCCGCTGCGCATCCTCCCCCCCCCCCCGGGTGCAGGGCACGGCGCACCCCCCCTCCGGAGCGCACCCCCCCCCCAGAAACGCACCCTCCCCCCCGAAACGCACCCTTACCTTGCAGCGGAGGGCAGGCGGGAGGGCCGATCCGCCCCCAGTGCACGTCACTGGGAGCTGCGTCGGCTCTGCTGCTTCCCTGATTTCTCTGCCCCAGAACAGGAAGTAACCTGTTCCGGGGCAGAAAGAGCAGGGAACCAGCGAGCCGACACCCCCCCAGCGGCGTGCACCCGGGGCGGACCACCCCACCGCCCCCCCTTCCTACGCCACTGTGTACAGTCCTCTCATAGTAAAACAAGATCTCTTCTTTATGTTTGTTTTTGACAAATGATGTTGTAAGCTGTACAACTTTGCATTGTTTTATTGTTACTTGTGTCACTTTATCCAGTTCAATAAACATGGAATCATTAAAAAGAAAATCAGGCAGAAAGACAGAGAGAGAGACAGAGCAAAAGGGGCTGATAGAAAAGAGTAGAAACATAGAAACAGAAAAAATTAAGGTAGATAAAAGCCATATGCCCAATCCAGTCTGCCCATCTATGCCATCTACTATCCATTCCTCTCCCTTAGAGATCCTATGTACCTGTCCTAAGGTTTCTTGAATTCAGATACAGTTTTCCTCTCCACCAGCTCCACTGGGAGAGGAAGGTAGGAGAAAGTCAGGCTTGCCTGGCTTGATAGATAATGATTCTCATTTTGTACACATTACTACTGTTTTATTTCAACTTCATTGGTTACCTATTCAATTCAGGATTCAATTTAAGGTTCTTACTTTGATATTTAAAGTTCTACTCCATCTTGTATCTCTTTTTTTTGTTGTTGTTGAAAATGTATAACCTATTATGCCCATTACACTCCACCAACAATGGATTGCTTGAGGTGCCTTCCATTAGACTCATTAAGATCAACATCTATCAAGAGTCCCTTTTTAGAGTTTGTATCTGGAGGGACCAATCCTATGGAATGCTCTACTTGACACAGTTTGTGCTGCATCAACTTTTCTCGTATTTATGAAGTTAATTAAAGCATGTTATTTTTATCAAGCTTTCCATTGATGAGAATTTTTATAGCATTCTCAGATGTATTCTATTTTTACACTGTTTTATATATATGTTAGACTGTTGACTTAGAATGCACACAAATGGGGAAAGTGTGTCTAATGTCTGAGTGGGTGCCCACCTGGGAAGCAGTGATCATCAAACAGTTTGGTTTGATATTACAGCTAAAGTGGAGTGCAACCACTCAAAACTCAAAAGTCCTGGATTTCAAACATGCTGACTTTAGCAAAATGAGGGAATACCTGAAGAAAGAGCTAATGGGCTAGGAGGAAATACGAGAAATGGAAAGGCAGTGGACCAGGCTGAAAGGAGCTATAAATATGGCTACTAAACTTTATGTAAGGAGAGTAAATAAAAGCAAGAGAAAAAGGAAACCAATATGGTTCTCCAAGCAAGTGGCTGAGAAAATAAAGATTAAAGAGTTGGCATTCATGAAATACAGATAAATTCAAGAACAGGAACACAGATGAAACTGAAAAAAAAAACCCAAGAGAAAGATACATCTGGCAAAAGCGCAAATGGAAGAATAAATGGCTAGAAATGTAAGGAGGGGCAACAAGAATATTTTCAGGTATATTAATAAGAGGAGGAAGACCAAAAATGGAATCCTGATACTGAAAGATGATGTGAACCGCTATATAGAGAATGATGAGGAAAAAAGCAAATGTGCTAAACAAATACTTCTGTTCTGTGTTCACGGAAGAAAGTCCTAGAGAAGGACCATGATTCACTGGCAAAGGTATATGTGAGAATGGAGTGGATATAGCACTATTTATGGAAGAAAGTATTTATCAACTGAAGGTGGACAAAGCCATGGGACCGGACGGGATCCATCTGAGGATATTGAGGAAGCTCAGCAAGGTTCTGGTGGGTCCTCTTAAAGATTTGTTTAATAAATCCTTGGAGTTGGGGGAGGTTCCTTGGGACTGGAGACGAGTGGATGTGGTCCCTTTTCACAAAAGTGGTGACAGAAAAGAAGCTGGAAAGTATAGGCCAGTAAGCCTCACTTCAGTTATTGAAAAAATAATGGAAGCAATGCTGAAGGAAAGGATAGTGAATTTCCTGGAATCTAATAGTTTACAAGATCCGAGACAACATGGTTTTACCAAAGGTAAATCATGCCAAATTAATCTGATTGAATTCTTTCACTGGGTGACCAGAGAACTGGATCGAGGACGTGCGCTAGATATAATCTACTTAGATTTCAGGAAAGCCTTTGATACGGTTCCTCATAGGAGGCTCTTGAATAAACTTGACAGACTGAAGTTAGGATCCAAAGTGGTGAACTGGATTAGGAACTGGTTGACAGACCAGTGGTGAACTGGATTAGGAACTGGTTAATGGAATTCACTTGGAGGAAGGAAAGGTGAGTAGTGGAGTGCCTCAAGGATCAGTGCTGTTCAATACATTTGTGAGCAACATTGCCGAAGGTTTAGAAGGTAAGGTGTTTTGCAAATGATACCAAGATTTGTAACAGAGTGGACACTCTGGAGGGAGTGGAAAACATGAAAAAGGATCTGAAGACGTTAGAAGAATGGTCTACTGTTTGGCAATTAAAATTCAATGCTAAGAGGGGCAAAGTGATGCACTTAGGGAGTAGAAATCCAAGGGAGGCATATGTGCTAGGCGGTGAGAAGCTGATATTCACAGACAGGGAGAGGGATCGTGGGGGTGATAAGATCTGAAGGCGATGAAACAGTGTGACAAGGTGGTGCCCATAGGCTGTATAGAGAGAGGTGTAACCAGCAGAAGAAAGGAGGTGTTGATGCCCCTGTACAAGTCATTGGTGAGGCCCTGCCTGGAATATTGTGTTCAGTTTGGAGGCCATATTTTGCTAAAGATTTAAGAAGAAGCAGTCCAGAGGAAGGCAACAAGAATGATATAGGGCTTGCGCCAAAGGATATATGAGAAGAGACTGGAAGACAAGAATATGTATACCCTAGAGGAGAGGAGGGACAGGGGAGATATGATACAGACATGTAAATACTTGAAAGGTATTAATATAGGTATTAATATTTTCCAGAGAAGGGAAAGTGTTAAAACAGAGGACATGAATTGAGGTTGTGGGGTGGTAGATTTAGAAATAATGTCAGAAAATTCTTTTTCACAGAGAGGGTGGTGGATGCCTGGAATGACCTCCTAAGGGAGAGGGTGGGGAAAAAAACTGTGGCGGAATTCAAAAAGGCATGGGATGAACACAAAGAGGCATATTTTCAAAGCACTTAAGCCTTCCAAAGTTCCAAAGAAACCTATGGAACTTTGGAAGACTAAGTGCTTTGAAAATATGCCTCAAAGGATCTCTAATTAGAAAATGAATGATATAAAAAACAAAACTTAAAGGGTTGCATTTGTGTTTGCATTTCAAGTTGTGCTTAGATGGTGACTCTGGTTGCATCAACTAAGGCCGGTGCTGGACTGCATTATACAGTCTTGACTCCCACATATAGCGATCCAGTTTAGGATCAGCTGGAGAGAGCTTCAACGGAAATTCCAGTGGTTTGGAATGTGAGGACAGTGCTGGGCAGACTTTTACGGTCTTTATCCCGCAAATGACAAGACAGATTTGGATAGGCTGGAGTGGGCTTTGATGACAACTCCAGTAGTTGGAACATAAGGACAGAGCCGGGCAGACTTCTATGGTCTATGTCTCAGAAACACCAAAGAAAGACCATGATCATGTATATAATATCATGTTCATTGTTGATTTAAATCTTGAAATGATAATGAATGTGACTGTTGGGCAGATTGGATGAACCATTCAGGTCTTTAAATGCCATCATTTACTATGTTATTATGCTAAGAGGATGAAAGAAATAGAGAATTAGGGTAAAATCAAATGGGCAGATATAAAAGCAGAGAAGAGAAAAATGGGGGAAAATATGAAAAGGAAGATTAGTGGCAGATATAGAGAAGGAAAAGGAAAAGACAAAGAGGAGGGAGAAGAAATGGAAAGGTAAACCTCGAGAATGATTTAGGAGAAAACTGACACAAGGAAACAGGAAAAGAGACTTGGACCAACACAATTAGAGAAATAAAATGCCCAGACAACAAAGGTAGAAAAGAAAAAATATTATTTAATACTTTTTAAGGATTAGAACATATCTGCTTTGGGAAATGCTATCCTTAAATAAAAATCTTTAAAAGTAGGATGAGTGTTCATCACTACCCAATTTCTTCTTATGATGTTAACTTTGGTGGAATATTGCAAGTATGAACAAATCCCTAGAGGGATGAGGATTTACCAAGCCCCACAGATTTTCAAGGATGGTATTGAGTTTTTGGAGAAGTAGGATATTAAAAAATGGTCCTTTGACCTCATTCCACTAATCATTGAAAAAAGCAATGCAATGTTAAAGAAAAGGGTGTGTTTGATCAGAAATTAGCACAGAAAAAGGAACATGTCCCTATAGATGATTTTGAACAGCACCATAAGTTGAAAGGGTCAACAGAGAAGTTCCCAGGAGATTATCAAAATAGTGAAGATGAAGAAATTAGTCAGAGATGAGGATTATGTTAGTAATAAAGGTATATCCTTGGATGTGGGAAGATGAGTCAAATAAAACCTTGGTTCCAGTTAGACAAGTGGGTTTCAGTGATTCATCTTCTTCCCTGGGTGGTTCTGATGGTAGTAGTGAGCCATCTAATGATTTTTTTTAGAGCCAGGCCAAGGCAGACGGATGAGAGGAAAAGAGGGAAGAAGAGGAACGTCCCAGACTCGTCCCCAAACATGATAACAACAACGTAAGAAGTAGTGGTAATCAATCTTTCTTCACAGGAACTCTCTGCATCAGATGTTTCAGTGTTATCGGTCACGTTTTCAAAGCTGGAAACTGGGTTTGTGAGCCCTTGGGCCACTGCCGAGGAGCAGCAGTGGGAGGCAAAACCACCCCACACCAGAGACTAGGCAGAACAGGACTGGAACTCTGGACTGGAGTTGCAGCAGAGGCAAACAGGCAGGACTTAAGCAGAACAGGTACCCTTAAACTTCACCTGCACTTGGCCACTTTTCACCCGGAGTTGAGCTCCTGGCTGCAGGTGGCTGGCAGGACTTACTGGGCAAGGCAGGACTGGATACCCACTAGGCTGAACCAGGACTGAGGGTCAGATAGAAAAGGAACAAACAGGGACAGCAGGGCAAGGAAGGGATAAGCTAAAGGACAGGACTAAAAGCTGCAAGCAGCCACTAAAACAGGGAACAAAACACTGATAAACAAGACACAGAACTGAAAGCTGCAGAACAGCCACTAAAGTCACAAACAGACAAGGACTAGACACAAAACAGAAGAGTAAACCAAAGGACAAGCCGGGTCTGGGCAGGCAGCAGACAGAAGAGAAAACCAGGAGACTAGCCGGGTCAGGGCAGGCAGCAGAATCAGGCAAGAAACTAAAACAAGAAACTAGACTAGGCAGAAGTGCACAGAGCACCAACATACCAGGGACCCTAGACGATGCAAAGGCAGAGAGATTCCAAATGGCTAATAAGCCCAGCAGCAACTGAGGCTCAGCTTTAGCAATCACCAGGCCACTACGGGAGCTGTGCAGGGTCAAACAAGACAGACAAATCCGGCAGCCTGGAAGATCTGGACTGGACTGGGCTGAAATCTGGAATGGGTGACAGTAACCAGACAGTCCATTGCAGCCAGCACACAGAGACAGAACTAACTCACACAGAACAGACAGAAGCCAGCTCAGAAGCTGACCACAGGAAATAAGGTGAGTCCAAGAGGGGTCACGACCACAGACGTGACAGTACCTCCCCCTCAAGGCTCCTGTGTCCCCACGGGAGCTTTCAGGTTTCCAAGGGTAACAATGGTGAAACCTACAGAGGAGCTTCACAACTGGACCATGGTTAGCTAGACTGGAGCTTGGACTCGGCTGGAACTGAGCAACTTGCTGGAACTGAAACTTGACTTGGACTCAGCATCTTGGCTGGAACTGGAACTCGGCTTAGGCGCAGCATCTAGGCTGGACCTGTGATTCGGTCTGGACTCAGCATCTCGGCTGGAGCTGAAACTCAGCTGGGACTCAGCATCTTGGCTGGAGCCGGAACTCGGCTGGGCTCAGTATCTTGGACGGACCTAGAACTCAGAGTGGGCTCAGCATCATCTTGGCTGGAACTCAAACTCGGCAAAGGCTTGGCTAGAAGTGCCACTTGAACAGGAATTGAAGGCTCAGTTAGAAGCGCCACTTGAACTGGACTCAGCGGCTTGACTGGAAGCATCACTTGGACTGGCATCGGAGGCTCGGTTCGAAGTGCGACCCGGACTGGACTCCAAAGCTTGAGTGGGAGCACCACTTGACCGAGGATTGGAGGTTCAGTTCAAAGCGCCACCTGAACTGGAATCGGAGGCTCGGTTAGAAGCGTCCCTCAGACTGGACTCAGAGGCTTGAGTGGAAGCGCCACTTGAACTGGGATTGGAGGCTCGGTTAGAAGCGTCACTCGGACAGGACTCAAAGCTGGACTGGACCTGGAACTTAGCATGGACTCAGCGTCTTGGCTGGAGCTGGAACTCGGCTGGGACTCAGCATCTCGACTGGAGCTGGAACTCGACTGGGACTCAGCATCTTGGCTGGAGCTGGAACTCGGCTGGGACTCCGAAGCGATACAGCTGAGAGTGTCCCTCAGGATGGACTGATGGTATGCCTGGACCTTGGGCTTTGCCGCACGCTCTCTCTCAACGGCAGCTTCCAGAGTATCCCGCAGGGCTGGGTCGGAGACAAGTAGGCGACGGTATTCCCAGAGTGGGGTCCTAGAATCAATGGCAGAAACTGGGTTCACCATGCGCCGAAGCTGCCGGACACGCTTCCTCTCCGCTGAAGCTTCATGCAGCTTCCTCACACATGGATCAGACAAAAGCTCTCTACGATATTCCTCAAGTGTCATGAAAAGGTCAAAAACAACAACAAGGCCAGAACTGAACTTCACAAGGGAAACAGGCGCAGACGTTCTAGGCTGGAGGCCCAGCAGGTTGGGTGATCTTGCCGAGCTCATGGCCTTTGCATTCTGTCACGTTTTCAAAGCTGGAAACTGGGTTTGTGAGCCCTTGGGCCAATGCCGAGGAGCGGCAGTGGCAGGCAAAACCACCCCACACCGGAGACTAGGCAGAACAGGACTAGAACTCCGCTGTAAGAGGCCCCCCCTTTTTTTTTATTAGGCTTAGACCTCATTTTCAGAGCTAAGGAAAATTACAGGATGTGCCTGAGAATGTGGTCACGTTCCCCATTTAGGTAAACAAGCCACTGGCCAGATGTCTTATCTCCCGAACTTGAGACATGCTCCACCTCCCCCTGCACATACCAGATTAATTAGCACTGGTCCTTATCTCCTTACACATTCCAAATTAGTTTCACATGAACAGAATTACTTTTAATGAGAGAAAGTCACTATCGGTCATACAGGCAGAGCTTGAAAATCAATCTTTAAAACTTTTCTATTTCAGTGCAGGATATAAATATTTTTAAATAAATAAATATAGCCATCAGAAGACCATATAGCCAATGACAGCACTACTGGGGCTTTCAGAGACAAATGTACTGCAATACAGATTAACACCCTAATTCTATATATGGCATTCAAACTTATGTGCACAAATTTGGGTACAGACCCAATTTGCATGTGCAATTTAATTAATAAATGAGCCAATTAGTGCCGATAATTGGGCACTAATAATCAATTAGTGCTAATTGGCATTAGGTTTGCGTGCACATCTTTAGATGCTGGGATTTACACATGGATCTGAAAAGGTGGTGCGGCCATGGGAGGGCACGGGCAGATCAGGGGCATTCCTGGATGTTGCATGCACTGTTACAGAATAAGGGAGATCCTCCTTGTGATCCAATGGTGCTGCCTTGATTGCTGCTGATAGCAACACTACAGCATTTAAAGCAGGCAGCCTCAGCCTTCCCAGTGATGCCTCCCACCCTCCTCTGATGCAACGTCATGTTCCACATGGGCAGAGAGGAGAGGGAGAGTCAGAGTCACTGGGACCATGAGGTTGGAGTGGAAGGAAAGGGAAGAACTTGTGGAGGGAAGGACAGAGGAAGAGAGAGGAGCTGGACCTGGGAAGGAGAAAGATAGATGCTGGGGGTGGGGGGGGGGGGGAGATGGGGAGAGAGAGACTGAACTGAAAGAGTGGAAGAGAGTGGGAGATAAATTGGAGACCCAAGAAGGAGAAAGAGGTAGCAAATGGACCCAAGAGGGAGCAATACTGGACCATAAGGGGGTGGGTGGGAATAGAGAGAGAGAGATACAAGTTCCAGAGCATAGGACTGAAGGAAGGGAAGACAGAGGAGAGTTAAGGGACAGGCAGACAGAGAAAAGATAATGGACATGGAGAGAGCATAGGGACAGGGACACAGTTGAGCAATGCTAAATGGGTAAGGGATAGGGACACACAGGGGCAATGCTGTACACAGTGGGGGGGGGGGGAGTAAGGACAAACAAGGGGAAATGCAGGAGAGGGCAAGACAGACACAGAGGGGAGATGCTGAATTTAAGGGGGGATAGGGACACTGAGAGGGCAGATGCTGAATGTGGAGGATAGGGACAGGGACATAGAATGGAGATGCTGGACAGGACCAGTAGGGACACAGAGGGAAAATGGATGGTGGACATGGAGATAGAAGAAATGTCAAATGAACAGGGGATCCTGCAGAAACAGGAAAAAACAGAGGAAAGCAGAAAATAGACACTGGACCAATGTGGCTAGAAAAATAAAATGCTCAGGCAACAAAGGTAGAAAAAAGTATTTGTATTTATATTTATTTTATTTATTAGGATTTATTTACCACCTTTTTTGAAAGAATTCACTCAAGGCAGTGTACAGTAAGAATAAATCAAACATAAGCAATAAACAATTACAGCAGTAAAAATATTCAAATAATACAAAGTATGGTATAGTATACTATTTACAATGTCCACACAATACGTAATAAAACATTTTAATAGTGTAGGGTATAAGTAAAGATGGAAATTATAGATAGGTAAGAGAGTAAGCGGAATTAAAAAATAAGGGGACTAATTTAAAGAGAGTTGCACATGAGGTCAGAGAGGTGATTAAATGTTATCTCAGCTAGGGTAGGAGTGGATAAGCATGTCCTACTGCAGTATGTGCAGCCTGTGTCATTCCTTGTGTGTGTGAGAGAGACTAACAGGTTAGTTACTTCTTCCACTAAAGGCCTGGTTGAAGAGCCAAGCTTTCACCTGCTTCCTGATGTAGAGATAGTCTTGTGTTAAGTAGAGTCTTTCAGGGAGTGCATTAAAGAGTGTGGGGGTACTCCAGAGAAGGCTCACTTGCAGGTATCACATTATGTAATGTCTTTTGGAGAGGGTGTGGATAGGGATACTCCTTGGGAGGACCTTAGAGGGGCATTTTTTGAAAGAAATGTCCAAGTTGCGATTTGGACATCTTTGCAAAACGTCCAAATCCAGGGGCAGGGAAACCTGTATTTTTGAAGGATGGACATCCATCTTTCATTTTGAAAATACCATCAGAGACGTCCAAATCCTTAAATTTGGATGTCCCTAGACATGGACATCTTTGACTTTCGGTGATTTTCGAAACCAAAGACGTCCATGTCAAAATTAAGTCAATGGTACTTAATTTCCTTTTTTATTGCTATATCCAAATTAATAAAAATGATTGAACAAAAAAAAAAAAAAATCCAAATGCAAGCTATTTGGACATGGGAGGAGCCAGCATTTGTAGTGCACTAGTCCCCCTGACGTGCCAGGACACCAACCAGGCACCCTAGGGGGCACTGCAGTGGACTTCATAAATTGCTCCCAGGAACACAGCTCCCTTACCTTGTGTGCTGAACCCCTCAAAACCCCACTACCTACAACTGTACACCACTACCATTGCCCTTATGGGTGAAGAGGGCACCTATATATGGGTACAGTGGGTTTGTGGTGGGTTTTGGAGAGCTCGCTATTTCCTCCACAAATGTAACAGGTAGGGGGGTATGGGCCTGGGTTTGCCTGTCTGAAGTACATATACATAGTAACATAGTAGATGACGGCAGAAAAAGACCTGCACGGTCCATCCAGTCTGCCCAAGAAGATAAATTCATATGTGCTACTTTTTTTATTTGTACTGTCCTCTTCAGTGCACAGACCATATAAGTCTAGCCAGCCCTATCCCCGCCTCCCAACCACCAACCCCACCTCCCAACCACCAGCTCTGGCACAGACCATATAAGTCTGCCCAGCACTATCCCTGCCACCCACCACCGGCTCTGGCACAGACCGTATAAGTCTGCCCAGCACTATCCCCGCCGCCCAACCACCAGCCCCGGCACAGACCGTATAAGTCTGCCCAGCACTAGTCCCCCCTCCCAACCACCAGCCCCAGCACAGACCGTATATGTCTGCCCACACTAGCCCCGCCTCCCAACCACCAGCTCTGCCACCCATTCTAGGCTAAGCTCCTGAGGATCCCTTTCTTCTGCACAGGATTCCTTTATGTTTATCCCACGCATGTTTGAATTCCGTTACCGTTTTCATCTCCACCACCTCCCGCGGGAGGGCATTCCCACTAAAACTGCTCCAGGGACCTGCATGCACTGTCAAGGACCTAAGTATGACATCTGAGGCTGGCATAGATGCTGGCACAAAATATTTTTAAAGATGTTTTTTTGAGGGTGGGAGGGAGTTAGTGACCACTGGGGGATTAAGGGGAGGTCATCCCTGATTCCCTCCAGTGGTCATCTTGTCATTTCAGGCACCTTTTTGAGCCTTATTCGTAATAAAAATACATCTGGGTGAAAACGTCCAAGTGTTCATCAGGGACGTCCTGGTTTTTTCAATTATGGGTCCAAGTGTTAGGCATGCCCAAGTCCCGCCTCCGACATGCCTTGCGACGGACTGCAGTTGGAGACGTCCAAAATTGGGTTTCGATTATACCAATTTGGACGTCTCTGTGAGAAGGACATCCATCTTCTGTTTCATGTCGAAAGATGGACGTCCTTCTCTTTCGAAAATGAGCCCGTTAGTGTCTTTGGAGGTGTGTAGATGTGGATCTTGTTCTTCAAGTATTTGGGGCCATTTCCTTTAAGGGCCTTGAAGATCAAATAGAGAGTTTTAAACTTAGCCCTGTATTGTACTGGTAGCCAGTGAAGTTTTTGCAAAAATGCTGTGATGTTGTCACATCGCTTGCAACCTTCTATTAGTCTTGCTGCAGCATTCTGAATTAGTTGAAGCTGGTGCAGACCTTTTGTAGTCAGGCCAGTGTAGAATGCATTATAGTAATCCAGTCTTGATGTTATAATGCATGCACAACTGGGATAAGATTTGCTTAATGTAAGGAGAGAGACAGCGTAGTTGTAGCAAATAGTAGAAGCGGCTCTTGAAGGTTGCTTGGCTTTGGGGAATCAGAGTAAGTGTTGAATCTAACTATATTCCAGGATTTCTGACTTGTGATTTGAGGGGGAGTTCGTACTTCCCAAAAGAGATTTTGATGTCAGGTATGTGTATATTTGTGTTAGGGACCCAGAGAAACTCGGTTTTACTTGGGTTCAGACAAAGTTTGTTGTGTTTAGCCCATTCTTGAATTGATGTTAGACAGGTAATCAGTGTATTCAGGGCTGTAGGTAAGTCAGGTTCAATGAGTATGGGTAGCTGCACATCATCCGCGTAGATGTAGAACCAGTGCGTTTTTTCTAGCAAAAAAGGTGCCGGTACTCAAATGTAAGGCCGCTGTTCAGGGGTGGGTTGATCACTGAGAAAGACTCATCCCACAATAGCCAGGCCCCCTGCAACCAGTCACAGAATCTATGTCAAAGCAGAATTGGTGTGTAGAGCATAAGCTCTTTCATTAAAACTTGGAGTCCAAGGGTCAATTTTAGCAGACAATGGAAAAGGTGCTGGTACTCAGTACCCCCAAGTACCCCCTCAAAAAAAGCACTGTGTAGAACTGAGTGTCCATCAACCAAATCAGCTCGGCTAGTGGGTTGATGTAGATATTGAACAGAATTTACAGTGTCAAAAGCTGCTGAGAAATCTAGCAGTACTAACACCGAGGCAAGTCCCCAATCTCAGTTTCTGTGAAGATCATCTAGTAGGGATATGAGGACCATTTCTGTTCCATAACCGGATCTGAATCCAGAACTGACATGGATCTAGCCAGTTTCTCTCTTCTAGCCAGTCACTGAGTTGAACACAGACTGTTTGTTGTATAAGTTTTCCAAGACATGGGATGTTGGATACTGGCCTGTAACTTTCAAGTTTGCCCTGATCAAGGTTGTACTTATGCTCATTTTCAAAGCACTTAGCCTTCCAAAGTTCCATAGGTTTCTATGGAACTTTGGAAGGCTAAGTGCTTTGAAAATATGCCTGACTGTATAGTAACATAGTAGTTGACGGCAGAAAGAGATCTCACGGTCCATCCAGTCTGCCCAACAAGATAAACTCATATGTGCTACTTTTTGTGTATACCTTACTTTGATTTGTATCTGTTATTTTCAGGGTACAGACCGTATAAGTCTGCCCAGCACTATCCCCGCCTTCCAACCACCAGCCCCGCCTCCCACCACCGGCTACTTCTTTAGCAAAGGGTGTATAACTGCCCTTCTTATGTTTAAATATTTTTTATTCAGTCATCACAATCTTTGCAATACATAAGATATCAGATACTCAAGTATAACCAAAGTGACCAATTTTCTATTACATCACCCAATCCCCCTATTCATGGAGTGAGCTAAAATACACATCAAAGAATAGCACAAGTCTCAGTAGTGATCACTTAACATTCTATCTGCTCCCCAAACTCTTGTAACCCCAACTAGTAAGAAAGCAACTGTGCACAGTGCCTCCAGTTATGATACATCCAAGTCATTTAAGATAACAGGACAGACTCTCAAGTCGCCAAATAGGGATCCTATATCTTCAAAAGTCTCTTCATAGTCCATCCCCAAAGGACTGTAGTATTCTTTTCTATTCAAAGAAGTTCAAACATCTGATTATGCCATTGAGGCACAGTGGGCGGAGCTGTATCAATCCACTGTAACAATATACAGCGCTTTGCCATCAAACAGGCTTTGCACAAAGAGATTACTGAGAATGCCATGCCCTCCACATTGCCATCCATCAAATCCAGTAGAGATCTATAGGGGAGTGCCAGCCAGTCACCGCCACATTCAGTACTCAAGTGGGCCCAGACAGCCACCCAGAAATTCTGTATTTGAGGACATTCCCATACACAATGTTTATAAGAGGCATTTGGTGCTCAACATTTCAAATAAGCCCCCATGGTGTTTTTTTTTTTTTACTCTAGGGGATGGATATACATATGTAATAAAAACTTATAATGCAATTCTCTATGTTTAGCACTTTCTGTCCAACGGGGGCTGAGTTTTAAACTCAATAAAAGCTGATCAAGAGAATAATCTCAAAAATCTCTGGACCATCTGCTCACTATCTCCTCATATGAATGGGTCCCCAAAACCTTTTTAAAACTCCCAGAGTAACAACCCACCAAACCCTTTGTCACCGCAGGCAACGGCCAACATTAATCAAAGGGGTTTTCCTCAAAATCCTTCCTATTAACAGTTACCAGACTATATACTAGTGGCACAACTGTGTATATTGATACCAATGAGCAGAGCTAATATCATAGGTTTCTTTCAACTCTTCATCAGACAAGGTAGGTTCATCATCTTCCAAAGGATCAGAAACTTTAGTTAATCCTTTAAGTGCCCACCTTTCATAGACCCTGTCAGTTATTCCAGGCTCAAAATCCCATTACCCACAACAGGAAGGTATTGACAGCAATGGGGATGTAGCCCATGATGCTTTCTTAAAGTGCTCCATGCTCACCACATCAGATGGAGGAGCACAGAATTGCCAAGCTTTGGGGGAAGCTTGCACACCCCCACATGAATCAGGTAAGAAGGCGCCAAGTAATCCCCAAAGGAGCCCTCCAAAGAAATATCACAAAAAAGCACCGTGTCACAGACCCAGTCACGAATGAAGCATAGCTGACTGGCAATGGCAAAGGCTCTCAAATCTGGGAGTCCAAGACAGCATCCCCTTTCCCTAACTGTAAATATTTAAAAACTATTCTTGATTTCTGTCCACCCCACAACAATTAATTGACATGTCTTTTCCAGATATGAACATCTTGTTTTTTAACAGTAAAGGAAGATGTTGAAGGGGATTTAGCCATTTAGGCAGGAGAATCATCTTTACTAGCTGAATCCCATCCCATAAGGATATAGGCAAATTCATTCACTTTTGACACAGATCTTTTGTCACCTGTAATAACAGGGTCATATTAAGGACATAAAGCCAGGATAGGTCTCTTGGGATCTGAAGCCCCAGATAACGCAATTTGGGGCCCGCCTATCACAATGGGAAGGTCCCCGATCACCTAACCTCCAGTCCCTCCCACAAACTCAATACTTCTGACTTCTTAGCACTTATCCAGAGACCCAAAAGATACCCAAACTGGTCCAACAAAAGGAGAGCCAATGGCAAGGATTTGGGGGGGTCTGCAATCATCAGCAAAGCCCCTGTTTACAAAGCCCATTTTGTGTCCAACAGCTCAGCTAGAGGCTTGAGGTAGATATTAAATAAAATGGGAAACAGTATGGATCCCAGTGGCACCCCACAGTCCAGTGCCCAAGGTGATGGTGTGCTGTTGATGAACAGAACTGATTGTTGTCTATCTGACAGATAGGATATGAACCAAGTAAATACTGTGAAACTGATACCTGCCAGTCTTGCAAATATGATATTATGATCCACAGTGTCGAAGGCTGCCGAGAAGTCGAGCAACACTAGTATCGAAGCAGATCCCCTGTCATGGTTTCTGTGCAGTTCATAAAGAAGGGACACAAGACTGTCTCTGTTCTGTACCCAGGTCTGAAGCCAGATTGACAAGGGTCTAGTCAATTACTTTCAATTATCCAGTCGTTGAGTTGACTGCAGACTATCCATTCTATAAGTTTTGCCAGTTTTACCAGTTAGAAACTGGTTAGTAGTTTTCGGAGCTAGTCCTGGTCCAGTAAGCTCTTTTTCAGTAGGGGGTGCACCACAGCTCTTTTTAGTGTTGTTGGCAGCCCGATATTCTAAAAAAACCCCTGACCTCCTAAATTTGTGTTCTATTTTCAGTCAAACATAAGAGCTTAAGTTTTCAGTTGAAATTTCATCTTAATTCAGGAGCTTAAAAGATATGCTAATACATTTAAGCCTGCTGTTCATTTGCCTAGGTTTTATGAGCTTACATTATGAACCTTGTGCTAAGCTCCTAACTTTTTTTCCCATCCCTGTTGCCACCCACTTTTTATGCTCCTAAATTTAGCAGTTTAGTGAAATTTTAAGTTTAAATTTAAGCACTCAGCCCTTGTAAAGTTTTAAAGAGGCCAATCTAGTAACATAGTTCTCAAATTTAAGAGCATAAATCCTTTGAAGTATCGGGCCCAGAATGTATTAGCTACAGAACCCATCAGTATGATGTGAATTGAAACATATATCACAACTGAAAGTTTCTGATTTAAAGAGAGCACAGTAAAAACCACTTGTTTTTAACAGCATCTCTATTCTGCCATATCAGTAACATTCTCTTCTCCTATTCAAAACTGTTTATTTCAATTTACTTAAAATCCCTAATCCATCAAATGACTTGTTATGTTAAAGTGTAAATGGGAAATGCTACATCTGCATACCTGAATTATGGCTGTTTCTCAGGCACATTTTTATGACTGATTTCATATATTGTTCAGCAGAACTAATTACTCTTATAGTCTACCTGGGTATAATGAGGTCCTTTAAATCACTGAAGATCATCATTCTATGAACAATTCATCCCTGCAAAACAAGCTAACAGTCTTCATGCAAGCAAGGTAGACCCCCCTCCCCCCAATATAAATTTCCGGGTACGTGCAAGCAAAGTTTAGCAAGCTTCCTCAATATTTGGGCCCTTCCCAGAAATTTCTTGTAAGGAATCACACAGCATGTGCTTCCTGAGCCTGGTGAATTCCACAGGAAACCACCACAGAAATATCTCAGCTTCTCTCCATTTATAAAAGACACTAATCAGTAGAATCCTCAAAGTAATAGCATGGCTTTCACCAGCTTTTCACTTCAACAATATCAGTAAAGTCTATTAAAGTTTTGCTTCCTCCTTCACTAATAATTATGCTACCAAATACCCATATAGGCATAGTGACAAGAGTTATTGTCCTCAAAAACTCCTTTAAATGCATGTGATTAGCTTCCAAAGTTTTCAAGTGCACAGAACATTTCCACAACTTTGCAAGAGCTTAGGGTTTTCTTTACCATTAACCCAACCAGTTCTCTTAAGGTTAATAACAAACAAACACGGTCTATAGAAAACACTCCTTGGAGAGGGGAAGCAGGGCAAGATGGTACCTATGCCAGTTGCATGAGTGTTTCACTGTGATTTTTTTCATTTGCTTTTATTGGATTAACCTCAATAATGCTGTCTAAGTGAAAGGGAAGGTTACATATTTTCCCCCCAAGGCCTCTTCGACCTCTTTAGCTCAGCAGAAACTATATACCTTTGTGATTTCAGGCTCAGTGGAGGGAGGCAATCCCACTACTGTAAAGAAAGAAGGAGCATGGTTGCCACTTGGGGAAATATCTTTATCTTCCTCCAATTTAACCAGGCCACTGTAAAGTGGAGAGCATGTGAGTGTGTTGGTGTTGCTGGCGACAGCAAACGATGCAACTAGCTGTGTTGCAAAGAAGGAAGACCCTCTCCAGCTCATGTAAAGGTATTGGAGAGGTGGGGAAGGGGGCTGATGATGAGAGTAGGGCAGGGAGAAGTGGCTGATGCTGGGGCTTGGGACTGACACAAAGGCTGGGACTGGGAGAAGGGGACTGTGACTAACATATGGATAAGAATGGCAGATGGGGACTGAAACTGGAAGACTGAGGTGGTAGAAGGGGACTGATGTTGATAGATGGAGGGGTAGAAGAGGGCTTATACTAGGCTGGGGAAAAAGATCTGATGCTGGGGCTGGGAGAAGGGGGCTTAGAGCCAACACGGGGGCTGGGGATAGTAGAAAGGGCAGATGTAAAGGGATAGGTGTAGGAGAAGGGTTCTACTGCTGTGCCTGGGAGAGGGAGATGAGGGCAGTGGACTGACAAAGAGGCTGGGCTGACAGGAAGGCAGGTGAGAGAAGGGGTTGGGGCTGATGTGGGGCTGGGAGGAGGCAGTTAGAGACTGATGCAGGAACTGGGAATAGGTTATGGGAGAAGGCAGAAGGAGAGAAGGGCTCAGAGTACAGGTAGAGATGGAGAAGAGAGTGGCATGGACCAAAGGGAAGGGGTCAGAATGGAAGGAAAGAGGAAGGGAAGTGGTGAGAAGAGACCAAGAATGGATCACATGATCTGGTGCAGGAGGTAATGGTGCAGGGGCCACTTGATAGCAGTGATCATAATATGATCAGATTTGATATCAGCTTTGGAGTAAGTACACACAGGAAATCCAATACATTAGCATTTAACTTTCAAAAAGGAGACTATGATAAAATGAGAAGAACAGTGAAAAAAGCCCAGATCAAATATATTTCATGTATTAAAAGGAGGACGGAAGACCAAACGACAGCCAACATGGTTAAAAAGTGAGGTGACGGAAGCTATTACAGCTAAAAGAAAATCCTTCAGAAAATGGAAGACTGAAAATAATAAGAAACAGCATAAGGAATGGAAGGTCAAATGCAAATCACTGATAAGGAAGGCAAAGAGAGACTTTGAAAAAAAAGATTGTGTTGGAGGGAAAAACACATAGTAAAACTTTCTTTAGGTATATTAAAAGCAAAAAGCCAGCATAAGAATTGGCTGGACCGCTAGATGACCAAGGGGTAAAAGGTGCACTCAGAGAAGACAAAGCCATAGTGGAGATATTGCATGAATTCTTTGCTTCTGTCTTCACTGAGGAAGATTTGGGAGAGATACTGGTGCCAGAAATGGTATTCAAAGCTAACGAGCCAGAGAAACTGAATGAAATCTCTATAAACCTGGAGGATGTAATGGCATAATTTTATAGAATTGAAAAATTAACTTGCAGAACTATTGCTAGTAATATGTAATTTATCTTTAAAATCAAGCATGGAGGGTGGCCAATATATCACCGTTTTTTTAAAAAGGTTCCAGAGGAAATCAGGGAAATTATAGACTGGTGAGCCTGACGTCAGTGCCGGGCAAATTGGTAGAGACTATTATAAAGAACAAAATTACTGAGCATATTGAAAAGCATAGATTAATGAGACAAAGCCAACATGGATTTAGTGAAGGGAAATCTTGCCTCACCAATCTATTACATTTCTTTGAAGGGGTGAACAAAACATGTGGATAAAGGTGAGCCGGTCGATATTGTGTATGTGGATTTTCAAAAGGTGTTTGACAAAGTACCTCATGAAAGACTCCAGAGGAAATTGGAGAGTCATGGGATACGAGGTAGTGTCCTAATGTGGATTAAAAGCTGATTAAAAGATAGAAAACAGAGAGTAGGGTTAAATGGTCAGTATTCTCAATGGAGAAGGGTAGATAGTGGGGTTCCCCATGGGGTCTGTGCTGGGACCACTACTTTTTAACATACTTATAACTGATCTAGATATGGGAGTAACTAGTGAGGTAATTAAATTTGCTGACAACACAAAGTTATTCAAAGTTGTTAAATCAAAAGAGGATTGTGAAAAATTACAAGAGACCTTACTAGACTGGGAAACTAGGCATCTAAATGGCAGATGGCATTTAATGTGAGCAAGTGCAAAGTGATGCATGTGGGAAAGAAGAACCCAAATTATAGTTATGCAATGCAAGGTTCCACATTAGGAGTCACCGACCAGGAAAGGGATCTAGGCATCGTCGTTGATGAAACGTTGAAACCCTCCGCTCAATGTGCGGCGGTGGCTAAGAAAGCAAATAGAATGTTAGGTATTATTAGAAAAGGAATGGAAAACAAAAATGAGGACGTTATAATACCTTTGTATTGCTCTATGGTGTGACCGCACCTCAAATATTGTGTTCAATTCTGGTCAATGCATTTGAAAAAAGATATTGTGGAATTAGAAAAGGTACAGAGAAGGGCGACGAAAATGATAAAGGGGATGGGATTACTTCACTATGAGGAAAGGCTAAAGCTGCTAGGGCTCTTAATCTTGGAGAAAAGATGGCGGAGGGGAGATATGGTAGAGGTCTATAAAATAATGAGTGGAGTGGAACAGGTAGACGTGAATTGCTTGTTTACTGTATCCAAAAATACTAAGACTAGGGGGCACACAATGAAGCTACAAAGCAGTAAATTTAAAACGAATCAGGTCTTCGCTCACAGGGCCGTGCCAACATGGTAAGCGGGGTAAGCATGGCAGGGGGGCGCCTCCCTCTGGGGGGCACCGCTGCACCATGCTCACCTCGCTCGCCCTCCCGCTCCCATTGTTCAACTGCCCGCCCTCTTCTCCCCCCCCCAACATCCCTTTTCTTTTTTTTTCTTTTTAAATTTACCTCCGTGGCGGTCCAGCAGCGCAGCGTCAGTGAAGGAGGCAGCGCTCCTGACGTCTCTAGTCTTCCCTTCGCTGTGTTCCGCCTTCTTCTGATGTCATTTCCTTGACATCAGAAGAAGGCGGAACACAGCGAAGGGAGCGGGCGGGCAGGGGAGAGAGGAGCATGGATGCGAAGGGGGGGAGAAGAGGACGGGCCAGGCCAACTGGGACATGGGAGTGGGAGGACAGGGGAGAGAGCAGCATGGATGCGAGGGGGGGTCATGGAAGGGAGAGAGGGAAATTGCTGGATAGGGATTAATGGAGGGTGACAGTGGAGCATGGATGGAAGGGGCAGGGCTCAGGGAGAGAAGGGAATTGCTGGATAGGGAATTAGGGATGAATGGAGGGGACAGAGGAGCATGGATGGGAGGGCAGGACTCAGGGAGAGAGAGGAATTGCTGAATAGGGATGAATGGAGGGGACAGAGGAGCATGGATGGGAGAGCAGGGCTCAGGGAGAGAGGGGAATTGCTGGATAGGGATTAATGGAAGGGGACAGAGGAGCATGGATGGGAGGGCAGGGCTCAGGGAGAGAGGGGAATTGCTGGATAGAAATGAGGAAGTGGAAAAGGGTAGAGAGGCACTGGAAAGGAACAGATGAAAAGGATAGATCTGAAAAGGGAATGAGGAAACTGCATAGCAGGTAAGAGAAAAAAAAGGCTTGGTTCCAGGAGGGGTTGAATGACAGGTAACTAGCTGGGGTTGGTGAGGAAAGACTTGGAGATAATAAGTGAGGGTTAGGGAGGGGTGAGAGTGGAAGATGGAAAGCTCATAGCTTGGTGAGAAGTGAAAAGAAGGAAACTGAGGACTAGAGGGTGAGAGAAGGGGAGAATAAGGGGTAAAATCCAATTGCAGAGTGGAGATGCACAGAAGAAAGGCATAGACAGAAATGATAAAGGGGAAAAATCAGTGTCAGAAACAGATGTAGAAAGGAAAAGAAGACTGGAGAAGAAAAAAGAAATAAAAACAAGACCTGTTAAAGAACTTTCAAAAGGAAAGGCTGAGACCAAGCAGATTTGTAGCGTAAAATGCTAGAGAACAAATAGAGGACTCATTTTATTTCCAGTTGTGACTGGAATATGTCAGCTTTTTAAATGTGCAATACTGATAACTTCGTATTTTACACAATACAGAAGGAAATACATTTGTATCTCCAGTGTTGCACTGCATTCAGACTTCTTGATGTTCCTATTTATAGTTAGTGGTTGCTTATTCTGTTTTTGAAGCTCTGTTAGAAGCAAGGTATCCTGCTAGTGTTTATTCTCTGTGTAGGGATATGAAGCAGCCTGACTGGTTGTTTTTCCAGCAGGAAGTATATTGGTTTTCTAGGGTGCTGCCTTTTTATATATAGGGTTGTTGCTTTTTGAGTCCTAGATATTAGTTGGGCTCATTTTCGAAAGAGGACGCCCATCTTTTGACATAAATTGGAAGATGGGCGTCCTTCTCACAGGGTTGTCCAAATCGGTATAATCGAAACCGATTTTGGACATCCCCAACTGCTTTCCATCACAGGGATGGCCAAAGGTCAAGGGGGCATGTCGGAGGTGTAGCAAAGGCGGGACTTGGGCATGCCTAACACTAGGACGTCCTCCACCCATAATCGAAAGGAACAAGGATGTCCCTGACAAACACTTGGACAACTTTACCTGGTTGTGTTTTTCTTACGACCAAGGCATAAAAAGGTGGCCGAAATGACCAGATGACCACCGGAGAGAATTGGGGATGACCTCCCCTTACTCACCCAGTGGTCACTAACCCCCTCCCACCCTCAAAAAATATTTTTAAATATATTGATTGCCAACCTCAGATGTCATACTCAGGTCCATCATAGCAGTATGCAGGTCCCTGGAGCAGTTTTAGTGGGTGCAGTACACTTCAGGCAGGTGGATCCAGGCTCATCCCCCCCCTACCTGTTACGTTTGTGGAGGAAACAGCGAGCCCTCCAAAACCCACTGTACCCACATCTAGGTGCTCCCCTTTACCCATAAGGGCTATTGTAGTGGTGTACAGTTGTGGGTAGTGGGTTTTGGGGGGGCTCAGCACACAAGGTAAGGGAGCTATGTACTTGGGAGCAATTTATGAAGTCCACTGCAGTGCCATCTAGGGTGCCCGGTTGGTGTCCTGGCATGTCAGGGGGACCAGTACACTACAAATGCTGGCTCCTCCCACGACCAAATGGCTTGCATTTGGTCGTTTCTGAGATGGACGTCCTTGGTTTCCATTATCGCCGAAAATCAGAAACAACCAAGTCTAGGGATGACCATCTCTAAGGACGACCAAATTTCAGGATTTGGGCATCCCTGACCGTATTATCGAAACAAAAGATGGACGTCCATCTTGTTTTGAAAATACAGGTTTCCCCGCCCCCGGATGGGGATGTTTTACGAGGACGTCCAAATCGAAATGAGGACGTCCCTTTCGATTATGCCCCTCAGTGTCACTTTTTCCATGACAGGATTTCTATATAGATCTGGTATGTGTTTGTTTTTTTTACAGGGTTTGGGTATCCCCCCACCAGTTCCTTTTATCTTGGGAGAGGTAGTGTTATAAGGGCCCATTTTAATTTTCCGTCAATGACCCATTCAGTCCTAGCTACAGTATGCCACTGCACATGAACTCTCTCTAGGGAAATAGATGAATGCAGATCTATCTATTAATTCTCTGTATCTTGCCACGAGGGTAACAGCCTTTTATCCTATGCTAAATACAGAGGTTCTCCCCTTCCCTTTACACAAGATACAAGCCTATTACAGTAGTTTGTGATCTTTGTTGCTAATCCAGATTAGGTTTTCCATGGCCAGGAGTTTACAAAGCTGATGGCATAAGAAAGATGAGGACAAAAGGTGTGAAATAAGAAAAAGTTAATAGGTTGTCAGGAAGGCAGCTGAAAGACACATTGTTGCTCTATAGGAAGCTAGTATTAACCTGACACTATACTGTCTGACTTGAATTCTGGGGAGTCTATGATATACGTCAAGCACAGGTGACTGAATAGTTTTATGAACTTGAAAGTTATTGAATACTTAAATACTGTGAAAATGATGAGGCTATTGTAAAGATGATGAAGCTCCCACATCAGGATCCCAGGTCCCTTATTCACTCAGGGTGAGCTGGTTCTCAGTATGCAGATTTTATGCAAATTAGTATCCTACCCCTTTCTACTCGGGGTGACCTGGTTCTCAGTATGCAGATTTTATGCAAATTAGTATCCTACCCCTTTCTACTCGGGGTGACCTGGTTCTCAAAAAGGCAAACATAGTCAGGTCTTATCAACAGGATTTTTCTCATACAAATCTTTATTCCCGCCTCTGGGGCACACTTCTTTTAGCTTAAAACACTTCTTGCACAGTTCAAACCCAACAGATTTCTTCCCCGTGAGCCCTCTCACACAGGCATTTGGGCTCAGTACTAACTCAGTCCTGGACACACAGTCCCTCCTTGTAGCACACAGCTCTAGACACCCAGTCTTTTCTCAATATTAACTCAGTCCCGGACACACAGTCCCTCCTTGAAGCACCCAGCTCTAGACCTACAGTCTTTTCATCTTGGACACACAGTCCCTCTTCACTGTTCTAGACACACAGTCTTTTCATCTTAAACACACAGTTCTTATTCTTGATACTCTAGGGCCTTCTTACCCCAGCCAGTTCCTTCTTGGGAACACACAGTTCTAGACACCCAGTCTTTTCATCTGACACACAGTCTTTTCACCACCAGGCCAAAGGGCTCAGCCAGTACTTCTCATGGGGATCCTCCTGCTTCAGTTACCAGCTCTCTCCTTTAGCTGCTAGCTCTCCTCTCCCTCACAACTCAGGTGGGGTATTAAGTGGTTAATGGCCAAACAGGACCCAGCCCATAACCTGCTGCACCTGTTTCTATCCCCAGGATTCTCCTCGGTCCTAGCGACCTCCTGCTATACATCCCTTACTGGCTCCCTTCAGCAACTCACCCAGCCCTTCTCCCTGGACATTTTAGGGGAACAGCGCCCTCTAGGGGCCTAACCAGGGTAGGACAGCCTCTTCTCACAATACGAATTTAAGATCTGCTGCTTTTGAAAGAAGCCAACATGGCTTCCAGTGATTAAGTAGTGCATCATTTCCATTTCCGTGCATCTTCTGTATTTATAGTTATTTTGTGATCCTGATTAATCCTCCTTTTGACCTCACAATGATGCAGCTGCATGCTAATAGTGTTGTTTTGTAGCACGTCCCATACTTCTGCATACAAAAATAGTTTACATTTTGGAACTGGTAGAGGTCCATAGGATGCATGGCTGTGCACACTTTTTTACTGTGCAGTTTGTATTCCGGTCTACTCTGCATTTGTAAAGTGTTGTTTATTTATGGCTGTAGCTCGCTTGAGATGCCCAATTATTATGGGATCTCTCCAATTCAGGTTCTAGACCTGCATGATATGCTGAAATGCACTACATTCCCTTGGGCTTTCAACTTAGATGTCACTCTCACACAAATCATTTGGCTCAGAACAAAAATATGGTAAGGTTTCCGAAATATGGTAAGATTTCTGATCCAGAGTATCTTTCAATTCCTTGATCACATCAATGTCACTGTATTTTAATTATCTACCATTTAAGTCTTTTTTTTTTTTTTTTTGCTTTGAATAAGGTGAACAGCTGCAGTCTGCTTTAGGGTTCATCAAAGTGCACTGCATCGCACAATTAGCTCCATTCCAAACCTCAGAAGAAGTGATTTGTATGAATCAGCTTGCCTTGCAAAAATAAATGTGGCTATCACATGCTGTAGGTCTACATTATAGCACCTAAATAAATGTCCAAGGAATTTCAATTGTAACTGCAACATTCTGAAGGATTCTGAGTGCTGTATGCACCATCTGCTAAATATATGTAATAATATATGTAATAGCAATGCTAGTATTTTCATTTTAAAACAAGTTTTACCATAGAAGATCGTGCCTGTTGTCAAAGGTGCACCTGTTTGTTTGTCTATCTGTCCATCCACCCGTACATGTGTATGTTTGAACATAAGTGTACAGAGAGCAGGGGAGCTCAGAAGAGGCATGGCAGATGGACCTGCATGAACAGGGGCTATGCCAGAGCCACCAGTGGCAGGATAAAAGTGGCAGCAATATGGTTGAACATGCCAGCATCCCAGGCCCTGCCAGTAAAGATGAGGCCAGACCTG
The DNA here is from genome assembly GCF_901765095.1 of Microcaecilia unicolor. NCBI lineage: Eukaryota > Metazoa > Chordata > Amphibia > Gymnophiona > Siphonopidae > Microcaecilia > Microcaecilia unicolor. The sequence goes on along the minus strand of NC_044032.1, from coordinate 238,562,201 downwards.
CAGCTGTGCAGCAGAAAGTGCTGACACAGGTTCCCAGACTCCACCAGTGAAGATACGAGTTACTTACCTGTAATGGTAGTTCTCCGCAGACGGAAGATCTCATAGCCACACAGATGAAGTGACGTCATGGTGACATTACTGACTCGGTCTTTTTAAGCCTCAGAAAGCTCTTATAGAGCTTCCTGCGCATGTTACTAGGCTTGCGCCCTACTGTACCAGGTGTATACATAATAAATCATCCCTTTCCACCTCAGTTAGTCTGTAATCTGGCGGCAACTCCTTGTGGAAGGGCAGGTCTGTGTGGCTATGAGGTGTTCCATCCACGGAGAACTACTGTTACAGGTAAGTAACTTTTATTTCTCCCCAGACTTTCATATCTCATAGCCACACAGCTGAAGACTCTCAAGCTGAAACAGGGAACAGTCAAAGTAATAAAGAATTCTTATAAATTCAGGTGATTGGTACTGGAGGAGGAGGAGGAGAGTTGACACCTCATAGTGAAGATGACAAAACAACCTGTCCAAAACTGGGATCTACTGAGGGAGCAGCATCTATACAATAATGTTTCATAAATGTGTGCAAAGATGTCCACGTTGCTGCTTTACAGATATCCACTGGAGATGATCACTGGTACTGGCCATAGCTTGTAAATGATGGTCTGTGACATGAGGAATCTGCGAATCACTCCGCATTCCTGCTTGCTTGTAACAAAAATGAATACAAGTTGCTATACACCGAGACATCATTCCCTTGGTGACTAGATGAGGATATTGTGAGTTACTCAAAGAAAGGAATAGTTAAGACGGTCTATCTTGGGACTGTATTTGTGAAAGGTAAATTCATAGTGCTCAAGAACAGTCCAAAGTATGCAGTCTAATCTGATATTCTGAAGTGTGTGGAGCTGGAGTAAAAATTGGAAGAATAATAGACTGATTTAGATGAAATGGAAACACCACCTTTGGGAGAGATTTCGGATGTGTATGAAGCAGTACCTTGTAGTGTAGTATTTGGATGTATGGTTCATAATGGACTAGTGCTTGAAGTTCACCAATGCATCTAGCTGATGTAATGGCAATCAGAAAAAAGTGTTTTCCAGGTTATAAACCAGAGCTCTGCAGGCTACATGGGTACAAACGGAGATAGAGTGAGGGCATTTAACACTAAATTTAAATCCCATGCTACTGGAGGAGGCTGAATTGGAGGATGGAGATTAATCAGACCCCTTAGACATCCTTTCATTATAGGATGCTCAATCAAAGTAGTATTGTCCACAGTATCATGAAAAACAGATAACACAGCAAGGTTCACTCTTACTGTTGAAAAAGGCAATCCACTGTTTTAGTAAATAATCAAGAACTTGTGAGATCCCACAAGTGAAAGGATGATAATGATGAGAGGCACACCAGACAGAAAATCTGTGCCATGTACTTGCATATGATTTTTTTGTGGAGTCTTTTCTAGATGCAAGTAGGACTTCCAAGATGCCTGGAGAAACGACAGCATCATTCAATGGGAAGGCCGAATAAGCCAGGCTATGAGGTTTAAAGATTGAAGGTTTGGATGGAGAAGCTGACCTTGATCCTGTGTGGAAGAAACTCTGGTGGATGGGAGAAATAGTCAGACCCTTGGCTGTATAGCAGGAAGTGCCAGCAGATGTTCCCAGGTCTCACTGGCTATGATGTAGTCCAGATTAAGAGGGGTAATAAGGCACAGAAAAGGGTAGCAAGAAAGGAAAAGGAAGGGTAGAGAGATGGAAGAAGGAAGGATAAGAGGAGAGGCAACAGAAGGGGAGGGAAAGGGCATAATTAAAGGAGGGGGCAGAAGGGAAGAAAGTGTAAGAGAAGGAAGGGGAGGATGATTCATTTGTCCACACTCTTATACCCTTCCTGCACTCCCACAATTCACACATTTATACCCCATAACCACCTAGCACTCCCACTCCTACACACTCCCATTGCACATAAGCACATCTGACATCCTCTCTATGCTCACAGTCATACTGTAAGCTCCTCGTGTACTCACAGCCACATTCCACAACAACAATATACCCCACTTTTAAATGCACTACCCATCCTACCCTCATAAAAGCTACATTCTCTATACCACTCCACACTTCCTCTCTTCCCTTCAGCACTCACAGACACTCAACAACTATCCACACTGTACTATATTCACACATCCCACTCACCCACTGCTTTTCTACTCATTTAAATTTGGACTAATAATGCAGCTTAGAATGCTCACCTGCCCACTGAACCCCAATGCTCAATCTTTGGCATTAACTATACTCCCACTGAACAACAGTGCCCATACTTTTCACCCTCATTGTCTTGAGGTGTTTCTGCTAATGTTGGTTTTGGTTTGTCCCATCCCTAGAACACACGCTTTCTTGGTCCTTTCATAATACCTGCAGAGGAAATACTTGGCTTTTCTCAGTGACTAAAGTCCTCAGTACCTCAAGATGTTCCTGCTTTGATGCTATCCTAGTGCTTTGGCATGCTCATGTCATTCTTTATGCGGCTTTGCTTCTTTCATGGTACCTTGGAGTTTCCATGCCACTGTTGGTACTGCTTTGTTATTCCACTCCTTCCCTTCCCTAGTGCCTGGGTTTTTCATGTTACTGTTGATGCTGTTTGGCCTCTCCTGATGCTTTGGGGTCTGCAAACCATTTCTGGTGCTGTTTCTCTCTTCTCCTCGTGCCCTGTGATGGTCATGCCACTGCTGTTGCTGGTGCCCTCTCATGTCATGAAAAATAAGCCTTAAGCAATCAATCATTCATTTAGTGGTTTGAGATTTTTTTTTTTTTACCTAGAGTATTATAGTCTCATGGCAAAATTAAGTATCCTCAGCTTTCCTACTGCCTTATGACATTCCACACAGGTCAATCATTTTTCTTCTTTTATGTAATATCTATAGTGCCCCATTAGGTGATATTAGAAAACATTATATGGAATGTCATATTTACATGGATCACAAAAAAAAGGCCAATAGAAAAAATCAGATTTTGCTGACCTCATAAATGCTTACACTTCAATCAATCAAAATAATAACAATGAAAAATAGAGCACCATCAGAAAATACTTGTTGGAACATCAGGCTAATTCACTTATTAGAAGTTCCTTTTATGTCATGAGAAAATTGCAAGTTATTCAAAAATATTTATCAGTGGATCTATTTAGACTTGTGGTACAATCATGGATTCTTAGCAAATTAGATTACTATAATATTATATATTTGGGTTTATTGAAAAGACTGTTGAGAAAGATTCAAAACATCCGAAATGTGGCCGTACATTTGATATTTTCTCTTAAGAAATCAGAAAGGATCACACCCTATTTTATTAAGTTATATTGGCTTCCTGTGTTGTTCAAATTCGGATGCTTACTATTTAAGATTGCATATGGTTTAATCCCCCAATATATGATCTCTCTTGTCTGTTATTCAATCTCAGGGCAATATTAAAGTATTCAAAGTTCATTCTCATTTGCGTTTCCTAATAATTGGGGGATTACCTCAAAGAAATTGTTCACTATCCTGTTTTCATATCAGGTATCTACTCTATGGAATTCCCTTCCACATGAGTTAAGGCACTTATCCAGCTATGTTAGTTTTATAAAAGGATTAAAGACCCTGCTGTATTATAAATATTTTACAAGAAAGTGAGATGTTGTATTTTCTTTAACAGAGTTAGTGTTGTGTTTTTTAAAGTATAAGGATACTATAAAATTAATGCTGTAATTATTTTGGTTTATTTTGTTACACAAGTACATATGCATTGCCATATTGGGTCAGACCGAAGGTCCATCAAGCTCAGCATCCTGTTTCCATCAGTAGTCAATCCAGGTCACAAGTACCTGGCAAGATCCCAAAACAGTACAATACATTTTATGCTTCTTATCCTAGAAATAAGCAGTGGATTTCCCCCAAGTCTATTTTAATAATGGACTATGGATTTTTTCCTTTAGGAAGTCATCCAAATCTTTTTTAAACCCTGCTAACCTAACTGCTTTTACTACATTCTCTGGTAACGAATTCCAGAGCTTAATTACACATTGAGTGAAGAAAGATATTCTCTGATTCGTTTTAAATTTACTACTTTGTAGCACCAACGTCAGGCTCACTGGTCTATGGTTTCCCGGATCTCCTCTGGAATCTAGTATCTTAGTTGTAATCCGCTATGAACTTTATTATTGGTATTAGCAGACTATAAGAAAACCAACTGAAATTGTGCTTTGGGAACTTAAAGATTGGGGTTTAAAGGAGGAATTGTAGGTTAGTAATAGGCAAAATAAAAATATAAAAAGCAAATTTTATCAACTAATCTCCATAGTCTTTTCCACTTAGTTTAAAAACTTTGTACCACAGCATTAAAAGATAAGAATCTAGCAGGCACTGCAGGATCTAGTTTAGTATTAAGGGGGAATAAAGAGAGAGAGAGAGAGAAAAGCAAGCATTATTAACTAGTTGCCATGGAGGGGCATAGTCGAACGGAAACGCCTATATCCATGGGCGTTTATCTCCGAGAACGGGTCCGTGAAGGGGCGGGCCGAACCGAATTTTCAAAAAAAATGGACGTTTTTGAACTGGGCATTTGTATTTTTTCCGATTATGGAAACTAAAAATGCCCAGCTCAAAAACGTCCTAATCCGAGCCATTTGGTCATGGGAGGGGCCAGGATTGGTAGTACACTGGCCCCCCTGATATGCCAGGACACCAACTGGGCACCCTAGGTCAGTGCGGTGGACTTCCTCAAAAGCTCCCACATGCATAGCTCCCTTACCACGGGTGCTGAGCTCCCAACCCCCCTCCCCCAAAACCCACTACCCACAAATGTACAACACTACCATAGCTCTTAGGGGTGAAGGGGCACCTACATGTGGGTACAGTGGGTTTTGGAGGCCTCCCATTTACCAGCACAAGTGTTACAGGTGGGGGGGGATGGGCCTGGGGCCACCTGGCTGAAGTGCACTGCGGTACCCACTAAAAGTGCTCCAGGGACCTGCATACACGCAGGCCTCTAGGACTGGTTGCTGCTATATAACATTGGCATACCAGTTGACACCTGAAGACTAATCTCTCCGAAAACGTCCTTTATTGGAATAACCGCCTTTACTCACAGTTAACTGCAGATCAGAGGTTGTGCCCCACTGGCAACGAGTCTCCCTGGTACTGAGATGAGCAGTAGGTCAGAGCTGGCAGAATGCTGTACAATGCCCTCTTTCAGCCACATACAAGGGAAGAACTAAGTTCTGTAACGTGGCTAACACAGGAAAGGGAACTAAAACTGGCTTACAAAAATGGCCACTACCGCATGGACTACAACAGGAAACACAACAGGGCACACTCTGACCCAGTAGGCAGGGGGAAAAGCACCATGGGAGAAGAGCCTACCAACTACCAACATCGTGAGACTGTAACAGAAGCTAATGAAATCACGGAGCCCAATACCCTACACCCACCACAATGCAATGCTGATGTGACCCTGTACTGCACCCGAGAGCCACATCTGACCCAGGGAAAGGCTGTGACAGGATCGAACACATTCTGTTGTCATGGAGGTGGGTACGGCATTTGAGGCTGGCATAGAGGCTGGAAAAAAAGTTTGTAAAGTGGGTTTTTTTTTGTGGGAGGGGGTTAGTGACCACTGGGGGAGTCAGGGGAGGTCATCCCCGATTCCCTCCAGTGGTCACCTGGGCAGTTGGAGCACTTTTTTGGGACTTGTTCGTGAAAAAAAAGGGTCCAAAAAAAGTGACCCAAAATCACGGTAAAAACGCCTTTTTTTCCTGAAAGACGCCCATCTCTCCTCGGCTGATAACCACGCCCCAATTCCGCCTCCACCATGCCTCCAACACGCCCTCGTCAACTTTATTTGTTTCCGCGACGGAGTGCAGTTGGAAACGGCCAAAATCGGCTTTCGATTATACCGATTTGGGCGCCTTTGCGAGACAAACGTCTATCTCCCGATTTAGGTCGCACTATAGGCATTTTTCTCTTTAGAAAATAAGCAGGATAGGGTACAAACCCTTTCCCCCTAGTTTTAAACTGAAAATTTCTCTAGAAATAGGAATTTTCCCATAGTTTTAAACTAAAACCTTTTCTAGAGGTAGAAACTAAACAGCCAAAATCTCTTGTTCTAAAAGGCAGTTATTTTCTGTTCCTTGGCTGCTGGAGAGGTAGCACATCCAGCGACCTCAATTAAGTGTTAATTAAGGTGTGGGAAAGTAAAATACTTGCATAGGTTGATGAGTCAGCTTCAAAGAGCCTGTTTAAAAAAGGCCCCTTAGATTCAAAACTATATAAAGAGGAAAGGTCCCACTGATCTTTCTTTCTGAGAAGTTCCGAGAGAAGAGGACATTTCTCTGGTAAGTAAATGCTATTTTGCTTTCTGTGTTGGGAACTTAAAGATTGGGGTTTAAAGGAGGAATTGTAGGTTAGTGTTAGGCAAAATAAAAATATAAAAAGCAAATTTTATCAACTAATCTCCATAGTCTTTTCCACTTAGTTTTAAAAACTTTGTACCATAGCATTAGCAGATAGAATCTAGCAGATTATAATTGGTGGTTATAACAGTAAGGGGTTCTTTAGGGGTAAGGGCACATAGGATGGAGGCATTATTTGAATTGGTAGCTAGGGTATATGTTCTGTCAATTATGCGTGTGATGTGTGTGATCACCAACATTGTGGCTCTGGATCTATGCTGTCCAAGAAGAAAAAACATGTATCTCCTGCAGCAAAGGCTTAGTGTCACCCAGGCCACACTTAGATCCCAGACAAAATTTAGGGATACTATTTCTAGCTCATTTTTATGTTGTGCTCCTCTCCCTTTTCACTATCCTCTCCCTTTCTTTTATTCCCTTCTCTTCCCTCCCCTGCCACCTTCATGGCTTTTCCAAAAGAAGCAACAGTTCCTTCTCTCCCATTCCCCTTGGTCTAGGATTTCCATCCTTGATGACAGATTCCAAATTATTAAAGCTGCACACACAGCTTAGGGCCAGCTGCAAAAGGAAAGGAAGCAAGTTCAAAACTGTTTCAGGTCCATAACACAAGGTTACGGGTTGGTGACTTTTTGGAAAATCATCACTGACTTACCCATACAGCCAAGACTATCTATTCCTTAGAGGGGAACAACAGAAGTAACATGAGGGAAAGAAAGGATTTGAACAGAACCTCAATAGAAAGGTTGATGCAGAGGGAGAAGAAAGGGATCTAGACAGGAGTCCAAGTGAAAGAACTACTCTAAAGACTGAAAACAGAGATTTAAAAAGAAACATCAAGACAAAGGTAGATGAGAGAAAAAGATGAGGCTCAGAACAGAGTAATAATATCAACAATAAGCTAACGATAGAAAGATGAAATCCTAGAATTTCAAGAGGGAAAAATGAGAAAAAAAAGGATGTTAACAGAAGAGGATGAAAGGGAGAAGAAAGATTCAGAGGTGGAGGAATTAATTGAGCTTTTAGCCACTGTGGAAATAGATAAATATGCTGGGTTCCAGGACAGGGAGAGATTAGCCAAGTTAAATTTAACACCTAGAGTGAGGAGTAAGATACAAAATGAATAAGGAGGCCATAACCTGTATAAAGAGACAATCCCTTAATATCACAGAAATTAATCACATCCAGTATTGTGCAGCAAAAATTATCACAGGCAGAATTCTACCAGCAAAGATACAAGGGCAGGGGAAAAGGAGAAGGATAACAACTCCTTCTTGGAAAAAATGTATTGAAGACAAAATAAAATCATTATGATCAGAGGTATCCTTGATGGGTATCTCAAAGAATTAAGATAATTAGAAAGATCCAAAACATCAAACTGAGGCATGTTGCATTAACAGAGGAAGATTCATTAACTGTAGCTTATTCCTGTGCCAAAACTCACTAAGTCCATGAGCTACAGTAAATGAATCTTGCCTTGATGAAAGAAATTAATCGTATAGCTCAAAACAGACAAAAAAAATGGACTGCCGCCACACTCCCTGGCTGGAACGGCCTGGGCGCAGATTGCGGTTGCAGACCACGGGAGATGACTGCGGTGGATTCAGGGTGCGACCGGGCCGACAGGGGCGGGACAAGAACCGAGAGCAGGCAGAGTCCATCAGCCCCGGCCTGTTCCAGCCCGCCGATCCAGCGACCTGCGCGACCGGGCCGACGGGGGCAGGGATATAGACCGTGAGATGGCAGAGTCCATCAGCACCAGCTTGTTCCAGTCTGCCAACCCAGCTTTTCCCTGCCTGCTCTAATCCATCTGCCTGTTCCAGTCCATCTGTTCCAGAGTGTTCCAGTCCACCTGACTCACAGTTTCTCCCTGCTCGTTCCATCCAGTCCGCCTGATCCAGCTTCTCCCTGTTCCAATCCACCTGCCTGCTCCAATCTGCTCCTGCTTATTCCAATCCGCCTGATCCAGCTTGTCCGCGCTTGTTCCAGTCCATCTGCTCCAGCTTGTTCCAGCCCGCCTGATCCAGCTTCTTCCTGCTTGTTCCAGTCCGCCTGTTCCGGCCTCTCCCTGCTTGTTCCAACTTCTTCCTGCGTGTTCCAGTCCGCCTGATCCAGCGTCTCCCTGCCTGTTCCAGTCCATCTGCTCCAGCTTGTTCCAGTCCACCCGATCCAGCTTCTCCCTGCTTGCTCCAGTCCAGTTGTCCCAGCTGTTCCAGTCCACCTGATCCAGCGTCTCCCTGCTTGTTCCAGTCCATCTGCTCCAGCTTGTTCCAGTCCACCCGATCCAGCTTCTCCCTGCTTGCTCCAGTCCATCTGTCCCAGCTTGTTCCAGTCCGCCCGATCCAGCGTCTACCTGCTTTCTCCAGTCCATCTGCTCCAGCTTGTTCCAGTCCACCTGATCAAGTTTGCTCCAGCCCGCCTGATCCAGCTTCTCCCTGCTGCTCCAGTCCTTCTGCTCCAGATACAGCGTCTCCCTGCTTGCTCCAGTCCTTCTGCTCCAGCTTGTTCCAGCCCGCCTGATCCAGCTTGTTCCAGCCCGCCTGTTCCAGCTTGTTCCAGCCCGCCTGATCCAGCTTGTTCTAGTCCGTCTGCTCCAGCTTGTTCCAGCCCGCCTGATCCAGCTTGTTCCAGTCCGTCTGCTTCAGCTTGTTCCAGTCCGCCTGATCCAGCTCTGCTCTATTCTGCTCCAAACCATTCCAACTTGTTCCAGTCCTGCTGCTGTGCTCTCCACCGCACTCACCTGTTCCTGCCTACCGAACTGCTAGCCAATCGACCTGCCTGCCCTCTACCCATTCACCTGTTCCTGCCTGCTAGCCAATCAACCTGCCTACTAGCCAATCACCTGCCCATCAACAACCTGCCACTTTGTCAGCCCTCCACCCTCCTGACTGACTGACTGCCCACCCTGAAACCTGCCTGCCCCCAGTCCATCTTCCTACCAGCTCATCACTCTCCTGCCCAACTGCTCACCTGCCTGCCTGTCTCCCAGTCCATCTTCCTGCCAGTTCATCACTCTCCTGCCCGACTGCTCACCTCAACCTGCCTGTCTCCCAGCCCAGCTACCTGCCCCCGCTAACACCTCAGTTACTACTTATGGCCCCCATTCACATTCTATTCCTTGCTCTATCCCTCCCTAATCTTTTCCCCCTCCCACCGCAGTATACCACACGAACTCACTGCCCAGCCATGTCCTCTCCCGTCCTACTCACCACTGCAATACCCTACCTACCCCTGTCCCCCACCACCTCACCATCCCTACTGTCCTCCTCCTCCTTCCTAGCTCTCAACCTTCAACACCTCCTTTCTGCCATGAACCCTTCCCCATTCCTCCTAAGCACATCCTGTCTTCGTCGCCCTACCTCCCCCACCCTTCTCCGCTCTCTCTTGCTCCTCCTCCTGCTATCCGCGGGAGACATCAATCCCAACCCAGGTCCCCCACACCTGTTCTCGTCCTCGTCTCATCTATGCAAACGTTTCGCAATATCTCCAATCTCATCTCCATTCCCCTCCTCCCCCTTCCTCCCTCCCCTTTTCGTGCGCCCTGTGGAATGCCCACTCAGCCTGCAACAAACTCTCCTTCACCCACGATCTCTTCATCTCCCACTCCCTTCAACTGCTCGCCCTAACCGAAACCTGGCTCACCCCTGACGACTCTGCCTCAGTCACGGCCCTATGCCACGGAGGTTATCTTTCACCCACGATCTCTTCATCTCCCACTCCCTTCAACTGCTCGCCCTAACCGAAACCTGGCTCACCCCTGACGACTCTGCCTCAGCCACGGCCCTATGCCACGGAGGTTATCTTTTCTCCCATTCACCCCGCCCAGTTGGCCATGGTGGTGGCGTTGGTCTACTACTTTCGCCCTCCTGCAGTTTTCAACCTCTCCTCCTACCACAGTCTCACTGCTTCTCATCCTTTGAAGTCCACTCCATCCGTCTATTCTACCCGCTGCCACTCAGAGTTGCAGTCATTTACTGCCCCCCTGATAAGTCCCTCCCTTCCTTCCTTACTGACTTTGATGCCTGGCTCTCCGTTTTTCTTGAGCCCTCATCCCCAAATACACATTGATAACCCATCCAACTCACACGCTTCTCAATTCCTCACTCTAACCGCCTCCTTCAACCTCCAGGTGAGCTCCACCACCCCTACTCACTAATCTGGTCACTGTCTTGATCTCGTCCTCTCTTCTACCTGCTCACTCTCCAATTTCTGTGCATCAGCTCTTCCTCTCTCTGACCATCACCTGATCACATTCACACTTCATCACCATCCCCCTCAGTCCCGCCCAACACTAACCACCACTTCCAGAAATCTCCAGGCTGTTGAACCCCCCACCTTATCCTCTATTATCTCTGATCTCCTCCCTTCCATCATGTCCTCCGAGTCTGTCGACAAGGCTGTCTCCACTTACAATGCCACTCTCTCCTCTGCCCTAGACACCCTTGCACCCACCTGCTGAGATAGAGAGAATACTGAGATTAAGGTGGCTGCACATGTCCACGTATAGTAAGACTCGGAAGTTCTCTCTATCTCCGCCTGCTGGTAGGGGGACATAACCCACTCATCTCTGGATTGATCTGTGGGACGCTATGGAAGAAAGCCTTTGATAGTGTCCCACATCGCTGGATAATACATTGCCATGAAATGTACAAAATAAACCCTGGATTGATTAAATACATCAAGTTCACTATGAAAACATGACAAACCATGCTCCACCTGAAATATGCAGATGGACAGTTTGCCATTCCTAACATCAAGATCCAGCAAGGCATATTTCAAGGAAACTCCCTGTCCCCGCTTCTGTTTTGTTGGGCACTTATGAGCTTATTTTCAAAAGAGATCACCGGCCATCTGCCGACACAAATCGGAAGATGGTCGGCGATCTCCTGATCCCGGCCAAATCGGTATAATCAAAAGCCGATTTTAGCCGGCCCCAACTGCTTTTCTTCGTGGAGTCGGCCAACCTTCAAGGGAGGGTACAGAAGGCGGGACGGGGGCGTGGTTATGAGATAGCCAGCTTCACCTCATAATGGAAAAAAGATGGCCGGCTCAGATGAGCATTTCGCCGGCTACACTTGGTCCATTTATTTTTAGGTCCAAGTCACAAAAAAGTGCACCAATTGACCAGATGACCACCGGAGGGAAATGAGGATGACCTCCCCTTACTCCCTCAGTGGTCACCAACCCCCTCCCACCCAAAAAAAAAAAGTTTTTTGTCAGCCTGTATGCCAGCCTGAAATGTCATACCCAGCTCCCTGACAGCATTATGCAGGTCCCTGGAGCAGTATTTACTGGGTGCAGTGCACTTCAGGCAGGTGGACCCAGGCCCACCCCCTACCTGTTCCACTTGTGGTGGTTAATGTTGAGCCCTCCAAAAACCCCCAAAACCCACTATACCCACATGTAGGTGCCCCCCTTCACCCCTTTGGGCTATGATAATGGTGTAGAGTTGTGGTGAGTGGGGTTTGGCGGGGATTTGGGGGAGCTATGCACCTGGGAGCTATTTTTTTTTTAATTTCTATAAGTGCCCCGTAGGGTGCCTGGTTGGTGTCCTGGCATGTGAGGGGGGCCAGTGCACTACAAATGCTGGCTCCTCCCACGACCAAATGTCTTGTATTTCACCGGGTTTGAGATGGCCGGACCCAGTTTCCATTATGGCTGAAAAACAAAGCCGGCCATCTCCTCTAAACCCGGCAATCAATTTAGCCGGCCTCAACCGTATTTCAAAAATACGGTTGGCTCCGCCCCCTTGCGGAGCCGGCCCCGAAGATGGCCGGCGCCATTCGATTATGCCCCTCCACATCTATCAAGTACTTTTATTAACTTTTTGGGTTATGGGTTTAGCCTGATTCCTAAAGATGCCAACCAGCAATTAGAAGAACAACTTTGAGTACTGACAAGTTACTCTCATGACATGAAGATGACTTTTGGTTAGAACAAGTGTGCTAAAGCAAATGTCCTTAGTGGAAAGTTGAGCAAAACTGAAAACATCCCCCAGACTGATGCTGAGATAAAAGAACTTGAACAGGGGGGTGCATATAAATATCTAGGAGTGGAGGAAGGAGCAACAATCCAGAAGAAATCGCTGAGAGCAAGAATCAGTAAAGAATATAATAGGAAACTAACACTGATATTGAAGAATACATTAACATCAAGGAATAAGATACAGGGCATTAATCAGCTGGCAAATCCCACACTCTCAAACAGCTTTGGTATTGTAGACTGGCTTCTTAAAGACTGAAAAATTGGATGTGTGAACAAGAAACTTCCTTCATGCTCACAAGGTCATTTATAAGAATTGATGTATGCCAGACTGCTTATCCCCAGAGCTGAAGGAAGAATGAGTCTCATAGAAACAGATTATATTTATTGAGCTACTATCATAGGCCTCCACCAGGTTTATTTAACAGAATGATTAAGAGCCAATTGCACAAAAAGTGTTGAGATATGAAAGAAAACTCCCAAAATCCATTTCCATCATTAAACTTGGCCAAGTGTTCCAAAGAGTAGAAGGAATGGGTGAGAATCCACTAAAAGGGAAGGAAGCAACAGAATTTGTGAAGGAAGAGAAAAAATTCTTCAAGGAATTAGACCACTGGGGATGGCACAAGTGGCAAATGCACAAGTACAACGGGAAATACAAATTGTTACTCCAGGAACCATTTGTTGATCAAAATCGAACACATGAACAGTTAAGGAAAGGAAAATTGAAACCTAACAATATGCGATTGATAGTTGCAGCCTAGGATAACAGATTATGGAACAGATGGATTACTGCAAGCATAGAAAAAAAATGATGGGAAAAACAAATGTAGATTCTGCAAGAAAGAGCTGGAAATGGTTTCTCATCTTGTAGCTGGCTATGAAGTTCTGATGGCACAAAATCTCTATACAGAAAGGCAAAACAAGGTGGCGTGTCTCATCCATTGGAAAATTTGTAAACACTACAACATAGCTGTACCGGAAAAACACTGGGATCATGACGCTAAGAGAATCACAAAAAATGAAGCGGTTATGATCATCTGGGACGTCTCCACTAAGTGCCAGGAAACCAGACATAGTGATGAGAGAAAAAAAACCCCACTAGAATGGCTTTATTATAGAGGTGTCACTCACAAGTGATTACTTGGTGAATCACATAGAGAGAGAAAAGATCGCTAAGTATCAAAAAATGCAGTCTAAGTCCAAGAAAATGTGGCAAAACGTTACAGAAACATCACCCATTGTTTTGTGCACTACAGGCCTCTTCAAAAAGAATTTTGAAGCACACCTGGATAACATCATATGAACCCCAGAAGGAAACTCTCTTTTGCACAATGCAAGTACTCCGGCAAGCATTGGCAGTAAATTTGAGAGACTGAGATCATACTCCACATACCCTGGCTTAAGAGTGCAGTTCATTACTGTTATGGTATGTGCAAAATAACCCATTTGGAGACACTGCCACAAGAAACAGAAGTACATTGAGGACCTCAATAGTAGGCTCGGTATGGGCCGACCCACAATCACAGTGTAAAATTAAATCTTTCTGTAATTCCGAATGTACTTCAAAAATGGCAGTATATATTATTCAATGTCCCTGTAATAAAATATATGTAGGGAGAAGTATGAGAGCGATTAAAGTACGCCTTACAGAACGTAAGTCCAGGATCCTTACTAATAAAGTGGAAGCCCCATTAGTGCAACACTGGGCTGAATGTCAACATCAAATAGCAGATTTACGATAGCAGATAATAGATAGAGTAGGAGAATTATGGGAGGGTGGCGATTTAGAAAAACTGCTTAATTTTAGACAGCAATTCTGGATTTTCACCTTAAATGCTGTAGAACCATATGGTTTGAATCGGGAAATCGAATGGCTCACATTAATCTGATCTTGTGTTTACTAGCGATCAGCTGTGTCTGTCCTTGCGTTTTGATTGGTGCTCTGAATATCACGTCATTATTTGAATTGGCTATAAAGCCTTTTAAAAAAGTACAGCGGCCATTTTTGAAACAGTCATCTGGATGTAACCTATGGTTAGTGAAGGTTAGTTTTAAATTTGTGTATGATAGCCCTGTCAGAACTTATGGACTAATCTTGTATTACTGCTTTATATTGTAGGAGACTACCTTGAGACAGCTTGTTAGCGAAACATGGATCTATGTCGGTGACAACTGGTCTCCACCATGTACTGCTGCTTATAGCCAAAAAGCTAAGTACTTTTTTTAAATTTAAGAGACATCATGTTATTCTCTTATGAATTCAAACTATAAAGAATGACAAAGATACTTTTGAAAATATAAATAATATCCTAAAAATATTTTCTTGGTTAAATAAAGTTAGGATTAATAGTAAAAAGTTTAAAACTGGATCAATGAAGATTGCGGTACCGCCCCTATGTATATGCTTGGCTCATTGAATCATTCAGCCAAAGAGGAGGCAAGTACGCTTGTCTGATAGATCCTATCATGACCTTACTGACCTTTTGAATAGAAGGTTGAGCAATTGTTGAGAAGTAGAGCATAATTGTGACTGAAATACAGGTTGGCTCCTTTCACTATTTAATTTTCTATAGCGCCTAGTTTTTGGACTGCTACATATGTGGCATTGCTTGCTTTGGAGACCTAAAGGGTTTAGGATCCCGCTGTCTGAGATGTCTCCTTTCTTTCAACAAACTTTGCTTGGGATCAAGTCCGTCGAAGAATTTTGGGTAATAGGCGGGTGTCTAGAGTGGCCCTTTTATATGCTCTATCATCTTGGGCACCAGATTGGGACTATAGATTGCTAGAGGGCTGGATCAATAAGGGCATTTCTTGGGTGGGACAACTGTATCAAGGTAATGTTCTCTTATCCTTCCAGCAACTTAGAGAAAAGTTTAAAGTATCAAATACTGGTTTCTTTTTCTATCTATAAATTAGACATGTACTTTCCACATAACCAGTGGTGGGATGGTTGGGAAGTCAAATGACCCCACTGGAAGAAATTCTGATGGGAGAATCTTCTCAAAAGAAATTGATTGTGGGTCTGTACTCCACTGTGATGGAGGGTAGCCCACATATACCTATACATATTCTGGTGGGAGACAGATTGGGTAATTCTCTGATAAAATCTGGGTATCCATTCATAAGAATACTTTTAAGGTTTCAATTTCAGCAAACCTGGTGGAACAAGGTATAAAGGTCTTGTATAGGTGGTATTGCAGTCTGGCCATGGTCTCTAAGTCTTCCAGCACATCCTTGTCAGCTTGCTGGCGAGGATGTGTGTGTGTTGGGGGGGGGGGGGTTGGAACTTATTACCATATTTGGTGTGAGTGTCCAGTGCTAATGTCATATTGGATGGAATGTTTACATTTGTTTAATAACATGTTACAGGTATCTGCCTCTGGATCCTAAATTATTTTTGCTGCAATGGAGCCACCGGGGTTGTCCTCTTTTGAAGCTTTGGATTTTGTTTCCTTGCTTGGCTATTATTCGAAGAGAGCTTGCCTAGTATTGGGACTACTAAGAACACTTCACAATTTGAGGTCCTTAAGCAACACCTTTGGCGAGCATATTATCTCAGCTGACTTACTGCTATCAAGCAGGGATACTTGCATTCCTTTGATAAGACTTGGAAGCTCTTTTTGGACTGGGTTCATCTGGACATTGTTGACACTCTTAATTAGTTAGTAGGGAGTGGACGACTGTTCTGCTATTCCTAAGTGGCACTGGGAATACTTCTTTGTGTTGTTCTGTTCTAGTAGATATCATTGGATTCTCAGGTATTGGTGTCAATGAGCTATATCACAGTGTGATATCCGCTCCATGGATAAATCCTTCTTATCTGTTCCCTTCTCCACTACTGCCAACTCCAGACTTCGCGCCTTCTGTCTCGCTGCACCCTACGCCTGGAATAAACTTCCCGAGCCCCTACGTCTTGCCCCATCCTTGGCAACCTTTAAATCTAGACTGAAAGCCCACCTCTTTAACATTGCTTTTGACTCGTAACCACTTGTAACCACTCGCCTCCACCTACCCTCCTCTCTTCCTTCCCGTCCACATTAATTGATTTGATTTGATTACTTTATTTATTTTTTGTCTATTAGATTGTAAGCTCTTTGAGCAGGGACTGTCTCTCTTCTATGTTTGTGCAGCGCTGCGTATGCCTTGTAGCGCTATAGAAATGCTAAATAGTAGTAGTAGTAGTAGTAGTAGTAGTGGTGTTCTATTTTGTAGGGTATGATGTTTATTATGATGCTTTTTGCTGTGCATTCCTATGGGTTCTTTTACCTTTTATTTACTTTTTGGGGTTGCTTTGTTGGGTATTTTTGTTTGTTTTTGAATTGTACTGGTTATAAAACTCAATAAAAGATTAAAGTAGAAAAAAATAATTTATAATCACACCTAGATAGGTTGATTATACATGTTACATTTTATGTACTGCAGAAGGAAGCTCCCTTTGGCATTATGCAGGTTCTATAGCAAATGTTAGCTGTAAATTTGAGAGACTGAGATCATACTACATATGCCCTGGCTGAGGAGTGAGGTTCATAGAAGCCAACTTTTCAAAATGATTGGGGGTGCTAACCCCATTGAAGTTACCCCTCCCTGGTCACTGTCAAGGAGTTTCCTCAATATTGGGGATGCTCAAGCACCCACAGAGCTGGCTCCTATTGTGAGGTTCATTCCTGGTCACGGTATGTGCAAAACTAACCCATCTGCAGAAATTGCCATAAGAAAGAATGCTTACGTACCTTTCACTAACTGCAATAATGAAAATTACCCTCCAGTTGGGAGAGAGGGAAGGTGGAAAGTCGTTAAGAACTAGTTTTTAAAGATCACATTGAAGGAAATCATAGGCCTATGTTTTATGCTATTACAAATTGTATAGTAAGTAGGTGTAAAATACTACTACTACTTATCATTTCTAAAAATAGAAAGGAATTTGGGGGAGTGTAGTAGCAAGTTATTCACTGAAGGCCACTGCAGGCATATAGGAGGGAGTCTGTGCGGAAACGAATTGAGATGATCACGTAGAAGTTATTTCAATAATGGGGATGTAAATTACCTGGTGTATAGTTATAGTCCTATCATACAGGTACAAAACTGGTTTTGGGCAGAATTGTTTCCTCAAAAGTGTGTGAAGACATGAGAGGTCAGGTATTGACTTTCTCAAGCTACTGCTTGACCACATTTTGCAAACTACACTTGTCTGGCCAGTATCATTTTTTGCACCTACTGCCAAAATAGGCAGTGCTAGACGGCATCACTCATTAGTGAGAGGCAGTTAGCAAAATTAGCAAGTGTTGTTACCAATGCACTAACGAGCCATGTATGTATTATTTGGTTATTCTTATGGAAATCACAGCTGACACTATATGAGATAGCACAAAGCTTGTAGTTCAGTCAGAGAATCTGATTATTGAATCCCTATCACAGTGCTGATACAATGACTGGCCATTTAATTCTTTACCAGTATTGGTGGATGAGGATCTAGAGACTTTGAACTGGACTGTTTTGAGTTGTGTGCAGATACCAGTGTGTTACTGCTTGGTGCCAGGTAAGACGTTTGTTCTTATTGTATGTGGTGCTGTGTGTGGCTGGGTTGTCCTTCTGGTTCCTTCAAATGCCTTTAGACCTCCCGCTTTTCTTTCCTCCTGCTAGTATAGAGCCAGTGTAGCTATATAGAAGCTTTGAAGGTGGTTAATTTAACTGAATAATTTGGCCAAATACTTTTCCTTGCACTTCTACTTCCATCTCACAGCTGGAAATGTTTCTGTTCTAATCTCAGTGTTTCACTCTCAGGGTTGGTTTCGGGGGCATTCCCTTCTTTCCAGTCTGGAGGATCCTGGATGGAGCCACTCCCTCGTTCTTGGTTGAGGGGCTCCTCCTTGGTCTGTCCCCTCACTATGTAAATTGTACTAAAGCCTTATTGCTACTGACTTTGAATCTAGATTGCTTTAGCAACTTCTCGTCGTCAAACTGTCCTCCACTTATTCAAAAATATTTTTTTACCACATAACACAAGCAACAACAGCCAAGAATAGACATTGCCCATTCTCCACTGCAATACTCAAACAGCCCATTACACAGGACCGTTAATGCACGCGCCACACTGAATTTCTAGTGTCAACAGTCGGGCGCGCGCATGCAAGCAGCCACTGGAGCCAAGTTCCAGACCGAGCCAAACACCGCCGGCTAATCTCTGTGCGGCGCCCGCCACCCCTCGTGGCCAATGGGAACCTCTCTTCCGGGTCGGGTTTGCTGAAGCGTGTGCGCGAGCTCAGAAGAAGACCAGGCCGGGGAGGCGGAGCTGCAGCGGCCACCGGCAGAGAATGGGAGAGATCGGCGGTTTGGGAAGGGAAGGGAAGGGGCGGGGCGTGGTTGTCATCGGTGATGAAGTCACATCCACAATCTAATAGCCGTGCAGAGTGTCACTGTCTCCGACGTGTCTGGATTCCCAGTGAGTGGTGGAGGAGGAGGAGGCGGAGAGAGTCAGAGAGCGAGCGCACGCTTCCAACACGGAGGTAACCCCCAGCTCCCCCGTACCCCCATGGGCATTGACATTGGCAAGTCGACGCTCCACAGGCAGTTACCCAACTGTCCCCCTCCGCTGGTGCCAAGAGGGACTTTCATGTGACTGATCACAAACATTGTGCTGAACCTCGGCAGCAGCTCCAGATAACTGGCTGCCACAGACGATACTAAATACAGCTAATCGTTAAAAATAATTAGATAAGCTTGTGGCAGCCTTCTGTACCCGTCGAGGTTCCAGTGTGCTTGCTGTGGTTTTCAGCAGCCTCCAGCATTAACCCCTGAGAGAGTTCATGCGTATCTGATGTACCTGAGGCTCTGGCAAAAATCAGCGGCTCGCCCACCTATTGCCTGTGCAAAGCCTCCAGCGCAGCTTGGAAATGTGCTAGACGGGGTAGGCGAGAGATGCATACCACACACACGACATTGCTGAGATGCAGATATTGCCTCTTCTTCCATCACCAAGTTGTTTTATGGAGATCGGGGAGAGCATATTTATGGCTGAACTTTCTCCCTCTCCCCTTGCTCACTATCTTGCGCTTCGCGGCAGGTTTGAAGCTGTGGCTTGTGTTGGTCTCCAGTTTAAAATGTTAAATGGCTTATATGTGGGCAGTGCTTTTACAGTCATGTTGAATTTACTATTTACATGCCATTTCTAATTTCGAAAAACGAGCGACTTTCAGAAGCAGTTTTTTCTAAAATTTGAAAGATTGTGGGGCTTTGTTATTATAGCTGTTAAAAACTGGATATATGGCTTCTTTTTTTTTTTTTTTTTTTTTTTTGGGGGGGGGGGGGGTTACAGATTTTTGAAATGTGCTGTGTAACCTCCTGCAAGTTGTGTACAGTACTTCCATGCTATATTTTCCGGATACACACAGCCCCCTCTTGAGCCCGGGGATTCTGATTGGTTGCAGATTATTTGTTGCTACTTTCCCCCTCTAAATGTGTACGAAAGGTGGAGATTAGACGGGCCAGTCAGGGCAGCTGGGAGGCCATGATCCGGATCATAATAATCTCCTAGTCTGCCAGTCATCGCCAAGGTTTGCAGGTTGTCTGATGGTACAGGGTAGACAGCCGCCCAGCGCCAGAGACATAGGGAGAGCTGGCACTGTTCAATCCTATTGCATTGGTAAAGCTGACCTAAGAAGCGCTGTTTTATTCATTTTAAATCATTTTGTTTTTCTTAATAGTAATGTATGCTTTAAGCTGCTGGAGATCCCAGTGCACTTTTCATAATACAGATCTTGTGAGGTATCGTCAAGAGAAATGAGGGAAAAAGCTAACGTGTACAAATCATGTATGCCCCCTCCCCCACTATTCCTCTTTTTAGTCAGATCTGCTCTATTTTCTGCTTGTTATAGCTTATGTCTCTATTTGTGTAACCTTTACAGTCGGGTTGTATGCGTTTCCGGTTCTTTTCCTTTCTGTGCTACTAGATCTAAAATACTATTGATTGTTTGGCAACAATCCGACGTTTCGTGCTTGAAGTTTTGGGCGTATGGTGAAAAGTTCGGTACCATATGCATTTTTATAATGACGGGGAATATATAATTAAAAATGTTTATTGTGTGTTGAGAGAGAAAATGTAGTAGGATGGCAGCAGGCCTGCTAGTAGCTGTGTGAGCGCTGATGCCTGTGCCGAGTTTTATGATAGAAATAGAGCGAGGGAGAGACGAGAACCAGGAAGTCATAGAGTGAAACACAGACATGTTTGATCATTATGACATGACGGAGGGAAGGGGGAGAATAAATCGGGCCTACACATTTTTTCAGCCAAATACTACGTACAGCAGAGTCCTGTTTCTTTGGCTTCTATATATCGGGTACATTGCGCCCTTAAAACCGATCTCTCTCTTGCCTGGAGGAGATAGCTATAACGTTCGGGGTCCGATCGATTGTATGGAAAAACTTTCGAGAGAAAAATATGGCTCTTACTGTACAATGCCTCTTGGCTGCGGCAGGCTCTCTTTAGTTATTTTAGTGGAAGAAATGCTGCAGGGAGGTGCTGGCTCCTAAGTTCGGCCTACCGATTTCTAAAGTGTAAAAATTCCGGATCTTTTGCTGACGTAGACAGGGTTTCTCGTGCACTGCTTTGCCTTCCAGTTTTGCTGAAACTCACGGGAAAGTAGTGCATAGCGGCGTCATGTCTTGAATTTTGATGCTTTCAAGCACACAGGAAAGCAAATGGTGGTCTGTATTTGTCTGTTAAACTATTTTAGAAGTCCGATATGGTGTCAAAATGTGTTCCCTAACTTCTGCGGCTCTTCGTTCAGTACTCTTCATAATAATAATAATAATAATCTAGCTGTTTAGGAAATGTGAATTGTTTAGTGATGAATTTACTTTATTATAGACTGTTAGTTTTTTTTTTTTTTTTTTTTTTGCGAGGGAGGCACTTTTTCTTAGGTGATCTCATACTTTGTTAAATTCGATTTTCTGAGTGTCTAGATTTGTTGAACAAAAGGATATGTTTTATGTAATAACCGTTGCTCATTTTTTTAAAGGGTTTCACTTTTTACCTTTGCTATCCAAAACCCAAATAGTAAACGGTTTCTGTCACTTTGCTTCTCAAAAAATCTTAAGGTGATTAGCAGTTAGCAATCCAGAAAGCTTTAATAAAACAAACAAAAACGGAGCATAGATTTGATCACTTATACTGAAGCCATAGGTTTCAGAGATTGTTCAAAATGACCAAAATTACAAAGAGTATTCATTTTGTGTGTACTTTGGCAGATTATTTCAAAGATGAGGTAGAGAGTTTAGTGCAATTATCTTTAAACATTAAGGATTCTTTAATATGCATCTGATCTTATGTTCAGAGTGGTGAAATGGCTTTATTTAATTGTGGCATATTGTGTCTTTTATTTAAACATAGGAATTTTGGAAGAACCAGTCAAGTTACATACTTAACTGTGTTTTAGTCTGGTACTGGCATTCCCTATTATCTCAAAATATTAAGCAGAACCTAAATAAGTCTTTAAGGAATTCCTCAGTAGTTGCAGAATAATAGGGAAAACTAGTGAATATAGCTCTTTCAGTGTAGCACAAGACTTTCAGTCTTGTAGTATAATAGTTACATGTAAGGAGGTGGAGCAGCTGGAGATGTGTGCATTTGGAGCATTGGTATGCTAATAAAGGCACACTTTCTCTTCAGGAGTTTAATTGCTCTTTTATTCCCACTGGCTCTGGTCATTCTTTTTCACAAGTCATTTTGTTGTTGAGAAAAAGTGATGTATCAGAGGGGTCATGATTCTACACACTGTTTTTATGCCTGTGTTTAATATTTTAGCAGCTTGAGGTATAAGATTGTATCAATAATGAGCACATTAAAAAATCCAGCGCATGTATATCATTTAATGTATTTGTTTCACAGAGGGTAAGGGCAGTGCTTCATTAAATACAGTGTTTCTTGAGCAGGCACATCACTCACTAGGATTGACATTACTCTGATATTTCACAGGAAATATGTGGAGTATTTTCAAAGATCTCAGATCTTTTGTTATTTTCTAAAGTGGTTTTGAGCATTTTATGTCAGGTTTGAATAGGGCTTTGACCAACAGCTGAGACTTGGAGATAGACAAGACTAAGGTCCTCCTGCTGATATTTTTTGTTAGGCTAATGGTCAAATTGTCACATTCCTTTTGTAGTGAAATATAATTGAATTTAATTACAGATATCAGAAAAAGCTGGAAAGATTCAGTTTTTTTTTAATTGGACTAAAAACTCAAAAAAGGCACAGTCTAGAAAGTGTGAATGCATTTTTCCCCTTAGTTATTTTTTTTACCCTGCTTTATTATTATTATTATTATTTTAACAAATAAAACATTGTCTATAACCTGTAAGTGCATATTTATATGTTGGGTCTGTGAGTGCTTTCTAGGAACTGTGGGACCACTGGGACTGTGGCTCCAGTAACCTAGAAATCACTGGGGATAATTTGAGAGCGGGAGACTCACCCAGAGGCAGTTGTGTCCCAGTCGGTGGGAGGAGGGTGCTAGTGTAGAGCACTAGCAGCAGGTGGAGCTGAGCTGTGCTGAGGATAGACCCTCCTAAGTGGCCTAGGGGTAACCCCACGTGGGTGGCTAGACGTTTTGTGACAGTAGGTACTTTTGAATTACCTGCTCACTTCCATCCACATGTCCATTCATATCTTTTTTAAAATTGTTTTTGTTTCATCTTTATTCATTATTAACCAATGAAAAAAACAAACCAACTATACAAAATACGTAAACCTTCTGACCACCTACTCCCAACCCCTCCCTCAAAGTATGTACCACCCCCACCCCTCTAACCTACGAAACGGAAATTACAAGAGAGAGCAGAAGAATGAACCACTGGTATAACCTAGGAACAAGTAAACTAAGGGAAAGGAGACAAGTAAACAGTAGAAGAGGGAATACAATGCATCTCCGAGTCCATCGGTTCTCAACAGCCAAAGGCACGGGCTCCCACCACTGTTAATATTGGTGTTTCTATCCTCTCAGAGAGGACATAATTTTATCACAGCGCCTCAGCTCCCCACATACCGCAGACCAACTTTCCACAGAAGGAGCCACAGTCGCCCTCCAAAAGCGGAACAATGTCATCTTAGCTGCCAGGAGCAACATCAGCACTAAGTGGCCCACCTCAGGAGGTGGAAGATCAGCATCAAGCACCCCCATCAAACAGATCTTTGGGTTATCTCTCCAGGCCAATCCAGTCAGTGACATAACTCCAAATTTTGTACCAAAATAACTTAACATGAGGACAGTTCCACCACGTATGCTCAATCTCCATGCATACCACATTTTCTCTAAGACATAACCCCCATATTAGAACGCTAAGAAATTTGTGCCCAATACAGAGGAGTCCGATATAAATGCTGCCTTAGCTGGTATTGAATCTGTTTATATGCAGCCACCGGGATCATCTAATCCTATATAATAATTCTCACCTGCAACGTTCTATTCTTGCTGCCTCAGACCGTGGCTCCTTCGGAGTTGGTCTGCTAGGCTCCGTAGATCGCTGACGTCACTGGACCCATTATGACGAGATCACGGAGTGAAAAAAAAAACCCCTCACAGCTGATCCAAGCCCCCCAACTGCCGGTACCCTCCCCCCTCCGACTCTGGCTCCGCCCATCCCCCTCCGTGCTTGTCGACCCACCCCCCTCCAAAATCGACACTCCCGTCCGCCCCGTACCCCTCTGACTCACATACACACACAATGTCAGTCACAGACGTGCACAAACTTCCTGGCGATGCCTCCATCCATGCTGCTATGCTCCCCACTCCTGACTGGCCCGCCGATCCACCTCTGTGCATGTCGCTCCCCCCTCCTCTGCGGAAGGGAAAATGCTCAACTTGAACGTGGGGGTCCTGGGTCACATCGGCAGCGGGAAGACGTCGCTGGCTTGGCCTCTGAGCACGACCGCATCCACGGCGGCCTTCGACAAGAACCCGCAGAGCTGTGAGCGGGGCATCACCCTGGACCTGGGGTTCTTCGCGGTGCCTGTACCCCAACACCTGGGCGCCAGCAGCAACCACACGCTGCAGTTCACGCTGGTGGACTGTCCGGCCCATGCGTCTCTTATCAGTAACATTATCGGAGG
The DNA here is from genome assembly GCF_901765095.1 of Microcaecilia unicolor. Taxonomy (NCBI): domain Eukaryota; kingdom Metazoa; phylum Chordata; class Amphibia; order Gymnophiona; family Siphonopidae; genus Microcaecilia; species Microcaecilia unicolor. The sequence continues at coordinate 238,537,682 of NC_044032.1, read as the reverse complement.
TAGGAGCGGGAGGGCCCTGGGGCCTAGACCTGACCTAACTGGTGCTATTCACCTGAGCTCCACAGACAGGCTGATAAGATGCATCAGTATCAGCCTGTTCGGTCGACCCGGATGAGCTGCTCACATTTTTCTAGGATATGCACAGGGAGGGGAATACTTTCCACCTACGTTCATTGGGGATGTTTCTGAAAAGTTGACTGCAGTTTTGGATGTAAGTGCGTTGGAGGGCTAGGTTTGCCTCCTAATTTATGTCAGACCAAGAACAGTGATCCAGCTCTGGTTTTGTCCCATGTGCGGAAATGCGGGTTTAAACTTATTTGGGAAATTAGAATTTCAAGAATGCAATGGGGGAGGCAAACCAGCATAACGTTACTCTCTTTGAGTTAACTGTGGCGAGGTGACAACCCTATGACTATCACATACTCTTTGCCTGTCTAATACAATAGAGGAGAGTCTTTTTTTTGGGGGGGGAGGGGGCGCAAACTCCAGTCTTGCCCGCAGGGTCCAGCATTAGATCCTTATTCTCAGTCCCTGTGTTATCTCTGAGCACCCTTTTATCTATCCTAATGTCAGCCCCCTTCTGTCACACCCACTGTCTGCCAGTTTGTCATCTCAAACCTCACATTCAGCCCCTATATCAGACCTATCTTCAAGCCTTATCCCCTTTCTGCCACCTGCCCCACATACTAAGTCGGCCACACACACACACACACACACACACTCTGTCACAGTCTATCTCTCTCTCACTCACACACACACAGTCTCTCTCTCTCACACAGTCTCACACACACACAGTCTCTCTCTCTCACACAGTCTCACACACACACAGTCTCTCTCTCTCACACAGTCTCACACACACACAGTCTCTCTCTCTCACACAGTCTCACACACACACAGTCTCTCTCTCTCACACAGTCTCACACACACACAGTCTCTCTCTCTCACACAGTCTCACACACACACAGTCTCTCTCTCTCACACAGTCTCACACACACACACTCACTCACTCTGTCACAGTCTCACACACACACACTCACTCACTCTGTCACAGTCTCTCTCTCTCACACAGTCTCACACACACACACACTCACTCTGTCACAGTCTATCTCTCTCTCACACACACACACACACACACACACACACACACACACAGTCTCTCTCTCTCACACAGTCTCACACACACACACTCACTCTGTCACAGTCTATCTCTCTCTCACACAGTCTCACACACACTCACACACACGCACATTCACTCTCTCACAAACAGTCACTGTCAAACACACTCTGTCAAACATACACACTCAAAGGAAAACCTTGCTAGCGCCCGTTCCATTTCTTACAGAAACGGGTCTTTTTTACTAGTAGTATATAAATGTGCTCTATGCCAGTACGCCTCTCCCTTAACCTCCCCAAACCAAGCTTCCTAGGTAGCCACATGAGATAAACTGGCAGAACAATGCAACAGAAGCAGACTAGCATATACGTTGGTAATTTCCTTATGTCTCCACTCTTAAAGAGGGCCACTTCCAAATCAGTAGGTAAATGATGCAGATTTGTTAATGCACCTTGCCCCCGCAATGACTCTCTTAATTGGAAATAATGAAAGAAGGAAATCCTGGAAGCTAAAACCTCTTGTAGTTGTTTATGAGAAAGCAGTAAACCCTGCACAAACAAATCCGTACATCGGACAAAAACACAAAGATTCCATTGTCTATAACAAAGTCCGGAAATAGGCGTAGTAAAGGGACTATGTTTCCGCAGCCTGCTTTACAGATGAAATAGACTGGTAAGCCCCATATCTTTTTGGTATGTATGCTATTCCCTCTGTAAGGGCTGCAGAAACAAATGGCACCCTCTCTCCGCTGCTTGAAACTTCTCCAAGGGTACCCAATAATTATGCTCGGGACAAGCAGAATAGTCTTGCAGAGCCCGAAGAATTGGAGCCTGAAAAAGGAGAGGGAAACCCAGCTCCTCAACTGTGGTGTTAAAACAGCAAGGCCTCGGTCTTGTCTGCATTCATTTTAGAACCATAATGTGAAGTGAGATATCTCCACTAAGAGAGGATGGAGAGAAACTTGGGGTCCCTAGTAAACAGAAGCGTGCCATTAGCAAACAGCAAGATTTTGTGGACACTTGCCCACTGCAGTAGGAGTGATAGCTGAGTTTCTACAAATGGCTGTAGCCAAAGGCTCTATCACCAGGGCAAACAGGAGTGGAGACATGGGACAGCCCTGTCGCACACCCCTGTGCAAGAAAAAATTACTAGGTTAAACCCCATTACCTATAATCTGGCTACAAGTCCTGTTGTAAAGACTCCTAACCCACTTCCCAAAACTGCCACCCAAGCCCATAATGACCAGCATCTGAAAAAGCACGGCACAGAGAGGGTCCAAAGTACAGAACAGCATCCAAATAGCAAAAGAAAGCACCAAGAACCTTCAAAATCGGGACAAAGTATCATCACATAACTTGGATAACAGTCTTCCAAAAATTCCCGACTTGGGCCGTGTTTCGGTGCACAGTGCCCGCATCAAGGGTCGTAGAAGTTGTAGTGACTCACTAACTTAAGCACAAAGGGACTATTTTTTTTATTCTAACATATGTGCAAAGGAGCAAGTTTCGCTACTGCACATTCAGTGGAGCTTTCTTTTGCTATTCAGCATCTGAAAAAGGATAGGCCATTCCATGTGGTCAAAAGCTTTTTCTGCGTCTACCGCCATGGCTGCTGCCAGGATCTTAGACTACTGAAGGAAATCTATGATATCAATAGCCCTGCGAACATGGTCTCTCAACAATTGGCCCTTCACAAATCCTGTCAGATCAGCCCCCACTAATTTGGGCAACAGAATCTCAAGTCGGGAGGCTAGAATCTTAGCAAACACCTTTATATCAGCATTCAACAGTGCAATAGGCCTATAACTGGAACACTGAGTGGGGTAACACAACCACCTGTGCCCTATACATAGAAGCTGGCAACTGTTGCACACCAAATACAGCATTCTCCGAGGACAAGCAGGCTGCTTGTTCTCACTGATGGGTGACGTCCACGGCAGCCCCTCCAATCGGAACACTTTACTAGCAAAGGCCTTTGCTAGTCCTCGCGCGCTCATGCGCACCGCGCACGCGCGGCCGTCTTCCCGCCCGAACCGGCTCGTGTTCGTCAGTCTTCTTTTGTCCGCGCTCGGTACGGTCGTGTTTTCGCCGTGTCGTGCCCCGCAAAGTCGACCTCGCGCGTTCGTGTTGTTTAAAAAAAAAATAAATAAATAAAAACCATTCTGTGCGTGGAAAGAGACTCTTCAGTCTCTTTTTCCCCCGCTATTTCCAGCTTTTTCGCCCCGGTAAGTTTTCTTTCGTCGTCGGGGTAGGCCGCTTTTAGGCCTCGAGTCGAAGTTTTCTTCCCCTTGTTTTTCGGGTGCCTTTTCCGCCATTTCGACTTTTGATCTCGCCGGCGTGATTTTTCCGCCCATGACATTGAAGTCTCCCAGCGGCTTCAAGAAGTGCACCCAGTGCGCCCGGGTCATCTCGCTCACTGACAGGCACGCGTCGTGTCTTCAGTGCTTGGGGGCTGGGCACCGCCTGCAGGCCTGTAGTCTGTGTTCCCTTTTGCAAAAGCGGACTCAGGTAGTGAGATTGGCCCAGTGGAACGTTTTGTTCTCGGGCTCTTCGTCGACATCGGCACCGGGGGTATCGAGTGCATCGACGTCTTCAGCGTCCAGAGCTTCATCCTCGGCTGCCAGTGCATCGAGGCATCGGCCCTCTGCATCGGCGCTGAGACATCGGAGAGCTGCATCGACGTCGGTGGTACCGGGACCTCGTCGGCTGATGTCGTCGGACGGTGGTGCTTCGTCTGGAGTGCAGGTGAGGGCTGTCCATTCCCCTGCTGGTGGCGGTGAGCCTTCGGGTGGGTCTCCCCCTACCCTGAGGGCTCCTGCGGTACAGCCCCCCCGAGACCGACCTCCTTCGGCCTCGGCCCCGAGGAAGCGACGGTTGAATTCTACGTCCTCCTCGTCGGTGCCGAGAAGCTCCGGTGACATGCTTCGTTCCAAGAAGTCGAAGAAGCATCGTCATCGGTCTCCTTCCCGTGTCGGCACCGAGAGCTCTGGGTCGCCGAGGGAGTCGGCACCCAGTAGGCATCGGCACCGAGAGGACCGCTCACCCTCTGTCCAGGAGGTGTCGATGCGCTCCGCTCTGGACAGCCCGGAACAGCCTCCACGCCCGGAACAGGTTCTGACGTCGACGCCTGCATCGACATCCATGCCTTTCTCTGCAGCCGCTCTGAACGAGAGCCTCCGGGCCGTTCTCCCAGAGATTCTGGGAGAGCTGTTGCGCCCTACCCCTCCGGTACCGGCGGTGCTTGCGCCACCGGTACCGTCGAGCGTGACGCCGGCTGGTCCATCGCCCGAGGTGAGGTCTCCGGCGTCGGTGCCGCGTGCGGTACCGGCTGCCGTCGCCTCCCAGGAAGGCTCCCCGACTACGTCGGCGGAGGGAGCTTCGCCGATGCGGGCGAGGGAGTCTACCTCTCGACGCCCCCATCGTGGACGTGGCTCCACAGAGTCGAGTCGGGCGAGGTTGCAGACACAGGTCCGTGAACTTGTGTCTGACACCGAGGGTGAGGCCTCGTGGGAAGAGGAAGAAGACCCCAGATATTTCTCTGACGAGGAGTCTGAAGGTCTTCCTTCCGATCCCACTCCCTCTCCTGAGAGACAGCTTTCTCCTCCCGAGAGTCTGTCTTTTGCTTCCTTTGTCCGGGAGATGTCTACGGCCATCCCCTTCCCGGTGGTTGTGGAGGACGAGCCCAGGGCTGAAATGTTTGAGCTCCTGGACTATCCTTCTCCACCTAAGGAAGCGTCCACTGTACCCATGCACCATGTCCTAAAAAAGACATTGCTGGCGAACTGGACCAAACCTCTAACTAATCCCCACATTCCCAAGAAGATCGAGTCCCAGTACCGGATCCATGGGGACCCAGAGCTGATGCGCACTCAGTTGCCTCATGACTCTGGAGTTGTGGATTTGGCCCTAAAGAAGGCTAAGAGTTCTAGGGAGCATGCTTCGGCGCCCCCGGGCAAGGACTCTAGAACCTTAGACTCCTTTGGGAGGAAGGCCTACCATTCTTCTATTCTCGTGGCCAAAATTCAGTCCTACCAGCTCTACACGAGCATACACATGCGGAACAATGTGCGGCAGTTGGCGGGCTTGGTGGATGCGCTCCCCCCTGAGCAAGCCAAGCCTTTTCAGGAGGTGGTCAGGCAGCTGAAGGCGTGCAGAAAATTCCTGGCCAGAGGGGTGTATGACACCTTTGATGTTGCGTCCAGGGCCGCTGCTCAAGGTGTGGTGATGCGCAGACTCTCATGGCTGCGTGCCTCCGACCTGGAGAATAGAATCCAGCAGCGGATTGCGGACTCGCCTTGCCGTGCGGATAATATTTTTAGAGAGAAAGTCGAACAGGTGGTAGAGCAGCTCCACCAGCGGGACACCGCATTCGACAAGTTCTCCCGCCGGCAGCCTTCAGCATCTACCTCTACAGGTGGAAGATTTTTCGGGGGAAGGAAGACTGTTCCCTACTCTTCTGGCAAGCGTAGGTACAATCCTCCTTCTCGACAGCCTGCGGCCCAGGCTAAGCCCCAGCGCGCTCGCTCTCGTCAGCAGCGTGCGCCTCAGCAAGGCCCCTCGGCTCCCCAGCAAAAGCAAGGGACGGGCTTTTGACTGGCTCCAGCAGAGCATAGCCGACATCCAAGTGTCAGTGCCGGGCGACCTGCCAGTCGGAGGGAGGTTGAAAGCTTTTCACCAAAGGTGGCCTCTCATAACCTCCGATCAGTGGGTTCTCCAAATATTCCGGCAAGGATACACCCTCAATTTGGCCTCAAAACCTCCAAATTGTCCACCGGGAGCTCAGTCTTACAGCTTCCAGCACAAGCAGGTACTTGCAGAGGAACTCTCCGCCCTTCTCAGCGCCAATGCGGTCGAGCCCGTGCCATCCGGGCAAGAAGGGCTGGGATTCTATTCCAGGTACTTCCTTGTGGAAAAGAAAACAGGGGGGATGCGTCCCATCCTAGACCTAAGGGCCCTGAACAAATATCTGGTCAAAGAAAAGTTCAGGATGCTTTCCCTGGGCACCCTTCTCCCCATGATTCAGGAAAACGATTGGCTATGCTCTCTGGACTTAAAGGATGCCTACACACACATCCCGATACTGCCAGCTCACAGGTAGTATCTGCGATTTCAGCTGGGCACACGTCACTTCCAGTACTGTGTGCTACCCTTTGGGCTCGCCTCTGCGCCCAGGGTGTTCACAAAGTGCTTGGCTGTAGTAGCAGCGGTACTTCGCAGGCTGTGGGTGCACGTGTTCCCATATCTCGACGATTGGCTGGTGAAGAACACATCCGAGGCAGGAGCCCTGCAGTCCATGCAGATGACTATTCGCCTCCTGGAGCTACTGGGGTTTGTGATAAATTATCCAAAGTCCCATCTTCTCCCAGTGCAGAAACTCGAATTCATAGGAGCTCTGCTGGATTCTCGGACGGCTCGCGCCTATCTCCCAGAGGCGAGAGCCAACAACTTGTTGTCCCTCGTCTCGCGGGTGCGAGCGTCACAGCAGATCACAGCTCGGCAGATGTTGAGATTGCTGGGCCACATGGCCTCCACAGTCCATGTGACTCCCATGGCCCGCCTTCACATGAGATCTGCTCAATGGACCCTAGCTTCCCAGTGGTTTCAGGCTGCTGGGGATCTAGAAGACGTGATCCACCTGTCCACGAGTTTTCTCAAATCCCTGTATTGGTGGACGATTTGGTCCAATTTGACTCTGGGACGTCCTTTCCAAATTCCTCAGCCACAAAAAGTGCTGACCACGGATGCGTCTCTCCTGGGATGGGGAGCTCATGTCGATGGGCTTCACACCCAAGGAAGCTGGTCCCTCCAGGAACGCGATCTGCAGTTCAATCTTCTGGAGTTGCGAGCGATCTGGAACGCTCTGAAGGCTTTCAGAGATCGGCTGTCCCACCAAATTATCCAAATTCAGACAGACAACCAGGTTGCCATGTACTACGTCAACAAGCAGGGGGGCACCGGATCTCGCCCCCTGTGTCAGGAAGCCGTCAGCATGTGGCTCTGGGCTCGCCGTCACGGCATGGTGCTCCAAGCCACATATCTGGCAGGCGTAAACAACAGTCTGGCCGACAGGTTGAGCAGGATTATGCAACCTCACGAGTGGTCGCTCAATTCCCGTGTAGTGCGACAGATCTTCCAGGTGTGGGGCACCCCTTTGGTAGATCTCTTCGCATCTCGAGCCAACCACAAAGTCCCTCAGTTCTGTTCCAGGCTTCAGGCCCACGGCAGACTGGCATCGGATGCCTTCCTCCTGGACTGGGGGGAGGGTCTGCTGTATGCTTATCCTCCCATACCTCTGGTGGGGAAGACTTTGTTGAAACTCAAGCAAGACCGAGGCACCATGATTCTGATTGCTCCTTTTTGGCCGAGTCAGATCTGGTTCCCTCTTCTTCTGGAGTTGTCCTCCGAAGAACCGTGGAGATTGGAGTGTTTTCCGACCCTCATCACGCAGGACGAAGGGGCGCTTCTGCATCCCAACCTCCGGTCTCTGGCTCTCACGGCCTGGATGTTGAGAGCGTAGACTTTGCCTCTTTGGGTCTGTCAGAGGGTGTCTCCCGCATCTTGCTTGCTTCCAGGAAAGATACCACTAAGAGGAGTTACTTCTTTCTATGGAGGAGGTTTGCCGTCTGGTGTGACAGCAAGGCCTTAGATCCTCGCTCTTGTCCTACACAGACCCTGCTTGAATACCTTCTGCACTTGTCTGAGTCTGGTCTCAAGACCAACTCTGTAAGGGTTCACCTTAGTGCAATCAGTGCATACCATTACCGTGTGGAAGGTAAGCCGATCTCAGGACAGCCTTTAGTTGTTCGCTTCATGAGAGGTTTGCTTTTGTCAAAGCCCCCCGTCAAACCTCCTACAGTGTCATGGGATCTCAATGTCGTTCTCACCCAGCTGATGAAACCTCCTTTTGAGCCACTGAATTCCTGCCATCTGAAGTACTTGACCTGGAAGGTAATTTTCTTGGTGGCAGTTACTTCAGCTCGTAGAGTCAGTGAGCTTCAGGCCCTGGTAGCCCAGGCCCCTTACACCAAATTTCATCATAACAGAGTAGTCCTCCGCACTAACCCTAAGTTTTTGCCAAAGGTTGTGTCGGAGTTCCATCTGAACCAGTCAATTGTCTTGCCAACATTCTTTCCCCGTCCTCATTCCTGCCCTGCTGAACGTCAGCTGCACACATTGGACTGCAAGAGAGCATTGGCCTTCTACCTGGAGCGGACACAGCCCAACAGACAGTCCGCCCAATTGTTTGTTTCTTTTGATCCCAATAGGAGGGGAGTGGCTGTGGGGAAACGCACCATATCCAATTGGCTAGCAGATTGCATTTCCTTCACTTACGCCCAGGCTGGGCTGGCTCTTGAGGGTCATGTCACGGCTCATAATGTTAGAGCCATGGCAGCGTCGGTAGCCCACTTGAAGTCAGCCTCTATTGAAGAAATTTGCAAAGCTGCGACGTGGTCATCTGTCCACACATTCACATCTCATTACTGCCTGCAGCAGGATACCCGACGCGACAGTCGGTTCGGGCAGTCAGTTCTTCAGAACCTGTTTGGGCTTTAGGATCCAACTCCACCCCCCGAGGGCCCTGTTTGTTCTGTTCCAGGCTGCACTCTCAGTTGGTAAATTTTTTAGGTCAATCTCAGTTATGTCCTCGCCGTTGCGAGGCCCAATTGACCATGGTTGTTGTTTTGAGTGAGCCTGGGGGCTAGGGATACCCCATCAGTGAGAACAAGCAGCCTGCTTGTCCTCGGAGAAAGCGAATGCTACATACCTGTAGAAGGTATTCTCCGAGGACAGCAGGCTGATTGTTCTCACAAACCCGCCCGCCTCCCCTTTGGAGTTGTGTCTTCCCTTGCTTTGTTTTGCTACTTATGGGACTGACGAACACGAGCCGGTTCGGGCGGGAAGACGGCGCGCGAGGACTAGCAAAGGCCTTTGCTAGTAAAGTGTTCCGATTGGAGGGGCTGCCGTGGACGTCACCCATCAGTGAGAACAATCAGCCTGCTGTCCTCGGAGAATACCTTCTACAGGTATGTAGCATTCGCTTTAAATACTTTCGCCAAAACAGGTGCCAGTGGGGTCTGTGTGATTTTATAGAATTCTAACGGAAACATCCTCCCCTGGGGCCATTCACTTAATAGCATCGAGTACCTCTGACTCTTGGATATTTCTGTCCAACCACTGTTGATCCCCTGCAGAAAGGCAAGGCAAATGCAGAGAGGCAAGGTAATTATGCATCCCGGTTTCTGAAGAGATTACCTCTGCAGTGTACAGCTTTTCATAAAACTTAACAAAATTCCTCTGCAGTACCAGAATTAGTAACCACTTTCCCTCCACGGGGAACCTCCAGATGACTAATCCATATATCACTGTGTTTTTCTGAGTTGCCATGCCAGAAGTTTCCTGGCCTTATTACTCTGCTCCATATATTTTGTGCTTTGGAACATTGCAATAAGTACTCCATATGCTGAGTATCTAATAAGTTAATTCTGTACGCTTACTCTGCAATTGGGCCATTACTTTCCGACCCCTCCCCTGTCTTTTATGTAAATCCTGCAAAGCAGTTATAAGCACAAGTAGCTGCGCTCTATGGGCTACGGGTTTCTATTTGCCTCTTCTGGGATCCCCACTGCATAAGCAACCCCCTAATATAAGCTTTCCCTGCATCCCATAATGTACCCTCTTCAACTTCCCCAGTGTCATTAGTCAGCATATCATCATCTCACCTCTGGCGCATCCAGGCCTGTATGTCTGCATGAAGCAATAAACTGGTATTCGCCCTCCATGCCCTGAGACCCTCCTGATTCTTTTACCAAGAGAAAGAAGCCCTGACACCTGACCATGGTCTGAGATACGGATAAGAGAAATATAAACCTTGGTTCACCGATTTACCTGGTCAGCCAGGCTGAATAAACAGTCTAACCTAGAGTAAGTTTGATGTCTAGCAGAGTAGTTAGGAGTAATCCCTGACTCCAGGATAAGAAGCCCTCCAAACATCTACAAGATTCCAAGTTTGCAAACTTTCTCGCAAGTCTTTGCCCTCCAGAAGTTCTAAACAAGCCCCAGTGCTGGATCTATCCAACCTATCAAAATAACAATCCATATTGCCCCCAATAATGTAAGTACCCACAAAATGGGACAACATTTGATACATAAGCAACTGAAAGAATTGAGTCTTATGTCCTGTTGGAGCATAGACCTTAAGGAAGGAGAGAGCTCTGCATTATCTTTATGTCCGGTAATCTAGAGCCATTGTCCCCAAGAGGATTGTCTTTTTAACAAAAATCACTACTCCCTGAGCCACCCAAAGCACAGAAGACTTGTCCCTATTCTCCCGTAGCCAATTTCAGATCTTCAGGCTCTGTAATCTTAGTTTCCTGTAGCTGTGCAATATCTACTTTAGGAACCCTAAGGTGTTTAAGCATACATTTTCCTTTAATACGACTATTAATGCTACCCACATTCCAGGTAGCTATTTTAAGTGGCCATCAAGAGAGGAAAAATCTATTCTGCCAGATACCAGCACAGTCCATCTCATCCAGCTCCATCTCGGAACCCCACAGCTCTTACCCAGCAATGTAAAATGCTTACCAAAACTCTCTTCCCAGACTTGTACCCAATTCAGCTCCCATCCCTGTCTCCCCTATTTAAACAAACCACCCAACCAACCAACATGCACTCAGACTGCCAAACATACCCCACCCACCCTGAAGCTTCAAGTCCCAAACTCAACCCTTCCCCCCACCCTTCTCCCCATTACCCCCTCCTCTCTCTCTCCCCTGTATCCCATGCACACTTATCTTTGTTCTACCCATCTACCAACCACACAAACCAACCCCTGTTAAAGCACCCCCCCAGTCTGAATACTGTTGGATGGGACTATCCATATTCACCCCCGGCGGAGTAGATGGGGCTGCGGCCTTCCTGCCATCATGTGGCACTTTAGTTGACCGCGCTGCATACATATCTTTAATGGTTGGGCCGACCCGGGACTGAACTTACGCATTTCCCACTGCACACTCAGCAGCTGTGAAGGATCAGCAAACGATGGCAAGCATTTGGTCCCAGTGAAAGGGTCAAAACAACACTTAAATGAGGGGTAGTCTCCAGAGCTTGTTTAGGCACGTCTGCAGTGCATGGCCACCATACTGGAACTCCATTAATTTGTGTCTTCAAAAATTCTATTATATTGGTAAGAAATGACTTTCTTTTGCTAAATTCATTTTGGTCTCTCCTCTTTCTTGTATGTCTCTCAATATTGTTGAGGCATAAAGGCTCTGGCTAGCCTCAGACCAATGTCTTGTTGGCCTGATAGGCTGGAGTGCTGCCTAAGAGTGACCATGTGGTTACGCTCATAGGAGCCAACTTTTCAAAATTATTGGGGGTGCTAAGCCAATGAAAATAACCCCTCCCTGGACACATACATGGAATTTTCTCAATATTGGGGGTGCTCAAGCACCCACAGAGTCGGCTCCAATGGTTACGCTGTACTAAAGATGAGCAAACAGGGCCTTCATGCCTTTTTGTTCTAGTTTCAGAGCTGTTGCCAGCATTAGACAATGTAGATAGTCACCTAGAGGCCAGAGTTGAAGGGCAGCATAAGAACATATGTTCTTCCATTGCTGTCTGAGGCTGCTATTTGCTCCCATTTCTGAATGGCAGAAGAAAAGGAGACGCTGTGGTCCCATGTTCCCACCTTCCCAGTAGGGTTTGACTGAGTTGGAGGGAAAAGGTATGTTGCAGATGCTGGGGTCAAATAGTCAGCACTGCCCTACCCATTTTCCTCCTCCCAAGGCCAGTGGGTGAGCACTGTGGTCCTGTCACTCTCAGGGCCTCTCATCTCTCTTCTACACAGTTCATAGCTGATCTGAATTCATGAAGGAGAGGAGAGGCATAAGTGGTAGGACTGGTCTCCTGTGGCAGAGAGTTAACAGAAAGCCAGCCTCTCAGTCTTGGAGGGAAGGCCAACAGGAGAAGCAGGGAGAACAGCGGGAGCATCTGTCATACTTTTCTGGGCCTTGTGCTCAGAGCTGCTGCTTTGCTCCACAGGAACAGCAAAACTAACTGCAGCTGGTAGGCATGGTTTTACTCTATTCTCCTTTCTGTTCCAGCCCCTGCTACAGTACATGTGGGTTGCTGGGCTCTGAGTAGGTGATGTGAAGGAGTGAGGATGCAGGAATTGGATTGGGGAAGTTGGGTGGGACTCAAGAATTGAGGAGAAGATTAATGGATTGGGGGAGAGTGGAGACTTGGGAATCAGGTGCTGGTGGTAAGGAGAGGAGATATACCGTAGCCATTATCATTAGTGATATTTACCTTATAAGGATAGAACTTTAAATGTTTTTTTTTATTTGTGTGCAATGATATTAGTCTAAATTTTCATGGTAAAATATATTTGTCAAATTTTTATTCATACTAATGCTCTTTTATTTTTCAAGTTAATTGTTTATGTATGGGAGGAGGAGAGACGTAGGGTGTATAATCTTGCACTGGCTCTGCCTAGCTCAGACCTGATACCATGCCCCTGAAGATCCTGATTTGTTCCCAGCAGTCACCTTTTAAATCCCTGTGGATCAGACTGATCCCAGCAGCTTAAAGATTGTGTACTGTACTATGGTTCTGAAATGAAGGACATCATAACGCTGCTGATTCTGTGTTTATAGTATCTGTAAAGTAACCCTGTTCAGATGTTGGTAGTGTCAGTGGAAATTAATCGCAATATTTATGACCTGAACTGGATAATTTCTGAAGTGCTTTGTTGGACAGGAGTTTTATGATTTAATTTTAACAAGGTGAAAATAACCTGTTAATTATTTATGATAATCCTGCTGTATGTACAGAAACCTTGAATTCCTTTTAATCCTTGCCAGACCAGTTCAAATGGGTAATGTCTTTCCTGACAGCAGATAGACGCAAAGTTAAACTGTTTGACTTCTGGTTTCACAAGACTGCACACAAAAGCCAATCAGTATTCTGTGTCTCCAGGAGATGGATGGATGTTATGTTGCAACAATGAAGAACATCTCTTGTGCCACAGGCCCTGGGGGGTCTGCTTCCACAGTGAGAGCCAGGGGTCAGGGTGAAAAATGGATGGCAGTCATATTGTAGCTGATCTTCTCACATGGAGAGCCAGTCTTCATGGGCTACTTTTCTTCCTGTAGCACTGAAGTCCGTTTTGCCCTCTGAATTAAGGGATGCAGAAGTTTTGTACAGTGTGTGTGAGCTATAGGAACTGCTTACAAATCAGAAAAGGGGCAGCAGTAGGATGCCAGAAGGGGCAGAACCTGGTTGAGCCTCAGGACTTGGCCAGGTAAGGACTCACCCAGGTGTGATAGGGGCTCACCCAGGTGTGAAAGTCATAGTGTTGGGCCAGAAGTAACATACCTGGTACCTAGCAAAAACGTTAAGACAGGCACAGGACCTAATTACCTGCAGATGAGGGAAGTAAGGTTTGGATTCTGACTTTCCCTTGATCAGTGCTTGTGACATTGGCAGCCCTCCTGAGTTAAGTTGATGGTGCTTTGGGCTCTCTGCTACAGCACAGAAGTATGACTGGTCATGGTGAAAGGCTTTAATCACATGTGTATTATATTTTGTACAAACAACAGTATCAAATTATATTTCTGAAATCTTATACAGCAGGAGCCTCCCTCCAGCTTGGTAGATTCCCCAGCCTGTTAGTAGGTAGAAAGAGGTAGGCACCCAGAGGAGGAGGAGGTAGTTTGGCTTTCTGGCTCTTCAGGGGAGAGAAGCAGTCTCAGCTCTTGTCTGTCTACTAGACCGTTATAACAGCGGTTCCCAAGCATGTCCTGGGGAATACTCAGTACACCAGAAGATAAAAGTAGTAGGCAATTTATTAAACAATAAAGATAAAAAATCATGTCGGATGTAACACATATTGCCTATGCAAGGCTGCATCAGGGACAGATGACTGTTGAACAAACATGAATTGCAAGAAAAAAAAAATCATAAAAACTGAATTTATATTAAAAACAAAATCTTAAAAATAGAAACATAATTCATCCATATAAAAAAAGGAAAAACATGAATATTAAACACACAGCTGGTAGTTTAAGAACATTAATAATCGAGACTTGCATATGTGCACCTTAACAGGAATTGTATTGACATCTTAGGAAATGTGAATTCAACAGTGAAAGAGGAAACTGATACTCATTCTGATACATAGCAAAGTGTTCTGTTTTGTAATAGTTTTAAAACCAAACCATAGAGTGGTAAAATTGAAATGGGAGAACCAGATATGACTTACCTAGAAGGAATGATTGAAACATACTTCTCTCTAGAACTAATAATAATGGCAAATCTTTAAAAAATGTAAAAAAAATATTAAAATTAAATGCAAGGTTTAAAAAAAACTAGATTAGGATCCAAGATGGCACCTGGAGCAGAAACGCGTTCTTGCTAGCTCCAGACTCCCAGCGAAATTTCTGGCAACTGGGTAGTTCCTCTGACCAGAAATGGGGAAGGGGAAGGCGAGTATGCTCAACTCCACGAGTCGGGCGATTCCCCCCCCCCCCCCCCCACCATGCGCCAGACGACGCTTGAGGAGCTTGGACTGCAGACGCCGGGAGCCCAGGGAAACAACACGAGGGGACCAACGGAAGACCAGGACCATAGTGTGGAGGAAGTGATGCTTTCTCTTACCTCGTTTACAGCACCTCCGAGATCAGGAATAGAACTGGTGGGAACGGTGTTACAGCAAGCTGAGTCGTCCGAAAGTGGGAAAAGTTCAGTAGCTGAGTGTGGAGGACCTGCAGCCATCTCGACTCCTGTGGAAACAGCTTGTGCTGGAAAACAGGTGTGTTTACCCTGTCTACCAGCAATATCACAGAATAGTCCTACCGGAGGGAATGGTGGAGAAATTACACTGGCTGTAATTACCCTAGAAGTATTATGGAACGCAATCCAGGGAATAAATACTACTCTCAAACAGATTTCTAACTCCCTTCAAGGAGAGATGATGGGAATTAAACAAACTCAAGATCAACTATCCGGGAAGATAGAAGAGCAAGCTACCAGGGTTGAAGCTCTAGAACATGAGGTAAAATCTTCTAAAGACTCGATTGTGGCAATAATAAAAGATAACTACCAAATTCACAAGATTGAATACTTAGAAAATCAAGTCAGGAGAAACAATTTACGTTTATTGAACTTTCCTAAGTCCCCCATTATCTCAGCTTTTGAAATGTTGAAAAAATATCATAAGGAACTTTTGGGCATTCCATCTGAAGCTTTCCTTGTCATCAAGCAGATGAAGCCATTACGTATGTAACATAGTAACATAGTAGATGACGACAGAAAAAGACCTGCATGGTCCATCCAGTCTGCCCAAGACAAACTCATATGTGTATACCTTACCTTGAATTTGTACCTGTCCTTTTCAGGGCACAGACCATATAAGTCTGCCCAGCAGTATTTCCCGCCTCCCAACCACCAGTCCCGCCTCCCATCACCGGCTCTGGTACAGACCGTATAAGTCTGCCCTCCCCTATCCTCGCCTCCCAACCACCAACCCCTCTTCCCCCCACCTGCTCTGCCACCCAATTTCTGCTAAGCTTCTGAGGATCCATTCCTTCTGCACAGGATTCCTCTATGCATATCCCACGCATGTTTGAACTCCGTTACCGTTTTCATCTCCACCACCTCCCGCGGGAGGGCATTCCAAGCGTCCACCACCCTCTCTGTGAAAAAATACTTCCTGACATCTTTCCTGAGTCTGCCCCCCTTCAATCTCATTTCATGTCCTCTCGTTCTACCGCCTTCCCATCTCCGGAAAAGATTTGTTTGCGGATTGATACCTTTCAAATATTTGAAAGTCTGTATCATATCACCCCTGTTCCTCCTTTCCTCCAGGGTGTACATGTTCAGGTCAGCAAGCCTCTCTTCATACGTCTTGGAACGCAAATCCCATACCATCCTCGTAGCTTTTCTTTGCACCGCTTCCATTTTTTTAACATCCTTCGCAAGATACGGCCTCCAAAACTGAACACAATACTCCAGGTGGGGCCTCACCAACGTCTTATACAGGGGCATTAAAACCTCCTTTCTTCTGCTGGTCACTCCTCTCTCTATACAGCCTAGCAATCTTCTAGCTACGGCCACCGCCTTGTCGCACTGTTTCATCGCCTTCAGGTCCTCAGATACTATCATCCCAAGATCCCTCTCCCCGTCCGTGCCTATCAGACTCTCCCCGCCTAACACATACGTCTCCCTTGGATTTCTACTCCCTAAGTGCATCACTTTGCATTTCTTCGCATTGAATTTTAATTGCCAAACGTTAGACCATTCTTCTAGCTTCTTCAGATCTTTTTTCATGTTTTCCACTCCCTCCGGGGTGTCCACTCTGTTGGAAATCTTGGTGTCATCCGCAAAAAGGCAAACTTTACCTTGTAACCCTTCGGCAATGTCACTCACAAATATATTGAACAGAATGGGCCCCAGCCACCGATCCCTGAGGCACTCCACTACTCACCTTTCCCTCTTCCGAGCGAACTCCATTCACCACCACCCTCTGGCGTCTGTCCGTCAACCAGTTCCTAATCCAGTTCACCACTTCGGGTCCTATCTTCAGGCCGTCTAGTTTATTTAAGAGCCTCCTGTGGGGAACCGTGTCAAAAGCCTTGCTGAAATCTAAGTAGATTACGTCCATAGCACGTCCTTGATTTAATTCTCCTGTCACCCAGTCAAAGAATTCAATGAGATTCGTTTGGCACGATTTCCCTTTGGTGAAACCATGTTGTCTCGGATCTTGCAACTTATTGGCTTCCAGGAAATTCACTATCCTTTCTTTCAGCATGGCTTCCATTACTTTTCCAATAACCGAAGTGAGGCTTACCGGCCTGTAGTTTCCAGCTTCTTCCCTATCACCACTTTTGTGAAGAGGGATCACCTCCACCGTTCTCCAATCCCTCGGAACCTCTCCCGTCTCCAAGGATTTATTAAACAAGTCTTTAAGAGGACCCGCCAGAACCTCTCTGAGCTCCCTCAGTATTCTGGGGTGGATCCCGTCCGGCCCCATGGCTTTGTCCACCTTTAGCTTTCCAAGTTGTTGATACACACTCTCTTCTGTGAACGGCGCTCTATCCACCTCATTCTCAGGTGTACTTTTGCCAGTCCCTCTCGGTCCTTCGCCAGGGTTTTCTTCAGTGAAAACAGAACAAAAGTATCTATTTAGCAAATTGGCATTTTCGTCATCATTTTCTACATAGCGTTTTGTTGTATCTTTTAATCTCACAATTCCCTTTATAGTCTTTCTCCTTTCACTAATATACCTGAAGAAGTTTTTGTCTCCCCTCCTTACATTTCTAGCCATTTGTTCTTCCGCTTGCGCCTTCGCCAGACGTACCTCTCTCTTGGCTTCTTTCAGTTTCATCCGGTATTCCTCCCCGTGTTCCTCCTCTTGAGATTTTCTATATTTCTGGAACGCTAAATCTTTAATCTTTATTTTCTCAGCCACTTGCTTTGAGAACCATATCGGTTTCCTTTTTCTCTTGCTTTTATTTACTCTCCTTACATAAAGGTCTGTGGCCCTGTTTATTACTTCTTTTAGCCTGGACCACTGTCCTTCCACTTCTCGTATGGGTTGTGTCCATCAACCAGCAAGGGGAGATAGAGAGCACTCAACTTTTCACAGTGTCTCATGGCCAGCTAGCTCCACTGCCTCTTCAATATTCTCTATCTCCCCAAGCAGGGTGGCTGCAGCTTCTTCGAGCTCTATCAAAAATCTGCCTGGGGGTGGCTCCTGGCTTGCCAGTTGTTAGCCGGGGTGTTAGAGGCTATAGCAACTTCACTTTGAAGGCACATAGGTCAGCCCTTTCCCTGTCCTTTCCCACTCAGTGGATGCAGGTACATTGGTTCGCCTTTCCCTGCCTTTTCCACTTATCTGAGCCTCCAGAGTGTTTTTATTTACCTCTTTTTGCCTCTGCTTTCCTCACAGCGTTAATAAATAAATAATTAAAGTCGCGTCACGCTTTAGCGCAGCGATCTTGGAAAAGAGGTTTTTTTTCTTGAGATTCTTCTGCAGGGCCGGAGCTGTGATACTCGGTCTAGTGAGGTAAGAGTGTTTTCTGACTTCTCCGGGGTGGGCCCGCAATCGGGACGTTTTTGGCGTGAACCGCCATTTTTGAATTTTACTGCCGTTTTCGGCGATGGCTGCGGAGACTGTAAAGCGCTGTTCTAAATGTGGCAAGTGCAAATCAGCAGCGGGGCTCTGTAATTCGTGCTGTACAGACGGTAGAGCCGGCCCGAGCATGGCGAGCGGCGATCTTTTGCGCTCTGAGCTGGCAGCGGATGCCATTTTGGATTTTCCACATGGCGCGGCCTCCATTGCGACGGAGAGCCCTGAATCCGGGGGGGGGGGGGGGGGTCCTCTGAGTGAGGCTAATAATAGAGTTGATAGCCCTGGGCAGGATCCGGGCGGTCAGGGAGTGGTTTTGTTTTAATGCTGCCTTTCTCAGGCAAGAGGGTATCCGGGTTCACCCGTACCTAGACAACTGGCTCATCAGAGCAGACTCAGAAAAAGAGAGTCATCTAGCTACAGCCAGCCACTCTCTGGGCTGGGTCGTCAATATAGCCAAAAGTTACCTGACCCCCATCGCAATCTCTAGAATATTTGGGGGCCAGGTTTGACACAGCCTCGGGCTATGTGTTTCTTCCCGAGCAAAGGCAGTGCAAGCTTCAGAATCAGGTCCGTATGCTCCTGAGGATGCCCCGCCCGCGAGCATGGGACATTGTCCAGCTGTTGGGATCGATGACGGCCACCTTGGAAGTGGTGCCATGGGCGAGAGCGCACCTGAGACCTCAACAGTATTCTCTACTTCAACGATGGTCTCCAGTATCTCAGGATTATCAGTGCAGACTTTCTTGGCTCCCTGCGGCCCAACTCAGTATGGAGTGGTGGCTCTCAGACAGCATGTTGCGGCGGGGAATGCCGCTGGCGCTCCCCGATTGGTGCCTAGTGGTGACAGATGCCAGCCTGAAGGGCTGGGGCGCACATTGCCAGGGGAAGCATGCCCAGGGTCTGTGGACGCCCGACGAGTCGGAGTGGTCTATCAACTGCCTAGAGTTGAAAGCGGTGTTTCTGGCTCTTCTGGCCTTTCAAGTGACCCTGGAAGGATTGGCTGTCCGAGTGATGTCGGACAACACGACAGCAGTGGCCTACATAAATCGACAAGGCGGCACTCAGTGCAGAGCTCTAGCCGCGCAGGCCGAACAAATTTGCCACTGGGCCGAGCTACATCTGCAGTTTCTGTCAGCAGCTCACATTGCTGGTCAGAGCAACGTGCAAGCCGACTATCTAAGCAGGCATCAGATCGATCCAGCGGAGTGGGAACTAGCAGACGATGTATTCCTGCAGATATGTGCCAAATGGGACAAGCCAGTGATGGATCTTATGGCGACCAGTTCCAATGCCAAAGTCCCGTGCTTCTTCAGCAGACGGAGGGATCCTCGCTCTGCCGGGTTGGATGCCTTGACTCAACCCTGGCCCCTGGGCTTGCTGTATGTCATCCCTCCGTGGCTCTTGGTAGGGCGAGTGCTCCTGTGGATTCGGCTGCATCCAGGAGAAGTGGTGCTCATCGCCCCGGATTGGCCCAGGAGGCCTTGGTATGCGGACCTCCGACAGATGCTGTTGGAGGCTCCCTTTCCGTTACCTCTGGTTCCGCACCTGTTGTCACAGGGTCCAGTGGCCATGGAGGACGCCTGCCGCTTTGGTCTTATGGCATGGCGATTGAGAGGGCGCAATTGAGAGATAAAGGCTACTCAAATAAGGTAATTTCCACTCTCCTGCAGGCCCGTAAGCGCTCCACTTCCGTGGCTTATGCCAGGATTTGGCGCCAGTTTGAAGTCTGGTGTGTTTCAAGAGCGCTTTCTCCGTTGCGGGCTCCTGTCTCGCCGATTCTGGACTCTTTGCAGGATGGTGTACACAAAGGCTTGGCCTATAATTCCCTGCGGGTGCAAGTGGCAGCATTGGCCTCCCTGCGTGGTTGAAGGCATGTCCTTAACTGCTCATCCAGATGTGGCACGGTTTCTTAGAGGGGTGCTTCGGCTCCGTCCTCCCGTGCGGGCACCTTGTCCAGCTTGGAACCTGGGGTTAGTATTGAAGGCCCTTCAGGGGGCTCCCTTTGAACCGCTTCGGCGTGCTTCAGAGAAAGATTTGACACTGAAGGCCGTCTTTTTAGTGGCGAGACGGGTGTCAGAGCTCCAGGCGCTGTCCTGTAGAGACCCTTTTCTGCAATTCTCAGTCTGGGGTCACGGTTCGGACCGTGCCTTCTGTCATGCCTAAGGTGGTTTCAGCGTTTCACCTAAACCAGCCTGTTTTTCTTCCCTCCTTTGTTGAGAGGAGTTTCCAGATTCATTTGGGCAGTTGCACCTTTTGGATGTGCGCAGGACTCTGTTGCAGTATCTGCGAATTAGAAATTCTTTCAGGACCTCTGATCATCTTTTTGTGCTGTTTGCAGGTCCTCACAGAGGGTCTTCAGCGTCTAAAGCCACTATTGGCCGTTGGCTCAAAGAAGCTATCTTTTTAGCATATCTGCTGTCTGGCCGGGCTCCGCCTGAAGCCTTTAGGGCACATTCCACAAGAGCGATTTCCTCTTCCTGGGCGGAAACTGGAGCACTATTTCTTCATGAGATTTGCAGTGCTGCAACCTGGGCTTCTAAGCTCTCTTTCGCCCGACATTACAGGCTGGATGTGGCTGCCAGGAGGGATGCGTGTTTTGGAGCACAGGTGCTAGCGCGTGGTGTGGCTTGTTCCCACCCTATTTAGGGATTGCTTTGTTACATCCCATACGTAATGGCTTCATCTGCTTGATGACAAGGAAGGGAAAATTAGGTTCTTACCATGATAATTTTCTTTCCTTTAGTCATAGCAGATGAAGCCATGAGCCCTCCCTGTATGATTGTCTGTATTGCAGTGATTCTGGTTTTAGGTGCTGTTCTTGTTTCCTGAAGTTATATTCCTTCCTTGGGGAGTCAGAAAACAGTCTTCAGGATTCTTGTTACAGTTATAGAAGGATGAGTTCATTCCCTCCAGGTGGATGCAAGTATTCCCTCCATTTATACAAAGTGGAGGACGAGTTTATTCCCTCCAGGAGGATGAGTTCATTCCCTCCTTTTGAGTTTATGCCCTTGTTAAGGGGCCATCGTTCGCTGTGAGGAAAGTTCATGTTATTTCCATTGCGGTTTGCCATACTGCGTTGGAAGCTTCAAATACTGAAGAGGTAGTGGAGCTAGCTGGCCATGAGGCACTGTGAAAAATTGAGTGCTCTCTATCTCCTCCTGCTGGTTGATGGACACAACCCATATGTAATGGCTTCATCTGCTATGACTAAAGGAAAGAAAATTATCATGGTAAGAACCTAATTTTCCCTTTCCTCCAGTTATAAAGGCTCAGTATATTACAGGAACTAAGAAATTGATTGACTCTCTACAGCTAGATTTAAATCTTATGGATTTTCTGGAAAACTCTATGGAAGTAATTTCTGAAAGAACTACAATGCTGGTATCATTTGCTTTAGAACCTGAGAACAGTATTCTTAGATTATATTTCCGTCATATGAATGCTCTTTTCCTAGGTTAGAAAATACAGATTTTTCTGGAGTTGTCCAGGGACACTCAAAAAAGAAGAAAATAGTTCTTGGCATTAAAACAAAGAATTCTTACCTAGGAGGAATTTTCCTCCTTAAATTTCCTTGTAGATGTATTGTCTCAATGAATTCCACTAACTATGTTTTCTTCACACCTGGGAAATTATTGGAATTTATAAATACTAAAGAATAATTTGGGGATATACCAGATTGCATTACGCTACTCGGCTGTGTATTCCTGAACTCCTTCTACTCTTTGATTATTACGTGAGTTGGATATTATTGTTAATTATATTTCCTAGTACTTGGATCACCTATTGTGGACAAATGGTTTTCTGAATTCCATATATTTGTGTTATTGCATAAATGTAAATGTTAAATTTATAAATAAATAATAAAAAAGCAAAACAAAACTAGATTATACTTGTAAAATGCAGGAATATCAATTGGAAAAGCAAAGGATAAAGTCTTGAATAAGTCGGATTACTCACAACTAGAGAGCAGTTGCCTTTTACCTGTCTTCGGGCAGGAGTGATGCTCAGTCTGGCGCTGCCACAGAATGGCACCTCTAGCGGTAGTCTTGTGAGACTCCTGCCAGGGATCATATTTCCGTATTAGGAAACATGACCTCTATCAATAGTACGCCATTTTATGGCTGGCACCGGACTGAGAGGAGCATCTAGGCATTGCTCCTGTCCGAACCTACCCCTCCCCGGACTACCAGTGGTTAAAAAGGTAGCTCTTTGAGGAGGTCGAGGGCTATCTGGACAGTAGGAGAAGGGGAATGGGGGCTCAGACCTTTTGGGGGGGTGGAGGGTTCAGGGTCTGTAAGTGGTGGGGTGTACATCGTGCTCTGCTTGCCTAGGAGCATCAGGCTCTGGCTTTGCAGCAGAATGCTCCCGGGTTAAAATGCCACTTGTAAGGTGGCTCACAGGCAGAGTTATTTTTTTAAAACGAGATTCAGCAACCTGCAGGACTGAGATGCTGCAGGTTGATGAATCCCATGGGAAATCGGAGTATGGTAAAAGGTTATCTTTTACCACAACTTGATAACTAGCTCACTTGATTTCATGTGCAAGCCAGCATAGTAGGTCCAATGCCGATAATTCAAGGCATTCCAGTGGCATGCCGGGACTCAGTCTGTATCCTTGGGTAGATTCCATGTTGTCTCTGTCAAGTCTGAGCAGGCAGTGTTTTTACAGCACTTTGAAGAATTAGAGTCTTAAAGTATTTATTGGCAAAAGATTTGGAGAGTTTAGTACATATGTTTGATACTGTTGTTTATACATTGATGATTGCAGTGTGTTGTACAATGGTATATCGCTATGTAGTCTGAAGCAATTATACTCATTCAAAATGTAGCAGTAAAGTTGTTAGTTAATGCCATACAATTTGATAATGTAGTGCCATTTTAAAGGCATCATTGACTTGTAGTAACTTTTCTGGATCAAGTTTAAGATCCTTTGTCTTGCACATAGAGCACTAATACACATTTCCCCTGGTATTTGGCTAATTGCTTAATCTTCTCAGGCTTCTTTGTTTATTCCTCTTCTTACTAAGGGCCAGATGCAGTAAACTTAACGAGCCATTAACGAGCAAGTAGTAAACCCTGGCATGCACTAAAGGCCATTTTCCTATCATGGTAGCAGCTAACGAAAACGGAATGCAAATGATCCAAAAGAGCTGCACAACAGTTGCAAGGTTATTATAATGAGATGCACTAACGTTTACTGATTCCCCTTACCGTCGAAAACCTAATGTGAGGTCTGCACCTCTCGTTAGGCTGGGGCTGCTGTGAACGGACCCATGGAGACCAGTGGGAAAGCGCTGAACACCCATATAAAAAAAAAAAACAAGCTGCATGTCCCAAGTGCTCGTCAGGGACGTCCTTCTAAAGTGCCTAACATGGGCGTCCTTCAAGGACGTCCTGACGTGCACTTGGCTTTTTCCTCCCCCCGTCCTATGGACGTCCTTTATGGACACCCTTCATTATATATATATATATATATATATATATATATATATATATATATATATATATATATATATATAAAAAGAGCTGTGCCTATGGACGTCCTTCGCCCCCTTCCCCCCTGCATTGAAATGACAGCTTCCCGCAGTCCCGGCCTCCCTGCTATCCTCCGCCCCCCTTCATCAGACGAGGGTGGGCCAAAGAGGAAAGGAGGGAAGTCCGAAGGGAAGCGATCAGCTGTTACTTCCTGAAGTGCCTTCATACGCGACGGAGGTGAGAGGCGCTGTGAGGGCCCGGCCCGGTGGCAGACGGAGGGGGGCGGGTGGAGGGGGGGAGAGGCGGCGATCTCAGGGGGGGCGGGGCAACGGGGGGTGCGGAGGATGGTGGGGAGGCCAGGGCTGCGAGAAGCCGTCATTTCAATGCAGGGGGGAGTGGCGGCGGCGACCTGGGGGGGCAGCTCGTCTATTCCATCGGTTAACAGTCTACTGGCCGACTGTTTACCAATGGAATAGAGAATGCGAGTGAGCACAATGAGCAGCTCATATGCATGCCCGTTCCTTACTGATTCGCTAAGGGAATCGATAAGGGAAGGGCTTTAACAATTTGTTAGTGCATCTTGGCCTAAGGCTTGCTTGAAGTGTACTCGCCAGGCTGTTTTCATGTGTTTGTCCTGTCCCTGTGGAATATATTGTCTCTCTATATTGGAAACATTTCTTAAACAAATTTAGCAGCCCTTTTTTACTAAAGCTTAGTGTGTGCTAAATGCTATTCCTTGTCATCAAGCAGATGAATCCATTACGAATGGGTTGTGTCCACCTACCAGCAGGGGGAGATAGAGAGCACTGAAAACCATAGTGCCTCTGGGCCAGCTACCTCCATCTGCCTCTCAGTAGTCTCTGTCTCCCCAGCAGGGTTGGACGCAGCTTATTCAGCTCCTTCAGAAATCTGCCTTGGGTGGCTCCTGTGCTTTTGCCAGTTGTAGCAGGGGTTTTGTGGCTGGTGGTGCCCACTTTAAAGGCACATAGGTTCGCCCTTTCCCTGCCTTACCCGGCCCCCGATGTGGATGCAGGCATATAGGTTTGCCCTATCCTTTCCTTTCCCACACTCTTCTCTGTGGATGCAGGCACATTGGTTCGTCTTTTCCCTGCCTTTCCCACTCTCCTGAACCTCCGGAGTGCCTCTGTAGCTGTTGCCTCTAACTTTCCTCACAGTGTTAAAAAAACAAACAAACAAAAAAATGCGAAGCACTTTTTAGCACTGCGATTCTGAGGCTTTCTTCTGTCTGTGCAGTGTGACCGGAGCTCTGGGTCTGGTGAGGTAAGAGAGTCTTGTAGCTCCTACGGGGAGGGCCCGCAATCGGGACGTTTTTTGGCGCGAATCCGACATTTTGAATTTTCCGCCATTTTCGGTGATGGCTGCGGAGGTTGTTAAGCGCTGTTCACGTTGTGGCAAGCGCAGATCCGAAGCGGGGCTCTGTAAATCGTGCTCTTCAGACGTCAGGGCTGGCCCGAGCATGGCGAGCAATGTTTCTTCCCGCTCGGTGGGGCTAGCAGTGGGCGCCATCTTGGATGTGCCGCATGGCTTGACCCCCACAGGTGCGGAGGGGAACCTCGGATGGAGGCTACCAGAGGAGCTGCTTACCCCGGATTGGAATCGGGAGGCCAGGGTGAGCCTTTCTCCCTTGAGTTTGTGTTGCTTTTACATAAAGCGTTCATGTTAAAAAGAGCTCTGCCTCAGATGTCTGACTCTGCGTTATACCTGGTTCCCCTCCGGTGGAGACCGGCCCGGGATTGCCATCATGCATTTTTTCCCCAGACAGCTGGCCGCAAGACAAGCGCAGAAGGTTCAATTCCCCTTCAGAAAGTGGCGCACCCCCCTTTCCCCCCGTGGTCGGGCTGTGGGTATTCTGAGGGGTCTGGCAGGCCTTCGTGGTCCGAAGAGCTAGAGGAAGGTGTAGGATTGCCACTGGATCCAGATGATCCCACTGCAGTTAGGATTTTCCAGCACGAGGAGCTGCCAGCGCTTATTTCTGATGCCCTGCAGGCCCTGTCTATTGAAGATCCTGTGATGGGCGAAGCCTCCTCTGGTAATCCGAGGATGGCAAGTACTAAGAAGCCTACTCGAGCTTTTCCTTTGCATGACTCCATCCAAGAGCTTATTTCGGCTCAATGGGCTGACCCTGAGGGGCCTTTGAAAGTTGCCAGGGCAATGGGGCACTTATACCCTCTTAGTGAGGAGCACTTGGCACGCTTGGCCGTGCCTAAAGTGGATGCCCTAGTCACAGCTGTGACGAAGAAGACTACCCTCCCAGAAGAGGGAGGGGTCGCCCTGAAGGACATGCAGGACCGGTGTCTGGAATCAGCAATGAAGCGGCCCTTTGAGATTTCAGGCCTAGCCTTACGGGCATCTGTGTGCAGTTGTTATGTTGCTCGAGCCTGCCTCGCTTGGTTGCAACAGGCAGTGGAACAGCCCGGAGGTGGCACCGCGGATGGAGTCGGCCTTGTCATTTTTGGCTGACGCCCTCTATGATCTGGTCAGAGCTTCGGCTAAACAGATGGCTGTGGCGGTGGCCGCTCACCGCCTTCTATGGCTACGGCATTGGGCGGCTGACATGGCCTCTAATCAAAGGTTGGTGAAGGTGCCCTTCCAGGGCCTTCTCCTATTTGGTGAGGAGTTGGAGAAAATTGTCAAGGGCCTGGGGGATGATAAACCCCAGCGCTTACCTGAGGATAGGTCGCGGCCTTCTTCCAAGGGTCAAGTGGTTCCCTCCTTTTCCAGATCTCGCTTACGTGAAGCTCAAAGGTACCGCCCGGGGTGTTCTTCTGGGTTTAGTTCACGTGCCCGTTTTCAGCAGAGGAACTCCTTTCACTTGGACAAACGTTCCGCAGCGGCAGACTCAAAGCCTGGAGTTCATGGATGACTCTCTTAATGATGGTGCGCCGGCCCACTCCTCGATTCTTGCAGTTGGAGGACGTCTTTCCCTCTTTCTTGTGGAATGGGTCAAGATTACCTCAGATCAGTGGGTTTTGGACCTGATCAGAGATGGCTACAGATAAGAATTCAATGCCCCGGTGAGAGACGTGTTTGTGGAGTCCCGATGCGGCTTTGCCGTCAAACGGGTGGCGGTAGAGGAGACCTTGCAAGGCTTGTTGCACCTCGGGGCGGTGGTCCCTGTGCCTCCCGCCGAGCTCGGCTACGGCCGTTACTCCATTTACTTTGTGGTGCCGCGAAAAGGAGGGTCTTTTCGATCCATACTCGACTTAAAGGAAGTCAACAGGTCACAGAGTGCGGCATTTTCACATGGAAACCCTGAGGCTCCGTCATTGCGGCGGTACATTTTTCACATGGAAACCCTGCGCTCTGTCATTGCGGCGGTACAGCCAGGGAAGTTTCTCACATCTCTAGACCTGAAAGAAGCCTACTTGAACATTCCTATTTGGCCCCCGCACCAACGGTTTCTCTGGTTTGTGGTGCGGGGAAAACATTTCCAGTTTCGGGCCTTGCCTTTTGGCCTCGCCACAGCTTCCCGAACCTTTTCCAAGGTAATGGTGGTGGTAGCTGCTTTTCTCAGGCGAGAAGGTATCCGGGTTCACCCGTACCTCGACGACTGGCTCATCAGAGCAGACTCTGCAGAAGAGAGTCATCATGTAACAGCCAGAGTGGTCTCAGTACTTCAATCTCTGGGCTGGGTCATCAATATACCCAAAAGTCATCTGACCCCCTCTCAATCTCTAGAATATTTGGGGGTCCGGTTCAACACAGCCTCGGGGTTTGTCTTTCTACCCGAGCAAAGGCAGTGCAAGCTTCAGAACCAGGTCCGTCTGCTCCTGAGGATGCCTCGCCCGCGAGCTTGGGACATAGTCCAACTGTTGGGGTCGATGACGGCCACCTTGGAAGTGGTGCCATGGGTGAGAGCACACCTGAGACCTCTGCAGTGTTCCCTGCTTCATCGATGGTCTCCAATATCTCAGGATTACCAGCGCAGACTCACGTGGCTGCCTGCGGCCCGGCTCAGTATGGAGTGGTGGCTCTCAGACAGCATGCTGCGGCAAGGTATGCAGCTAGCGCTTCCGGTTTGGCAAGGGCTATTCCAACAAGGCCATCTGCACTCTCCTTCAGGCCCGCAAACGTTCCACTTCCGTTGCCTATGCTCGGATTTGGTGCCAGTTTGAGGCTTGGTGTGCTGCTAAAGCGATTACACCCATGCGGGCTTCTGTCTCGCTGATAATTGCCTTTTTACAGGATGGATTACAAAAAGGCTTGGCCTATAATTCCCTGCGTGTTCAAGTGGCAGCCTTGGCATGTTTTCGGGGGAAGGCCGCTGGCCTCTCCCTGGCTGCGCATCCGGACATTGCACGGTTTCTTAGAGGGGTGCTTCGGCTCCGGCCTCCAGTGCGGGCCCCTTGTCCAGCTTGGAACCTGGAGCTAGTATTAAAGGCTCTACAGTGTTCGCCCTTCGAGCCGCTGAAGCGAGCTTTGGAGAAGGATGTGACTCTAAAGACAGTCTTTTTGATGGCCATTACATCGGCGAGACGAGTGTCTGAGCTCCAGGCGCTGTCCCGTTGAGACCCATTTCTGCAATTCTCAGAGTCCGGAGTTATGGTACGTACTGTGCCTTCCTTCCTGCCTAAAGTGTTTTCAACGTTTCACCTAAACCAGCCTATTTTCCTGCCCTCCTTTTCTAGAGAGGAGTTTCCGGAATCTTTTGGTCAATTGCACCTTCTAGATGGGTGTAGGGCTCTGTTGCAATATCTGCGCATGTCAAATGCTTTCAGGACCTCTGATCACCTTTTTATTTTGTTGTCAGGTCGTCGCAGAGGGTCTCCAGCGTCTAAAGCTACTCTGGCTCGTTGGCTCAAAGAAGCTATTTTTTCAGCATATCTGCTGTCTGGCCTGCCTCCGCCTGAAGCCTTTAAGACACATTCCACAAAAACGATTTCCTCCTCTTGGGCTGAAACTGGAGCACTCTCCAAGAGATATGCAGCGCAGCGACATGGGCGTCCAAGCTCTCTTTTGCCAGAAATTACAGGCTGGATGTGGCTGCCAGGGGGATGCGCATTTTGGACACAAGTGCTGGCACGTGGTGTGGCCTGTTCCCACCCTATCTAGGGATTGCTTTGGTACATCCCATTCGTAATGGATTCATCTGCTTGATGACAAGGAAGGGAAAATTAGGTTCTTACCTTGGTAATTTTCTTTCCTTTAGTCATAGCAGATTAATCCATGAGCCCGCCCTGATTGATTGTTTCATTGATTGATTAATGCTGTTTTGGGTTCAGTTTTTTCCTGTAGATATGTTCCCTCATTGGGAGAAGTCTTCAGGATTTCTGTTCTGTTACAGGAGGTTGAGTTTGTCCCTCCTTTGAATTACTGCTCCTGTTCTGGGGCGTTCGTTCGCTGTGAAGAAAGTTCATATTATTCTACTTTGTGGTGTAACACTGCTTTGGAAGCTTCAAATACTGAGAGGCAGATGGAGCCAGCTGGCCAAGAGGCACTATGGTTTTTAGTGCTCTCTATCTCCCCCTGCTGTTAGGTGGGCACAACCCATTCGTAATGGATTCATCAACTATGACTAAAGGAAAGAAAATTACCAAGGTAAGAACCTAATTTTTCCATGTACTGAGCTGGCTTCAGTATTTTTCATTTTATTCATGATGTCCATGGAATATAAAATGGATATGATCACTTTATTGAATCTTA
This sequence comes from Microcaecilia unicolor, assembly GCF_901765095.1. Lineage (NCBI taxonomy): Eukaryota > Metazoa > Chordata > Amphibia > Gymnophiona > Siphonopidae > Microcaecilia > Microcaecilia unicolor. The sequence goes on along the minus strand of NC_044032.1, from coordinate 238,508,297 downwards.
ACTACTTGTAATATATAACTTTATTTCACATCTAATTTGTCAGCCCTGACCCTAACATTTTTTAAACCAGTTGTCTGTCTTTTGCAGAATGAATTGTTCGGACACTTCAGTTAATGAAAGTTGATTTGAATTGGATTACAGCCACTTTCTTTACTGGTTTTCACATGCCATATGCAATTCAGAGCTCATCAAACAGAGAATATCTGAAGATAGACTGCATAACCCATGTAGTCTATCTGTTTCCACTTCCTGTTGTAATATTGCTTTCCTTACTTCATCCCTACCAAATGTAAATGAGTCATTTGTGCTTAGTCCTTGTATTCTTGAATTCAGATGCTGTTTTTATATGTCACCTTTTTTGGAAAGCTGGCCATGCATCTACCTCACTTTAAGTGAAGAAATATCTTTGTTTTTTTCTAAATCCATGCTCAGTTAGCCTCCACCATGGTCGCAATTAAAAGTGTTGCATCATGTGGTTTATCATTTGTAGAGGAATTTGGCTGGTTGTCATACTCTGGCTCTTGTTTTTCTTCTCTAGTATGTATTCAGATTTCTCCATATAGAGAAATTTCTCTTCATGATTGCTCACATGGTGTCTACATAATCTTTGGGCAATTCAACCTCCAGAATTAATAAATCCCAATAAATTAAGTAAATAGATAATAGTAGTTCAGAGAAGATCCCAACATGAGTTGTATAGAGAGATAATTGCCTCATTTTTCCTGCTCATTGTACCTCTTCTAAGGCACTGTAGAATTCGTCTGACGTTATTCATTAGTGCTGATTGCATTATTTGGCTATTTTGAGATCATTGGACATGGTAACCCCATATCTCTACTACTGGATGCACATTAGTACCTTAAGTCCCAACATTTACTCTTTTTGGATTTTTGTACCCCACATGCATAGAAATAAGGATCAATAATAACGTGATATCTTTTTAATTGGATAATTAAAAAAAATTCTATGTATTCAAGTGAGCTAACATGGCTGTTGCACCTGAAAATGCAGGATGAGACATTTCTTTATTAAATGTTAATTTACACTTAACTGCCCCTCAGGTTGTCTTATGTCACTGTTCTTCCAATTTATTTGACGTATCCACATTTCTTGTTGAACAGAATGTGACCCAGGATTAATAATCCTTGTGGCAGTTCTCTGTAGCCTCCCTTTTCTTAGTGCAGTGCTTCTTAATCCTCTCCTAGGGGCACACCAAGTGGCAATATTTAAAAGGAAAGCAGTGAATGATAGTCTTTTAAATGATTCAATTTCGTTAGCATGCTGGCAACTCTTTTTATACAGTTCAAACAATTACTGTAATACATCTGTTGTGGTTCATGTTTCACACCGTGGCTGTTTCAAGGGCTAAGTAGAAATTTTAAAAGGTGAGGCCAAGGGCACCCATCAACCCCTCGCCATTTTTTTCAAGAGATCTGTAGCAGCCATAGGGTATGCCTTCATCCTTGCTCACCTGCCTGCTAGAAGCCTGATGCTCTGAAAATTGCTCCTGCCTAGCTGAGTAGGTGGGGAGGGGGGGCTGGAACAGGGGACATAGGCTTGGGTGGTCTTGGGTAAACATCAAGAAACCACTGGGAGAGCTGTAAGCCTGTCCTTTTGCTTTGGATGGTTAGGTGGGGGGGGGGGGGGGGGCGCGGTGAAGTGTATGTTCTGGCTAGGCAGGCATAATTTTCAGGAAGGGTGTGGGGAGGTTTGTGCCTTTGGTCCACTACAGACATCTTGTGGATGGGAGGGAGATAGCAAGCACCGCTAGCCCCCAGTTTAATTTTTATTTAATTGTGTGTATGTAGGAGGAAGGATGGGATCTCTTGGATCACAATTTCTTTTATAAATCAAGAGGAGAGAACTTAGGGGGTCTTTTACTAAAGCTTAGCTCGAGTTATCTGCAGAAGGGCCCATTTTATTTCTGTGGGCCCTGGGCCCTGCTGCAGATAACTCGAGCTAAGCTTTAGTAAAAGACCCCCTTAGCTAGCTAGCACTACTTTTCAGTGCTAGACAGGTAAGCTTAGACACCTGTATCTTTTTTCAAGTGCTTAAAATTAAAATTACGTTCGAATCCTTTATCCTTTAGGTAATGGTTTAATAATGAGTATCCAATGAAAATAATGATGTAGTGAGGGACCATCAGATATTTACTGAGCCTTACTTTTCAGCTACAGACTGTTTCTCCTAGGTTCTACCTTTCATTGATCACCGACTCTCTAAAAAAACCCCAAAACCTTATTGTTTATTTGAGTTTTAATATAAGAAGTCCCAATATATTCACATACATCCAGTGATGATCTGTATACAAACAAATGAATAAATAAACCCTGCCCTTTCTATCTCCAAACTGCTCCCTACCTGCCACAAACTTCTAAGTCTACCACCCTCACCTCCTATTAGTGCTCCAAGTTCTTACATTACTTGCCTTTTCCTAACAATGGCTTTCCTGCCTCCCTCATCCACTCCATTTTCCCACTCACTCTCGCTGACAATTCCATCTTTATTACAAAGAATATTTCCTTCTATCATCTGGGGGTTCAAGACTCTTCCGGTTTGAGAGCAACACCTGTTCTGCCCCCACAGTTGTGTGTGCATGTTTATATTTATTGTATTTGTAAATAACTCGAGCTAGCATCAACTTCCTTATAGGACTTGTGATATCTGTTTTTCATGGGTCACCCCTTGTATGCAACTCATTTGCTCCAGTCACTTAAATACCAGTCAAGACCATGCTTCATCCCTCTAAGCACATGCTCTGAGCCTTATTGGTCATTTCCTCAGCCCTTGGTCTTATTTCAGAGCAGAATCCATCTTGGGGCTCAAAAGAGAGATGCCCTCAGCTTGGTCCCTTTCTCCCGAGAAAGCATCATCTTTTTTTTTTTCTCCAGAGAGGCCAATTTCCTTTTACAAGACCCAATAGCCTCCCTTTGTAGCCTTCATCTATCTAGCCAATAGGCAGAGATACCCTTTCCACTAAAGTTTAACTTCTGTCTCTGCAGTAATTCAGAATCCATTTCTCCAGACACTTAGCATCCACTCCTTAAGTCCGGCAGTCTTGTCGCCCAGCTAATCAGCATTCAGCTCCATGGACTCATCCTGCCTGGAAAGAGTTCTTGTTTTTCAACTATTTGCATGTAGTAAGTTATTTGTTTCACTTATTTTCCAATGAACAGTTGAAAATTAAGAAAGCGGGTCTTCCTTTGGATGGTGGTTTGGTTTAGATGGTTGTTTAAATAGTGAATGGATACATATTGTTGGATCAGCACAACACCTTCTTCCAGTTAAGATGAGTTTCATTTTTATCCAAGACCTGGGATCAGCCTCTTGCTCCAAAGGTGAATACGGAAGTAGCTGTGTTTTGGCCTGCATCTAAGTGAATTGAGATTTTCAGTGTCCCCTCACAGTTGACCCTAGAACTCTTGTATCATCAAGCATGCATACACAATATGGGATAGAGTCCCCTTCTCACCACAGCTCCAGCGTTCACCACTTTCACCATTTCATCTTTTGGAGTCTACTGGACATCATTTAGCCTCTCATCAGTATCTTATAATGCTGTCCCACAAAGCTAATAGATAAGGAGAATGTCCAGGAATTCCTGTAACCCTCCACTCTCCCCCCCCCCCCCCCCCAAGTTCTTATTCTATGCTTTCCATTCCCCTATAGGCTCTTTATTTCTTGAATGGTGCTAGAAACCCTATTTACTCTTCCCTTCATCTGAGGCTGCAAGAATACCTTCCTCTCTAAGAACTTTTGGTTTCCTAGGAAACTCCTTCCCCTTAGCAAGAGCTATTGCCTTGAGCTGAAAAAAAGTGTAGAGGGGCATTTTCGGGGGAAAAAAAGGCCAGAATTAGGATGTTTAGCGAGGGGGGGGGTGTCACGTGATGGCTGTGACCTCAATTGATGCCTGGAGGCTGCTGTCCTCTATCATGAAAAATTGGTGTTTATACCTGCTTTTCTCCCTACATTGGACCCCAGTGAGCATCACTAAGTGGGTTAAGGCTTGGTGTAGCTGCCGGAGGCACCATGGCGTCTTGGAGGGACGCTGATTCGGTTATACCCGCCAAGACCCGGAGGCCTGCCAGAGAACGTGGAAAACAGCCATGTGGCCAAGATGGCGTCTGAACCTGGTACGCTGAAGGAACCCCGAGAGCTATCCATAATCACACTGCAGGAGGCTGCGTTCAAGGCGATAATACGGAATATGGTAGACATTCTAGATGACTAAGCTGCACGCCACAATGGACAAGCTCAAGGAGGGTATGGCAACGCAAAATGCTCACTTACAGCAGGTGGAGGATAGTTTTGCATCAGGAGGACCTTGCCACTGCTATGTCCTCCCAGGTGACAGCGCTGGAGAAGTGCTGCAGATATTTAGAGGAGATGACCAAGAGATTAGGAGCCATTACAACAACATATAGATTGTGGGGCTGCCGGAAGGAGTGAAAAAGAGAGAGAGAGAGCTGTAGGACCTAGTAGAATCATGACTCCCTCGGGAGTTGGGCCTGGAAATGGAAGGGAAGTGGCTGCGAATCGAGCGAGTGCACTGCGTGGGTGTGCTCCGGGACCAAAATGCCAGGCCCTGTCCAGTAGTTGCCCGAATCCTCAACTATGCTGAAAAATCCCAACTTCTGGCTAAGTTTCGCCAATGCAAGGAAGTGGCATACCATGGATCTAAACTGTTTCTGGTTCAAGATTTTTCGCTTCATATGTCAGACCACAGAAGAAATTAGAGGGACATGTGATCGGAGATAGTGTCTTACTGTGGATTAAAAACTGGTTGAAAGATAGGAAACAGAGAGTAGGGTTAAAAGGCCAATATTCGCAATGGAGAAGGACCGCCGCTTTTTAACATATTCATAAATTACCTAGAGATGTGGGTAACTAGTGAGGTAATCAAATTTGCTAATGACACAAAGTTATTCAAAGTTGTCAAAGCGCAGGAAGATTGTGAAAAATTACAAGAGGACCTTACGAGACTGGGAGACTGGGCATCTAAATGGCAGATGACGTTTAATGTGAACAAGTGAAAAGTGATGCATGTGGGAAAGAGGAACCCAAACTATAGCTATGTCATGCAGGATTCAGCGTTAGGAGTCACGGGCCAAGAAAGGGATCTAGATGTCATCGTTGATGATACGTTGGAACCTTCTGCTCAATGTGCTGCTGCAGCTAGGAAAGCAAATAGAATGTTGGGTATTATTAGGAAAGGGATGGAAAGCAAAAATGAGGATATTATTCTACCATTGTATCGCTCCATGGTGCGACTGCACCTCGAGTATTGTGTGCAATTCTGTTCGCCGCACCTCAAAATAGATATAGTGAAATTAGAAAAGGTGCAGAGAAGGGCAACAAAGATGATACAGGGGATGGGACGACTTCCCTATGAGGAAGGGCTGAAGAGGCTGGGGCTCTTCAGCTTGGAGAAAAGGCGGCTGAGGGGAGATATGATAGAGGTCTGTAAGATAATGAGTGGAATGGAAAGGGTTGATGTGGAGCATCTTTACGCTTTCCAAAAATACTAGGACAAGGGGGCATGCGATGAAGCTGCAGTGTAGTAAATTTAGAACGAATTGGAGGAAATTTTTCTTCACTCAACATGTAGTTAGACTCTGGAATTCGTTGCCGGAAAAAGTGGTTAAGGCGGTCGACTTAGCAGAATTTTAAAAAGGCCATAGAATGTTATTGAATGGACGTGGGAAAAATCTGCTATTTCTGGGATGGGTGGGACAAATTGTTTGTTCTTTTGGCCGCTGTCTGAGACAGGGTGCTGGGTTCGATGGACCCTTGGTCTGTCCCAGCATGGCGATACTTATGTACGACCTGCGCAGGCGCCTATCGCCATACTGTTCTCAGTTTAATAAAGGGATTAAATTCTCCAATATTATTTATTTATTTCAGATCATTTATACCTCGCCTTTTGCCACAGGTGAGCAGCCCTAAAGCGGCTTACAATGAGCTAATAAAATAAATACAATTACAGGTACATTACATTAGTGAGGGGCGGGAGGACAGGATGAGAAGGGAGAGGGAAAGGGAAGGGAGACAAAGATGGACGGCAGGAGGCCAAAAGGGATGATGGAGATCCAGGCAGAGGAGATTGACATGAGCAGGTCCAGCAAGGCGATCCTCACACGGGAGCTGCAACAGTGCCCTGCTGGAACACATGAAGCACAGAAGAAACAGCAACAACATGCAGACATCCACAGCAACGGAGTCAGCTGCGCAGGAATCAAAATGGTGGAACAAACGGTCGTCCTCCGCAGCTCCAACCGTCGGGCTCTCCAGACCAAGGACCTCCTCCACTGTTCCCCCATCAGGCCGACAGAAGAGGAAGAGCCGGTGATGTCAGCAGTGACGTCAACTCCAACACGACGGCCAGAAGAACGAGAAGGCAGCAGACTCCCATCGAAAAAGATGAGGAATGAGGGAGAGGCAACAGTGCAGCAACCAGCGGTCAACGGTTGGCAGGCCGTGCGACAGGAGGCTCGGCAGAGCACGCCGAGGATGATCGTGTAGAGCGATGGAGACCGGCGGCACGGACGAACCGAAGGAAGCCCGAGCAAGGAAACACCGGCCCGGACGAGCACCCTGTACTGACCCAGCTACCGCACCGACAGAGCAAAACAGGCTACCCGTTGGCACCGAAACACCGACGGCAGCCAGCTGCTCCCCGAATCAACTTGCTCCAAAGCCGATGGTAAAAGGAGTCACAGATCGATCACCAAGGACCCTGAAGATCAAAATCGGGCCAGATCCCTGTCAAACAGCGGGCAACTTCGAGATGGTGTCAGGAGCCGATGGATCGTCAGCCTGTTAAGCAGCTGCCTTCTATCCTGCGCGAGTGCATGCTGTGCATAACAGCAACACATTGTTCATGGAAACACCGGGGGAGCTCAAGGCTTTCTTGGAGAGGCTGTCCTGCGGGATATTGAGAAGATCTACTCAGCTTGTCTGGACCTGTTTGTGGGTCTGGCAATGTACTCTGGCAGTGTACTCTATATAGGAGCCGATGAGGAGTCACTGGGTGGACAATCTGCTGCACTGCTCTGGAGTACGAATTATAATCGACTGAATACCGGGCAGGCAGTGTTTGTGTTTTTGTTTTTTCCTTAGCTGTCATCCAATGGTCACCTGCATTTGTCTCTAGACATTGTTTAGACAGTTTGCACATTTGTGGATTGGAATCTCAGGTCAAGATGGACGGAAGATGCACTGCTGATTGTTGGTGAACCTTATCAGGGATGTATAGAGGTTTGACTAATGCTACAGGCTGCTACCAGTACCAGTTGCGGCTTGGTGAACAGTTCTGTGCCTCGGGGACTCCTGCTGAGGATCTTGTTTGCCATTTGCTACCTGTTTCTTATTTGATATATTTCTTCATATATTAAGGTAGAATAACTGTGTTGCATATCATGCTGGGTTGTTCCTGATGTGGGGGTTGGGGGTGGCTTTTACATATGGGGAAGTTGTAACACTGTGTGTTCCTGGGGGGGGGGGGGGGTTGTTGAGTAATTCAAGGGATTGTGTGCGGTGTGAGTGATAGGAGGAGGGGAGTGGATGTTGTTGCTTCTACATGATTTGTATGTGTGGTATGTAATTTTTGGATGTCTGTTGGAAGTGGGGGATAGGTGGGGTAGGGGATTAGGGGTATAGTAGGGGGTAGGGACAGGGGGGAATTCTTGGGTACCTGGGAAATCTTTTGAGGTATTTCTAGTTGCCTTCTCTGTGCACGGGTTAAGGCAGATAGGGGTGGTGATGCTGGGACGCTGCCCCTTATGCTGATCCTTTTTCTAATAGTTTGATCAGCATGTGTGCCCGGAACATGATTTATGAGTAATCTGAGATTTGGCTCTTTAAATGTAGATCGCATTCATTCCCCTATTAAACACACTAAAATTCTAACATATTGCTCCAAAATGAAGGTAGATGTCATGCTTTTGCAAGAGACTCGCCTATCACACGCGGAACACTTAAAGCTGAAGTGCAGTTGGGTAGGTGAGCTAGCTTATTCCTCCTTTAATGGTAGACAAAGTTGGGGGGTCGTTATTTTGTTTCATAAAAAGCACCCGGTTGCACTACACAAGCTGGTTCAGGATCCGGATGGCCGATTTGTGGTGTGGGTGGGGGAGGTGGCGGGAGAAAGGGTTGCTTTATGCTCAGTTTACGTTCCTAATGTCTACTTCCACTCTTTCTCCTCCCGTTTGCTAACACAACTCGCGTCAATTAGTGGATATCAGTTAATTGTGGGGGGAGACTTTAATATCACTATGGACCCACTTATAGACTGCCGTCCAGCGAAACCCAGGGCATATGCATGGGAGGATAGGGGTGTGAATTTCCTCTTGCATGAACTGGGCCTTTTAGATATCTGATGGGTGCTCCATTACACTTTTTTTCTCTCAGGTGCATGCATGGCTTGACTATCTGCTCCTTGCTCCCTCTCTTCTCTCCAAGGTGGCAGCTGCTGATGTCGCTGACGGGGCAGTCTCAGATCACTGTTTAGTATGGGTGGATATTTGTTGGCATCAGGGAGGGGGATCGTGGTGTGGTTATGGCGTTTGAATCCTACTCTATCTGGACCCCAATTTTAGAGCAGTTCTGCTCCAGGCTTGGGACCATTATCTCCTAGAAAATGACCCCGATTTGGTTGACCTCATTACATATTGGTAAGCGGGTAAGGCAGTTTTAAGAGGGAAAATTTTGGCCTACACTGCTAAAACCCGCAAAGAACGGGAACAACGCCTACTGGCCCTGATTGACCAACTGCAGGAACTTAGGGGCGAGCACATTCTTACCTGGGCTGAGGCAGTGAAGCAGGAATACAATGCTGTCCGTCAGCAATTTAATGACCTTTTAAATGCAAGGGCTACTCAGGATATCCATATGTATAAATATAATCTTCAAGATTCTCTTGGGTCTCCTCTCTTCTAAAAAGGTTTTTTTTATATTTTAAAAAAGGAAGAACGGAACAGGCTCGTTAAACTCCTCTGCAAAATGACGTGTGCAATTGTAGAATACAATTGCACACGTCGTTTGGCAGAGGAGTTTAACGAGCCTGTTCCGTTCTTCCTTTTTTAAAATATAAAAAAAAACTTTTTAGAAGAGAGGAGACCCAAGAGAATCTTGTTTTATCACTTACCTTGGAGTACATACTTCAAGCCACACTCTCTGAGGTTTTAAAGACCCCTGAAGCAGGCCTTTTGGGCCGAAACACGGCCGTGTCGGGTCATTTTTTATGAGAATTTCGTCATTTTTTATGTGAATAAACATATTTGGTATCCTCATTCAATTTCCTCACTTTTTTCTCCATATCTCACGGTTTCGTGAGGGTTTTTACCTCCTGTTTGTTTTATCTATAACCTAAATATAATCTTCACCATTGGGGAAATAAGGCGGGGAGGTTGTCCACGCTGGTGAAGCACAGAGGGGCGAAGCAGATAATAACTAAAATACGTACACGAGAGGGGAGAGTGATGCGTGCTGTAGAGGATGTCCAGAATGCCTTTATGCAGTTGTATAAGGCTCTTTATGATAAAGGGGAGAGTGACCGAGGACAGCAAGAGCTATTTTTTTGGGACCTTAATTTGCCTCAATTATCACAAGCACATAGGGACGCCCTAAATGCCGGAAGTTTGCCAGGCTATCCAATGCCTCAACCTAGCGAGAGCGCTGGGACCTGATGGCTTGGGCCCTGAGTTCTATAAAATCCTTGACGAGAGAATTGGGCGTCCTTTCCATGAGCTTTGCCATCATTTGTGTACAACTGGGGAGGCAGGAGGAAGACTGGCTCAGGGTGGCACTGGTCAAAATGGTCATGCTTCCTAAAATACTGTACCCATTGCAGCTCTTGTCCCTATGGATCTCTAGACGGGAGGAGGAGCTCTATAGAGGGACTATAGGGTCTTTTATATGGGCAGGTCATAGGGCACGGATTGGCTATATCAAATTGACCCACTCTCAGTTTAAGGGGGGACTCAATCTGCCGGATCTGCCACTCTAAAACGTGGCAGCACTGCTTAGGTGGATTCATGAGCTCCATATGGAAGTCTACAAATATATGCGCCACATTATATATGTGTTAACGTCTGTGCTTTCCTCGCCCTCTGGTGGCCAGAACGGGTGGCTGCTATGGACCATCACCCGTTCCAGATTTCAGCTCAGTCCGGTCTGGATCTTCCAGGCTGCCAGGTTTGCTTGTGTTGTTTGAGCCTGCACAGCACCCATAGCTGCCTGGTGATTGCAGCAGCTGAGCCTCAACTGCTTCTGGGCTTATTAGCCATCTTGAAACATTTCTGCTTTGCCTTTGCATCGTCTAAGGCCCTGGTATGTTGGGGTGCTGGTGCACTTCTGCTGTTTCCAGTTTCTAGTTTATTCCTGCTTGATTCTTGTCTGTTCTTGCTAGTCTGTGGATAGTTAGATTAGATGGTTGTTTGTTGGCTTGTCTTGTCTCTGAGTTGTAGTTCGGTGTTGGTTGTCTGTTTGTATCTTACTGGCTGCTTTGCAGCGTTTAGTTTTGTGTCTTGTTAGTGTTTTGCTCCCTGTTTTAGTGGCTGTTTTCAGCTTTCAGCCTGTCCTTTGTCCTATCCTTTCCCTGCCTTGCTGTCCCTGTGCTGCCTAGCTGTTATCCAGTTCTGCCCTGTCCAGTAAGTCCTGCCGGCCACCTGAAGCCTGGAGCTCGACTCTTGGTGAAAAGTGGCCAGGTGCAGGTGAAGCCTAACTGTTTGTCAGAGATCTGCCCTGTCTCTAGCGTGGGGGGCACAACCTAGTTTCCTGCTTGTATACGTGACAATATGGGAAGATTGCTCTCAATCTTCTTCGCTTGGGGGGGGGGGGGGGCCTCTGGTGCATCTCCCTTCCTGGCAGTGGTTGACAATCCTTGCTTCACTATGAGACAAGGCATGACTTGATTTAGGGTATGGGCAGGGAGGGGTTGTTGTTATGTGGGCCATTTCACAGTACCAGAGGGGGATACCTTCCCATCGTTTGAGCAGGCACAGGAGCGGTGGCAGCTTTCTCGCTCAGATTTCTTGGCATTCCTGCAGTTGCGACACTATTGCACTCCCTTGATCCCCTCTGGCAGTCGAGGCCTGGTTTTCACCCTCCTGGATAAACTCTTTTGCCAGTTTCCTGCTCAGGCAAACAAATTGGCAGCGTGGTATGCCTTGGGCAGGTAACAACGTCTCGCTCCTTCATTTGCTTGCCTGGCCCAATGGTGGGGGGAGCAGCTGGGGGAAGATCTGTCTGAGGCGGAATTGACCACCTGTTTTGTGTCGGCCTCTAAAGCTACTCCTAGTGTGAACCTGCAAGAGATGCAATTCAAGCTACTGCATGGAGCTTATATTACTAGATCTAGGGGGAAACAGATGGGCCTTTGGGATGATGATATTTGTATATGTTACCAGTGCTCAGCGGGTACTCTAGTTCACCACTTTCTGGAATGCACGAGGTTTAGTGAATTCTGGACTGGAGTGTTTGGCTCTTTGGAGCGTGTGGTTGACATGCCTATTGAATGATCTTATCGAGTGTTAGTTTTGGGGTATGAGTCATATATGCACAGTCAGGGGATTTTTGCCTCCCAGGGTTGTTTTCTGTGTGTGGCGCTAATGCTGGCCAGAAAGATCATATTAATTCACTGGGTTGCTGAAAATCCGTGGAATGCAAAGATGCTCCAGATGGCCCGCTGAGAAAGGGAGTGGCTTAAGTCCTCCAGTAGCATAAGTACATAAGTATTGCCATACTGGGAAAGACCAAAGGTCCATCGAGCCCAGCATCCTGTTTCCAACAGTGGCCAATCCAGGTCACAAATACCTGCCAAGATCCCAAAAAAGTACAAAACATTTTATACTGCTTATCCCAGAAATAGTGGATTTTCCCCAAGTCCATTTAATAATGGTCTATGGACTTTTCCTTTAGGAAGCCAAACCTTTTTTAAACTCCGCTAAGCTAACTGCCTTTACCACATTCTCTGGCAATGAATTCCAGAGTTTAATTACAAGTTGAGTGAAGAAAAGTTTTCTCAGATTCGTTTTAAATTTACTACATTGTAGCTTAATCGCATGCCCCCTAGTCCTAGTATTTTTGGAAAGCGTGAACAGACGCTTCACATCCACCTGTTCCACTCCACTCATTATTTTATATACCTCTATCATGTCTCCCCTCAGCCGTCTCTTCTCCAAGCTGAATAGCCCTAGCCTCCTTAGTCTTTCTTCATAGGGAAGTCGTCCCATCCCCGCTATCATTTTAGTCGCCCTTCGCTGCACCTTTTCCAATTCTACTATATCTTTCCTGAGATGCGGCGACCAGAATTGAACACAATACTCAAGTTGCGGTCGCACCATGGAGCGATACAACGGCATTATAACATCCTCACACCTGTTTTCCATACCTTTCCTAATAATACCCAACATTCTATTTGCTTTCCTAGCCGCAGCAGCACACTGAGCAGAAGGTTTCAGTGTGTTATTGACGACGACACCCAGATCCCTTTCTTGGTCCGTAACTCCTAACGTGGAACCTTGCATGACGTAGCTATAATTCAGGTTCTTTTTTCCCACATGCATCACCTTGCACTTGCTCACATTAAACGTCATCTGCCATTTAGCCGCCTAGTCTCCCAATCTTGTAAGGTCCTCTTGTAATTTTTCACAATCCTGTCGCGAGTTAACGACTTTGAATAACTTTGTGTCATCAGCAAATTTAATTACCTCGCTAGTTACTCCCATCTGTAAATCATTTGTAAATATATTAAAAAGCAGCGGTCCTAGCACAGACCCCTGAGGTCTGATTAGATCTTGTTCTCAGTTGCGGAGTATTGTTGGATATTTTCCATATTCTTTTGTTTAGTGATTTGTCCTGCACTTCAATAAAGATATTTACAAAAAAAAAAGAAAGGTCCGTCTTAGAGCCATTTTCAAACAGGAAAAGCGTCTGGGTTTCCATTTAGAAAATGGCTCTAAGATGGACATATTTGTAGAGAAGATGTCTAAAAAGAGATATGCACAGCTTACAAACGCCAAAAAAACAGGCACTAGAATGTCAGTCTGGCATTATTTTGAGAGAAATGACCACACATATGTCCCTGCAGATCAGAGGGGCAGCCTAGTAGTTGGTGCAGTAGACTTTAAACAATGGCACCCTGGTACAATTCCCACCATAACTCCTTTCTTTTGTATTGTGAACCCTCCAGGAACAGAATAAAACCCACTGTACCTAACTGTGGGGCTCTTTTACTAAGCTGCGTAGACACGTATGCACGTCCTACGCGCGTTAATTTTGAACTACCGCTCGGCTACCGTATGGCCTGGGTGATAATTTAATTTTCTACAGGTGCCCACTACGTGCACACTATGCGCCCTGGAAAATTTCTGTTTTGCGGCACTAACCAGGCAGTAATCAGGATTGTACGTTCGCTGATGATTACTGCCCTGTTAATGCGTGAGACTTTATCACTAGGTCAGTGGGTGGCGGTAAGGTTTCAGGCCCAAAATGGAAGCACACCAATTTTTATTTTGTTGCATGTCAGTTTTCGGCCAAAAAAAAAAAAGAAGGCCTTTTTTGCAGGTGCACTGAAAAATGGACCTGCTCTGTTGGATGTGCACATAATGCCTGATGCTGCCATAGCTCTGTTATGATCCTGTTAGAATTCTGCTAGTCAGACAGGGGAATGCTTGGGACTGCTCCTGATTGGCCCGTCAGGGGCTGAGCTGATGTCAGTCTGATCCACTTAAGCTTACCTTTCTCTACAACCCCTGCTTTGGCGTTATTCCTATTCTGCTAATTCCTTCCCTTCACTCTGTCTGAGCTGTTAGCTCTGTGCTTTCGTGGGGTTTGATTACTCCTTACCTTGCTTGCAGTTTCTGTTCCTCTGTCTCTGTTTGCCAGCTGCTTCTAGTGTGTGTCTAATTACCTCTCTACACTGCACCTGGGATTCTCTCTGTTTGGCTGTGGAGCTGTGTGGTGAGTTCCTACCTCGTTCCGTTCCAGTTTGTTTGTTTTGGTTCCCCTTCCTCCAGAGTTACCCTTTGTTGCTGTGTTTGTATTCTGATTTGTATGTCCTGCCCTTGTAGCAGGCTCGGGACCCTTTGTTTCTCCCTGTGGGGGTTGTTTGTTTGCTCTTTCCTTGTACTCCGATGAACCCCGTTTTCTGCAGTGTTCCCTGCCTCTGGCAGCTGTGTGTTTGAGCTTGGTTTAACCCTTTGTCTGCAGAGTTTCTCTGCTTCTAGCGGTTGTCTGCTTGGTGCAGTTTTCCCTTGTGACTGTCAGTCCTTTCTTTGCTGTAATTGTCTTCTGTATTGCTGAGCACGGTTCCTTTCTGTGCTGGGGGTGTGTTAGGCACCGCACTCCGTTTTGCTGACTTTTCCCTGTCCTGTCCATTGAGGGTCACTGCTTACAGTAACTTTATTTTGCAGTCCCTCATTTCCTTTGTGTGCTGTGGGGTACTGCTTGATGTGTTGCTGTGTGTGCTTCCTTTTCTCCTTGATTGCGTAGGGCACTGCCTTGTGTTTCTTGTAGATACGTCTGTTGGTTCCTTTTCCTATGTGTCCTTAGCCAGCACCGTAGGTGTGTGCTGGTGCTCTAGTTCCCGTGGAGACCTCCTCGTTTTTCCTCTTTCTCCCCTCCCTATGTATGATTCGGTTCCGGTTAGGCTGTGAGGCCCACATGCTTGAATTCTGAGTAAATGGGTTCCCGATCGGCTGTGAGGCTCGCCTGAATGCCCTATCTTCCTTGTCGTCAGCAGCATATGAATCCATTACGAATGGGTTGTGTCCACCGACCAGCAGGGGGAGATAGAGAACACTGAAAACCATAGTGCCTCTAGGACGGCTAGCTCCATCTGCCTCTCAGTATTTTTTCTCTATCTCCCAGCAGGGTTGGACGCAGCTTGTTCAGCTCCTTGAAGATTCTGCCTGAGGTGGCTCCTGTGCTTTTGCCAGTTGTAGCAGGGGTGTTGTGGCTAAGTGGAGCCCACTTTAAAGGCACATAGGTTCGCCCTTTCCCTGCCTTACCCTTCCCCCTGTGTGGATGCAGGCATATAGGTTCGCCCTTTCCATTCCTTTCCCACCCTCTTCTGCCTCCGGAGTGCCTCTGTAGCTGTTTGCCTCCAACTTTCCTCACAGCGTTTAAAAAAAAAACAAAAAAAAAAACCCTTGCTTTTCAGCGCTGCTATTTCTGAGGCTTTTCCTGACTGTGCAGCATGACCGGAGCTCGTGGACTTGGTCCTTTGAGGTAAGAGCGGTACTCAGCTCCTCCGGGGAGGGCCCGCGGACGGCATTCCGATCGGGGTGATTTTGGCGTGAAGCCGCCATTTTGAATTTTATTCCGCTGTTTTTCGGCGATGGCTGCTGAGGGTGTTAAGTGCTGTTCCCGTTGTGGGAAGTGCAGATCAGCAGCGGGGCTCTGTAAAACGTGCTGTTTAGACAGTAGAGCCAGTACGAGCATGGCGAGCGATGATTCTTCCCGCTCGATGGAGCTGGCAGCGGGCGCCATCTTGGAAGCGCCGCATGGCTTGACCCCCGTGGTTGCGGAGGAGTCTGAAAGCAGAAGGGCGCCTCGGGCCGAGGCTACCAGAGGAGCTCCGTTCCCCGTGGCTCCTAATTCGGAGACGGGAGGTCAGGGTGAGTTTTTGTCCCTCGAGTTTGTGCTTATTTTACATAAAGCCTTCATGCTGAAAAGAGCTTTGCCGCAGGTGTCTGACACTGCGTTGCTACCTGGTTCCCCTCCGACTGATGATGGCCCAGGGCTGATGCCAGATGTGGATGCCCCTGAGTGTTGGATGCACGCTAAGCATAGACGGGTAAATTCCCCGTCAGAGAGTGGCGCTTCCCCCTTCCCCCCCATGGTCGGGCTGTGGGGACCTTAAGGGATGTGGCAGGCCTTCGTGGTCTGAAGAGCCAGAGGAAGGATCCGGTTTGCCACTGGATCTGAATGATCCCATTGTGGTTCGGATTTTCCACCGCAATGAGCTGCCAGCACTTATCTCTGATGCCTTACAGGCCCTCCTGTTCAAGGCGAGGCCTCCTCTGGCAATCCGAGGATGGTGAGTACTAAGAAGCCTGCTCGTGCCTTTCCTTTGCATGACTCCATCCAAGAGCTTATTTCTGCTCAATGGGCTGACCCCAAGGGGCCCTTGAAAGTGGCCAGGGCGATGGGTCATCTTTACCCTCTGAGTGAGGAGCACTTGGCCCGTTTTGGGATGCCTAAAGTGGATGCATTGGTCACGGCGGTGACAAAAAAGACCACCCTCCCAGTAGAGGGAAGGGTCGCCCTGAAGGACATTCAGGACCGGCGGCTGGAATCAGCGCTAAAACGGTCCTTTGAGATTTCGGGCCTAGCCTTAAGGGTGTCTGTTTGCAGTTCTTATGTTGCTCGAGCCTGCCTCTCTTGGTTACAACAGGCAGTGGAACAGCCCGTGGATGGTGCGGAGTCCCTCGCTGAGGTTGCACCGTGCATGGAGTCGGCCTTGTCATTTTTAGCTGACACTCTATGATCTGGTCAGAGCTTCGGCTAAACAGATGTCTGTGGCGGTGTCCGCCCGCCACCTTCTATAGCTACGGCATTGGGCGGCTGACATGGCCTCTAAGCAAAGGCTGGTGAAGTTTCTCTTTCGGGGCCTTCTGTCATTTGGAGAGGAGTTGGAGAAGATTGTTAAAGACCTGGGGGATGCTAAACCCCAGCGGTTACCTGAGGATAGGCCGTGGCCTTCTTCCAAGGGTCAAGTGGTTCCCTCCTCCTCCTCCAGACATTGTTTCCGTGAAGCTAGAAGGTATCGCCCGGGGCGCTCTGCTGGGTTTACTCAACGTGCCCGCTTTCAGCAGAGGAACTCCTTTCGCTCGGACAAACGCTCCGCAGCAGCAGACTCAAGGCCAGGAGTTCAGGGCCGTCCTCCACAATGATAGGACGCTGGTCCACTCCTCCTTTTCAGCTGTAGGAGGACGCCTTTCCCTCTTTCTCGAGGAGTGGACCAAGATTACGTCAGATCAGTGGGTCCTGGACCTGATCAGAGAAGGTTACCGATTGGAATTCGGTGCCCCGGTGAGAGATGTGTTTGTGGAGTCCCGATGTGGTACTGCTGTCAAACGGGCAGCGGGACCTTACAAGTCTTGTTGCACCTTGGAGTGGTGATCCCTGTGCCTCTTGCCGAACACGGCTGCGGTCGTTTCGGCCCATTCTCGACTTAAAGAAAGTCAACGAGTCACTAAGAGTGTGGCATTTTCACATGGAAACCCTGTGCTCCGTCATTGCGGTGGTACAGCCAGGATAATTCTTCACGTCTCTGGACCTAAAAGAAGCTTACTTGCACATTCCTATATGGCCCCCGCACCAACGGTTCCTCCGGTTTGCGGTGTTGGGAAATCGTTTCCAGTTTCGGGCCTTGCCTTTTGGCCTCGCCACAGCTCCCCGAACCTTTTCCAAGGTAATGGTGGTAGTAGCTGCTTTTCTCAGGCGAGAGGGTATCTGCAGAAGAGAGTCATCATGTAACAGCCAGAGTGGTCTCAGTAGTGCAATCTCTGGGCTGGGTCGTCAATATACCCAAAAGTCACCTGACCCCCTCTCAATCTCTAGAATATTTGGGGGTCCGGTTCGACACGGCCTCGGGTTTTGTCTTTCTACCCGACCAAAAGCGGTGCAAGCTTCAGAATCAGGTCCGTCTGCTCCTGAGGATGCCTTGCCCGCGAGCTTGGGACTTTGTCCAGCTGTTTGGGGTCGATGACGGCCACCTTGGAAGTGGTGCCATGGGCGACAGCGCACATGAGACCTCTGCAGATTGCCCTGCTTCAGCGATGGTCTCCTATGTCCCAGGATTATTAATGCAGACTCACGTGGCTCCCTGCGGCCCGACTCAGTATGGAGAGTTGGCTCTCACAGCATGCTGCGGCGAGGAATGCCGCTGGCGCTTCTCGTTTGGTGCCTGGTGGTAACGGATGCCAGCCTGAAGGGCTGGGGAGCACATTGCCAGGGAAGCTATGCCCAGGGCCTGTGGACACCCGAGGAAACTGAGTGGTCCATCAATCACTTGGAACTGAGAGTGATATTCCAGGCTCGTCTGGCCTTTCACAAGACTCTGGAGGGACTGGCTGTCCGAGTTCTGTCGGACAACACGACAGCAGTGGCCTACATAAATCGACAAGGCGGCACTCAGTGTCAAACACTGGCCGCAGAGGCCGCTCAGATATGCCACTGGGCCGAGCTACATCTGCAGTTTCTGTCAGCAGCTCACATAGCAGGTCAGAGCAACGTGCAAGCTGACTTTCTAAGCAGGTATCAAATCGACCCTGCTGAGTGGGAACTGGTAGACGAAGTGTTCCTTCAGATCTGTGCCAAATGGGGAACGTCTGTAGCGGATCTTATGGCCTCAAGCACAAATGCCAAAGTCCCGTCCGTTTTCAGCAGACTGTGAGATCCTCGCTCGGCGGGGTTGGATGCCTTGGCTCAACCCTGGTCCCCGGGCCTCTTGTATGTGTTCCCTCCTTGGCCCTTAATAGGGCGACTCCTCCTGCGAATTCGGTTGCATCAAGGAGTGGCGATCCTCATTGCCCCGGATTGGCCCAGGCGGCCGTGGTATGCGGACCTCTGGCGGATGCTGGTGGAGGCTCCCCTTCCTTTGCCTCTGGTACCGAACCTGTTGACGCAGGGTCCGGTGACCATGGAGGATCCATGCCGCTTTGGTCTTATGGCATGGCTATTGAGAGGGCGCAATTGAGAGACAAGGGCTATTCTAACAAGGTCATCTCCACTCTCTTGCAGGTCCGCAAGCGTTCCACTTCCGTTGCCTATGCTTGGATCTGGCGCCAGTTTGAGGCTTGATGTGTTTCTAAAGCGATCACACCCATGCAGGCTTCTCTCTCGCCGATACTTGACTTTTTGCAGGATGGTATACAAAAAGGCTTGGCTTATAATTCCCTGCGTGTTCAAGTGGCAGCCTTGGCATGTTTTCGGGGGAAAGTCGCTGGCCTCTCCCTGGCTGCGCATCCGGACATTGCACGGTTTCTTAGAGGGGTGCTTCGGCTCCGGCCTCCCGTGCGGGCCCCTTGTCCGGCTTGGAACTTGGGGCTAGTATTAAAGGCTCTTCTGTGTTCGTCCTTCGAGCTGCTGAGGAGAGCTTCGGAGAAGGATGTGACTCTAAAGACAGTCTTTTTTTGGTGGCCATTACATCGGCGAGACGGGTGTCTGAGCTCCAGGTGCTGTCCTGTCAAGACCCATTTCTGCAATTCTCAGAGTCCGGAGTTATGGTACGTACTGTGCCTTCCTTCCTGCCTAAGGTGGTTTCAGCGTTTCTCCTAAACCAGCCTATTTATCTGCCCTCCTTTACTAGGGAGGAGTTTCCGGAATCTTTTGGGCAGTTGCGCCTTCTGGGTGTGCGCAGGGCTCTGTTGCAGTATCTGCAGATGTCTAATGCTTTCAGGACCTCTGATCACCTTTTTGTATTGTTGTCAGGTCCTCGCAGAGGGTCTCCAGCGTCTAAAGCCACTATAGCCTGTTGGCTTAAGGAGGCCATTTTTTTCTGCATATCTGCTATCTGGCTAGCCTCCGCCTGACGCCTTTAAGACACATTCCACAAGAGCGATTTCTTCCTCTTGGGCTGAGACGGGAGCTCTCTCTTTGCAAGAGATATGTAGTGCAGCTACTTGGGCTTCTAAGCTCTCTTTTGCCCGTCATTACAGGCTGGATGTGGCTGCCAGGAGGGACGCGCTTTTTGGATCACAAGTGCTTGCGCGTGGTGTGGCTTGTTCCCGCCCTATCTAGAGATTGCTTTGATACATCCCATTCGTAATGGATTCATCTGCTGCTGATGACAAGGAAGGGAAAATTAGGTTCTTACCTTGGTAATGTTTTTTCCTTTAGTCACTACAGATGAATCCATGATCCCTCCCTGATTGACTCTGTTTTGTGTTCAGTTTTTCCTGCAGACATGTTCCCTCATTGGGAGAAGTTGGAAAACAGTCTTCAGGATTTCTGTTCTACTCCAGGAGGTTGAGTTCGTCCCTCCTTTGTGTTATTGCTCCTGTTCTGGGGCGTTCGTTCACTGTGAGGAAAGTTCATGTTATGCTACTTTGCGGTTTAACACTGCTTTGGAAGCTTCAAAATACTGAGAGGCAGATGGAGCTAGCCGTCCTAGTGGCACTATGGTTTTCAGTGTTCTCTATCTCTCCCTGCTGGTAGGTGGGCAGAACCCATTCGTGATGGATTCATCTGCTGTGACTAAAGGAAAGAAAATTACCAAGGTAAGAACCTAATTTTCCCTTTTGGTTGCTGCGTGTATGTGCAGGACTTGGTAGCTGGGGGGTAGTGTGTAGCGCCTGCTCGGTCCACCCCGGCCTTGGCCTAACACCTATTCTAGGGCTTGGCCTGGGCTCAAGGGCTCACAACCTGAGCAACAAGCTCCTGGTAACCCTTTTTAGTTTTTAGTTCTTAGTGGGGTGGGAGAGGGTCAGCATCTACTGGGGGATTAAGGAGGGATCAAGCCTTAATCCACCAGTGGTTAGCTGGTCATTCAGAACATTTTTTTTTAATTTGTTTACTTGGACGTGATTGAAACCTGTCTACATAAAAACGTACTACCTTTTAAACTTCTATGTGTCTTCCTGAAAGATGTCCTAATTTTGGGGCCACCTTAGTCCTGTCCAAAACAGACCCACAACATGCCCCCTTTCTGTTTGGCCGAACTCTGTGCAAAATGTCCAAATTTTGCTTTTTCAAAATTGTGATTTGGACGTTTCAGCAGAAACACATCCTTCAAAATGAGAGCCATAGCACGAGGAATGTTCCAATTTGAAATTTCTTCCTAAAAGTATCCCATTAGTACCCCAGATACTCGAAGTGGAAAACTCCGTATCTGTGCCTTAATCCTGTTTGACCATAATAAAGCTTACTCTGGATACTCCAGGATTGCCATTGCAGGCCCTTCTATTGTTTATCAATCCTGTCTACCTATTCCAAGCCACCCGAGTACTCGCCTACTTTTCTTGGTCTCTCTTCCTATCCCTCTCTCCTCTCCTCTTCTATTCCATCTAGTGTTGATTCACCAAAAAGAATAATCGTGCACAAGCAGGCTAAAAAGCACTGGCAAGTGATTATTGTATTGTATTGTAACATTTATAACCCGCGCTTTCCCGTTATGCAAAAAGATGGGCAGATTGTGCCCCACCCTTTCCACCCCGGCCTTTGCTAGTTGCAATATTTGCAATCTGACCCTCACCATTCTAGTTCCCCAAACAGAATTTGTAAACACTTATTGAATGCCTTGAAATAACTTCCTGGTACTGGGATTGAGAGCACCAAAGAGGTTAGATTGAGAACAGGAGTGAGGCTATCTAGCCCATTATATGGGTTGAAGCCAGAAGACGGAGATTGCCGCTACACTGGTTCATCCTGAACAGTAGCAAATGTTATTGAAAACAATAACAAACGAATATTAGAAATAATGGACTACCTATGGGTGGTCCACCTGCAAAAAGTCAAAAGCTGTTCCAGTTGGATAGGCAGTGCCTTAAAAGGTGGAGGACAAAAGATTTTCTTTCTTATTTGACAGCTTTTTAATTTATTTGAAAATTTCCCATATCCTATATAATAATTCTCACCTCCAGCGTTCTAATGTGCGTGGTACCGTGGCTCCCTCGGAGGTGGTCTGCTAGGCAGTTTAGAATGCACTGACGTCAGTGATGTCACTGACAGCTGATTCCAAGGCAAGGGGAGGAGTAGGGAAACACGCGGAGCGTGTTTCCATACTCCTCCCCCTGCCTGGGAAACAGCTGTCAGTGCCCCCCCCTCGGCGCAACACCCAAGCCCCTGCCCTGCAAAACCGCGAGCCAGGCAGGGGGAGGAGTAGGGAAACACGTGGAGCGTGTTTCCCTACTCCTCCCCTGCCTACCAATCAGCTCTCAGTGCCCCCCCCTCGGCGCAACACCCAAGGCCCTCCGCCCCGGCGCAGCACCCAAGCCCCTACCACCCCTCGACGCATCACCCAAGACCCTCCCCCCGGTGCATCACCGAAGCCCCTACCCCCCCCCCCTCGGGCACATCAACTCCCTCGCCACCCGCAGCCGCCAATACTAACGCTGTCCGGCCGCTGTTGCTTCTCCTGTGGCCGGTACAAAAAGCGGCTCCGTAGACAGCCATCTGGCATTGGCTGTCGTCACTGCAGCCGCTCCTCCTCTCCCCTCCACGCCACTGCCCCTGCAGGAAGACCCCGGAGGAGCGCAGCGATGTCAGAGGGGAGAGGAGGAGCGGCTGCAGAGATGACAGCCAATGCCAGATGGCTGTCTACGGAGCCGTGTTTCAGGTTTAAAATCTTTTTTTGGCTTTTTTCTTTTTGTACCGGCCGCTGCTGCTCAACAGGAGACGCAGCAGCGGCCGGACAGCGTTAGTATTGGCGGCTGCGGGTGGCGAGGGGGTTGATGTGCCTGAGGGGGGGGGGTAGGGGCTTGGGTGATGCGCTGGGGGGGGGGGGGGGGGGGGGTTTGGGTGATGCGCCGAGGGGGGAGAGGAGGGTCGCTGGACATGGGTGGCTGGAGGGGGGAGGGGAGGGTCACTGGACATGGGTGGCTGCATGGGGAGAGGAGGGTCGCTGGACATGGATGGCTGTGGGGGGGCAGGGAAGAGGGAGGTGGGGAGAGGGTCCTGAGACCAGATGGGTGGTGGCAGGGGAGACAGAAGGGATGCTGCAGGGGGGGCAGGGGGAGAGGAGGGTCACTGGACATGGGTGGCTGCAGGGGGGCAGGGGAGAGAGGTGGGACACTGGACATGGGTGGATACAGGGGGGGCAAGGGGAAAGGAGAGGAGGGTCGTTGGACATGGGTGACTGCAGGGGGGCAGGGGAGAGGAGGGTCGCTGGACATGGGTAGCTGCAGGGGGAGAGGAGGGTTGCTGGACATGGGTGGCTGCAGGGTGGGCAGGGGGAGAGGAGAGTCACTGGACATGGGTGGCTGCAGGGGGAGCAGGGGAGAGAGGAGGGCCGCTGCACATGCGTGGCTGCAGGGGCAGAGGAGGGTTGGTGGGGAGGGGGTCCTGGGACCAGATGGGTGGCTGCAGGGGGGGACAGGGGAGACAGGAAGGACACTGCAGGGGGGGGGGGGGATTACCTTGCTAGCGCCCGTTTCATTGCCTACTGAAATGGGCCTTTTATACTAGTGTAGCTATAAATATCATGAAATAAAAACTGAGTATCACTAAAATGGCTTCAAAAATTATTGTAGCTGGTGGAAACAGCACTAATGAAGGCTATATTTTGTGCTCATTTTTCTATACAATTCATTAATATATGGCCAAATTTTAGTGAGGATATCCTGTTTACTGTTGGGTTCATGTTAACTGTTGTAATCTGGCGAGGGGTTCTCGCTTACCGGTCCCTTCATCGGTATCAGAGGCAGACGGTGAGGGCGATTCCTTTTCCCCCTGAGTTTGTCTTATTAATGCATCGGGCCTTTCTTATGAAGAGAGCTCTGCCGGAGTTCTCTAATTTCTCCATGCACGCTGGTGTTCCCTCGGTCCCAGAGGCCCCTGCTAATTTTACCTTGCTTTAAGCCATTCATGAGGTACTTCAGGTGGAGAAATGTCTATGATTGCTTCTTTGCAAATTTCTCTTCTAAAGACACTGCCTTCTATTTAAAAAAAAAATAAATGCAGATTAAAGCAATTTAATTCCATCTATATTTTGCAGATTTGAATGAAATGAGCATTGCATATATTTAACATCCCTTTGTTTTTGTTTGTGTGAACATATGCTGGTTCAACGTTCATTGCATTATTTTAGTTTGTCTGACTAGTAATCTTTTTTTGAAGGACAGACAGATGCCGTACTCAAGTCATTAAACATCTGACATAGGAAATTCACTTGTGTGAAGCTTGTCAAAGAAATATTTAGTTTATTAAACACTTTTTTTTGTGGGATCAGCAGGCCTTATATCTACTGCATTTTCCCCTTTTCTTCAGATCTGAACTGTTCTTTTTGATTGCTGGGGGAGGAATCAGCAGATGTCAACACCAACAGACCCTGGTGCAATGCCTCACCCTGGGCCTTCCCCAGGGCCAGGCCCTTCTCCTGGACCTATTCTAGGACCCAGTCCAGGACCAGGACCTTCACCAGGTTCAGTACACAGCATGATGGGGCCAAGTCCTGGGCCACCTGGTGTCACACATCCAATGGCAACTCTGGGGCATTCGGATTATCCACAGGAAGGCATACATCAAATACATAAGGTAATAATAAAATAGTGCTATAATTAATCTTAAAATATAATAAATTGTCCAACAGTACTAGGTTTTATTGTGTTTGCTGTAAGTTATTAGGGAAATATTTACCCTGACTATATCCAAAATAGGAATTTTTAACAACTTTGAAGAACTAAAAAGTTAGATCACTAATCTTAAGCAAGCATGAAATACTTCATCTTCAGTACCTAAAACAAAATTATAAATTTTGCACTGTATATATAGTTTTCAGCAGGGGTGTTTAATGTTTTAAAATACTTAGATGCTGCCAGCCAAAATTGTTGAGAGGAGAGAAAAAGTTCTTTTAGGGTATTCTTTGTCATCCAAACAAAATGGTTGTGTCCATCTACTAGCGGGTGTAAACAGAGAAAAAAAACAGTAGTTCTTAGGATTCACCCTTTAAGGTTATTGTGCAGCTTGGAATGTTCAATATTTTCTCTTTCTCAAGGTGGATGGCTGATGGACCTTGCAGCTCCTCTTTGGTGCTTTACAGCCAGCATCTGACCCAGTTCAAGCTGGGTGTTAGTTGAGCAGGGAGGTTTCCTCTTGGAGGACTGTAGCTTCTTAACTTTCTAAAAACCTGAATGGAGCTGGGTGGCATTGCTATTCAGTGGTTATGATGAGACAAAAGGGTTAATAACATACCTTTTTTGTGTGAGTCAAATTATTTTCTGACAGTAGTTTCTGTTTTCAGCAAGTCTCTTCCTCTTAGTTGGCAAGTACTACTGCTGGTCCCTCTTACTGTCTGTATCCCAACAGTTAAGATGAGAGCGAGAAATCTCTCTGAGTAGCCGCCTCCTTGCTGGAACCTTTTGCTTGTTTTTAATGGGTTTTACCATTTTGGTTTTCTGTAGTGCTCACTCATTTTGTTGATGGTGTCCTTTCTATACTTCCTCAGAAATCCATGTCTGACTTAGCTGCTTTCTTTTTAGCCTTCCAACTCTGTCCGTGTTCCTCGCTGAGATGTAGTGTTCTCTCTAAGCATTCTGGCTTACTGATTCTGAGTTAAAAAAAACAAAACAAAAAAGCTCGCTATGAGCAGATACTCCTTTCTGGCCGTGTGCGTCTGTTAGTGCGGTGGCTCTCTGTGGAATTGGTGAAGTCACCTTTAGCTCAAATAACATGCTGTTCATTGTCATCGAGCAGATGAATCTAGACACAACTGGGTTATGACCATCTACCAGCAGATGGAGATAAGAGGACAATACCGAACACTACTATAAGATGGTGAGCAGCCTGGTTAGTCAGTATTTTCCTCCATCTCAGCAGGTGCAGATAATCTCCTGGTGTCCCGGTTATCTGGTTCAGTAGAACCCGGGAGTTTTAGGCTCTGCTAGTGACTCTATCTGGTGGTGCCAGAACCCTCCCCTTCCCACTCCTACTGCATATCTCTCCTTCCTCACACCAAGAAAAAAGAAATGAGAGAGGATTTAGGGGGGAATAGTGACTTTTGCTTTCAGCCTACAGTATTTTGTGGCGAGTGGTTTTCCCTCCGAGTGTAGTGAAATCAAGGAGTTTGCTTCACAGCGAGCAGTACTGAAGCACATGGCAGGCACTTTGCGGCTGGGGTGAGTACACTTTAAAATTTATTTTAGCTGTTGGGTGTTGCTGAATCTTTGTTTTCACTTTTGTTTTAGGGCTAGGTCTCCTTCCCAGTGTTTGGGTTTTTGTCCTGCTTCGGGATGAGTTTGCGGTTAGGAGCAGTGTGGAGGATGCTTGTTAGCTTAGCTTCCATTGGCAGTAAGGGCAGGCATGGGTAATTTCTGCACAGACCTTGGCGCACTGCAGTCTTTCTTCTCAGGCCTGACTCATCATTGGGCTCGGTTCCAGTTTTAGCTAGCGCAGAAACTGTGGCTTCGGGGTCTCCCGAGTCTTGCTTCCAGGAAAGATTCCACGAAGAGGTGTTATGTTTTCAAATGGAAGAGTTTTGGTGTCTGGTGTGACAGCCTGGCCCTAGATCCTCGTTCTTGTCCTACACAGACCCTGCTTGAATACCTTCTGCACTTGTCTGAGGTGGGTCTTAAGACCAACTCTGTAAGAGTTCATCTTAGCGTGATTAGTGCTTTTCATTATCGTGTAGAGGGTAAGCCTATCTCGGGACAGCCTTTAGTTGTTCGCTTCATGAGAAGTTTGCTTTTGTCAAAGCCCCCTATCAAGCCTCCTCCAGTGTCATGGGATCTCAATGTCGTTCTCACCTAGCTGATGAAACCTCCTTTTGAGCCACTGAATACCTGCCATCTGAAGTACTTGACTTGGAAGGTCATTTTCTTGGTGGCAGTCACTTCAGCTCGTAGAGTCAGTGAGCTTCAAGCCTTGGTAGCTCATGCTCCTTATACTAAATTTCATCATAACAGAATAGTCCTCTGCACTCACCCTATGTTCTTGCCGAAGGTGGTGTCGGAGTTCCATCTGAACCAGTCAATTGTCTTGCCAAAATTTTTTCCCCGTCCTCATACTCACCCTGCTGAGCGTCAGTTGCATACATTGGACTGCAAGCGAGCATTGGCCTTCTATCTGGAGCGGACAAGCCCCTTCAGACAGTCCGCCCAAATGTTTGTTTCGTTTGACCCCAATAGAAGGGGAGTGGCTGTGGGGAAACGCACCATCTCAAATTGGCTAGCAGATTGCATTTCCTTCACTTACGCCCAGGCTGGGCTGACTCTTGAGGGTCATGTCACAGCTCATAGTGTTAGAGCCATGGCAGCGTCAGTGGCCCACTTGAAGTCAGCCACTATTGAAGAGATTTGCAAGGCTGTGACGTGGTCATCTGTCCACACATTCACATCTCATTACTGCCTACAGCAGGATACCCGACACGATAGTCGGTTCGGGCAGTCGGTGCTGCAGAATCTGTTTGGGGTTTAGAATTCAACTCCACCCCCCTAGGCCCATTTTTATTCTGTTCCAGGCTGCACTCTGTTAGTTGTTGTTGTTTAGGTCAATCTCAGTTATGTCCTTGCCGTTGTGAGGCCCAATTGACCAATGTTTGTTATTTTGAGTGAGCCTGGGGGCTAGGGATACCCCAATTGTGAGAACAAGCAGCCTGCTTGTCCTTGGAGAAAGTGAGGTTACTAACCTGTAGCAGGTATTCTCCGAGGACAGCAGGCTGATTTTTTTCACATACCCTCCCACCTCCCCTTTGGAGTTGTGTCTTTCCTGGTCTTTTGCTTTCTATTTGACTGACGAGCACGCTCTTGTTCGGGCGGGAAGATGGTCGTGCATGCGCGGTGCGCACGGATCACGCGAGAGCTAGCAAACTTTTGTTGCTAGGAAGATCTTCCGATCCTGGGTGCTGCCGTGGACGTCACTCAATCGTGAGAACAATCAGCCTGCTGTCCTCGGAGAATACCTGCTACAGGTTAGTAACCTCGCTTTTTTCCTTCTCTTCTCTTATTTTTAATCTGTTTTTTAAATTTCTTTTTCTTCTTTTAGCAATCCTATTCACCTTCAAATAAAATTTTTTCCTTCTCTCCAGTCTGTCTTCTCTACTTCTCTGTAGTTCAGTTTATGTTTTTGGCCCCAGTCTGACTCTGATGATGTCCACTGCTGCAACTCCTGATCATCATCATGCTGTAGTGACTCCTTCTGTCATTCTTGGTCATAATCTCTGACCTCTGTGGTTCCTTCCACCAGTCTCAGCCCCTGGACTTGCTGCCCCTGTTCTTCTTGTTAGCATGATCTCCGTGCCAGTATCACCTTCTATCAGACCTAGTCACTGACGTAGAACTGTATGGTGACTTCCATCAGGTCCCTAGTTCTAACTCTCTCTTTCCATCCTGCCTCTAGCCCTGATTCTGGAGGAAATACCAATAAAAACAAATTAGAAATATTTATAATAAATTAGAAATATTTATAATAACAATACAGTTGATCATGAAGTGTAACCTGTACAGAGTTCCAGATAAAACTTTGCCCACTTTTTTGTGCAAACTGGATGGACCGGACTGTACAGGTCTATTTGTCGACATTTACTGTGTTACTTATGTTCTCCGAGGACAAGCAGGCTGCTTGTTCTCACTGATGGGTGACGTCCACGGCAGCCCCTCCAATCGGAAACTTCACTAGCAAAGTCCTTTGCTAGCCCTCGCGCGCCCGCGCGCACCGCGCATGCGCGGCCGTCTTCCCGCCCGAAACCGGCTCGAGCCGGCCAGTCTTCTTTTGTCCGCACTCGGTACGGTCGTGTTTTCGCCGTGTCGAGCCCCGGAAAGTCGACCTCGCGCGTCCAATTTGTTTGAACGTGTTTTTTTCCTTCGGGAAAGCTTTGTCCTAGTCGGGAAGTGCTCCGGAAACCCCTCGCCGGGTTTCGTGTAAATCCTCCCCGTACTTCTAGCTTTTTTGCCCCGGTAAGTTTTCTTTCGTCGTCGGGGTAGGCCTCTTTTCGGCCTCGGTCGAGATTTTTTCTCCCTCTAAATTTTGGTGCTCCAAATTTCGCCATTTCGGCTTTTGATTTCGCCGGCGTGATTTTTCCGCCCATGACATCGAAGCCTTCCAGCGGCTTCAAGAAGTGCACCCAGTGCGCCCGGGTTATCTCGCTCACTGATCGACACTCGTCGTGTCTTCAGTGTCTGGGGGCCGAGCA
The DNA here is from genome assembly GCF_901765095.1 of Microcaecilia unicolor. Taxonomy (NCBI): domain Eukaryota; kingdom Metazoa; phylum Chordata; class Amphibia; order Gymnophiona; family Siphonopidae; genus Microcaecilia; species Microcaecilia unicolor. The sequence continues at coordinate 238,479,505 of NC_044032.1, read as the reverse complement.
CCGCCCTCAGAACTGTAGTCTGTGTTCCCTGCTTCAAAGGCGGACTCAGGTAGCGAGACTAGCCCAGTGGAACGTGTTGTTCTCGGGCTCTTCGTCGGCATCGGCACCGGGATCTTCGAGTGCATCGACGTCGTCAGCGTCCAGACCATCTTCCTCGGCCGCCCCTGCATCGAGTGCATCGAGGCATCGGGCCTCTGCATCGGCGCCGAGACATCGGATAGCTGCATCGACGTCGGTGGTACCAGGACCTCGTCTGCTGATGTCGTCGGACGGTGGTGCATCGGGTGGAGTGCAGGTGAGGGCTGTCCATTCCCCTGCTGGTGGCGGTGAGCCCTCGGGTGGGTCTCCTCCTACCCTGAGGGCTCCTGCGGTACAGCCCCCCCGAGATCGACCTTCTTCAGTCTCGGCCCCGAGGAAGCGACGGATGGATTCGACGTCCTCCTCGTCGGTGCCGGGGAGCTCCGGTGACATGCTTCGGAAGAAATCGAAGAAGCATCGACACCGGTCTCCTCCCCGTGTCGGCACCGAGAGCTCTGGGTCGCCGAGGGATTCGGCACCCAGCAGGCATCGGCACCGAGAGGACCGCTCACCCTCTGTTCAGGAGGTGTCGATGCGCTCCGCTCTGGACAGCCCGGAACAGCCTCCACGCCCGGAACAGGTTCTGACGTCGACGCCTGCATCGACCTCTCAGCCTTTCTCCGCAGCCACTCTAAACGAGAGCCTCCGGGCCGTTCTCCCAGAGATTCTGGGAGAGCTGTTGCGCCCTACCCCTCCGGTACCGGCGGTGCTTGCGCCTCCGGTACCGTCGAGCGTGGCGCCGGCTGGCCCATCGCCCAGGTTGAGGTCCCCGACGTCGGTACCGCGTGCGGTGCCGACCGCGGCCACCTCCCAGGAAGGCTCCCCGACTACGTCGGCGGAGGGAGCTTCGCCGATGCGGGCCAGGGAGTCTACCTCTCGACGCCCCCATCGTGGACGTGGCTCCACAGAGTCGAGCAGGGCGAGGTTGCAGACACAGGTCCGTGAACTTGTGTCTGACACCGAGGGTGAGGCCTCGTGGGAGGAAGAGGAAGATCCCAGATATTTCTCTGACGAGGAGTCTGAGGGTCTTCCGTCTGATCCCACTCCCTCTCCTGAGAGACAGCTTTCTCCTCCCGAGAGTCTGTCTTTTGCCTCCTTTGTCCGGGAGATGTCTACGGCCATCCCCTTCCCGGTGGTTGTGGAGGACGAGCCCAGGGCTGAAATGTTTGAGCTCTTGGACTATCCTTCTCCACCTAAGGAAGCGTCCACTGTTCCCTTGCACCATGTCCTGAAAAAGACATTGCTTGCGAACTGGACCAAGCCATTAAGTAATCCCCACATCCCCAAGAAGATCGAGTCCCAGTACCGGATCCATGGGGACCCAGAGCTGATGCGCACGCAGTTGCCTCATGATTCTGGAGTTGTGGATCTGGCCCTAAAGAAGGCTAAGAGTTCTAGGGAACATGCTTCGGCGCCCCCGGGCAAAGACGCTAGAACCTTAGACTCCTTTGGGAGGAAGGCCTACCATTCCTCTATGCTCGTGTCCAAGATCCAGTCTTACCAGCTCTACACGAGCATCCACATGCGGAACAATGTGCGGCAGTTGGCGGGCTTGGTTGATGCTCTTCCCCCCGAGCAAGCCAAGCCTTTTCAGGAGGTGGTCAGGCAGCTGAAGGCGTGCAGAAAATTCCTGGCCAGAGGAGTTTATGACACTTTTGATGTTGCGTCCAGGGCCGCTGCTCAAGGTGTGGTGATGCGCAGGCTCTCATGGCTGCGTGCCGCCGACATGGAGAATAGACTCCAGCAGCGGATTGCGGACTCGCCTTGCCGTGCGGACAACATTTTTGGCGAAAAAGTCGAACAGGTGGTAGAGTCTCTCCACCAGCGGGACACCGCATTCGACAAGTTCGCCCGCCGGCAGCCTTCAGCTTCTACCTCTACAGGTAGACGATTTTTCGGGGGAAGGAAGACTGTTCCCTATACTTCTGGCAAGCGTAGGTACAATCCTCCTTCCCGACAGCCTGTGGCCCAGGCTAAGCCCCAGCGCGCTCGCTCTCGTCAGCAGCGTGCGCCTCAGCAAGGCCCCGCGGCTCCCCAGCAAAAGCAAGGGACGAGCTTTTGACTGGCTCCAGCAGAGCATAGCCGACATCCAAGTGTCCGTGCCGGGCGACCTGCCAGTCGGGGGGAGGTTGAAAGCTTTTCACCAAAGGTGGCCTCTCATAACCTCCGACCAGTGGGTTCTGCAAATAGTCCGGCAGGGATACACCCTCAATTTGGCCTTAAAACCTCCAAATTGTCCACCGGGAGCTCAGTCTTACAGCTTCCAGCACAAGAAGGTACTTGCAGAGGAACTCTCCGCCCTTCTCAGCGCCAATGCGGTCGAGCCCGTGCCATCCGGGCAAGAAGGGCTGGGATTCTATTCCAGGTACTTCCTTGTGGAAAAGAAAACAGGGGGGATGCGTCCCATCCTAGACCTAAGGGCCCTGAACAAATATCTCGTAAAAGAAAAGTTCAGGATGCTTTCCCTGGGCACCCTTCTCCCCATGATTCAGCAAAACGATTGGCTATGCTCTCTGGACTTGAAGGATGCCTACACACACATCCCGATACTGCCAGCTCACAGACAGTATCTGCGATTTCAGCTGGGCACACGCCACTTCCAGTACTGTGTGCTACCCTTTGGGCTCGCCTCTGCGCCCAGGGTGTTCACAAAGTGCCTAGCTGTGGTAGCAGCGGCGCTTCGCAGGCTGGGGGTGCACGTGTTCCCATATCTCGACGATTGGCTGGTGAAGAACACATCCGAGGCAGGAGCCCTGCAGTCCATGCAGATGACTATTCGCCTCCTGGAGCTACTGGGGTTTGTGATAAATTACCCAAAGTCCCATCTTCTCCCAGTGCAGAAACTCGAATTCATCGGAGCCCTGCTGGATTCTCGGACGGCTCGCGCCTATCTCCCAGAGGCGAGAGCCAACAACTTGTTGTCCCTCGTCTCGCGGGTGCGAGCGTCCCAGCAGATCACAGCTCGGCAGATGTTGAGATTGCTGGGCCACATGGCCTCCACAGTTCATGTGACTCCCATGGCCCGCCTTCACATGAGGTCTGCTCAATGGACCCTAGCCTCCCAGTGGTATCAGGCCGCTGGGGGTCTAGAGGACGTGATCCACCTGTCCACGAGTTTTCTCGAATCCCTGTATTGGTGGACGATTTGCTCCAATTTGACTCTGGGACGCCCCTTCCAAATTCCTCAGCCACAAAAAGTGCTGACCACGGATGCGTCTCTCCTGGGATGGGGAGCTCATGTCGATGGGCTCCACACCCAAGGAAGGTGGTCCCTCCGAGAAAGCGATCTACAGATCAATCTTCTGGAGTTGCGAGCGATCTGGAACGCTCTGAAGGCTTTCAGAGATCGGCTGTCCCACCAAATTATCCAAATTCAGACAGACAACCAGGTTGCCATGTACTATCTCAACAAGCAGGGGGGCACCGGATCTCGCCCCCTGTGTCAGGAAGCCGTCAGCATGTGGCTCTGGGCTCGCCGTCAAGGCATGGTGCTCCAAGCCACATATCTGGCAGGCGTAAACAACAGTCTGGCCGACAGGTTGAGCAGGATTATGCAACCTCACGAGTGGTCGCTCAATTCCCGTGTAGTGCGACAGATCTTCCAGGCGTGGGGCACCCCCCTGGTGGATCTCTTCGCATCTCAAGTGAACCACAAGGTCCCTCAGTTCTGTTCCAGGCTTCAGGCCCACGGCAGACTGGCGTCGGATGCCTTCCTCCTGGATTGGGGGGAGGGCCTCCTGTATGCTTATCCTCCCATCCCTCTGGTGGGGAAGACTTTGTTGAAACTCAAGCAAGACCGAGGCACCATGATTCTGATTGCTCCTTTTTGGCCGCGTCAGATCTGGTTCCCCCTTCTTCTGGAGTTATCCTCCGAAGAACCGTGGAGATTGGAGTGTTTTCCGACCCTCATCACGCAGGACGAAGGGGCTCTTCTGCATCCCAACCTCCGGTCCCTGGCTCTCACGGCCTGGATGTTGAGGGCGTAGACTTTGCCTCTTTGGGTCTGCCAGAGGGTGTCTCCCGCATCTTGCTTGCTTCCAGGAAAGACTCCACCAAGAGAAGTTACTTCTTTCATTGGAGGAGGTTTGCCGTCTGGTGTGACAGCAAGGCCCTAGATCCTCGCTCTTGTCCTACACAGACCCTGCTTGAATACCTTCTGCACTTGTCTGAGTCTGGTCTGAAGACCAACTCCGTAAGAGTTCACCTTAGTGCAATCAGTGCATACCATTACCAAGTGGAAGGTAAGCCGATCTCAGGACAGCCTTTAGTTGTTCGCTTTATGAGAGGTTTGCTTTTGTCAAAGCCCCCTGTCAAGCCTCCTACAGTGTCATGGGATCTCAATGTCGTTCTCACCCAGCTGATGAAACCTCCTTTTGAGCCACTGGATTCATGCCATCCGAAGTACTTGACCTGGAAGGTCATTTTCTTGGTGGCAGTTACTTCGGCTCGTAGAGTCAGTGAGCTTCAGGCCCTGGTAGCCCAGGCCCCTTACACTAAATTTCATCACAACAGAGTAGTCCTCCGCACTCACCCTAAGTTCCTGCCAAAGGTCGTGTCGGAGTTCCATCTGAACCAGTCAATTGTCTTGCCAACATTCTTTCCCCGTCCTCATTCCTGCCCTGCTGAACGTCAGCTGCACACATTGGACTGCAAGAGAGCATTGGCCTTCTACCTGGAGCGGACACAGCCCCACAGACAGTCCGCCCAACTGTTTGTTTCTTTTGATCCCAATAGGAGGGGAGTGGCTGTAGGGAAACGCACCATATCCAATTGGCTAGCAGATTGCATTTCCTTCACTTACGCCCAGGCGGGGCTGGCTCTTGAGGGTCATGTCACGGCTCATAATGTTAGAGCCATGGCTGCGTCGGTAGCCCACTTGAAGTCAGCCTCCATTGAAGAAATTTGCAAAGCTGCGACGTGGGCTTCTGTCCACACATTCACATCCCATTACTGCCTGCAGCAGGATACCCGACGCGACAGTCGGTTCGGGCAGTCAGTTCTTCAGAACCTGTTTGGGCTTTAGGATCCAACTCCACCCCCCGAGGGCCCTGTTTGTTCTGTTCCAGGCTACACTCCCAGTTAGTTGGTAAATTTTTTAGGTCAATCTCTGTTATGTCCTCGCCGTTGCGAGGCCCAATTGACCATGGTTGTTGTTTTGAGTGAGCCTGGGGGCTAGGGATACCCCATCAGTGAGAACAAGCAGCCTGCTTGTCCTCGGAGAAAGCGAATGCTACATACCTGTAGAAGGTATTCTCCGAGGACAGCAGGCTGATTGTTCTCACAAACCCGCCCGCCTCCCCTTTGGAGTTGTGTCTTCCCTTGAAGTGTATTGTCTTGCTACATACTGGACTGGCCGGCTCGAGCCGGTTTCGGGCGGGAAGACGGCCGCGCATGCGCGGTGCGCGCGGGCGCGCGAGGGCTAGCAAAGGACTTTGCTAGTGAAGTTTCCGATTGGAGGGGCTGCCGTGGACGTCACCCATCAGTGAGAACAATCAGCCTGCTGTCCTCGGAGAATACCTTCTACAGGTATGTAGCATTCGCTTTAACCACATCAAATCTGGTAATACTAAAATAAAGACTTAGTGTTCAGTAAATTGATTTAAAATCTTGAGCCTACTTTGTAGCATAGAATACAGTACAGCAGCATGACAGCATTGCACGATAAAATCCAGTAATACATATATAGCAATGAAAACCAAACTATCAGTAAACGAAAATCTACAGGACCAACAGCACCATCAGCCCAAAAATAGCAACCATAGGCAGTAAGAATAAAATTATTATCTGGGCATGGACTAAATGTAGATTTACCAGTCATTTAAGTTTCATGTAAACTAAGCTGTTGTGGAAAACAAAAATATCCACAGCTGGAAAACGTTTTTTTTTGTGTGTTTTTAACTTAATGAATGTGTTTTATTTTTATTATAGTCTCTGGATGGCATTCATGAGAAAGGAATGACAGATGAAATACATTGTGCTTCAGTGAAGAGTACAAGTATGAGACCACCTCTTCCTGGAATGGGCCCACCCCAGAGTCCAATGGACCAGCATAGCCAAGGTTTTTTATTTATTGTTTTTCTTATCTTTATATTCCTCCAGTAAATGTTCACACATCTCTATATCAGCATTTAAGTTCTAAGATCAGGCTTCTTAAATTGTGGCTTTACAGTTCTGTAATTAAAGCATATTTTAGAGCTTGGGGGGAAAGCATGTATAAGATCATTCATCTATTCCATTCCTGTACAAACCAATCCGTACACAAGATTTGAAACTCCCAAGATATATATTTTCCTTCAAAAATGTAAAGCAGAAGCCATTTTTATCCAGCCAACAATGACAAACCATATTTCAATTGTTAGTGCTTATTTCAGGGCTTCCCAGACTATGAGTGGTGATACTAAAAATCTGCATTTGGCGTCCTGATCAAATGTCATCGGCCATGTCTCTGGGAGTCGTGTGCTGTGACCATGATAATGGGGTCATGGCCACAGAAAGGTTGTTAAGGCCGGGCTTTCTCCAGTGGATTACCTCAACTGGTAATGGTAATAGTGCTTATATTTCGCCAACTCCCATATATATAGGTTCAAAGCAGATAGCATAAGGTCCAAATTCAATCTTAGAGTGACAGAATGAAAAGATATAAAAGAAAAAGCCAAAAATTATGTCTTAGTGTAAACATTTTTTGAACAGTGGTGCTTTTAAACACTTGTAGAATAATAAATGTAAAGAAATTGTCTTAAGTTATATTGATAGAGAGCACTATGTGGAAAAGATGATACAAATTTTTTATATACAACTTTCACAAAAGAAGGATAAATAAAGCAAGACTCTATAGCTTATGACGAAGACGGGGACAAGGGAAAAGAGAAAATAAATACTCTGGACATGTACCTTTAAACATCTTATGAACCCAACATACAAATGTAAAAAGACCACGAGCCTTAATAGGTAATGGAATTCTCTGTGTAGGTGATACTTGATCCATCATCCTCTTTTGTCCCATAATCATCCTATCTGCAGTGTTCTGTATCGCCTGTAGTCTACCAAATTAGCTGAAAGAAGACAATACAAACCATTGCAATAGTCTAGTTTTGCCAAAATCACTGCCTGAACCAAAATTTTAAAGTGTTTTCTTTTAAAAAGAATGAATTTTTCTAAGACGTATTTAATAAAAGGTAGATTTAATAACTGTATCTGTGTGAAATGTTAAGGATAAGGAAGTGTTCAAATAAACATGTGAAGGGGCATAATCGAACGGGGCGCCCAAGTTTTCATGAGGGCATCCTCGCAGGACGGCACGTAAAGGGGTGGGGCAACCCATATTATCGAAACAAGATGGGCGTCCATCTTTCGTTTCGATAATAGTCGGGGACGCCCAAATCATGAAATTTAAGTCGACCTTAGAGATGGTCGTCCCCGGTTTTCCGCTATAGTGGAAACCGAGGACACCCATCTCAAAAACGAACAAATCCAAGCCATTTGGTCATGGGAGGAGCCAGCATTCGTAGTGCACTGTTCCCCCTGACATGCCAGGATACCAACCGGGCACCCTAGGGGGCACTGCAGTGGACTTCACAAAAAGGTCTCAGGTGCATAGCTCCCTTACCTTGGGTGCTGAGCCCCCCAACCCCCCCCCCCAAAACCCTAAAACCCACAACTGTACACCACTACTATAGCCCTTAGGGATGAAGGGGGGGCACCTACATGTGGGTACAGTGGGTTTGTGGTGGGTTTTGGAGGGCTCACATTTACCACCACAAGTGTTACAGGTAGGTGGGGATGGGCCTGGGTCCGCCTGCCTGAAGTGTACTGCACCCACTACAACTGCTCCAGGTGCCTGCATACTGCTGCGATGGACCTGAGTATGGCATTTGAGGCTGGCAAAAAAGTATTTTAAAACTTTTTTTTTTATGGTGGGAGGAGGTTAGTGACCACTGGGGGAGTAAGGGGAGGTGATTCCCTCCGGTGGTCATCTGATCAGTTTGGGCACCTCCTTGATGCTTGGTCCTGAAAAAAAAAGGACTAAGTAAAGTTGCCCAAGTGTTCGTCAGGGACGCCCTTCTTTTTTCCATTATCGGCCGAGGACGCCTATTTTCTAAGCACGCCCTAGTCCCGCCTTCGCTACACTGCCGACATGCCCCAGTGAACTTTGGTCGTCTCTGCGATGGAAAGCAGTCGAGGGCGCCCAAAATCGGCTTTCGATTATGCCGATTTGGGCGACCTTGCGAGAAGGACGCCCATCTCCTGATTTGTGTCGGAAGATGGGTGCCCTTCTCTTTCGAAAATTCACCTGCAAGTATCTTAGAGTTGTTTTCCACCTTTAACTTCCAGCAGAGAGAGACAGTTCTGAAGGTATATTTTGCCCCATGTGATCTATCCAGAGCAGCTCAGTCTTTTGCTGAGTTTAAAACCATGTGCTGAGCCAAGTGTTTTCAATTTTTCTGTGGAAGTTGAAATGTGGCCTAAAGTCAGCTGTAATATATCTTGTACTGGTATCAGCAAAAATATATGAACTGCATATGAGAAAAATTTGATGCCAGGAAAAGAGAGAGAATGGCAACAAGATATTATAGCTAGAGATATCAAACATATAAACGGCAAGTGACCGTACTCACTTGCAGATGCGCAGTACAGACTTCCCTCTCTGTCCCGCCCTCGCGTCAAGTCGTCATGATGTCAGAGGCGGAACAGAGAGGGAAACGGAGTCGAATTGTCGGACGCCACCTGGAAAGGAACATCGTGCGAAACAACCTTCACCCTCCCCCCCCCCCCATCCCCGCTCCCGCCCCCCTCCGTATCGGGCCCCCTGCACTGACCTGACAGCGCCTCTCACCTCTGTGTGGAAGCGCTGCAGGCAGCAGCAGAGCGATCTGCTGCTGTCTGTAGCGCTTTCAGACGGAGGTGAGAGGCGCTGTCAGGTCAATGCAGGGGGCCCGGCACAGAGGGGGGAAGGGAGCGGCGGCGATGAGGGTAGCTGGACATGGGGGGAGGGCAGGGGGGAGAGGCCATGGTTGCTGGACTTGGGGTGAGAGCAGGGCACAGAGGAGGGTTGCTGGACATGGGGGGAAGGGGGGAGGCCAAGGGAAAGAGGAGGGTCGCTGGATATGGAGGGGAGGATCGGTGGACGGGGTGAGGCCAGGGGAGAGAGGAGGTCTGCAATACTCGCCCGTTTTTACGGGCTTAACGGCTAGTAGATATATAGGATAGGAACGGTGATAAAGAACTACTACTACTATTAAACATTTCTATAGCGCTACTAGACTTACGCAGTTCTGTACAAAAGAGCCCTGAGAACTAACTGAGATTTGGTCTGCCATTTTCACTGTGTAATATCTAGAAGTCAAAAATTCTTTCATCCTAGTTGAAACAGTGGAGGAGTGGCCTAGTGGTTAGGGTGGTGGACTTTGGTCCTGGAGAACTGCGGAACTGAGTTCAATTCCCACTTCAGGCACAGGCAGCTCCTTGTGACTCTGGGCAAGTCACTTAACCCTCCATTGCCCCATGTAAGCCACATTGAGCCTGCCATGAGTGGGAAAGCGTGGGGTACAAATGTAACAAAAAAAAAAAATGTTACCTGCAAACCCTCATGAACTTAGTTTGAACAGAAGGATGTCATAGTCTACAGTGTTTGTGGAGTTGCCTTTGAAAAGTTTGAGGATGGTTCAGAATTCAGCTGCTAGGCTGATTTTTAGTTGTTGGATAAGAAACCACATTACTACAATTTTGGTCAAACTTCATTACCTCCCAGATTTTTATAGGGAAAGGCTGCTCTTTACCGATACATGTGTATACTATTTGCATATATGAGGGTTGAATGAAAAGTAATGCCTCCAACTCCATAACTTTTGTTTAAATGAAGCTATTGTAATGAATAAAAAATGAAAATAATGCTTGAAATTTGTTCTATTACACTTATTTACCTTTCTATATAGCTACTACTATTAGTCATACATTTCTGCCAACTATGAAAAAGCTTTCATGAAAGAACTGCACATCTTGTCTCTTCAACCAGTTGCTTACACTCCTGTACACCCCTTCATTTGAATCAAACAGATGCCCCAAAGGTATTCCTTCAATTTTGGAAAAAGATGGAAATCATGTGGTGCTTAATCTGGGCTCTGGCGGTTGTGGTAGAACTGTGAAGACCCATCTCACAATTGCTTTTGTGGCTTTTCGTGTTGTATGAGTCCTAGCATTGTCATAATGCGACAAAACTTCCTTTTTATGCTTCTAAACGCTTCATTCTTTCAAAGTTTTCAGGGTTGTGATGTAACGCTCTGAGCTGATGGTTGTGCCAGGTTTGTGGAAACCCATGTGAACACCACCATCCATGTCCCAAAAGACTGAACCATTATTTTTTTCCTGCAGAAAGCTATGTTTGTTTTTGAAAATGTTTTTTTCACAGGTGAACCTTTGTGATGATGCTCCATGGTTAGGCACTTTGTTTCTGGTCTGTGTTTCATCAGCTGTCACAATCTTGTGAAGAAATTCATTATGTTCTATCTCATATCAGGACAGCAATTGCTGACATGTTTGAAGTCTTGAAGATTTTATTTCTGCAGTCAGCATGCAAAGAACCCATCTTTTACAAACCTTTTGATATGTGAGAATATCAATAATGTAACCTGCATGTTCCTGTGAAATGCCAAGTGTTATCAATTTCCATTTGAGTGATCCTCTGATTATCCTTTATGAGTTTGTCAACCTTTCTTGTGTGAGACTTGTCCATTGCTGTCACGGTTGTCCTCTTTGTTTTTGATCACACAAATTGGCCCTTCCAAGGGCCACAATCTTTAGATTTTTTTGTTTGGCCCAGCAATGCACATCATTCATATTAACAAAAAGTCATCACCATAAACCAACCTAAATATGGTGGTGAATTTCAGTTGGAAGGACTCCTTCAGCATTCAAATTATGTCACAGCAAGTTGCTTAAATTGCACTGATAACTGCTTATCATATGCTTTCAATTCACAAGCAATAGAAAAAGTCTCTTCACACACACTTGTTGCCAACTGAGATGATGGAAGAGATTTCAAACAACAAATGAACACAAGTAGTGAATCAGGTCTGCCATCTTTTGATTTATGAAGATGGAGGCATTATTTTTCATTCAGTCTTTGTAGTGTGCGTTGTTCTTAAAGTACATGCTATATGCACATATGTGGCAGCTCTATAACTGGGAGCCACAAACTTGGTGCCTAGATGTAGCACGCTGAGCGCTAATTCTATAAAGACATTTGGGCACCTAGATTCAGTTATAGAATACTAGCATAAGATGGCATCTATGCGTCTACATTTAGGTTCAAATGTGCATGCTTAAATTTAGCACTTTAGTGTGTAACTTACAGTATTTGTTGGATATGTTTATGCGCTGTCCCTGTGCATACCTCCTTGCATATATGTGCTAAGCAAGTTGTCCATTAGTTATAGAATACTGCTTAGTGGCCAACTAGCATTTATGCGCATAACTGTAACGGTCACGTACATAAGTATTGCCATACTGGGAAAAACCAAAGGTCCATCGAGCCCAGCATCCTGTTTCCAACAGTGGCCAATCCAGGTCACAAATACCTGGCAAGATCCCAAAAATGTACAAAACATTTTATACTGCTTATTCCAGAAATAGTGGATTTTCCCCAAGTCCATTTAATAACTGTCTATGAACTTTTCCTTTAGGAAGCCGTCCAAACCTTTTTAAAACTCCGCTAAGCTAACCGCCTTTACCACATTCTCTGGCACTGAATTCCAAAGTTGAATTACACTTTAAGTGAAGAAAAATTTCTCTGATTCGTTTTAAATTTACTACATTGTAGCTTCATCGCATGCCCCTAGTCCTAGTATTTTTGGAAAGCGTATACAGATGCTTCACATCTACCAGTTCAACTCCACTCATTATTTTATAGACCTCTATCATATCTCCCCTCAGTCGCCTTTTCTCCAAGCTGAAGAGCCCTAGCCGCTTTAACCTTTCCTCATAGGGAAGTCGTCCCATCCCCTTTATCATTTTTGTCGCCCTTCTCTGCACCTTTTCTAATTCTACTATATCTTTTTTGAGATGCGACTACCAGAATTGAACACAATATTCGAGGTGCGGTCGCACCGTGGAGCGATACAAAGGCATTATAACATCCTTGTTTTTGTTTTCCATTCCTTTCCTAATAATACCTAACATTCTATTTGCTTTCGTAGCCGTAGCAGCACACGGAGCAGAAGGCTTCAATGTATCATCAACGATGACACCTAGATCTCTTTCTTGGTCTGTGACTCCTAACATGGAACCTTGCACGACATAGCTATAATTCGGGTTCCTGTTTCCCACATGCATCACTTTGCATTTGCTCACATTAAACGTCATCTGCCATTTAGACGCCCAGTCTCCCAGTCTCGTAAGGCCCGCTTGTAATTTTTCACAATCCTCCCGCGATTGAACGACTTTGAATAACTTTGTGTCATCAGCAAATTTAATTACCTCACTGGTTACTCCCATCTCTAGGTCATTTATAACTATGTTAAAAAGCAGCGGTCCCAGCACAGACCCCTGGGGAACCCCACTAACTACCCTTCTCCATTGAGAATACTGACCATTTAACCCTACTCTCTGTTTTCTATCTTTTAACCAGTTTTTAATCACGTATATAAGTTCTAGTATTCTATACCTTATACATACACTAGGTGTATAAAGGTAGGTGTGAAATTATAAAATGAGGGGAGGTAATGTACACGCTATCTCGATAGTGCATGCATGTGTGAATTATTACTAATGCACGCACTGTCTGTAAACAGTGTGCACACTTTAAGAAAAGTGTGCACTATATGTAAACATTGTACACTATTAATGACATTCTTTCAGAATAAAAAAGGCAAAGAATGGAACATATATTCTGGCTGCTTATTTCTAGATTTTTGTAGATTTGAGATCATTTATTTATTTGTTACATTTGTATCCTACATTTTCCCACCTATTTGCAGGCTCAATGTGGCTTACATAATACCGTAAAGGTGTTCGCCAATTCCGGTATAAACAGTTACACAGTGATGTTGTGGTAGAATGAGGTTCATGTGGAACAGAAATATTAGGGAATCGTATAGAGGAAGAGTTACATTATGTCCATTACGTGCTTTGGTTTCGTAGTGTTGCAGGGTTCAGGCATTTAAGTTGGGTCCAATGATTCCAAGATAATTTTCCTGGTTGATGACTCCTAATGTGAAATTAAGCAGCATACACCCTTAGTTTGGATTATTTACCTTGGGTGTAAGGCACTGTATGGCCATACCACTGCTTTTTGACAAGTTAGTGATCTACTTGACAGGCATTAGAGGTCAGAAACCTAGGACTTTTCTTTCTGTGCCAACTATTAAAGCATGTACATTTGGTGAACTATAACAAGTATGTGATTTATCTCATAAAGTGGCTGTGCAAGAAATTTTATGTAGGAAAGGCAATTAGAAATTTCAAAATTAGGATGAATGAGCATAGATCTAGTCTTTTGAGGGGAAGATCAGAGGCACCATTGGTTTCACGTTGCAACGAGAGAGGACACAGTTTTGATGATTTTAGATGTTTTTGCCATTGATACTATACCAGAAAATGTCAGGGGTGGGACTGGGAGAAGATATTACAAGAGGAGAAATGGATTTTTTTAGATTAAAGATCCAAGAGCTGTTTTGGACTAAACATCAGCATTAATGGAAGATGTTTCTATGAGACTCCAGAATAACAGCATCAGGAACTATACTATTTTTAATGTTAAATCTTTTTATTATAACAAAGAAAAATAAGTGCTGTAAATTTTAAGAACAGAGTTAAATCTAGAAGAGAACTTGCATCTAAGAAGACAAAATTACATGTATAAAAACAAAAATGAACAGGCAGTCATCACAACTGAACCAAGTATTCGGTGATAGGCCTTGTTTCTTATAGCCCATCATTCTATTAATCAAAAAGCCTTTCAGCTATGAGATCCCTCTCAGATAAAGCCCCCCTTCCCTCTCTCCCCACCCAACCTCTGTCCCCATCAGGGAAAAGAAAAAAATATATAATCTGCATTGCCAAAACCTCATCCCCATAGTGTTACAGCAAATTTAAAATCAAGCCCTAGGTGACAGAGATTGTATATAATTCTCCCATATGGTAAAAAAAAAAAAAGCTTCCTTCGTTTAAACATCAATTTGGCTCCATTTCATTCCTTCAGCGTTAGGCTATGCAACCCACTGGGCCAACTCCAAATAGAAGGGGAATCTGCACTCATCTATACTCCCAAAATGAATATTTTGCCCACCAAACTTGCTTTCCTAATGAACAGCCGGCCACCCCTATTCTGCATGCTAAAAACCTCATATCTATCCAAAAGGAGGCCTGCGGCTGGAACAAGAATAGGAGAACATAACAAATGTTCTATATTTCTAATGATAGATCTCCAAAAGGTCTGAACTGTGGGGCATGCCCAAAGGTCATGGAAAATTGTGTTGTCTTTATTACATTTCAGGCAGATTAGAGTATCTATCTTCCCCATTTAAAAAACTTGAACTTGAGTAAGGTAGGCACAGTGCAATACTGGGAACTGACATTCTCGCACTTTTGCACTGACCACTAGGTCTGGGATCGTTGATGTCAATTTTTTACTATATTGATGGAAGCTATCTAAGTTCAGACCCCATTTTGATGCTAAAATGGAAGCCTCTTTAACTGGTGTGATTTCCAAAAGTGTCTTATGGTGCTCAGATATCGGTTAAAGTATTTCCCCAAACTTGCACTATAAATCCCCTAAACCGAGCACCATGCCCAGCTCCCAATACTTCCCTATTTAGAGAGGAGACATAATATTTTTGCCTGTAAGCAAAATTATTTCCTGGTTATGAGACTGTTCCTATTTATGCTCTCTAATTTCAGCAATATACCTTCATTTAAAACGTGTTCTAATCTTGTTATTCCAGATTGCTTGTAGGGAACAAAAACCTTGTTATCCTTCCCAGCTAAAAAGAAGATATTACCCCTAATGGGGAGCAAGTCCGAAATGGTAAAACCTGTCCCCCCAGCAGGGTGTTAAATCCTTCTAAATCTCCTGAAAGGGGTACAACAAAACACTACTATGAAGATATCGTGAGAATCTGAGGAAGCCTTGTATGTAGTAAGAAATTGTGGTTCCATGGAGCAAAAGAATTCTTCTTTAATTGTCAATGGAGTATAAACATTTGTCTCCAATAGCCAGTACCCAAGATGAAGTATAGATTTGATTATATTTTTTAATATCTGGCAACCTTATTCCCCTCTGCCACCATGGACCCGATATCATTAAAAGTTTTTCTTGGTTTTCCTCCTCCCCAACAAAAGTTTGTCACACGCCTAAACAAATGACTAATATATATTATTTTAAATAATCACAAAGGCAACATTTGTAAAAGGTAAAGCCATCGGGGGAACTCAGTCGTATGAAACAACTGTGTCCTCCTCCCGTGCTGCTCTTCCTGATTGCAGTTGCTGTCCAACAGTCCAGTACTACCCCATTGTCAACCCCAAACCTCTAAAATTAATTTTGGGTTAGTAGAGAAAGTCTCCTTATCTCCAGCAACCCCTCCATAAATGTCATTTCATTTTATTTATTGACATTGATACCCTACATTACCCAAAATAGTGCCAGTTCACTGTGGTTTACATTCATCAATAATATAAGCGATACATTTTAAAGCATTCAAAAAAACGTGACCAGCATACAGATAACAGAAAATCAAATAATAAAGAAATGTAAAATCCAGTTCTCCAAGGACAGGCAGGCTGCTTGTTCTCACGATTGGGTCGTCGTCCACGACGGCCCAGGAGACCGGCAAAATTTGTATAGCAAAACAAAGAACTCTCCAGAACGCTCCGTCGCGCAGGCAGAACACACCGTGCATGCGCGAATGGCTTCCCGCCCGCGACACCAGCGTGCCCTCCTCAGTTACTTTTTTTCCGCGACTGTGGTGACACGGAGTTTGTTCGAGTTCTGTGTTACCTTTGGCCCAGGAGATTGCAGCGTGTCCTTTTTTCCTTTTACCCTGATTGAATACCTTCTACACTTATCAGAGTCTGGTCTCAAGACCAACTCCATAAGAGTTCACCTTAGTGCAATTAGTGCTTATCATCAACGTGTAGAGGGTAAACCTATATCTGGACAGCCTTTAGTTGTTCGCTTCATGAGAGGTTTGCTTTTGTCAAAGCCCCCTGTCAAACCACCAGTGTCATGGGATCTCATCGTCGTTCTCTCCCAGCTGATGAAAGCTCCTTTTGAGCCACTGAATTTCTGCCATCTGAAGTACTTGACCTGGAAGGTCATTTTCTTGGTGGCTGTTACTTCAGCTCATAGAGTCAGTGAGCTTCAGGCCCTGGTAATGCATGCACCTTATATCAAGTTTCATCATAACAGAGTAGTCCTCCGCACTCACCCTAAGTTCTTGCCGAAGGTGTTGTCGGAGTTCCATCTGAACCAGTCAATTGTCTTGCCAACATTTTTTCCACGTCCTCATACCTGCCCTGGTGAAGACAAGTTGCACACCTTGGACTGCAAGAGAGCGTTGCCCTTTTACATGGAGCGGACAAAGTCCTACAGACAGTCCGCCCAATTGTTTGTTTCTTTTGATCCCAACAGGAGGGGAGTCGCCATCGGAAAACAAACAATCTCTAATTGGCTAGCGTATTGCATATCTTTTACTTATGCCCAAGCTGGGCTGACTCTACATGGCCATGTCACAGCTCATAATGCTGCGTCAGTGGCTCACTTGAAGCCAGCTTCTATTGAAGAGATTTGCAAGGCTGCAATGTGGTCATTAGAGTGGAGGAGTGGCCTAGTGGTTAGGGTGGTGGACTTTGGTCCTGGGGAACTGAGGAACTGAGTTTGATTCCTGGCACAGGCAGCTCCTTGTGACTCTGGGCAAGTCACTTAACCCTCCATTGCCCGCCGTATTGAGCCTGCCATGAGTGGGAAAGCGCGGGGTACAAATGTAACAAAAAACTAAAATAAAATTAGTCTACACATTCACATCTCACTACTGCCTTCAGCAGGATACCCGATGCGACAGTCGGTTTGGGCAGTCGGTGCTGCAGAATCTGTTCGAGGTTTAGAATCCAACTCCACCCTCCTAGGCCCATTTCTGTTCTGTTTCAGGCTGCACTCTCAGTTGTGTTTCTTTCAGGCTAATCTCTGTTCTCCGAGGACAAGCAGGCTGCTTGTTCTCACTGATGGGTGACGTCCACGGCAGCCCCTCCAATCGGAAACTTCACTAGCAAAGGCCTTTGCTAGTCCTCGCGCGCCCATGTGCACCGCGCATGCGCGGCCGTCTTCCCGCCCGAACCGGCTCGAGTTCGTCAGTCTTCTTTTGTCCGCGCTCGGTACGGTTGTGTTTGCGCCATTCGCGCCCCTTAAGTTGACCCTCGCGCGTCTTTTGACTTTTCGCTTTTGAAAAAAAAAAAAGGGATTTCGGAGAAGGGCCTTCCGGTCTTTTTCCCGTTCCCGTATTTCTAGTTTTTGGCCCCGTTAAGTTTTCTTTCGTTTTCGGGGTAGGCCCTTTTGAGGCCTCGGGTCGAGTTTTTTTCTCCCCCTCTTTTTGGTGCCTTACCGCAATTACGAGTTTTGATTTTGCCGGTGTGATTTTTCCACCCATGTCATAGAAGTCTCCCAGCGGCTTCAAGAAGTGCACCCAGTGCGCCCGGGTAATCTCGCTCACTGATAGGCACGCGTCGTGTCTGGGGGCTGGGCACCGCCCGCAGGCCTGTAGTCTTTGCGCCCTTTTACAGAAAAGGACTCAGGTAGCGAGATTGGCCCAGTGGAACGTTTTGTTCTCGGGCTCTTCGTCGGCACCGGGAGAATCAAGTGCGTCGACGTCGACAGCGTCAAGACCTCCGCCCTCGGCCGCGACTGTATCGATTGCATCGAGGGATCGTCCCTCTGCATCGTCGGGGCCGAGACATCAGAAGGCTGCGTCGGCGGTACCGGGACCTCCTCTAGTGCTGATGTCGTCGGACGGTGGTGCTTCGACTGGAGTGCAGGTGAGGGCTGTCCATTCCCCTGCTGGTGGCGGTGAGCCTTCGGGTGGGTCTCCCCCTACCCTGAGGGCTCCTGCGGTACAGCCGCCCCGAGACCGACCTTCTTCGGCCTCGGCCCCGAGGAAGCGACGGCTGGATTCTACGTCCTCCTCGTCGGTACCGGGAAGCTCCGGTGACATGCTTCGTTTGAAAAAGTCAAAGAAGCATCGACACCGGTCCCCTTCCCGCGTCGGTACCAAGAGCTCTGGGTCGCCGAGGGAGTCGGCACCAAGTAGGCATCGGCACCGGGAGGACCGCTCACCCTCTGTTCAGGAGGTGTCGATGCGCTCCACCTTGGACAGCCCGGAACAGCCTCCACGCCCGGAACAGACTCTGACTTCGACACCTGCATCGGCTTCCATGTCTTTCTCCACAGCCGCCCTGCACGAGAGTCTCCGTGCCGTTCTCCCAGAGATCCTGGGAGAGCTGTTGCGCCCTTCCCCTCCGGTACCGGGGGTGCTTGCGCCACCGATACCGTCGAGAGGCGCCGGCTGGCCCCTTGCCCGGGGTGAGGTCTCCGACATTGGTGCCGCTTGCGGTACCGACTGCAGTCGCCTCCCAGGAAGGCTCCCCGACGACGTCGGCGGAGGGAGCTTCGCCGGTGCGGGCGAGGGAGTCTACCTCTCGACGCTCCCACCGTGGCCGTGTTTCCACGGAGTCGAGCCGGGCACGGCTTCAGACACAGGTTCATGAACTTATGTCTGATACCGATGGTGAGGCCTCGTGGGAGGAGGAGGAGGACATCAGATATTTCTCTGACGAGGAGTCTGATGGCCTTCCTTCTGATCCCACTCCCTCCCCTGAAAGGCAGCTTTCTCCTCCCGAGAGTCTGTCTTTTGCGGCCTTTGTCCGGGAGATGTCTACGGCCATCCCCTTCCCGGTGGTTGTGGAGGACGAGCCCAGGGCTGAAATGTTTGAGCTCCTGGACTATCCTTCTCCACCTAAGGAAGCGTCCAAAGTACCCATGCATCATGTCCTCAAAAAGACATTGCTAGCGAACTGGACCAAGCCTCTAAGTAATCCCCACATTCCCAAGAAGATCGAGTCCCAGTACCGGATCCATGGGGACCCAGAGCTGATGCGCACTCAGTTGCCTCACGACTCTGGAGTTGTGGATTTGGCCCTAAAGAAGGCTAAGAGTTCTAGGGAGCATGCTTCGGCGCCCCCAGGCAAGGACTCTAGAACCTTAGACTCCTTTGGGAGGAAGGCCTACCATTCCTCTATGCTCGTGGCCAAAATTCAGTCTTACCAGCTCTATACGAGCATACACATGCGGAATAATGTGCGGCAGTTGGCGGGCTTGGTGGACAAGCTCCCTACTGAGCAAGCGAAGCCATTTCAGGAGGTGGTCAGGCAGCTGAAGGCGTGCAGAAAATTCCTGGCCAGAGGGATGTATGACACCTTTGATGTTGCGTCCAGGGCCGCTGCTCAAGATGTGGTGATGCGCAGACTCTCATGGCTGCGTGCCTCCGACCTGGAGAATAGAATCCAGCAGCGGATTGCGGACTCGCCTTGCCGTGTGGATAATATTTTTGGAGAGAAGGTCGAACAGGTGGTAGAGCAGCTCCACCAGCGGGATACCGCTTTCGACAAGTTCTCCCGCCGACAGCCTTCAGCTTCTACCTCCACAGGTAGACGTTTTTATGGGGGAAGGAAGACTGTTCCCTATTCTTCTGGTAAGCGTAGGTACAATCCTCCTTCTCGACAGCCTGCGGCCCAGGCTAAGCCCCAGCGCGCTCGCTCTCCTCAGCAGCGTGCGCCTCAGCAAGGCCCCTCGGCTCCCCAGCAAAAGCAAGAGACGAGCTTTTGACTGGCTCCAACAGAGCATAGCCGACATCAACGTGTCAGTGCCGGACGATCTGCCGGTCGGAGGGAGGTTGAAAGTTTTTCACCAAAGGTGGCCTCTCATAACCTCCGATCAGTGGGTTCTTCAAATAGTCCGGCAAGGATACACCCTCAATTTGGCCTCCAAACCTCCAAATTGTCCACCGGGAGCTCAGTCTTACAGCTTGCAGCACAAGCAGGTACTTGCAGAGGAACTCTCCGCCCTTCTCAGCGCCAATGCGGTCGAGCCCGTGCCATCCGGGCAGGAAGGGCTGGGATTCTATTCCAGGTACTTCCTTGTGGAAAAGAAAACGGGGGATGCGTCCCATCCTAGACCTAAGGGCCCTGAACAAATATCTGGTCAAGGAAAAGTTCAGGATGCTTTCCCTGGGCACCCTTCTCCCCATGATTCAGGAAAACGATTGGCTATGCTCTCTGGACTTGAAGGACGCCTACACGCACATCCCGATACTGCCAGCTCACAGACAGTATCTGCGATTTCAGCTGGGCACACGTCACTTCCAGTACTGTGTGCTACCCTTTGGGCTCGCCTCTGTGCCCAGAGTGTTCACGAAGTGCTTGGCTGTAGTAGCAGCGGCACTTCGCAGGCTGGGGGTGCACGTGTTCCCATATCTCGACGATTGGCTGGTGAAGAACACATCCGAGGCAGGAGCTCTACAGTCCATGAAGATGACTATTCGCCTCCTGGAGCTACTGGGGTTTGTGATAAATTACCCAAAGTCCCATCTTCTCCCAGTACAGAGACTCGAATTCATAGGAGCTCTGCTGGCTTCTCGGACGGCTCGGGCCTATCTCCCAGAGACGAGAGCCAACAACTTGTTGTCCCTCGTCTCGCGGGTGCGAGCGTCCCAGCAGATCACAGCTCGGCAGATGTTGAGATTGTTGGGCCACATGGCCTCCACAGTTCATGTGACTCCAATGGCCCGCCTTCACATGCGATCTGCTCAATGGACCCTAGCTTCCCAGTGGTTTCAGGCTGCTGGGGATCTAGAAGACGTGATCCACCTGTCCACGAGTTTTCTCAAATCCCTGTATTGGTGGACGATTTGGTCCAATTTGACTCTGGGATGCCCTTTCCAAATTCCTCAGCCACAAAAAGTGCTGACTACGGATGCGCCTCTCCTGGGGTGGGGAGCTCATGTCGATGGGCTTCACACCTAGGGAAGCTGGTCCTTCCAGGAACGCGATCTACAGATCAATCTCCTGGAGTTACGAGCGGTCTGGAACGCTCTGAAGGCTTTCAGAGATCGGCTGTCCCACCAAATTATCCAAATTCAGACAGACAACCAGGTTGCCATGTATTACATCAACAAGCAGGGGGGCACCGGATCTCGCCCCCTGTGTCAGGAAGCCGTCAGCATGTGGCTCTGGGCTCGCTGTCACGGCATGGTGCTCCAAGCCACTTATCTGGCAGGCGTAAACAACAGTCTGGCCGACAGGTTGAGCAGGATTATGCAACCTCACGAGTGGTCGCTCAATTCCCATGTAGTGCGACAGATCTTCCAGGTGTGGGGCACCCCCCTTGGTAGATCTCTTTGCATCTCGAGCCAACCACAAAGTCCCTCAGTTCTGTTCCAGGCTTCAGGCCTTCCTCCTGGACTGGGGGGAGGGTCTGCTGTATGCTTATCCTCCCATACCTCTGGTGGGGAAGACTTTGTTGAAACTCAAGCAAGACCGAGGCACCATGATTCTGATTGCTCCTTTTTGGCTGCAGTCAGATCTGGTTCCTCTTCTTCTGGAGTTGTCCTCCGAAGAACCGTGGAGATTGGAGTGTTTCCGACCTTCATCACCCAGAACGAAGGAGGGACGCTTCTGCATCCCAACCTTCAGTCTCTTGCTCTCACTGCCTGGATATTGAGAGCATAGACTTTGCCTCTTTGGGTCTGTCGGAGGGTGTCTCCGTGTCTTGCTTCCAGGAAAGACTCCACTAAGAGGAGTTACTTCTTTTTATGGAGGAGGTTTTGCTGTCTGGTGTGACAGCAAGCCTTAGATCCTCGCTCTTGTCCTACACAGACCCTGCTTGACTACCTTCTGCACTTGTCTGAGTCTGGTCTCAAGACAACTCTGTAAGGGTTCACCTAGCGCAATCAGTGCATACCATTACCGTGTGGAAGGTAAGCCGATCTCCGGGACAGCCTTTAGTTGTTCGCTTTATGAGAGGTTTGCTTCTGTCAAAGCCCCTCATCAAACCTCCTACAGTGTCATGGGATCTCAATGTCGTTCTCACCCAGCTGATGAAACCTCCTTTTGAGCCACTGAATTCATGCCACCTGAAGTACTTGGTGGCAGTAACTTCAGCTTGTAGAGTCAGTGAGCTTCAAGCCCTAGTAGCTCATGCTCCTATACCAATTTCATCATAATAGAGTAGTCCTCCGCACTCACCCTAAGTTCTTGCCAAAGGTGGTGTCGGAGTTCCATCTGAACCAGTCAATTGTCTTGCCAACATTCTTTCCCCGTCCTCATTCCTGTCCTGCTGAACGTCAGCTGCACGCATTGGACTGCAAAAGAGCATTGGCCTTCTATCTGGAGCGGACGCAGCCCAACAGACAGTCCGCCCAAATGTTGTTTCTTTTGATCCCAACAGGAGGGGAGTGGCTGTAGGGAAACGCACCATATCCAATTGGCTAGCAGATTGCATTTCCTTCACTTACGCCCAGGCAGGGCTGGCTCTTGAGGGTCATGTCACGGCTCACAATGTTAGAGCCATGGCAGAGTCAGTGGCCCACTTGAAGTCAGCCACTATTGAAGAGATCTGCAAAGCTGCAACGTGGTCATCTGTCCACACATTCACATCTCATTACTGCCTGCAGCAGATACCCCGACCGCGACAGTCGGTTCGGGCAGTTGGTGCTTCAGAATCTGTTTGGGGTTTGAATCCAACTCCACCCCCCTAGGCCCATTTTTTATTCTGTTCCAGGCTACACTCTCAGTTAGTTGAATAAGATGTTAGGTCAATCTCAGTTATGTCCTTGCCGTTGCGAGGCCCAATTGACCATGTTTGTTGTTTTGAGTGAGCCTGGGGGCTAGGGATACCCCGTCAGTGAGAACAAGCAGCCTGCTTGTCCTCGGAGAAAGCGAATGCTACATACCTGTAGAAGGTATTCTCCGAGGACAGCAGGCTGATTGTTCTCACAAACCCGCCCGCCTCCCCTTTGGAGTTGTGTCTCCCCTTGTCTTTGTTTTGCTACATACGGGACTGACGAACACGAGCCGGTTCGGGCGGGAAGACGACCGCGCATGCGCGGTGCGCATCGGCGCGCGAGGACTAGCAAAGGCCTTTGCTAATGAAGTTTTCCGATTGGAGGGGCTGCCGTGGACGTCACCCATCAGTGAGAACAATCAGCCTGCTGTCCTCGGAGAATACCTTCTACAGGTATATAGCATTCGCTTTAGACAACATAGCACCATTACAAACTAGAACCTCACGCAGAAAAAACTCTATACCATAGTTTAATGAAGAACTGAAGAAATTGAAAACTCAAGTTAGAAGGTTAGAGCATGGAATAAAAAGAAAGACGACTCCACATTCAATGCTTGGAAACATCTACAAAGAAAATACAAATACACTATCAGACGAACCAAAAGAGCATACTACAAAAATAAAAATGGGCCAGACTACAATAACACACACAAACTCTTCCAACTAGTGAGCAAACTATTAGATACCACTCCGATTACCTCTAACAGCACGAGCCTTCCTTCAGCAGATAATCTTGCTAATTACTTCAAAGAGAAAATTGTTAAGCTAAGGCTCACGTTACCTATTAATTCCACAGACTACGTAAAATTTCTCGTTTAGACCCATTACCCGGTGAAACATCCAGCACACAGAACCTGGACTAATTTCGATACACTCTTGGATGATTCCATCTCCCAATTGCTCAAGAAGTATGCCAAATCCCATTGCAAACTAGACATATGCCCTAACAAACTTCTTAATTCAGCTCCTCAACAATTCATATCTGACCTCACGTTACATATGAATTATATGCTGCAAAATAGACTATTCCCAAAGGATAAAGGAAATATACTACTCACCCCTATGCCCAAGGGATCCAAAGAAAAACGCAGATGACTTAACCAATTACCGCCCAGTAGCATCTATTACCCTGATAACCAAGTTAATGGAAGGCATGGTGACCAAACAACTCACTGAATACCTAGATAAATTTTCAATTCTCCATAATCAGGATTTCGGTCTAACCATAGTACCGAAACAGTATTAACCACTCTTCTCCATAAATTCAAATGATATATAGCAACTGGCAATAACATACTCCTCTTACAATTTGACATGTCCAGTGCATTCGACATGATAAGCCGCAACATGTTATTAAATATTTTGGATAACTTCAGAATTGGAGGAAACATTCTCAGTTGGTTTAGAGGTTTTTTAACTACAAGATATTACCAAGTAAAATTTAACTCGAATACGTCAGCTCTATGGATACCGGAATGCGAAGTTCCCCAGGGATCTCCACTCTCCCCGACCCTCTTCAACCTAATCATGACGCCCCTAGCCAAGATATTATCCAGTCAAAGCCTCAATCCGTACATATATGCTGATGATGTAATGATCTATATCGCGTTCAAACATAATCATCAACCACAGCTTCCAAATTATGCATTCATGGGCGAATGCTTTTCAATTAAAACTTAACGCTGAAAAAAACTCAGTGTCTTATACTTACATCACAATATAACACAAACAAATTCTCCTCCATAACCACTCCAAACGTTTCCGTTCCTGTCTCAGACACTTTGAAGATTCTTGGAGTAACCATTGATCGTAGTATCACACTTGAATGCCATGTTAAGAATACAACTAGGAAAATGTTTCAATCAATGTGGAAACTCAGAAGACTAAAACCTTTCTTCCCAAGATTCATTTTTCGCAACCTGGTACAATCAATGGCATTGAGCCATCTAGATTATTGCAATGCGTTGTATACTGGCTGTAAAGAACATATCATCTAGAAACTTCAGACAGCCCAGGATACCGCAGCTAGGCTCATTTTTGGAATGTCAAAATACGAAAGTGCAAAACCCCTAAGAGAGACGCTCCATTGGCTCTCAGTTAAGGAACGTTCTGTGTTCAAAGTTTGCACACTGGTTCATAAAGTCATTTATGGAAATGCTCCGGCATACATGTCAGACCTTATTGATTTACCTCCCAGGAATGTTAAAAAATCAGCACGTACATTCTTGGGACTCCACTTCCGTAGTTGTAAAGGTTTAAAATACAAACTAGTTCATGCATCCTGCTTTTCTTACATTGGCATCTAGCTGTGGACTACATTACCACTTGACCTAAAAATATTCACGACCTAATCAACTTTCGAAAATCACTAAAGACTTACCTTTTTAACAAGACTTACCATAATAATCAATAATAGGAACTCCAACACATCACTACTTACTAGATAATCTGTCTGTTTTTTGATTTATCAAATTGGATAATCTGTCTGTTTTCTGTTTCTGATTTATTGAATTGATTATATCCATTATGTTACACTTGTTCTTTATATAACCAATTGTTCTATCTACTCTTGATTGGCGATTGTCAGGATGTATTATTGTAAGCCACATTGAGCCTGCAAATAGGTGGGAAAATGTGGGATACAAATGCAACAAATAAATAAATGATTTGGCCCTGTCACTGTGGAATGCTCTGCCACAGTACCTCAGGGCTGAATCAAGTGTTAAAAGTTTAAATGCCTATTTTTCTCTTGTCTTTTGTGATTCTTAGACTTGGGATGGGTTGATGTGCTTTTGGATCTTGGAAAGAGAGCTGCACTAAGATTATGCTTTTTGAGTTTATATATTTTTTGTCTTTATGGTGTGATGTGTAGATAGATGTTATGTAGTAAGACTTATGGTGCTGTGAATTATTTTATTTTTATAGTATGCTGGTGTAAACCGCTTACATTTTTTAAATTAGAAAAGCAATATAGCAAGTTTTATAAATAAATGTAAGCATAAATAGATACAAACACGATTGACATGGAGGGAAAACATGCAATGTTCTTTTCCTGTCATTTCAGGTTAAAAATGACATGGGGAATATCTCTAGTTACTATGGGGCCCTTTTACCAAAGGTGGCTTCTGTGGTGTTGGCATGTGGGATTGCCATGTGCCAAAGCCATCTTTTATCGCAGTGGGTTAAAGGACATTTTTTGAATAGAGGCAGTAAATGGCTATGTGCTACTTAAAAAATTGGCATGCGGCCATTTACTGCTGGTAACCCATCGGTTATCAGGCAGCATATAGAGCTGCCCAGTTACCACTGGGCACACCTACTCCCCACCTACCAGTGTTAGAAAATTTAAAAAAATATTTTATTCAGTGCTGGAAATGGTACGTGACAGAGACGGAACACAGCCCAGCAGTAGGGCTTAGTTGGTGCTTAGTACCCCAGCGGTAGCCCTACTGCTGCTTGATAAAAGGGCCCCTGTGTTATTGCTGACTGTCTTAGGGTCTTTTTATCAGTGTATAACTATAAGAAGTTGTGGTTGCTGTACATATGTAAATGAATTGTGTGGCTAAAACTATATTCTGAATCTTCTGATAAAAGATGATGACATGAAGATGAAATTATTAATTACAAGCTTTTTTTTTTAATGGGCCAACTTCTAAAATTGGAGGGGGGTTTATCTATAGTCTGTAATTCTTATAAATTTAAGAGTGTATTGATTTAGGTATTAATACTTTTGGTTATATCCTTAAATTTGTAAAGTTATTTAAAGGTAAGCCTGAAATTTCCACATAGCTAATTATGGTAAAATGTGATTGCTTACACTTTAACATAATAATTTAAACATTTGCATTTTAGTACAATAGCAGTTAATTTTGTGGAATTGTCTGAGTTGCTATTAAGTAGTTTAATTAGCCTATACATAACCACTAAGGGGCTGATATTCAACTGGTGTTGTTCAGCACTTTGCTGACTGCTGCCAGCCTTATGCCAAGGCTTCGGCATTGCATTTCCAGGTTTGCAGAATTGGCTAAAGCATAGCTGGTTAAGTGCGATATTTAGCACTTAACCAGCTATGGGGCACTGCATAAAGACAAGACTTACTTCCAATTTATGTGGCTAACCTGGCCAGTTAAGTGTTGAATATTGGCACTTAACCAGCCAAGTGCCGACTCTGCCCCCGGAACACTCCTGTAATAGCTGGTTTTCAGAGCACCACTAACTAGTTAAGTGCTGCTGAAAATTACTGAACAGGCAATTTAATCAGCCAGGAACTGTTTCTGGTTGGTTGAATCACTTTGAATATCGACCCCTAAATTGAAAAGTTCTTAGATTTACAAGGATGCTGTATTACTTTTGTGTCAGGGGTGGCCAACTTCAGTACTCGTGAACCACAAACAGTGTAATAAGATTCATATATTCAGATCAATTTTAGGGTATCACAATGTAAAGTCATGAGATGGTATATATAGTACCTCATTTATCTCTGAAAGTGAAATACGTTTCTTTGGTGTTTGATACAAAAAATTTCAAAACAGGGAAAGAAGCTCTAATCATCCTTTCTTTCTATTATCTTAGGTTATTTGTCTCCTCACCCATCTCCTTTGGGAGCTCCTGATCATGTGTCCAGCCCAATGTCTGCAGGTGGGCCAACTCCTCCACAAATGCCACCAAGCCAGCCAGGACCCATGATGCCAGGAGACCCCCAAGTTATGAGCCAGCCCACACGAGGTCCTTCACCTTTCAGTCCTGTTCAGCTACATCAACTTCGAGCTCAAATTTTAGCATACAAAATGTTGGCTAGAGGTCAGCCTCTGCCTGAAAATTTGCAGCTTGCTGTTCAGGGGAAGAGGACACTTCCTGGGATTCAGCAGCAACAGCAGCAGCAGCAGCAGCAGCAGCAGCAGCAGCAGCAGCAGCAACAACAACAACAACAAATCATTCCTGCTAGTTATAATAGACCACCTGGTATGTAGAATATGCTGGTATCATCCATGTTTCTATCTTTCTAGTTTCATAACTTTTTTTTGTGTTCTTAAAATTTTATGGGCCCGATATTCAGTGCTATCTATTAGCTTGGCCAGCTAAGCATTAATATTCAATGCAAGGTAGCTGGTTATCTCTGCTGAATATTAGCGCTTAGCTGCATGACTTAGCTGGCTAACCGCAAATATTCAGTGCTAAACCAGCTGAGCTGAGCAGAGACCTCCTCAGCTATCAAACAGTGAATGTAGGTTAAACTTCTGTCCAGTTAATGATTAAAGTGTGCATCCAGTATGCCCAGGACAAAATCAGCATAACCCACTATAGGCAGATATTTGGAGTAATGGTACATTGTTGGAAGATTCGCCAGGCCCTTCATAAAGGCTGCACCAAATGATGATGCTTCAGTGTCTTAGGTAGGCTCCTAGTTCGTGCAAGCATAAGGAAAGCCAACGAGAGGTCCACACTTACAGAGGATTCAAAGGTGACATCACAGAACATAGAAGTGTGGAAAATCCAGTCTCTAGCAAAGTGCGTATGACAGGCAACAGCTGCACTGGTGAGAATGACAATCTCCTTGGGTGGACCAACTTCAGCTATTTGACGTCATGCTGTCGTCTGTTCATCCAACCTTCAGTCTGCACCACTCATGAGCGAGTGACTTCCTGCCTGCCCATGTTGCATGGGATCCACAGTCTTATTCTTTTTGCGGAGCAGTGAAGACTTGTCTTCAGTCATGGTGCGAAGAGATTTCTTGTTGTCTATTTTTGTGCCTTCCTGTCTTGTAGTTGTGAGTTCCAAGGGGGTTTTTTTGTGGAAAGTTTCTCTTTCTCTTCCTGTTTTTCTTAGTTTTTTTTAGCTCTATTATTTTCTTTTTTTTGTTCTCTGAGGCTATTTTGGGCCTGGACTCATGGTTGAGTTCTTCACAGTATTTTCAGGGGGGAGGATTTTTCTTTGCCTCTCTTTACCATTGAGCCGTTTGATTCAAAATCAATCTTCCCTAAAATGTCACAGAAACCTGCCAGAAGGTTTAAGAACTGCTCCTGCTATAATAGGATCATGTCCGTGACAGACCCACATGACATGGGCCTAAAATATTCTGGGTGAGATCATGACTCTCTAAAGTGTCCTCTTTTTTGCTCAAATGCAGAAGATAACCCAGAGGTCTAGAGACGTGGGGTGTGAGAACGTTTTGACACTTAGTAGTCCAATAAATTGGTATGGAGAGCATCAATCTCCATGGCTTCTGGAGCTGCACCAGACACTGGTAACGCATCGACATTGAGCACCAGTAGCGAGCTGAATATCTTTGGACCCAACACCAAGGAAGTGCATGGATTCTGTTCCTTCCTCATCAACATAGAGGGCTCTTACTCTGGGCCTGGACATTCCAGCAGATTGAGTCAGGTGCAAACTGAGACTTATGAGTATTTTCCTGAATCTGTTCCTGGAGGTCTGAGGATGAACCTAAGAACGTTTCGGAAGAGAGGTCCCTTGACCTTCCCTTGGACTCCTCCCCATCACAGTAGAGATGTGAGTCCCTACCGGAGGACCTCTCTCTAGGCTTTTTGAGGGAAATGGCGGAGACCATTCCATTTAAGTTGGAGGTGGAGGGCTAGCTCAAGGCACAATTGATGACCGTCCTTGATTTATTATTCGCCTCCTATGGAGGCTATGACTGTGCTTGTTCATGGTGTCCTGAAAAATGCACAGATGAGAAACTGGAAGACCCCTTTCTCTGTGCTGGTTATTCCTAAGAAGGCAGACTCCGCGCATAGAGTCCAGAAGGCT
Organism: Microcaecilia unicolor; assembly: GCF_901765095.1. Taxonomy (NCBI): domain Eukaryota; kingdom Metazoa; phylum Chordata; class Amphibia; order Gymnophiona; family Siphonopidae; genus Microcaecilia; species Microcaecilia unicolor. The sequence goes on along the minus strand of NC_044032.1, from coordinate 238,449,777 downwards.
CCCAGATTCGAGAAGGCACAATTGCCAAACTACTCTATATTGGTTAAATTCGCTCTCAAGCGAACCAGAATCTTGACAACCCATGCTTTGACTGTCTTGGGTAGGGCTGTTTATACACTGGAGTTATTTAGGAGAAAGATGTTTCAGGCCTCGGTGCTTATTTCTTGCATCCAGTCCTACATGACTCTACACAGCCTATATTTGATGTCTTGGTGTCCAGTGTGCTCGAGTTTACAGACACTGTCCCACTGGAGCAGGCCCACACTTTTTCCGGAAAACCAATAAGCAGAAAGAGTGTAGAAAGCATTTGGCTAGGGGCACCTTTGATTCTTTTTATGTAGCATCTAGGCTTTCTGCCTTGGGTGTTAGAATGCACAAACTCTCTTGCCTGCATGTTCTTTATGGGGACAGGGTGGAAGAGAACTGATCCTATCAAGTCCTTGTCTCAGCCTGCTCCTTCTGCTGCTTCCTTATCTTGGTTAAAAAGAAGCAAAAAGGATCAGCTGCTAAGGTTAGGTCACTAACAGGCTCATTTTCGAAAGAGAAGGATGCCCATCTTTTGACACAAATCTGAAGATGGGCGTCCTTCTCACAGGGTCGCCCAAATCGGTATAATTGAAAGCCAATTTTGGGTGTCCCCAACTGCTTTCCGTTGCAGGGACGACCAAATTTCACAGGGGCATGTCGGAGGCGTAGCAAAGGCGGTACTTGGGCGTGCCTAACACATGGACGTCCTTGACCCATAATGGAAAAAAAAGGGCGTCCCTGACGAGCACTTGGACGAGGACTTTACCTGGTCCTGTTTTTTTTATGACCAAGGCACAAAAAGGTGCCCAAACTGACCAGATGACCACCAGAGAGAATCGGGGATGACCTCCCCTTACTCCCCCAGTGGTCACTAACCCCCTCCCACCCTAAAAAACATCTTTAAAAATATTTTTTGCCAGCCTCAGATGTCATACTCGGGTTCATCACAGCAGTATGCAGGTCCCTGGAGCAGTTTTATTGGGTGCAGTGCACTTCAGACAGGCGGACCCAGGCCCATGCCCCCCTACCTGTTACACTTGTGGTGGTAAATGTGAGCCCTCCAAAACTCACCAGAAACCCACTGTACCCACATCTAGGTGCCCCCTTCACTCGTAAGGGCTATGGTAGTGGTGTACAGTTGTGAGTAGTTGGAATTTGGGGGGCTCAGCACACAAGGTAAGGGAGCTGTGTACCTGGGAGCAATTTATGAAGTCCACGGCAGTGCCCCCTAGGGTGTCCTGGCATGTCAGGGGGACCAGTGCAATATGAATGCTGGCTCCTTCCACGACCAAATGGCTTGCATTTGGTCATTTCTGAGATGGGCATCCTTGGTTTCCATTATCGGTGAAAATCAGAAACGATCAAGTCTAGGGATGACCTAAATTTCAGGATTTGGGCATCCCCGACCTTATTATCAAAACGAAAGATGGATGTCCATCTTGTTTTGATAATATGGGTTTCCCCGCCCCTCCACCGGGACATTTTGCGAGAACGTCCTCAGCAAAACTTGGGCGTCCCTTTCGATTATGCCCCTCTAAATCAGGCATGGATGTTATTCAAAAATACCATCTTGGAAGCCCAGACCATATGCATTTGGTATTTCAATGGTGGAAAGAAGAGAAAAATGACAGCATAGTTAAAAGGTGAAGTAAAGAGACTATTACAGCCAAAATATTGTCTTTCAAAGAATGGAAAAATGACCCAATAAGAAATAAGCAACATAAGCACTGACAAATCAGAATAAAGAAGGCTAAAAGAGAATATGAAGAGAAACTTGCTGCAGAAACTAAAACTCGCAGTAAGAACTTTTTCAGGTACAGATGCAGAAAACCTGTGAGGGAATCTGAGGGACTGTTGGATCTGAAGGTGCAAATGGGGCACTCAGGAGGACAAGGTCATAGAGGGGAACTAAATGAATTCTTTGCTTCTGTCTTTAGGGAAGAAGATGTAAGAGATCTGCCTGTACCGGAAATGTTTTTCAAGGGTGAGGATGCCGAAGAACTGAAAGAAGTCTCGGTGAACCTGGAAGATGTACTGAGCCAATTGACAAATTAAAGAGTTAGTAAATTAGCTGGACTGGATGGCATACATCCAAGGATACTCAAAGAACTCAAGCATGAAATTGCTAATCTGCTGTTAGTAATATGGAACCTGTTGCTAAAATCATCTGTAATACCTGAAGATTGGAGGGTGGCAATGTGGTGCTGATTTTTAAAAGGGTTCCAGGGGTGATCCAGGAAATTGCAGACTGGTAAGCCTGATTTTAGTGCCGGGCAAAATAGTGGAAACTATTATAACGAATACAATTATGGAACACGTAGACAAACATGGTTTAATGGGACAGAGTCAGCATGGGTTCAGCCAAGGGAAGTCTTTCCTCATAAATTTGCTTAATTTGAAGGCATGAATAAACATGTGGATAAAGGTGAGCCGATAGATCTGGTGTATCTAGATTTTCAGAAATCTTTTGATAGAGTTCCTCATGATATACTCTTGAGAAAATTAAAGAGTCATAGGATAGGAGACAAGAATTGGTTATTGGACCGAAAACAGAGGGTAGGGTTAAATAGTCATTTCTCTCAATGGAGGAGAGCGAACATTGGAGTGCCACAGAAATCTGTACTGGGACCCATGCTATTTAACATACTTATAAATGATATGGAAATCGGAATGAGTGAGGTGATGACATTTGCAGGTGACACAAAACTATTCAAGGTTGTTAAAACACATGCTGACTGTGAAATATTGCAGGAAGACCTTAGGAAATTGGAAGGCTGGGCATTCAAATGGCAGATGAAATTTAATGAGGACAAATGGAAGGCGATGCACATTGGAAAGAATAATCCGAATTATAGATATTTGATGCTAGGGTCCACCTTGGTGGTTAGCACTCAAGAAAAAGATCTAGGTGACATCTGCTCAGTGTGCGGCATTAGCCAAAAAAGCAAACAGGATGCTAAGAATTATTAGGAAAGGGATGGTGAATAAGACCGAAAATACTATAATGCGTTTGTATCGCTCCAAGGTTCAGCCGCACTTGAGTATTGCATTCAGTTCTGGTCACCGTATCTCTAAAAAGATATAGCGGAATTAGAAAAGATTGAAAGAAGAGTGACCAAAATGATAAAGGGGATGAAACTCCTCTCGTATGAGGAAATATGTTTTCACTCAACGAATAAATTCTGGAACTTTTCGCTGGAGGATGTGGTAAGAGTGGTTAGCCTATCTGGGTTTAAGAAAGGTTTGAACAAGTTCCTGGAGAAAAAGTCCATAGTCTGCTATTGAGAGAGACATGGGAAGGCAACTACTTGCCCTGGGTTTGGTAGCATGGAATGTTGCCACAATTTGGTTTTTTGCCAGGTACTTGTGATCTGGCTCGGCCACTGTTTGGAAGCAGGATACTGGGTAGATGGACCTTTGGTCTGACACAGTATGGCTGCTCTTATGTTCTTTTGAGGTTTTCTAGGGGGGAATAGGAGGGGTTTCTATCAATCTCAAAGGCACAGGTTCACCCCCTCTTCCCACCCTCAGCAGCAATCCCAGCCTCTGCGCTCCTGTCCTTGGCATCAACTGTCTCAGAAATCCCAGCTAGCTCCCCAGTCTAAGCAGGGGATGAGCTTTTTACTGGCTCCAAGAGAGCATAGCTGCTTAAAATTAGCTGTCTTGGACGACCTACTAGTGAGAGGGAGGCAGAATTTTTTCCATGAAAGGTGGCCCTTTGTAACGTCAGACACGTGGTTGGATTACACTCTGTTGGCAAACGATACCTCCAAATTGTCCATTGATGGCTTCAAATTTCATCTCTCGGCACCACTTGCTCCCAGTTCAGCAATTGGAGTACATAGGAGCCCTGCTAGACATTGTGCCAGCTCATGTTTACCTGCCTCCGGCACAGGCAAATGCTCTTGTTGCCATTGCCACTCAGGTTCAGAGTAGGCAGCAGGACAGCTCGACAGATGTTAAGGATGTTGGGCCACATGGCCTCTATGGTGCATGTCAGCCCCATGGCTCACCTCCATTTACTGATATTGCTGGGCTTAGTTATAAGATTGACATATGGATTATTATTGAATTCTTGAATTATACAAGATAAGTGTTTTCATTAGACTTTTTATTATTTTGTGAGCATTTTGAAGATTATAGTCCTTTCAGACTTGCTTCTGTTGTAGAGCTATTCTTTATGAATGTTGATGATCTCTAAGTGTGTACGTGTGTTTTTCATGTTATTGATTTTGGCACATTTTCACAGGGAGTACCTATGATGATGTGAGCTTTGATTTATGCGGGGGGTTACCTGCTTTTATTAAGCGTTACTTAGTTTTCCATGATTGGCAGGTTGGACCTAAATTGTGTAATATTCCCTGGAATTCCTCCTGTATAAGGGAGGTGTAAGGGTTTCTAAGGACTCCAATCACTAAATTTAAATTTTAAAATTTAAGTTTTTGTACATTTATTCATACACTGGAGTTCATCATCATTTCTAAGATTACCTTTTTTGGTTTTGATATATCTTTTGATGAGGTCCCTGTATAGGGTTTTGTATTTTTGGACTCCAAAGACCTGGACATACTCAACTTTGGGCAGCATTGGACCATCTGAATACTTTTTTTCTATAGGGAAAACCTTAGTAAAGAGTGATACATTTTCCATGTTAAGTGGTAATCGGTGGCAGAGAAGCCAATCAGCAATCTGATCAAGTTTTTGGTTCAGTACAGCGATAGAATGGGTATCCTCAGGCAAAATTCAAGCCAAGATCTGGATATCTGCACCAACTCCAATTGATTCAGAATGCTGCAGCATGGGATAGGATGCATGTCCTATTGTGGATTAAAAACTGGTTAAAAGAAAACAGAGGGTAGGATTAAATGGTCAGTATTCTCAAGGGAGAAGGGTAGGTAGTGGGGTTCCCCAGGGCTCTGTGCTGGGATTACTGCCTTTTAACTTATTTATAAATGATCTAGAGATGGGAGTAACTAGTGAGGTAATTAAATTAGCTGATGACACAAAGTTATTCAGAGTTGTTAAATCGCAAGAGGATTATGAAAAATGACAAGAGGACCTTACGAGACTGGGCATCTAAATGGCAGATGATGTTTAAAGTGATGCATGTGGGAAACCCGAATTATAGCTACATAATGCAAGGTACCACATTAGGAGTCACTGCTCAGGAAAGGGATCTAGCTGTTGTCATCGTTGATATGTTGAAACCCTCTGCTGAGTGTGCTGTGGCGGCTAAGAAAGCAAATAAAGTGTTAGGTATTAAGAATGGAATGGAAAACAAATATGAGGACGTTATAATCCCTTTGTATTGCTCCATGGTGCAACCACATCTCAAATACTGTGTGAAATTCAGGTTACTGCCTCTCAAAAAAGATATAGTGGAATTAGAAAAGGTACATTGGAGGACTACGAAAATGATAAAGGGGATGGGACGACTTTCCTATGAGGAAAGGCTAAAGCGGCTAGGGCTCTTCAGCTTGGAGAAAAGACGGCTGAGGGGAGATATGGGATCCCAATGTTATCCTTGCCCAGCTGATGAAATCTTCTTTTGAGCCACTAGATTCTTGTCATCTGAAGTACCTGACCTTGGAAGGTCTTATTTTTGGTGGTTGTCATAACAGAGTAGTTCTCCACACCCATCCTAAGTTCCTTCGTAAGATAGTGTCAGTGGTCATCTTAATCAGTCAGTTGTCCTTTCAATATTTTTCCCCAAAGCTCAAGTCCATCCTGGTGAAAGCGCACTGCATACTTTGGACTAGAAGTGAGCCTTGGCCTTCTATCTGGAGTGTAATAAAGCATAGAGTGAGTCCACCCAGCTTTTTATTTCTTTTGACTCAGGATGGGAGGCAACCATTGGTAAAAACACTTTATCCAATTGGCTAACAGACTGCATCTTTTTGACTTATGCCCAGGCTGGGTTGATTCTTGATGGACATGTCACAGCTTACAATGTAAGTGCCATGGCTGCATCGGTAGCCTACTTGAAATCAGCCACCAGTGAGAAATTTGTAGAGCTGCAACAAGCTCTTCAGTCCACACATTCACATCTCTCTACTGTCCGGAACAAAATACCAGACGCAACAGCCAGTTCGGTCAGGCAGTCCTGTGGAATTTGTTTGGAGTCTAGAATCCAACTCTACCCTCCTAGTCCTATTCATTTGTTTCAGGCTGTACCTTCACAACAGGCCTGTTTTGTTGTTAATATTATTGGTTTTGATTGGCCTTGCCTTTGGAAGTCCCTATTGATCTTTGTTGTTTTCGATGAGTCTATAGCTAGGGATTCCCATCTGTGAGAATACTCTGTTATGCTTGTCCTCAGAGAAAGTGAAGCAACAAACCTGTTGCAGATGTTCTCTGAGGACAGCAGAACAAGTATTAAGTATTTCTATCTCCTCCCTAGAAGTTGCATTCTTATGCTTTTTTTAAAAAAATCTGAGAGTCCCGTGCACATACACTGGGTGGGAAGTCACCGGTGCATTCATGGTCAGGCCTGACAAAGTTTCTGGAATATTCTGTATACTGTGTAGCATCTGTCCTGGGGCTCTGTTGATGACATTACCTATTTGTGAGAATACTTGACCTGCTGTACTTGGAGAGCACTTGCTACATGAGTAACTTTGCTGCATGTAATCATAATGTTCCAATTTTCAAAGTATTGCTGACTCAAATTATGACTATAATTTTGAACCTCCAGGAGCAGGGGTTTATCTATTGTATGCATTTAAATTGCTATTTACTTGCATAAATGATTTGGAAAGTGTCCTTTAGAACAGGTGAGCATACAGTATGGAAATAAGTATTTGATCCCTTGCTGATTTTGTAAGTTTGCCCACTGACAAAGACATGAGCAGCCCATAATTGAAGGGTAGGTTATTGGTAACAGTGAGAGATAGCACATCACAAATTAAATCCGGAAAATCACATTGTGGAAAGTATATGAATTTCTCCGAGGACAAGCAGGCTGCTTGTTCTCACTGATGGGTTGACGTCCTCGGCAGCCCCCTCCATCGGAAAGTTTACTAGCAAAGGCCTTTGCTAGTCCTCGCGCGCCCATGCGCACCGCGCATGCGCGGCCATCTTCCCGCCCGAAACCGGCTCGAGCCGGCCAGTCTTCTTTCGTCCGCACTCGGTACGGTCGTGTTACGCCGTTCGTGCCCCAGAGAGTCGACCTCGCGCGTCCTTTTCGACGTGTTTTTGTCCTTTTTTTACCTTGCAAAAGTTCGGGAAGTGCTCCGGTAGTATTCCGGAAGACCCTTTCGGGTTTTCTGCCCTTCCCGTATTTCCAGTTTTTGTCCCGTAAGTTTTCTTTCGTTGTCGGGGTAGGCCTCTTTTGGCCTCGGTCGAGATTTTTCTCCCTCTAAATTTTGGTGCTTCAATTTTCACCATTTCGGCTTTTGATTTCGCCGGCGTGATTTTTCCGCCCATGACATCGAAGCCTTCCAGCGGCTTCAAGAAGTGCACCCAGTGCGCCCGGGTAATCTCGCTCACTGATAGGCACTCTGCGTGTCTTCAGTGTCTAGGGGCCCAGCACCGCCCTCAGAACTGCAGTCTGTGTTCCCTGTTACAAAGGCGGACTCAGGTAGCGAGATTAGCCCAGTGGAACGTTTTGTTCTCGGGCTCTTCGTCGGCATCGGCACCGGAGGCATCGAGTGCATCGACGTCGTCAGCGTCCGGACCATCTTCCTTGGCTGCCGTTCCATCGACTGCATCGAGGCATCGGACCTCTGCATCGGCGCCGAGGCATCGGGCGACTGTATCGATGTCGGTGGTACCGAGACTTCGTCTGCTGATGTCGTCGGACGGAGGTGCATCGTCAGGAGTGCAGGTGAGGGCTGTCCATTCCCCTGCTGTTGGCGGTGAGCCTTCGGGTGGGTCTCCTCCTACCCTGAGGGCTCCTGCGGTACAGCCCCCCCGGGATCGACCCTCTTCGGTCTCGGCCCCGAGGAAGCGACGGATGGATTCTACGTCCTCCTCGTCGGTGCCGGGGAGCTCTGGTGACATGCTTCGGAAGAAGTCGAAGAAGCATCGACACCGGTCTCCTCCCCGTGTCGGCACCGAGAGCTCTGGGTCGCCGAGGGATTCGGCACCCAGCAGGCATCGGCACCGAGAGGACCGCTCACCCTCTGTTCAGGAGGTGTCGATGCGCTCCACTCTGGACAGCCCGGAACAGCCTCCTCACCCGGAACAGGTTCTGGCGTCGACGCCTGCATCGACCCCTCAGCCTTTCTCTGCAGCCGATGCGGGCGAGGGAGTCTACCTCTCGACGCCCCCACCGTGGACGGGGTTCCACCTAGTCGAGCAGGGCGAGGTTGCAGACACAGGTCCGTGAACTTGTGTCTGACACCGAGGGTGAGGCCTCGTGGGAGGAAGAGGAGGACCCCAGATATTTCTCTGACGAGGAGTCTGAGGGTCTTCCTTCTGATCCCACTCCCTCTCCTGAAAGACAGCTTTCTCCTCCCGAGAGTCTGTCTTTTGCTTCCTTTGTCCGGGAGATGTCTACGGCCATCCCCTTCCCGGTGGTTGTGGAGGACGAGCCCAGGGCTGAAATGTTTGAGCTCCTGGACTATCCTTCTCCACCTAAGGAAGCGTCCACTGTTCCCTTGCACCATGTCCTGAAAAAGACATTGCTTGCGAACTGGACCAAGCCACTAAGTAATCCCCACATTCCCAAGAAGATCGAGTCCCAGTACCGGATCCATGGGGACCCAGAGCTGATGCGCACCCAGTTGCCTCATGACTCTGGAGTTGTGGATTTGGCCCTAAAGAAGGCTAAGAGTTCTAGGGAGCATGCTTCGGCGCCCCCGGGCAAAGACCCTAGAACCTTAGACTCCTTTGGGAGGAAGGCCTACCATTCTTCTATGCTCGTGGCCAAGATCCAGTCTTACCAGCTCTACACGAGCATACACATGCGGAACAATGTGCGGCAGTTGGCGGGCTTGGTTGATGCTCTTCCCCCTGAGCAAGCCAAGCCTTTTCAGGAGGTGGTCAGGCAGCTGAAGGCGTGCAGAAAATTCCTGGCCAGAGGAGTTTATGACACTTTTGATGTTGCGTCCAGGGCCGCTGCTCAAGGTGTGGTGATGCGCAGGCTCTCATGGCTGCGTGCCTCCGACCTGGAGAATAGACTCCAGCAGCGGATTGCGGACTCGCCTTGCCGTGCGGACAACATTTTTGGAGAAAAAGTCGAGCAGGTGGTAGAGTCTCTCCACCAGCGGGACACCGCATTCGACAAGTTCTCCCGCCGGCAGCCTTCAGCCTCTACCTCTACAGGTAGAAGATTTTTCGGGGGAAGGAAGACTGGTCCCTATGCTTCTGGTAAGCGTAGGTACAATCCTCCTTCTCGACAGCCTGCGGCCCAGGCTAAGCCCCAGCGCGCTCGCTCTCGTCAGCAGCGTGCGCCTCAGCAAGGCCCCGCGGCTCCCCAGCAAAAGCAAGGGGCGAGCTTTTGACTGGCTCCAGCAGAGCATAGCCGACATCCAAGTGTCAGTGCCGGGCGACCTGCCAGTCGGGGGGAGGTTGAAAGCTTTTCACCAAAGGTGGCCTCTCATAACCTCCGATCAGTGGGTTCTCCAAATAGTCCGACAAGGATACACCCTCAATTTGGCCTCAAAACCTCCAAATTGTCCACCGGGAGCTCAGTCTTACAGCTTCCAGCACAAGCAGGTACTTGCAGAGGAACTCTCCGCCCTTCTCAGCGCCAATGCGGTCGAGCCCGTGCCATCCGGGCAAGAAGGGCTGGGATTCTATTCCAGGTACTTCCTTGTGGAAAAGAAAACAGGGGGGATGCGTCCCATCCTAGACCTAAGGGCCCTGAACAAATATCTGGTCAAAGAAAAGTTCAGGATGCTTTCCCTGGGCACCCTTCTCCCCATGATTCAGGAAAACGATTGGCTATGCTCTCTGGACTTAAAGGATGCCTACACACACATCCCGATACTGCCAGCTCACAGGTAGTATCTGCGATTTCAGTTGGGCACACGCCACTTCCAGTACTGTGTGCTACCCTTTGGGCTCGCCTCTGCGCCCAGGGTGTTCACAAAGTGCCTAGCTGTGGTAGCAGCGGCACTTCGCAGGCTGGGGGTGCAGGTGTTCCCATATCTCGACGATTGGCTGGTGAAGAACACATCCGAGGCAGGAGCCCTGCAGTCCATGCAGATGACTATTCGCCTCCTGGAGCTACTGGGGTTTGTGATAAATTACCCAAAGTCCCATCTTTCCCCAGTGCAGAAACTCGAATTCATAGGAGCCCTGCTGGATTCTCGGACGGCTCGCGCCTATCTCCCAAAAGCGAGAGCCAACAACTTGTTGTCCCTCGTCTCGCGGGTGCGAGCGTCCCAGCAGATCACAGCTCGGCAGATGTTGAGATTGCTGGGCCACATGGCCTCCACAGTTCATGTGACTCCCATGGCCCGCCTTCACATGCGATCTGCTCAATGGACCCTAGCCTCCCAGTGGTATCATGCCGCTGGGGGACTAGAGGACGTGATCCACCTGTCCACGAGTTTTCTCGAATCCCTGTATTGGTGGACGATTTGCTCCAATTTGACTCTGGGACGTCCCTTCCAAATTCCTCAGCCACAAAAAGTGCTGACCACGGATGCGTCTCTCCTGGGATGGGGAGCTCATGTCGATGGGCTTCACACCCAAGGAAGTTGGTCCCTCCAAGAACGCGATCTACAGATCAATCTTCTGGAGTTGCGAGCGATCTGGAACGCTCTGAAGGCTTTCAGAGATCGGCTGTCCCACCAAATTGTCCAAATTCAGACAGACAACCAGGTTGCCATGTACTATGTCAACAAGCAGGGGGGCACCGGATCTCGCCCCCTGTGTCAGGAAGCCGTCAGCATGTGGCTCTGGGCTCGCCGTCTCGGCATGGTGCTCCAAGCCACATATCTGGCAGGCGTAAACAACAGTCTGGCCGACAGGTTGAGCAGGATTATGCAACCTCACGAGTGGTCGCTCAGTTCCAGGGTAGTGCGCCAGATCTTCCAAGCGTGGGGCACCCCCTTGGTGGATCTCTTCGCATCTCGAGCGAACCACAAAGTCCCTCAGTTCTGTTCCAGGCTTCAGACCCCCGGCAGACTAGCATCGGATGCCTTCCTCCTGGATTGGGGGGAGGGCCTGCTGTATGCTTATCCTCCCATCCCTCTGGTGGGGAAGACTTTGTTGAAACTCAAGCAAGACCGAGGCACCATGATTCTGATTGCTCCTTTTTGGCCGCGTCAGATCTGGTTCCCCCTTCTTCTGGAATTATCCTCCGAAGAACCGTGGAGATTGGAGTGTTTTCCGACCCTCATCACACAGGACGAGGGGGCGCTTCTGCATCCCAACCTCCAGTCTCTGGCTCTCACGGCCTGGATGTTGAGGGCGTAGACTTTGCCTCTTTGGGTCTGTCAGAGGGTGTCTCCCGCATCTTGCTTGCTTCCAGGAAAGACTCCACTAAGAGAAGTTACTTCTTCCATTGGAGGAGGTTTGCCGTCTGGTGTGACAGCAAGGCCCTAGATCCTCGCTCTTGTCCTACACAGACCCTGCTTGAATACCTTCTGCACTTGTCGGAGTCTGGTCTCAAGACCAACTCTGTAAGGGTTCACCTTAGTGCAATCAGTGCATACCATTACCGTGTGGAAGGTAAGCCGATCTCAGGACAGCCTTTAGTTGTTCGCTTCATGAGAGGTTTGCTTTTGTCAAAGCCCCCTGTCAAGCCTCCTACAGTGTCATGGGATCTCAATGTCGTTCTCACCCAGCTGATGAAACCTCCTTTTGAGCCACTGAATTCCTGCCATCTGAAGTACTTGACCTGGAAGGTCATTTTCTTGGTGGCAGTTACTTCGGCTCGTAGAGTCGGTGAGCTTCAGGCCCTGGTAGCCCAGGCCCCTTACACCAAATTTCATCATAACAGAGTAGTCCTCCGCACTCACCCTAAGTTCTTGCCGAAGGTCGTGTCGGAGTTCCATCTGAACCAGTCAATTGTCTTGCCAACATTTTTTCCCCGTCCTCATTCCTGCCCTGCTGAACGTCAGCTGCACACATTGGACTGCAAGAGAGCATTGGCCTTCTACCTGGAGCGGACACAGCCCCACAGACAGTCCGCCCAATTGTTTGTTTCTTTTGATCCCAATAGGAGGGGAGTGGCTGTAGGGAAACGCACCATATCCAATTGGCTAGCAGATTGCATTTCCTTCACTTACGCCCAGGCGGGGCTGGCTCTTGAGGGTCATGTCACGGCTCATAATGTTAGAGCCATGGCTGCGTCGGTAGCCCACTTGAAGTCAGCCTCCATTGAAGAAATTTGCAAAGCTGCGACGTGGTCATCTGTCCACACATTCACATCTCATTACTGCCTGCAGCAGGATACCCGACGCGACAGTCGGTTCGGGCAGTCAGTTCTTCAGAACCTGTTTGGGCTTTAGGATCCAACTCCACCCCCCGAGGGCCCTGTTTGTTCTGTTCCAGGCTGCACTCTCAGTTAGTTGGTAAATTTTTTAGGTCAATCTCATTTATGTCCTCGCCGTTGCGAGGCCCAATTGACCATGGTTCTTGTTTTGAGTGAGCCTGGGGGCTAGGGATACCCATCAGTGAGAACAAGCAGCCTGCTTGTCCTCGGAGAAAGCGAATGCTACATACCTGTAGAAGGTATTCTCCGAGGACAGCAGGCTGATTGTTCTCACAAACCCGCCCGCCTCCCCTTTGGAGTTGAGTCTTCCCTTGAAGTGTATTGTCTTGCTACATACTGGACTGGCTGGCTCGAGCCGGTTTCGGGCGGGAAGACGGCCGCGCGAGGACTAGCAAAGGCCTTTGCTAGTAAACTTTCCGATGGAGGGGGCTGCCGAGGACGTCAACCCATCAGTGAGAACAATCAGCCTGCTGTCCTCGGAGAATACCTTCTACAGGTATGTAGCATTCGCTTTATTTGCATTCTGCAGAGGGAAATAAGTATTTGATCCCCCACCAACCAGTAAGAGATCTGGCCCCTACAGACCAGGTAGATGCTCCAAATCAACTCGTTACCTGCATGACAGACAGCTGTCGGCAATGGTCACCTGTATGAAAGACACCTGTCCACAGACTCAGTGAATCAGTCAGACTCTAACCTCTACAAAATGGCCAAGAGCAAGGAGCTGTCTAAGGATGTCAGGGACAAGATCATACACCTGCACAAGGCTGGAATGGGCTACAAAACCATCAGTAAGACGCTGGGCGAGAAGGAGACAACTGTTGGTGCCATAGTAAGAAAATGGAAGAAGTACAAAATGACTGTCAATCGACAAAGATCTGGGGCTCCACGCAAAATCTCACCTCGTGGGGTATCCTTGATCATGAGGAAGGTTAGAAATCAGCCTACAACTACAAGGGGGGAACTTGTCAATGATCTCAAGGCAGCTGGGACCACTGTCACCACGAAAACCATTGGTAACACATTACGACATAACGGATTGCAATCCTGCAGTGCCCGCAAGGTCCCCCTGCTCCGGAAGGCACATGTGACGGCCCGTCTGAAGTTTGCCAGTGAACACCTGGATGATGCCGAGAGTGATTGGGAGAAGGTGCTGTGGTCAGATGAGACAAAAATTGAGCTCTTTGGCATGAACTCAACTCGCCGTGTTTGGAGGAAGAGAAATGCTGCCTATGACCCAAAGAACACCGTCCCCACTGTCAAGCATGGAGGTGGAAATGTTATGTTTTGGGGGTGTTTCTCTGCTAAGGGCACAGGACTACTTCACCGCATCAATGGGAGAATGGATGGGGCCATGTACCGTACAATTCTGAGTGACAACCTCCTTCCCTCCGCCAGGGCCTTAAAAATGGGTCGTGGCTGGGTCTTCCAGCACGACAATGACCCAAAACATACAGCCAAGGCAACAAAGGAGTGGCTCAGGAAGAAGCACATTAGGGTCATGGAGTGGCCTAGCCAGTCACCAGACCTTAATCCCATTGAAAACTTATGGAGGGAGCTGAAGATGCGAGTTGCCAAGCGACAGCCCAGAACTCTTAATGATTTAGAGATGATCTGCAAAGAGGAGTGGACCAAAATTCCTCCTGACATGTGTGCAAACCTCATCATCAACTACAGAAGACGTCTGACCGCTGTGCTTGCCAACAAGGGTTTTGCCACCAAGTATTAGGTCTTGTTTGCCAGAGGGATTAAATACTTATTTCCCTCTGCAGAATGCAAATAAATTCATATACTTTCCACAATGTGATTTTCCGGATTTAATTTGTGATGTGCTATCTCTCACTGTTACTAATAACCTACCCTTCAATTATGGGCTGCTCATGTCTTTGTCAGTGGGCAAACTTACAAAATCAGCAAGGGATCAAATACTTATTTCCACCACTGTATATTTTAGTTCTTTTCTGAGTGAAAATCTGTTTAACTATTTTTAAATTTTGGAATTGGCACTAATGAAATAAGATATCTGTCTAACGCTTTGTGGCTTATGTAAAGCATATGAGAACAGTGTGTTATTTTTTTAAACAGCTGTTGGGTTAAGAGATCATATTTTCCTCTTCATTAGTATTTTCTCATTCCTTTGTTCACTTTTGTGCATTTTTGTTCTGAATATTTGATTCATGTTCTTTTAAATAGAAAATGTCTATACGTAGTGAATTTTATTTTAGCATATTTGTATGCATGGTGTATTCCTGTTTTGCATGGGCAGTTTGGTTGCTAGAAGGTGGTGTGTAATTTCTGAATGCAGTGATGTGCTGTATATTTTTAAGTTTTCTGTCTTGTTACTGAATTTAGGTATGGGAATGCATCCAATGGGTGTTCCTCCTGCAGGACCAGGACCTGCTCCAGGAGTGACAGGACATGGTGCAAATATGGCCCCCAAACCATGGACAGAAGGTATAGTGCAGCAATTATTTTCACATGGAGACAGTCTCTGGTAGTGATTAAAACACTTTACAAAACAATTGCTTTTCAGATCACCTGATGGCTGCTCTGTAGCTCCTTTGTAATGTTTATTACAATTATATGTTACAAAATCAAAATGTAATGTAAAGCAAAAGATGTGTTGAACATCAGTGTACACATCCATTGACATAAGCTCAGAAAAGAGCATAGCCTAACCATTCATTGTATTTCTTTCTCCATATTTCAGCTTTGTGTATAAATCTGAATTCATCTAATCAACTGATTGTATATTAGAGCTACTAAACATAGGTAATCCTGAAGGTTTAATTTTTATGAAGTGACATATAATCACCAAGAGGGCCTTTTAAAATTGCTTAGCATAGGGATGGATGGTTGGAATATAAGGTAGTAAACAGAAGTTATACTGTTTATTGGACTTCAACCCTTAAAGATCAAGCGGTGCTGTATTGCCATTTACCAGGCCATGAAAAACTTGAGCAGCTGAAATTATTGCTGCGCTTAAGCAGCCTAAGCATGAAACAACTTTTGTACAATCCAAATGAAATATACAAACTGCTTGAGGGAGCGACATAAAACCTAATGAATGTAGTTATGTTTTGAGCATGCTTAATTGCAGAATGCTCTTTGATCTAGCATTTTCCCTTGCAAGCAAATGGAGGTTTCACCTTTATGGAATATATTTCTAATTTAATTTGAAAAGGTACTGATAGTGAATTAGTATTTCAGGAAAGAAATAGCTTTTTGAAAGAAAATTAAACTGAAGATAAGAGGTAAAAGCTGAGTTGTACTGGAATACTGTTTCCTGGGCATGAATTAACAACATGATGCTCGAGTGCCAAATTTATGTTGAGGAGGTATTGTTTACAGAAAGTCAGTAAATTTGTAATTTGAGGATGCACCTAGACCACAGGCTAACCATGGAGAGACAATTCACCTCAGATTACTTGAAATTAGCTCACTGTAATTCAGTATATGTCGGTCAGTGCTTAAATAGATTACAATATGGCCCAAATACAGCTGATAGAGTTTTGACTGGAACAAATGGGAAAAGGACTTGATATACTGCTTTTCGCAACTACGTTCAAAGCAATTTATATGTTATATACAGGTACTTACTTTTACCTGGGGCAATGGAGGATTAACTTGGCCAAAGTCACAAGGAGCTGCAGTGGGAATCGAACCCAGTTCCCCAGAATCAAAGTCCGCTGCACTAACCACTAGTCTTCAAATGCTAATAATAATAATAGTCTACTCCTCCTCTGAAAGAAAAGAGAACATATTTTGCCGTTTTCTGAGAAGCTCCATTGGCTTCCAGCTTAACGATTCTGTTTATCTTAGTGTTTAAAAGTACAGCGCCGTGCAAAAGTGTTCATACTCTTGTAATTTTTTTTTACATTCTGCTATTAAAAAAAAAAAAAGAATTAAAAATGCATTAAAGTAGAAATCTTTCATTGATCTGTACAACATATACTACACGTTCAGTGTGACAGAGCAATTCTAGAAATATTCAAAAAGTAATTTAAAAGACTTAAGAATAAGAAACCAAAAAGTCTTGATGAATTCTTCTTACCCTTTTGTCATACGAAACCCAATATAGCTCTGTTTCCAAAAATTACCTTAAGGCAATAAGTTAAATAGAGCCCACTAAGACTATAAGAACATTTCAAAGCATTTGAGTTTCCCTTGGTGCATTGTTAGGTCTGAAGTGAGTCCAGACCCTGCCATTGTACTGTCCTCTTCCAGTAGGCCTTCCCAGAATTTTGTTGTTCTCCTTTTTGATTACAACAGAATCAATGTTTAGCCCCCTCATCATTCCTCACTACCAAATTACATAACAATCCACACAGCATCAAAGCCTGTAAGGTTGATGCCATATCCCCATCTCTAATGATTTTTAACCACAATCATACTGCAGATTTCCATGGCCTTTCTGGAAGCCAGATATAGCTGTCATCATTGTTACTTTATATACAGTGGGGGAAATAAGTATTTGATCCCTTGCTGATTTTGTAAGTTTGCCCACTGACAAAGACATGAGCAGCCCATAATTGAAGGGTAGGTTATTGGTAACAGTGAGAGATAGCACATCACAAATTAAATCCGGAAAATCACATTGTGGAAAGTATATGAATTTATTTGCATTCTGCAGAGGGAAATAAGTATTTGATCCCCCACCAACCAGTAAGAGATCTGGCCCCTACAGACCAGGTAGATGCTCCAAATCAACTCGTTACCTGCATGACAGACAGCTGTCGGCAATGGTCACCTGTATGAAAGACACCTGTCCACAGACTCAGTGAATCAGTCAGACTCTAACCTCTACAAAATGGCCAAGAGCAAGGAGCTGTCTAAGGATGTCAGGGACAAGATCATACACCTGCACAAGGCTGGAATGGGCTACAAAACCATCAGTAAGACGCTGGGCGAGAAGGAGACAACTGTTGGTGCCATAGTAAGAAAATGGAAGAAGTACAAAATGACTGTCAATCGACAAAGATCTGGGGCTCCACGCAAAATCTCACCTCGTGGGGTATCCTTGATCATGAGGAAGGTTAGAAATCAGCCTACAACTACAAGGGGGGAACTTGTCAATGATCTCAAGGCAGCTGGGACCACTGTCACCACGAAAACCATTGGTAACACATTACGACATAACGGATTGCAATCCTGCAGTGCCCGCAAGGTCCCCCTGCTCCGGAAGGCACATGTGACGGCCCGTCTGAAGTTTGCCAGTGAACACCTGGATGATGCCGAGAGTGATTGGGAGAAGGTGCTGTGGTCAGATGAGACAAAAATTGAGCTCTTTGGCATGAACTCAACTCGCCGTGTTTGGAGGAAGAGAAATGCTGCCTATGACCCAAAGAACACCATCCCCACTGTCAAGCATGGAGGTGGAAATGTTATGTTTTGGGGGTGTTTCTCTGCTAAGGGCACAGGACTACTTCACCGCATCAATGGGAGAATGGATGGGGCCATGTACCGTACAATTCTGAGTGACAACCTCCTTCCCTCCGCCAGGGCCTTAAAAATGGGTCGTGGCTGGGTCTTCCAGCACGACAATGACCCAAAACATACAGCCAAGGCAACAAAGGAGTGGCTCAGGAAGAAGCACATTAGGGTCATGGAGTGGCCTAGCCAGTCACCAGACCTTAATCCCATTGAAAACTTATGGAGGGAGCTGAAGCTGCGAGTTGCCAAGCGACAGCCCAGAACTCTTAATGATTTAGAGATGATCTGCAAAGAGGAGTGGACCAAAATTCCTCCTGACATGTGTGCAAACCTCATCATCAACTACAGAAGACGTCTGACCGCTGTGCTTGCCAACAAGGGTTTTGCCACCAAGTATTAGGTCTTGTTTGCCAGAGGGATTAAATACTTATTTCCCTCTGCAGAATGCAAATAAATTCATATACTTTCCACAATGTGATTTTCCGGATTTAATTTGTGATGTGCTATCTCTCACTGTTACCAATAACCTACCCTTCAATTATGGGCTGCTCATGTCTTTGTCAGTGGGCAAACTTACAAAATCAGCAAGGGATCAAATACTTATTTCCCCCACTGTAGGTTACCCGGTGCTAATGAATGTATATGTACACATTATTGGAAAGAAAAGAGGCAGTATAAGGCGGCTTAATTATTTATTTTTCATACTGAAAAAAAGAATCATCTCGTCCAGTGATTCCCAAACCTGGTCCTGGAGGCACCCCAGCCAGTCAGGTTTTCGGGATATCCACTGTGAATATTCATGAGAGAGGTTTGCACGTAGTGGACGCAGTGTATGCAAATATCTCTTATGAATATGGATAACCTGATAACCTTACTGGCTGGAGAGCTTCAAGGTCCAGATTTGGAGATCACTGATCTAGTCCCTTTTTATTACACAGCTTAAGTAATGTAAAAATTTGCTATATATGTTTGATCATTTGTTATGATCGGATAACTGTATTAGTGAATACAAGCTGAATGTGTAATTATGGTATACTGCTAGTTTATATATACTGATTGACATAAGTCCTTCTTATCACAGCTAAATTATTTTTATTCCTTTAAACTCTATTTTTGGCGCAATCCTAGCCAAGATAAGCAGAGAATAGGTGATAATGTTTTCCAGGCATCTAAGAGTAAGTCAAGATGTGAAAGGTTTATCGCTCTATAGTCATAGAGCCATAACTGACCACATTTTTCACATTGTAGGTCAAGGTTCAGAAATGAGCGTTCCCAGCACACCTCAAAAACTTGCTGTACCACCTCCAAGTGGAAGACCGTCTCCTGCACCTCCAGCTGTCCAACCTTCTGTTGCCCTGCCTGGTCCCTCAGTGACACAGTTGACCCCTGGACAGCCAACATCTATTGTCCACTTACAACAAAAACAGAATCGAATTAGTCCTATCCAGAAACCACAGGGACTTGACCCAGTTGAAATACTTCAAGAACGAGAATACAGGTAGATGAAAAATGGTATATTTGTTCCATAAACCTTTCACTATATCTAGATATTCTCTATTGACAAGCAAGATTGAATCAGGTGCACAAGTGGATGATATCATCTGATGGCACTGGGGCAGAACAGCTCTCCCAGAGCTCAGAACTAGTGTACAGATCTGAACATATGCGTGTCTTCCTATGTGCAGCAGTCCCATCAGTCTCCATTTTGTTTTTAATGCTCTTTCAAATGAATGCTGAAACATATGTCATGTTTGGGACTCACTAACTACCAAATAATACAAGTTGCAACACTAATTTTGGTTATAGTGGTGAATGAGTCTTCCTCGTTTTTGTGCTTTCACCAGAACAGACTCAGACTTGCTCTTTTTATTTTTTTAAAGGGGGAGGACATTTTTGAGGGCTATCGTATGGATATTCCTGGGGTAGATTTCAGAGACCCCTGCTATTACCATAAGTTTCTCAATTCACAAGTAAATGTGTCTAGACACACGCCTCTTAAAAATCACTGGTCTTCCCCCTTTCTTTGGAGCTTGGTCGTAGGAAGGTCCCCTACCTTCTTTCCTCTCTTGAATAACAAGGACTATCCATGGGAATTACATAATAGCCATCATCATCTTCTAGAAACTCCTTCACTTACGAGGGTATTTCATATCCAAGATTTATTTAGAAAATGACAAAAAAGATTTCCTTTTCTGTTCAGGAAGCAGAATTGAGACCAAATGTTTTCAGTTTACTATAATTTATAGAAACTCAAAAAGTCACAGTTGCAGATTGTGTTCATGATTTACTGTAAGAAAAATCCATGTATGGAATACTCGCTTGTCTGTTCAGTCTGTGAGCAACTTAGACCTTGGCTACAAGATTCAACCCATGCTCTTATTGAAAAGGACCTAATTTTAACATAACTCAGCCACTGAATCAGCAATGAAAAAAGTCATGAAATGCAGACGTTGTTCTATTACATTGCTAGGAAAGGCCCCTGGCTCTTAGATTACTTGAGAGAGAAAAATTTCTAGTGTGCAGTGCTCTGAGCCAGGATCATCTATATGTAGTATATCGTATGCAAACTTGCTATAAAAAATAGTCTTTCAGCTTTCTTCCTGCACAGTCTCAAATTGAACTGTTCTCTGTTGTCAGAAGCTGATGAATGTGGCACACACCTCATTTGATCAAATTATGATGCCCGACACCTGCCATCTCTGCGTCAGTCATTGCTGCTAGAAGCTTTAATTGGTTAAGAGCTTCTGGATTTGGGGAACATGGCAGATAGCATATTAAATTAGTAGCTGCACCTTGCTCTGGAGATAACCTTTTTTGGTGAAAAGGTTAAGGAGACAGTGACTATTGCACAACCCTGCATCATGTTTTTGCATCAACATTGGAACCTGCTTCTTCCTTCAGATGGATGAACACAACTTAGTATGGTTCTGAATGAACACCTTGGCCACCATGGACAGACTGGATAGGCTGTATGGGCTTTATCTGCAGTCATTTTGTTTCATTCTTCCTGTTTAAAGAGGGAGTATTAGCTGTGTGTTTCAGATCAAGCATTCTTATGCTTGTATAACCAATTCATCCCAACTGCAGGCAATACTTTCTTTTTCACTCTGCTAAACAATCGCTACCTGCACAGAGTCCTTCCCTTCAGACATTGCTAAGCTTACCAGGTGTTCACTAAGGATTTTCTCATCTTGGCAGCCCACTTGCATAAGCAAGGCCTGTGTTTGTTTTACCTTGATTATTTTCTGTCACGGTTATTCCCAGATCTGGCCATGTCCTTGGGGGACACAGAGTATTAAACTTGCTTCAGTCCCTTGGGTTCCTCATAAATGACATTGCCAGTCCTACTACCTGAAGAGCTGTCCTAAATAAGGCCGCTTAGCTATGCAGGTGCCATTGCTGAATATTGGATTGGCACCTGCATAACTTTTTAAATACATTTTTTATAATTTTTTTTTAACTAAAGCCCCTGAGCCTCCTTGAGCCCCTGCCTATGTTCCCTTCTTTCCCTACCCCCTCCCAGCCCACATCAAGACCCCCTGCTCCCCCCAGCTGTGCAAGCAGGCCCTCCCTCCAGGCCTACCTGTATTCCTGACCACAGCCCCCTCTCTCCTGCCTCTTTCAGTGCCAGTCTAAAATGGCTCCCGTGACCTCTCGCGTCAGCTTGTGGTACTTTGTGTGACAGTTTTTTAGTAAAAAAAAAAAAATCTTCTGATGTTTGAGACATCTTAGACACATGAGAAATTGTTTTGAATTAGATCAGTGTAAGACAATATTGCACATCCTTAATAGTCAGTTGGACTGTTGTAATTTGCTGTATGTATGAGATGTCTTAGACGCATGAGAAAATTGTTTTGAATTAGATCAGTGTAAGATAAGAGTGCACATCATTATTAGTCAGTTGGACTATTGTAATTTGTTGTATGTAGGATGCCTGAGTAAAAGGAAGAAATTACAGACATTATAGCACTTGATATATTCTACTAGTAAATTTGAAAGAATAACATCTTTGATTAAGATGCATTGGTTGCCAGTGCAGGCTCTTGTTATTTTTAAAGTATGCACCATGGTATTTAAGATCTTTGGTCACGGTCCACAGTTCATGATTCTTAGATATCTTAGCTGTCTTCTAAGAGGGCGACCATATCCAGAGACCTGATTTAATGTATGTTTTCCATCAATCAAAGGGGTTAAATATAAACATATTTTTGAGCTTACTCTTCCTTTTACAGCTCTTAAGATGTGGAATGAACTTCCTTTAGATATCAGATCAACAACAATTTAGGGGAATTACAGGCGAAGATGATGTTTGTTCTTACCTGCTAATTTATTTTCTTTGATTCCTGCTAGACCAGTCCAGACTGGGTTATGCCCTCCTACCAGCAGATGGAGGCAGATAATCTAACTTTTTTTATTATCTCCACCAGTATAAGGAGTGATGCAGCCTGGAGCTTTCCAGGATTAGTGACAACAAGAACAACTCCACAGTGAAACCTTTGTGAAAACTACTGAATGACAGTCTCCAATATTGACAGTAAAAGTGAGCAGATAAAACCTCTGAATTGAGAGTGGGTGTAATGGGTACTCTCTTGGCTTAGAGGCTTTCTGGCACTACACAGTTTTATGGTGAATAGGGAAAATTGTCTCTCTATGAGTTGGAGGTCTGGTTGTGGAGTGCCCCAGGGGTTGGCATGGTCTCCTACTTTTTATGTGCTGCTCCAGCCTTTGGGACAGGAGCTTGAGCAGCTGAAAATACCATTTTATATATATGCGGACAATATCACGTTGCTGTAACTGATTGGTAAAGATTGGGCTACTACCTTGACACACGATGGATTACGTTAGACTTATTGATAGTTGGATCACCAACAATTGTTTAAAATTAAATTGAGAGAAAAAACCTAAGTTTTTATGGCTGGGGCCTGAATGTCTAAACTTTCCACATAATTTTCAGATAAGAGCTGATTCTTTTGTTTTTGAGAATTCTTCATAAATTTTAGGAGTGGATATGGATAGTCTATTGACCTTCTCAGATCATGTTAAACAAAGTATGCAAAAATCTTTCTACACTACGTGAAAGCTAAGAGCAATTCGTAAATCTTCTGTTTCCATGGTATTCAGATTGCTGGTTCAAGCATTGGTCCTAAGCAGATTGGATTACTGCAATATTGTATTTGTAGGCTGTCTAAAGAAGTTAGTATACAGAGTACACATAGTGCAGAATACTGCAGCACGCTTAGTATTTTCAGTTTCTAGATTTGAATCTGCTACCCCACTTCTTGAGAAGCTTCATTGGCTTCCGATTGAAGCAAGGACTCAGTTTAAGCTCTGCTCTTTTATTTATGAAATATTAACTGGGTTAGCTCCTTTTTATCTTGCTGACTGGGCTAATCTAATTTGTTCTAATTTTTCTTATTCAATACGTAAACTAATCCTGCTGCGGTTTTCTTCTGTTAGACAGCTTAGATATAAAGCTATGTTTAATTCTTCTTTGCATTATCAGGCTACAGTAGTTTGGAACCTTCTACCTTTAGATATTCGTACCATCTCGAATTATTTGAGTAGAAGCACTGTATAGTATAGTATAGTTAGTCTTCCCAAGTGGGAATCAAGAAAAGGAAATTAACAGATAAGAACACATTTCACGTTCCTTTTCATTCTGCTAAACCAGTTGAGACTGAACATTAGGATGATAAGGCCCCCTCCAGTATTGCCTTACCAAAGGCGCTACCCCCTCTGGGTTGGAGATCATTCCTACACCCTTGGCATAGTTCACAATCCAGCCAAGAGTCTGCAGCAGGTGAATCACCCTTTATGGCCACCTGAGAATTCTCCATAGAATCAACCTGAATCAACCAATTGCCAAGTATGGATGGATCTTGATTCCCGCCCTTCAAAGGAAGGCTGCTATCAACACTGGCAAGGCCAAGTGGGAGCACTCTGAACTGAAAATGCATGCCTAGGATACAGAAATGGAGAGACAGTTTGTGAGGGTCCCTTATCGCAATATGCAGATATGCCCCTGAGAGGTTTAGGAAGGTGGGAAACTCACCTGATCTGTTTAAAAAAATAATTTAAGTATCTTCAGCAAATATGCTTGACTGAGTCCCAAACTCTGAATAATTGTAGCCAAAGATGACAAAAAAAGGATAAACAGTGTAGGAGCAAGAATAGTACATTGAGGAACACCCAGAGGAGATGGAAAAGACGTTGAAGAAGAATTACCAATCTGAACCGCAAAGCTGTGTTTTGAAGAAGAGGATCAAGCATGCACAGAACTCTGAATACCAATTTGACAAGCAGAAGCAGCGGATCCACCAAATAAAAAACTTCACATAGGTCAAGAGAAATAATAATCACAGTTTGACTTAATTCTGTTTTACAATGTAATTCATTCACCAATCCAAGTAGCAACATTTCCGTAGAATAGCCAGCCTGACTAAGATGTAAAGAGATAGTAACTCTCTGTGATGGAGTGTACATCCTGTCATGGAGGGAGGAGGATCCCACCTGCTCAGCAGAAAGGCTAGAGCAAGATCTTATAGAGTCACTACCTGGATTTGAGGTTAGTCCCACGGCACACCCTTCTTACATGTAAGGTTAGATTTTGGGACCCCTGTTTAGGAGGAAGTAGCAAGACAGGGTAGCTACGTGGGAGGTGATGGGGGGTGGGGGGTGAATAACCATTCTGCGATTTATTTGGATAATTCCCTGAACACAGAAAGTAAGTGGCAAACACCCAATTGTGTTAGGAACATCATTTGCATCTGATTTGCTTAGGAGGACAGACTGAGAATTCTATATAAAAAGAACCATTGAAGGGAGGCAAGGCTTCTTGCACATTTGCTGTGAAACTAGATAGGAATAATATTTTTTGATTTGTATTTTTGATTTATGATTGAGAATTTCTTGGGTCTACAGTTTATATACTTCTTGACTTATCTAGAGATACACAAACAAGGAGTGCTGGTGCTGTGTCCTAGAGCTTTGGCTTTGGATATGAGTTTTGTGTTGACATTTCCTTGTCAATGTGTAATTAGCTTTGAGAGCAAAAATTATTCCTCTTTAGATCCAAGACAGTTGTCTAACTTTGTAGTGTCGGTGTATTTGAGGGTTAAGATATAACCACTGTTTGGGCTGCCTTGTTCTACTTGCTGTATTGTCTTTATAGTGGATGAATTGTATCTTTGTGTTTTATTTTCCTTATATTTGATGGATATTGTGTATTATTGCACAATATCCATCAAATACTTTCTGTGGTAAGAATTGTTTAAATTTATTAAATTAAAAAAAATTCTCCTAGGACAAGTAGTAAATAGGACCACGTCTGTGACTTACATACATGACATGTATCTAAAGTATAAAGTGTTTGGGGCGAGATCATGACTCTCTAGTGTGTCGTCTGTGTTGAAATGCAGAAGAGAATGGAGAAATCTAAAAAGATGATGCATGAGAGACTTTTGACGCCTAGAAGTATGATTCATTGACGGCATCGAAGGCTTCTGGATCTGCAGTGGACACTGGTGATGCATTGACATAGAAGAAGTCTCTGCCTGTCTTGACATTGAGCACTGGTAGCGGGCCCGCGGCTGAATACTGTAAGTCTCAACACCAAGGAAGCACGGGGATTCTGCATCATCCTCATCGGCACTGAGGGGCTCTGATGTTGGGCACAGAGTGAAGATGAAGCATTGGCATTGTCCTCCTTGATGCACGCTGTAAGTAGCTCCGGGGCTTCGACATCGCTGACACCCAAGAACTTTCGGTCAAGAGGATCACTCCCCTTCATGGTAGCGGTGCCCACCTGCCAGGCTTCCTGAAGCTGAGAGCCCACTCTTGATTAGACACCAGTGACTTTTCAGGCTGTCCCTGCGCTGTCACCACCCCTGCTTTTCCCTATGCCTGCCTGCTTTCGAGGAATGACTCAGGTCCGTGCTCCAGAAGTTGCTGGAGTGCACCCTGGGACCTTCCCGCTGCAGACCGAAGTTCCCCACTTGAGAACCTTTTCTTTGTAGGTTTTTGAAGAGAGATGGCATAGGCCATCCCATTTAAGTTGAAGATGGCAGACAAGCCCAGGGCACAGTTGACCATCCTTGATCATGACTCCTCTGAGGGAAGTTGTGACTGTGCCAATTCAGAATGGCCTGAAGGATGCACAAATGAGAAATTGGAAGACACTTCTCTCTGTGCAGCTTATTTCTAAGAAGGCAGACTCCATGTATGGAGTTCAGAAGGCTCCCAGATTTGAGAAGGCAGAGTTGCCGCACCACTCTATGGTTGTTGAATATATCATATACTAAAAACAGCTAGAATTACAGTATAGTACAAAAAAATTCTTTATTATCCCCTTCTTTAATTATACTCAGTCACAGTCATCAACTGTGTTATGCTCACCTCCCCAGGGGTAGGTCAATATTTGTTAGCCTTCTAGAAGCTGCTCAATTCCTTTCTAATTCCTTTCTAAAAGTAAATAATTAGCCCCAGTTTTATCTGTTCCCTGCTTGAGTTGCTACACCTCTAACATTTCATTTTTTTGGTTGCAGTCAGCCTCAGCCTTTGATAGGTAGAACAGTCTCTTGATGGACTGAAAACATACAGCAAACTGGTCCACTGTCTTGGCTAAACAGTCACCCACAGGAAGGAATAATTTAAAATCATCTGCATAAAAAGAGTGGTGAAACCAAGTTGCCAAATCAGTGACCCCCAACTCATGAGAAAGTGTTAAATAACGGGGAAGAAGGTTGTGAGGATCCTTGTGGGACTTCACAGATTTATTTCCATTTGTCTGAGGTATAGCCATTTAAAAATTATCTTCATTAACCTTCAGGAGGGAAAGGCTTCAAACTTTCTAACCCAAGGCCTCTTACTTCTAATTTATTCAGTTTCCTTAGAATGTATTTCCGCTGCTTTTGATTTTGTAGATCGTAGAGATCTAAATGCGTAATCAAACTTTCCAAACCTTTGTCCTACCACATCTGAATCTATTCCAACAGGACTGTCAGTAGTGTTTCTTTGCTACAGCATTTCCTGAAGCCATATTGCAAATCATCCAAGTGATTATATGTTGTCAAAACATTCTGCAGTTGAATTGCCACCACTGCTTCTAGCAATTGTTAGATATGTCAAGTTAAGCAATTGGTCTGTGACTGCTACACTGTTAGACATCTTAAAAACTGCTCTTTCATAGTGACTTCAAAACAATGGATTTAGGGATGCAAGTAACATTCTTTTCATAAATTATTTTAACCAGATTATAATCTCTTTCGTGGCATTCTTTAACAACAGAGAGGGGCAGGGCTCTAAAATACACAGCCCTTGACTAAATTTAGAAACCAGGTTCTGTATTTCTAATTCAGATAGGACAGCAAACTCCTGCTATGATGGCTTTTCCATTTTCAAGAGGACAACCAAATGACTTCCAGTCAGCAGATAGGTGCAATCTCATACGTTATTGGACAAGCACCAAAGAAAGATCCTGAAGAATTTGTTTGGTGTCGGGTGGAGTTGGATTCTAAACACCAAACAAATTCTTCAGGACCTTTCTTTGGTGCTGAATCCAACTCCACCCTTCTAGGCTCAGTTTTCTTTTGTTCCAGGCTGCATCTTCACAACTATTATGTAAATAGTTTTTGGTAAATTGACTTTCAAGCCCTGACATTTTGAGTCCCTGTTGTCCTTGCATTGTTTTCGGTGAGCTTGGTAGCTAGGGATTCCCAGCTGTGAGAATACGAAGGCCTGCTTATCCTTTGAGAAAGCAAAATGACTCACCTGTAGCAGATGTTCTCTGAGGACAGCTGATCAAATATTCTCACATATCCTCCCACCTCTCCTTGGAGTGTATTCTTTAGCTATCTTATATGACTGAGGGTCCCAAGCTCGCATACACTGTGGGGTGATGCTAGAAAGTTCTACAATAATCTCACTAGTCAGGGTTCCGTCAGATCATATCACCTAGCTGTGAGAATACTTGACCTGGTATTACCTGAGAACACCTATTACAGTGTGAGTAACTTTGCTTTCTCTGTTTAACCTTACTCATTTGCTGTGTATTAGTTCAGTTTACGATCCTATCACAGATTGATTATTCCATCTCCCTCTTTGGGGGTGTAGCAGCTGGAGCTCTAAGGAAATTGCAAGTAATCTAAAACATTGCTGCCCATATGATTTTCAGACAGTCAAATTTTGACCTTATTACTCCACTCCTTAGGAAGCTCCATTGGCTCCCCTTCCAAGCGAGGATTGATTTTTGTTTTGTTTTTTTAAGTTTTAATGGATTAGTTTCTAATGAGCTTTTGTCTTTGATATGTTTTACTTCAAGCTTGGTGGCGTGTCGGCAATGTCAAATTCATATGTTAATTTTTCCTCCTCCTAAAGCAATTTGTTTTAAAAGTATTCTGGAACAATCATTCTCCTTTAGGACTCTTTCTGTATGGAATTCTCATCCACTCTGTGCACCTTCTATTTCATAGGAAGTTAAAGACAACTCTGTTTAGAAAAAGATTCTTAATTTTATTTATTTATTTTTAGTGTTATTTTGCTCTGCTAACCTATTTACTTTATAAACCACTTTGGGCTCTGATTCCAGGGAAGAGGTGGTGTCAGTGCAAAGATTAGATTAGATGACATTAACTAAAAGTGATCCACTTTGAATTGGTGATGCACTTTTTAATTTTTTTTTTTTGAGAATTGGCTATTGTCGTAACATTCTTTAAAGTAAATAGATTTTTAACTTCATGTCAAGCCAAGCATGCTTATATCTACATCAGTGTTTCTCTAACTCACTGGGCACATCAATACCTGTTTTGTGTCTTGTGTCTCCTGACATGTTATAAATGAAAGTATAAAGTTTTAACACCTAACTGCTACCTTGTGTTAAATGTGCCTGAAACAATGCAATAAGATGCAATACAGTTGGCACTTATATGAGCATATACCATAGTAAAGATGAATGTGGCTCACAATCAATATAAAGAGAAGGATAGGCCCCTGAATTACAAGCTTAATAAAATTAAGCTAACTGCACTTAAATCACCAGAAATTTCTGAAAAAAACAGGTTTTTAGTAACTTCCTGAACAGCGAATAGTTAGATTCCCAACGAATCCTTGACAGGAATAAATTCCACTATTTAAAAATTTTATATTCTGCACATTGCAAATGTTCTCAGTGGGTCACAAAATATATGTACATAAAGTCAAAATATATTTCATTACACCACCATAACTTTAAAACTAACTAAAATATAATCACAAATAAACTATCAACATAAACTTTTGGCTTCAGTCTCATTATTCAGCCTGATCTCCTCCTTGATAGTTAAAGGTCAGTTCCTTTGAAGATTTATAAACCACTCTAGAAGGGGAAGGGAATTGAATCATCAGATAATGCCTTGATTCTGAGGCATAGTTTTTATCATAGAGGGTTTTTAATGGCATCATGTAGTAAGGAGCAGCACCATAGAGAATAGAATAGGCCAAACAACATAATTTGAAAATGTCTTAAGCCCCTCAATTAGCAACCAATGGACTGTGCGCCACATGGAGTTGCGCTTGCAAACTTAATACCCTGCAAATCACTGTGGTGTTAATATGTACCCGTGCCATTAACCAGTTTCAGTGTTTGCAATGGGACGTGAAATAAAACAGTGCACAATAATGACATTGGAATGCAATAGTGCATATTAGTAACTCTAGTGGTTTGTTTGTTGCACTGAGAAAATGAGTTAACTTGTATTTTTCTCTTAGGGTATTTTCTTTTGCATGTTTAAAATTTAATATTTAGTGGTAAATTATAGAACAAAAATGTAGCTTTTGACAGATCACAGCTTGTACAGTAGAACAAGTTTTATCTGGAATAGTTGAGTCCAAGCCAGTGGCATAGCCACAGCACATGCCCACCCGCTTTGAACTCAGGCCTACCCAGCAGTAGCACATGTGTGTGATGTTGGCGGGGATCTCCAAACCCTGCCAGCTGAAGACACTCAGCATCTCTCCCTCCTCCCACCCCCCTCAAATGATTGGGGGTCTCTTAACTGCACTCCCCCAATACACACCCTGTACCTTTTATATCCTTCAGTTCTTAGCCTGCAGCAAGCAGCAACTCATACCGGCTGTTTACGCTGCCCTCGAACCTTCCTTCTGATGCACCTTCCTGATCACCCCAGAGTTGTGACAATTCCCTTTCTAGTGGACAATTTCGACTAAGTTGACTTGAGAAATTTCATTCCAAATTCCTCCTCCCCAGAAACTTCTGACCACAAATGTATCCAGCCTAGGATGGAGTGCTCTTGTAGATGGCCTTCATACTCAGGCACACTGGCTCATTCCAGAGACCCAGCTTCATGTCAGTCTGGAGCTGTGGGCAATTTGGAATTCTGAAAAGGCTTTTAGAGATTGACTGTTGAGGAAATTGTTCTAATTAGAAAAGATAATTAGTTTGCCATGTACTACATCAACAAGTAGGGGGCTATGGGATCCTACCCCTTGTGTCAGGAAACAGGATGTGGCAGTGGGCCTCCAGTCTCGGCCTGGTGCTCAGAGCCACATACCTGGTGGGGAAAGACAAACAGTCTGGCGGACAGGCTAAGCAGGATGATGCAACCACATGAGTGGTCACTGTAAATGTGCGTTGCCCAGAAAATCTTCAAAGATTGGGGTGCCCTCTTGACGGATCTCTTTGCCACTCATCTCAACACAGAGTCCCTCAGTACTGTTCCAGATTCCGGTCACATGGCAGACTAGTGTTGGATGCCTTTCTCTTGGATTGGGGGAAGAGCCTTCTGTATGCATATCTTCCCATCTCACTGATCAGGAAGACTCTGCTGAAACTCAAGCAGGACTGGGGCATGATGATCCTCATCACACCTTACTGGCCGAGACAGATATGGTTCCCACTTTTTCTGGAGTTATCCTCTGAAGAACCTTGGATATTGGAATGTTTTTCTTTCTTTTTTTTTTTTATCATTTTACTTAATTACATTCACATTTATCACATAAATGTAAGGAAATACAGAAATTAATATAAAAAGGAAAACATTTTCTCTCAACAATATATATTTACATAATTGTCCACAATTGGAAGATCCAAGATCAGGAAAACAATCTTAAAGAAAATAAGAAAAACTCAAAATGGTTAATCTTACACTTCACATTTTCTGAGGGAGGAAGGTTAATTGGTTATTGCAGCCGGTACAGTGGTAACTGAAGGAAGTTGCTGCAGAGCATTCTTCTGTTGCCACAAACTCTTATAATTTCTTAGGTTCAAACAAATAAGTAATAAGGAAATAAAACACGTACAAGGGAATTGCGCTAGGAAGGTCTCACCTAGGGCAATGATTCCTGGCTTAAAAGCCAAGACTTCACACCTCCCAGTCTGCGATTCCCTTGATGTGTCAGGAAATATATGCATCTTTGAACCCAAAAAACTATCAACCATGTATCGGAAATACAATTTTAAAACATTGTTCCTATCTAAATCAAAGACGAAAGTCACTAATAATATAACTCTATCTATAACTTCTGAATTTTCCAAAATGTCGGTTAAACTTGCATCTCTTTTCTCTGATAAAGAAGATTTATAAAGGAAATATAATTTTAGTCACCAATAGGTGGCTATCAGAAGGTATTAGCAAAGTATCAGAGAAATATTTCTTCAAGAATTCAGTAGCTGATATATAGGATATTATAGGTAAATTTATCATTCTCAAGTTTTTTCCCTTAATTGGTTCTCCAGACATTCCAATTTTTACAAGAAAGATAACTATTCTTCATTACCAAATTGTCTGATTTTCATAGAGAAGCCATTTCCGTAATCAAAGTCTCTATTTTTATATCTTGGACTTCCACTTTGTTAGATAGGTATTAATATAAATTCTTTAACTTGCATAGTGAAAAATTTTAAACATTTGAAGAAGAGAGTTATTCACATTCTGCTGCAGTTCCTATAGTACGTCCATTATGCCATTATTGGCTTCACCTAGTCCAATTTCTCCACAGAAACCGCTCCAGATATCTTCAGGGGGGAAGAGCTCACTCTCCAATCCCCCAGTTGGTTTATTATCCGAGTCGATGCTACGCCAGGACCTCCTTGGATCACGTGAAAATCCTAACCCACTTCGGGCGTTTCCATTATTGACCTCCATAGCGAAGCAATACTGGTTCCGGGTCTTGCAGGGGTCATGCCAACAGGGGGACTCAAAGTCACTCCCTCTCCACTGAGATTCGGCAATAAAGCCTTGCTGTTCCCCGAAGCAGGAACCGATATCCCCGACGTTATGACCCCGAATCTCTCCAAAATAGACTGAGAAGTGGTGGGAACCCCAGCCATGTTCGAGGAGGACAACACCATGGCTTTGCCTTTTCTCTTCCCCATTCTCTGTGGAGCGCGCCTTCTTCTTCAGGCATTCTGGTGTAAAACGGGAGCTCAACTAGCGTACGTCCTCCCTCAACACCATCTTGGATCCTCCAGGTTGTGACACTCTTTGTCTGGTTTCTCCTCAGAGGCCTGTCTGATATGGGTAACCCTACAGCATAGCCCTCTGAGTCACTGAAACACGGAAGCCCCTCCACCACTTACAAGGTGGTGTCCCTTCGGAGGGGGATATTGGAATGTTTTTCTGACCCTCATCATCGAGAAAGGGAAGTCTTTTCTGCATCCCAACCTTCAACCCCTGGTCCTCATGGCTTGGATGTTGAATTTGTAGAATTTCAACTGCCTGAGGGTGTTTCCAGGGTCCTGCTGGCCTCCATGAAAGATTCCACTAAGAGATGTTTATACTTTCAAATAGAAGAGGTTTGCCATCTGGTGTGAGGGGAAGGCCTTAGATCTTTTCTTTTATTCTATGCAAAAACTGCTTGAATACCTTCTACACCTCTTTGAGACTGGTTTAAAAACCAACTCTGTAAGGGTTCACCTCAGTGCAAACTCTAGTTGTTAGCTTCATGAGAGGTATAAAGCCCCCTGTCAAATCTCTGACTGTATCATGGGACCACAATGTTACCCTCACCCAGGTGGTGAAAGATTCTTTTTGAGTCATTTAACTTTTGCCATTTGAAGTACATGACTTGGAAGGTCTTATTTTTGGTAGCAGTCACCTTGGCTCACAGAGTCTGTGATCTTCAAGCCCTAGTAGCTGATTCACCTTACACAAAATGTTATCATAATATTAGTTATCCAGACACGTCCTAAGTTCCTTCCTAAGATAGAAGTTAATCAGTCAGTTGTCCTAATATTTTTCCCAAAATCTTATGCCCTTCCCTGTGAAAGTACATTGTACACCTTGGAGCCTTAACCATCTATCTGGAGCAGAATAAAGCTCATAGGTAGTCCACCCAGCTTTTTGTTTGTTTTTTTTACCCAAAACGGATGGTGGCAGCCATTGATAAACACACTTTATCCAATTGGCTAGCAGACTGCATCTCCTTCATTTATGCCTGGGCAGGGCAGAATCTGGAGGGTCATGTCACAGCTTACAATGTCAGAGCTATGGCTGCATCGGTAGCCCACTTCAGATTAGTGTCCATTGAAGAGATTTGCAGAGCTGCGATGTGGTCTTCAGTCCATTTACATCTCATTACTGTGTAGAGCAGAATTCCCAATGTGACAGCCATTTTGGTCAACCAGTTCTGCAGAATTTGTTTGGAGTCTAAAATCCAACTCTACCCTCCTAGGCCCATTCATTTCTGTTCCAGTCTGCACCCTCACAACAGGGATTTTTATGTTGTTATAGTTACTGGTTATGATTAGCCTTGCCGTTGTAGGTGCCTAGTGGCCATTGTTTATTGTTTTCAGTCACCGTGGTACTTAGGGAGGTCCACATGAGAGTACATTGTATGCTGTTTACCTCTGAGAAAACAGTTACTCACCTGTAGCAGTTGTTCTCCAAGGAAAGCAGGACATAAGTTCTCGCATACCCTCCCACCGCCTCTAAGAGTTGAATTCTCTGTACTTTTTTATCCAACTGCAGTTTGAATTGGGCAGGTGGGAAAGCACGTGTGCATATGTGGTCATGCTTGCCAAAAGTTTTTAAAAGATGAATACTGGGCAGTATCTGTACTGGGGCTCTATGGATGACATCATCAATATGTGAGAACATATGTCCTGCTGTCCTTGGAAAACACTTGCTACAGGTGAGTAATTTCACTTTACTTGCACTTGGTAACACTCTAGCTCTGTGGCTGGTATAAGTAGGCTTGTCTAAAGTATAGGCGTGACTAGTTATGCTAGTATTCTATAAGGGAAAGTAGGCATCTACTTTTTATTGTTAGAATATGTTTCAAATAGGTGCCTTCTTGACACCTAAAATCAAGCACCTCTTTAGAGACTCGCTGTCAGAGAGAGCAATTCTATAACAAGGTGACTAAAACTAGGCACCTGGATAGTGCTTGGTATGATCCTTTTCTATAAAGGAATGCATGGCCTACTTTCCTTTATAGAAAAGTATCCTAACAGGGTTTCCATGTGCATAAAATTTAGGTGCAAGTACTTGCACCGGTAAGTATTATCACCTAAATGCTGCAGGTACGTTTATAACTTAGTGTTCTGTAAGTTACGTGGGTAAGTTTTTCAGTTCCATCCATGTACACGTCCTTTGCATGTAAGTTAAGCAGGTATTTACAGAATAGCACTGAAGTGGAATTATACGTTTACATGTGTCTGGGCACACGCACATAAATGGCATTATTGTAAACATGCATAATTGGCATGTAAACGTTAGTCTATATAAAAAAAAATTATTCCCTCAGTGTATATGTCCCTTTGAATATTGGCCCGATATAGTACTTAAATGTCATCATGTTCTGTGGCCCATCTGTTTTTGTAACATCTACCGATTTTTGTTATTGAATCTGAAAACCCTTAATTTCTGATGGTTAGTAATACTATGGCACATCTCTGGCATTGCTTTGGTACTAAGTTGGTGTTCACTTCAGCACATGAAGTGGGGAAGAAGGACCAACTGCTACTGATGTAGCACATCCCACTGGTCACTAAACAAAACCTACTCCTTTGTTTCACCACACCTGCTATTCCTGTCAGACTAGAGGTGACTTCAGGCAGGCCAGCAGGAGAGTAGGGGTAGAGTACATTCTGAATTCCTGTGGCAGCTTCTCCAGCTTTTCTGTTTAAAAAGGAAGTGGATGATGTGTAAGGGAGAAAAAGTTCCAGCACAGCTTATTCATTTGTTGCTTGGACTTCAGCAGCAATACATTGGAAAATGAATCTCAAAAAGAAATCTATTCACACTTATTGCCATTCTTCCCATATTCATTTCTTGATTACCTAGGGGCTCACAATCCAGATACTTTCTTTTAATTGTTTGTATTTGTTTATTCATTATTCATAATATCTGCATTTAACTATATAGAGAATGAGAATTTACCTCAGAATAGTTTAGACAGTATCTTTTTATTAAGAATTTTTTTTAAGATTTCTGCAACAGATTGTGTCTGCATTTCATATTTTTCTTCTTTCCTTCGTGTCATGAAGTTGATTATCACCCATTCCCTGCAGACTGGCTGTGATGCATCTCCTCCTCTGAGCACTCAAGGGAATGCATATGTTCTTTTCAAGTCTATATGTCAAATTGCACTGGATGTTCTTGCCCAGTTGTCTGGCAGTGGAAGTGTGGTCTGAGCTATTAATATGCTTAGAATTTCAATAACAATAACACTGTCTGAAGTGCACTGCAGAACCCACTAAAACTGCTCCAGGGACCTGCATTCGCTGTCATGGACCTGAGTATGACATCCGAAGTTGGCATAGAGGCTGGCATGAAATATTTTTAAAGATGTTTTTTGACAGTGGGAGGGGGTTAATGACCAATGGGGGAGTAATGGAAGGTCATCCCTGATTCCCTCTGGTGCTCATGTGGTCATTTTGGGTACCTTTTTGTGCCTTGTTCGTAAAAAAAAACACGTCCGGATAAAAACGTCCAAGTGTTCGTCAGGGACGTCCTTGCTTTTTTTCGATTATGGGTCAAAGACGTCCAAGTGTTAGGCGCGCCCAAGTCCCGCTTTCTCTACACCTCTGACACGCCCCCTTGAAATTTGGACGTCCTTGCGAAGGAATGTAGTTGGAGACATCCATAATTGGCTTTCGATTATACCGATTTGGACGTCTCTGTGAGAAGGAAGTCCGTCTTCCGTTTTATGTCGAAAGATGGACGTCCTTCTCTTTCGAAAATGAGCCTGATAGTCACTACCGTACTATAGCCTCAGATGGCTCAGAGTCTTTAGGAGAACAAGTCAGCACCGGACCTCAGGCATCTGCAAATCAAACCAGGGCTTTCCAATGTGGTGTTGGATGTGGCTTGCATCTGATTGGACCTGAACTTCATGTCCCAAAAGCAGTTCAGCTGGCTTGTTTGGGCCCAGTCAGATGTGGGCCAGTGTCTGACATCACTTGGAGGGTCCTACCAAGTTTGATGAGTGGGTGCCTGTGTAGGGAGAGAATCAGAAGTGAACACCATTTAAAATCAATGGTGTATGCAGAGGTGGGACAGGTCGGATGGAGCCTCTAGAGCAATCAGGCAAGTAGCCTATAGATGTTGCTGCTCTGCCATTGCTCTCTAAGGAACTTTGGAAAGCATGGAAGGGGGTGGGGGAACAGAGAGCAAGATGTTTGGCCCTCAGAATACCAACACCCCAAAGTGACTGTGAGCAGCTCTGTTCTTCGCACTTATACAATCTCTCCCTCCCCTGCTGAGTTCAGCTCAGAAAATGCACTGTGCAAGCTGGGGGACTTCCGAGGGGGTCTGTGCAGAAGCTAAAGGTGCCACCCCTGGCTCCCTCAGTGGCCTCCACCAGAGGACTTATAGTGGAGGAGTATGTGTGTAGGCTATATCAGGGGACTGAGAAAGTGGGGAGTATGTGTGTGTAGGCTATATCAGGAGACTGAGAATGTGGAGGAGGGAAGGGGTGTGTGTAGGCTATATCAGGGGACTGAGAAAGTGGGGAGTATGTGTGTGTAGGCTATATCAGGGGACTGAGAAAGTGGGGAGTATGTGTGTGTAGGCTATATCAGGAGACTGAGAATGTGGAGGAGGGAAGGGGTGTGTGTAGGCTATATCAGGGGACTGAGAAAGTGGAGGAGGGAAGGGGTGTGTGTATATATGCTGTATCAGGGGGTTCAGTGTGCGGCGGCAGCTAAGAAAGCAAATAGAATGTTAGGTATTGTTAGGAAAGGAATGGAAAACAAAAATGAGGATGTCATAATGCCTTTGTATTGCTCCATGGTGCGACCGCACCTTGAATATTGTGTGCAATTCTGGTCACCACATCTCAAAAAAGATATAGTGAAGATAAAAAAGGTACAAAGAAGGGCGACAAACATGATAAAGGGGATGGGATGACTTCCCTATGAGGAAAGGCTAAAGTGGCTAGGGCTCTTCAGCTTGGAGAAAAGACAGCTGAGGAGAGATGCGATAGAGGTCTATAAAACAATGAGTTGAGGAGAATGGGTAAACGTGAATCGCTTGTTTACTTTTTCCAAAAATACTAGGACTAAGGGGCACGTGAGGAAGCTACAAAGTAATAAATTTAAAACAAATCAGAGAAAATATTTCTTCACTCAACATGTAATTAAATTCTAGAATTCATTGCCAGAGAATGTAGTAAAAGCAGTTAGCTTAGCGGGGTTTTAAAAAGTTTTGGATAGCTTCCTAAAAGAAACGTCCATAGACCATTATTAAAATGGACTTGGGGAAAATCCACTGCTTATTTCTGAGATAAGCAGCATAAAATGTATTGTTCTGTTTTGGGATCTTGCCAGGTACTTGTGACCTGGATTGGCCACTGTTGGAAACAGGATACTGGGCTTAATGGACCTTCAGTCTGTCCCAGTATGGCAATATTTATGTATTTATGTAATAACCCAATGAAATTGAACACATTTCAATCTGTAGATGAGAACACTGCACCCATGAGCATAATGTAATTCTTCATCCCTGAATTATGTGCTTTCCATATATCTCTGAGCCAGCAGTCCTTAATCAGAGATCAGCAGTAAATCTGACTTTGTCTTAGAAAAGTATTTGATGAGAGGAAGGCTACTGGATTTATCAGTTTGTACTTCATAACTGTATCACTCTGAGCTATCAAGCAATCTCTTCAATTACAAAAAATGATTTCCCCCTCTATACAAAATATGTATCAAACAACTGCTTGAAGCAACAGGATATAGCCCTCATTTTGTTCAAATAACTCTCTTCAAGATTTATGTCTCTTGTGAAATAGGGCAAATATCTGTTATAATTTAATAGCAGCTGTAGTAAATATTGCTTTTATTGGAACTCTTCTGTTGTCAGGTCAATAATTTCTTGATTTTCTCTTCAGTTTCAGTAAAAATGTGATTGACCTACTTTAATTTATTTTTCACTTTTTATTGAGAAATCATAAAATGTTAAAGTAGGACTGAATAATAGTATAATATAGTGTTCCAAATTATATTATGCTTTCACAATTTACACTGAACACGGTGCTATAACCAGGCCATCCTGTCGGTGGTGGTCACAGCTGGAGTCTATTTTGGGTTTATTGGACTTAGAGGTACTTTCCACTTTTCCTTCAGTTTCCCTGGGACTCTGCTATAGAGCATTAAAGACAGCGCTGTTGTTCCCTCCTATGGAGCCATTTCTGGGGGAGACTTCAGTATGAATTCCTCAGCCCTATTTGTGCTCTTGTGTTGTCCTGCCAAGCAATAGTTCTACTTCACACATGCAGGGACTTAATGAATAGGCTTTTGCTCAGGCTATTAACATCAAAAGAAAATAATTTCCTTAACATCCTTACCAGACCAGTTCAGAACTTGTGGGTTGTGTCAGCCCGCAAATATGGAGACAGATTCTAGAATTCTGGGCTGTGCCCTATAAGGGCTCTGTGTGGCCTCAGGTGTTCAGTATTTCTCTGTCTCCAGCACATAGTGACAGGCAAACTGTGCAGCTTCTGAACTTCTGGAAATAATCTTATGGATCAGTTCTGGTACCCCAGTTGAGAAGGACGGAAAGATTCAATTCCCCCCCCCCCCCCCCCCCCAAAAAAAAGTATTTGGAACCAAAGGGATATCTCAGAGGAGTCTGAGAATTTCTCTCATGTCTCTTACCCAGCCACTGCTTCGTGCCCAAGGAGAATTTCTACAGTGGTGGATGGTATCCATTTCGGCCCCCTCCACATCACAAGGTCCTTCTGTTGAGACTTCTGGGGCACATGGCCTCCACAGTTCATGTAACGCCCGTGGCATGTCTACATATGAGATCAGCTCAATGGACCCTAGCTTCCCAGTGGTTTCAAGCTGCAGGGGATCTAGAAGATGTAATCCAACTGTCCACAGACTTTCAGAATTCTCTTCAGTGGTGGATGATTCGATCCAATTTGACTTTGGGGCGACCATTCCAAGTTCCTCAGGCACAAAAAGTGCTGACGACGGATGCATCTCTCCTGGGGTGGGGAGCTCATGTAGATGGGCTCCACACTTAGGGAGCCTGGTCCTTTCAGGAAAATGGTCTGCAGATCAACCTCCTGGAATTAAGAGCGATCTGGAACGCTTTAAGGGCTTTCAGAGATCGGCTGTCGAACCAAATCATTTTGATTCAGACAATCAGGTTGCCATGTATTACACCAATAAGCAGGGGGGCACCGGATCTCGCCCTCTGTCAGGAAGCCCTCCAGATGTGGCTTTGGGCACGCCGTCAGGGCATGTTTCCCCATTTTTTGTTCTGTTCAAGGCTGCCCTCTCAGTTAGTTGTTTGTGGTTTCAGGTCAATCTATGTTATGTCCTCGCCGTTGCAAGGCCCAATTGACCAATTGACCAATGTTCACTGTTTTGAGTGAGCCTGGTTGCTAGGGATACCCCACATGTGAGAACAAGCAGCCTGCTTGTCTTCAGAGAAAGTGAAGATACATACCTGTAGCAGGTATTCTCCGAGGACAGCAGGCTGATTGTTCTCACAAACCTGCCCACCTCCCCTTTGGAGTTGTTATTTATTTCTTTATTTGCTTTTTGATTAAACTGAGGAGGCACGGTGGGAGGGAAATCAGTCCGCGCATGCGCCAGAAGACTTTGGCAAAACTTGCAAAATGCCGATTCCTGGGCCGACGCGGATGTCGACCCCCATGTGAGAACAATCAGCCTGCTGTCCTCGGAGAATACCTGCTACAGGTAAGTATCTTCGCTTTACCTGAACAAACAAGGAGAAACAGGTTCTTACCATCTCTGTTGGCAAGAGATCCAGATATGGTCTTGTGTAGCTTCTCAAAACATCTCTATAAGAGCTGTTTACCTAGCAGACAAATTGAGCCAAGTCTTTCAACCTCACGAATGGTCTCTCAACATCTCTGTAATTTGTTGACTATTCCAACAGTCGGGGACCCCAGCGATAAAACCTCTTTACTTCTCAGAACAACAAGCTTCCCCGCTTTTATTTCAGGATATATGCTTCCAATTGTACTTCCCCAGATGCCTTCTTACTCCACTGGGGAACAGATCTTTTATACACCTTTCCCCCACTACCTCTCATAGGGAAAACTCTTCTCAAACAATGTCGAGACTAGAGAATGACACGGGGACAAAGTTTGTCCTCATCCCTGCCCCATCCCCTTGGGTTCTGTCTCCATCCCTTCCCCGTCCACGCAGGTTCTGTCCCCACCCCATCCCCATGAACTCTGTCAGGGCCGTGCTGATGCGGTAAGCGAGGTAAGCGCCGCGGGGGGGGGGGGGGGGGGGGCGCTTGCCTTCGAGGGGCGCCACTGCCCTGCTGTCCGTCTGCTCACTTGCAAAATCTTTCACCTGAACTTGTGATTCTCCTATCTCCGCTGCCCTCCCCTTTTCATGCAAAGGAGCAGTATTAATTGAGGCAGGCACGCTCTTCAAGTTACGTGAGAATACAACCAGATTGCTATTTATGCTTCGGTTTGGGGCTAGCTCCTCAGTCAGGGTGAGTTTCAGAGCTTGAAACAGCATTCAAATTAAAGAGAACCTGAAATTTTAAAAGTGCTAAAAATAAGTTTTAAAAGTATTTGCCTTAAATCTAATTGCAGAATTCAGGTGCTGGGAGTCTGTACTTGGTTGTCATATGCTCAGATTTGTTTAAATCATATGCAAATTAGTCCGGTGTTTTTCACTAAACATTCCCTTGAGTGTCTGTATGTTAATCTGCATTCAAATAGAGCTCTCTGATTGGATGATCAGCTTCTGTTAAGAAATCTGCCCGGGAAGTGAACAGAGTGAGAGCTGTCCTTTGCCAAGAGAGACATCCAGCTGTGACTTCCTGTGTTTGTTGACTGAAGTTATAAAAGAGTGCCTGATTGTGGTAAATGAGAAAATATAAGTGAAAAGAGATTGGTGGCGATTGAAGTTTCTCTAGTGAGAAAAGGATCTGAATATTTCAGGATTACTTGAAGTTTATGAAGAATAGAAAAGGGTGAATTTCAGTTTAAGAGTGTTTAAATCCTATAAGCTATATAAAGGCTAGGTAGATTTAAGTGACTGTAAGCAAGGAAACCTTAATATTTGATCTGAGATAGTTGATCAGAGATAAATGTTTGATCTGAATTATATCCTTTGGTGCAAAGGAGATTAGAATGCAATAGAGTATTTCTTTCTGTTTACCAGTACAGTCAAATAATTCCATTCCACTTAAATAATTTTTTGTTATATATATGAGGGAGTAGTATCTGGATTTATTGTAAATCAAATTGATTCCATTCACAGGAATTCATATTCACATTCATGCATTCATCTGATATTATCTTTTAAGGATGAAGTTTTATTTTATGTTCACTCTGTCTCTTGTGAGCTGAGCACAGTTAGTTTCCTCGGCTGGCACGACTACATATTAGAGGTATTTTGATACTGTGTGAAGTTTTACCACAGACGGGTGACATATATAAAACATTCTCCTTGGATAGGATGTGATATGTGAAAATACATTTTGCTTTAATGAAATTGCTAAACTTTAGAGTCAGAGACTTATCAATGAGGGATACATACAGTGCTATTTTTTCCTGAGGTCCGGCTTACTTGCCTGCTCCCTTCTGTTCCTGCTCTGCTGGATGGGGGGGGGGCCCGCCAACCGATAGTCTGCAGGGGGGCACCAGAGACCCTAGGCACGGCCCTGAACTCTGTCCTCATCTGCAGAAGCCTCAAACAATTATGATTTTATATTTAAATCTTTTTATTAAAGTATAAAATGGAACAATGTGCTGTGCAATTATTGTGCATAAATTACAAATAGAAAGCAATAGTAACAGTGAGCAGCTATAATAACCCTCCTCACCACCACCCTCTACCCTTCCAACCCCAACAATAATTGATTTCTACTACCCCAAGGAATCCTAATCCACCCTGTTAAAATATCCAGGGGTACAAAATACACCCTGTTCTGTATGCCCTAGAGGGGAGAAATATGCCCTGTGAAGCACTGTTATGATTTTTTAATCTGTGGATGAATAAGAAGTCATCAACAATCTAAGGATTCAGTCTAGCTCTCCTGTCTTCCACAGTCCTTGCTGCACTAGAACATGTCTTCTCAGAAGATGTGCTGGTAGCAGGATGTACAGGATCCCCCTCCCCCCATGCAATTTTTGCTAGTTGTAGCCAGCATATTTGCTTGTTTAAAAAAAAAAAAAAAAAAAAAAATCAAAATATCGTTGTCTGCATCACTCAAACATAAATAACAGTCCAGTTCATTAACAGGCTTCAAAATAGAAAATGACACAGGGACAAAGTTTGACCTCGTCCTCGTGGGCTCTGTCCTGGCCCATCCCCGAAAGCTCTGTCTCCATCCCCGTGGTTACTGTGGGTCCCGTCTCCATGTCATTCTCTAGTCAAGACCAAGGCACCATGATTCTAATTGCTCCCTACTGGCCATGCCAGATCTGACTCCCTCTTCTCTTAGAGTAATCATCCAAGGAACCATTGAAGTGAGATCCTTTTCTAACCCCAATAACACAGGAATTCGTTCCCCATCCAGACCCTCGCTCTCTTGCTTGGCTTGCCTCCTAATTTCATAGATTTATACAGTGGTGGAAATAAGTATTTGATCCCTTGCTGATTTTGTAAGTTTGCCCACTGACAAAGACATGAGCAGCCCATAATTGAAGGGTAGGTTATTGGTAACAGTGAGAGATAGCACATCACAAATTAAATCCGGAAAATCACATTGTGGAAAGTATATGAATTTATTTGCATTCTGCAGAGGGAAATAAGTATTTGATCCCCCACCAACCAGTAAGAGATCTGGCCCCTACAGACCAGGTAGATGCTCCAAATCAACTCGTTACCTGCATGACAGACAGCTGTCGGCAATGGTCACCTGTATGAAAGACACCTGTCCACAGACTCAGTGAATCAGTCAGACTCTAACCTCTACAAAATGGCCAAGAGCAAGGAGCTGTCTAAGGATGTCAGGGACAAGATCATACACCTGCACAAGGCTGGAATGGGCTACAAAACCATCAGTAAGATGCTGGGCGAGAAGGAGACAACTGTTGGTGCCATAGTAAGAAAATGGAAGAAGTACAAAATGACTGTCAATCGACAAAGATCTGGGGCTCCACGCAAAATCTCACCTCGTGGGGTATCCTTGATCATGAGGAAGGTTAGAAATCAGCCTACAACTACAAGGGGGGAACTTGTCAATGATCTCAAGGCAGCTGGGACCACTGTCACCACGAAAACCATTGGTAACACATTACGACATAACGGATTGCAATCCTGCAGTGCCCGCAAGGTCCCCCTGCTCCGGAAGGCACATGTGACAGCCCGTCTGAAGTTTGCCAGTGAACACCTGGATGATGCCAAGAGTGATTGGGAGAAGGTGCTGTGGTCAGATGAGACAAAAATTGAGCTCTTTGGCATGAACTCAACTCGCCGTGTTTGGAGGAAGAGAAATGCTGCCTATGACCCAAAGAACACCGTCCCCACTGTCAAGCATGGAGGTGGAAATGTTATGTTTTGGGGGTGTTTCTCTGCTAAGGGCACAGGACTACTTCACCGCATCAATGGGAGAATGGATGGGGCCATGTACTGTACAATTCTGAGTGACAACCTCCTTCCCTCCGCCAGGGCCTTAAAAATGGGTCGTGGCTGGGTCTTCCAGCACGACAATGACCCAAAACATACAGCCAAGGCAACAAAGGAGTGGCTCAGGAAGAAGCACATTAGGGTCATGGAGTGGCCTAGCCAGTCACCAGACCTTAATCCCATTGAAAACTTATGGAGGGAGCTGAAGCTGCGAGTTGCCAAGCGACAGCCCAGAACTCTTAATGATTTAGAGATGATCTGCAAAGAGGAGTGGACCAAAATTCCTCCTGACATGTGTGCAAACCTCATCATCAACTACAGAAGACGTCTGACCGCTGTGCTTGCCAACAAGGGTTTTGCCACCAAGTATTAGGTCTTGTTTGCCAGAGGGATTAAATACTTATTTCCCTCTGCAGAATGCAAATAAATTCATATACTTTCCACAATGTGATTTTCCGGATTTAATTTGTGATGTGCTATCTCTCACTGTTACCAATAACCTACCCTTCAATTATGGGCTGCTCATGTCTTTGTCAGTGGGCAAACTTACAAAATCAGCAAGGGATCAAATACTTATTTCCACCACTGTATTCCTTAAACCTTCCTGGTTTCTAGGATACTCCTAGCTTCTAGGAAACCTTCTACACAGAAATGTTACCATTTCAAGTGGAAAAGGTTTTCCCTCTTGTGTGCAGCCAGAGCACTCAACCCTTCTGGGTGCTCTCTGCTACCCTTATGAAGTACCTCCTTCATCTTTCGGATTCTGGACTCAAAACTAACTGAGTACACTTGAGTGTCATTAGCACATTTCACTTCAGAGTTGATGATAACCCAGTTTCTGTTCATTCCTTGATAGTGGGATTCATGGAAGGAAGTTTGGTATGGGATTCATAGGAGGTTTGGTATGAAGTAAACCTATCAAACCAACTCCGGTGGTGTAGGATCTCAATGTCATCCTCACAGCTCTCATTAAACCTCCGTTTGAATCACTTCATTCCTGTTCTTTGAAGTTCCTCACATATAAAGTAGTGTTCTTTATA
This sequence comes from Microcaecilia unicolor, assembly GCF_901765095.1. Classification (NCBI taxonomy): domain Eukaryota; kingdom Metazoa; phylum Chordata; class Amphibia; order Gymnophiona; family Siphonopidae; genus Microcaecilia; species Microcaecilia unicolor. The sequence goes on along the minus strand of NC_044032.1, from coordinate 238,404,872 downwards.
GCTCTTACTTCTGCCAGATGAGTAAGTGAACTTCAAGCCCTGGTGGTGGACCCTCCTTACACCAGGTTCTACCTGACATGGTTGTATCCAAATCCACCCAAAATTCCTTCCTAAAGTGGTATCGGAGTTCACCTCAACCAGTCCATTGTGCTTCCAGTCTTCTTTCCTAAACCACACTTTCATCCTGGAGAAGCAGCACTGCATACCTTAGACTGTAAGCATGCTCTAGCTTATTTGGAGCACACAAAGCCTCATAGGAAGTTCTCCCAGCTTTTTATATTCCTTGATCCTAACAGATTAGAGATTCCTATCACCAAATGTACTGTCTCTACTTGGCTGGCTGGCTGTGGGGCTCATAAGTTCCATAGGTAACTATGTAACTTTGTAAGTCTAAGTACTTTGAAAATACACCGCCATATCTTCTACACATGTTTTCAGGCCGTGCTGACCCTTCATGGCTATGCCACTGCTCACAATGTAAGAACCATGGCGGGTTCAGTAGCCCATTTCCGCTCTGCTGCCTTGCAGATTTGCTCAATGGAGGCAAAGTGGTCTTCTGTTTATACCTTCACTGTTCACTACTGTTTTGAGCACCATTCGAAATGGGATAGCCTGTCTGGACAAGCAGTCCTGAAAAATCTTTTTACTACTTAAGTCAGTTCATGAAAAACACTTCATTTCAAGCAGTGCTCCTGGCCTGATGTTGAACGGGCCATGGTGCTGCTGTTAACCCCTCCCATCTTCAGCAAGGACCTCATAGCTCTTTACCTGGTGGTCCAATGGGTGCTGTGGAAGAGAGTTCCCCCTATGCTCCTGTCCACACGGTGCCACCTCCAAAATGGTGCTCCTAGTGGTAGTCTTGTGCTAATACCACTAGGGGTCATAGTTCTCTCCTCCCAGTATCCACCAGTTGACCAGGTAAAAGGCCATGAGGCCCTCAGTGAAGGGGGGGGGGGGGTCTTCAGAGGTGGTGGCTGTGATCTTAGGGGGTGGGGTAGTTAGAGGGGCTGTGGTGCTCCTATTAACATTGGCCTTGAGAGCAATAGGCCGCAGCTTTCATGCTTTATTCTCCCAGCGCTTCTGGCTGGGTTATTTTATTGTGATTTTGATACCTTAATGTGACTTGCAGTGTACACTTGGTGCACACCGCAAATTGCGTTATGGTTTTTTAATGTTGTGCCGCTCATTACTGTGTAATCTGTGGCAACCTAAATATTGCTGCAGTAAAGCATGTAAAGCTGTGTTAGGGCCCTTTAAGTTGCATTAAGGGGCAAATAACATGACTTAAAACCCTAATACAGCTTGATAACTTTCCCCCCTTACAGTGACGATAGAAAATCTGTAACCCCCTCCAAAATGTTCACTTTGTGTTTACTTGTAGACAGAAAGTAAAATACATTAATATAGTGTTTGTTCCGTGTAACTTCCACAACAACTAAGTGAAATCTATATTCTAGGAATCTTTAGAAAAATAGATTAAACCCAACCCCCACCCTAGAAATAGTTTTGATAAGTAGATACCCCACTTGTCTTTATAAAATAGGCTTCATGTATACCCATTAAATGACGCTTTACTTTTTTAAAATCTATTTTTATTGATGATTTAAACTGTTAAAACATCCTTCGTTAATCAGAACAGAAACCATACAGTGACCACAAATGTAGTTCAGCAAACACACTGACCAGCATTTTCCATTTCCCCTCCGCCTTTCCATATTATATAATACAAGCCAACAATGTATTCTTATGACCTGCTATGCTTATTGTAACTCTTTTTATAAAAGTGAAGTGAAGCAAAGAGCATTATAAACAATATTTTGATTCATAGTATTCTATCCCCATCCCTGCTCCCTCTTCCTCCCCGACTCTATGCAACCCCACCTTAACAGCTTGGATCTGAACTCTTATGAATCTATTCCCTGTTAAAGGGTCTGCTGCCTCTATATGGACCACAACTGAGTAGCTACTACAGAGAGCTATCTTAATCTTGTCTTGGACCGCCTCAGTTATTTCTCTGAAGGAATTGCCAAATGATTGCTTTAACCAAAGCGTCAGTCAATCGTTCCAGAACCTGACCCTCTGTCAGAAATGGGCAATCTTTATACATAGATGGCTGCACGAATGTCAATACTGCCATTAGCGGGCTGCAACATTATGTAATGTCGGAACCGGAAATGCCTAGAACTCTATAGACCACCTTTGATAGGTAAAATTTTAACTAAATATGATAAAAACAAACTGCTAGAGTGGATATTCTGAAAATGTTTGTAAAATACACTATTTAAAATCACCAAAACTCAGGTTAATGATGTTTTCTGTGTGTTTTGTGGGCCAAATAAAATTCAGTGGCAGACTGTATGTTGCTTGCCCCTTCTCTAAGCACTTTGACAATATGGCAGAGTATTTTGAAGTAGATAGTAATTTTAGTTGTAGCCAAGTTACTGCTGTTAGCAGGGGGACATGGCCCTGTACACCACCTGTGTCCAGTGGGAATTCTGGCAGAAGTGTTGTGCATGATTTGAAGTCATTCTACGCTTTTTCTTGGAAGGTGCAATAGAATGGATTACAGTAATCAAGGACAGAGAGGAACACCAGTTACTATTCTCAGTTCAGACTGATACAGAAGTGGACCCAGCTGCCTCACCAATCATAATTTAAAAAAAAAACTTTTTCTGCTGACTATTTCATAATGTACTTCTGTATTACCTACCCTCTAATCCCTTCCCCACCAAAAAAGGGACCAACGCGATTTACGGAATGTAATAAAATATAATATAAAACTCATAATACATACTGTCTCACTCCTTACTTTTACTAGGGAGTGAAATGGGCCACACCACGAACTTCAAAAATTCATGTCAATAGATACTTGCTCCCTAATCATCTTCCCACAATTGGTGATCAGGGTTATTCAAAGTCAGCTACCTGGCAGTCAGTGTCATAAATTCAACCCAAGCAGACTTTGCAGTGCATGAGGACCTAGTCTACCTTGTAGCTGTTCTTGTATTGTTTTTTCATGTGGTTTCTCTCAGGCCCCAATGATCAAATCCCCCACACTGTTCCGAACAGTACTGGAAAATTAACACTGGAACAATGCGGATGCAGTGGGCAGGGCGCCGCCATCTTGGAGGCGGCACTGGATCCGTCATTGCAAGGTACAGATGGGAGGGGTTCGGAGGGTGCTAGACCACCAGGGCAGATGGGGATGATGGTAGAGTTGCCCACTGGGCCACCAGGGAGTTTTATTTTTGTGTTAGGGGGTTAGCAGGGCTAGAGGTCCACTGGACCTGCAGCAACCCTGTGCCCCTGTGTCAACAGGCTAGGGGTCCACTGGAGCGTCAGCCCCCCCCCCCCCCCCCATGTCCATGGAAGGGAGAAGGCCACTAGGTCACAGTTAGGGACCTCCAGCCCCTTGCGTGTGTTGGGGGGGGGCCCTGTAAGCATGTAATTGCATGCTAATCAGGGATCCCCATTCCTCCCCAATGTTCTGCAAACCCTAATCCGCAGGAGCAGCGCCAATGTTTAGCGCACTGCCCGCTGAGCATTGAGGAAGAATAGTAAATGCCCTGTTTAGCATGCATTTGCATGCTACTTGCGATCAGAGCCCGTGAGCATGTTGATTCACATGCTTGCAGGCTATGATCATTGGGCGGGAGCAAACGTGAGTCTTAGTATGGCGCTAATAGCCTCTAGTACCTGTGTTTGCTTCTGATCATCGGCCCCTCAGTGCTGGGGAACCCTTCATTTGAGTTTCTTCTATTGCTGTTAGCAGTGCAGTAACAATACAGCTTTCATGAAAGCAGGTGCACCTTTTTTATTTTGACTAAAAAGAACTTCAAAACTTGCTGTTAGTGAAGTGGCCGAGAGGAGGTAATACTGCTGGCTGGGGATAAAGGTGGCAGGGAGAAAAATGTTTGAGGGAGAGATGGGTGAGTACATAGGAGATAATTTTGGAGGTGGTGCGTGAATGAATGAATGAAGGGGAATGGGTGGGTGGATGAGCACATCATGGGTAGGCTAGTGGTGTAGGTATTAGATAGGTGGTTGAGTGCATTAGAAAGGTTCAAGGGGATAGAGGTGTTAGCAGAAAATGATTACTAGTAACTGTTGATGTCTCTTCTCTTTGGCCTCCAGATCTTATATGAGAGAACCCTCTGTTCTATTGGTCCCCTGTTCTGTGAACAACTATGCTGGTTTCATTGATATATTCCAGTTTTCAACATTCATTTTGATCCACTTAGCAATGGAGCTAAATGGAATTACACACAAATGTTAATCTATTTGTCTGTCCATAGTAAATGTACAAAACTCTCCTAACTGCTTTTTCCATATCATCAAGCTGATCAATCCATAGACTGGTGGGTTGTGTCCATCTACCAGCAGGTGGAGATAGAGAGCAAACTTTTGCCTCCCTATATGTGGTCATGTGCTGCCGGAAACTCCTCAGTATGTTCTCTATCTCAGCAGGTGGTGGTCACACACAGCAGCAGCTCTGGCTAGGCCTCCAAGCCTAATCCTTAGGTTTTGTTGAGGCCTGGGGTTGAGGGCTCTTTTGAGCAAGTGCAAACCTGGTGGTGCCAGGTCCCTCCTTTTCTCCCCCCTCCCGCTGGCTCCGTTTAAAAAAAAAAAAAAAAAAATTTTAAACGTCTTTAAAGGCGTTTAATTCGACGTTTCTTTAAACGTTCATTGCAGCTACTCACTGGGACACCAGTTCGTTACAGCTCGGAGCGGCAAGCAGGTAATTTTACCTTTTTATGGCGGGCAGGGGGTTCCCCGATTCTTCTCCTCGTGGCAATGGCGTCGGAGGGCGAGGGCGCAAAGGGGTCGCTCCCCGGATCGCTGGAGCGCTTCTAGAGGGGATGCGGGGGTTTTACAACCTGATTCGCCCTTGATGGGTGACAGTTTAGTGACCGATGAATGTCCCGGTCGTTCCTCCGGCGTGGCGGTTTTTTCCCGCCATAAACGCCCATCCCCCACTCCTCGCCTCCGCCATCTTGGCCGGCCACGCGGCTCGGACGGCTTCTTCGTGGGCCGCCCTTGAGGTTGGAGACATTAATGCCATGAACGCCCTTAATTTGGGCGACGGCACAAGCGGCTAAAGTTAAGCGCCGTTCTTCCCGCGCGGCTCCTTCGCGGAGTTTCGCGCCGGACGCCATTTTGGATGCGCAGCATGTCTCTCCCCCGCTATTGCGAGCGCCGGTTGAGAGTGCGTCTAGGGCTGTTGCCCAGGCTGCGGAAGTGCTCAGTCTGGGGGGTTTCTCCCCCGAGTTTGTTTTGCTGCTGCATCAGGCTTTCCTCATGCAAAACGCTGCCCCTGCTCCCTCTTCTGATAAAGAGGTTGAGGTTCCCAGAGGTAAACGCCCTCGGGTTGATTTCCAGGCCTTGGAGGACTTTGTCTCCTCCGATGTAGATGAGGGCAGCGTGTCTGAGGTCTCCCAACGGTCCTTTGCGGATTCCTTGGAGGAGATAGATCCCCGCTCGGATGGAGCGGATGACCCCTCTGCAGCGCGGCTTTTTAGCCCAGAGGATTTGCCCAACCTGTTTTTACAGGCCATGGACACTTTGAAGATTTCCTCTCCGGAGGACGTCTCTCCCTCAGCCCCTGTTGGCTCTGCCATTATGCTGGGGACGAAGCGCCCGCCTAGATCCTTCCACGTGCATGATGCCATGCACACCTTAATTGCGGCTCAATGGGATGTCCCGGAAACGAGCCTTAAAGTGGCTAGGGCTATGTCCCGCCGCTATCCTTTGGCTGTGAGTGAACGTGAGGCCTATCTGTGGCCTACCGTGGATTCTTTAATCACTGCGGTGACTAAGAAAACGGCGTTGCCGGTGGAAGGTGGCACGGCCCTAAAGGATGCCCAAGACAGAAGATTGGAGGCGGCCTTAAGGTCGTCCTTTGAGGCAGCTGCTTTAAGTTTGCAGGCCTCAGTTTGCGGCTCCTATGTGGCCAGGGCGTGCCTGACTATGGTGCAGCGGGCTTCCCCCTCGGATCTTTCCTTGTGGGCTGTTTGGCCGGCCCTGGAATCGGGCTTAGCCTATTTGGCAGACTTGCTGTATGATGTCTTGAGAGCCTCAGCTAAAGGCATGGCTCAGACAGTCTCTGCGCGGCGGTGGCTTTGGCTGAAACATTGGTCTGCTGACCACGCCTCTAAATCCCGCCTGGCTAGATTGCCTTTTAAAGGCAAGCTGCTCTTTGGGGTCGAGCTGGACAAAATCGTGTCCGATCTCGGCACGTCTAAGGGCAAGAAATTACCAGAGGTCAGGGCTCGGGCTAGTACTCGTCCCGGTACCTCCAGAGGACGGTTGCTGGAAGCCCGTCGGTACCGCCCGGGCAAGTCGGGTTCCTCTGCCCCCTCTTCCTTCAAGAGGAATTTCTCCCCCAAGCAGCATTCCTTTCGCAGAGACCGCCGTCCCGGAGGTGCTCCCTCCGGTCCTCCCCCAGGGTCTCGTACCCAATGACGGGGCCTTGGTCCACGCCCCAGTGCAGATTGGAGGACGGCTGTCCTCGTTTCTGGGCGAGTGGACCACTATAACTTCAGACGCGTGGGTGCTGGAAGTCATCAGAGACGGCTACAAGCTAGAGTTCTGCCAACCCTTAAGAGACGGGTTTGTACTCTCTCCCTGCAAGTCTCCGGTCAAGCTGTGGCAGTGCAGCAGACCTTGGACAACCTGATCCGCCTGGGTGCGGTCGTTCCGGTGCCAAAAAATCAGATTGGCAAGGGACGTTACTCCATTTACTTTGTGGTTCCAAAGAAAGGAGGTTCTGTCCGGCCTATCCTCGACCTCAAAGGGGTCAATCGGGCCTGGAAAGTGAGGCACTTTCGCATGGAGACTCTCCGCTCTGTTATAGCGGCAGTGAAGGCAGGAGAGTTCTTGGCTTCCTTGGACATCAAGGAAGCGTACCTGCATATTCCCATCTGGCCTCCTCTCCAACGCTTTCTGCGTTTTTCAGTCCTGAGACGACACTTCCAGTTCAGAGCCCTCCCTTTCGGGTTGGCTACTGCTCCGCGGACCTTTTCCAAAGTAATGGGGGTCTTAGCGGCCTTCCTGCTAAAGGAAGGAGTACAAGTCCATCCTTATCTGGACGACTGGTTGATCCGAGCCCCCTCTTATGCAGAGTGCGGCAAAGCTATGGACCGGGTAGTTGCTCTTGTGAGCTCCCTGGGATGGATCATCAACTGGAAGAAGAGCCAGCTGCGCCCAACTCAGTCCCTGGAGTATCTGGGAGTTCGATTCGACACCCAAGTGGGCAGAGTGTTCCTGCCAGACAATCGGATTGTCAAGCTTCAGGCTCAGGTGGACTAGTTCCTAGTAGCCTCTCCTATTCGGGCTTGGGACTACGTGCAGCTGTTGGGCTCTATGACGGCCACGATGGAAGTAGTGCCCTGGGCCAGGGCTCATATGAGACCACTACAGCTATCTCTGCTGCTGCGCTGGACTCCGATGTCGGAGGATTATGCTGTGCGCCTTCCCGTGGACCCAGCAGTGCGCAAGGCGCTGAGCTGGTGGACGCAGACAGACAAGTTGTCTGCAGGATTGCCTCTGGTGACCCCGGAGTGGATTGTCGTCACGACAGACGCCTCTTTGATGGGCTGGGGAGCCCACTGCTTGGGAAGGACAGCGCAGGGGCTCTAGTCTCCTGCAGAGGCAAGTGGTCTATCAACCTCCTGGAACTCAGAGCCATTCGGTTGGTGTTATTGGAGTTCATCCCGGTACTGGTGTTGTAGCCTGTACGGGTCCTGTCGGACAATGCCACGGCTGTGGCCTATATCAACCGCCAGGGAGGTACCAAGAGCGCCCCTCTAGCCAAGGAGGCTATGAGTCTTTGCCAGTGGGCGGAAGCGAACCTGGAGCAGCTTTCAGCGGCCCACATTGCCGGAGTCATGAATGTCAAGGCGGACTTTCTCAGTCGCCATACCTTGGAGCCCGGAGAGTGGCAACTATCTGCTCAGGCGTTCTTGGACATCACGAAGCGCTGGGGCCAGCCGAGCCTAGATCTGATGGCGTCATCGGCCAATTGCCAAGTGCCGCGCTTTTTCAGCAGAGGACGGGACCCTCGATCCCTGGGAGTAGATGCTCTTCTCCAACAGTGGCCGACACAAGAGCTCCTCTATGTGTTCCCGCCCTGGCCCATGTTGGGCAGGGTGCTAGACCGGGTGGCAAAGCATCCCGGCAGGGTAATCCTGGTGTGTCCGGATTGGCCCAGACGTCCCTGGTATGCGGACTTGATCAGGCTCTCAGTCGACGATCCTCTGCGGCTGTCAGTGGAGCAGGGCCGGTTACATCAGGGTCCCGTGGTGATGGAGGATCCCTCTCCCTTTGGTCTTACGGCCTGGCTATTGAGCGGCAGCGTCTGAGGAAGAAGGGCTTCTCAGACAAGGTCATCGCCACTATGCTGAGAGCGAGGAAACGCTCTACTTCTACTGCTTACGCCAGGGTTTGGCGTATCTTTGCAGCATGGTGTGAAGCAGGCTCACTTTCTCCCTTCACTGCTCCAATTTCTTCAGTGTTGGCGTTCCTGCAAGAAGGTCTGGAGAAAGGCCTGTCGCTCAGTTCCCTTAAAGTCCAGGTAGCGGCTCTGGCTTGCTTCAGGGGCCGCCTGAAGGGTGCTTCCCTGGCTTCGCAGCCAGATGTGGTGCGCTTTCTCAAGGGAGTTAATCACCTGCGCCCTCCTCTGCACTCAGTGGTGCCTGCGTGGAATCTCAACCTGGTGCTAAGAGCATTGCAGAAGCCGCCATTTGAACCCTTGTCAAGGGCATCTCTGAAAGACCTGACGTTGAAAGCAGTCTTTTTGGTGGCTATCACTTCAGCCAGAAGAGTTTCCGAGCTCCAGGCGCTCTCATGTCGAGAGCCTTTTCTACAGTTCACTGAGGCAGGAGTGACTATTCGCACAGTGCCTTCCTTTCTGCCCAAGATTGTTTCTCGCTTCCATGTGAATCAGCAGCTCTGTCTCCCTTCCTTTCGTAGGGAGGACTACCCAGAGGAGTACTCTGCTCTTAAATATCTGGATGTGAGACGAGTCATCATCAGATACTTGGAAGTGACCAATGATTTCCGGAAATCGGATCATCTGTTTGTCCTGTATGCAGGTCCTCGTAGGGGTCTGCAGGCTGCTAAGCCTACAGTGGCAAGATGGGTCAAGGAAGCCATTGCAGCGGCTTATGTGGCCGCGGGGAAGGTGCCGCCTATCCAGCTGAAGGCTCACTCCACAAGAGCTCAGGCGGCCTCGATGGCAGAGGCCGGTTCCGTCTCCTTGGAAGAGATATGCAAGGCGGCAACTTGGGCTTCGGCCCATACATTCTCCAAGCATTACCGCTTGACTGTGGCTGCTCGGGCGGAGGCCCGGTTTGGAGCTTCAGTGTTGCGGTCAGGGATTTCTATGTCCCGCCCTGGGTGAGTACTGCTTCGGTACATCCCACCAGTCTATGGATTGATCAGCTTGATGATATGGAAGGTAAAATTATGTATAATCATACCTGATAATTTTCTTTCCATTAATCATAGCTGATCAATCCATAGCTCCTCCCAGATATCTGTACTGTTTTTATTCTGGTTGCATTTCAGGTTCAAGTTCAGTCTTCAGTTACTTCAGAAAGACTTCGTGTTCAAGTTTTTTCACTTGGATTCTTCAAGAGTTAAGACGAGTTTGTGTTACAGTGAGCTGCTGCATTCCTCTCCCCTCCGTTTTACGGGGCTGGATTGAGACTTAAAATTCTGCCGGCACTCCCTCCCGCTTCGTGCGGCTGTAGGGCAGTTTTGTACCCCTCCCGCTTCGGCGGTGTTAGGGTCAGTCAGCTCCTCCCGCGGTTGCGGTTGCAGGATAAGCCAGATCCCCCCGCATCGGCGGGTGTGGTGTCCCTCCCCCGCTCCGCGGGGATGAGCTGGACGGATTCCCCTCCCCCACTTGTGTGGGGATGAGCTGGGTTAATTCCCCTCCCCCGTTTCGGCGGTGGTGAGCTGGGCAGAGTGTCCCTTCGTGGGTGTAATTCTCTAAGTGCTGAGTCCTGCGGATGGAGCTTTGATATCGACATACTGAGGAGTTTCCGGCAGCACATGACCACATATAGGGAGGCAAAAGTTTGCTCTCTATCTCCACCTGCTGGTAGATGGACACAACCCACCAGTCTATGGATTGATCAGCTATGATTAATGGAAAGAAAATTATCAGGTATGATTATACATAATTTTACCTTTAAACTGATAATGATAGATAACTTTTGTTGCATAATGGTTTGGACAGCTCTTTTGCCTTGCATCTTTGATCTAAAGATGGGTCAGAAACACATTAACCTCAAGAAGTTGCTAAGGGATAAATCCTTTCAAGAGGATTATGTTGAAAACTTTTAACATGGATGAGTATCTTTCCTAGGCTTTTGTAGTGATTGTTCGTAAATCTCTTTGTATTCTGTGAACTTGTAAAATCTGAAAATGTATAGTATTTGGACTTTCAGAGAAAGGAAGAAGCTTTATAAATAAAGATATGAGGTGACTGAGCAGATAAAAATAATTTGAATTAGGCTACATTTTTAGGTTAAATTATTAAAGTATTAGTGCCGTTCTCTTAATTTACCAATTGAATGAGCCTAACAGTAATTGTTCCTTCTTTCCTAAGTAATCCAGCTAATTCTTTCTTACTTATATTTTCCAAGAAAGAAAACATTCAGGACATTCTCAGGAGCCAGGTTACCCATGGGGTCCTCTTACCAAGGTGTGCTAACGGATTTAGTGCACACTAATGAATTAGTGTGTGTTAAGTGCCATGAAGCCCATTGTTTTACTATGCATTTAGCGTGCCTTAGTAAAAGGACCCCTATGATTTTATCTGTTTATAACTGCATCACTCCTCCTTTTGATATTATAGAATAAAGATATTGATTAAATAATAAGGAAAATTAGAGCTCTATGGATAATGTAGATGTACTGTTAAGAAAGAGAGAACGAAACCTGGTAGTCGTATAACGGAAAAGATCAGGAATAGAAAAATGCTTTAAAACAGAAGAGAGAAAAATCAGAGGTAATGCAGAAAACAACTTCTAGGTGTAAGAATATTTCTTTATTTGTTTGGCATATTTCTAGATATAAACAAATTTTTATACCCTGCCTAAACGTATGCATTGCGGTATAAAGGTATCATTAGACAGGTTCCTTTTACTGAGATATTGACTGGTAAGAAAAGTATGGTGCCGGCTTGAATGCATGCACATAAATGAAGGCAGATGATTAATTTTAAACCTGGCTTATAAAATGTGCTGAGTGGTATCATGGTACTTATCCAGTTATGTAATTAGGATGTGGTTAAAGGGGATGTTTTAGTTAGTTGAGATCTGCAGGAGATTAATTTTTTTTCATTTAATGTCTGTGACATCAATTACTGCATACTGCTTAATACAATCCAGACCTATATTTGTTATCTCTCTTAGTCATTGTTGATTATTATATAACATGTAAACCTGAGCCATTCTCATTCCCCCTCTTATTCTTATTTTTTTTCCTTTCATAATTGTTAGGCTTCAAGCTCGTATTGCTCACAGAATCCAGGAACTTGAAAATTTGCCTGGATCTTTGCCTCCAGATCTCCGAACCAAAGCCACAGTAGAATTGAAGGCACTTCGACTGCTGAACTTTCAACGACAGGTACTCTTCTCAGACGTTTTGAGGTGACTGGATGAAGAGTAGCTATAATTCACGTATGCTGTACAGTATTCTTCTTTTAGAAGATCTCTTACCAAACTTTGTGGCTATGATCCTATTATGGCCACAGAAAGCACACAACTCCCAGAGGCGCAGGCTAATGACGTCCCAGTGGATAGCCTGCCCAGGTTGTGACACCAAACATGAGTTTTGTGACCAATAATCTGGGAAGCTCTGTTTTAGAAGGTGCTGTTTGAAATATGGGGAATTGTGATGATCCACAAACTAATGGAGCTGTGCTGTACGTCATTATCATCACCACCTATATTTTAAATAGCACGTTTTTTAAAGTATCCTAGCTAACTTGCTAAGATAGTACATATGATTATGTTGCTTGTATTTGTGTGTGCATAAATGTATATCTTTTTTTTCCCCCACTGATTATGAGCAATTGGAGCAGTTTTTAAAAGTGTTTATAGTATCTTAAATAATTACTCAAATGCTTAATAAATATCATCTTACATAATTTACTCAGCAGGCTCCTCTGTCCCCCCCAATTATTACTTTTTTATGGGGGGGGGGACTGGTGGATTATTTTTATTTTTATTATTTTTGTTACATTTGTACCCCGCGCTTTCCCACTCACGGCAGGCTCAATGCGGCTTACATGGGGCAATGGAGGGTTAAATGACTTGCTCAGAGTCACAAGGAGCTGCCTGTGCCTGAAGTGGGAATCGAACTCAGTTCCTCAGTTCCCCAGGACCAAAGTCCACCACCCTAACCACTAGGCCACTCCTCCACTTTTTGTCTCTGCTGAGTTTACACCTCTGTTACACTTTCTTGCTCTCCTCTTCCTCTTCTCACCCCACTTAGATATGGTCCTCTCTCTAATCTCTACTCCTCCCACTTTCTTCCTCTGTTTCTCCTAACTTAGCCCTCATTCTCTTCACTCCCTTCTCTCTCTCCCCTCGTAGCCACCAATGTTTTCTGCCTTCTCATTCCCAAGGCCCTGATTGGAGTCAAATATGCTTCTTCTCACTTTTTTCTTGTGAGGTTTGATCAGGAATAAAAATGTCACTGCCAGTGCTGCCGCCACCTGAGCCTGTGTTGCCAGCTGAGCACAGGGGCTGCTGGATTTTTGAAACCCTTAATGTGCATGAAGTGTGAAGAAACTATAGGTATAATGGTAAACCATATAAAGGGCAAGTCTATAACCTAGGTGCACATATTTACATGGGCCTTATGTGTGTAAAGCAAAGTTACTCACTTGTAGCAGATGTTCTCTGAGGACAGCAAGCCAAGTATTCTCACAGCTAGGTGACGTCATCTAATGGAGCTCGGTGTGGAACTTTCTAGTAGCGTTCCACCGCTCATGCGCTGGTGCCTTCCTGCCTGACTCTCAAGCACGGGTCCCTCAGTCATATATGATATCTAAAGTATGCAACTCCAAGGGCAGGTGAGAGGGTATGTGAAACTATTTGGCCTGCTTGTCCTCGGAGAACACCTGCTACAGTGAGTAACTTTGCTTTATCCAAGGACAAACAGGCCTTCATATTCTCACAGCTGGGAATCCCTAGCTACCAGGCTCACCGAAAACAAAAATGCTAGGAGAATAGGGACTTGAAATGTCAAAGCCTGGAAGTCAATTAACCTGAAAATATTTACATTCTAGCTGTGAAGGTGCAGTCTAGAACTAAATAAAACTGGGCCTTGAAGGGTGGAGTTCAATTCTAGATACCAAACAATTTCTTCAACACTACCTGCCTGAACCAGCTATCATGTCGGGTATCCTGCTCAAGGCAGTAATGAGATGTGAATGTGTGGACTGATGACCATGTAGCAGCTTTGCAAATCTCCTCTATGGAGGCTGACCTCAAGTGAGCTACTAAATGCGGGAGACTTCCTCTGGCAAATCTAAGGATTCAAATTCTAGGCTCTTAACATTCAAGCCGTGAGGGCCAAGGATTGGAGGTTGGGATGCAGATGTGATCCCTCGTTCTGCGTGATGAGGGTCAGAAAATATTCCAATCTCCACGGATCTTTGGAGGACAACTCTAGAAGAAGAAGAAACCAAATCTGCCATGTCCAGTAAAGCACGATTAGGGTCATAGTTCCCTGGTCTTCCTTGAATTTCAGCAAAGCCTTCTCTATGAAAGGTATTGGAGGATATGCATACAGAAGTCCCTTTCCCCAATGTAGGAGAAAGGCATCTCACCTTAGACTTCCATGTGATGTGAGCCTGGAACTGAACTGGGGGTCTTTGTTGTTGAGATGAGTGGCAAAACATCCACCGAGGGGGTGCCCCATACTTGGAAAGTCTTGTGGGCTGTGCCCATGTTGAGGACCACTCATGCGTTTGCAAAACCCTTCTCAGTTTGTCCGCAAGGCAGTTGTCCTTTCCTGGTAGGTATGTGGCTTGAAGTATCATTCTGCGAAGGAGGGTCCATTACCATGTCCCCATTACTTCCTGACACAAGGGGTAGGAACCTGTACCCCCCCCCCCCCCGCTCATTTTATGTAGAACATTGCAACCTGGTTGTCTGTTTGAAGGAGAATAATTTGGTTCTATAGCTGATCTCTGAAAGCCTTTAGAGCATTCCAAATGGCCCTCAGCTGAAGGAAGTTGATATGAAATTCTGAGCAGACCACATTCCCTGGGCATGAAGCTCATCTACATGAGATCCGCATCCCAGGTTGGATGCATTCACTGTTAACACATTCTGAGAAGGTGGAATTTGGAATGGTAGTCCCACATTCAAATTAGACCAAATTATCCACCAGAAGAAGGGCATGAGTTAACTCGTTTGGAATCTGAATTGCATCCACTAGATTCACAACAGCCTGAGACCACTAGGAATCTGGGGTCTACTGGGCCGCTGTCAAGTGGAGCTGTGCCCTCGCAGTTATATGCACTATTGAGGCCATGTGGCCCATCAGTCCCCCTCCTAAAATGTGCTCTTGACTAGCCAATCGTCCAGATAGGGAAGCACGTATAGTCCCAGTCTGCATAAATATGCTGCTACTACCACTAGACACTTTGTGAATACCCTGGGAGCTGATGCAAGGCCAAATGGCAGAATGCAGCACTGCTAGTGGTGTTTTCCTATCCAAAATCTGAGATACCTCCTGTGGGTATATGCATCCTTCAAGTCTAGAGAGCATAGCCAATCATTTGAAATCATTCTGAACTTCTCTTTGACCTGAAATTTGTTCATTGCCCTTAGGTCTAGGATGGGATGAAATCCCCCCTATTTTCTTGGGCACAAAGAAGTACCTGGAATAGAATCACTTCCCTTCTTGCCTTTGGTGGCACAGGTTTGACCGCATTGGCCTGTAAAAGCGTGAAGATTTTCTCTACAAGTACCTTCTTGTGCTGGGAGCTGATGTATGAAGCCCTCAGTAGGAAGTGTGGTGGTCTTTGATGCCAATGCAGGGCGTACCTGAGACAGGCTATTTGAAGAACTCAGCATTCGGAGGTTACAAGGGGTTACGTGTATTCATAAAACTTCAGTCTCTTTCCTACCTATAAGCCAACTAGGATGGTTACTTTGAGCGTGTCTATGCTCTCCTGGAGCCAGCGAAAGCTCATCCCTTGCTTGACTGGGGAGCAGGCAGGTTTCTTTTGAGGGTGAGACTGGTGAGGCCGAGAACTCTGAACCTGGGAGTGGTGGAAATGGACGCCTCTGAGAGTAATAGGGTTGTCGCCTAGGCCCACTTGAAAACCTCCTAGAGGAGTGGATGGCTCAGCTGGAGGTTGCCAAGACAGGGTTTGGATGGTATCTGTATGTTTCTTGATGAGGTCCGAGACCTCTTCTACCTTATCTCCAAACAGGTTGTCTTCTCACAAGAAACATCCACCAACCTCTCCTGAACCACTGGTTCTAGGTCAGAGACACTCAGCCATGAGTCTGTGCATCCCCACACCCATGGCAGAGAGTCTGGTCACGATATTGAAGATATTTTCTGCACTCCAGATGCTTACTGTCTTACTGGCGAAGCTATGCGGCCAGCTTCTATGGGAGAGAATCCACAAGAATTGGTGTAATGCGGGCCAAAGACTACAAGTAAAGGCTCATATAAAGCTGGTTGGACTGGATGCAGGCAGTGGGCATTGAGGCCTCACCAACTTTCCTCCCAAATGAGTCCAGTGTCCAAGCTTCTCTGCCTGGGGACGCCGAGACATGAGCCCTGGAGCACCTAGCTCATTTGAGGGCGTATTTGACCACCAGAGAGTGGTGAGGCAGTTGGGCCCCCTCGAATCTGGGAGCCTTCTGGATATGATATTGAGTATCCACCTTAGGTGCTACCTTCACTGAGAGGGAAGATTCCCAGTTTTTCATCAGTACATCTTTAAGGATAGGGTGCAACAGTTCTGTAACTCCTTTCTTAGGAGGAGACTCAGTGTAGGACAGTTAACATTTCTGCCCTAGGCTTTTCCTCAGTCTATAACTTAAAAGGGATAGCAGAAGTCATCTCTGTAACAAAATCAGTGGAAGAGAGACCTTCAGTGTAGATTAATGTCTCTCGAGGTGGGAGGGATCTTAGGGTATCTTATAAGACTCCTCCAAGAAGTAGCCTGGATTCTCCTTTGAGTCCCATGAATGGTCCCATTCACTCTTGGACCGGGCTGAATAAGTCTGTGTCTGCCTCGGCTCAGTGGAACCATTTCCACACCCCAAGGAACGGCGAGGTTTAGCTCTACTATTCAGCTCCAGGGAAGCTTCCTTCCCCAATGCCCAATGTCGAGAGCAGTACTGTGTGTGTCGATGTTGACACCCTTTGAGTTACTGGCGTCAAGGATCTCTACACAGGCAAGGGTTGAGCCTCAGGAAGAATCTGAGGTTGATCCACAGCTGGCACGTACACCCTCGATGCCTGAATAGTTTGCAGCTGCAGTATCTGTGCCAGCTCCTCTCTGAGCATGGCTCAGAACTGCTCATCGATGGAAGACATCTGTAAAGGTGGGGAGGCTGGGAGAAGCAGCCTGAGAAAGCATCAGTGCTGAACTGGTAGTGGGGACCTGGCTGCCCAGAGACTTGTGCACCAGCACATCTTCCAAGGAGGGGATGCGGTCTTCCCAGTGCCGGCACTTCTTGGTTACCAGCAAAGTTGTTGCTCTGGTGCTCATGGCACCATAACTAGATGAAGGCTGATGCTTGTGCTTCTTGGGCTTTCCCCAATGCTCAGCATTGTAGTTCTTCGGTGCTGATGAGGACAATGTTGAACCCGTATTGGTCTTTACTTTACTTTACTTTTTTCTTTTATGAATCGCTAACGTATTCCATTTTTGGAGCTCAAAGCAATTTACATCGTTAAGAGAACTGATCAAACATTGAGAATAATGGCCAATAACTCATACAGATTCGTGCCTATACCATATCCATAAGTAATTATTCTAAGAGTACTCTTATCGGTCAATTAACCCCAATTACATACTTCTCAAATAAATAGGTCTTCAGAGCTTTATGAAACATCCTGTAACTAGAGATACATCTTATCTGAGTCCTACTTAGTGCCCAATGTTGAGAGAGATGGAGACCACCTCAATGCTAGTGCTCTTCCAATGGATATTGAAGTCTTGCAGCCATTGAGGTCAATTGTTCCATTGCTGATGATGATGTACCAGTGTTCTGACCTGGTTTTACAACCTGTCTTACTGACACAGACTACTCAATAATTACAATGGATTATTTTGGATTCGTATTAGGTAAATGAGACTTTTATTAGAAGTTCACTTTAAATGGAGAGTGTATGTCATTATTGTCTAAGATATACAATGATTAATATATATACACAATGATTAAGATATATACCTATCTATAGTAAAAAAGAAACAATCATTACATCACTGCTCACTACATCCAAGCAAAGCTAGGAGTCTCCTGGTCAGGAATAGCAATAATAAAGATACATATACAATATACATACATCACTGGTCACACATCACCCAGGCTCTTGTTATCAGCTTGGGGGGGGGGGGGGGGGGGGGCATTTATAGCGAAAGCCAGGAGTCTCTAGACCAGAAAATACAATATTCTTTTCAGTACATATGTTTACTCACAGATGAGCTCCTCAATTTCACTGGCAAAGATTCCCCTTTTTATTAGGCTTAGAACTCATTTTCAGAGTTAAGGAAAATTACAGAATGCTTAAGAATTTCTCTGTTTAGGTAAACAAGCCATAATGTGGTCACATGTTTCTCTGTTCAGGTGGCCAGCCTGAACTCGAAACATGCTCCATCTCTCCCCGCACATAGCTGTGTCTTATCTTCTTACACATTCCAAATCATTTTCACATGAACAGAGTTATCACTTCAATGAGAGAGTGCACTGTCGGTCACTCAGACAGAGTTGAAAAGCAATATTTAAAATCCTTTACAACTGGCCTTCAAGGAGCCAAAATGTTTTTCCTGTCGGACCTGCCACACCCTCTGTGTAATCAACTGCATTTCCGTATTTAATAGTTGCCACAGGACACATCTAGTAAGCTGAACATGTGTAATTGTTTTGTCAGATTTCACCATGATTCTTCCATTACCCAATCAGCTTGCCCTGACTGTCGGTGGTGAGTTGTAAATGTCCACCAGGGGTAATAGCCATACCCAAAGACACTGTAATAAGGAGGATTATACTGATTCTTATAAGAATCTATGAATAAAGCATATAAACAGAGGTTATTCTCTAAGATAACACTTATTTGCTGGAACATAAGTCCATTCTTCTTGTCCAGATCGGAGGATCAGGACAGTATTACATTATGACTTAAGGCATATTGTTATACTAATTAGCCTTTAAAATGGGAATCATTATCAATGATCAATTCTAAAGTTTTAATAGTGTTAACTTGAACAGCTCGCCTGCAAGGATATGTAATTAAATGTCTAGAATAAGTATCTACTGCTGTTGACATCCTTGCAAATTAGGTAAAGGTCCTATATAATCCATCTACCAAATTTGTTCAGGTAATTTTCCCCTTTATAATTGCCCCTTAGTCATGTGGGGAACAGATTGCCTAGTCTGGTATTAACAGACCAGACATTCAGCAATAACATCTATAAACTGATACCACGATCTGTTGCCTACCTGTAAGTGGCCTTTCCTCCCAGGGGTCCACATTTTTGGTGCACCCATTTCGCCAAACCTGAGCAGTTATCTGGCTGTTCCACAGTTTCCACCTCGAGGGGTGTGATTTTTTTTTTTTTTTTTTTTTTTTTATGTAATCTTTTTATTAATGAATAAGTGCATATCACAAATGACAACCAAATTCTGTAACTTCAATACACCTTAGCCAACAGTATACACCATTTGGTATATTAACATCAATTTTTCATTTTCCTTAACATACAAAATAAATGCTCTTCAATAGAATGTGATGGTCATTACCTAAACATAACATAACTATTCCCAGCCTCCAATTACATCAGATATTTTTGATCCCCTAAACTCCCCTTATCCCCCCTCCCCCCCACCCATCATCGGTACAGAACATATCCTCACTAAATTCCTTTCCATTGTTCATACACATGCCATATTTTTTGGAATTGTTGTATTTGCCCTTTACGGATAGCTGTCAACTTTGACATTTGATAGAGATGGTGCAGTCTACCTTTTATTATCTGCATTTTGGGGACTTCTTTCTGTCTCCAGGCTTGAGCTAACGCTATTTTAGCTGCTCCCAGGAGATGGATAACCAACTTATGGCAATGTATAGGGCTCTTCCCCGGACGTGCATTCAGTAAGCAATACTGGGCTTGAGCTGGGTATTTTATCTTTAACATGTCAAATATCATATCTAGAATCTCGGTCCAAAACCCCTGAACCCGGGGACAATCCCACCAGATGTGCCAAAATGTCCCTCGTCCCCCACATTCTCTCCAACAGTCTGTTGTAATCTGTGGATAAATTTTATGTAATCGCATCGGCGTATAATACCATCTATACAAGATTTTATATCCGTTTTCTGCCAATGACTGGGCCACGGTCAGTTTCAACAGATGTCTATATCCAACCGCCCACCACTCCTCCGAGTACTGTGTCCGGAGATCCTCCTCCCATCTCCTCGTATAAAAGCCTTGGGGCGACGAGAGGAGGAGTAATGCTCTATACAGTCGTGTTATGCTACCTTTCCCATCTCCCCCTCTCATCGCTTGCTCCAACCCTGTCTCAGTCAGTTCTAGTTCATCCCTGGCTCGTTTCAAAATGTAACTCCTTAAGCAGACATAAAATACCAGATCTCTTTCCTCTAGATCAAACTCTTCCTGTAAATCTTCAAAGGATTTTATTTCCCCATTACTCCATAGCTGTCCTAGTCTATCAAGCCCTTTCTTGGCCCATATTGAGTACGTTCTCTCTTCTTCTCCAAGGGGGAAGCCCGGTGCACCTCGTATAGCCGTCTGTAGAAAGTACTTTCTATCTGGAAACACCTTTCTCCTAACTTGGAGCCATGTATTTAGTAAGTGTTTGAGACCCATCGGGACTTTCCCTGCTGCTGCTAAGATCTCCCTTCCCGGGCCCCATAGTATGTCCCTCAGGTATCGGGTCCCCAACCACGCTCTTTCCCAATGTAGCCACTTCTTGCTGTTCCTTGAATCCCACCCCGCTAGAATCCTAAGTTGTGCTGCCTGGTAATACAGATAAAAATTAGGGACTCCCATTCCACCCTTTGCTGGAGTTTGAAACATCATACTCCTTCGTACCCTTGGTGGTCTCTTTCTCCAAATATATGCAAACATTTTCTTATTTAATTGTTGAAAGAAGGTTCGGGGAATCGGCAATGGGAGTGCCAGAAACAAGTACAGCAATTTAGGTAGAAGCATCATCTTTACGGCCTGAATTCTACCTAGCCATGTTATTGTTAGGCCTTCCCATCTGTCCAGCTCCTCGAACAACTCCCTCAGTTTCTTTGGGAAATTTTCCTGGACTATGTTCTCAATCCTAGATGTGACCATTATGCCTAGATATCTGATTGTTTTGGTTGCCCATTGAATTGGATATAATGCTTTCAACCTCTGGGCCTCATCCTGAGGCATGGTAAGATTAAGTATCTCTGATTTATTTACATTTATTTTAAATCCCGACATCTTCCCATATTGTTGCAACTCCTCCATCACCTGCCCAAGCGATTGTGCAGGATGAGCCAATGTCATCAGCACATCATCAGCGAAGAGCATAATCTTATGCTCTCGCTTCCCTCTAATTACTCCCCGTATATTCCCATGCTCCCTGATCTTCTTAGCTAAGGGTTCAATTGAGAGTGCAAAAAGCAGAGGAGAAACTGCACAACCCTGTCTCGTCCCTCTTCCCAGGTTCAGCAATTTCGTGTGGGAGCCATTTATTTTTAGCATTGCCATAGGGCTTGTGTATAATAATTGTAACCACTTTAGAAACCTCCCTCCCATTCCTATCTGTTCTAAGACTGTAAATAAAAAGGACCATTCCACTCGGTCAAAGGCCTTTTCCGCGTCAACCGAGAACAAAATTACCGATTCTGTCTCATCAGACGCCTGCTGGATGATATGCAAGAGGCTTCTGATATTATCAAACGTCTGTCTGCCCTCAATAAATCCCGCCTGATCATCATGTATAATATGTGGTAACATTTTTTGCAACCTATTTGCAAGGATTTTAGTGAAGATTTTATAATCAATATTTAATAGCGATATGGGCCTATACGAACCACAGCTCATGGGATCTTTTCCCGGTTTCTGTATTAAGACTACTTCAGCCAGTCTCCAGGAATATGGTAACTCCCCTGCCTCATCAAAAGATGTTATTACCTTCAGCAACAAGGGGCCCAACCATTTGGCAAACATTTTATAGAAACGTGCGGGAAAGCCATCCGGCCCCGGGGCTTTATTCGTAGGCATTTTCCTGATCACTGTCTCAATTTCTTCTAATGTCATAGGGATTGACAAGGTTTCAGTCGCTTCTTCAGATAGTCTTGGGAGCCTGACCTCCTGTAGATATTTCTCTATATCTCCCTGGGCTGTTTCCTGCTCTGATTTATATATTTGGTCATAATAGTCCCAGAATATTGTTTGTATCTCCTCTGCTTGAGTTAACAGTTTACCCGTGTCATCATATATACTCGATATATAATTCCTCTGAACTTGCTTTTTTAATTTGTTGGCCAACAGTCTACTAGCTCTGTTCCCAAATTCGAAATGTTCTTGCTGGGCTTGTTGCATCTGATGTGCTATATCTAATAATTGCAACTCATTAAGCTGGGCCCTATATTGTTGTAATTCCTGCAACATTTTTGTATCTGTCTGATCCCTTTTATGTGCTCTCTCACTGGTTTCTATCTTTTTTCGCAAGTCAGCCTCTTGCTCTATCTTTTTTTTGGTGGTATGGGACTGTAAAGCTATTAATTGACCTCTCAGGACCGCTTTCATGCCCTCCCACACGTGGGCTGGGTGCACCTCTCCCGTGTCATTATACTTTATATATTCCATAATATAGTTTTCTATTATAGGTATATTTTGTGGGTCCAATAACAATGCCTCATTTAATCTCCAGGGCTTTCGCCTTTTCTTCCGAGTATCTGATAGCATTGTTAGTACTACCATAGAATGGTCTGACCAGGTACATGGTTCTATCTCCACCTTATCTATTTTGGATCTCATGGTCACATCACCCAACCAATAATCAATTCTCGAGTATGTGTTATGTGTGGGTGCATAATGAGTGTAGTCTTTTTCTAACCCATGAGTGTCTCGCCATAGGTCCATGAGTCCCCATCTTGCCATCCATGCCCTAAAGGCCATACGCTCTCCTTTGGCATAGCTTTCTGCACCACCCGAATTATCCAATTGTGGGTTAGTTGTCAAATTAAAATCTCCTCCCACAATCAAATTGCCTTTGACATGATCCCGTAGGACCCGCTCCAGTTCTGCCAGGAACACCTTTTGGCCCTCATTGGGTGCATAGACACACAATAGTGTGTAGTACACATTACCTCTAGAGACTATCAGCAGTAAATATCTGCCCTTCTTATCTTTAACTGTTTTATGTATTATCCACGGGTGAGAACTCGAGAGCGCAATCAAAACCCCTTTTTTTTTTTTATCTTCTATACTGGATGCACAGATTATGTTGGGATAGTGTTTATGCTTTACTAGGTGTTCATGTTGTCTTTTGAGATGGGTCTCTTGTAGAAACACCACATCTGCCTTTTGGCGCAGCATTTCTCTGAACATCTGCTTACGCTTTTGCGGGGAATTTAAACCCCGTACATTTATGGTAACATATTTACACATGGCAGAATAGTAATATGATATCTAATTCACTGAGAACCTTAACGTGTACCAAGATGATAGTCCCTTTTCCCTCTCTTCCCCACCCTCCTCCCTCCAATAGCATAATACCCCAACCAATTTCAGCTTCCCCACCCTCCTCCCCCCTCCCCTCAACCTTACCCCATAACTTTAACATCCGATCCCACAATTAGGTCGGAACTTAGATGGGGGGAAGTGACCCTCTTGCCCTCTTCCACCTTCAAACTCAGCCAAACATTAACTTTTATCTAATAGCCCTCTAAGCACCCCGGGCATAATATCTTCGACCCAACTTAACTTTTCAACCATATGTCCACAGTTAAACAGACAGCCAGTTCCACTCGCCTCCTCGAGTGTACCGTTAGCCTTCAGCCGGCCATCTTTCACCCAGCCTCCCGCAAACCGGAAATCTCTCAGGTGAGGCGTCCCGCTGACTTCTGGCGTTGCAGACGCCTCTGGCCTACTCTCTGCCATTTCGGGTGGGTTCGCTGACCTTGGACTGGCCGTGAGGCAGCTGGCGTGGACAGCGGATCTGCCTGCTGATCTCCCTGGAGAATCTCGTGGGCCTCTGCTAGTGATTTTATTTGATACTGTTGTCCATCTTTGTAGAATGCTATCGCAAACGGGTATCTCCAACGATAGCGAATCCCCAAGTCTCTCAATTTGGTAGTAAGTGGCTTAAGATCTGCTCTACGCTTTAATGTGATCGCGGCCAGGTCCTGATAAATTTCTATAGGGTACGAGTCCCATTGGAAGTCTGTTGTTTTTCGAGCCGCAGCTAATACTCGCTCTTTTAATTTGAAGTCCTGGAAACATGCAATTATGTCCTTAGCGAGATTTCGTCTATTGGCTCCCAGTGCCCGGTGGGCCCGTTCCAGGTTTACATTTTCTGGTGGGATCGGGTCAGCTGAGTCCGCTAGTATAGCACTCACAATCTTTTGTACCACCTCTTCACTATTTTGGTAAGTCGGGGTCTCAGGTATTCCACGAAATCGGAGGTTATGGCGTCTACTCCTGTTTTCCAAGTCCTCCAGTTTATCATTGATTGTTTGTTGCCCTAGCCGTTCATCGGCTATTTGTCTCTCCAAAGAGCCCAGAGTCTCCGCATGGTCATCCAGGCTGTTCTCCACTTCCTCAACTCTGTGGCCCAGCTCCTTT
Organism: Microcaecilia unicolor; assembly: GCF_901765095.1. Lineage (NCBI taxonomy): Eukaryota > Metazoa > Chordata > Amphibia > Gymnophiona > Siphonopidae > Microcaecilia > Microcaecilia unicolor. The sequence goes on along the minus strand of NC_044032.1, from coordinate 238,380,805 downwards.
ATCTCTCCTCTGAGATCGTTTCCAAGAGTAGCCAGCTCTGAGCGCATCGCTTTCAAATCGGCGCGAATCTCTTGAATCCAGCCACAGAGTTCTGGTAGTCCAGCGCCCTCCGAGTCTCCGCGGCCTTGTGTTGCAAACAAGTCCCCCGAAAACGGGATCTCCGCTGCCATTTGGTCCGCTGTCTCCTCTAGCGATTGAGGCGCCATATTTTTTTTGGACCCGTCGTTCGCGAATGCGAACTGTGAAAGATCGACGGCGTCCGCCCGCTTCTGCATGGCCCTGACGGGATCTCTCCCCTCCGCTAGTTCTGCCACTGTTTTTTCCCGGTTGCACGTTGGGCTTTCACGCTCGAAAACGCTAATTATTGCGGTGGGCAGTCGGGAGCACGGCACTTAAGCGGCCATGTTCTCCGATGACGTCACTTCCTCCCGAGGGGTGTGATTTTTACTTTCTTCATCAGCCACTGAACTGTAGAGACATTCTAAAGTATCACCCTTGCAATGGGCATCTACATAAAAAACAGTAACATTAGTATTTTATACATAATTCCAAATATCTTGCCACAATTCTCGGCCCCACAAATCCTTAATATAAATTTTCCCATTATTTTTGTATCAAGTAGGTAGCCAAGTGGCTAATCTATTTGCTACAAACCATGAGTCAGTATGTACATGACATATCCCAAATCCTCTGTTTTCAAAGCCATATAAACAACATATAACTCTACATATTAACCACTTCCTCCATCTCCACTGCATTCTAATGAAAGTATGTGTCTTATAGTCAGCTGCACAATATCTACTAAAGCCTAATAATATGCTAGCAGCTGTTTCACAAAAGAAGTGTACTTTCTTTTCTACTTCTGGCAGCTTACGGTTCTAAAACCCTGGTTGTACTCGATTCTTTTTTTTTTTTGTTTTTGCCAAATGCTCTAGCATAATTTTCATTCACTGAGACACTTAATTCTACTTCTCCTAGTTGCACTGGCTATGGATCTAAAGCAATTTATTTTGTCTGCTATGCTGCCTAACCTGTTGCTCTTCCCCCCCCCCCCCAACTCAAGGTCATATTTTTTCTTGATTACCTGGTGCTAGAATTTTACTTAAGTGAGGTATGCATTGCTTGCAAAAACTGAGTAATCCAATAAATCATTGTACCTCCATATTACAAAGAGGAACAAATTCCAATGTCTAAAGGTTTCACTGTCTGGGACGGTCGTTGTATCTTAAGGTTTATCGCCCATCCCTTGTCCTTTAAATGTGCAATTAATGACTCTAAATGAGTCTAAACATCCTCCTTTGTATCCCCTTAAGTCATTATATCATCACTGTAATGCACAATTTGTGTGTAATCAGCTACGAAAAACTCATTTGATATGATCTGCCAAAGTCCAGCTACAGATGGTGGGATTATGAATCCAAGCCTGCTTTAGTGATAGATAAATATATTTTCTTTTTATTAATTTCCCCCTTCTCTCCTTATATTTATACTGTACCGCTCTTACAGCGGCAAGCTCAGTTATGGTTTGATATGTATTCAGCTTATCAGTCAGTAGTTTATTCTGACTGTTAAGCATCTCATTTTGACTACGTAAATCACACACTTGTCGCTCTAATTCTGCAATTTTATCATATGGTACCTCATTCCTACCTGGGATTTCAACACTCTCCCCTGCATTCCTCTTAAAAAGTGCCATTCCTTCTACGAATACCACCCTCGTTGCCAAAATGTTCTGACCTGGTTTTACAGCCTTCCTCACTGACACAGACTACTCAATAATTACTGTGGATTCTTTTCGATTCGTATTAGGTAAATGAGACTTTTATTAGAAGTTCACTTTAAATGGAGAGTGTATGTCATTATTGTCTAAGATAACAATGATATATATATACACAATGATTAAGATATATACCTATCTATAGTAAAAAAGAAACAATCATTACATCATTGGTCACTACAGTCAAGCATAGCTAGGAGTCTTTTGACCAGGAAAAGCAATAATAAAGATACATACATAATATACATACATATTCTCCGAGGACAAGCAGGCTGCTTGTTCTCACTGATGGGTGACGTCCACGGCAGCCCCTCCAATCGGAATCTTCACTAGCAAAGTCCTTTGCTAGCCCTCGCGCACCCGCGCGCACCGCGCATGCGCGGCCGTCTTCCCGCCCGAAACCGGCTTGAGCCGGCCAGTCTTCTTTTGTCCGCACTCGGTACGGTTGTGTTTTCGCCGTGTCGAGCCCCGGAAAGTCGACCTCGCGCATCCTTTTTTCTTCGACGTGTTTTTTCTTCGGAAAATCTTTAACAATTTGTTCGGGAAGTGCTCCGGAAGCCCCTCCGGTTTCGTTGCCCCTTCCCGTATTTTCAGACTTTGCCCCGTTAAGTTTTCTTTCGTCGTCGGGGTAGGCCTCTTTTCGGCCTCGGTCGAGATTTTTCTCCCTCAAAGTTTTTGATGCTCACTTTCGTCATTTCGGATTTTGATTTCGCCGGCGTGATTTTTCCGCCCATGACATCGAAGCCTTCCAGCGGCTTCAAGAAGTGCACCCAATGCGCCCGGGTAATCTCGCTCACTGACAGGCACGCGTCGTGTCTTCAGTGTCTGGGGGCCGAGCACCGCCCTCAGGCCTGTAGTCTGTGTTCCCTTTTGCAAAGGCGGACTCAGGTAGCGAGATTGGCCCAGTGGAACGTTTTGTTCTCGGGCTCTTCGTCGGCATCGGCACCGGGGGTATCGTGTGTATCGACGTCTTCAGCGTCCAGAGCTTCATCCTCGGCCGCCAGTGCATCGAGTGCATCGAGGCATCGGCCCTCTGCATCGGTGCCGAGACATCGGATAGCTGCATCGACGTCGGTGGTACCGGGACCTCGTCTGCTGATGTCGTCAGACGGTGGTGCATCGTCGGGAGTGCAGGTGAGGGCTGTCCATTCCCCTGCTGGTGGCGGTGAGCCTTCGGGTGGGTCTCCCCCTACCCTGAGGGCTCCTGCGGTACAGCCCCCCCGAGACCGACCTCCTTCGGCCTCGGCCCCGAGGAAGCGACGGCTGGATTCTACGTCCTCCTCGTCGGTACCGGGAAGCTCCGGTGACATGCTTCGTTCAAAGAAGTCGAAGAAGCATCGTCACCGGTCCCCTTCCCGTGTCGGCACAGAGAGCTCTGGGTCGCCGAGGGAGTCGGCACCCAGCAGGCATCGGCACCGAGAGGACCGCTCACCCTCTGTTCAGGAGGTGTCGATGCGCTCCACTCTGGACAGCCCGGAACAGCCTCCACGCCCGGAACAGGTTCTGACGTCGACTCCTGCATCGACTTCCATGCCTTTCTCTGCAGCCGCTCTGAACGAGAGCCTCCGGGCCGTTCTCCCAGAGATCCTGGGAGAGCTGTTGCGCCCTACCCCTCCGGTACCGGCGGTGCTTGCGCCACCGGTACCGTCGAGCGTGGCGCCGGCTGGCCCATCGCCCGAGGTGAGGTCTCCGGCGTCGGTACCGCGTGCGGTGCCGGCTGCCGTTGCCTCCCAGGAAGGCTCCCCGACTACGTCGGCGGAGGGAGCTTCGCCGATGTGGGCGAGGGAGTCTACCTCTTGACGCCCCCATCGTGGACGTGGCTCCACGGAGTCGAGTCGGGCACGGTTGCAGACACGGGTCCGTGAACTTGTGTCTGACACCGAGGGTGAGGCCTCGTGGGAAGAGGAAGAAGACCCCAGATATTTCTCCGACGAGGAGTCTGAGGGTCTTCCTTCCGATCCCACTCCCTCTCCTGAAAGACAGCTTTCTCCTCCTGAGAGTCTCTTTTTCGCTTCCTTTGTCCGGGAGATGTCTACGGCCATCCCCTTCCCGGTGGTTGTGGAGGACGAGCCCAGGGCTGAAATGTTTGAGCTCCTGGACTATCCTTCTCCACCTAAGGAAGCGTCCACTGTTCCCTTGCATCATGTCCTAAAAAAGACATTGCTTGCGAACTGGACAAAACCTTTAACTAACCCCACATCCCCAAGAAGATCGAGTCCCAGTACCGGATCCATGGGGACCCAGATCTGATGCGCACTCAGTTGCCTCATGATTCTGGAGTTGTGGATCTGTCCCTAAAGAAGGCTAAGAGTTCTAGGGAGCATGCTTCGGCGCCCCCGGGCAAGGACTCTAGAACCTTGGACTCCTTTGGGAGGAAGGCCTACCATTCTTCTATGCTCGTGGCCAAAATTCAGTCTTACCAGCTCTACACGAGCATACACATGCGGAACAATGTGCGGCAGTTGGCGGGCTTGGTTGATGCTCTCCCCACTGAGCAAGCCAAGCCTTTTCAGGAGGTGGTCAGGCAGCTGAAGGCGTGCAGAAAATTCCTGTCCAGAGGGGTGTATGACACCTTTGATGTTGCGTCCAGGGCCGCTGCTCAAGGTGTGGTGATGCGCAGGCTCTCATGGCTGCGTGCCTCCGACCTGGAGAATAGAATCCAGCAGCGGATTGCGGACTCGCCTTGCCGTGCGGATAATATTTTTGGAGAAAAAGTCGAACAGGTGGTAGAGCAGCTCCACCAGCGGGACACCGCATTCGACAAGTTCTCCCGCCGGCAGCCTTCAGCTTCTACCTCTACAGGTAGACGATTTTTCGGGGGAAGGAAGACTGTTCTCTACTCTTCTGGCAAGCGTAGGTACAATCCTCCTTCCCGACAGCCTGCGGCCCAGGCTAAGCCCCAGCGCGCTCGCTCTCGTCAGCAGCGTGCGACCCAGCAAGGCCCCTCTGCTCCCCAGCAAAAGCAAGGGACGAGCTTTTGACTGGCTCCAGCAGAGCATAGCCGACATCCAAGTGTCAGTGCCGGGCGACCTGCCAGTCGGAGGGAGGTTGAAAGCTTTTCACCAAAGGTGGCCTCTCATAACCTCCGATCAGTGGGTTCTCCAAATAGTCCGGCAAGGATACACCCTCAATTTGGCCTCCAAACCTCCAAATTGTCCACCGGGAGCTCAGTCTTACAGCTTCCAGCACAAGCAGGTACTTGCAGAGGAACTCTCCGCCCTTCTCAGCGCCAATGCGGTCGAGCCCGTGCCATCCGGGCAAGAAGGGCTGGGATTCTATTCCAGGTACTTCCTTGTGGAAAAGAAAACAGGGGGGATGCGTCCCATCCTAGACCTAAGGGCCCTGAACAAATATCTGGTCAAAGAAAAGTTCAGGATGCTTTCCCTGGGCACCCTACTTCCCATGATTCAGGAAAACGATTGGCTATGCTCTCTGGACTTAAAGGATGCCTACACACACATCCCGATACTGCCAGCTCACAGACAGTATCTGCGATTTCAGCTGGGCACACGTCACTTCCAGTACTGTGTGCTACCCTTTGGTCTCGCCTCTGCGCCCAGGGTGTTCACAAAGTGCTTGGCTGTAGTAGCAGCAGCACTTCGCAGGCTGGGGGTGCACGTGTTCCCATATCTCGACGATTGGCTGGTAAAGAACACGTCCGAGGCAGGAGCCCTGCAGTCCATGCGGATGACTATTCGCCTCCTGGAGCTACTGGGGTTTGTGATCAATTACCCAAAGTCCCATCTTCTCCCAGTATAGAGACTCGAATTCATAGGAGCTCTGCTGGATTCTCGGACGGCTCGCGCCTATCTCCCAGAGGCGAGGGCCAACAACTTGCTGTCCCTCATCTCGCGGGTGCGAGCGTCCCAGCAGATCACAGCTCGGCAGATGTTGAGATTGCTGGGCCACATGTCCTCCACAGTTCATGTGACTCCCATGGCCCGCCTTCACATGAGATCTGCTCAATGGACCCTAGCTTCCCAGTGGTTTCAGGCTGCTGGGGATCTAGAAGACGTGATCCACCTGTCCACGAGTTTTCTCAAATCCCTGTATTGGTGGACGATTTGGTCCAATTTGACTCTGGGACGCCCTTTCCAAATTCCTCAGCCACAAAAAGTGCTGACCACGGATGCGTCTCTCCTGGGATGGGGAGCTCATGTCGATGGGCTTCACACCCAAGGAAGCTGGTCCCTCCAGGAACGCGATCTACAGATCAATCTTCTGGAGTTGCGAGCGATCTGGAACGCTCTGAAGGCTTTCAGAGATCGGCTGTCCCACCAAATTATCCAAATTCAGACAGACAACCAGGTTGCCATGTACTACGTCAACAAGCAGGGGGGCACCGGATCTCGCCCCCTGTGTCAGGAAGCCATCAGCATGTGGCGCTGGGCCCGCCGTCACGGCATGGTGCTCCAGGCCACATATCTGGCAGGCGTAAACAACAGTCGGGCCGACAGGTTGAGCAGGATTATGCAACCTCACGAGTGGTCGCTCAACTCCCGAGTGGTGCGCCAGATCTTCCAAGCGTGGGGCACCCCCTTGGTGGATCTCTTCGCATCTCGAGCAAACCACAAAGTCCCTCAGTTCTGTTCCAGGCTTCAGGCCCACGGCAGACTGGCATCGGATGCCTTCCTCCTGTATTGGGGGGATGGCCTGCTGTATGCTTATCCTCCCATTCCTCTGGTGGGGAAGACTTTGTTGAAACTCAAGCAAGACCGAGGCACCATGATTCTGATTGCCCCCTTTTGGCCGCGTCAGATCTGGTTCCCTCTTCTTCTGGAGTTATCCTCCGAAGAACCGTGGAGATTGGAGTGTTTTCCGACCCTCATCATGCAGGACGAAGGGGCTCTTCTGCATCCCAGCCTCCGGTCCCTGGCTCTCACGGCCTGGATGTTGAGAGCGTAGACTTTGTCTCTTTGGGTCTGTCAGAGGGTGTCTCCCGCATCTTGCTTGCTTCCAGGAAAGATTCCACTAAGAGGAGTTACTTCTTTCTATGGAGGAGGTTTGCCGTCTGGTGTGACAGCAAGGCCCTAGATCCTCGCTCTTGTCCTACACAGACCCTGCTTGAATACCTTCTGCACTTGTCTGAGTCTGGTCTCAAGACCAACTCTGTAAGGGTTCACCTTAGTGCAATCAGTGCATACCATTACCATGTGGAAGGTAAGCCGATCTCAGGACAGCCTTTAGTTGTTCGCTTCATGAGAGGTTTGCTTTTGTCAAAGCCCCCTGTCAAGCCTCCTACTGTGTCATGGGATCTCAATGTCGTTCTCACCCAGCTGATGAAACCTCCTTTTGAGCCACTGAATTCCTGCCATCTGAAGTACTTGACCTGGAAGGTCATTTTCTTGGTGGCAGTTACTTCAGCTCGTAGAGTCAGTGAGCTTCAGGCCCTGGTAGCCCAGGCCCCTTACACCAAATTTCATCATAACAGAGTAGTCCTCCGCACTCACCCTAAGTTCTTGCCAAAGGTGGTGTCGGAGTTCCATCTGAACCAGTCAATTGTCTTGCCAACATTCTTTCCCCGTCCTCATTCCTGCCCTGCTGAACGTCAGCTGCACACATTGGACTGCAAGAGAGCATTGGCCTTCTACCTGGAGCGGACACAGCCCAACAGACAGTCCGCCCAATTGTTTGTTTCTTTTGATCCCAATAGGAGGGGAGTGGCTGTGGGGAAACGCACCATATCCAATTGGCTAGCAGATTGCATTTCTTTCACTTACGCCCAGGCGGGGCTGGCTCTTGAGGGTCATGTCACGGCTCATAATGTTAGAGCCATGGCAGCGTCGGTAGCCCACTTGAAGTCAGCCTCTATTGAAGAGATTTGCAAAGCTGCGACATGGTCATCTGTCCACACATTCACATCTCATTACTGCCTGCAGCAGGATACCCGACGCGACAGTCGGTTCGGGCAGTCAGTTCTTCAGAACCTGTTTGGGCTTTAGGATCCAACTCCACCCCCCGAGGGCCCTGTTTGTTCTGTTCCAGGCTGCACTCTCAGTTAGTTGGTAAATTTTTTTAGGTCAATCTCAGTTATGTCCTCGCCGTTGCGAGGCCCAATTGACCATGGTTGTTGTTTTGAGTGAGCCTGGGGGCTAGGGATACCCCATCAGTGAGAACAAGCAGCCTGCTTGTCCTCGGAGAAAGCGAATGCTACATACCTGTAGAAGGTATTCTCCGAGGACAGCAGGCTGATTGTTCTCACAAACCCGCCCGCCTCCCCTTTGGAGTTGTGTCTTCCCTTCTCTTGTCTTGCTACATATGAGACTGGCCGGCTCAAGCCGGTTTCGGGCGGGAAGACGGCCGCGCATGCGCGGTGCGCGCGGGCGCACGAGGGCTAGCAATGGACTTTGCTAGTGAAGATTCCGATTGGAGGGGCTGCCGTGGACGTCACCCATCAGTGAGAACAATCAGCCTGCTGTCCTCGGAGAATACCTTCTACAGGTATGTAGCATTCGCTATATACACATAACAGTCACTGGTTACACATCACCCAGGTTCTTGTCATCAGCTTGGGGGGGGGGGGGGGGGGCATTTATAGCGAAAGCCATGAGTCACTAGACCAGGAAATACAATAGTCTTTTCAGTACGCATGTTTACTCACAGATGAGCTCCTCAATTTCACTGGCAAAGATTCTCCTTTTTATTAGACTTAGAACTCATTTTCAGAGTTAAGGAAAATTACAGAATGCTTGAGAATTTCTCTGTTTAGGTAAACAAGCCATAATGTGGGAATGTGGACATATGTTTCTCTGTTCAGGTGGCCCTCCCGCACATAGCTGTGTCTTATTTTCTTACACATTCCAAATCATTTTCACATGAACAGAATTATCACTTTAATGAGAGAGTGCACTGTCGGTCACTCAGAGTTGAAAAGCAATCTTTAAAATCCTTTACAACTGGCCTTCAAGGAGCCAAAATGTGTCCTCAACTGCATTTTTAAAATAGCAAGAGTTAGGCTCATGGTCAGGCCCAAGGCACCTTGTGCACGAAGAGGGCAGGTCTGTCACAGAAATCACTCGATCTACATTGAGAAAAAAATTGTGGCCAAATGAAATTCCTCAATAGTGAATTAAAAAAGGGTCAACATTCAAATTAAGGTCTGTGCTCATGCCTACAATGGCCTAGCCACTGGCAAAAATGAAAGGAAACTTTTAAGTTCCAAAATAACTGTGAAAATTAAAGGGAAATAAAGTAAAATAATGAGATATGAAAAATCTTGAAAAACAGAAGGAAAATACCTACACGGGAAGGTACTGCGAACGAAAAAACACACATGTTGAGAATAATACAATGACGTGTCCTCCGTGCTCGTGGAAAAATGAAGACTGAAGGACTACGCTTGTGCAAAGGGTGGGAAGGCACCAGCGCATGAGCGGTGGGACTCTGCTAGAAGGTTCTCATTCTCACCAGTCGGCATTCGGATCAGGTTCTGTCAGATCTATGAGAATATGAAGGCCTACTTGTCCTCCGAAAAATGTTTAGAATATTAATATTATTGCGCATAAATGCTAATATGCCTAAGTGCTATTCTGTAAATACTTCCTTAACTTACATAGCAAGTATTTGCAAGGGGGGTATGTATACACAGCAGCAAATCATGGGCAGGAAATATGCAGGGCTCCCAATTACACATGGGGAAGAAGGGCCAGGGATTCTATTCCAGGTACTTCCTTGTGCAGAAGAAAACAGGGAGGATGCATCCCATCTTATACCTAAGGTCCCTGAACATATTCCTAGTCCGTGAAAAGTTCAAGATGGTTTACTTGGGCACCCTTTACCCAGTGATTCAGGAAAATGATTGGCTAGATTCTCTGGCCTTAAAGGATGCATATACTCACATCCTGATATTTCCAGCCCACCAGAAGTATCTTCGATTTCGGCTGGGAACACATCACTTTCAGTACCGCATGTTGCCTTTGTCCTTGCGTCAGCTCCCAGGGCCTTCACCAAATGTCTAGCAGTGGTTGCAACATCGCTACGCAGACTGGGAGTCCATGAGGCATATTTTCAAAGCACTTTGGGAGGCTAAGTTCAATAGGTTTCTATGGAACTTTGGGAGGCTAAGTGCTTTGAAAATGAGCTTGCATGTGTTCCCATATCTCAACGATTAGTTGGTGAGTAGCACCAAGGAGGAGGGTTCTCCAGAGTCCATGCGGATGACTGTTCGGGTGCTTGAGCTACTAGGTTACATTTTAAACTACCCCAAGTACCGTCTCCACCCTGTCCAGCGTTTATATGAGCCCTGCTTGACACACAGAAGTTTTAAGCCTACCTCCCAGAAACGAGAGCGGAAAATCTTGTCTTATTTCGTCCAAGGTTTGTGCCTCTCAGCAGTTCACAGCTCGGCAGATGATTGTTGGACCACATGGTTTCCACAATGTACGTAACACCCATGACAGGTCTTCACAGGAGATCAGCTTAATGGACCCTAGCTTCTTAGTGTTATCAAGCCATGGGGAGTCTAGAAGATGTCATCCAAGTGTCCACAGAACTTGTATGCTCAGTGGTGGACCATTTGATCCAATTTGACTCTGGGACTTCCATTTCAGATTCCTCAGCCACAAAAGTGCTGATAACAGATGCATCTCTCCTGGGATGGGGAGCTCATGTAGATGGACTTCACACTCAAGGAATTTGGTGCTCCCAGGAAACAAACCTTCAGATCAATCTCCTGGAGCTTCAGGCGATCTGGAACTTTCTAAAGGCTTTCAGAGATCAGTTATCTCACCAAATTGTTCTTATTCAAACAGACAATCAGGTTGCAATGTATTAAACCAACAAGCAGGGGTGCACTGGTTCACACCCTGTATGTCAGGAGGCCATCCGGATGTGGCTTTGGGCTCGCCAACATGACATGCTTCTTTGAACCACTTCTGGCAGGCACAAACAATACTCTGGCCAACAGACTGAGCAGCATAATGCAATTGCACAAGTGGTCTTTCAATGTGGGAATAGCCCACAAGATCTTCCGAGCATAGGGTACCCCCTCGGTGGATCTTTTTGCCACTCAGATCAACCAAAAGGTCCCTCAGTTCTGTGCCAAGGCTTCAGGCCCACGACATTCTAGCGTCAGATGCCTTCCTCTTCAATTGGGAGGCAGGTCTTCTTTAGGCGTATCCTCCAATACTTCTAATGGGAAAATGTTTTTGAAACTTAAGCAAGACCGCGGATTCATGATTCTGATTGCACCATACTAGCTGTGGCAGATATGGTTCCCTTTTCTTCTGGATTTATCCTCCGAAGAACCATGGAGATTGGAGTGTTTTGCGACCCTCATCACTCAGAATGAGGGGTCACTTATACATCCCAACCTCCAATCTCTGGCTCTCACAGCTTGGATGTTGAGATCCTAGAATTTGCTTCTTTGGGTATTTCTGAGGGTATCTCCCAGGTCTTGCTGGCTTCCAGGAAAGATTCCACTAAGAGGTGTTACTCTTTAAATGGAGAAGGTTTGCCATCTGGTGTGAGGGCAAGTCCCGAGATCCCCTTACTTACACTACATAGACCCTGCTTGAATACCGTCTACACTTATCAGAACCTGGTCTCAAGACCAACTCCGTAAAGGTTCACCTTAGTTCAATTAGTGTTTATCATCAATGTGTAGAAGATAAGCCTATCTCTGGACAGCCTTTAGTTGTTTGCTTCATGAGAGGTTTGCTTTTGTCAAAGCCCCCTGTCAGACCTCCACCAGTATCATGGGATCTCAACTTCGTTCTCAGCCATCTGATGAAAGCTCCTTTTGAGCCATGAATTCCTGCCATCTGAAGTACTTGACCTGGAAGGTCATTTTATTGTTGGCTGTTACTTCAGCTCATAGTGTCAATGAGCTTCAGGCCTTAGTAGCGGATGCACCGTATACTAAGTTTCATCACAACAGAGTAATCCTTCTTACGCACCGTAAGTTCCTTCCGAAAGTGGTGTCGGAGTTCCATCTGAATGAGTAGATTCTCTTGCCAACATTCTTTCCCCGACCTCATGCCCATCCTGGCGAAAGCAGATTGCACACCTTGGATTGCAAGAGAGCATTGGTCTATTACATGGAGCGGACAAGGCCTCACAGATAGTCCGCCCCAGCTTTTTGTTTCTTTTGATCCCAACAGGATGGGGATCGCCATCTGGAAACATACCATTTCTATTTGACTGGCAGATTGCATTTCCTTCACTTATGCCCAGGCTGGGCTGGCCTTGGAATGTCATGTCGCAGCTCATAATGTCAGAGCAATGGCTGCGTCTGCAGCCCATTTGAGGTCAGCCTCCATTGAAGAAATTTGCAAGGCTGCGACGTGATCTTAAGTCCACATATTCACATCATACTACTGCCTTGAGCAGGATACATGACGCGACAGTCGGTTTGGGTAGATAGTGTTGCAGAATCTGTTTGGGGTCTAGAATTCAACTCCACCCTCCTAGGCCCATTTTATTCTGTTCCAGGCTGCACTCTCATTCAGATTGTATATAGTTTCAGATTAATCTGTGTTGTGTTCTCGCCGTTGCGAGGCCCAATTTATCAATGTTTGTTGTTTTTGGTGAGCCTGGATGTTAGAGATTCCTCATTTGTGAGAAATATAAGCCTGCTTGTTTTTGGAGAAACAAAGATACTTACCTGTAGCAGGTATTCTCCGAGGACAGCAGGCTTTATATTCTCACAATTCCTCCCTCCTCTCCATTCAGTTGTCTCCTTCGTTATTTTAACTTTATTTTTTGCTATAGTATTAAACTGAGGAGACCTTGTGCACGTCTCTCGCTCCACAAAGCTCTCATTTAGCTGTGGTAAATGCTGGATTGAGCCTCGCCCACTTGTGATAATATAAATCCTGCTGTCCTCTAAGAATTCCTGCTACAGGTAAGTATCTTCGCTTTACTTGTGCCTGTATAACTTCTGGGTATGCTCTGACTCTGCCCCTAGATTGACCTAGCTAGCGCTGCACAAATTGTGCCAGGGCAGTCAGAGGTGATATCAGTGGCACTGACTCGGTTTAGTACTGATGAATATTGCTTAGCATGATTTAAGTGGGCAGTAGCCTCCCCTGCCTGCTTAAACTGTGTTGACTATCGACTCCTATTTTTTTTTCTTAAATATTTTCTTCTTCTCAGCCTGGGGGAAGGGAAAAGTACATTTCAGGTGGCTATGTTATAACCCCCCCCCCCCCCCCCCCCCCCATAATGTTAAGAGTCATGACAACCTTTGCACATTAGAGACTGATATTTGCAAGGCTCTGATGTGAACCTTAGTCCACAACATCTGGAAAAAAAAAAAGAAATGCTAACAATTCCTACTTATATGGTTGATCATCCTGCTTGTTGACAGAGAGAGTTGCTTATCTGTAAGATGTGTCTCTGTAGACATTAGGACAACCAGTCACACTTCAGTGGAGTTGTATATAACAACTGAAGAGGCTCACACATGCTTAGTAAAGCCTCTCCTAGAGCAGGGGTTCACATCCCAGTCCTCGAGACAGACAGATTTTCAAGATATCCACAATGAAATATGCATGAGATAAATTTGCACATATTGCCTCTATTGTATACAAATCTATATCATGCATGTTTATTGTGGGTGGCCTGAAAACATGGCTGAATGGGTCTGAGGACAGGCTTGATAACTCCTGTCCTAGAGAGCTTTTCTAAGCAAATGCTATCAGATATCATTCAGTTCTGTGACCGATTTATTCTTTTTTTTTTTTTTTTTTAATTTCTATTCTACACAATTTAAAACTCTTGATGAATTACAGACGGCACTTTTCACAGCTAAGATCTCAGTTAAATAGCCTCTGAACTAGTGACAGATCCTAATGGGGAGAAGATTCACCTTATGTCATTTATTTCCATTTTCAACCCATCTTTCTCAAAATACATCTCAGGGGAAAGGTTGACATATTTTGAATTTATAGTAACTGTCGAGGTCATTCTTTTTGCATTTGTTAGCTAAGACAAGAAGTGGTGGCCTGCATGCGACGTGACACAACCTTGGAAACTGCGCTGAACTCTAAAGCTTACAAACGCAGCAAGCGTCAGACCCTTCGTGAGGCCCGCATGACGGAAAAATTGGAAAAGCAGCAAAAGATTGAGCAGGAAAGGAAGCGAAGGCAGAAGCACCAGGTAATTTAACTTGTTTGTTTTTGTTTCTTTAAAATGTATCATCTTATTTGCCATCTATGTGGGTGATGATTTATCTATATAAATCTTCCGTCTGAAAATTGCCCCCCATAAATGCAGCTAACAGTGTAGTGTGTTCATTTTCTCCCAACACACATACTTTTTAGCTACATTGAGAGGAAGCATTCCCAATGGTGTGAGTCCAAATATAGATTGTATTTTCAAATTTGCTTGCATACAGTCCCAGCAAACGTCTACCTGCAAGATACACAAATTCTAATGTTTGCGGGTGTGTTGTACTTCTGACAAATTTTAAAACAAATCTGTTTGTGTGCTTTCAATTCAAAATTGAGGCAAAATCTGAGGGTTATAAAAATCTACAGGTTTTGTCCCAATGTGAGCAGTTTGAAAATTACCTCCTGACTCAGACAAAATAGATACAGAACAATCACCCTGCCATCACATTTGTAAGCCTGTGAGAGTATTTGATATTGTAAATCTAACTAGCTGCTATTGGAATCTCTTGTTTGCATAGCTGTACAGGAATAATTTGAATGATCTCTTTTTTTATATGACATTCTATTGTAAAAAGCATCTCTTTTTTTTTTTTTTTTTTTTTTTTTTAACCCTTAAATTTTGTGTTACACAAATAGTTAAATATAGTGGTGTGCACTACCAAAAAAAAAGTTTGGCTCTTTATTTTAAGCAAAACTTTTTTTTCAGTTTGCGTTTTCTCTCTCTCTCTCTTTTTCTCATGTTTTTTGCACATATTGTATTCAAGAGCTTCTTTTTACACATTCAAATTGATTTTATATAGTTTTTTTTTTTTATTTTAAGTGTTTTTATTTATTTAAATTGGAACAACACAAAAATACTGTCAACATCTTTTAAACAGTATCTCAAGATCCTAGACAAAGATCTCCTCCCCCCCATAGCTCCCCCAACCTAAACAATTCCCCTACCCTTCCCCTGACTCCTACTGTCCACCCCCCCGTGGTAATCCTCCATCAATATCTATTCTTTTTGCAGGTATATGCCTACAGAAATGATTTGTATGCACAAAATAATTTTTTGGCACCCAAGCGAACTAAAATGGAGTGGAGAAGTATCTAAGGTTAGAGCGGTGGAATGAGAACCAGGGAAGCCTTGTTCAAATCCCACTATGGCAGCTTGTGATCTTAGGCAAATAACTCTTCTTTGCCTTAGGTGTAAATGTGGGGCTCCTTTTACAAAACTGCGCTACCGATTAACTGTGTGTTGAATGTGAAGAAGTCCATTATATTCCCATGGGCTTCTTTGCATTCAGCGTGCCACTAATCAGCAATGCAGCTTTGTAAAAGGAACCCATAGATTGAAAGCCCTCTTGGGATAGGGGGACTGCTAGGTATACCTGAATGGAACTCACCTTGAGCTACTACTGAAAAGTCATGAGCTAAAATCCAAATGAATAACATGCCAACAAATGCACACCCCTATTGAAAAATAATAATGGTTTCTTCTGCAGTAGACATGCTTTATAGTTCATGACCTTATTAAGATCTAGGCTTTCTGGTGCTTTGAAATTGTAGTAATGCTTGAATATCAAAATAATTACTTAAGGTAGTTTGAAGTTGCCATAATTGTATACTTTAACTACAATGGAAAGTTTCTTTGCATTGTAAATGAAAATCTTGATCATTAGGAATGTGCATGGGGAAATATTTTTGGTTCGTATTCAGAATTTTTGGGCTTCTTTCAATTTGTTACACATTCAAGTTAAAAATTTAATGTGCAGAAATTTACATGCGTTAAATTATAAGTTAACATGCTTGAAATTGATTTTCCATGCACTAAGGAGGCAATTCTATAACTAGGTGCCTCCATTTAGGTGCACCTGTTCTATAATGGCATCTGTGCACCACAGTGCTTTTATAAAGTCTGAATTGGTGTGCCTAGATCTCGCCATGACCATTTAAGCCAGGTCAATGACAGCCGTAAAAGAGTATGCCTAAGTTCACCATGTAAAATGCATAACTTACAGTATTCTATAACTTAAACATGTAAGTTGGGGACACACCCGTAGCCCACCCATTCTCTGCCTGCATATACACCTCCTTGCAGTTACACGCAATAGAACTTGCGTGAATTTATAGAATGACGCCTAGGGTGCTTCACGTAACTGCCTATTTTGGTTCCTTTGCACTTAAGTGGTGCGAAATTACAGAATTGACTTTTTATATCTTTATGGTGTACTAATGAATGCACGTCCTAAATGATTATCTGAAGCTTTCATCATCTCATACTTTATTCTTCTGACATCAAAGCTGAAATTTCTACAAATTTCTAGAATTAGTATTTTGAAGTTAAAATGAAACTAATTAACTTGCTCTGAAATCATGTGAAAGGCAACGGTAGTATATTGGTGTGTGCACATAAAAGTATTT
The DNA here is from genome assembly GCF_901765095.1 of Microcaecilia unicolor. NCBI lineage: Eukaryota > Metazoa > Chordata > Amphibia > Gymnophiona > Siphonopidae > Microcaecilia > Microcaecilia unicolor. Next base: position 238,364,509 of record NC_044032.1, on the reverse strand, counting down.
TCTGTTTTCATTATGTTATGTAGATACGGGTTTTGTCTAAGACAGCATTTCCTAGACTGTGCTGCGGCACCCGAGGGTACTGCAACGAACTTGCAGAGGTGCCACGTCATATTTTCTTCACCTCCCTCCTGCAGACCTGCCAAGTCTCCCGCATTCAGCAAGAGACTCCCACTTAGGCGGGTCATCTCCTGTACTCTCATCAAAGCAGAAAATTCTCCTGCTGAGACACACTGTCACCCCTGCACTGCTGCTTCTCCCAATGAGTGGCGGTGGCAAAACAACAGCAAGCAAGCATGGAGCCGCAGCCTTCAGGCATGAACTGTCTGCTCTGCTGGTCCTCTGCCCCCCTCTGACGTCAGCTTCCCATTCTGGGTCAGAAGACCGGCAGAGCCAACAATACGTACCTGAAAAGGCTGTGGCACCGCACTTGCTATTTGTCTTTTTGCTGGGGCCGCTGCTGCTCATCGGGAGAAGCAGTAATGGCCAGGAAACGGACGATACTGGGTGGAAGAGGAAGGTGGGCATGAGAGGCAGGAGAAGGTGAATGGAGAGAGGGAAGGAAAAATGATAGAAGAGCGGGGAAGCTGGATAGAAGAAGGGTAGAGAGAGAGAGATAAATAGAAAGATGGGGACAGAAAGCGGGGACCACGCTGGATAGAAAAGGGCTGGAGAGAGAGAAGATGTTGGGTAGAAGGATGGGGAGAAAGGGGAAGACCATGGCTGGAAGGATGGAGAGAAAAAGAGGGCAGAAACTGGATAGAAAGGGGAGAGAAGGTGGACAAAAGCTGGATGGAAGGGGGAGAGAAGGTGGACAGAAGCTGAATGGAAAGGAGATGGAAGGTGGACAGAAGCTTGACAGAAAGGCGAGAGAAGGTGGGCAGAAGCCGGATGGAGGAGGGAGAGAAGGTGAGGCCGAAGCTGGACGGATGATAGGACTGAACACCATCGGTATGGGGAGAAGGGACTTGAGAGGAAATGTGTAGCCTAGGAGCAGCATGAACCGATAAAGTTTGGGAGCCACTTGTCTAAATTGTCCACTCCTTTATGGACTGCTTAAGGTGGCTGCCTAGATTGTGGAACTGCTCTAATCTGACAAAAATTAGATTTTATTTGCTTTTTTTTTTTCTTCCTTTAGCAGCAGGAACAAAGGGAAAAGGGAGTAGAGTGCTCTTTTCTTCTAGACTTTCACTTCAGTTGAATATTTCTCCTGCCTCGCATACTATCATTCTAAAAAGATCAGTCAATGCATGTTAGAGCTTTATTCATTTCTACGTAGTATTACCCCACCTTTAAAAGCCTTTCTTCACAGTACGTCACCTATCACATTATCCATTAAGAAAATGATTCTATTCTATCCAAATTATGCACTTACTGCAGAAATGGATGAATGATGATGGTTTATTTAGATATGTCTGGCATGTTCAGTATGCAAAAATCATAATTATTTGTTTGTCCTAATAGGCTACTGTCATAAATGCTGTTTGAAAATCACTTTTAGAAATCTGATGGTGACTTATAATTTTTTAGGAATATCTCAATAGCATCTTGCAGCATGCTAAAGACTTCAAGGAATACCATCGCTCTGTTACTGGGAAAATTCAGAAACTTTCCAAAGCCGTGGCCACCTGGCATGCCAACACCGAACGTGAGCAGAAAAAAGAAACTGAGCGAATTGAAAAGGAAAGAATGAGAAGACTGATGGTAAGAGCATCTGGTGAATAGTAGATTTATCCAGTTGTTTTCTTCAATTATTGTACAAGAACAATATGCTATTATTTCTATACTATTGAAAACAAATTTTACTATGCCCAGCTATGTGCAGCTGATTATTTAGAATATTTTAATTTGCATTTTGAAGTCCAGCCAGTGTAGCTATTCTGTGATTACATCATAGCAAGTCATGTAGATTCACTTGTCCAATAGAATATGTGTCAATATATTTTTATGGCTATGCTATTACACATAAACTGTGAAAGGTAAAGACCATCAGAGGTGAGCTTCCTTTGTTTCTATGGGAATCAATTCACGATTGAACCAGGATTTCATCACCTTATATATTATTGGGAGGGGGGATTATGTGCAAACATAAATTCAGGTTTTGTCTCTGTTGGCACATACCCCCCCATATTATGTAAGATAAGTAATTGTTGAGCATGAATGACAAATTTAAAAGAAGTAGTATCATAAAATGAGTTGTAAAAAAATGAGCTTAAACGTACATATAAGTACTTAATGTAAAGATTTATACTGATTGATTATGATATATAAGGTAATGAAATCCTGGTTCAATCGTGAATTGATTCCCATAGAAACAAAAGAAGCTTACCTCTGATAGTCTTTACCTTTCATATAGATAGTATATGTGATGTGACAGTGGGCAGTTTGTGTAATAGCATTGCTTTATGAAGCCTGCAATTTGAAGTTGTTTATAGCAGCCAACTGAGTACTTGATAAGAGGGGAATATATTTTTATAGCCTTCAGGATTTTCTTTGTCAGGCTATTTCTGATGTGAACTCAGAGATTTTATCATGGATGGGATTGTAAGTAGGTTAAGTTTTTCTAAACTGTGTTTTGAGTACTTGATTTGAAGGACTTGCAGAGTGCATGTTTGATCAGAGAACTGGAGAATGAAACCTACACTTAGGGGTCTTTTTACTAAATGGCGGTAAAATTTGCATGTACTGCAGCTTTTTGTAGGACTTTACCTTACGGTATCTGCAAATTTAATGTGATAACCATTGAGGGCATTCCCAGCATTTACAGGTGCTGTGTAAAATTTGCAGATAGGATGGGGCTCTTTGCTTGCAGTTAGTGTGGAAGCTCTTAGCACTTTCTATTTAAAAGGTGGTTCCACACTACCTGTAAAAATGTTGACTATTGTGTATTCTCCGAGGACAAGCAGGCTGCTTGTTCTCACATGTGGGTCAACATTCGCGTCGGCCCAGGAATTGACATTTTCCAAGCAAAATATAAAAAAAGTTTTGCCAGAGTCTTCTGGCGCACGTACGCGGACCGATTTCCCGCCCGTCGCGTGAACGCGTTCCTCAGTTTTCTTTTCTCCACGTTGAGGTGTGGTAGAGTGTTTTCTTCCTCTCAGGCCCGGGAAAGAGTCTTTGTTCGTTTCGTGGCTTTTTGTCATATTTTCTTTTCTTTTTTTCACAATTCTACAGTTAAAAAAACAAAACAAAAAACACTTCCCGTAGTTTCTTTATTTTTGCACTTTTAAAGTTTCCTTTGTTTTCGATGCGGTCGGGTTGTTCCCTTCTATTTGTGGCTTTTTTTTCTTCTAACAGGCACAATTGCGTCTTTTAATTTCGCCAAAGCCGCTTTTCCTTCCATGTCATCGAAGACACCCAGTGGCTTCAAACATTGTACTCTGTGCAACTGGACCATCTCAGGTACCGATACCCACGCCTGGTGTATCCAGTGCCTTGGGCCCGACCATAACCCAGCCGCTTGTAGTCTGTATCTTTGTATGAAGAAACGGACCCAAGCGTCTCGAGCAGCCCACCGAGAAAAGCTTTTTGGGGCTCGGTCCAGTCCTTCGACATCGACTTCGAGGGAAGCATCGACTCCAGGAGCAGAGGTAATGGCTGCTGAAAGACCTATTCGCGCTGGGAGCAGTGAGGCATCGAGTGGGTCTCCACCTGATTCAAGGCCTCCTGTTATGCAGGCCCCCAGGGACTGACCTTCGTCGGACCCGGCCCCGAGGAGGCGTGAGGATTCCACGTCCTCCTCGGTACTGAGGAGTCTCGATGACGGGCGTCGAGCGAAGGGGAAGAAGCACCGTCATCGTTCTCCTTCGACACACGGTGCTGGGAGCTGCAGGGTGTCGAGGGAATTGACACCCGAGAAGCATCGGCGCCGAGAGAAACGCTGTCCCTCTATTCAGGGTGTGCCGATTTGTCGGTCTTCTGGCAGCCTGGTACCTGCTCCCGAGCTTCGACAGATTCTGCCACTGGCTCCTTTACCAACCCAGCAGCCTTGTCCGACGGCGCCTCTCAATGAGCGCATCAGGGCCCTGCATCCAGAGCTTCTGGATGGATTGCTGTGCCAGTCTGCTTCGGTGTCTGGGGTGCTTTCGGCTTCCATACCATCTGCTGCAGTGGTATTTGGCTCTTTGCCTGTGGTGAGGTCCCCAACCTTGGTGCCGCCTGCAGCATCGGTATTGGCTGCCACCCAGGTCGACTCCCCTTCGATGTTGGTGGAGGAAATTTCACCGGAGTCCAGGTGGGTGTTGACTTCTTGGCACCGCCATCGAGGATGTCGCTCCTCGGTGTTGAGGCAGGCTTAGTTTCAGACTGCTCTGAGGGATGTCTTGTCCGATACTGAAGATGAGTGTTCGTGGGAGGAAGAGGAGGATCCCAGGTACTTTTCTTCTGATGAGTCCTATAGGATTCTCTCTGAACCTTCCCCTCCACTAGAAAGGAGACTTTCTCCACTGGAGAGAGTATATCCTTTACCTCCTTTGTCCGGGAAATGGCTGCGGCTATTCCCTTCCCCATGAAGGTTGAGGTTGAGCCCAGGGCTGAGATGCTTGAGGTCCTGGATTATCCTTCTCCGCCTAGAGAGGCTGCAACGGCTGCTTTGCATAATGTACTGAAGGAAGTTCTTATGCAAAACTGATCGTTCCCTCTGTCTAATCCCGTGATCCCGAAAAAGTCTGAATTCCAATATCGGATCCATGGGGAACCTGGATTGATGAAGTCTCAGCTACCTCACAATTCCATGGTGGTGGACTCCGCTCTCAAAAGAGCCAAGAGTACTAGGGACTATGCCTCGGCGCCCCCAGGCAGAGAATCTAGAACCTTGGACTCTTTTGAGAGGAAGGCATATCAGGCCACTATGCGCGCTGCCAAAATCCAGACATACCAGCTCTTATCAGCATCCACTTTCGGAACTCGGTGAGGCAACTGTCTAGCTTGGTTGATGCACTCCCTCCGGAGCAGGCAGAGCCTTTTCGCCAGGTGGTCAGGCAGCAGAAGGCGTGTCGAAAATTCCTGGCCAGAGGCACGTTAGACACTTTTGATGTAGCATCCAGGATCGCTGCCCAAGGTATAGTGATGCGCAGACTCTCATGGCTGCGTGTCCCTGACCTGGATCATTCGGTCCAGCAGCGGATGGTGGATGTTCCTTGCTGGCGGGATAACCTTTTTGGTGAGAAAGTAGAGGATCTAGTTGACCAGCTTAAGAAGCACAATGATGCTATGGATTCTCTCTCCCACTGGGCGTCTTCTGCTACTAGCTCCTCATCTAGGAGGTTTTTTGGAGGGAAGAGGAGTGCTCCCTATTCCTATTCTAGTCGTAGGTACATTCCTGCTTCTCTGCAGCCTACCCAATCTCAGTCCCAACGCGCGCCTAAGACCACTGCAGCTCCCCAGCAAAAGCAAGGGACGAGCTTTTGACTGGCTCCAGTTCAGCATAGCCTCAGTAAATGTGTACATACCGGATGACTTGCCGGTTGGAGAGGTTAATGTTTTATCACCACAGGTGGCCTCACCTCCGATCGGTGGGTTCTTCAAATTGTCCGGTTAGGATACACCCTCAATCTGGAATCCAAGCCTCAAAATTGCCAACCAGGAGCTCAGTCCTACAGCCCCCAGCACAAGCAGGTACTTGCAGAGGAACTCTCCGCGCTTCTACAGGCCCAAGCGGGCGAACCCGTTCCACCAGGGGAAGAAGGGCTGGGATTCTATTCCATGTACTTCCTTGTGCAAAAGAAAACAGGGGGGATGCGTCCCATCCTAGACCTAAGGGCCCTGAGCAAATTTCTTGTCTGAGAAAAGTTCAGGATGGTTTCCCTAGGCATCCTTCTTCCCATGATTCAGGAAGACGATTGGCTGTGCTCTCTGGACTTAAAGGATGCTTACACACACATCTCGATACTTCCAGCTTACAGGAAATATCTTCAATTTCGCCTGGGAACACAACACTTCAGTACCGTGTACTGCCTTATGGCCTGGCGTCTGTGCCCAGAGTGTTTACCAAATGTCTATCTGTAGTTGCAGCGTCGCTACGCAGACTGACAGTGTATGTGTTTCCTTATCTCGACGATTGGCTGGTGAAGAGCACCGCGAAGGAAGGTGCTCTGGAGTCCATGCGAATGACTATTCGGGTGCTAGGGTTACTGGGGTTCGTCATAAATTACTCCAAGGCCCATCTCACCCCAGTCCAAAAATTGGAATTCATTGGAGCTCTGTTGAACACAAAGGCAGCTCTTCCCGAGGCAAGGGCGGACAACCTCCTGTCCCTGGTGTCCATGGTTCGAGCATCTCAGAAGGTCACAGCTTGGCAGATGTTGAGACTTTTGGGGCATATGGCCTCCACAGTTCATGGCACACCCATGGCACATCTACATATGAGATGAGCTCAATGGACCCTAGCTTCCCAGTGGTTTCAATCTGCGGGGGATCTAGAGGATGTAATCCAACTGTCTACCGGCTTTCGGAATTATCTTCAGTGGTGGAAGATTCGATCCAATTTGACCATGGGACAAGCCATTCCAAGTTCTTCAGCCATGAAAATTGCTGACGATGGATGCATCTCTCCTGGGGTGGGGAGCTCATGTAGATAGGCTACACGCTCAGGGAGCCTGGTCATTTCAGGAAAGGTTTGCAGATCAACCTCCTGGATTTAAGAGCGATCTGAAACGCTCTAAAGGCTTTCAGAGATCGGCTGTCCAACCAAGTAATCTTAATTCAAACAGACAATCAGGTTGCCATGTTTTACACCAACAAGCAGGGGGGCACCGGATCTCGTCCTCTGTGTCAGGAAGCTGTCCAGATGTGGCTTTCGGCTCACCGTCACGGCATGTTTCTCCAAGCCACTTATCTGGCAGGCATAAACAACAGTCTGGCCGACAGGTTGAACAGGATTATGCAACCTCACGAGTGGTCACTGAACATAGGCGTAGTTCGCAAGATCTTCCGAGCGTGGGGCACCCCCTCGGTGGATCGTTTTGCCACTCCGATCAATCACAAGGTCCCTCAGTTCTGTTCCAGACTTCAGGCCCACGACAGACCAACGTCAGATGCCTTTCTCCTGCATTGGGGGACAGCCCTTCTGCATGCGTATCATCCCATACCTCTAGTAGGGAAGACTTTGCTGAAACTCAAGCAAGACTCCAGAACCATGATCCTGATTGCACCCTTCTGGCTGCATCAGATTTGGTTCCCTCTTCTTCTGGAGTTGTCCTCCGTAGAACCGTGGAGATTGGAATGTTTTCTAACCCTCATCACTCAGAATGGGGGGGGTCGCTTCTATATCCCAACCTCCAGTCTCTGGCTCTCAAGGCCTGGATGTTGAGAGCTTAGAATTCGCCTCCTTGGGTCTTTCAGAGGGTGTCTCCCGAGTCTTGCATGCTTCCAGAAAAGATTCCACGAAGAAGTGTTATTCTTTCAAATGGAGGAGATTTGCCATCTGGTGTGACAGCAAGGCCCTAGATCCTCTTTCTTGTCCTACACGGACCCTGCTTGAATACTTTCTACACTTATTAGAGTCTGGCCTCAAAACCAATTCAGTAAGGGTTCATCTTAGTGCTGTTAGTGCCTATCATTGCTGTGTAGAGGGTAAGCCTATCTCTGGACAGCCTTTAGTTGTTCGCTTCATGAGAGTTTTGCTTTTGTCAAAGCCCCCTGTCAAACCTCCACCAGTGTCATGGGATCTCAGCGTCGTTCTCACTCAGCTGATGAAAGCTCCTTTTGAACCACTAAATTCCTGCCATCTGGAGTACTTGACCTTGGAAGGTCATTTTCTTAGTGGCTGTTACTTCAGCTCGTGGGGTCATTGAGCTTCAGGCCTTAGTAGTACATGCACCTTTTATCAAATTTCATCACAACAGAGTAGTCCTCTGCATGCACCCTAAGTTCCTGCCAAAGGTGGTGTCGGCGTTCCTTCTGAACCAGTCAATTGTGTTGCCAACATTCTTTCCCCGTCCTCATACCCGCCCTGGTGAAAGCAGTTTGCACACCTTGAATTGCAAGAGAGCATTGGCCTTTTACTTGGAGCGGACAAAGTCCTTTGGACAATCCGCCCAGTTGTTTGTTTCTTTTGATCCTAACAGGAGGGGAGTCGCTGTCGGAAAATGCACATTCTCCAATTGGCTAGCGGATTGCATTTCCTTCACTTACGCCCAAGCTGGGCTGACTCTGGAGGGCCATGTCACGGCGCACAATGTTAGAGCGATGGCGGCGTCAGTGGCTCACTTAAAGTTAGCCTCCATTGAGGAGATTTGCAAGGCTGCAACGGTGTCATCTCACTACTGCCTTCAGCAGGATACCTGACGCGACAGTCGGTTTGGGCAGTTGGTGCTGCAGAATCTGTTCGTGGTTTAGAATCCAGCTCCTCCCCCCTAGACCCATTTTTGTTCTGTTCCAGGCTGCACTCTCAGTTAGTTGTTTATGGTTTCAGGTCAATCTATGTTATGTCATCGCTGTTGCGAGGCCCAATTGACCAATGTTCATTGTTTTGAGTGAGCCTGGTTGCTAGGGATATATCGTACATGTGAGAACAAGCAGCCTGCTTGTCCTCTGAGAAAGCGAAGATACATACCTGTAGCAGGTATTCTCCGAGGACAGCAGGCTGTTTGTTCTCACAAACCCGCCGACCTCCTCTTTGGAGTTGATTTGTTTCTCTTTATGCTCTTGATTTAACAGAGGAACATGTTCGCGTGACAGGTGGGAAATCGGTCCGCGCATGCGTTCTGCTCGCGCGCCAGAAGACTGGCAAAACTATTTTTATATTTTGCTTGCAAAATGCCGATTCCTGGGCCAACACGGACGTCGACCCACTTGTGAGAGCAATCAGCCTGCTGTCCTCGGAGAATACCTGCTACAGAGATGTATCTTCACTTTATTTGCAGTGCATTAATTGTAAAATAAACGCATAGCACACAGTTTACTGCACATTGACTGCAAAAGTATTGCAAAGTCCCTTGCATTTCTGCACTAACAAAATTAGCATGTGGTAAATCACGTGTTAAGTGCATAGCACAGTTTAATAAAGGGATTCCTTATTGTGAAATCAACTCTGAGAACAGAAGATTGAAAGATTAGAAGGCTGAAATTATAAAGTTACTACTTGACACCTGTACAGCTTTTCCAGAGGGTCGGTAATTTCCCTTTCCCCATGCCTGACTTCAGCATTCAAAGAATGCATTTCTGTGGTGATCTGCACATCTGCCCGCTTCCAATCTGTACTGCTATGCAGAAGAGAGTATCTCTGCGTACACATTTTTGTTCAAGATGGTATTCTCTAGTTTCTCCAGCAGTCCTCAATAGCATTGTTTTGGATTTAGAACTTAGTGACAGTTTCCCCAGAAGCTCACACAGTTGTAGCGAACAACGTAATAGAATTAGTTCCACAGCGCCAGATGGGAAACCTCTTTTGAGGGGAGCCGATGCCTGAGGGAAGATTACAGTTAACAAGGGTAACTGTTTCACTAATGAGGCACAGCTGCATCACCCGGTGGCTGGCTTCTACAGCATTAGCAATATTAGAGGTACATGATGTTGCGTTGAGTATCTCGAGCCTAGCTCTGATTGCCAAACAGAGCATGCCATCTGCAATGATCTTACAGTAGACCTGATCAGAGAACCTCACAAAACTAAACCACCTGATTGTGAGCCTATGGTGGTAGGGTTTGAGCCATTGAAGACAGAAAACAATATAAACATCTGCCTCTTTTGGTATAGCTTATGTCAATTTTTGTGCTAGTGAGCTATTTAATAATCATTATCATCATTGAGACTTGGACTTTGCTGGTTGTGGATCTTGTTCTCCCAGCTTGGAGTGCTTGAACATGAAATGAAAGAACAAGGGTGCTGAGGAATTCTTGAGGGAGGGGATGCTGGAATCTGCACTCCCATCCCCAAAGCAGTGTATTTGGAGAAGGCTTTAGTTCCATTGCTGTACTCACTGTGCCTTTGTGCCAGCTTTAAGCTTTTGGGTTTCCTCAAAAGTCAGTCCTCTTACTAAGTTCTATTAACAGTTATGATTTCACAATTTTGAGGAAGAACTTCAGCTTCAGATAACAGAAGCAGTCAAGTTGCACATGGAATGTGCTGGGTATCATGTGTAAGCTGGCTTAACAACTCTTGGAGCATTGAGTAACCTGCCTACTGCTGCCTCCCAACTGTAGCTGAGTATTTTTTGGCCTTCAAGCATCAGGGTTCAGTTTAAGTGCCATGCTGACGTTTCTTCACCACAAGGATTTTGGTACCTATTCTAAACTGTCTAGTATAGTTAAATGCTTTTCTCTAAAGACCCCCCCCCAGTAACTCAGTGGGTAGAAGGGTTGATCCCCAATCTTATTTAACTACCACTTCCATCTCAACCCTAGATAGTGCCCTGATTGCTATCTTTCCTTATCCTGCTCATCTTCCCATCTGACACAAAGTAAATGAGCCCTTCTTTCAGTACCTCACTTCACATCCTTCACTGTCCTCATCTCTAAAATGTTTCTAATATCAAGATGGCAGGAATATTTTACCTCCTGTTGTCCTGATGTCCAGCATAGCTCTGATATTAGATATTGGTGGCATTAGTACCACTGGGAGTTCAAGGGGTTAGGAGGAGGGATCTTAGTCTTAATTTATTTTACATCAGGTATGTGAAGATGGGTGACTGCTTTAATTGTTTTATATCAGGTGACAGGAGGGGGGATATCGGGGAAATTACATTTATTTTACATCAGGATAGTGAGGTATGTTGAGAATACTTAGCTTTTGGAAACAAAGGAGGAGTGGGTAATTGGGCGGCTGTGGTTATTTTTCTGGATATTGACAAGGGGAGCTATCAGTGATAGTTTAGAGTGAAGGGGGGTGGGCAGTGTCAAACATTGGTGCACCACGGTTGAAAATAATCTAAATCTAATCAGCTGGGGTTTGGCTTGCTATTTACATGTTGGTTGGAAAAAAAAACGTAAACTCTTAGTGCTGGAAACAGGCATTAGCTGGTTAAGTTGTTAACTTGCCCCAGCCACAATCTCACATTGTCACATTGTTCATTGTTTGGCCAACTATATTTAACTGCCTAGTAAATCTAAGTCAGTCACCCATGGTTAATTTTCAAGAGGAGCCATCTAGCCCACTAATTCACAAAATTGGGCAGGTAACCCTTTGAAAATTGTCCCCAAAATGTTGCTTTTGTTGGATATCTTGGATTTCTTCATAATATCCCTGCTAGAAGACCAGATCAGGAATTGGAGTTAGATTTCCCACATGGTTGTTCTCTCTTTATAAAATCTGAAGGGCCATTTTATAGCATGGAAACAAGATCCAGTATTTAAGATGAATGAACAAGTAAGATGATGTAATACATGTCTTGAGACTTCACAGGCTAAAGAATTTTTTTTTCTCCTCTCCCTTGTAAATGGTTTCCATAAACATGTGCATGTCAGCTTTATAATTCTGAAGGGTTTTAAAGTTTTTTTTGGCTTAGAGTGTAATTGTATAGCAATTATCCTTTTATTCCACAATGAACATTATTATAGTATACTAAAAATAGCATTTCAAAAGCTTATAGTAACAGAATATGCTAATATTCTTCTGCTTTGTTTGTTCTAGGTTTGTCATATTTTTTTAATAATTAAGAGTTCTGAACAAAATATTGCATTGCTTTTGAGAAAAATGAAGAGGATGGTTTGGGGTGGTGGGGGGGAGGTATACTCATTCATATGGGCAGTGTAGTACTAGCAGAAATTAGAAAAGCACGTAAAATTGGCCACACAAAGTACATGTCTCATTTAGGACATGCCAGGAAGGTAAAGTTTCCTGAGGTCATGAAGACTGGGTATTGAAATGGCAGATGAAATTTAGGGCTTCTTTTATTAAGATGCACTAATGATTAGCTTGTGCTAAATGCTAAGAAGCCCTTAGAGCACAATAATCGTTAGCACACCTTAGTAAAAGGAGCCCTTAAAGTGGACAGGTGCAAAGTGATGCACATTGGGAAGAATAGCCTAAATTATAGCTGTACAATGCTAGGTTCCATGTTAGGAATACTACCAAGGAAAAGCATTTAGGTGTCATAGTGGACAATACATTGAAATCTTCTGTTCAGTATGTGGCGGTAGCCAAAAATTCAAACAGAATGTTAGGAATAGAGAAGAAAATGTCATAATGCCTCTGCATCACTCCATGGTGAGACTTCACTTAGAATATTGTGTGCAGTTCTGGTCGTCACATCTAAAATAAAAACATAATAGCTATACTGGGTCAAACTGATGGTCCATCTAGCCCAGTATCCTGCTTCCAAAAGTGGCCAAGCCGGGTCACAAGTACCTGGGAGAATCCCAAAGAGTAGCTACCAACCTCAGGGATAAGTAGTGGCTTTCCCCATGTCTACTTTAATAGCCGTTTATGGACTTTTCCTCCAGTCTTTGGAACTGACTCTCAAAATCTTTTCACTCTGAGCCTCTCTAGCCAACTGTGTTCTCGTCTTCATACGAAGACAGAGAATACAGTTTGCAGGGGTATGATCAGGTCCCAAACACTGCAGACACCAAGAATGGGTGTCCTTGTCAGAGAAGGTCCTGTTGCACCGAGGACTGTTCGGGTGTTAGAGCTTTTAGGGGTCGTTTTCAACTACCCCAAGTCCCATCTGCTCCCTGTCCAGTGATTGGAGTTCATTGGAGCCCTTCTCGACACCCAGCCGGCTTGGGCTTTTCTCCTTGTAGTGCGGGCAGAAACTTTTGTCACCATCGCCACTCGAGTCCTATCAGCTCGGCAGGTCACAGCCCGGCAGATGTTGAGGTTGTTGTGCCATATGGCCTCTACTGTTCATGTGACACCCATGGCACATCTTCACGTGAGAACTGCCCAGTGGATCCTAGTTTCCTAGTGGTTTTATGCCACGAGGAACCTAGAGGATGCCATCTGAGTTCTGCCAGAGCTGGTTCAGTCCCTACTCTGGTGGACAATTCGATCCAGTTTAACTCTGGGACTCCCATTCCAAATTCCACAGCCCACAGCAGTATGCATCTGCTGACGAAAGATGCTTACTTCCTAGGGTGGGGAGCTCATTTAGACGGGCTTCACACTCAATGTGCTTGATCAGCTCAGGAAATAGATCTTCAAATTGACATTCTGGAGCTCTTGGCGATCTGGACTGCTCTAAAAGCTTTCAGGGATTGTATTTATTCAAACAGACAATCAAGTTGCCATATACTACACGAGCAAGCAGGGGGGCACTGGATCACACCCTCTGTGTCAGGAGGCCGTCCAGATGTAGCGTATGGTGCACCAGCACAGGATGTTCCTCAAGGCCACTTACCTGGTGGGAAAATTGAACAACCTGGCCGATGGAATGAGCAGGGTCCTGCGACTGCTCAAGTGGTCCCTCAGCATGAGTGTTGCCCATGAGATCTTCCGAGCGTGGGGCACCCCTTCAGTGGATCTCTTTGCTACTCTCTCCAGTCATAGTCTCTCAGTTCTGTTTTAGGCTCCAGGCCCAATACAGACTACAGTCGGATGCTTTCCTCCTTCATTGGGGAACAGGATTCTGTATTTGTATCCTCTCATTCCTCTTGTGGGGAAGACTTTTCTGAAACTCAAGCAAGACCATGATCTTGATCGCTCCCTGCTGGCCCCGGCAGATCTGGTTCCCTCTTCTGGTGTTATCCTCTGAAGAACCATGGCGATTGGTGTGTTTTCCAACCCTCATCATGCAGAACGAGGGATCACTTCTGCAGCCAATCCTCTGGTCTCTGGCCCTCATTGCCTGGTTGTTGAGAGCTTAGAATTTGCTTCCTTGTTTCTTCCTGAGGGTGTCTCCAGGGTCTTGCTGGGTTCCAGAAATTATTCTACTGAGAAGTGTACCCTTTCAAATAGATCCCATTTCCTGCACTACACAGACCCTGCTTGATTACTTTCTGCACCTCTCCAAGTGTGGTGTCAAGACCAACTCTTTAAGACTTCACTTCAGTGCAAGTAGTTCTTATCAATGTGTAGAGGGTATGCCCATCTGTGGACATTCTCTAGTTATTCGCTTTATGAGAGGTTGCTATTGAGAAACCCCCTGTCAAATCTCCACCTGTGTTCTCCCACTGCACATGCACGAGTGCCTTCCCGCCTGAGTTGTGAGCATGGGACGTTCATCTGAGGTTCTCTTCAGCGCGTTGTTTTTTTTTTTTTTTTTTCTTATCTGGTGTTTTCCCTCACAGGGTTGTTTGACTTTGTTCCCATAATTTTCTTTTTGTACCAAGTTTACCCTTCCTATAGCCTTTCTTAGAGTTTTTTTCCCCCTATTTTTTGTTTTCTTTCTTTTTCGGCTCTGAAGGCCTACTTAGGCTTTAGTGCTGGCCAGGTAACTGAGATTTTTTTTCAGATGAGTGTCTCATTTTTTTTTTTTTTAACTTACCATTGAATCATTTGATTTAGCTTCAGCCAGTTTTCCTCCATGTGAGATTTTTGGGACCAGGTCCGAATCGTTGGCATTGGCATCAGCCTTGGCATCTGCATTGACATCGGAAGCGTCCAATGGTTACTAAATCTGTCTTACGCTTGGAGCGGATGTGTATCGAGTGGGTCTCCACCTGCCTCTGCACCGTTGGCCACTGTGCAGGGTCCCCAGGCCCAGTCAGCATTGGACCCAACACAGAGGAGGCGTGTGGGTTCGACATCATCCTCATCGGCACCAAGGGATGTCAATGCTTGGCATCGGGCAAAGTCTAAGAAGCACAAGTATTGATCCCCCTCAATGCACAGCGTTCAGAGGAGCGCTCCCCCTCTATTGAAGAGGTGCCTTTGCGCTGGTCTCCAAGTAGCCGGGACCCAGTTTCCATCATGAAACTAATAACTCTGCAGGGTATCTCTGACCTGCACCCCAGACTTTACCGATGTCGGCTCTAGAAGAATGGATTCAGTCATTCTCAAAGAGCACTTGGGGCTTCTACAGGTGCAGAGTTTATTGGCACCAGGGCGTTTGTGCCAGCCTTGATTCTGCTGCTATTTATTTCAGCCTGTGATGTGGTCAACATCTGCCCTCCCTATTAAGTTAGAGATGGGGGACGAGGCCAAAGCTGAGATGTTTGAGGTTCTGGACTACGATTCATCTCCTATAGAGACTGTGACTGTCCCTCTTCACGGGAGAAAATATTTCTTCACTCAAAGTGTAATTAAACTCTGGAATTCATTGCAAGAGAATGTGGTAAAAGCAGGTAGCTTAGAGGTTAAAAAAGGTTTGGATAATTTCCTAAAAGAAACGTCCATAAACCATTGTTAAGATTGGCATGGGAAAATCCACTGCTTATTTCTAGGATAAGTAGCCTAAACTCTTGCCAGGTACTTGTGACCTGGATTGGCCACTGTTGGAAACGGGATACTGGGCTTGGTTGACCTTTGGTCTGTCCCAGTATGGCAACGCTTATGTTCCTATGAGATGTTATTGTGAAGAATTGTGTGTCTGTCCCATTTATGTCCAAAAAATTGACACCATGTATCGGATTCAAAGTATACCTGGTTTTGACAGCTCACAGTTGCTTCATTACTCCTTGGTTGAATCGGCCCTCAAGTGGACCAGGAGCTCCAGGGACATTGCCTTGGCTCCCCCAGGCAGAGGTTACGCCCGGACACTGGATTTGTTTATGTTTAAGATGTATCAGGCCTCAATGCTTATCTCTCGTATATAATCATACCAGCTCTGCATGAGCTTGTAGTTGCGGTCCTTGGGTGCATAGTATGTGTGATTTGGCATATATTCTCCCTCAAGAGCAGGCTGAGTCACTTTGCCAGTTTTCCAAGAAGCAGAAACTTGTTGTAAATTTCTGTCCAGGAATGCTTTTGACAACTTTGACTAGCATCCAGGATCTCAGCTAAGAATGTAGTGATGCACAGACTCTTATGGCTGTGTGTATATGACTTGGACTCCAGAGCCCAGCAGAAAGCGGATGTTTCTTGCTGTGGAGATAATCTTTTTGGGGAAAAGATGGAAGAGGTTGCTGACCTGATTAAACAAAACCATACTGATATCATAGACACCCTCTCCCAGCAGACACCTCCTGCACCCTCCTCATCTAGGATGCTTTCTGGCAAGTCAAAGCAAGGTCCCTACTACTCTGAGGCATAGGTACACTCCTCACCCTGCTTAGTCTGTTCAGCCCCAGCACACCCATTCTCGTCAACAGTCTACACAGAAAACCCATCCGGTTCCCCAGTCAAAACAGAGGATGAGTTTTTGACTGGCCCCTGGAGAGCATAGCTGCTGTCAAAGTGACTGTTCCAGATGGCCTTCCAGTCATGGGAAGGCTTAGTTTTTTCCAAGACGGGTGGCCCCTTGTAACATACGATCAGTGGGTTCTTAAATAGTCCATCTTGGTTATGCACTGCATTGGCAAAAGAAACCACCAAATTTCCCAGTTCTCTACACAAAACAGTGTTTGTAGAGGGACTTCCCGCCCTTCTCAAGGCCCATGTGGTTGAACCCATTCCCGCCAGGGGAAGAAGGGGAAGGATTCTATTCTTGGTACTTCCTTGTGCCAAAGAAAATGTATTTGGGGGTGGGGTGCATCCCATCCTAGACATAAGGGCCCTGAACAAAAATTGCTCAAAGACAAGTTCAGGATGGTTTCCTTAGGCACATTTATCCCCACGATTGAGGAACAAGAGTGGCTGTGCTCTCTGGACTTCAAGGATGTTTATAATCCAATACTTCCAAGTCCCAGAAAGTATCTTTGATTTCAGGTGGTGACACATCACTTTCAGTACCACATTCTGCCATTTGGCCTCGCGTCGCCTCCCAGGGTGTTTTTAAAGTGTCTAGCGGTAGTCTCGTTGCTACGCATACTGGAAGTTTGTGTTTCCCTACTTGGACGATTGGTAGGTGAAGAGCACATCAAAGGAGGGTGCTCAGGAGTCCATGTGGACAACTGGTCGGGTGCTGGTGCTATTAAGGTTTATCCACTCCACCAAATCCCATCTACCACCAGTTCATAGGAGCCCTGCTGGAACCCGGTTAAGTAATTGGAATTCATAGGATCCCTGCTAGACACGGTTCAAGCATGAGCCTTTCTCCTTCCAGCACTAGCAGACACTCTGTTATTGCCATTGCCAAGTGGGTTTGCAGCAGCCAGAAGGTCTCGGCAGATGCTGAGGTTTTTAGGCCACATGGCCTCCACGGTGCATGTCACCCTCATAGCATGTCCCTGTATGAAATCTACCCAGTGGACCCTAGCTTTCCAGTGGTCTCAGACCAAGGGGAACCTAGCAGATGTCATACAAATCACCCCAGAGCTGGCTCAGTCCCTCCTCTAGTGGGTATTTCAGTCCAATTTGATCTTGGGACTACCTTTCCAAATTCTTCCACCCCAGAAGATATTGATAATCCAACCTAGTTTGTGGAGCTCGTTTAAACAGGCTTGGTCAACCCAGGATAGACAGCTTCATTTGGTCCTCCTGGAGCTCCGGGCAATTTGGAATGCTCTAAAGGCTTTCACAGATTGGCTGCTCAACCAAATTATGGTTGCAATGTATTATGTCAAACAAGTGGGGGGGGGGGGGGGTATGGGATCCTACCCTTCTGTGTTAGGAGGCCGTAAGGATGTGGAACTGATCTGTCCAGCATAGAAGAGTCCTCAGAGCCATATACCTTGTGGGGAAAGTGCAGCAGTCTGGCTGTCAGACTGAGCAGGGTAATACAACCTCATGAGTGGTCTCTCAGCATTGGCGTTGCCTGCAAGATTTTCCAAGCATGAGGGACTCAGCGTATCTCCTTGCCACTCATTACAATCACAAGGTTCTTCAGTACTGTTCCAGGCTCAGATCGCATGACAGACTAGTGTTGGATGCCTTCATTGGGGGACAGGTCTTCTGTACGCATATCCTCCCATCCCTCTAGCTGAAAAGACTTTTCTGAAACTCAAACAAGACCAGGGAACAATGATCCTGATTGCTCCGTATTGGCCCAAGCAGATATGGTTCTTGCGTCTTCTGGAATTATCCTCTGAAGAACCATGGAGATTGAACTGTCTTCTGACCTTCATAATGCAGAATGTGGGATCTGTTCTGCATCCCACTCACTGGTCTCTGACTCTCACAGCCTGGATGTTGAGGGTGTGGAATTTTCTTCCTTGAATGTCCCAGAGGGTGTCTCCAAGGTTTTGCTGGCTTACAATAAAGATTCTACTAAGAGATGTTATACTTTCAAATGGAGGAGCTTTGCTGTTTGGTGTGAGAGCAAGGCCCCAAATCCATTTTCTTGCCCTACACAGACCCTGCTTGAATACCTTCTACAAGTCTTAAGACCAGGTCTGTAAGGGTTAACTTCAGTGCAGTTAGTTCTCATTATATCGTGCAGAGGGTAAGCCCATCTCTGGACAGTCTCTAGTTTGATTCATGTGAGGTTTACTGTTAAAAAAAAAAGCCCCCAGACAAACTTCTGCCTGTGTCATGGTACCTCAATGTCATCCTTACCAAGCTGATGAAAGCTCCTTTCAAGCCAGTGGATTCCTGTCCTCTGAATTATTTGACCTGGAAGGTCTTGTTTTTGGTGACAGTTACTTCAGCTCGCAGGTTCAGTGAGCTTCAGGGTCTAGTAGGGGATCTGCCTTACACAAAATTTCATCATAACAGAGTAGTTCTCCACATCCACCCCAAGTTCCTTCTTAAGGTGGTGTTGGAGTTCCATCTTAACCAGTCAATCGTCCTGCCAACATTCTTTCCCAAACCTCATGCCCATCCTACTGAAAGCGCACTGCACACCTTGGACTGCATGCGAGCTTTGGCCTTTTATGTGGAGCGGACTAGGCCCTATAGATAGTCTACTCAACTTTTTGTTTCTTTTAATCCAAATAGGATGGGGTTAGCCATCAATAAATGCACTCTTTCTAATTGGCTGGCAGACTGCATTTCTTTTACTTACGTCCAGGCAGGGCTGACTGTAGAGGGTCATGTCAAGGTTATTATGACAGCCATGGCTGCATCTGTAGCCCACTTGAAATCAACTTCTGTTGAAGAGATTTTCAAGGCTGCAATGTGGTCTCCACACATTCATTACTGCCTTGAGCAGGATACCTGACACGACAGTTGCTTCAGTCACACAGTCCTGCAGAATTTGGGGTCTAGAATTCAACTCCACCCTTCTAGTCCTGTTCTGTTCTAGGCTGCATCCTCACAACCAGTATTTATATAGTTTCAGATTGACATTTTGGTCTCGGTTGCAAGTCCCTCTTGTTCTGTCACGTCCCTCACCTCGTTCGTGACTGCCTCGGCGGTTCCGTTGTGCCTTGCGCTCCGAGCGGGCCTCCTTTACCGCCGCTCCACTCCAGGAGGGAGGGACCGGGTGCCGGACTGTATGGCAGAGCTGCTGCTTCCGTGGTCTAGCGCTCGCTTCAGGCCGAGCCAGCGGAGTCTGCTCCGGAGCGCGTCTCGGGTTTGACGCGGGAGCGGTGGCGCCATCTTGGGGGCATCGGGCGCGGGAGGTCTGCCTCTGCCTCCTGTGACAGGGATTGGACCAGGGCCTTGAGCTCCGCCCCCGCTCTGGCGGCCAGCCAATCCCGGGATGCTCTCCCCAGCTGATTCTTGTTTTGTCCAAGGGTGGGGGCTATTTAGGAGCAGCTCTCTTCGTATTCAGTGCTTCGGCTTCTGCTTTGTTAGAGGAGCTGGTGCTTCAGTGTGACTTTCCTTCAGCTGTTCCGTCTGACCTGCCCAGAGACCTTTGCTTTGCACCTGACCACTGCTTGCTAGCCGCCTGCCCAGAGACCTTTGCTTTGAACCTGACCACTGCTCTGCTAGCCGCCTGCCCAGAGACCTTTGCTTTGAACCTGACTACTGCGTTGCCAGCTGCCTGCCCAGAGAATCCTGCCTTGAACCTGACTACTGCTTTGCTAGCCGCCTGCCAAGAGACTCTTGCTTTGAACCCGACCTCTGCTTTGTTAGCCGCCTGCCTAGAGACTCTTGCTTTGAACTCGACTACTGCTTTACTAGCTGCCGACCCAGAGACTGTGCCTTGCTCCCGACTCCTGCGAACTCAGCCGGTGCTACCCCGCGGTTCTAGAAGCCCTGTTGGCCGCCTGCACCTGGAGGCTCAACCTTCAGGGAACGGCGGTCGCCGCAGGTGAAGACTTGGGGTTGTTCGGCTGTCCTTTGGAGGACCGGTGTCTGCCGGTAGCCAACCCTCCAGCAGGACCCAAGGGCTCACAGATTTACATCCGGGACATGTTCTTATGTTGTTGTTTTTGGTGAAACTGAGAGCTAGGTATTCCCACATGTAAGACTATTATGACCTACTTGTCCTCAGAGAAGGCAAAGATACTTACCTGTGGCAGGTGTTATCCAAGGACAGTAGGCCAAATAGTCTTACATACCCTCTCACCTCCCCTAAGAGTTGATTCTAATATTAGCTATGATATGCAGAAGCATACTAGATGTTTTAGCACCTGTTAGAACAAGAACCTCTAAAAGACAAGCTTCGATGCCATGGTTCAGTGATGAACTAAGAAAACTCAAAACACTTTCCAGAAAACTTGAACGGACGTGGAAAAAAAAAAAGATGAACATACACTCAATACATGGAAACAACCGCACAGAAAATACAAATATGCAATAAGACAGTCCAAAAGGCTTTACTATAAAACTAAAATAGGCCCAGACTACAAAGACCTGAAGAAATTATTTCATCAATAAACTAACAGATACTAACTTACCTCAATCAATACCGATATGCCACCTGCTGTCAATCTTGCCATATACTTTAAGGAAAAATAACAAAATTGCGCAGTTCACTTCCTCAGCACAACTTAGACATGGATCACTTCATCACTTGCCTGGATCCAATTCTGAGAGAACAGCCAGTAGATCGTATCCTGTCTAACTTTGCTCCCTTCACCATTGATTCAGTTACCCAGGCGATTCATAGATTTTCCAATTCCTGTTGCAAACTGGATATTTGCCCTAATCACTTACTAAAATTCACACCTGACTGCTTTATTGCAGAGCTAACATCTCATCTAAACTACATGTTACCATGATCCCTGTGGATCATGGTAACATTTTACTCACTCCAATACCAAAGGACACCAAGAAAAAAAGCAATGATCTCACAAATTACCGCCCAATTGCGTCTATCCCACTTTTTGTTAAACTGATGGAGAGCATGGTGACCAAACAACTTAATGACTACCTGGATAAGTTTTCTGTATTACATGAATCACAATCAGGATTCCGCCCCCTTCATGGATCAGCAGTAAGCAATTCAATAGATATATTAGACTGGATTACCACAGATAATCTAGACATCCTATTCATCACAGAAACCTGGTTCCACAGCCCTACAGACCCCGCCATCTTAGAGACATGCCCACCAGAATACAAAATCACCCACTGGCCAAGACGTGGAAAAAGAGGAGGCGGAATAGCCATCATCTACAAATCCGAGTTCACCATTACAACCACTGGTGAATCCACCTTACCACAACTTGAAATTGCCTCTACAAAAATTAATCATCCAAACCTACTAGGACACCTTAACGCTATTCTATTCTACAGGCCACCAGGAAAATGGCAAGACGCCCAAACACAACTTATGGACTTCATCTCAAACACATGTGTCTCTGCCTCAAACATCCTCATAATAGGAGATATCAACCTACACCTTGAGGACGACACCTCAACAGGCACATGAGAATGCAAAGACTTTTTAAAACTTTGGGATCTACACGCACCTAACACTCAACCAACACACAGAAAAGGACACTCACTAGACATCATCACACACAAATTCGACCCAGACTCAACCATCCTACTCACTGGCACAAGATGGACACCCACACCATGGTCAGACCACCACAAAGCACATGTCTCCCTTCACTGGCGAAAAACACACAGAAACGCAATCAACAAACATGAGCGAACAACATACACCACGAGAGGAAAAATAGACCCCACAACATTTTGGCAGCAGATATACCAAAACGAATGGTCAACAAATGCAGACACCATCCAATTCCTCCAAGAATGGGACGATATATGTAAAACAACATTAGACAAAATCGCCCCTATCCAAACCAGAACATCACATAAGAAAAAATCAAATCCATGGTTCACTGAAGAACTGAAAAAACTCAAAACACAAGTCAGGAAACTAGAATGCGCATGGAACAAAAAGAAGGATGAACAAACACTAAATGCCTGGAAACTACTTTGGAGGAAATACAAATACACCATAAAACAGACTAAAAGACTACACTACAAAGAAATGATTGGACCAAACTACAAAGACACACACAAACTCTTCGACCTTGTGAACAAATTACTAGACACCACACCAGTTACTAACAACAGCAAAGACACACCAAGTGTTGACAACCTTGCGAAATACTTCAAAGAGAAAATTATACAACTACAACTTAAAATACCCACCAGCCCTACAGAATACGCCACACTACTAGACTGTCTAGACCCAGTAGACGGAATATACCCAGCAGACAGAACCTGGACGGAATTCGAACTACTATCAGAAGACCTCATCTCTGAAACACTCAAAAGATTCGCCAAATCCTACTGCAAACTAGACATATGCCCAAACAACCTCATCAAATCAGCCCCTCAACAATTCTTAACAGACCTAACGAACCATATAAACTCCGTGCTGCAAAACGGACTCTTCCCAAAAGAAAAAGGAAAAATTTTACTTACCCCAATTCCCAAAGACACAAAGAAAAACGCAAGTGAAATAACTAATTACAGACCAATAGCATTCATACCACTAATAACCAAAATAACCGAAGGGTTGGTAACAAAACAACTCACAAAATATCTAGACAAGTTCTCGATACTGCATGATGCCCAATCAGGATTCCAATCGAATCACAGCACTGAAACAATACTAACTACACTAATGACTAAATTTAAACAAATGATTGCAACCGGCAACAATATACTCCTACAATTCGACATGTCAAGTGCCTACTACACATACTCGAATATTTTGGCATCGGAGGCAATGTCCTAAACTGGTTCAAGGGGTTCCTAACCTTACGCTCATACCAGGTCACATCAAATTCATCTACATTCGCAGCATGGAAACCAGAATGTGGAGTACCGCAAGGATCACCCCTCTCACCAACCGTTTTCAACATAATGATGATACCCTTGGCAAAACTTCTTTCGAGCCATAACCTTAACCCATACATATACGCCGACGACGTAACAATATATATTCCTTTCAAACAAGATATTAAAGAAATCCTTAATGAAATCAACCAAAGCTTACACATCATGAACACCTGGGCAGATGCATTCCGATTGAAACTGAATGCAGAAAAAACTCAATGCCTGATACTTACCTCCCAATACAACACGAATGAATTCACCGCTATAAACACACCAAAACTAAATCTCCCTATTTCAGAAACTTTAAAAATCCTTGGAGTCACTATTGACCGCCACCTAACACTCGAAACTCACGCAAACAACACAACCAAAAAGATGTTTTACAGCATGTGGAAACTGAAAATAATAAGACCATTCTTCCCAAGATCCATCTTTCGCAGCCTAGTGCAATCACTCATACTCAGCCATCTGGATTACTGCAACTCACTATACGCAGGTTGTAAAGAGCAAATACTGAGAAAACTTCAAACAGCCCAGAACACAGCAGCCAGACTTATCTTCGGGAAACCAAAATACGAAAGTGCGGAACCCTTATGAGAGAAGCTACACTGGCTCCCACTCAAGGAACACATCACTTTTAAAGTATGCACACTAGTCCACAAAATCATTCATGGCAAGCCCCAGCCTAAAGTCAGACATGTAGGCTGGGGTTGCCATGAATGATTTTGTGGACTAGTGTGCATACTTTAAAAGTGATGTGTTCCTTGAGTGGGAGCCAGTATAGCTTCTCTCATAAGGACCGAGCTACACCTGCCACTCTGTGTAGGTCATAAGAACATAAGAGTAGCCATACTGCGTCAGACCAATGATCCATCTAGCTCAGTATCCTGTTTTCCAAACAGTGGCCAAGCCAGGTCACAAGTACCTGGCAGAAATCCAAATCGTGGCAACACTCCATACTACAAATTCCAGGGCAAGCAGATGCTTCCCATGGCTGTCTAAATAGCAGACTATGGACTTTTCCCCCAGGAATTTGTTCAAACCTTTTTTTATACCCAGATACGCTAACCGCTGTTACCACCTCCTCTGGCAAAGAATTCCAGAGCTTAAAAAATATTTCCTCCTTTTTGTTTTGAACAAACAGAGAAGGTATACAAGCATACATAGAAAGTACACAAACAAAAAAAAGCAACACTGGGCCTTCAAGACTGAGACAACAGGAGTATTTTATTTTTAAATGACCCGACACGGGCCGTGTTTCGGCGTAAAACAACACCTGCCTCAGGGGTCAGAGTTTTGTCACAAGGTGTATAAATAGTTTATGCGTACAATACTTCTGAGAATAGATGAATAAAACCTTTCAAGTCAAGCGTTCCTGTCAATAAAGACAGTCGCGATGCAGAAAGTGAACTCCTGTATTGGTCTTGTCTCAAAATTCTTATGTGCCATTATTACCCATAAGGGTTCAATATGGCTAACAAAGAAAACAGGGAAACCCTGTGAAATAACAAAGCAAATTCAAGATACAATCAAAATAAAAAATCTTACCAGTCCATAGACCAAAACCTCACCATTGAATAGAGCACAGTTACCCTAAATATTTCTTTAAAAAAAAGTTTTAAAAAGTGTTTTATAAAAACTGTATAATTTTGAGTTGTCCTTAATAAAAAAGAAAGATAGAATTCCAAAGCAGTGGTGCCTGATTAAAAAAAAAACCCTACTTGTTCTTTAATCTACTCGAACTGAGAAAATATAGTTGACAACTATCTCAAAGACCTCAGTTCCTGTTAGTCTTCTGTATCCAATTTAACAAATATACTGGAGCAGTCCCTTGAAATATCTTTAAAATCAATATGCATAGCTTAAAATGGACACGTGCCTCTACTGACAGCCCATGGAGGTCGCACAGTAAGGGATAAACTTTCACTTTTGTGTGCTGAAAAAATCAAGTGAGCTTCAGTATTCTGTACTTTGAATCTCTTTCAAAAAAATTCTTCTGGCAACCTGATTAAATACTGTTACAATAATCAGTGGTTGACAGAATGACCTGAACATGTATACCTTGGAGGAAAGGAGAAACAGGGGTGACAATAAGCCTAAATGTACGCATTATTTCTAATTTTCCTAAGGTTTTTCATCTGAAGGAAGGACTTAATTAAAAAGTTCACATGGAACTTCAGAGTTAATGACCCAGATAAAATAACTCTCTTAAGATTTTTATATTTTTCTCAAAAATGAAATGTTGACCACTTGGTTTTAACAAACTATCGTTCCGTATCTCATTAGATTGACCTATAAGTAAAAACTGCGAACGTTTGATCTTATCTTTTCCAGCTGTTAATGATATTAGATACAAGAAATTCCATTTAAGATCATATATTATGCGGTTGCGCTATGGAACACACACTGCCTTTGTCTATCCGTCAGAGTTCATCATATAGTGTTTTTAGGAAGAGTCTGAAAACATGGCTTTTTGATGATAATTTAAACTAGATTATATTAGTATTTTTCTGTTTTGTGTTGTATATGCTTTTTGTATTGTATTTTTGTGTAATATTGTGACCCGCACTGAACCTGATGTTTTCAGTGATTTTGTGAGATAAAGAAAATAAAACATTAAAATAAGTAAAAACTTGTTTTTATCCTTATTGAGTTTTAAAGAGTAGGTGTTAATCTAATTTTCCAAAAGTGACAGTCTTTCACTCAAGTAGCAGCTAAATCTGATGTTTGAGCAATTGGAAGAAGAATCGTTATATCATCAGAATAACTATAAACCTTAAACCCAGCTAAGTCCATTATATGGCTAATGAAGACATCAAAATATTGAATATTGTAGGCAATCAAGGGGAACCTTGCGGAACCCTACAGCCAGCCTTCCATATTTCAGATAGATTCTTCTTAAATGTCACATTATAGGTCCTTGAAGTAAGAAAACCCTTAAACTAAGACAGTACATTACCATCTATACCAAAACTATCTAAAATATTTCAGATCAGCTGATGTTCCACAAGGTCGACTGCACTTGATAAATGTAAAATAATAGCTCTTTGGCCTTTACCTAAAAGCATTCTTCCTTCTGCTATTAATGCAGCCAGAACCTCTTCTGTGCTGAAAATTTTACGGAAGCCAGACTACGAATCATGGAGTAAGTCAAATTTGTCCAGAAAACAGGTTAATTGTTTTGTCAGTAATCCCTCCAGCATCTTAACAAACAGGGGGATTGATGCCACTGGGTGATAATTAGTAATATCATCTGAACTAAGACTAGTGCTCTTGACAATTGGATTGAGAACTATATTGCTATAATTAGTTTGAAAACTGCCATGAGCTAACTGATGGTTAATGCATATCAGCAGTGATGATAAAAATGATTCTGAAGCTGCCTTCATTAGGTAGGGTGGGCAGACATCCAGAGAGCAATAAGATGAAACATACTGACAAAGCAACGAACACATATAAATTCAAAATCACTCAACACTCTGCCTACAGGAATTGAGTTAGTACTAGCTGATGTGACTTCAAAAAAACCTGCTTTTAGAAGGGGCTGTTGGGATTTACATATTATATATTTGCCCCTTAAGTGATTGCGGCTCTCACACAACCCTCTTTTTTTTTCCTGAGAGTCTGCAATATATGAGGAGGCATCCGTGTTGCCATGTAACTTCCTTACCCTCCCTGTGCTCTGTCTGAAAGGGGAAAGCCTATAGGGTCAGATACCACCTTATCTGGCAAGAATTATGGTTTTTCATACTACTACTGTAATGACTACCTCTACTTCTAATCAAGTCCTATCAAATAGTTTATGGATTCCACTGCCCACTTAACTGCTAGGCATTCTTTTCCTGTAGTGGCATAATGTCTCTCATGAGACAATAATATTCTACTCAGCTACAGGACATTATGTTCCTCTCTCCTAAATTCTTGGGATAGAACAGCCCCCAAACCTTTATCTGACACATCAGTTTGTAACAAAAAGAGACTCTGTCTTCTCCTTTCATGGAGAGCAAAGAGTAACAGCTGGCTCCAGTATATGTAATTCCCATTTAAGCCTTGTCACAACTTGGCCTTCAAAGTTTTGTTAGTGTTCTGCCATGCAGTTGGATTGGGGGTGATATGTGGAGGTAGACACATATTTAGTATGAAAAGTTTCCCAAACCTTTTTTAGGGTTTCTGATTTAAAATTGTTCTTTTGATCTGTGAAGATATCTTTTGAGAAACTAATTTCACAAAATACTAACTCTCTCGCAATCTCCTTGGCTGACATATTGCAGAGAGGAACTGCCCTTGGGAATCTAGTTGCATGGTCCATGATAACTAAAATGTATATAAGCCCCCTGTTTTTTTTTTTAATAAGGGGTCCTGTTCACACTTTTGTTAGCTATTTTTATCTTACTTTGGATTTGGGATGGGGAGCTGTAGACCCTTCTACAGAGTAAACACCTTGTGGAGGAGTAGCCTAGTGGTTAGTGCAGCGGACTTTGATCCTGGGGAACTGGGTTTAATTCCCACTGTAGCTCCTTGTGACTATGGACAGGTCATTTACCTCCATTGCCCCAGGTACAAATAAGTACCTGTATATAATATGTAAACCACTTTGATTGTAGTTGCAAAAACCACAGAAAGTCCCATTCTCTTTCCCTTTATGAGCCACACCCAGATTTCCCTTGGAAGAATGAATAGAAACTGTTCTAATATTATCTCTTCTACTATCTGATTTATTGTCTTGCCTTCAGGCTCTAACAATTTACAGACCATATCATTTAGTCTCTGTGCCAGGGCTCAGTGTTTTTTCCTTTATACTATTATGGTTTCACAAAATATTCTTCTGTAAAAATCTTTGAACTCCAGCTAGTCTTGATAGCTGTTTTCATGGACATAAAATCTTTTGCCTGGACTGGGGTTCAGGCTTGATAAGCAGCCAAGGCCTCCCCCATTAACAGCTGGCCAATGTTAACAGCCCATTGTTCCTTTGGCAACCCCACAGCTATGGCAGTGTGCTGAAAAGTAACTAAAAAGTCATCTATATTAGTCTTTCCCCCCAATTTCCCCAAGGGAAAAAAAAAGGTCCAAAATTGGTCATTCCTACAGCCTTTGCTATGGTTCCCAAGTTCAAAGGGCTAGGGCTCTCTGCAACAATTCCCCAGTGGTTTTGTAAAAGCTGTTACAAAGGCCACTGCTGCTCCTTTGTGGCCTCCACCATATATCCTATGTCATTTTTGAGAACCTTCCTGTTGCTTCTGGAACTGTACAGCCATCCATTGTAACACCACCTTGAGCTCCTTCTCTAACAGTCCTGTAACCAACCCAAACATAACCCAGCGCTGTCCCTTTGATGCCTTCCTTGGTTCTGCAGTACCCTTCACTCCACCAACCCTTTTTTTTTGTTTTTTTCCCCTCCTTCCTCACCACCCCAGTAGCAAATTCACATACTAAGTACTCTTACCTGGTGGAGCTGCTGACAGTCACTTTTCAAAGGTTGGCAGGGGTCTCCCTCTTTTGGTCAATCACACTTGACATTCAGTTAATCCCATTTTTGCCTCTGAGCAGCACTGATCCCTGCATCCAAATATCCACACACTGCTTTGACTAAGTTCAATCCAAGGCTGTAAACAGGTTTTCCAGGTTTGCTTTTTTATTTTCTCTTGCTCCAAAAATCAAAAACAAGTGCTTCAAACCTCCCAACATTTGTAATTCACTGATTTTTCAGCCAAAGGAATTGACTGTCATCTCCTTCTCTTTGCCTGTAAGATGCTGTAAATCTGCTCTCAGCAAAGGGGTAGGAGACAACATCCTCCTCTTACTGACTTGCCACTAGGGTCTTCCTAGCTTAGAACCTGCATTTTAGAGGGGGCTGTTGGAATTTCTTCATTACAGTGTACATATATCGACGAAAGTGTCAGGGTGCCTAAGCACTATTCTGCAAATACCTGCTTAAGTCACATATCATGTATTTGCAGGGGTGAGTATGTCCACATGGGCAGAGCATGGATGGGGTTCCCACATGTGGGTAATTTACAGAATGCTGTAAGTTACACCCATCCCTGCTGAAATTTAAGTGCCCAAACCTAATGCCAGCTCTTTGGCTGGTGTAACTGTGGCACCTAAATGTTAGGTGTGCCTATACTGGCCTACGCTAATATTGTATAACAGAACCATGGGTTGGCACTAAGTTTCACTGTATATAAGAACATTAAGTTGCCCTGCTGGGTCAGACCAGGGATCCATCTAGCTTATTATCCTGTTTGCAGCAGTGGTCAGTTTAGATAACAAGTACCTGGCAGAGTCCCCAAAAGTATCAAATTCTATGCTACTTAACTTTAACTTATAGGTAATCTTTACTTTTCATTCACTAAGTTTAATTCTAGGGTTTACAATTAAAGAAAATTACTCATACATAGGCATCATGGTGCAATCAGTAGGTCGCTTGCCTACTGCACCCATGACCCAAGTTTGAATACTGCACTGAGGTTTCTGTCCGGTAGCTGGTCTCTGGCAAACCCAGCCGTCCTTCTGTTTTTAGTTGGTGAATCAATACCTAGCCTTTGCCGGGGTAAAGAAGAGTGAGGAAGGCAGTGACAAACCACCCCGCTAACAGTCTGTCAAAAAGCTGGCATGCAATTGACAGCCCTCATAAGTCATCCCTGGTAGTGCACAAATGCTTTCACATAAGTTTGCACCTACTCCAAGGCAGGTGCAACTATGTACATGTAGTCTGTGTATGCACATATTTTATAAAGTAAGCATGTAGATTGCAACTCCACCTAGCTCCAAGCAAACTACTCCCTCAGAAACACACATATAGGACTAGGTTCTATATATGGCGCTGAAAAAAGTGTGTTCTATAAGCCGCGCTTATGCCCAGGAATTATGCCTCACTTTAGGCGCAGCCATTTTCAACTGAAATGTGGTGCAAACGTATGCACCAACTTTAGATGTGTATCCCCATTATTCTAAAACAAAGCGGGTTAATTTTAGGAATGCCCCCATTCTGTTCATGCCGTTTTTCAAATTGCTGTACAATTCAATTAAATTGGTGTCAGTAATTGTTAAAAAGTTGCAATTTTTGCTTACTTTTACAGAATTAGGGCGTTATCACTTAAAATAGGTACTATTAGCATGCCTGCTTTTTGTATCTATCTATCTATCTATCTATCTGTCTGTCTGTCTGTCTATCTATCTACACACCTAGCTACCTTCATAGTTTTTAACAGCCATTTTCCACATGTGAAGCATACTTAGCACATGGCAATTTATATGATTATTAACTTGAGCTGCTTTTAAAACTGACTGCCTTTTTTCTCTGAAAGTAAATGTTTTCACTTACAAACTATTATTATTATTTTGCGAGGCTGAAGATGAGGAAGGTTATCGTAAATTGATTGACCAGAAGAAAGACAGACGTCTTGCCTATCTGCTGCAACAGACTGATGAGTACGTGGCTAATTTGACCAGTCTGGTATGGGAACACAAGCAAGCCCAAGCAGCAAAAGAGAAAAAGAAAAGACGAAGGCGAAAGAAGGTAGGTACAGAGTTGCCATTAGTATTTATCTTAAGAGTTTCAGGACGTGATGAAATGGTGCATTTTAACATAGAATAGAACTAGAAGCAAATGAAGAGCGTATTTGATTGCTTTAATTGATCTTTGTTGATGCGCTTGATGAATCTTCCACAAAACATTGTGTGTTTTGGCAAAAATTCATTAACATTGATATAAAACAATTTACATTAAAGAACCTTAATGTATATCTTTTGGGCTAGAACAGTAGTTCTCAACCTGGCCCAGCAAAACACTGGACAGTCAATTTGTCAGTGTATCTACATGAATATTATTATTATTAGCATTTGTATAGCGCTAACAGACGCACACAGTGCTGAACACCTGACACAAAGAGACAGTCCCTGCTATAAAGAGCTTACAATCTAAATAATGCATGAGAGATTTGCATACACTGCTTATAAAGAACAAAAGCACAGCTGGGCCTTCAAGACTGAGACAACAGGAGCCCTTTATTGAGATCAGACCCGACATGGGCCGTGTTTCAGCATTAACAACGCCGGCCTCAGGGGTCTAGGTCTAGTATCAAAATACACAAGTAGGGAATTCAATTCCCCACCAGAGGAAATTAAAAATGTTCTGTAAAACACCACCAGTCTCTAAAGCCCGTCCAAGTAGTTTGCAGAACTCCTGTAGAGCACCGTCATGTGTGTATATGTATTTGACAGTTGTTTGCAAATGTATGTGTGTGTATATGTATGTACTTTTGTTTGCAAAGGTTTAGGCACTAGTGGTCAATCTGAATTAATAAATCCCCCAAATGAACAGAATCTGACACCATATTTACATGGTACAAAGTCAAACATGGTACACAGGGAGTACAGGCTGACCACAGACTAAAACAACTCGGGAGATGTTGATAAAAACTCTTTATTAGTTGCTCAAGGGACTCGACACGGCCTGTGTTTCGACACACCAAGGCGTCTGCTTCAGGGGTTACAAATTGTATTCACAGAATGTGCACGTTAAACAGAAATGCAACCAAATGTGAAAACTTTAAGATTTATACCAGGTTTCTTTCACATTCTAGCTCGGTGGAGAAAAAATCCTTCAGCATGACGGCAGGAAAAAAACTGTCGGGTCCTTTGAGCAACTAATAAAGAGTTTTTATCATCATCATCTCCCGAGTTGGTTTAGTCTGTGGTCAGCCTCTACTCCTTGTGTATTGTGTGGACTCATCGTAGAGGTTTTTCCTGTTTTGCTGTTCCTGTTCCTGATTTACAAAGTCAAACATAACATCTTTCTGCAAATTTTAATACATAATTACTATTTATTTGCAGGTATTTGTGCTTTTTTTTACAGATTCAAAATAAGAAAACAGTGATTATAGCGTGTACAAAATTTTGCAGGGAGAAATATGACAAGGGGCAGACCCTGACACTGCAGAAAACAAAATTAAATATGTCAATATAATGACTATAATAAAAGGACACAACGGCATCAGATATTTATGTAAAAAGTAGGGCTGGTCATTGATTAAAAGTTTTAATTGCATGATTAATCACATAAAGCAGCCCCCTCACATTTCCTCCTGTACAGTGCAATATATAGACAGATGTAAATTCTCAAAACTGATATATTTCAATTACTAAACTACAAATAAAATAATTTCTCTCACCTTTATTGTCTGGTGATTTTTATCTTATGAATTATCTTGTTCACTGTCTCTGTTTCCCTGGACCAACTGTCTGTTCACCATTTTGGGTTTTTTTTTTCTTCCTGCTCTATATCTATCTTTCACATTCAACTTTCTTCCATTTTTCTTTCTCCTCAAATCTGTCTAGTTTCCATCTCTTTGCTTCCCTCCATGGACACTATCTCCTTCTGTCTCTCTTCTCTCCTCGTTCCTTTCTGTCCACAAGCACCATGTTCTCCCATCTCCTCTCCTCCCTTCCATGAGTACAGTCTCCTCCCTTCTCTCTCCCCTCCCTTCCATGGCAACATCTCTTTTTTTCCCTCCATCTCGTCACCATTTCTCCTCTCCTCTCTCCCTCCCCTTCATGGGCACCATCTCTTCCTTTCCCTTTCCCCTCCCCTCCATGGGTACCATCTCTTCTTTTCCCTCCATCCCAAGGGTACCATTTTTCCCCTCCTCTCCAGTCTATGAGCACCATCTCACTTCTTTGTTTTTTCCATCCCCTGCATCTAGCGGCATCTATCCCCCTGAAACACCATCCTCCCCCCCCACTCTCCGCTTCTATTCCTCTGAAGCACCTCCCCCCCCGTCGGTTCGTAACTAACCCTCTGAAGCACCCCCCCCCCACAGTCCATATCTATCCCTTCCTGCTCTCTTCCCCACCCCCACACGATGCACATCTCTTTCTCTCACTCCTCAAATTACCTCTACCTGCTCTTCTCATGCCTCTGACCTTGCCTTTAACATTGAAGGCAGGCTGCTTCTCTCATCCGCCCAAGCCTCTCTCCATAGCTCCCACCTGAAAACAGGAAGCTCTGTTAGAAGAGGCAGGACGGTTACGGAGAGAGGCTTGGGTGGATGAGAGAAGCAGCCTGCCTTCACCGTTAAAGGCAAGCTTAGAGGAATGAGAGGAGCAGGTAGAGGCAGCGGAGGAGTAAGAGAATGTGGGCTTGTGCCTCTATGGTCACGTCTGGGCCGCGGGTGCACGGCCCTTCTTCATTCTTCCACTTGTCCACCAGCAGCTGCCTCTTCCTAGCAGGGCCGACCCGGCAGCCAGTACCTGCAGTTCTGGTGAGGCTCAGTTTTTTTTTTCACTGCTTGATGCTTGCGGGTGGGCAAGTGAGCCCTGCAGTTAGCGTGTGTTAACATTTTTAGCGCACATTAACCATTTAACGCGTTAATCGCGTTATTAGCGCATTAGATGTACAGCCCTAGTAAAAATCTATAAGATCTTATAGCGCACAGCTATTCCAGATCAAAGCTTAAATCAGTTCTTCTATTGCCATTGTGCTCCACCTTTCTGTAACAAAATTTTTATTAGACACTGCATACATTTCTTCAAAACGGAAAGAAAACCGGCGACTAATGAGCTTGAATGTGCTTCCCGCACTTTGTGCTAGCAACATGGACAAAACGGAACAGTAAGAATTGGCCAGACAGTCCTCTAGAATTTATTTGAGATTTAGAA
Source organism: Microcaecilia unicolor (assembly GCF_901765095.1). Lineage (NCBI taxonomy): Eukaryota > Metazoa > Chordata > Amphibia > Gymnophiona > Siphonopidae > Microcaecilia > Microcaecilia unicolor. The sequence goes on along the minus strand of NC_044032.1, from coordinate 238,330,804 downwards.
CCCAACTTCATTTCCCCTATGCTTTGCTCATTCAGTTCCAGGAGGCCTTATTAAAAAAAAATAAAAAAAAAGAGAGAGAGAAGTGACCTGTTGCCACCCCCAAAAATTTGATGTCTGCCTGTTGCAGTGCTATTTCTTGTATTATCCTCTTTTTTTTTTTTCCTGTTGAAGGCAGCCGGTAACTAGGGAAATCCCATATGTGATTAATCTTGGAGAAAACAGTTACTTACCTATAGCAGGTGTTCTCTGAGGACAGCAGGTTTTGAATCCTTACAACTCTTTCACCTCCTGAAGGAATTGTGTTCCTCAAGCTACTAATGGGCTAAGGAGTTCCTGCTAGACAAAGGCAGGTGGGGTTGGCTTGCATGTTTAATTAGCCTTCCTGAAGGCTTCTGAAAAAGTTGCTGGGGTACTGCTTCCAGCTCTGGGCTCTGTTGGTGACATCACTCTTATGTGAAGATTAAAATCCTGCTGTCTTCAGAGAGCACCTGCTACAGGTAAATAACTTTATCTGGTGTACCCATGAATTTTGTGAACAGTATGAAAATGTACATATCACCCCCTACCCTGAATGTTTGAAGATGTAGGATTTATCTTCTGAAGAAAAGCAGGATAATATCTGCCTATGTGGAGTATGATAGAATGTTTGCTCTGACATGGAGCTCCGTGACCAATTTGCTTGTAATCAACCCTAACAGAATTCTTCAAGATAGGCGAAAGATCCATTGACCCTACTTTTCTTAAATAAAAATTAAAACGGAAGTTGCTCTAGATGATTTCAGTAGAATTCTATTGTTACCTACACACTTGAAGGGCAATACTATATCTGGGCACCTGCAAATGTATATAATAATAATAAGTGTGCATAAGTGTACACTTGCCCAAAAAAATGCCAGCAGGGCACATAATCGCTATTCTGTAATGGCATGCACAAGTCTTATAGCATGTAAATGCAAGTAGAGAGATTAAATGGATGGAGGATGGGAGGGGTTGTCCCACTTGGGTGTATCATTTACAGAATGCTGTCAGTTATGAGTGTCACTGTCTCATTCATGCGACTGCTGATATGTTAGATGTATGGCTTGAATACCTTCTGCACTTGTCTGAGTCTGGTCTCAAGACCAACTCTGTAAGGGTTCACCTTAGCGCAATCAGTGCATATCATTACCGTGTGGAAGGTAAGCCGATCTCGGGACAGCCTTTAGTTGTTCGCTTCATGAGAGGTTTGCTTTTGTCAAAGCCCCCCATCAAACCTCCTACAGTGTCATGGGATCTCAATGTTGTTCTCACCCAGCTGATGAAACCTCCTTTTGAGCCACTGAACTCCTGCCATCTGAAGTACTTGACCTGGAAGGTCATTTTCTTGGTGGCAGTTACTTCAGCTCGTAGAGTCAGTGAGCTACAGGCCCTGGTAGCCCAGGCCCCTTACACCAAGTTTCATCATAATAGAGTAGTCCTCTGCACTCACCCTAAGTTCTTGCCGAAGGTAGTGTCGGAGTTCCATCTGAACCAGTCAGTTGTCTTGCCAACATTTTTTCCCCGTCCTCATTCCTGCCCTGCTGAACGTCAGCTGCACACATTGGACTGCAAAAGAGCATTGGCCTTCTATCTGGAGCGGACACAGCCCAACAGACAGTCCGCCCAATTGTTTGTTTCTTTTGATCCCAACTGGAGGAGAGTGGCTGTGGGGAAACGCACCATATCCAATTGGCTAGCAGATTGCATTTCCTTCACTTACGCCCAGGCTGGGCTGGCTCTTGAGGGTCATGTCACGGCTCACAATGTCAGAGCCATGGCTGCGTCAGTGACCCACTTGAAGTCAGCCACTATTGAAGAGATCTGCAAAGCTGCGACGTGGTCATCTGTCCACACATTCACATCTCATTACTGCCTGCAGCAGGATACCTGACGCGACAGTCAGTTCGGGCAGTCAGTGCTTCAGAATCTGTTCGGGGTTTAGAATCCAACTCCACCCCCCTAGGCCCATGTTTTATTCTGTTCCAGGCTACACTCTGTTAGTTGGATAAGTTGTTAGGTCAATCTCAGTTATGTCCTCACCGTTGCGAGGCCCAATTGACCATGTTTGTTGTTTTGAGTGAGCCTGGGGGCTAGGGATACCCCATCAGTGAGAACAAGCAGCCTGCTTGGCCTCGGAGAAAGCGAATGCTACATACCTGTAGAAGGTATTCTCCGAGGACAGCAGGCTGTTCTCACAAACCCGCCCGCCTCCCCTTTGGAGTTGTGTCTTCCCTTGTCTTTGTCTTGCTACATACGGGACTGACGAACACGAGCTGGTTCGGGCGGGAAGACGGCCGTGCATGCGCAGTGCACATGGGCACGCGAGGACTAGCAAAGGCCTTTGCTAGTGAAGTTTTCCGATTGGAGGGGCTGCCGTGGACGTCACCCATCAGTGAGAACAATCAGCCTGCTGTCCTTGGAGAATACCTTCTACAGGTATTTAGCATTCGCTTTCACCAAAGGTGGCCTCTCATAACCTCCGAACGGTGGGTTCTTCAAATAGTCCGGTTAGGATATACCCTCAATCTGGAATCCAGAACTCCAAATTTCCCACCGGGAGCTCATTCTTACAGCTTCCAACACAAGCAGGTACTTGCAGAGGAACTCTCTACCCTTCTAAAAGTCCATACAGTCGAACCCGTTCCATCAGGGGAAGAAGGGCTGGTATTCTATTCCAGGTACTTCCTTGTGCAAAAGAAAACAGGGGGGGATGCGTCCCATCCTAGACCTAAGGGCCCTGAACAAATTTCTAGTCCGAGAAAAGTTCTGTCTGGTTTCCCTCGGTACCCTTCTTCTCATGATTCAGGAGAACGATTGGCTATGCTCTCTGGACTTAAAGGATGTGTACACACTCAACTCGATACTTCCAGCTCACAGGAAGTATCTTCGATTTCGGCTGGGAACACAGCACTTTCAGTACCATGTACTGCCCTTTGGCCTGGAATCTGCGCCCAGAGTGTTTACAAAATGTCTAGCAGTAGTCACAGCGTCGCTACGCAGACTGGGAGTGCATGTGTTTCCTTATCTCGACAATTGACTAGTAAAGAGCACCTTGGAGGACAGTGCTCTGGAGTCCATGCGAATGACTGTTCAGATGCTAGGGCTACTGTGGTTCGTAATAAATTACAAGTCCCATCTCACCCCTGTCCAAAAATTGGAATTCATTGGAGCACTGTTGTAGACGAAAACAGCTCAGGCTTATCTTTCCGAGTCAAGGGCAGACAACCTCCTGTCTCTGGTGTCCACAGTTCGAGCGTCTCAGCAGATCACAGCTCGGCAGATGTTGAGACTTCTGGGCCACATGGCCTTCACAGTTCATGTAACTCCCATGGCACGTCTACATATGAGATGAGCTCAATGGACCCTAGCTTCCCAGTGGTATCAAGCTGTGGGGGATCTGGATGATATGATCCAACTGTCCACCGGTTTTTGAAATTCTCTTCAGTGGTGGATAATCCGGTCCAATTTTGACCATGGGATGGCCATTCCAAATTCCTCAGCCAGAAAAAGTGCTGACGATGGATGCATCCCTCCTAGGGTGGGGAGCTCATGTAGAAGGGCTTCACACTCAAGGACGTTGGTCCCTCCAGGAAACAGGTCTTCAGATCAACCTCATGGAAATACAAGCAATCTGGAATGCTCTAGAGGCTTTCAGAGATCGGCTGTCCTATCAAATCATATTGATTCAGATAGACAATTAGGTTGCGATGTATTACACCAACAAGCAGGGGGCACCGGATCTCACCCTCTGTGTAAGGAAGCTGTTCAGATGTGGCTTTGAGCACACCGTCACGACATGTATCTCCAAGCCACTTATCTGGCAGGTGTAAACAGTCTGGCTGAGCAAGGTAATGCAACCTCACAAGTGGTCACTGAACATGGCCGTAGCCCGCAAGATCTTCCGAGAGTGGGACACCCCTTCGGTGGATCTTTTTGCCACTCAGATCAATCACAAAGGTCCCTCAGTTCTGTTCCAGGCTTCAGGCCCACGACAGACTAGCATCAGATGCCTTTGTCCTTCATTGGGGAACAGGCCTTCTTTATGTGTATCCTCCCATACCTCTAGTAGGGAAGACTTTGCTGAAACTCAAGCAAGACCGTGGAACCATGATCCTGATTGCACCCTTCTGGCCGCATCAGATTTGGTTCCCTCTTCTTCTGGAGTTGTCCTCCGAGGAACTGTGGAGATTGGAGTGTTTTCCAACTCTCATCACTCAGAACGAGGGGTCACTTCTACATCTCAACCTCCGGTCTCTGGCTCTCACTGCCTGGATGTTGAGAGCTTAGAATTTGCCTCCTTGGGTCTTTCAGAGAGTGTCTTTTGAATCTTGCTTGCTTCCAGGAAAGATTCCATGGTGTTACTCTTTCAAATGGAGGGGGTTTGCTGTCTAGTGTGACAGCAAGGCCCTAGATCCTCTCTCTTGTCCTACACAGACCCTGCTTGAATACCTTCTACACTTGTCAGAGTCTGGTCTCAAGACCAACTCCGTAAGGATTCACCTCAGTGCAATTAGTGCTTATCATTTGGCGTGTAGAGGGTTAGCCTATCTCTGGACAGCCTTTAGTTGTTTGCTTCATGAGAGGTTTGCTTTTGTCAAAGCCCCCTGTCAAACCTCCACCAGTGTCATGGAATCTCAACGTCGTTCTCACCCAGCTGATGAAAGCTCCTTTTGAGTCACTGAATTCCTGCCATCTGAAGTACCTGACCTGGAAGGTCATTTTCTTTGTGGCTGTTACTTCAGCTCGTAGGGTCAGTGAGCTTCAGGCTTTAGTAGTGGATGCACCTTATACTAAGTTTCATCACAACAGAGTAGTCCTCCGTATGTACACCAAGTTCCTGCCAAAGGTGGTGTCGGAGTTCCATCTGAACCAGTCTATTTTCTTGTCAACATTTGTTCCCCGTCCTCATACCCACCCTGGCAAAAGCAGCTTGCACACCTTGGACTGTAAGAGAGCATTGGCCTTTTACGTGAAGCGGACAAACCCCTTCAGACAGTCCGCCCAGTTGTTTGTTTCTTTCGATCCCAACAGGAGGGGAGTTGTCATTGGAAAATGCACAGTCTGCAATTGGCTAGCATTTCCTTTACTTACACCCAAGCTGGGCTGACTGTGGAGGACCACGTCATGGCTCATAATGTTAGAGCCATGGCTGTGTCAGTGGCTCACTTAGCCTCCATTGAAGAGATTTGCATGGCGGCAACGCGGTCATCAGTCCACATATTCACATCTTACTACTGCCTTGAGCAAGATAATCGACGCAACAGTCTGTTTGGGCAGGCAGTGCTGCAGAATCTGTTTGGGGTTTAGAAGCCATCTCCACTCCCCCTAGGCCTGTTTTTATTCTGTTCCAGGCTGCACTCTCAGCTAGCTGTATGTAGTTTCAGGCCAATCTATGTTATGTCCTCACCGTTGTGAGGCCCAATTGACCAGTGTTTATTGTTTTGGGTGAGCCTGGATGTCTAGGGATATCCCATGTGTGAGAATAAGTAGCCTGCTTGTCCTTGGAGAAACTGAAGATACTTACCTGTAGCAGGTATTCTCCGAGGACAGCAGGCTGATTATTCTTACAATCCCTCCCACCTCCCATTTGGAGTTGTTATTGGTATGGTTTTTGATTTAACTGAAGTACACGCTCGTGTGGCAGCGGGAAGTCAGTCCGTGCATGCGCGCTGCACGCGCATCGGAGGACTCCAGCAAAACTTTTTTTGTTTTTTTGCTGTGGCAAAATGGTTCTGGGGGCCGACGCAGACGTCGACCCACGTGTAAGAATAATCAGCCTGCTGTCCTCGGAGAATACCTGCTACAGGTATGTATCTTCACTTTATACCTGTTCTGTAATGGCAATATATGCACCACTTGTCCTTTCAGAATAATAACCCACTGGAAAGTAGATGCAGGCATTTACACTTGTTCTAAGGCAGGCACAAATGTCCCCCCCAGCTTTCAGAATATTACCACACTTGCTAATAGATGCAGACATTTACACGTGTTCTACGACGTGCACAAGTATATGCATATTTTATAACATATTTGCACAACATTTCTGGGAGTGCCTCCATGTATTAGTATGTGCTATTTATCAGTAGTACAAACTATTATGCTTGTATACCCCAGCTATTTTATAAGCATATATTTCTCAGGTAAAACACACAGAAGATGTCTTTGATGCTGTCACAAAATGCCTAGCCACCCACGTGGTATTACCCCGTGGCCACTTAGCGGGTCTATCCCCAGCACAGCATAGGTCCGCCTGCATTTTCCGCTTGTGCTCTAAACTAGCACCCTCCTCCCACTGACTGTGTCTCAACTGCCTCTGGGTGAGTTTTCCACTTTCAAATTATCCCCAGTGATTTCTAGTTTACTGGGGCCACACTCCCCGTTGTCCCACAGTTCCCAGAAAGCACTCACAGACCCAACACACAAACCACCAGGATTCTTTATCAGTCCAGACAGGCAGAGCGAACAAACGTTTTATTCTCAGAACTTGAACTGTGTATAGAGCATGTGCAAGCATCAAACAGTAATAAGTAACTGAAAATGGATCAATTAGAAAACTAACTAAACATTTGTATACTGTCTAAACAGTACCTGGGAAGATCTGGACATATAACTCCTCACAAGTTATCAAATATAATTGTTTTACAGGGCCTTTTCAAAGAGATCCCTCTCGCTTTTCTTTTTGGCTAAGACTGGAGCAAAACCCAGTATTCTCCAAGTGAATGTGAGCTCCTGGGCCAATCAGAGCTCAGAACAAGTTTTAAAAGTATACAGCTTCTTACTTCCTGTTTGTGTGCGAAAACTTAAGAAAACAACATTTGTTTTTCTGTAACAGCTTACAATAAGGAAACACTACCTGCTGGCCTAATAGAAGAAATACACTTCAAGTCATAATTAATGCAAGAAAATATCCAATACATTTTACAGGCTTAAAACACACTTTCTTCACAGATGCCTGTGTTTGTGGGAAGGGGGATTTAAGAGCAAAAACAGAGCTATAGAAATGCTAAATAGTAGTAGTAGCTCTGCTTGTCTTATTAGAGACTAGGGAATTCTGTTTGAGGAGCCAACTGTATTAGAGTAATAACACATTTCATAAACATTAATTTGTATGTATTTTACTGTCTTGTATGTAATACAAACCTGTATTCTTTGCAGAAGGCTGAAGAAAATACTGATGGAATGGGATCTGGTTTGGGTCCTGATGGTGAGGTAAGGCTTAAGAATGTACGTGTATATATGTGTGTAAATATTTGTCTTGTTTTCTTTCTTTTGAAATACATAATTGTATCTTGAACTTGATTCCCTCAGACTTGGAACTTAGAAGCCTTTGTGACAGAAAGTTATTTGCTGCCTTTATCAAATTAAAACAAGTAGGGCATACAGAAGCATAACTTCAAGAATGCTTTCCAACACAGATTTGTAGAATATAGTATGTGTATGAGCAAGTTTTATGTGTAAGGTTGTATAGAAGGGGGGTTTATATCATTTTGTATTTCACCTTTTCTCCGAGGACAAGCAGGCTGTATCCTTCTCACAAGTAGGTTGACAATCCGTGTCGGCCCGGGAACCAGCATTTTCCATAGCAAAGTAAACAAGTCTTTCCTTAACCTCAGCAGCTGATGAATCCAGGAACTGGTTGGTTGTATCTGCCTACCAGCATGTGGAGATGGAGATCACTGAAGAGAATGCTGTGACCCTGGACATCCTGCTCCTTCTCACCTCAGTATATCTCTATCTCCAGCAGGTGGTGGACGGATTCCTTCCAGCTCCTGGATTCTTCTCGAGGAGGCTCCTGGGCTGATCTGTCAGTAGAACTTGGGATTGTGTGGCTGAACGATACCCACCTTAAGGACATACTTGTTTGGCAGGTCCCTGTCCTACCCCATTTCCTCTGCTCTTTGTTTAGCTCCTGACTGCCTTGCTGGAAAAAAAAAAACCACTACTCTCCTCACAACTTTGCAGCTCACAGCCGACTAACTTAACCACCCCCTCTTCCAAAAAAACCCAAAACTGTTACAAGTTCTCCATTTTGGTGAACGGCTTACAGGCTATAGGTAGCAGGAGCGCCTTAGGACTCCTTTAGAGAGCTGCCACTGCCGTTTCGAGCTTTTTTCAGCCCTGGTGAGTACTTTGGAATTTCGGTGGCATTCGACCTTTGGCTGTGGGGGGGGGGGGGGGGGGGTGGACCGCCCTATGGCGGCTGAAGCAGTAAAGCGTTGTTCCCACTGCAGGTCTCGCCGCTTCGCAGCGGGTGCTTGTTTAGCGTACCGATGCTGGCTCGAACAGACTTTTAGACCCGATGGGGGATTCTTCCCGTGCGTCTGATTCGGCGGTGCGTGGTGGTTTAGCCGCGTCGGAGGTGGTTGGAGAAGCAGCGCCATTTTCTTCTTATCCTTCCCGCTTTTCTGCACCAGCTGGCACGGCTCCCTGCACTGGGGGGGCAGTTTCTGCTGGGGTCTCTGAGACTTCTCCCTCTGGCAGCTCCAGTGTAGCATTTTCCCCATAATTTATTCTCCATCAGGCTTATTTATTGAAGAGGGTGTCTCCTGTGCTCCCCCTTCCTCATACGGCTTTGCTGGAGGGCAGAGAGGCTTCTGCTAGTCAGGGGGATTTAGGCTGTCTGTTACTTCTGGAATATCCAACGGTTAAGCGTCAGAGATTAGCTTCTCTGCCTGAGGAAGGGTTTTTGGGACTTAACCCCTGCCCCTTCCGTTTTAGCGGGGTCTGGGGATTCTGGCCATCCTTCCAGGTTGGAAGACCTGGATACTGATTTTTTTTCCCGTCTGGACAGGATGACCTGACCGCAGTGCGCATTTTTCATTGAGATGAACTCCCTGCCCTGATTTTACAAGCCTTGGAAGCTGTGAATATTTCTGATCCAGAGGAACAGATGTCATCTTCAGTCAACGTTAAGATGGCGAGCACGCGAAAATCTTCTAAGGCCTTCCTGATGTATGACTCCATTCAAGAACTAATTTCTGCTCAGTGGTTTGACCCCTGAGAGTGGGTTCAAAGTAGCTCGTGCTATGGCCCGTCTCTATCCGATGTCTGCTGCTACGTTAGACTCCTTTTTGTTACCCAAAGTGGATGTTTAGTTACAGCGGTCACCAAGAAAACCACTCTACCAGTGGAAGGTGGAGTTACACTTAAAGACATGCAGGATAGGCGGCTTGAGGTTTCCCTTAAACGTTCCTTTGAAATGGCGACAAATTCCTGCTTCGAGAAAAGTTTAGGATGGTTTCCCCGGGCACCCTTCTTTCCATGATTCAGAAAAAGGATTGGCTATGCTCTCTGGACTTAAATGATGCATACACTCACATCCCGATACTTCCAGCTCTCACAGGAAGTATCTTCGGTTTCGGCTGGGAACACATCATTTTCAGTACTGCGTGTTGCATTTTGGCCTCATTTCAGCTCCCAGGGTGTTTACCAAATGTCTAGTGATAGTTGCAGCATCGCTACACAGACTGGGAATGCTTTTGTTTCCTTATCTCGACGATTGGCTGGTGAAGAGCACCTCGGAGGACAGTGCTCGGAAGTCCATGTGGAAGACTATTCAGGTGCTCAAGCTACTAGGGTTCGTAGTAAATTACCCCAAGTCCCATCTCTTCCCTGTCCAGCAATTGGAATTCATTGGAGCCTTTCTCGATATGCGGACTGTTCGAGCCTATCTCCCGGAGGCGCGTGCGGACAACTTTCAGTCCTTCGCATCCAAAGTTCGGACAATGTAGCATGTCACAGCTCGGCAGATGTTGAGGTTGTTGGGCCACATGGCTTCCACAGTATATGTTACACCCACGACACATCTGCACATGAGATCTGCTCAATGAACCCTGGCTTCTCAGTGGTATTAAGCCACAGGTATCCTAGAAGATGTCATCCAAGTGTCCCCCGAGCTGGTATGCTCTCTTCAGTGGTGGACAGTTGGGACTTCCATACCAAATTCCTCAGCCACAAAAAGTGCTGACGAAGGATGCATGTCTCCTGGGGTGGGGGGCTCATGCAGATGGGCTTCACACTTAGGGAGCCTGGTCCCCACAGGAAACAGATCTTCAGATCAACCTCCTGGAGCTACGAGCGATCTGGAATGCTCTAAAGGCTTTCAGAGGTTGGCTGTCCAACCAAATTATCTTAGTTGAAACAGACAATCAGGTTTTGATGTATTATACCAACCAGCAGGGGGGCACCGGATCTCGCCTTCTATGTCAGGAAGCCGTCCAGATGTGGCTCTGGGCATGCTGTCACATCATGTTTCTACAACAGAATGTTTCTACAGGCCACTTATCTGGCAGGCGTAAACAACAGTCTGGCTGACAGACTGAGCATGATAATGCAACCTCACAAATAGTCCCTGAATATGGGCGTGGGGCACACTCTTGGTGGATGTTTTTGCCACTCAGTACAGCCACAAGGTCTCTCAGTTCTATTCCAGACTTCAGGCCTACGACAGACTAGTGTCAGATGCCTTTCTCGTACATTGGGGAACAGGCCTTCTGTATACGTGTCCTCCCATACCTCTAGTGGGGAAGAGTTTGTTGAAACTCAGGCAAGACTGCGGAACCATGATTCTGATTGCACCCTACTGGCCGCGTCAGATATGGTTCCCTCTTCTTCTGGAATTGTCCTCCAAAGAACCGTGGAGTTTGGAGTGTTTTCTGACCCTCATCACTCAGAACGAGGGGTCGCTTCTACATCCCAACCTCCAGTCTCTGGCTCTCACGGCCTGGATGTTGAGAACCTAGAATTCGCTTCCTTAGGTCTTTCAGAGGTGTCTCCCGAGTCTTGCTGGCTTCCAGGAAAGATTCCACTAAGAGGTGTTACTCTTTTAAATGAAGGAGGTTTGCCGCCTGGTGTGACAGCAAGGCCACAGATCCCCTTTCTTTTCCTACACTTACCAGAGTCTGGTCTCAAGATCAACTCCATAAGGGTTCACCTTAGTGCAGTTAGTGCGCATCATCAGTGTGTAGTTGTTCGCTTTATGAGAGGGTTTGCTTTTGACAAAGCCCCCTGTCAAACCTCCACCAGTGTCATGGGATCTCAACTTTGTTCTCACCCAGCTGATGAAAGCTGCTTTTGAGCCACTGAATTCCTGCCATCTGAAGTACTTGACCTGGAAGGTCGTTTTCTTGGCTGTAACTTCAGCTCGTAGGGTCGGGTCAGTGAGCTTCAAGCCTTAGTAGTGGATGCACTTTATACTAAGTTTCATCACAACAGAGTAGTCCTCTGCACGCACCCTAAGTTCCTGCCAAATGTGGTGTTTGAGTTCCATCTGAACTATTCGATTGTCTTGCCAACATTTTTCCCCCGTCCTCATACCCACCCTGGTGAAATCAGCTTTTTTTACATGGAGCGGACAAAGTCCTTCAGACAGTCTGCCCAGTTGTTTGTCTCCTTTGATCCCAATTGGAGGGGCGTCGCCATTGGTAAACGCACCATTCCCAATTGGCTAGTAGATTGCGTTTCCTTCACTTATACCTAAGCTGGGCTAACTCTAGAGGTCCACGTCACGGCTCATAATGTCAGCGCCATGGCTTCGTCGGTATCCCACTTGAAGTCATTGAAGAGATTTGCAAAGCTGCGACATGGTCTTCAGTCCATACATTCACTGCCTTGAGCAGGATACCCGACACAACAGTCGGTTTGGGCAGTCTGTGTTGCAGAATCTGTTTGGGGTTTAGAAGACTCTAGCAAAGAGTTGTTTACTTTGCTATGGAAAATGCCGGTTCTCGGGCCGACGCAGATTGTTAATCCACTTGTGAGAATGATCAGCCTGCTGTCCTCGGAGAATACATGCTACAGGTAAGCATCTTTGCTTTCCTAGAGCAAGGCACAAGACAGGTTACATAAAAGATTTGAAGTACACTATGCAGAAGAATAGTGTATACATATGGCTATTTTTATATGTATTATGTGGGGGTTATATGTTGCATGTACAGAGTTGAGTGGGTATGAATTGGATTTTAGCTGTGAGGTGCCTGTGATGTGTGTGTAAAGGCTGTGGGTGCATATGTTAGTAGAGGAGTGTTTGTCTGTAGCTGTGGGGGATATGTGGTAGTCAATGTGAAAGGGTGTGGGAGTGTGTAGGGGTTATTGAAAGGACACGTGGAGGTATATGTGCATAGAGTGCAAGGGCATAATAGATGTGGGATTTATTTGTATGGTGCACAAGTGAAGATGTGAGGGGTGTATATGGGAGTGCATGTCTGAGGTTCATTGGTGTGGCTGATGTATATAGAGTGTGACTGCGATGCATATTGAAACTGAGATGCGAGTGTGATTTGTAGAATGTGGGTGTGGCTGTGTGTAAGGAAGGAGGTGTGCAAGACTAAGGGCCAGATGCACTAAACCTAATGAGCCATTAACGAGCCAGTAGTAAACCCTGGCATGCACTAAAAGCCATTTTACGACAATGGTAGCAGCTAACGAAAACGGAATGCAGATGAGCAAATTGTGTAGAAACCCTATTGTAATGAGATGCACTAAGCTTTTCCGATTGCCTTAACGCTGGAAACTCTAACGAGAGGTCTGTACCTGTCGTTGGGGTTGCGCGGGATTGAAAACTGATGAAAAACCGCTATAAAAGTCATTCTGCCTCCCCTCACCGCAATAATAAAAACAAAAGTGCAGTTGAGGCCGGCTATCGAAAACAGCCGTCCGTTTTCGCCGTCATTCACCTCCGCAATAATAAAAACGTCTTTTTTAGCCGTGCTTCACTCAGCTGAGAGACTAGGAAGTCTCTGAGCCAATCACAGTGCGTTTAGCTCGGCTAAATGCATTGTGATTGGCTCAGGGACTTCCTGGTCTCTCAGCTGAGTGAAGCACGGCTAAAAAAGACGTTTTTATTATTGCAAGGGGGGAATGACGGCCAAAATGGACTTTTTTTAAAATATAATACAGAACGTCCATAAAGGATGCTCTTGACGAGCACTTGGCACTTGAGGCGTATTTGGCATGCGCAGAGCAGCCAGCATAACGCTTTGCTGCTCTGCGCATGCTTGACCGGCTGATTGGCTGACTGTTTTACTATGGAATAGAGAATGCAAGTGAGCTACAACGAGTAGCTCATTTGCATTCCCTTTCCTTGATGCATAGCCGTTCCCTACCGATTTGCTATGGAATTCGGTACGGAACGGCTCTAACGACGACTTTAGTGCATCCCCCCCTAAGAGTCTGTGGATGGTTGTATATCTGGGGGTAGATGTGTTTGGGAGGTTATATGTGGGGTGTGAGTGTGTATAAATGAAGGCTGTGATTATTGGTGTGTGAAGTAGGGTCAGGCAGATGAGGGTGTATACAGAGGTGTACATATCAGTATGGGTGATAATTGAGTTGTGGGGTTGTAGGACTGAGGTGATGGAATTGGGTAGGTTTAGGATTGTTTGGTGGTATATGTAGGGTGGGTAAAGGATTGGGCATATATGTAGTTATAGGGATATATGTGTGTGTATGCACATATGTGACTTTGAAAGTGTTGGGAGATGTACTTCAATTGTTTTCCGTGTCTCTGTGTGTGATGCTTTGGTCCAAATAGCTGTTCTTTTTTATATAGATTTGCCTAATGAAAAGAAAAAAAACTTGGATTAAGATAAAACAGATGGTATGAATGTTGTCTAGGCTTACGTAGCTGGGGTTAACTGAAGTAGTTTATAAAAGTGAGTACTGTGATTCCTGATGGGAAAGTAGTGCTGGAAAAAAATGTAGGCAAAGCTGCTTTCTTTTTTGGGGGGCGGGGGATGTGTGTGGGGAGAGTACTTAACAAGGTATTTAGGGGCCCTTTTACTAAGCTGTATAAACGTATACGCATGCCCAGCATGTGCCAAAATGGAGCTACTGCCTGGTTACCGTGTGTCTCTTCTGGTTATATCATTTTTGGCACATGGCCGATATGCGCGGCTGAAAAATAATTTTTATTATCGGACGCACGCCAAGTGGCATTTGACGTCCGTAGGTCATTTCCACCCGGTTACCGAGTGAGACTTTACTGCTAGGTTAATGGCTGGCGGTAAGGTCGCAGACCCAAAATGGACGCATGTTAATTTTGATTTTGCCGCACGTCCATTTTTGGCAAAAATTTTAAAAAGGCCTTTTTTTATTGGCACGCTGAAAAATGGATCGGCGAGTGCCGAAACCCGCGCCTACACTACCGCAAGCCATTTTTCAGCACATCTTAGTAAAAGGACCCCTTAGTGCAAGAAGCTTTTCTATTTTATGGAACTTAAGAAAGTTTACAAAGTGTCAAAATAATTATCATAGAAATTTATGGGATATGTGTGGCTGAAGCAGGACTTTAATCCAGACATAACCTCAAGAGAGACTAAATATACCAGGTTGCTGGAGAGAAACAAAATGCACTTAATGTATTGAGTAAAATCATGTTACTGAGTGACGCCGAGGGAGTTAATGAAGTATCTTGTTTCTCCTGTGTTTCCTGAGTATCTTTTATTTCTAGCAGTGATCAATATTTTTGCTCAAGTATCTTCCAAAAAAAAAGTTACTTGCCTTTTAAGAGGCTAAAATAAATTTGGGTGGACTGAGCCCATAAGGAATACATAACCTCTAAAATATAAAAAAAAAAAAAAACAACAACGGAGGTTATATATTTGCATCTCAGTAAAGGTAGTTAATACATATTCAGAGTGCCTTTTTTATAAAGGCAATGTAGGAACCTATGCAACTATATAAAATAGGCTTTCAGAGCCAGTTCCTGTACTCCCAGATTCTGTATAGCGCAACTTAAGTTGTGCATGCAAATCCAGTCATAGTCTGGAGTTGTGTGTGCAACTTAATTAGTTAACAAGCCAGTCAGCGCTAATTGCCAGTTAAACAATTATTGACATTAATTGGCATTAATTAGAATTTATGTGCACAACTGTCTTTTAAGTGTATTTTGTACAACAACACAGAGAGGGTCCAAAGTACAGAAGAGTCAAGATACAACAAAAAAGCACCAAGAGCCTTCAGAAACGGGACACAGTTCCTTTAATTGTAAAAGTCAAGTTTCAAAGATGGACCCAACACAAGCCATGTTTCGGCGCACAGCGCCTGCATCAAGGGTCAGTAAGAAAGACCTTTTTGCTCTCAACGCGTCAAGTAATTACTTTACCAAGTGATTGCATGTCAGAATAAATTTGAACCCTGATGCAGGCGCTGTTTGCTAAAATATGACCCGTGTCAGGTCCATCTTTGAAACTTGACTTTTACAATTAAAGGAACTGTCCCGTTTCTGAAGGCTCTTGGTGCTTTTAAGTGTATTCTGTAACATGATGCATTTAAATTCTAAGTTGCATAGTTGAAAAGGGGGTGTGGCCAAGGGTGCAGAATGGGTGCTTAACGGATGTTTCACAAATCTATATACTTTGTTATAGGATACACCCAGTCTGCACCTGATTTAAGCATCAGCATTTACACCAGGTTTTACTTGGAGTAACTGCCCATTAGTAAATTTAGTCTTGCGGACTGGCACTCAGCGTATTCTATACTTTGTGCAGAAATTTATAAAGTACATCTTGGTGTATTTTTTCCATACACCATATAAAGAATCTATTCCATAGCATGTAAATGCCAATGCACACATTTACACCTACTCCAAAGTGTAGGTAACTATGTGCATGTAGTCACTTGTGTTAATAACATATGTATGTACATCGCAACTCTGCCTTTGGTCTGCCTGAACTACACCCCTGGGAACGCATGTAAGTACATACTGTCCTTTTACTGTGCTTACTTATATGTAAATATACCATAGGCTTATTTATAAAAGGATTTTCCACATGTAAAAGAGTCTTTAAACACAGAAAAACCTTCTAAAATTAACCACTCAGTGGGCAATAAGGAAGCTCAATAGACTACTTTCCAGACCCATGGATCCTTTGTACCCGTGGGCCTATAAACCAGTTTTCTAAATGAAACTTCCAGTGGAGTTTCCCTTCTCATATTGGCATATATAATAGATTGTAACAACAGAAAGACAGTATATCAAATCCCATCCCCTTTCCCCTTCCTTTTCCATGGAAATCTAGCAGCTGAAAAATGCCACAGGGATTCTTTAGAACTACAGAATATGTGGAGTAAAGTCGTTATGGGGTTTTCACGAAGTCCTGTAGCTAAGCAGAGGTTCCTTATAAAATGATTACTTTCCGTTCTAACTTAGGGCCAATGCATCCTGCAAGCCTTAGCTGGTAGGCTGCATTGGCCTGCAAGTTCATTTTGAAAAACAAACACTTCATCTTCAGAGTCTCCACTGGGAAGCGTATTCATTTATAATAGGCCACCAATATGAGAAAAAGCAATCCAACCAAAGATCGATACTGTTCCCAAAAATTGATACTCTAAAAATACCCACACTGAACAGTTTGATTATGTTTGTGAGGGAAAAGTCTCAACTTTACGGCAACAAGTCATCATAGACTAAAAAACCCTTGTATAATATTTTTTAGAATGATTTTTAGGATTATTAATACAAAAAAGTTAATGTGTAGATGAGTCAAATAGATTAAAAAAATGTATATCATCAGTAAATGTGTCAAATCTCAATGACTCAAATGCACTTATCTTGCAACTTTGCACTCCAGCTTGTCAGATGATTCCAACGGTCCCGTTTTGTTCATCTTCGTCAGGGAACCATACAGCAAAGTGTTTCAAAATCGCTAAATGCCCCAGCATTTATTAAAAAAAAAAAAAATCCCTTCACAATGGGCAAGTAAGCAGTTTTGATGGACATTTCCAAAGCAGGCAAAAAAGAATCAAAAACAAATAAACAAGTAGCTCAGCGATATGCAGTCTGTCATATCTAAGATATAGTGCATGATGAAAATATTGGTGTACATTGCTACCTTTTAAACTTAACAATTAACTTGGTATCTAATATGACATGATGTGTTTACTAAATCTTGTTTTTGTTTTCTTGTTATTCTTCAATGAACTTGAACTTTGCAGTGTCAGAGGAGAAGACAAAGTATAAAAATTTATGTAGTGACCTTTCTTATCTATTCTAGCTAATAGATGAGAGCAGCCAGATGAGTGATCTTCCAGTAAAGGTAATCCACACTGAAACTGGTAAAGTCTTGCTTGCACCAGAAGCACCAAAAGCTAGTCAACTGGAAACGTGGCTGGAAATGAATCCTGGGTAGGTTGCAAACATGACTATGAAAAAAAAATATATGTATATGGTATGTGTACCTGAATTTAACTCACCTTGAGGTACTACTGTAAAAGGTATGAGCAAAATCCAAATAATAATATGTACTGTATAAGCACATAGTTCTGCTTTTATGTTGCCCTCTATGGGGTATGTTTACTAAGGCGAGTTAGCATTTTTAATGCGCCTTTAAGTTTAAGGTGTGTTAAACGCTAACGTGCCAATATATTCATATGGGCGTATTAGCGTTTGACACATGTCAACCATTAACTCACGTTAAAAATGATAATGTGCATATATCGTGCCTTAGTAAATGGAACAAAACAAAAACATCCAGGACTTATAAGTTGGACATTTTGGTGTAGACCTGTTTAATTAATGAATAAGCCAGAAAAAAGTGCCCTAATGACCAGATATCCACTGGAGGAAATCAGAAGTGACTTCCCCTTACTCCCCCAGTGGTCACTAACCTCCTCCCCCCCCCCCCCCCCCAAAAAAAAAAAAATATATATATTTTTTTTTTAACATTACTTACCAGTCTCTATCCCAGCCTCAGATGTTATATTCAGGTGCATTACAGCATCATACAGGTCCCTGTACTCTGGTGGTGAGTGCAGTGCACTGCAGACAGGTGGACCCAGGCCCATACCTCCCCCTATCTGTTACACTTGTGGTGGAAACCGTGAGCTCTCCAAAACTCACCAGAAACCCACTGTGCTCACATATAGGTGTCCTCTTCACCCATAAGGGCTATTGTAGTGGTGTACAAATAGGGGTAGTGGGTTTTGAAGGGCTCAGCAGACAAAATAATGGCGCAATGGTGAAATGTGTACTTGGGAACGTTTATGTGAAGTCCACTACAGTGCCCCCTAGTGTTCCCCACTGCTCTGCTGGGATGTCTATGTGGCCAGTCTACTAAGAATGCTCGCTCTTCCTACATTCCAATGGCTTGATTTTGTACTTTTTTCACTTGGATGTTTTTTTTTTTTTTTTTTAAATGAACCAAAAAGATAAAAGCACAGAGCACAAAACTATCTAGCAAATAGCCATTTTCGAAACAAAGATAGACATCTTTCTGTTTTGAAAATGGCTATATTCCCTACTTGACTTTTGGACATTTTTAGCAAAATGTCCAAAGTTGGACTTAGACATCATCAATTCTCTGCAGCCCACTGCCCATTAGATGCATGCGAAAGTACATCATGAATACACCCCCCACCCAATACACTGACGACCTAACATCCCACCTAAACTATCTGTTTGATGAAGGAATAATTCCAGCAAACAAGGGAAACATCATTCTCACACCCATTCCAAAAGGCCCCAAGAAGAACACCAAAGAAATCACAAACTACAGACCAGTAGCATCGATACCACTGACAACAAAGGTGATGCAAGGCTTAGTTGCCAAACAAATAACTGATTACATAAACCACTTTTCAATACTGCATGAATCTCAATCAGGGTTCAGAGGCAACCAAAGCACTGAAACAGTCCTAACCACTCTACTGACCAGATTCAATCATGAAAATGCACAAGGTAATAACATCCTACTACTTCAGTTTGGCATGGTGGACCATCATATTCTACTAAGAATACTTGACAAAGTAGGAATAGGAGGTAAAATACTCTCTTGCATTGAAGGTTTCCTGATTACCAGAACATACAAAGTCAAGGCCAATTCCGAAATCTCCCGACCCTGAAAACCAGAATGTGGAGTCCCACAAGGCTCACCGTTTCCCTCCCCTTATGATGACCTCACTAGCCAAATCCCTTTCTTCCCATGAACTTAATCTGTTCCTTGTTGCAGATGACGTGACAATCTTCATCCCCTTCAAAACTGACCCATCAGAAATAGACCCAGAAATCACGACTAGCATGAATATCATGGAATCTTGCAGGAAAACAAAAAGGGTAGAAGAACCCTCATGTACAACAAAAGCAATGGACAAAAAAGTGAGGACAGTTCAAAGAGGATATCAGGAAGTCTTTAATATAAATTGCTAAAAAAAAAAACGACTCGACATGGCCATGTTTCGGCTCCAAAGCCTGCATCAGGGGTCAAATGGATCTCTTGTGTTGTGGCTACGACATTCTGCAGCACAGAGTTTTTTAATTTTAAGGAAGCAATATAGCTGTACCTCTCTTGGTTAAGCCACCAGCCACAACACAAGAGATGCATTTTGACTCCTGATGCAGGCTTTGGTGCCAAAACATGGCCGTGTCCGGTCGTTTTTTAACCATATCATGGAATTTGGGCATCTACCTTCAAACTGAAACTCAACAGAGAAAAAACATACTGCCTGATTCTCTTGTCCTCGCATGGTCCAAAACAATTCAAGACCATCAATGCACTGGCTGTCCGCTCCCAGTTGAAGAACATCTGAAAGTCCTTGGCATCACCATTGACCGAAACTTATCCCTGGAAAAACAAGCAAAAAACACCTTAAAGGAAATGTTCCACTCTATGTGGAAACTTAAAAGAATAAAACAGTACTTCCCATGAAACCTGATTCAGACCATGATCCTGGCACACGTTGACTATTACAATGCAATCTACGTGGGATGCAAAGATCAAATCTTAAAAAAAACTTCAAATTGCACAAAACACACCAGCGAGACTCATCTTCGAAAAATTAAGATTCCACAATGCCACACCCCTCCTCCTGAAATTACACTGGTTACCAATCAAAGACAGGATATCCTTCAAGATCTGCACAATGGTATACAAAATAATATTTGGCCTTTCACCAAGTTACACGACGGACCTAATTGACTTGCCAATCAGGAATATTGACAAATTAGCAAGATCCTACCTCACCCTTCACTTCCCATCATTTAAAAACATCAAATACAAATCGTCTCTGGTAACCAGCATCTCATACATCAGCACCAAAATCTGAAACACGCTCCCAAAGGACCTAAAACTGAAAGACAAGTACTTAACTTTCCGTAAACACTTAAAAGTTCATCTATTCAAAAAACACATACCCTCTGAACCAATCAATCAGATGAACTGAAAAGGACACAAACAATAGCAACATACCGGACCAAAATCCTACTTACTATCAACGAATGGCTGACCAAGAAACTAACTCAACCCCCCGCGATTCTGCTTGACTCTCATTGTAATTCTGCTACAATAATTCAAGCAATCAATCTGATGCCCCTAATGGGACCACTCAACCTACTACTTCCACAAGTACCCATACAAAGTGTAGTTATTCCTATCACTTCCCTAACCCTACCCTACAACTGTCAATCCCTCTCCTTTATCTTGTAACCAGCTTCTTGTACCTTCCCTTTGTTCCATGTAAGCCACATTGAACCTACCAATCAGTGGGATAATGCGGGATACTAATGTAATAAATATCAAAAATGCCCTTCAAAGTATCTTCATAAATGTTACGCGTGAACTTCATTATGATCTATGCTTTGCCTCCTTTTATAGGTATGAAGTAGCACCTAGATCAGACAGTGAAGAGAGCGGCTCTGAGTATGAGGAGGAGGTCAGTATCTGTTCATCATGCTATAAAAAATTTCGTTTACTGGATTGTTTTAAGCTCCATCAGACTTTCATAACATCACTTTTTAATCTCATCTTATTTTTTTAAACTTTATTTTTATTGTAATTACAATTACCATATATCAAATACAGATAAATATAAGGTAAAAATAATTAGTGAATGTTATTTTTGCCTTACATTCATTTGCATTAGATGAAAGAAAATTTTTAAACCCACATAGTAAGATAAAATTTTTGACTACAAAAGAAGAAAAGGAAGATCCAAGAACTAGGAAATATAAAGGAAACAACAATATTCTCCTATCACAACACTATAGGCAGGTATTCGACAGCAGAGTCAGAAGCTGAGATCAAGCGGGCACAGCTATGTGGGAAGCCATAGGTATAGAGGGAACTTCTCTAACGATTGTTGAGTTTCAAAGAGTAAATATTACTTGCCCTCAAAATTAACCAAGCATTTATGTGGACATTTTAAATTAAATATTGCTCCTAAGGACAAGACCCTTGGCCTAAGAGCCAAAAGATTTTTACATCACTTCTGCATTTCACGAGAAAGGTCAGGAAAAATCTGAATCCTTGATCCCAAATATTGTTCATTCATTTTATGAAAATATAAACTCAAGACTGTATTGTGGTCAGGTTCAAGTGCCTAATAGTGCAATGAAGAACCCAGCAAATAATTCAATAATGTATGGTATCAATGATATGAAAAAACATGTGGAAAAGACCTCAAAACACCCAAACGCTTGCTATAATTTCAGTGTCTTTCAATGGGGTTGTATTATTCATCATTGGTATAAAAATACTCTTGACAAGACGCTAGCAGCAAGATGGAATGTTGACATCTGAGTAAATGAAACCTTTGTTTCATGTTTGAATGTTGAGACACAACCCCTGAAGAAGCTGTTAGAGTGAACCGGGTCTGGCTGCCATCGGGTGTCAGTTAAGTGCTTGACTTTTTTCTGCAATTTAAAAGCATAGTGCAAAGAACGTTCGATTTGGTGCTTTGAGAAATATGTGTCATATTCAAACAGAAATTTGAAAAAAAAAAAGATTTTAGAAAAAGTTATAAATAAAATTGAAATATCACGAGATTTTTTAGACCAGTGTTGAATAATACAACCCCAGTGAAATTATAGTAATTGTTTGGGTGTTTTGAGGTCTTTTTCTCGTGTTTTTTTCATATCATTGATACCATACATTATTGAATTATTTGCTGGGTTCTTCATTGCATTTTTAGTCATTTAATGATTATTTAGAACTCCAGATTGTTTTCCCTCTATCATTTTTCAGGTTCAAATGCAAAATACACAATTGGTGTAGTCCTTTCTGTGTTTACTTCCAAAGAAATTAAAAAAAAAAAAAATCAGTTAGATTCATAGCCTGCAATGAGGCTTGATGACCAGAACCATCTGAAGCTCTATTAAATATTCTAGTCCCAGTTAAATATTGTGTTCTTTCAATTGGAGGCATGATTTCAGATGTAAATTGAAGGACTTCTCTCAAATACCTCTGGACATAATTACTGGTGACATTGGAAAGTTGAGGAACCTTAGTTTTCTTCTTAGCTGTTTCTCCAAATTCTCTACCTTCCTAGCCAAAGCTGCTCTGTCACGGACCTGTGTCTCTGATTATTGTAGACTTCCCAGATGTTCCTTCACCTGAGTAAACCTTGCAGAGTTCTGTGTATGTCCCTCTTCCTGAACTTTTACAGCACTGGACACATTTGATATATCTTGATTAACTTCACTCACAAAAGTAGAACAAGAAAGCTCCAGACCTTTAATTGGTCCCACAAAGAGGCCTTGACTTGCTCTAGAATATTTTTCTGCACTAGCAGACCTTCTACTGATGATCCCACAGAAATATTTAGCGCAATTGACATCCCAGGAAAGCCTCCCTGCACACCTGATTTTGGTGTCAACAACCTGTGTAATGCTGGGCCAAGCTGCTTTTCAAAATTAGCAGTTCTGGGTCTCAGTGGTGCAGTAATACTTATCATTTCTGTAGCGCTACTAAATGTATGCAGTGCTGCACACTACTTCTACTACAGGTCATTTCTACAATGCTACCAGACGTACGCAGCGCTTCACAATTGAACATGAAGAAAAGACAGTCCCTGCTCAAAATGCTCAAAAGACACAAAACATGTAAGAGACAGTCCCTGCTCAACAGAGCTTATGATCTAATCAAGACAAACAGGACGAATAAGGGAATTACTTATGGTGGCAATGATAAAACAGACGTGGGTACTGAGCAAGTGGATAGGAGTTAATAGCACCCTCAAAAATGTAGACTTGTAGCTTAGATTTGAATACGGTTCAGAGCTAGAGCATGACGTACGGCATACGGTGCAGCAAGATAAAAGGAATGGAGTCTGAAGTTGGCAGTGGAGGAGAAGGGTACAGATGAGAGATTTACCCGATGAGCGGAGTTTCTGAGGCGGAGTGTAGGGTGAGATGAGTAGAGGGGTACTGAGGAGCTGCAGAGTGAATGCACATGTTTAGTCAGAGGAATTTGAACTGCATGCGGAAATGGATAGGGAGCCATTGAAGTGACTTGAGTAGAGGGCTAACATGAGCATAGCAACAATGGCGGAATATAAGTCATGCAGTAGAATTTGGAATGGATTGAAGGGGAGAGAGATGGCTTAGTGGGAGACCTGTGAAAAGCAAGTTGCAAGTGTGAGGTGATAAGAGTGTGGATAAGGTTTTTGGTAGTGTGCTCAGGAAGAAAGGGTTGCATTTTGGTGATGATATAGAGAAAGAAACAACAGGTTTCAGCAGAGAAAGAGAGAGAGGAGTCAAAGATGATCTCAAGATTACAAGCTGATGAGACAGGGAGGTTGAGAGTGTTATTCACAGAGATAGAGAATGGGAGAAGAGGAGAGGTGGATTTAGGGGGAAAGATAAGAAGCTCAGTCTTGGCCATGTTTAGTTTCAGATGGCGATGAGACAGCCAGGCAGCAATGTCAGACAGGCAGGCTGAGTCTTGGACCTGGATTCCTGCTAAAATTTCTGGTGTGGAGAGGTAGATCTGGTTGTCATCAGCATAAAGGTGATATTGAAAATCATGGAGGAGTGGCCTAGTGGTTAGGGTGGTGGACTTTGGTCCTGGGGAACTGAGGAACTGAGTTCGATTCCCACTTCAGGCACAGGCAGCTCCTTGTGACTCTGGGCAAGTCACTTAACTCTCCATTGCCCCAGGTACAAATAAGTACCTGTATACAATATGTAAGCCGCATTGAGCCTGCCATGAGTGGGAAAGCGCGGGGTACAAATGTAACAAAAATAAAAAATAAATGGGCAGAGCAGCAAGGGAAGAAATGTAGATGGAGAAATGAAGAGGTTCCAAGACAGAGCTCTGAGGTACACCAACTGATAGTGGGATAGAAGTGGAGGAGGATCCACTGGAGCATACACTAAAAGTGCGTTGGGAGAGATGAGAAGAAAACCAAGAAAGAATAGAGCCCCAAACAGTGTCAAAAGCAACAGATAGAGAAGGATGATGATAGAATAGAGACCTTTGGATCTGGCCAGGAACAGGTCTTTGGAGACTAGTAGGGACTGTTTTAGTTGCATGACAAAAGCCAGATTGAGGTGGATGAAGAATAGATTGAGATGAAAAAGTCCAGACAGTGGTGGTGAACAGCTCGTTCAAGTAGCTTTGGATAAGAAGGGGAGGAGGGAGATAGGGCGATAGTTGGAAGGGTATGCTTCTCTGCTGTGCTTCAGTATTTCAGGAGCCTTCTCCAATGTGGCATACTGCTGAACAGGAGTGACTCTGAACACATCCAAGGTCAGTTGGCCCGGTTTGGAAATCAAAGTGGGTGCCGAGGGAGCAGTAGCCTGTTCAGTCTTCCATTTCTCCATTCCGAGATTTAAACCAGCAGTATTCCTAGGCACAGGTACAGAGCTGACACCCAAGTGTCTGCCTTAGGCGCCATCTTGGCTCTCCCTCTAATCTTGTTTTAACCAAGATTTAGAGGAAATGGCTGTAGGTTTAGGGAGAAAGAGTATCAAGAGTAGTTAATCAGATTTTTGTAGATGGAGATTAACTACTATTTGGAAAGTTGAACTGTAAAGATTGCTGGATCAAAATCGAAGTGTGTTTACTATATATCAGGTATGGCTGATGCCCCTTTCTTCCCAGTCCCAGTCAAAATTAGTTGTTACTGGTAGAATAAGTTGTAAAATTTAATTTTTCCTTGTTCACATATTGGGATAGTTTGGCTTACGTTTCATTTCCTTGTTATTTTCTAATTTAGACAAAATAAATCATACATGCATGTATGATATAGTGTTCTGTCAGAACAGCTAGAATAGCAAGTTTTCAGAGATGTATGATGTCGTGTGATGGAGCTTATGTGGAGAGCCTGGAAACTTTTGAGAAATCTTACTGTACATATGCCCGAATTCCTATTCATTGATACCACAGTATAGATTGATAGCAATAAACTAGAGCCAACAGAAGGTGTCACCAGTTGCTAAGAAATGCATTCATATAGTAAAGCAAAGTACAGAATTTTTTTCTGACAGCCTTTCATCCCCTAGTGGTTCTGTTTATTCATTATCCTTTCTACTTATACAATCAATTTAAATTGAATGCAAAATAATATAATAGAAAGCAATATAAAGAACTGCTATATCACAATATAAATCACCTTTAGAAATTTTACTCTCCATCTCTTCCACAAATACATATGTCTTAGGTTCTTATCCAGGAATTAAAATAATCTTTAGTTATAATAGCATCAAATGGATGTGGCTAGGGTAGCATAGTTGGGTTTAAAAATGATATTTCAGGTTTCTTGAGGCTAAGTTCATAAATTATTATTAACCATATAGATTGGGAAAGCCACCATTTATCCTTGGGGTGATCAAGGAATGGATCTACTCTTTAGGGATCCTGCTGGGTACTTGTAATCCAGATTGGCACGTGTTGGAAACAAGAAGCTGGGCTTGATGAGCATTTAGTCTGACCCAGTAAGGCATATTTTCTTATTCACAAAAATTATATAAGAACATGTAGAGTGCAATTATATAACTGAGCACCTCTGTTTAGGTGCCCTGAGGCCATATTGTGAGAGTCTATTCTATACTGTGTCCAGAAAAAATGATCTCCCTAAATATTTTTCAATAACAACTGCAAACCTGCACTGAATTAATTAAAATGTTACATGCACAAAGTGACATTTATTTCAAACAATATTACGTGATTTCATAGGAATCCACCTTAAACGTTACTGAGATGTCAAATTTTAAATAACATTACCCAAAAGTTAAGAGTTTCTAACACACAGTTAATGTCAGCCTAGAATGTTTAAATCTGATGTTCAGAGTGTCCCCCTTTTGCATGAAATAATTTACGCATTCGATCCAGCCACTGGTTCACTGCTCTGCTAATCATACTCTGATCAAAGTCAGTGTCATGTATCTGGCAGCGTTAGACTTGCTCCTGCAAAATCCGCCAAATCTGGTAGTCCACTGGATTGAAATCTGGACTCTTGAGTATTTTAATTTGAAACTCAATCTTCTTTTGACATTTTGTTTGTTTATCAATGCGCTATGACATCACAGATGATGTCAGCGAATAAGTAATTAAGTCATATCAGAAACTGAGATATGTGACAGCAGTTTGCAAAAATGAAAAATCTCTTAAATGGGAGGGGTTCCTATGTGATTTGGCTTCGGTGACAGAGATGTCACTTACCCCGGATTCTATATAGTACGCTTAGATTTAGGCACTGAAATCGATGCAAATTCTATAACACTGTTCGTAACTTAATTGGCTTAACAAGCTAATCAGCACAGATAACAGCACTTAACAAGCAATAATGATCACTGATTGGCACTCATTAGAATTTAGGCACACAACTCACTAAGCGTATTCTGTAACAATGTGCGCCGTACTTCTAACACATGGAGGCAAAAGGGGTATGGGCGAGGAAATGGGCGTTCCAAAATGTAGGCGCCTAGTCATAGAATATGGCCCAGTGTGGCTAAATTTACGCTCTGAGATTTACACCAGGTTTTCGTTGGCATAAATGAATGCGCACAATAGTCTGTGCTGAAATACCAACTAAGCATATTCTGTAATCGGCGCCTAATATAGCTCTGAGTTAGAGAATTGCCCTTTTAAGGTGTTCAAGAAGTGAAACGATAGAATTTGAAATGGCTAAAATGACTGATCACTAATCTTGAACCCATTGTGCAAGACTAAAAATAGCAACAATAAAATTGCCAAGGTTACAAAACAAGAGGTAATAAACTTCAAAATTGCAGTTTTAGACAAATCCCAGTGTGTACATGAATTTGCCCCTAAATCAGCCTGCTTTTAAGAGGAATACAAGACATCATTGCTTCATAGTGTTTTCTATCAAGAAATTATTTTCCTCTCTTTAATAATTATAATTAAATGTATTTTTTAGTTTGATCTATTTTATTACATTTCCAACCAACATGTAACACTGGGTGTTCAGTGACTACAGTTTCAAAGTTAACACAGTTGCAGAGTTGCAAACATTATACCCATTGTTCCCCCTCCCATGTTTTGGCACTCCCACCCCTATACATTGCCAAACTATGTATTTTCTTTCAGTGTTTAGAATGACTGTCCAAAGCAAATGCGCCAGGCATTTTACAATACATATAGGAAATAATCCTAACAGTACAAAACATACATCATAAATAATAACAAGAGCATTAAAATTAGTCAGCAAAATACAATATTATACTCCAGTAAAGTGCCATGATTTGATCTCCAAAACAATTTCTCGTGTTTCCTTCAAGCTAGTGTTGAAGCTAGAGGAAAGTGGTTCTTGGTCAGTTCCCACTGGACACTTCCCACTCACCAATTCCCATCTGGAAAAATGCCACCTAGGTCAGTTCTCACCGCTCCAGGGACAACAATTTCCACCCTTAATAATCATGAAGCAACACATTCTGGAATCTATCTTCTTCCCTTTCCTCTTCGAGACAAGCAGCTCATTGGAAATGGAGGGAGGGCAATGTCCCCCACACCCCACCCCAGACATTAGCTTTAGCATGCCACACTACACCACTCAAAATAAAAATTAAAACAGACCAAAATCCAAATTAATAAAGAGCATAAAATATAAAATAAAACTTACACAAAATATTTATTTATTTTATTTATTTATTATTTATTGCATTTGTATACCACATTTTCCCACCTTTTTGCGGGTTCAGTGTGGCTTACAATATGAGTTAAATGTTGGAAATACAATTTGTTACAGATTGGTTATGGATTACATTGTGCAGAGTTATGCGAAACAATTGAGGTGTCGTTAAGGAATGTAACAATGGAACACAAACATTGAAACTTTGGAAGGAAACAATGGGAGCTTAGAGGGCGATAAAAAGGCATGAAGACATATGGTATATATCTTTCTGTGAGTAAAGGTATGAATGATGTGATAGTAAGGGAATGAGAGTTCAGAGGTGAATGTATGATGCATTAGTGAACAGTAAGTGTGGACTTTATGTATATTACCATTACAGCTATGATGGACTTCAAAGCAAAAAAAAAAAAAAAAAAACCCCGATACAACCAGACACGTCTTGTAAAAATTACAATGCATAAGAAAAAAACCCCTGACAGAACACCAACTCAAGAAAAAGACTGAAAACTATATACCGGTAAAAACTTTGCAGAGTGGGAAATAGCCTGGGGGGGGGGGGGGAAACCGTCCTAGGAGGGAATTGCCCTCCTTGAGTGGGGATTGGTGAGAGGGGAAAAGTCCTAGGAGGGAATTGGTGGGTGAGAACTGTCCGGGGGGGAACTGTACCGGTGGCAACTCGCCAGATACCCAGGAAGGTACATCTATTCTGTCGGCATATGCTTCATTGATTTTTGTGCTGCTCATTGAGACAGGAAAAGTTAGTTGTAAGAGGCATACGTTTGCGACTTTGTTCCTTTCCTGATAATTGTGTGTGGAGAAAACATACTGGAGATCTTTAGTGCTGCAAATGTTCTGGTTCTGTTAAGGAAAAAAATAGTTCTGCTTCTTTTCTTTCTAGGATGAAGATGATGAATCCAGTAGACTTGACTCAGAAGAGAAGAAACGCATAAGTCTAAACAGTGATGATGTTTCTGAGAATAATGCTAAGCAGATCATCGAGTGAGTGAGCTTTATTTTCATTTTTCACTGGTTGAAGGCAGGGGTGGATTGACATTGATCTGGTCCCCCGGGCACTAAGGATCACAGGCAGTGTTCCCTCTAAGTTGAGCATGTAAGCGATCGGTCATACAAATCGGGAGCATTGTTCACTTCAGAGGGATGTGGGAACAAAACTTTTTACTGCCCCGCGGGAACGGTAAATAGTTTGTTCCCGCAGTAAATAAATCCTTTCCTCCCTTCCCGTCTTCCTCCCCACAGATCTCACTTACAGGATCCTCCAGCTGGAAATGATTCACAGTAAGAGACTGTCTCTGTGGCCTTTCTCCCGCTGTGTCCCGTTCTCTACTGCAACTTCCTGTCTAGCATTAAACAGAAATTACAGTAGAGAGGGCGGGATGCGGCAGAAGGCAAGCCATGGAGAAGGCCTCTGACTGAATTGCTGCTGGCTGCAGGAACCCAAGGAGATTTGATAAAACAGGAGATGAGTTGCTGTATCCATGTTGTCGTCGTTCTTTATTGCTGGTAGCAATTTTATTTAATCTCACATTTTTAAACATTCTGGCTTTGTGCAGCATATGGATGTACACTTTTCATAGGTGGTAGAGTAATTTGTTATAAATCATAATCAGTGTGTCATTTGGAGGGGCTGGTTATAGGGACATTAATTAGGTTGAAACCAGGGAGCATTTAAAATCTTTTTTTTCTTGTGCCTAGATGAAAATAGGAAGATGGTTTGTGGGAACTTGCTCCTTTTGTTTTGTGGAATGCAATGGTATATTATAAAAATGCACTTAATATTGTTTAATACTACTATTTACAGAGATAATAGAACCTCTGTCCACATGGGTGTTGTCTACAGACCTCCGACACAATCAGAGGAATTAGATAAAGATCTGATTACAGATATCCAAAAGTTGGGAAAGAAGAGAGGTGCTGTTGCTGGGAGATTTCAATCTGCCAGATGTAGATTGGAAAGTTCCATCTGCGGAATCGGAAAGAAGTAGAGAGATCGTGGATGCTTTTCAAAGTGTTCTGCTCAGACAAATGGTGATGGAACCCACGAGGAAGGGAGTGACACTAGACCTGGTGCTCACAAATGGGGGATAGTGTGTCAAATGTCCGAGTGGGTGCCCACCTGGGCAGCAGTGACCATCAAACAGTTTGGTTTGATATAACAGCTGAAGTGGAGGGCAGCAACTCAAAAGTCCTGGATTTCAAGCATGCTGACTTTAGTAAAATGGGAGAATACCTGAGGAAGGAGCTGATGGGCTGGGAGGACATATGAGAAGTGGAAGGGCAGTGGTCCAAGCTGAAAGAAGCTATAAATATGGCCACAAACCTTTATGTAAGGAGAGTAAATAAAAACAAGAGAAAAAGTAAACCGATATGGTTCTCTAAGCAAGTGGCTGAGAAAATAAAGGCTAAAGAGTTGGTGTTCATGAAATATAGAAAAACTCAAGAAGAGGAAAACGGAGAGGAATACTGGATGAAACTGAAAGAAGCCAAGAGAGAGATACATCTGGCAAAAGCGCATGCGGAAGAACAAACGGCTAGAATTGTAAAGAGGGGCGACAAAAATTTCTTCAGGTATATTAGTGAAAGGAGAAAGACTAAAAATGGAATCGTGAGACTGAAAGATGCTGTGAACCACTATGTGCATAATGATGAGGAAAAAGCAAATTTGCTTTGAAGAAAATCCTGGAGAAGGACCATGATTGACTGGCAGAAGTACATATGAGAACGGAGTGGATATAGCACCGTTCACAGAAGAGAGTGTATATTAACAACTTGAAAACCTAAAGGTGGACAAAGCCATGGGACCAGACGGGATCCACCCCAGGATATTGAGGGAACTCAGAGAGGTTCTGGCAGGTCCTCTTAAAGATTTGTTTAATAAATTCTTGGAGACGGGAGAGGTTCCGTGGGATTGGAGAAGAGCGGATGTGATTCCTCTTCACAAAAGTGGTGATAGGGGAAGTACATATACATAAGTAGATAAGTATTGCCATACTGGGAAAGACCAAATATCCATCAAGCCCAGCATCCTGTTTCCAACAGTGGCCAATCCAGGGCACAAATACCTGGCAAGATCCCAAAAAAGTACAAAACATTCTATACTGCTTATCCCAGAAATAGTGGATTTTCCCCAAGTCCATTTAATAATGGTCTATGGACTTTTCCTTTAGGAAGCCGTCCAAACCTTTTTTTAAAACTCCGCTAAGCTAACCGCCTTTACCACATTCTCTGGCAACAAATTCCAGAGTTTAGTTACACGTTCAGTGAAGAAACATTTTCTTCAATTCGTTTTAAATTTACTATATTGTAGCTTCATTGCATGCCCCCTCCCCTAGTCCTTTTTGGAAAGCGTAAACAGACGCTTCACATCTACCCGTTCAATTCCACTCATTATTTTATAGACCTCTATCATATCTCCCCTTAGCCGCCTTTTCTCCAAGCTGAAGAACCCTAGCTGTTTTAGCCTTTCCTCATAGAGAAGTTGTCCCATCCCCTTTATCATTTTTGCCGCCCTTCTCTGCACTTTTTCAAATTCCACTATATCTTTGTTGAGATGCGGCGACCAGAATTGAACACAATATTTGAGGTGCGGTCGCACCATGGAGCGATACAAAGGCATTATAACATCCTCATTTTTGTTTTGCATTCCTTTCCTAATAATACATAACATTCTATTTGCTTTCTTAGCCGCCGCAGCAGCAGCACACTGAGCAGAAGGTTTCAATGTATCATCAACGACGACACCTAGGTCCCTTTCTTGGTCTGTGACTCCTAATGTGGAACTTTGCATGAGGTAGCTATAATTCAGGTTCCTCTTTCCCACATGCATCACTTTGCACTTGCTCACATTAAACGTCATCTGCCATTTAGATGCCCAGTCTCCCAGTCTCGTAAGGTCCTCTTGAAACTGGAAACTACAGGCTGGTAAGTCTCACTTCGGTTATTGGAAAAGTAATGGAAGCGATGCTGAAGGAAAGGATAGTGAATTTCATGGAAGCCAATAAGTTGCAAGATCTGAGACAACATGGTTTTACCAAAGGTAAATCGTGCCAAACGAATGTCATTGAATTCTTTGACCGGGTGACCAGAGAATTGAATCAAGGACATGCTATAGATTGAATCTACTTAGACTTCAGCAAAGCTTTTGACACGGTTCCCCACAGGAGGCTCTTAAATAAACTTGACAGGCTGAAGATAGGACCCAACATGGTGAACTGGATTAGGAACTGGTTGACGGACAGACGCCAGAGGGTGGTTAATGGAATTCACTCGGATGAGGGAAAGGTGAGTAGTGGAGTGCCTCAGGGGTCGGTGCTGGGTCCGATTCTGTTCAGTATATTTGTGAGTGATATTGCCGAAGGGTTAGAAGGTAAAGTTTGCCTTTTTGCAGATGATACCAAGATTTGTAACAGAGTGGACACCCTGGAGGTAGTGGAAAAAATGAAAAAGGATCTGCAGAAGCTAGAAGAATGGTCTAATGTTTGGCAATTTAAAATTCAATGTGAAGAAATGCAAAGTGATGCACTTAGGGAGTTAAAATCCACGGGAGACGTATGTGTTAGGCGGTGAGAGTCTGATATGTACAGGCAGAGAGAGGGATCTTGGGATGATAGTATCTGAGGATCTGAAGGCGATGAAACAGTGTGACAAGGCGTTGGCTGTAGCCAGAAGGTTGCTAGGCTGTATAGAGAGAGGTGTGACCAGCAGAAGAAAGGAGGTGTTGATGCCCCTGTACAAGTTGTTGGTGAGGCCCCACCTGGAGTATTTTGTTCAGTTTTGGAAACCGTATCTTGCAAAGGATGTAAAAAGAATTGAAGCGGTGTAAAGAAAAGCTACAAAAATGATATGGGATTTGCGTTACAAAATGTATGAGGAAAGACTTGCTGACCTGAGCATGTATACCCTGGAGGAAAGGAGAAACAGAGGTGATATGATAGACGTTCAAATATTTGAAAGGTATTAATCCGCAAATGAACCTTTTCTGTAGATGGGAATGTGGTAGAACTAGAGGACATGAAATGAGGTTGAAGGGGGACAGACTCAAGAAAAATGTCAGGAAGTATTTTTTCACGGGGAGAGTGGTGGATACTTGGAATGCCCTGCCGCGGGAGGTGGTGGAGATGAAAATGGTAACGGAATTCAAAAATGCTTGGGATAAACATAAAGGAATCCTGTTCAGAAGAAATGGATCCTCAGAAGCTTAGCAGAGATTGGGTGGCAGGACTGGTGGTTAGGAGTTGGGGCTAGTGGTGGACAGACTTCTACGGGCTGTGGTCTGAAAATGGCAGATACAAATCAAGGTAAGGTATACATATAGATTAGCACATATGAGTTTATCTTGTTGGGCAGAGTGGATGGACCGTACAGGTCTTTTTCTGCCGTCACCTACTATGTTACTACTGGTTGATATACAGCAGAAGTTAACCAAGTTGACTTCATGCTTTCTAATGTAATTTTTTAACAGCAGTTTCTCAGTTATTACCCAAATGTGAACACAATTATAATGTTAATATGTTTTGGATGTTACTGAATTCTGTTGTTCTGCATCACTGTATTTCCAGTTTTGGCACAGTATAGTCACCACAAGGACAAAATATAAGAAAACCAGTGGGGTGCATGAGGGGCTTATAGCCCATTTAAACAAATGAGAGATCTGCATGAAAGAAAATATTTATTTTTATTATTCTGATTTATGAACACCACTTGTCCCTAAAACATGCTCAAAAGAGAATAATCTATTTGTACAGAAGAGATGAGGTGAAGATGTGGATTCCATATGCCTCAATGAAAGGAGAGTTTAATTTTACTTCTTTTTAATTTCAGTATATCCCTTTATAACACCAGGCTTCCCAAGGCTTAAGACAAACCCATCGGTAAACTGAATATCCTCACTGGAATTTGGCCATGTATTACTGTTTGAAGCTGTTTTAGTGATACTTAGTTTTTATTTAATGATATTTATATCTACAAGTGGGAAGCTTTCAAATAAATTTAAGCACTGTGGAATAAGTTAAAAAAAAAAAAGAAAAAAAAATATAGTCCTCCACCTTTTAAGGCATTGCCTATCCAACTGGAACAGTTTTTGAGTTTTTACAGATGGCCCACGCGGGGGGGGGGGGGGGGGGGGGGGGGGGGTGCTGCTGTTGGGCTATTTTCAATGCTTACTCAAAACATTTTTTGCATTCAACAGGTTCTCCTTAGAGGGAACACTGGTCATGGGCCCCTAACCACCTATCAAAAATGATGAAACTAGATGGAATCTAGGGGAGAGTGGGCCTCCTAAAGCTGTGGGCCTTTAGGTGCTGCCCTGTTGTCCCAATGGCCAGTTTACCCCTGGTTGAAGGGTATTCAAGGCCTTCCCTTATCCACCTTTTTTCTTTCTAGCCCTTTGTGTTCATGCAGTTGTATGATGTTTATTAGTGTTTGTCTTCAGTAAACTTCAGTACTAAGGGACCCTTTTACTAAAGTGCATTAATTATTTAAGGGACAGTTATATAAGTGGACACCTCCATTTAGGCACCCCCATTGCCATGTGGTGAGAGCCTATACTATAATGGTAAGTGGTAATGTGTGTGTTCTTTAAAAATCTAGTCATGAGCATTTACACCAGCCCTATGGCTAGTGTAAGTGACTACTTAAAATTTAGGTGTGTTTTTGACGTATTATGCTAGTATTCTATACAGAAAAGCAGGTACCTACTTTTCTTTATAAAATAGGTTCCAAATAGGTGCACTTTTGGTGCCTAAGTTTAGACACCTTTTTATAGACATACCCTAATAATGTCTGGTTGGTAGATCCATTTTAATTATTTTTAATTCATGCTGAATTTATTTGCTGCTGTTAATAAATAGAAATAAATCAAAACATAGAAAAGAAAATAAGATGATATCTTTTTTATTGGACTAACTTAAATACATCTTTTGGTTAGCTTTCGAAGGTAACCTTTTCTCTTCAGATCGGAAATAAGCAAATGTTGACAAATATCAGAATATAAAGTGAAACACAGAGGCATTCCAATGACAGTATCTGTGTTTCACTTTCCATATCATCAAGCAGATCAATCCATAGACTGGTGGGTTGTGTCCATCTACCAGCAGGTGGAGATAGAGAGCAATCTTTTGCCTCTCTATATGTGGTGATGTGCTACCAGGAAATCCTCAGTATTCTCTCTATCTAGCAGGTGTGTGGTCACACGCAGCAGCTCTGGCTTGGTCTCCACGCCTATTTACTTAGGCTTTGTTGAGTACCTGGGGTTGCGGGCTCTTCGTGCGCAAGTGCAAACCTGGTGGTGCCAGGTCCCTCCTTTTCTCCCCCCTCCCACTGGCTCCGTTAAAAACAAAACAGCAATCTTGAAGCAGAAAAGATTTTACTTGCAGCTGCTCACTGGGACACAATTCGTTGCAGCTCGGAGCAAGAAGCAGGTAATTTTACCTTTTCCTAGCGGGCAGGGGGTTCCCCGCACGTTTCCCTCATGGACCGCGATCGCGCGGCTAGTGGGGAGGCGCGGGATCAGAGGCAGAGAAGCCCTTTTTGGGCGCCCTTCCGAACTTTGCTGATTTAGCCGGTTTTTCCTCCGCTGGGGCTTCGGCGGCCTTTTCCGGTTTAGGCGCCCATCCCCCGATGTCCGCCCTTCCAACGTCGGTCGCCCATGCAGCTCGGATGGCCTTTGGTATGGCTGCCTTTGAGTTGGGCGGCGGTAAGAAGATGGCGAAGTTTAAGCGCCATGCTTCCCGCGCAGCTCCTTCGCGTAGTGACGCGCCGGACCCCATTTTGAATGTGCAGCGCGCCTCTCCCCCGCTCTATGGAGTGGAGGTTGAGAGTTCCTCTAGGGCTGTGGCCCAGGTTGCAGAGGTGCACAAACAGGGGGGTTTCTCTCCCGAGTTTATTTTGTTGCTGCATCAGGCCTTTCAACTGCAAAAAGCTGCTCCTGCTCCCCTGTCAGGTATGGGGGAAGAGGCTTCCCTGATCAAGCGCCCTCGGGTGGATCTTCAGGTCTTGGGGGACTGTCTCCTCTGATGTTAGATGAGGGCAGCGTTTCTGAGTTCTCCCAAAGGTCCCTTGGGGATTCTTTGGAGGAGGCTGATCCTCGCCCTGATGGGGGAGATGACCCCTCTGCAGCGCGGCTATTTCGCTCAGAGGAATTGCCTAACCTGTTAGTTCAGGCTATGAGCATCTTGAGTATTTCCTCTCCAGAGGAAGGCCCTCCTTCAGCCTCGGCGAGTTCTGCTATTATGTTGGGAACCAAGCGTCCTTCCAGGACCTTCCACATCCATGAAGCCATGAAAACTGTAATTTCGGCTCAATGGGATTCTCCTGAGGCGAGCCTCAAGGTAGCCAGGGCCATGTCTCGCCTGTACCCTCTGCCAGAGGGTGGAAAGGAGGCCTTGTGCTGGCCAGCAGTGGACTCTCTATAATCACTACTGTGACAAAAAAGATGGCTTTGCCGGTGGAAGGTGACTCTGCCCTTAAGGATTCACAGGACAGGAAATTGGAAGCGGCTTTAAAGTTAGCCTTTGAAGCGGCCGCCTTGAGTTTGCAGGCCTCTGTTTGTGGCTCCTATGTGGCCAGGGCATGCCTGACGGTGGTGCAGCGGGCCTCCCCCTCGGATCCTTCCTTGAGGGCGGATTGGCCGGTCCTGGAGTCGGGCTTGGCTTACTTGGCAGACTTGCTGTATGATGTTTTGAGAGCCTCGGCTAAAGGTATGTCTCAGACAGTCTCTGCCCGTCGATGGCTATGGCTTAAGCATTGGTCATGCCTCCAAATCCTGCTTAGCCAAGTTGCCTTTTAAGGGCAAGCTGCTCTTCGGGGATGAGCTGGACAAGATCGTGATGGATCTCGGCAGTTCTAAAGGCAAGAGGTTGCCGGTAGTCAAGGCAAGGGCCAGCACTGCTCGCCCTGGTTCCTCTAAGGGCCGTTTTCAAGAAGCCCGTCGGTATCGCCCAGGCAAGTCGGGCTCCTCCTCCTCCTTCAAGCAGAGGTTCTCCCCGAAGCAGCATTCCTTTCGCAGAGACCGCCGCTCAGGGAGTTCTTCCTCCGGTCCTCCCCCAGGGTCTCGTACCCAATGACGGGGCCCTGGTCCATGGCCCAGAGCAGATAGGAGGAAGGGAAGTCATCAGAGACGGCTACAAGTTGGAGTTCTGGCGGTCCCTGAGAGACGGGTTCGTGAACTCTCCCTGCAAGTCTCCCCTCAAAGTGGCAGCAGTTCAGCAGACTCTGGACAACTTGCTCCGCCTTGGGGTGGTGGTCCCAGTGCCCGTAGAGCAGCGTGGCACAGGACGTTACTCCATTTACTTTGTGGTGCCAAAGAAAAGAGGCTCTTCTCGGCCTATTCTCGACCTCAAGGGAGTCAATCGGGCCTTGCGAATACGGCATTTACGTATGGAGACTCTCCGCTCCGTGATTGCTGTGGTACAAGAAGGAGAATTCCTGGCATCCTTGGACATCAAGGAAGCTTATCTGCACATTCCCATCTGTCCGCCTCATCAGTGCTTCCTGCGCTTTGCAGTGCTGGGCCGGCACTTCCAGTTCAGAGCCCTCCCGTTCGGGTTGGCTACGGCTCCACGGACCTTCTCCAAAGTGATGGTGGTCATTGCGGCTTATCTCCGCAAGGAAGGAGTGCAAGTCCATCCCTACCTGGACGACTGGATGATTCGAGCTCCCTCCTTTGTTGAGTGTGGGAGAGCGACGGACAGGGTCATTGCTCTTCTGAGCTCCCTGGGATGGATCATCAACCGGGAGAAAAGTCAGCTGCGCCCGACTCAGTCCCTGGAGTATCTGGGCGTTCGGTTTGACACCCAAGTGGGCAGAGTGTTCCTGCCGGACAACCGGAGCCTCAAGCTTCAGGCCCAGGTGGGCCGGTTCCTAGCCTCCTCATCTCCTCGGGTTTGGGATTATGTGCAACTGTTGTGTTGGGCTCCATGACGGCCACGATGGAGGTAGTGCCCTGGGCCAGGGCCCATATTGAGGCCACTACAGCACTCTCTTCTGCGGCGCTGGACTCCGGTTTCGGAGGATTACGCAGTTCGCCTTCCCCTGGACCCAGCGGTGAGAAGGGCGCTAAGTTGGTGGCTGATGTCAGACAAGTTGTCAGCCGTTATGCCTCTCATGTCCCCGGAGTGGATTGTCGTTATGACGGACGCCTGCTTGATGGGCTGTGGAGCCCACTGCCTGGGAAGGACAGCGCAGGGAATATGGTCGCTGGTGGAGGTGAAGTGGTCCATCAACCTCTTGGAACTTCGGGCCATTCGGTTGGCGCTTCAAGTGTTTCTTCAGGTACTGATACTGAGGCCAGTTCGAAACCTGTCAGACAATGCCACGGCCGTGGCCTATGTCATTCGCCAGGGAAGTACCAGGAGCGCCCCCCTAGCCAGGGAGGCCATGAAGTTATGCCAGTGGGCAGAGGCGAATCTGGACCAGCTGTCGGCGGCTCACATTGTGGGAGTCCTGAATGTCGAGGTGGACTTTCTCAGTTGCCATACCTTGGATCCCAGAGAGTGGCAACTGTCTGCTCAGGTGTTCTTGGAGATCACGAAACACTGGGGCATGCCGACCTTGGATCTGATGTCGACCTCGGCCAATTGCCAAGTGCCGCAGTTCTTCAGCAGAGGACGGGACCCTCGATCTCTGGGGGTCGATGCTCTTCTCCAGCAGTGGCCGGTACAGGAGCTTCTCTACGTGTTCCCGCCTTGGCCTATGCTGGGCAGAATTCTCGGCCGGGTGGCGAAACACCCAGGCCGGGTGGTCCTGGTGGGTCCAGACTGGCCCAGACGCCCTTGGTATGTGGACCTGATCCGGCTTTCTGTAGACAGTCCTCTGCGGCTTCCAGCGGAGTGGGGCCTCTTACATCAAGGTCCCGTGGTGATGGAGGATCCCTCCCCCTTTGGTCTTACGGCCTGGCTGTTGAGCGGAAGCGGCAGAAGAAGAAGGGCTTCTCGGACAAGGTCATCGCCACTATGCTGAGAGCACGAAAGCGCTCTACTTCTACTACGTACGCCAGGGTATGGCGTACCTTTGTATCATGGTGCGAGGCAGGATCCCTGTCGCCCTTCACGGCGCCAATTGCTTCAGTGTTGGCATTCCTGCAAGAAGGTCTGGAGAAAGGCCTGTCGCTCAGCTTTCTTAAGGTCCAGGTAGCGGCTCTAGCTTGCTTCAGGAGTCGCCTGAAGGGTGCTTCCCTGGCTTCTCAGCCAGATGTGGTGCGTTTTCTCAAAGGGGTTAATCACCTACACCCACCTCTGCACTCGATAGTGCCTACGTGGAATCTCAATCTGGTGCTGCGGGCCTTGCAGAAGTCGCCCTTTGAGCCATTATCATGGCTGTCTCTGAAGGACCTGACGTTGAAAGCGGTCTTTTTGGTGGCAATTGCTTCAGCCAGGAGGGTTTCCGAGCTCCAGGCGCTATCATATAGAGAGACGTTCCTGCGGTTCACAGAAGCAGGAGTGTCTATTCGCCCAGTGCTTTCCTTCCTACCCAAGATTGTTTCTCGCTTCCATGTGAATCAGCAGCTTTATCTACCCTCCTTCCGTAGGGAGGATTAACCCCATTAATATTGCGTTTACTACAAATTGTATATTCTTTTTACAACTTTGTAATTCTTATTGTTACTGTGTAAGCCGCATTGAGCCTGCCATGTGTGGGAAAGCGCGGGGTACAAATGTAATAAATAAATAAATTATCCAGAGGAGTATCGTGCTCTCAGATGCCTGGATGTTACTATTCGTGCTGTTCGCGGGCCCCCGTAGGGGTCTGCAGGCATCTAAACCTACTGTGGCACGTTGGGTCAAGGAAACGATTGCGGCGGCTTATGTGGCTGCAGGGAAGGTGCCGCCTATCCAGCTGAAGGCTCATTCTACTAGAGCACAGGCGGCTTCAATGGCAGAGTCCAGGTCCGTTTCCTTGGAGGAGATTTGCAGATCGGCGACTTGGGCATTGGCTCATACCTTCTCACGGCATTATCGCTTGGACGTGGCAGCACGGGCCGAGGCCCAGTTTGGAGCTTCAGTGTTGCATTCTGGGGTTTCCATGTCCCGCCCTGGGTGAGTACTACTTGGGTACATCCCACCAGTCTATGGATTGATCTGCTTGATGATATGGAAAGTAAAATTATGTATCATACCTGATAATTTTCTTTCCATTAATCATAGCAGTTCAATCAATAGTCCCTCCCAGATATCTGTACTGTTTGTTCTAGTTCAGTTATATTTCAGGTTCAAGTTTAGACTTCAGTTCCTGTTCAGGAGGACTTCGAGTTCAGGTTCTTCCACTTGGATTTCCCTGGAGTTGGGATGACTTTGTGTTATAGTGAGCTGCTGCTTCTTTCCCCCCGTTTCGACGGTGGTTGGATTCATAACTAAATTATGCCAGTGCTCCCTCCCGCTTCGTGCGGTTGTAGGGTAGCTTTGTTTCCCTCTTGCTTTGGCGGTGATGGGTTAAGCCAGCTCCTCCCGCGGTTGCGGTAGCAGGACATGCCAGTTCCTCCCGCGTCAGCGGGAGTGGGTGCCCCCCCCCCCCCCCCCCCGCTTTGGCGGTGGTTGGGTGGCGGAGTGTCCCTTTGTGGGTGTAATTCTCTATGTTTGGTGATTCCT
Organism: Microcaecilia unicolor; assembly: GCF_901765095.1. Classification (NCBI taxonomy): domain Eukaryota; kingdom Metazoa; phylum Chordata; class Amphibia; order Gymnophiona; family Siphonopidae; genus Microcaecilia; species Microcaecilia unicolor. Next base: position 238,290,380 of record NC_044032.1, on the reverse strand, counting down.
GCGGATGGAGCTTTGATATCGACTATACTGAGGATTTCCTGGTAGCACATGACCACATATAGAGAAGCAAAAGATTGCTCTCTATCTCCACCTGCTGGTAGATGGACACAACCCACCAGTCTATGGATTGATCTGCTATGATTAATGGAAAGAAAATTATCAGGTATGATACATAATTTTACTTTATATTCTGATATTTGTCAACATTTGCTTAGTTCCGATCTGAAAAAGAAGGGTTACCTTTGAAAACTAATCAAAAGATGTATTAAGTTAGTTCAATAAAAATGGTGGTATCTTATTTTCTTTTCTATGTTGTGATTTATTTATTTTCATTACCTTTAAAAATGGACTAACACAGCTACCACACCACTTAGCTACTGTTAAAACTTCATGCATGCTTAGAAGTGTCCAGCATGAGGTAACAGTGATAACTCTGAGTTGGAGTACTTTGCACAAAAAGGCATGGATTTGAGAGACATGGGGGGGTAGGGTTTGTGGGAGTAAAGTGGCTGAAAGCTATGGGAGAAAAGGGGTGACTATGCTAGAAGGAAGAGTAGCAAGGAGGTCCCTGGTAGGTGTGCATCTACTCCTGCAAATACTAATGACTGATAAACAACCAAGTGGAATTTTCAAACCCTTTGTGTGTGTGTACATATGTATTTACTTTGTTCACTAAACGTTAATTCTAACACTTTTTCTGTTCCACTACATGTTAATGTAAGTCTGTAATTATGCCATGATCTATATATATAAAACTCACCCTCAACGTTCTATTGTCGGATGACGTCACTGAAGCCAAGGTTCGTAAGTTCGAAGCTCTGAAGCCAAGAAAATCACAGCCTCGGGGCCCCTCCCTCGCGTCAAACGTTATGACGTTGAAGGCGGAGCAATTCACCCACATCGACGACGGGTTTGGGGGGGGGGGGCACAGGAAGGCCTTGCTAGCGCCCGTTTCATTGGCTCCAGAAACGGGCCTTTTTTTTTTACTAGTCAATCATATAAAAATTATAATTTGGTCATTAAAAACTGTCAAAAGTTAGAAGTCTGATTTAAAAAAAAAATATTGAATGTTTTCGGTGAATACTTGTGTTCAAAATAATTTCCAGAAACATTTAGTAGTGTTTTTACTAAGCTACAGTAAAAGGGGGCTTGCACTAGCATCAGTACGTGTTTTGATGCACACTGAGGCCCCCTTTTACCGCAGCAAGCAAAAGGCTGTCTTTTTTTCTCAAAAAGAAATGGCCATGCAGTAAGTGAATCACTTGCCTTGCGGCCATTTTGGGGGGGGGGGGGGGGGGAGCACTTACTGCCACCTATAGAGGTGACGGTAAGTGCTCTTGCACTAACCCGGCAGTAACTGGGTAGCGCATTGCGCTGCCCGATTACCGCCAGATAAGCACCAGCCAATCCTTTAGTAAAAGGGCCCCTAATGAAGTAGTTTCAGCTATAATCAAGCTTGTTTATGCAATGAAAAAAGACACCTATGAGTAAGAAATTGGAAATTGCTAATTATTTTTCAGCAGCATAAATGTTGTGCAAATATTCTTTAAAAATTGTAAGAAATTGCAAGATAAGCATCAAGACTCCCAGACATACAAAATCAGAGTACATACCTGTTATTGCTCCCATGATAGCCATGATGAATATATATGTTTAATTATGGTCAAGTGTGTTTAGAGCAGAAAAATGTGAATGAAGAAGATACAGTGCAATATAGAGCTTGTTTAATCAATTGAAACTTAAATTTCTTTATAATTTCACTTCATAGGACAGCTAAACAAGATGTGGATGATGAATATAGCATGCAAGCAGATGCCAGAGAATCTCAGTCATACTATGCAGTGGCTCATGCAGTAACAGAGAGGGTGGAGAAGCAATCATCTCTTCTTGTTAATGGTTCCCTAAAGCATTATCAGGTTTGAAATATGTTTTCTTCAAACTTATATACATGATGGCTGAGCAAAAACAATGTATACCATTGAGATAAGATAGTGACTCAGAAGTGCAAGAGAGAGCTCTGTTTTTTTGTAGAACCAGAACGCTCTTCTCTGGGCCATCCAGGACTGAGGATGGAGTTGGTGGTATATGACAGCGTCAGCCATTACTCATCACATCTAGTAATCAAACTTGAGGACCCCAGTTGTGTGCTCTTTAGAGCAAGTGGTTGCATGACTCTTCGCTGAGGATTGTGACAATGAAGGCTGTCTTGAAAATAAAGAATGATGAGGGCTAAAGAGCAGTAGAATGGGATAAAAGTTAATAATGAGCTTGGGGCGGTAGGGATTTTTTAAAGCACTGACTGCCATTCACTGAATTGGTCCTCCATATTCAATGTCACGCCTCATCAGGGTATCAACATCGAATATCCAAGACTTCATGGCCACCTGAAGTTATCTGGGTCCGGTTTATATTCGGTGACAAAACCCAGGTCAGGTAAGGTTTAAACTGCTATTTCTACGGTTCTACTTGCCTGGATAGTTATCTGCGTTCTAGTATTGAATATTGACGATACCTATATAACTACCAGGTTTACCCCGGCACTAGCTGGAGAGTACCGTGGCAGTCGGGGCAGATATTCTGCAGTACTTTCTAGTTAAGTGCCACTAAATATCTGTTCCCAACCCATACAGCACTGTTTAACTGGGCTGGAGTCTCTCTTGCCCAGTTAAATAGTGCTGAATATGGACTCCATTGTTATTATTGCTAATTGTCTAGCATGTAGCAGATGGGTGCAGTGCTGTACAGAGACACTTTTAGGTCCAAAGGAAGATATTCTAAAAAAGCTTTCTGCGTATAAAGCAGTGGTCTATACTAATAGATGTTTTAAAAATTTCAGGCTAGATTACAAGTGAATTTACATTTGTGTAGCCTGAGTATACATAACTTTTCTAGGCCTGAGTGAAAGAATACGGGGGTGGAATTGAAGAGGATTGTGCATTTATGTCCATAATTTATAAAATGCGTACCTAAATTTAACAGAGGAAATTGTGTGTGGTAAAGAGCATACATTTCCCTTCTTTTCTTTTTCTTTATCCATTGTCCTCTGGATGTAATGCTTGGGCCTTTGTGGGCTAGATGGCATAGATTTCAGTTAAGTATTTCAGTTGCAATTTTAAGTAGATGGATTGTGTTCTATGAAATCAGTTTTTCCTTTTCAGACTTTGTTGTAAAATAATTTTGAAATGTAAATTTAAAAAAGAGCAGGTATAAATGTAAGTGCATAAATTCCTTGGGGTAATATTCAAAACTAATTTTGTTCATACTTTTGTTTTGAAAACCTCTTCAGGGAAAAGTATGCACTGGATTATAAAATTACGCCCTAGGCTTTCAGCAAAATACTCTTAAGTCTAATTGGTCAAAATGTGTGACTGGCTGAATTTAGTGCATCTGGTTTTGGTCAGTGCTGATCCAAAACAAGCCTATGGCAACTGGAAAATCACCCCATCCCTCTGCACCAATCTCAGTATTAATTACACCCCCTAAGAATGCTGACATTTTTTTCTTCCCTCTTTCCACACTAAATTTAAAGCAAAGCATATCCTGGGCCGAAGCCCTCCCCTTCCTTCTCCGCTGCTTGCTTGAATTTAATAAAAAAAAAAAAAAGAAAGAAAGTGAACCAGAGGAAGAAGTGACTTTACTGTTCCCAATGTTTGCCTAAACTGATACGTTTGGCCCTGCCTCCTTAATTCCAGTGCAGTTGGGATTGGTATTCCCCATCCACTTTAAATAGCTTGATTTATTGCGTGAACTTATTTGTGATGGTGCAACAAATCAAAAGTTCCAAACAGAAGGAAGAGTACTGTGTTCCAGTGGTAAAGTCCTGCCTTGCCATGCATTCCCAACTGGTAACTTGACATCTGATATAGAGTCCCTGTTCTTCACATCTGACCCTACTGAACAACCTAGGAGCAAGCACCGATCTGTACAATTTTAAAAAGTACTTTACTACTCTGTGCCAAGAGCTTAAGGCTATTGGGAGGAAAGATCACATAGATACTGTGCCCAATGACCTGCACAATTTTTGGAAGGGGGGAGGGATTGCATGGAAGACCTTGAGACGTGTTGACGAACAAGCGGACGGCTTGGCTGAGATGTGGGCCTACTCTCGGGCTTTTTCTGAAATATGATGACTTAATAAATTGGCTGATTTAGAGAATTGTGGGAGATGAAAATGCTTTTGGATCTGAGGTGTACTGGAGGCGGAATATCAAGAGGATGTAGTGACCATTGTCCAAACAGTTTGCATGCAGTTAAATGCGGCCATGGAGGGCCATCAGCCAGTGGAATTTAAGTGCACTCACCATGCACTTGGAAAGCATCGCAAAACAATCGACCCAGGCATATTGTGTTTCCTCAGATATGTGGGCAGAGATCACGTATATCAACAGTCATGGCAGTCAACTCAACTTATTTTTTCAAGGCTCCCATACAGATCTAGCATGGCGTATCCATTCTCACTTTGCAAAAGTGCAGGCATTAAAACCAGCTCTGGACAAACCTCAGTAAGGAGCATATCTAATATCAGTGGTGGTGTCCCTTAGTCTGCTTTGTTCTGGTTGGAAAGACCCATTGGGTGCGAGAGATCGGTGAGGCCTGGAGAATACTGTCCAAGGCAGGACTCACTACTCAGCCATTTCCATCTACACCTAATCCTATGACTGTTCCTGATCTCATCTAAGATTCAACAATGGCAGCAGGTGTTCAACAAGGCAAAGAGAGTCCACCCTGCTGCCACAAGAGACGTGGTGTGAGCTTGCGTTTGCAGAACCTAAGACTAGCACTTCAGGGGTGTTTGGTCAGAGGTAATACTGATGTTGTTGCTGTGATTGAGGGAGGGGCAAGAATTTTTAAAATTGTTTTATTTGAAGATGATATGCTTCTCACACTCACTAGACCATTAGTCCCCTTACCAAACAAGCTACGGGAAATTCAGTCCTCCGCTGATGTTTTGAATTTTAATATTCCTCAGCAGTCCTCCAGACCGTTCAAGACGGTTGGGTTATGCACTCCTACCAGCAGAGGGAGACTGAGAACACTAAAACTTCTTATGCAAGTAGCCTGTGCAGACCTTCTACTAACCAGTATTTTCTCAGTCTCAGCAGAGGGTAGATGTGTGCAGCCTGTGCAGTGTACTCAGTCTGGTAGGCCCGTTTGGGGTTTCTAGGTTGGGTTGTAAATGTTAGAGAACCCACACTTGGATCTCTATTACAGGGTGTAAGTCCTAAGGGGCTTCTTATTCCCTGTGGGGTGTCACACCCGGGTGGCCGGGTCCTTCCCACTGTGCTCTTCCTCTGGAGGACTGCTTGACCTCGGCTACAGACCTTGTTCTGTACCCTTGAGGCGTTTAGGGATCAGCAATGAGGTTTAAAAAAAAACGTTTTTAAAAGGCGGCTATTTTGGCCGTTCTTGTGGCAGTCCAGAGATAAAACGTCTTCAAGGGCGTTCTTGCCTTAGGCGGTTTTGCCTATTAGTCTGTCAGAGCACAAAGCAACTGTTTGTTTTTATCGTGTTCGCAGCCATTATGTCTAAGCCGGTGAGGTGTCGGTTTTGCGCGAAGCGCGGTGTTGAAGTGAAAGGTAGCCAATGTAAATTTTGTGGGGAGCCTACGTTGTCAGTGCTCTTGCCCCCGATGCTTTCCCCTGAGCCGGCGGAAATGTTGGGTGGCGATTTGACGGCACATTCCGGGCCGGCAATGGCGGGGCCGGTTTTTGCGGGGAAACGCGGCCATTTTGGCTGCACGTCCCGGGTCGGCCTTGACGGAGCTGTTTTTGGCGGGAAGCGAGGCCCTTTTGGCCGCGCATTCCGTACCAGCGCCGGGGGACCCGTGTGTGGCGGGAAGCGCGCCTAGTTTAGCCGCAGGTCACGCGATGGACCTGCCGCCTCGGGAGCGAGGGGGGGTCCGTCGCGGAGTCTGCGGGAAGTGTTGTTGGGGCTTCAGCAGCGTTGGGGGGGGGGGGGGGTCTGGCTTCTCCCCTGAGTTTGTTTGGTCTCTGTATAATGCCTAGAGAACTGGCCCCTCTCAGGCTGTTTGTTCCCCGGAGGCTGCTAGCTCAGTGGGAGTTAAGCGCCCATGGGTGGACATTTCGGAGCCTATGGAGATACTTTCTCTGCCTGGGTCGGACGTTTGGAGTGACCCAGGAGAGGAGGATCTCTTAGATGTGTCTGAGGATCAGGATGGGCTAAGGCCTGGGGAAGATTCTTCAATGGTTCACATTTTTCATAAGGAGGAGTTGTTAGAGCTCATTGATCAGGTGATCTCTACTTTGAAGTTTGCTCCTGCGGCCACTCCCTCTGCGGAGGGACCCCAGGCAGATCCCTTGGTTAAGGGGATTCGGAGAGCCTCCCGTTCCTTTCCCATGAATTCAGACATTAGGGATATGGTTTTTCAGGAATGGTCTGAGCCGGAGGCTGCTTGTAAGGTGTTTAGGGCTATGGCGCGGCTGTATCCCTTGCCTCCGGAAGATTTGGCCCTGCTGAAACCACCTGCTGTGGATGCGGTGGTTATGTCGGTTACTAAGGCTATGGCCATTCCGGTGGATGGCGGTACAGCCTTACGGGATCCTCAGGATAGGAAGCTAGAGTCCTTTTTGAAGCGCAGCTTTGATTTGTCGTCTTTGGCCTTGCAAGCCTCTGTGTGTGGGGGCTTGTTTCCATTGGGCGGAGAAGCTCTTGGATGAGCCTGCGTTAGATAGGACTGGTTTAGTTCAGGACCTGGCCAAATTGGAGATGGGGTCTTTGTTTTTGGCAGACACCCTTACAGGCCGGACAGATTTGTGTCTCCTTCTAAAAGCCGGTTTTTCCAGCGGTCGCAGTCCTTTCGAGGGGGTCGTCGAGGAGGTTGGGACTCCTCCGGAGGTGCCAGAAATGGTAATAAGTCCTCCTTATGAAGGTGTGTGGGTCCAGCCTCTGGTGAAGGTTAGGGCGCAACTTCATCTGTTTTATCAGGGGTGGACCCAAATTACTTCAGATCAGTGGGTGCTGGAGGTCATTTGCGACAGTTCTGTGCTCGAGTTCGAGCACCAGCTGCCGGATCTGTTTCTTCCCTCTCCTTGTCACTCTCGAGTCAGGTTAAAGGCTATTCAAGAGACTCTGGGTCGCTTAATCCAGTTGGGAGCTGTGGTACCTGTTCCTCGGCCTGAGCAGGGAATGGGTTGTTATTCCATTTACTTTGTGGTGCCGAAGAAGGAGGACCAGTTTCGACCCATTTTAGATCTCAAGAGGATCAGTGGGGCGCTCAAGGTGCCATCCTTCCGCATGGAGACTCTGTGCTCTGTCATAGTGGCTGTTCGTCAGGGAGAATTTCTCACGTCACTGGATCTCATGGAAGTGTATCTGCAAGTGCCGATAGGGAGGCCCATCAGCGTTTCCTTCGTTTTGCTGTTTTAGGGAGGCACTTTCAGTTCTGTGCTCTGCCTTTTGGTCTAGCAACGGCTCCACGCACCTTCTCCAAGATAATGGTGGTGGTAGCAGCGGCTTTGCGGAGGCAGGGAATTCTGGTGCATCCGTATCTGGATGACTGGTTGATCCGGGCGAAGTCTCGGGCTCACAGTGTGGCAGCAACGGCTCAGGTGGTCACGTTTCTGGGATCGCTCGGATGAGTAGTGAATGTAGTCAAAAGTCGGTTGATCCCATCGCAGAGTCTGGAGTATTTGGGAGTGCGGTTCGACACAGCAGTGGGTCGTGTTTTTCTGCCTGATTCTCGGATCGTCTCTCTTCAGCAGCAGGTCCGACTGTTAATGTCCGTTCAGAGTCCGACGGTTCGAATGTACCTTCGGGTTCTGGGCCTCATGGCAGCGACAATAGAGGTAGTACAACGCTGCATAACCCTAGTAGCGCTCTAGAAATGTTTAGTAGTAGTAGTACCATGGGCCAGGGCGCATATACGTCAGCTTCAGGCGGCTCTGTTGTCCCGGTGGTCTCAGGTACACAGTTTGGAGTTGCGGTTGCCATTGAGGGGGGCTCCTTGGTGCAGTCTCCAGTGGTGGCTGTGCTCGGCCCATCTGAAAAAGGGCATGCCGTTGGAACCTCCTCAGTGGGTGATTCTGGTAACGGATGCCAGTCTGCTGGGCTGGGGAGCTCAGTGTCTCGGTCAGTCCGCGCAGGGGCGGTGGTCGACTGAGGAAGCTCAGTGGTCTATCAACTGGTTGGAGACGAGGGCGATTCAGCTAGTTGGCGTTTCACTCAAGTATGGTTGGAAAGGCGGTAAGAGTCATGTCCGACAACGCGACAGCGGTAGCGTATGTCAACCGGCAGGGCGGTACAAAGAGTCCGCGGTTGGCAATCGAGACGGCTCTGCTCATGAGTTGGGCGAAAAGGCATCTAGTGCAGATTTCGGCGGCGCATGTGGCCAGGGTGGACAATGTGAACGCGGATTTTCTAAGCAGACACATGTTGGACCCCGGAGAATGGTCTCTGCACCGGTCGGTGTTCGACCAGATAGTTCTAAAGTGGGGAATGCCAGTAGTGGATCTCATGGCGGTATTTCAGTCGGCGTTGGGATCCGCGAGTGGAAGGGATCGATGCGTTGGTCCTTTCGTGGCCTCAGCGGGTATTGCTGTACGTGTTTCCCCCGTGGCCCTTGATAGGTCAAGTCCTACAGAGGGTAGAATGTCATGCGGGTCCGGTGTTGTTGGTGGCTCCGAATTGGCCGCATCGGCCGTGGTTCGGGGATCTGATGCGCTTGTTAGAAGGCGAGCCTCTGTGGCTGGGGGGCTCGGTGCTGTTGTGTCAGGGTCCAATTGTCATGCTGGATCCGAATCGGTTCTCTCTTACGGTGTGGCCCTTGAAAGGGAACGGTTGAGAAGGAAAGGGTTTCCCCCCCTCAGGTGATTCAGACGATGCTGCAGTCTCGCAAACGTTCGACGTCTTTGGCCTATGTGCGTGTGTGGCGCATATTTGAAGATTGTTGTGGGGACCGGGCGTGTGTCCCTTTGACAGCTTCTGTGTTGTGCATTTTAGATTTCTTGCAGGATGGTTTTGAGAAGGGCCTTTCATTGTCATCTTTGAAGGTGCAGCTGGCTGCTTTGGCGTGTTTTCGGGGTAAGGTACAGGGCAGGTCGGTTTTGTCTTCCCTGGATGTGGTCCGTTTTTTGAGGGGGGTGAAGTTGCTTCGTCCTCCTCAGTGGCTGGTAGTTCCTCAGTGGGATCTTAATATCGTTCTTGACTCTTTGGCGGGTTCTCCTTTTGAGCCCTTGGAGTCTTGTTCGATAAAAGACCTTACTATGAAGGTGGTCTTTTTGGTAGCGATATCGTCGGCTTGCCGGATTTCGGAACTTCACGCTCTTTCATGTAGGCCTCCGTTTCTGTGGTTTTCTAAGGAAAAGGTTTCGCTGCGTCCAGTGCCTTCGTTTTTGCCTAAGATGGTATCCTCCTTTCGTGTCAATCAGGTGATTTCGTTGCCGGTCTTGGGGGACCGGACGGGGGATGCTTCTCAGCGTCGTTTGGCGAAATTGGATGTGCATAGAGTGTTGAAGGTTTACTTGCGCAGGTCGGAGGAATTCAGGTCTTTGGACAGGTTATTTGTCCTTCATGGGGGCCCCAAGAAGGAAGCAGCTGCTTCTAAGGCATCTATAGCTCAGTGGTTGAAGGATGCCATCTCTTCACCTTACATATTGCATGGCTGTACGGTGCCGGTGGGGCTCAAGGCACATTCCACTAGTGGGATGGTGGCTTCTTGGGCAGAGAGTAGTTTTGTTCCACCGGTGGACATTTGTAGAGCGGCGGTGTGGTCCTCCCTGCATTCTTTTGTCAAACATTACAGAGTGGATGTACAGGCAAGGGAGGATGCCAGTTTTGGAGCTGCAGTCCTGTCCTCTGGGCTTCGCAGGTCCCACCCTTAGATGTGTTGACTGCTTTGGTACGTCCCAGGCGTCTTGAACTGTCTGGAGGATTGCTGAGGAAGGTGAAATTAGCTCTTACCTGCTAATTTTCTTTCCTCTAGATCCTCCAGACCGTTCAAGAGCCCACAGTGTATCGGACAGTTCAGTATGATTTCTTTAGACTTCAGTTGCTGATATTTCTAGTAGCTCCTATGATTTGGGTCCTGGAGTTTTACTAAGGGCAGTTTGTGGTACCATTTGTGCCCATCTGCAGTTGAATTCCCCCGTCTTAAGGGGAGGAGATCTGAGTGTGGATTCAGTGGTTTTGTTTAGGTGGAGGTGTTTTGTTCCTCTGCTTTGTTACTGTTTTACTGGTTAGTAGAAAGTCTGCACAGGCTACTTGTATAAGAAGTTTTAGTGTTCTCAGTCTCCCTCTGCTGGTAGGAGTGCATAACCCAAGCGTCTTGAATGGTCTGGAGGATCTAGAGGAAAGAAAATTAGCAGGTAAGGCCTAATTTCACCTTATTTGTTGAAGGCAACTGTTAGCTAAGGATAGCTACTTGTGTGGCTGACTGTTTCCTTGTCCACAGAAAACACTAAGCCATGCTAGCAGCTGCTGCGCGGCAATGCCGACACAGCCCATTCAGAGTGAATGGGCTCTGTTGGCATTAGAGCAGTGCAGGCGCTAGTGCAGCTTAGTAAACAGGGGTAAGTTGCTTACTTGTAATGGGTGTGGACTGAAGAATAATTAGTCACACATCCTCTCTCCTTCTGCTCCTTGAGCTGGTGATAGAAATGTCTACACATGAATTCATGATGAACACAATTAGAGTTTAAAAGGAAAAAAAATAATGTTCAGTTCACCAGAAGCAATAAATATTAAATATTCCATTTTGTAGACTAGAAAATATTCCAAAGCCTATTAGAAAGTGGTAAAGTATTTTTATTTGTTGCAAAAAACTTTTTTTACTGATTAAATTGCAAACTATATTTTATAAGTATCAGTATTAATCTTAATCATGATTATGCTTTCTTTCAGATCCAGGGCCTGGAATGGATGGTTTCACTATACAATAACAACTTAAATGGAATTTTAGCTGATGAAATGGGGCTGGGAAAGACAATCCAGACTATTGCCCTTATCACTTATCTAATGGAGCACAAAAGATTAAATGGCCCCTACCTTATTATTGTTCCTCTTTCGTAAGTGAAATTATGTTGAGGTTTACTTTGTCATGCTTTCATTTATTGTGTATGTGCATTGTTACCTGCCTAGAATTGTAGATTATTTATTTAACTCACTTGTATATTTTTTTTAAAATAAATGCATTTGTGTTTTGGATTCTTATTTTAGCACAACCCTAGTTAGTTGCCATTGGTTCAATTAGAAAATCAATTATTTAATTGAAATTAGAGAAATTCTAAGGAAAATGATTTTTTGTTTTTATTATTTTTGTGAGAGAGAATAACTTTTTTATAGTCATCCATTGGTATCCTTTATATTCTCCGAGGACAAGCAGGCTGCTTGTTCTCACTGATGGGTTCACGTCCTCGGCAGCCCCCTCCATCGGAAAGTTTACTAGCAAAGGCCTTTGCTAGTCCTCGCGCGCCCATGCGCACTGCGCATGCGCAGCCGTCTTCCCGCCCGAAACCGGCTCGAGCCGGCCAGTCTTCTTTCGTCCGCGCTCGGTACGGTCGTGTTACGCCGTTCGTGCCCCAGAGAGTCGACCTCGCGCGTCCTTTTCGACGTGTTTTTCATTGTTTTTCCTTCTAAAAAAGTTGGGAAGCGCTCCGGAAGTGTTCCGGAAGACCCTGTCGGGTTTTCTGCCCTTCCCGTATTTTTTCAAGTTTTGCCCCGTAAGTTTTCTTTCGTTGTCGGGGGTAGGCCTAGTTTGGCCTCGGTCGAGATTTTTCTCCCTCTAAATTTGGTGCTTCAATTTTCGCCATTTCGGCTTTTGATTTCGCCGGCGTGATTTTTCCGCCCATGACATCGAAGCCTTCCAGCGGCTTCAAGAAGTGCACCCAGTGCGCCCGGGTAATCTCGCTCACTGATAGGCACTCTGCGTGTCTTCAGTGTCTAGGGGCCCAGCACCGCCCTCAGAACTGCAGTCTGTGTTCCCTGTTACAAAGGCGGACTCAGGTAGCGAGATTAGCCCAGTGGAACGTTTTGTTCTCGGGCTCTTCGTCGGCATCGGCACCGGAGGCATCGAGTGCATCGACGTCGTCAGCGTCCGGACCATCTTCCTTGGCTGCCGCTCCATCGACTGCATCGAGGCATCGGACCTCTGCATCGGCGCCGAGGCATCGGGCGACTGCATCGACGTCGGTGGTACCGAGACTTCGTCTGCTGATGTCGTCGGACGGAGGTGCATCGTCAGGAGTGCAGGTGAGGGCTGTCCATTCCCCTGCTGGTGGCGGTGAGCCTTCGGGTGGGTCTCCTCCTACCCTGAGGGCTCCTGCGGTACAGCCCCCCCGGGATCGACCTTCTTCGGTCTCGGCCCCGAGGAAGCGACGGATGGATTCTACGTCCTCGTCGGTGCCGGGGAGCTCCGGTGACATGCTTCGGAAGAAGTCGAAGAAGCATCGACACCGGTCTCCTCCCCGTGTCGGCACCGAGAGCTCTGGGTCGCCGAGGGATTCGGCACCCAGTAGGCATCGGCACCGAGAGGACCGCTCACCCTCTGTTCAGGAGGTGTCGATGCGCTCCACTCTGGACAGCCCGGAACAGCCTCCTCGCCCGGAACAGGTTCTGACGTCGACGCCTGCATCGACCTCTCAGCCTTTTTCTGCAGCCACTCTGAACGAGAGCCTCCGGGCCGTTCTCCCAGAGATTCTGGGAGAGCTGTTGCGCCCTACCCCTCCGGTACCGGCGGTGCTTGCGCCTCCGGTACCGTCGAGCGCGGCGCCGACTGGCCCATCGCCCAGGTTGAGGTCCCCGACGTCGGTACCGCGTGCGGTGCCGACCGCGGCCACCTCCCAGGAAGGCTCCCTGACTACATTGGCGGAGGGAGCTTCGCCGATGCGGGCAAGGGAATCTACCTCTCAACGCCCCCACCGTGGACGGGGTTCCACCGAGTCGAGCAGGGCGAGGTTGCAGACACAGGTCCGTGAACTTGTGTCTGACACCGAGGGTGAGGCCTCGTGGGAGGAAGAGGAAGATCCCAGATATTTCTCTGACGAGGAGTCTGAGGGTCTTCCGTCTGATCCCACTCCCTCTCCTGAGAGACAGCTTTCTCCTCCCGAGAGTCTGTCTTTTGCCTCCTTTGTCCGGGAGATGTCTACGGCCATCCCCTTCCCGGTGGTTGTGGAGGACGAGCCCAGGGCTGAAATGTTTGAGCTCCTGGACTATCCTTCTCCACCTAAGGAAGCGTCCACTGTTCCCTTGCACCATGTCCTGAAAAAGACATTGCTTGCAAACTGGAACAAGCCATTAACTAATCCCCACATTCCCAAGAAGATCGAGTCCCAGTACCGGATCCATGGGGACCCAGAGCTGATGCGCACTCAGTTGCCTCATGACTCTGGAGTTGTGGATTTGGCCCTAAAGAAGGCTAAGAGTTCTAGGGAACATGCTTCGGAGCCCCCGGGCAAGGACGCTAGAACCTTAGACTCCTTTGGGAGGAAGGCCTACCATTCCTCTATGCTCGTGTCCAAGATCCAGTCTTACCAGCTCTACACGAGCATACACATGCGGAACAATGTGCGGCAGTTGGCGGGCTTGGTTGATGCTCTTCCCCCTGAGCAGGCCAAGCCTTTTCAGGAGGTGGTCAGGCAGCTGGAGGCGTGCAGAAAATTCCTGGCCAGAGGAGTTTATGACACTTTTGATGTTGCGTCCAGGGCCGCTGCTCAAGGTGTGGTGATGCGCAGGCTCTCATGGCTGCGTGCCGCCGACCTGGAGAATAGAATCCAGCAGTGGATTGCGGACTCGCCTTGCCGTGCGGACAATATTTTTGGTGAAAAAGTCGAACAGGTGGTAGAGTCTCTCCACCAGCGGGACACCGCATTCGACAAATTCGCCCGCTGGCAGCCTTCAGCTTCTACCTCTACAGGTAGACGATTTTTCGGGGGAAGGAAGACTGTTCCCTACTCTTCTGGCAAGCGTAGGTACAATCCTCCTTCCCGACAGCCTGCGGCCCAGGCTAAGCCCCAGCGCGCTCGCTCTCGTCAGCAGCGTGCGACTCAGCAAGGCCCCGCGGCTCCCCAGCAAAAGCAAGGGGCGAGCTTTTGACTGGCTCCAGCAGAGCATAGCCGACATCCAAGTGTCCGTGCCGGGCGACCTGCCAGTCGGAGGGAGGTTGAAAGCTTTTCACCAAAGGTGGCCTCTCATAACCTCCGATCAGTGGGTTCTGCAAATAGTCCGGCAGGGGTACACCCTCAATTTGACCTCAAAACCTCCAAATTGTCCACCGGGAGCTCAGTCTTACAGCTTCCAGCACAAGCAGGTACTTGCAGAGGAACTCTCCGCCCTTCTCAGCGCCAATGCGGTCGAGCCCGTGCCATCCGGGCAAGAAGGGCTGGGATTCTATTCCAGGTACTTCCTTGTGGAAAAGAAAACAGGGGGGATGCGTCCCATCCTAGACCTAAGGGCCCTGAACAAATATCTCGAAAAAGAAAAGTTCAGGATGCTTTCCCTGGGCACCCTTCTCCCCATGATTCAGCAAAACGATTGGCTATGCTCTCTGGACTTGAAGGATGCCTACACACACATCCCGATACTGCCAGCTCACAGACAGTATCTGCGATTTCAGTTGGGCACACGCCACTTCCAGTACTGTGTGCTACCCTTTGGGCTCGCCTCCGCGCCCAGGGTGTTCACCAAGTGCCTAGCTGTGGTAGCAGCAGCACTTCGCAGGCTGGGGGTGCACGTCTTCCCATATCTCGACGATTGGCTGGTGAAGAACACATCCGAGGCAGGAGCCCTGCAGTCCATGCAGATGACTATTCGCCTACTGGAGCTACTGGGGTTTGTGATAAATTACCCAAAGTCCCATCTTCTACCAGTGCAGAAACTCGAATTCATAGGAGCTCTGCTGGATTCTCAGACGGCTCGTGCCTATCTCCCAGAGGCGAGAGCCAACAACTTGTTGTCCCTCGTCTCGCGGGTGCGAGCGTCCCAGCAGATCACAGCTCGGCAGATGTTGAGATTGCTGGGCCACATGGCCTCCACAGTTCATGTGACTCCCATGGCCCGCCTTCACATGAGATCTGCTCAATGGACCCTAGCCTCCCAGTGGTATCAGGCCGCCGGGGGTCTAGAGGACGTGATCCACCTGTCCACGAGTTTTCTCAAATCCCTATATTGGTGGACGATTTGCTCCAATTTGACTCTGGGACGCCCCTTCCAAATTCCTCAGCCACAAAAGGTGCTGACCACGGATGCGTCCCTCCTGGGATGGGGAGCTCATGTCGATGGGCTTCACACCCAAGGAAGCTGGTCCCTCCAGGAACGCGGTCTACAGATCAATCTCCTGGAGTTGCGAGCGATCTGGAACGCTCTGAAGGCTTTCAGAGATCGGCTGTCCCATCAAATTATCCAAATTCAGACAGACAACCAGGTTGCCATGTACTACGTCAACAAGCAGGGGGGCACCGGATCTCGCCCCCTGTGTCAGGAAGCCGTCAGCATGTGGCACTGGGCTCGCCGGAACGGCATGGTGCTCCAAGCCACATATCTGGCAGGCGTAAACAACAGTCTGGCCGACAGGTTGAGCAGGATTATGCAACCTCACGAGTGGTCGCTCAATTCCCGAGTGGTGCGTCAGATCTTCCAAGAGTGGGGCACCCCCTTGGTGGATCTCTTTGCATCTCGAGCCAACCACAAAGTCCCTCAGTTCTGTTCCAGGCTTCAGGCCCACGGCAGGCTGGCATCGGATGCCTTCCTCCTGGATTGGGGGGAGGGCCTGCTGTATGCTTATCCTCCCATCCCTCTGGTGGGGAAGACTTTGTTGAAACTCAAGCAGGACCGAGGCACCATGATCCTGATTGCTCCTTTTTGGCCGCGTCAGATCTGGTTCCCTCTTCTTCTGGAGTTATCCTCCGCAGAACCGTGGAGATTGGAGTGTTTTCCGACCCTCATCACGCAGGACGAAGGGGCTCTTCTGCATCCCAACCTCCAGTCTCTGGCTCTCACGGCCTGGATGTTGAGGGCGTAGACTTTGCCTCTTTGGGTCTGTCAGAGGGTGTCTCCCGCATCTTGCTTGCTTCCAGGAAAGACTCCACTAAGAGAAGTTACTTCTTTCATTGGAGGAGGTTTGCCGTCTGGTGTGACAGCAAGGCCCTAGATCCTCGCTCTTGTCCTACACAGACCCTGCTTGAATACCTTCTGCACTTGTCTGAGTCTGGTCTCAAGACTAACTCTGTAAGGGTTCATCTTAGTGCAATCAGTGCATACCATTACCGTGTGGAAGGTAAGCCGATCTCAGGACAGCCTTTAGTTGTTCGCTTCATGAGAGGTTTGCTTTTGTCAAAGCCCCCTGTCAAGCCTCCTACAGTGTCATGGGATCTCAATGTCGTTCTCACCCAGCTGATGAAACCTCCTTTTGAGCCACTGAATTCCTGCCATCTGAAGTACTTGACCTGGAAGGTCATTTTCTTGGTGGCAGTTACTTCAGCTCGTAGAGTCAGTGAGCTTCAGGCCCTGGTAGCCCAGGCTCCTTATACCAAATTTCATCATAACAGAGTAGTCCTCCGCACTCACCCTAAGTTCCTGCCAAAGGTCGTGTCGGAGTTCCATCTGAACCAGTCAATTGTCTTGCCAACATTCTTTCCCCGTCCTCATTCCTGCCCTGCTGAACGTCAGCTGCACACATTGGACTGCAAGAGAGCATTGGCCTTCTACCTGGAGCGGACACAGCCCCACAGACAGTCCGCCCAATTGTTTGTTTCTTTTGATCCCAATAGGAGGGGAGTGGCTGTAGGAAAACGCACCATTTCCAATTGGCTAGCAGATTGCATTTCCTTCACTTACGCCCAGGCGGGGCTGGCTCTTGAGGGTCATGTCACGGCTCATAATGTTAGAGCCATGGCTGCGTCGGTAGCCCACTTGAAGTCAGCTTCCATTGAAGAAATTTGCAAAGCTGCGACGTGGTCATCTGTCCACACATTCACATCTCATTACTGCCTGCAGCAGGATACCCGACGCGACAGTCGGTTCGGGCAGTCAGTTCTTCAGAACCTGTTTGGGCTTTAGGATCCAACTCCACCCCCCGAGGGCCCTGTTTGTTCTGTTCCAGGCTGCACTCTCAGTTAGTTGGTAAATTTTTTAGGTCAATCTCAGTTATGTCCTCGCCGTTGCGAGGCCCAATTGACCTTGGTTGTTGTTTTGAGTGAGCCTGGGGGCTAGGGATACCCCATCAGTGAGAACAAGCAGCCTGCTTGTCCTCGGAGAAAGCGAATGCTACATACCTGTAGAAGGTATTCTCCGAGGACAGCAGGCTGATTGTTCTCACAAACCCGCCCGCCTCCCCTTTGGAGTTGAGTCTTCCCTTGAACTGTATTGTCTTGCTACATACTGGACTGGCCGGCTCGAGCCGGTTTCGGGCGGGAAGACGGCTGCGCATGCGCAGTGCGCATGGGCGCGCGAGGACTAGCAAAGGCCTTTGCTAGTAAACTTTCCGATGGAGGGGGCTGCCGAGGACGTCAACCCATCAGTGAGAACAATCAGCCTGCTGTCCTCGGAGAATACCTTCTACAGGTATGTAGCATTCGCTTTATCCACGATGTTGGTAGTAAATTTATTGTGTGTTCAGTCCCATTAGAGTTCATAAAAAGACATGGAAGCAAATTTAGGAACAAAAGTGAAAAAAAAAATCTTCAAAAGAGATGTGCCTGAAAAGCTCTGACAGTGTTATATGTTTACTTGTTGAACTGAAATATACTGTGAATGTTAATGATTTTGAATAATTAAGAGTAGGGGACTGGGAAGTCGGGAAACCTTACAAATATAGGGCTCCTTTTATAAAAGTGCGCTTACAATTCCTGCATGGCAAATGCAGCAAAGCCCATAATTGAATGGGCTGAATCGCTAGCTTAGGTTTGTAAAAGGAGCCCATAGCTATTTAGGAAAAAAAATGATTCTCCTTTAATGAGTAGTATATTTGAATGTTTAATTTCTAATAATATGTAATAATATTTAACTGAATAGTTTTTCTCTCATATCTAGGACGTTATCCAACTGGCAATATGAATTTGACAAGTGGGCTCCTTCTGTGGTGAAAATTGCCTATAAGGTTTGCTCAACTTCTCTTATTTTCTCAGTGTTAATGCAAGAGGAACAGTCACTGTTAGCATCTTTACTTTTCTTCCATTCCAAATTTGTTCAGATTGTTTTGTTGTAATGTCATGTGTATTCGGATATTATCAGTAATAATTAATTGTTCCTAGATTACTGAGATAAACTATAATTGCTTTTAGAGGGGAATGTGTAAGAAAATATTAATTATCCTATTGTAGGATTTGTAAGAAGGCTTATGTTGATCATCCCTGTGTTCTTTGTTTTGTACTTAGTTTCATATCAGCCTTTTTCCAGCTGTTCCCACAAAGAGAAGGTCATTCAGATTGCCCCTTCTCCCGGTTTTCTAGTTCCAGTTCCCATGCACAGTGTGGCCTTTCTGCATACTTAATCTCGTTGTCTTTCATCAGGGAGCCATTAAGTACAACTTTCAGTATCCTCTGTTTTTTTGTGTTAATCAGTAGGAATCATCCACACTAGTGGGTGATATTGTTTGATGGTACCTACAGAACTCATAAAAGCCTAGACGAGTTTGAATATGAATGGGACTTCCCATATAGCTACTCCTTCGCAAGTACTGTGTTGGTCTATTTTATTCTGTTCTATTGCCCAGATATGTATTAGGCACTCTGAGGATTTTTTTTCTTCTTATTTGTTAGCAGCCTTTTCTCATTTTAACACCTCCAAAGTGGATTGTGAGAAATTGTAGAATGACCATGTAAAACCGAAAGACTGGGCATCCAATGGACAGTTGCAAAACCGTGTAGAGAAGAACATCCCAAAGTATACTTATATAGGCAAGGGGTCTAGACATCATTGTGGACAACACGTTGAAATCCTCTGTGTGCAGCAGCAGCAGCAGTCAAAAAGCAAATAGAATATTAGGAATTATTAGAAAAGGAATGGAAAATATGAACATCATAATTCCTCTGCATCACTCCATGGTGTGACCACATTGTAAACATTTTATTCAACTCTGGTCACTATATCTCAAAAGAGATGTATTGGAGTTAGAAACGGTACAGAGTGGGGGAATCAAAATGATAAAGGGGATGGAATGACTCCCCTTGTGAGGAAATGCTAAAGATTTGGGCTTTTCAGTTTGGAGAAGAGACAGCTGAAGGGAGATATGATAGAGATCTATGAAATCATGAATGGTGTGAATCAATTGTTTATTCTTTCAAAAAGTACAAAAATCAGGGAACGCGCCATGAAGTTACTAGGTAATACATTTAAACAAATGTAAAAAAAAAAAGATTTTTACTCAACGTGTAATTAAGCTGTGGAATTCATTTGCCAGAGGGTATAGTAAAAGCAGTTAATTTAGCTGGGTTTAAAAACAAAAATATGAGTGCTTATGTTTTCACTAGGATTTCTAGTTTTACTGTACACTAATCCCTCATATGGCAACTCATTTAATAGAATTTTGCTGTAAAGTAATTTACTTTGTGACCTAATTTTGAGCTACAGAATCAGGGGGAGGAAAGGACTCAGAACCCAGTAGCTGACTTCCTCTTCTCCCAACCAGACCTGGGTGGCTATGTTTTCCTCCTTTGACTTCAAGGGGTGTTTCTTTATTTCTTTCTGCTGTGCCCTCCAAAGTTCCTATATGAGGTGACAGCCTACATGAGAATTACCACACTGGGTCAAATCACAGATCCATTTAGCTCAGTATCCTGTTTATAACAGTGGCCAATCCATGTCATAAACAACTAGCAGGATCCCCAAAAGTGGCAAGATTCCATGTTGCTTACTCCAAGGGGTATGCATTGGTTTTCTACAGGTCTGCCTTAATGGTTTATGGAGTTCACCTTCAGGAATTTGTCCAAACCTTTTTTTTTAAACGCAGTTACAAAGTTCCTGAACTTAATTATGGGTTGTTTGAAAAAAATATTTTCTCCTGTGTTTTGAATGAACTTACCTTGCCTAATTATAGAACCACTGCTAGTAGTCATTTAAAACAAAAATGTCATATTAAAAATGTTGAATTATGTACAGTATCTTTATTATCATTTCTTTCAGGGAACACCAGCCATGCGTCGCTCACTCGTTCCTCAACTTCGTAGTGGAAAATTTAATGTCCTATTAACTACCTACGAGTACATAATAAAGGATAAACACATTCTTGCAAAGGTAAATTTGTTCATTCCTAGCACTTCTGCTTGTGATTTCTGTAGGCATGGAGATTAGTGAAGTAGGATGGGATATAATGCCTTCTTTTTTTCTTAAAAGAAGCTTACCTTTTCAGAGACCTTCATTTAAGAAAACTAGTAATTGCCAATTTCCAGTTGAAAAAGCACAACAAGGAGTAAGAGCAGTGGAATTTGGCTAATGCAAATACTAATTGGCTGATGCAGCAGTCTAGACTATAAGGCATTTAACTGCAGTGAATCAGGGGCAGTATTTTTCTTGTTGATTCTGAATTGCAAAAATGGAATAACTGCCAAGGAAGCATAATGGAGAGGCTGTAAATATCACATATAAGAGTGCCAAATGATCTACAGAATCGCAAATATTGGAAGAAAGAGATAACCATGATATTTATTTAGTCACTTCTTTATTACAGTAACTACTCAGACCAAAACAGTGATGCAAGGAATCCAAAGATTTGCATTTTGCTACTGTGATGAAGAAAGTGGAGTAAAGCAGTGTAATTTTCTTTGTATCTTATCTGTTTCAAAGAACCTAGTATTATGCTACAGTGTAAGCAGTATTATACTTGTGTTTCAAGCAATGCATTTTTTTTTAGTAGTGAAAATGTGTTTCTCCGAGGACAAGCAGGCTGCTTGTTCTCACTGATGGGTGACGTCCACGGCAGCCCCCTCCAACTGGAAACTTCACTAGCAAAAGCCTTTGCTAGTCCTCGCGCGCCCATGCGCACCGCACATGCGCGGCCGTCTTCCCGCCCGAACCGGCTCGTGTTCGTCAGTCTTCTTTTGTCCGCGCTCGGTACGGTCGTGTTTTCGCCGTGTCATGCCCCGCAAAGTCGACCTCGCGCGTCCTCTTCGCTTGTTAAAAAAAAAAAAAAAAAATCCATTCTGTGTGTGGAAGGAGACTCTTCGGTCTCTTTTCCCCCCCATATTTCAAGTTTTTTTGCCCCGATAAGTTTTCTTTCGTCGTCGGGGTAGGCCGCTTTAGGCCTCGGGTCGAAGTTTTCTTCCCCTTGTTTTTCTGGTGCTCTTCCGCCATTTCGTCTTTTGATTTCACCGGCGTGATTTTTCCGCCCATGACATCGAAGTCTTCCAGCGGCTTCAAGAAGTGCACCCAGTGCGCCCGGATCATCTCGCTCACTGACAGGCACGCGTCGTGTCTTCAGTGCTTGGGGCCTGAGCACCGCCCGCAGGCCTGTAGTCTGTGCTCCCTTTTACAGAGACGGACTCGGGTAGCGAGATTGGCCCAGTGGAACGTTTTGTTCTCGGGCGCTTCGTCGGCATCGGCACCGGGGGTATCGAGTGCATCGACGTCTTCAGCGTCCAGACCTTCATCCTCGGCCGCCAGTGCATCGAGTGCATCGAGGCATCGGCCCTCTGCATCGGCGCTGAGACATCGGACAGCTGCATCGACGTCGGTGGTACCGGGACCTCGTCTGCTGATGTCGTCGGACGGTGGTGCTTCATCTGGAGTGCAGGTGAGGGCTGTCCATTCCCCTGCTGGTGGCGGTGAGCCTTCGGGTGGGTCTCCCCCTACCCTGAGGGCTGCTGCGGTACAGCCCCCCCGAGACCGACCTCCTTCGGCCTCGGCCCCGAGGAAGCGACGGCTGGATTCTACGTCCTCCTCATCGGTGCCGGGAAGCTCCGGTGACATGCTTCGGTCCAAGAAGTCGAAGAAGCATCGTCACCGGTCCCCTTCCCGTGTCGGCACCGAGAGCTCTGGGTCGCCAAGGGCGGCACCCAGCAAGCATCGGCACCGAGAGGACCGCTCACCCTCTGTCCAGGAGGTGTCGATGCGCTCCACTCTGGACAGCCCGGAACAGCCTCCACGCCCGGAACAGGTTCTGACGTCGACGCCTGCATCGACCTCAATGCCTTTCTCTGCAGCCGCTCTAAACGAGAGCCTCCGGGCCGTTCTCCCAGAGATTCTGGGGGAGCTGTTGCGCCCTACCCCTCCGGTACTGTCGGTGCTTGCGCCACCGGTACCGTCGAGCGAGGCGCCGGCTGGTCCATCGCCCGAGGTGAGGTCGCCGGCGTCGGTGCCGCGTGCGGTATCGGCTGCCACCGCCTCCCAGGAAGGCTCCCCGACTACGTCGGCGGAGGGAGCTTCGCCGATGCGGGCGAGGGAGTCTACCTCTCGACGCCCCCATCGTGGACGTGGCTCCACAGAGTCGAGTCGGGCACGGTTGCAGACACAGGTCCGTGAACTTGTGTCTGACACCGATGGTGAGGCCTCGTGGGAAGACGAAGGAGACATCAGATATTTCTCTGACGAGGAGTCTGAGGGTCTTCCTTCTGATCCCACTCCCTCTCCTGAAAGACAGCTTTCTCCTCCCGAGAGTCTGTCTTTCGCTTCCTTTGTCCGGGAGATGTCTACGGCCATCCCCTTCCCGGTGGTTGTGGAGGACGAGCCCAGGGCTGAAATGTTTGAGCTCCTGGACTATCCTTCTCCACCTAAGGAAGCGTCCACAGTACCCATGCACCATGTCCTAAAAAAGACATTGCTGGCGAACTGGACCAAGCCTCTAACTAATCCCCACATTCCCAAGAAGATCGAGTCCCAGTACCGGATCCATGGGGACCCAGAGCTGATGCTCACTCAGTTGCCTCACGACTCTGGAGTTGTGGATTTGGCCCTAAAGAAGGCCAAGAGTTCTAGGGAGCATGCTTCGGCGCCCCCAGGCAAGGACTCTAGAACCTTGGACTCCGTTGGGAGGAAGGCCTACCATTCTTCTATGCTCGTGGCCAAAATTCAGTCTTACCAGCTCTACACGAGCATACACATGCGGAATAATGTGCGGCAGTTGGCGGGCTTGGTTGATGCGCTCCCCCCTGAGCAAGCCAAGCCGTTTCAGGAGGTGGTCAGGCAGCTGAAGGCGTGCAGAAAATTCCTGGCCAGAGGGGTGTATGACACCTTTGATGTTGCGTCCAGGGCCGCTGCTCAAGGTGTGGTGATGCGTAGACTCTCATGGCTGCGTGCCGCCGACCTGGAGAATAGAATCCAGCAGCGGATTGCGGACTCGCCCTGCCGTGCGGATAATATTTTTGGAGAGAAAGTCGAACAGGTGGTAGAGCACCTCCACCAGCGGGACACCGCATTCGACAAGTTCTCCCGCCGGCAGCCTTCAGCCTCTACCTCTACAGGTAGAAGATTTTTTGGGGGAAGGAAGACTGTTCCCTACTCTTCTGGTAAGCGTAGGTACAATCCTCCTTCTCGACAGCCTGCGGCCCAGGCTAAATCCCAGCGCGCTCGCTCTCGTCAGCAGCGTGCGACTCAGCCAGGCCCCTCGGCTCCCCAGCAAAAGCAAGGGACGAGCTTTTGACTGGCTCCAGCAGAGCATAGCCGCCATCCAAGTGTCAGTGCCGGGCGACCTCCCGGTCGGAGGGAGGTTGAAAGTTTTTCACCAAAGGTGGCCTCTCATAACCTCCGATCTGTGGGTTCTCCAAATAGTCCGGCAAGGATATGCCCTCAATTTGGCCTCAAAACCTCCAAATTGTCCACCGGGAGCTCAGTCTTACAGCTTCCAGCACAAGCAGGTACTTGCAGAGGAACTCTCCGCCCTTCTCAGCGCCAATGCGGTCGAGCCCGTGCCATCCGGGCAAGAAGGGCTGGGATTCTATTCCAGGTACTTCCTTGTGGAAAAGAAAACAGGGGGGATGCGTCCCATCCTAGACCTAAGGGCCCTGAACAAATATCTGGTCAGAGAAAAGTTCAGGATGCTTTCCCTGGGCACCCTCCTACCCATGATTCAGCAAAACGATTGGCTATGCTCTCTGGACTTGAAGGATGCCTACACACACATCCCGATACTGCCAGCTCACAGACAGTATCTGCGATTTCAGCTGGGCACACGTCACTTCCAGTACTGTGTGCTACCCTTTGGGCTCGCCTCTGCACCCAGGGTGTTCACAAAGTGCCTGGCTGTGGTAGCAGCGGCACTTCGCAGGCTGGGGTGCACATGTTCCCATATCTGAACGATTGTCTGGTGAAGAACACATCCGAGGCAGGAGCCCTGCAGTCCATGCAGATGACTATTCGCCTTCTGGAGCTACTGGGGTTTGTGATGAATTATCCAAAGTCCCACCTTCTCCCAGTGCAGAAACTCGAATTCATAGGAGCTCTGCTGGATTCCCGGACGGCCCACGCCTATCTCCCAGAGATGAGAGCCAACAACCTGTCCCTCGTCTCGCGGGTGCGAGCGTCCCAGCAGATCACAGCTCGGCAGATGTTGAGATTGCTGGGCCACATGGCCTCCACAGTTCATGTGACTCCCATGGCCCGCCTTCACATGAGATCTGCTCAATGGACCCTAGCTTCCCAGTGGTTTCAGGCTACTGGGGATCTAGAAGACGTGATCCACCTGTCCACGAGTTTTCTC
Source organism: Microcaecilia unicolor (assembly GCF_901765095.1). Taxonomy (NCBI): domain Eukaryota; kingdom Metazoa; phylum Chordata; class Amphibia; order Gymnophiona; family Siphonopidae; genus Microcaecilia; species Microcaecilia unicolor. The sequence continues at coordinate 238,265,803 of NC_044032.1, read as the reverse complement.
AAATCCCTGTATTGGTGGACGATTTGCTCCAATTTGACTCTGGGACGTCCTTTCCAAATTCCTCAGCCACAAAAAGTGCTGACCACGGATGCGTCTCTCCTGGGATGGGGAGCTCATGTCGATGGGCTTCACACCCAAGGAAGCTGGTCCCTCCAGGAACGCGATCTGCAGATCAATCTTCTGGAGTTACGAGCGATCTGGAACGCTCTGAAGGCTTTCAGAGATCGGCTGTCCCACCAAATTATCCAAATTCAGACAGACAACCAGGTTGCCATGTATTACGTCAACAAGCAGGGGGGCACCGGATCTCGCCCCCTATGTCAGGAAGCCGTCAGCATGTGGCTCTGGGCTCGCCGTCACGGCATGGTGCTACAAGCCACATATCTGGCAGGCGTAAACAACAGTCTGGCCGACAGGTTGAGCAGGATTATGCAACCTCACGAGTGGTCGCTCAATTCTCGTGTAGTGCGGCAGATCTTCCAGGTGTGGGGCACCCCCTTGGTGGATCTCTTCGCATCTCGAGCCAACCACAAAGTCCCTCAGTTCTGTTCCAGGCTTCAGGCCCACGGCAGACTGGCATCGGATGCCTTCCTCCTGGACTGGGGGGAGGGTCTGCTGTATGCTTATCCTCCCATACCTCTGGTGGGGAAGACTTTGTTGAAACTCAAGCAAGACCGAGGCACCATGATTCTGATTGCTCCTTTTTGGCCGCGTCAGATCTGGTTCCCTCTTCTTCTGGAGTTGTCCTCCGAAGAACCGTGGAGATTGGAGTGTTTTCCGACCCTCATCAAACAGGACGAAGGGGCGCGTCTGCATCCCAACCTCCGGTCCCTGGCTCTCACGGCCTGGATGTTGAGGGCGTAGACTTTGCCTCTTTGGGCCTGTCAGAGGGTGTCTCCCGCATCTTGCTTGCTTCCAGGAAAGATTCCACTAAGTTACTTCTTTCTATGGAGGAGGTTTGCCGTCTGGTGTGACAGCAAGGCCCTAGATCCTCGCTCCTGTCCTACACAGACCCTGCTTGAATACCTTCTGCACTTGTCTGAGTCTGGTCTCAAGACCAACTCTGTAAGGGTTCACCTTAGTGCAATCAGTGCATACCATTACCGTGTGGAAGGTAAGCCGATCTCAGGACAGCCTTTAGTTGTTCGCTTCATGAGAGGTTTGCTTTTGTCAAAGCCCCCTGTCAAGCCTCCTACAGTGTCATGGGATCTCAATGTCGTTCTCACCCAGCTGATGAAACCTCCTTTTGAGCCACTGAATTCCTGCCATCTGAAGTACTTGACCTGGAAGGTCATTTTCTTGGTGGCAGTTACTTCAGCTCGTAGAGTCAGTGAGCTTCAGGCCCTGGTAGCCCAGGCCCCTTACACCAAATTTCATCATAACAGAGTAGTCCTCCGCACTCACCCTAAGTTCTTGCCAAAGGTTGTCGGAGTTCCATCTGAACCAGTCAATTGTCTTGCCAACATTCTTTCCCCGTCCTCATTCCTGCCCTGCTGAACGTCAGCTGCACACATTGGACTGCAAGAGAGCATTGGCCTTCTATCTGGAGCGGACACAGCCCAACAGACAGTCCGCCCAATTGTTTGTTTCTTTTGATCCCAATAGGAGGGGAGTGGCTGTGGGGAAACGCACCATTTCCAATTGGCTAGCAGATTGCATTTCCTTCACTTACGCCCAGGCTGGGCTGGCTCTTGAGGATCATGTCACGGCTCATAATGTTAGAGCCATGGCAGCGTCGGTAGCCCACTTGAAGTCAGCCACCATTGAAGAGATTTGCAAAGCTGCGACATGGTCATCTGTCCACACATTCACATCTCATTACTGCCTGCAGCAGGATACCCGACGCGACAGTCGGTTCGGGCAGTCAGTTCTTCAGAACCTGTTTGGGCTTTAGGATCCAACTCCACCCCCCGAGGGCCCTGTTTGTTCTGTTCCAGGCTGCACTCTCAGTTAGTTGGTAAACTTTTTAAGTCAATCTCAGTTATGTCCTCGTCGTTGCGAGGCCCAATTGACCATGGTTGTTGTTTTGAGTGAGCCTGGGGGCTAGGGATACCCCATCAGTGAGAACAAGCAGCCTGCTTGTCCTCGGAGAAAGCGAATGCTACATACCTGTAGAAGGTATTCTCCGAGGACAGCAGGCTGATTGTTCTCACAAACCCGCCCGCTTCCCCTTTGGAGTTGTGTCTTCCCTTGTCTTTGTCTTGCTACATATGGGACTGACGAACACGAGCCGGTTCGGGCGGGAAGATGGCCGCGCGTGCGCATGGGCGCGCGAGGGCTAGCAAAGGCTTTTGCTAGTGAAGTTTCCGGTTGGAGGGGGCTGCCGTGGACGTCACCCATCAGTGAGAACAATCAGCCTGCTGTCCTCGGAGAATACCTTCTACAGGTATGTAGCATTCGCTTTTCGTTCCATCTCTTGCATAGTGTGTTTTGACCCAGTATATTTTTATTTTGTTTGCTTTAGAAAGAACAAATAGTGAAATACGAAAACTAAGACCCTGATTTTCAGCCAGCATGGTGGTGACAGTCTTAAGTGCCGTTGCATAACTTGTGGTGGTGAAATAGGGGACTTCCATTCTTTGTGATTTGTTTTGCTTTCCTATGACACTTTTCTTCTCTTCTGTTTATTTCCCTTGATTGTCCAGAAGGTGGTGTTTGACCTTTGCATTATAGCTGTAACAGAGGTCTGTTTTCTTTTGAGCTAGATTCCCGAAAAGTCAAAAGTAACCTGCAGTGTCATTGATCAAAACATCCTTAGTTCTAATGCTCTGTGCCCTGATTGGCCCTGAAGCCAAGACCTAGCCCAGAATGTGCTAGAATTCCCCAGTCTCAGTTGGGAGTGTGGAGGGAAGTAGACCTCTGCACTGAGACCCTTTCTTTTCCTGATCTCCCCAGGTACTACTTAGGTAGTAAAAAGTGTTCAGTTCGATTTAACATTAAATCCTTGTTATTTTACCTGTTGCTGTTTGCTGGTTTAAACTGTTTACCATTTACTGTTCTATTTTTTATTTATTTTTTAATAATAAACCTATTAGTTTGCTAGATCTGTTGTCACGGACTGACTAAGAATTCTGGCAGTTTGTTTTCTCAGTCTGTGATGTTTTTCTAGGAATTGTGGGACCCCAGGATCGCGGCTCCCAATGTCCCTAGAAACCACCGGGAGTTAACTTGTGGGTGGGAGTCTTGCCCAGAGGCAAGCAGGACCCAGTGGTGGGTGGAGGGTATGCCAGTGTAGGTGCAGGCAGGCTTGGACAGGACCCTCAGGTGGCCACAGGGTTAACCCCAGGTGGGTGCTAGAGGTAGCACTCAGGTGTTATGTGACACTTAGTGTACATATTCAGCACTGCTATCTCTATAGATAGTGACACTGGATATGGATAATGTAGTCATCATGCCAACACTTTTATTAAAGCTTACTAGTTTGCAGGCCTAAATTTGACACATGGAGCTTAATTTTAGAAAGGACATGAAGGTGGCAGTGACTAAGTAGATTTGTGGCTGGATATGGAAGATAAATGGAAGGCTACTGGGTATAAATAAAATAATCTTGGGTGCTCAGTAAACCAAGAGGAAAAAGTTAATATAAGAATTGCCATAGTGAGTCAGACAAAGGTTCCATCAAGCCTCATTTCCTGCTTCCAACAGTTGCCATTCCAGGTCACAGGTACCTGCTCCTATTGATTCCCTTGGCATAAAGAAACCCCTTGATGGTCCTTGGGCAGATCCTTCAATCCCTGCCCTCGTTCTTACTAGGGTCCTTTGATCCATGTGTAGTTGGGAGCAGGAGCGATGCCCAGGGTTCTCTAGTAGTAATCTCCAGGGTTTTGTTTTCTCTAATGTTAATTTTGTGATATTACTAGAATTCAAGTTGCCTTTTGCCCTTATTTGGCAGGCTGACCACTAGTGGTAATTATGCAAGATTACTGGTAGGGGTCATAGGCAGCACTTTAACCTGGAACATGGAGCAGCAGGAGCGAAACACCAAAGACCATGGGATACCAATAAGAGCTTTGGGAGGGTGGTGGGGAGGCGTGTTACTGGGAGGGATCTCATGGCAGAGCTGGCCTTGGCCTTCACACTTTCCTTCCAGCAAGCAGTTATGCATGCCTTGGAGCAGGTGTAAATGCAGACATCTAGATTTTTAACAGTAATGTGTATTCCCCTTGTAAAATGGAGAATACACCTCAGTGTTGTTAATCTGTCAAAACTGCTCCCTCTTCATGCCTTAACCATGCCATCTTCATATGATGTGGATCACCATGTGTAAATGGTGGCTTTTAAGTGTGCAGATTGCTTAAGTGTTTAAATAGTGATCTTAGCCACAATTTTTATGCAGGAATGCTTTTAAAATGAGGGTCATAGCTTATCTGGATAGCAGCTGAATATTGCTGCTATCAAAATAATTTTGTAGCCCTTCTTGTTCTGCCCCACACCTGGTTCACAAGTATATACTATTTAGTGAATTCAATATCCTGATGATATCCATATGTTTTTGAAACATAAACATACTAGTAAAAAAGGCCCGTTTCTGACCCAAATGAAACGGGCGCTAGCAAGGTTTTCCTCATTGAGCAGTTGCCTGTGAGGTGTGATGCCCCCCCTCCTTGCACCATCCCACCCACGGCGATGCATCCGGCTGCAGCCATCTGACCCACCGTGCCCATCACACCCACCTTCGCGTTGGTTTGGCGGCGGGGGACTCGGAACCCCGCCACCACAAGTCCTGTGTGCTGAGTACGGCGTCATCGTCGGCGTTGTTAGCTGTGCAGGGCGGAGTTCTGTGCGTCTGACGTCATGCACGTGCAGGACGTCAGATGCACAGAAGCCCTGCCTCCACAGGCTAGGAACGCCGAAGATGACGCCGTAGTGAGCAGACAGGGCTTGTGCTGGCGGGGTTTCGGGTCCCCCGCCGGCAAAGCAACGCAAAGGTGGGTGTCTCAGGAGGGGGTTGTTGCGGGGGGGGGGGGGGTGCTGGAGGTCCTTGTGTTGAGCTGCAGCTTTAAGGGGGGGGGGGGGGTCAACCGTTTGTTTAGGTGATTTTTTTTTTCCTGCCCTCGACGTCATGTCGTTTGACGTGAGGGCGGGGCACGGGTCTGTGGGGTGGCTTCACCACCATGAATCCACGGACCGTTCTGGGAGACTGACTGACTTCAGTGACGTCAGTGTCCTCAGAACGTTGAGGTTGCTTTTTATTATAGTAGATAAGGCAAGAATGCATTTGTTTGCTGACTGTGAACGTATAATTGGGTTTGAATATCTCCCATGAGTCTTTCAGAGGCAAAACTGGTGCTATCATGTATATAATTGGAATTTGTTTTATAGCTTGAAAATATTGCAGTAGTTAATTTGTAGATTTATGTAGTTGATGCTGGTTCATTTGATTTTGCTGGACTTGTTTGGCTACAAATGCATTGTAAGGCAGGTCTCCTGAAATCCCAGGTACCAGTTTCCTATGGTAATCAGAATTTGCAGCCTTTTGCCTCAGCCTATTTGGAGTTAAATATGTCAAAACCTGTGATTTACATTCGCGATTCGCCAACGACATGGAGGTCTCTGCCTTCCTTGACATTAATTGTCTGTAGCGACTACCAGGATCAAGCATCCTTCGATCCCATCTTGAGGAAAAAGGATTCAATTTTGTCCTTGTCAATGCCTTGTGTTGGATGGAGGCCAAGAAGCATCAGCATTGGTCCTCCTTGAGGCATGGTGTTGAGAACTAGATTCCCAAAACTATGATACCTGAGAGATGCCCACACCATAAGGGCAGTCACCTTCTAGGAGCTTGGAGTGGGTACGACAGCATCCATAGAGCCGGGACCAAGCCATTCATTTTGCCCCAAGGTCTTTGAAGAATGTGACTACACCAGCTGAGCCCCAGCCTTTATCGATTGCTCCCCTTGAAGAATGGAGGAGATCAGGCACCACCAGCCAGATGTAATTCTGAGCAGTGAGGGCTTCAGTGTTGGGCCAGGCAGAGCTTCAGCCCATTCTGGAGGTGCATGCCCTGCCTGTTGCATGTTTTTCAACACTTGTGTCACACAGGGTGTCATTGGTCCAGTTCCTAGGGAGAGGAAGATTCCTTGGGGCATTGGAGGTTACCTATCTTTCAGCGCCTCCATCCAAGGCCTGACAATCATGTCAGTAGACTGAGACAGTTGTAGATACACCCACCCCATAAGAGTTATTCTCCGAGGACAAGCAGGCTGAATAATCTTCATGTGGGTCGGCGATCCGGCATTTCAAATAGCAAAATGTTTGCTAGAACCTTCTGAGCGTGCCGCATGTCCAACTGCTCATTCGCTGAGTGTTTTCCCGCCCGCCACACGGCTGCGCTCAGTTACTTTTTTTCCATGTGAGGAGCAGCAGCCTTTTTTTGTTCCACTTCATTGCCTGGGAGAGCCTTCAGTGTCTCTTTTTTGCGGCATTTCGCTTGAATTTCCTTCTTTCTTTTAGTATTGTTTAAAATAAAATGAGTTCCCTTTTATTCTTAGGTTTTCTGTTGACCCTCGTTCAAGTTTCCTTTTATTTTAGTCGCGGCTGTCCTTAGGCCAGCACGGCCAGGTTTTGCCCTTTTTTGTGCATATTTTTCAACACAATCATGTTTTTTGATTTGGCTAGGAAAGTTTTCCCTTCCATGTCATCGAAGCCTCCCAGTGACTTCAAACGTTGTTCTCAGTGCAACCGGACCATCTCAGGCACTGATACCCATTTGTGGTGTATTCAGTGCATTGGGCCCGACCATAGCCCGGCCCGTTGTGCCCTTTGTCTTCGTATGAAGAAAAGGACTCAGCTGCCTCGAGAAGCCCAGAGAGAAAATTTTGGGGTCTGGTCCTTCGACATCGGCACCGAGGTCGGCATCGAGGGAGGCACTGACGTTTGGAATTGAGGTAGGCATGGCTGCTGAGAAACCTGAACACACTGGGAGCAGTGAGACATCAAGTGGGTTTCCGCCCGTCTTGAAGCCTTCTGCTATGCAGGCCCCCCGGGACCGTCCGTCAGACCCGACCCCGAGGAGATGTGGGGATTCTACTAGATTTCTAGTCCAAGAAAAGTTCAGGATGGTTTCCCTGGGCACCCTTCTTCCCATGGTTCAGGAAAAAGGTTGGCTATGCTCTCTGGACTTGAAGTATGTTTATACTCGTATCCCAATACTTCCAGCTCACAGGAAGTATCTTCAGTTTTGGCTGGGAATGCAGCACGTCCAGTACCACGTGCTGCCTTTTGGCCTAGCGTCAGCCCCAAGAGTGTTCACAAAATGCCTAGCGGTAGTTGCAGCGTCGCTACGCAGACTGGGAGTGCATGTGTTTCCTTATCTCGACCATTGGCTGGTGAAGAGCACACGGTGCTTGGAGTCCATACGGATTGCTATTCAGGTGCTGGAACTACTAGGGTTCGTAATAAATTACCCCAAGCCCCATCTCACTCCAGTTCAGAAATTGGAATTCATTGGAGCATTACTCGACATGAGAACAGTTTAAGCCTATCTTCCCGGGACCTGGGCAGGCAAACTTTTGTCCCTAGTGCCCAAGGTTCGAGTGTCTCAGCACTTCACAGCTCGGCAGATGTTGGGGCATATGGCCTTCACGGCTCCTGTTACGCCCATGGCACGTCTGCACATGAGATCTGTTCAATCGACCCTAGCTTCTTGGTGGCATCAAGCCACGGGAAACCTAGAAGATGTCATCCATGTGTCCACCAACTTTGCACATTCGAACCAATTTTATTTATTTATTTATTTATTGCTTTTGTATCCCACATTTTCCCACCTATTTGCGGGCTCAGTGTGGCTTACAATACATTGTGAATAATCGAGATACAATTAGTCACAGTACATTTATGGGTACGTTGTGAAGAGTTATAGGAAGACAAATCAAAGTCAAAGATACCATGGGACACCCATTCCAAATTCCTCAGCCACAGGAAGTGCTGACTATGGATGCATCTCTCCTGGGGTGGGCGGATCATGTAGATGGGCTTCACACTCAGGGAGCCTGTTCCCCCCAGGAGGCAGATCTTCAGATCAACCTCCTGGAGCTCTGAGCGATCTGGAACATGCTAAAGGCTTTCAGAGATTGACTATCTAACCAAATTATCTTGATTCAAACAGACAATTTTATTTTTATTTTTGTTACATTTGTACCCCGCACTTTTTCCCACTCATGGCAGGCTCAATGCGGCAGGCAATGGAGGGTTAAGTGACTTGCCCAGAGTCACAAGGAGCTGCCTGTGCCGGGAATCGAACTCAGTTTCTCAGTTCCCCAGGACCAAAGTCCACCACCCTAACACTAGGCCACTCCTCCACAATCAGGTTGCAATGTACTACAACAATCAGGGGAGCACCGGATCTTGCCCTCTGTGTCAGGAAGCCGTCCAGATGTGGCTTTGGGTGCGCCATCACGGCATGTTTCTCCAAGCCACTTATCTGGCAGGCGTAAACAGTCTGGCCGACAGGTTGAGCAGGATTATGCAACCTCACGAGTGGTCACTGAACATGGACATTGTCCGCAAGATCTTCCGAGCGTGGGGCACCCCCTCAGTGGATCTCTTTGCCACTCAGCTCAATCACAAAGTCCCTCTGTTCTGTTCGAGGCTTCAGGCCCACTGCAGACTAGCATCGGATGCTTTTGACCTACATTGGGGAACAGGCCTTCTGTATTCGTATTCTCCCATACCTCTAGCAAGCAAGACCGCGGAACCATGATCCTGATTTCACTATATTGACTGCATCAGATTTGGTTCCCTCTTTTTCTGGAGTTGTTCTCCGAAGAACCGTGAAGATTGGAGTGTTTTCCAACCCTCATCACTCAGAACGAGGGGTCGCTTCTACATCCCAATCTCTAGTCTGTGGCTCTCATGGCCTGGGTGTTGAGAGCCTAGAATTCGATTCCTTGGGTCTTTTGGAGGGTGTCTCCCGAGTCTTGCTGGCTTCCAGGAAAGATTCCACTAAGAGGAGTTATTCTTTTAAATGAGGAGGTTTGCTGTCTGGTGTGACAGCAAGGCCATTGATCCCATTTTTTGTCCCACACAGACCCTGCTTGAATACCTTCTGCACTTATCAGTCTGATCTCAAGACCAACTCTGTAAGGGTGCAATTAGTGCTTATCAGTGCAAGTAGTGCCTATCATCGGCGTGTAGAAGGTAAGCCTATCTCTGGACAGCCTTTAGTTGTTCGCTTCATGAGAGGTTTGCTTTTGTCAAAGCCCCCTGTCAAACCTCCACCGGTGTCATGGGATCTCAACATTTTTCTTACCCAGCTGATGAAGCCTCCTTTTGAGCCACTGAATTCCTGCCGTCTGAAGTACTTGACCTGAGAGGTAGTTTTCTTGGTGGCTGTTACTTCAGCTGTAGAGTCAGTGAGCTTCAGGCCTTAATAGTGGATGCACCTTATACTAAGTTTCATCACAAAAGAGTAGTTCTCTGCACGCACCCTAAGTTCTTGCCGAAGGTGGTGTTTGAGTTCCATCTGAACCAGTCAATTGTCTTGCCAACATTTTTTCCCCATCCTCATGCCCACCCTGGTGAAAGTAGCTTGCACATCTTGGACTGCAAGAGAGCATTGGCCTTTTACATAGAGCGGACGAGGCCCTTCAGACAGTCCGCCCAGTTGCTTATTTTTTTGTATCCCAACAGGAGGGGAGTCGCCATCGGAAAACACACAATCTCCAGTTGGCTAGCAGATTGCATTTCCTTCGCTTATGCCCAAGCTGGGTTGACTCTGGGATTCCCCACTTGTGAGAATTAAAAGCCTGCTTGTCCTTGGAGAAAGCGAAGATACTTAACCTGTAGCAGATATTCTCCGAGGACAAGCAGGCTTCTTGTTCTCGCGACTGGGTGACGTCCGCGGCAGCCCCCACCAACCGGAAAAAAGCTTCGCGGGACGGTCGGCACGCAGGACACGCCCACCGCGCATGCGCGGCCGTCTTCCCGCCCGTGCGCGACCGCTCCCGCCAGTTCCTTTTTTTCCGCGCCTGGAGAGAGTCGTGCCTGTGCCGCTCTCTCTGTTTCAGCCCCGGAAAAACCGTCGCGTTTACGCGATCTTCTCTTTTTTCTTTTATATTTATTTAATTGCCGCGCGCTCCACTTTTCCTTTCAAAAAAAAAAAAAAAAAAAAAAAGGAGCACGCGCTCCCATTTTCCCTCGCTTCCAGCGGGGACGTTGCTTTGCGGCCTAGTGGCCGCACGGTCGTTTTCCTTTTTCGAGGTGTGATTTCCGCCACCATCGACGACTTTAATTTCGCCGACGCGATTTTTCCGTCGATGTCCTCGAAGGTCCCGAGTGGATTTAAAAAGTGTGGTCGGTGCGGCCGGCCCATCTCGCAGACCGACACCCACGCTTGGTGCCTCCAGTGCCTCGGGCCGGAGCACAATTTCAAGTCGTGTCCCCTGTGTCTCGGTCTCCGGAAACGGACTCAGGTTGCGAGGCAAGTTCAACGGGACCGTATTTTTGGAACTTGCGCCGGCCCCTCGACGTCGACCTCGACGGCATCGGTATCGACGCCCGGTCCTTCGGTACCGGTATCGATGCCCGAGACATCGGCACCGATGGCATCGACCCCAGGAGAACAGGTCCCGTCGGCCCGCCGGTCCTCCGGTGAGGGTAGAGGTGAGAGGCCACGTGGGCAGTCGGCCCCGGTCACTCCCTCAGCCCATGGCCCACGGGACCGAACCCTGTCTGACCTGGTTCCTCGAGACCGATGGGGATCCTCATCCTCCTCCTCCATGCCTCCCGGCGCCGGTGACGGGCATCGGAAGAAGGATAAGAAGCGCCGTCACAGGTCGCCCTCGATGCACATCGGAGAGGAGTCGACGCCGAAGCGTCTCCATCGAGAGGAGAGGTTCCCGTCGGTGATAGAGGTGCCGACGCAACAGGGTCCCGGCACCTCGGTGCCGTCTCCTGGCTCCCATCAGATTCGGGCACCGACACCCCTACCGGCCCCATCGCCTTTCCCGGCAGCGGGCCTGGACGAGTGCCTCAGAGCCATCCTTCCGGGGATCCTGGAAGGGCTGATGCGCCAGGCTGTGCCGGCGCCGGGGGTGCTTGCGCCCTCGGCGCCGATGACTGTGGCGCCGGCGAGCTCTAGCCCGGCGCCGGGGCCGTCGACACCGTCGCCGCTTGCGGTGCCGGTCTCGACCGCCACGCAGGTGGAGTCCCCGTCGACGTCGATGGAGGGAGCTCCGTCCCCGCCGGCGCGGGAGTCCGCCGCTCGACGACACCGAGACCCTGGTGCCTCGACGTCGAGCCGGGCCCGGTTCAGGACTCAGCTACATGAGCTTATGTCCGACACCGAGGATGAGGACTCGTGGGGGGAAGAGGAGGACCCTAGATATTTCTCCTCAGAGGAGTCTACGGGCCTTCCCTCGGACCCCACGCCTTCACCGGAGAGGAAACTCTCGCCCCCCGAGAGTCTCTCCTTTGCCTCCTTTGTGCGGGATATGTCTATTAGCATTCCCTTTCCCGTGGTCTCTGTGGAAGAGCCGAGGGCTGAGATGCTCGAGGTCCTCGACTATCCATCACCACCTAGAGAGTCCTCCACGGTGCCGCTGCACAATGTCCTTAAGGAGACGCTGCTTCGGAACTGGGTGCGACCTTTAACTAACCCCACCATTCCCAAGAAAGCAGAGTCCCAGTACAGGATCCACTCTGACCCAGAGCTAATGCGGCCACAATTGCCCCATGACTCGGCGGTCGTGGATTCTGCTCTCAAGAGGGCACGGAGTTCGAGGGATACCGCCTCGGCGCCCCCGGGGCGGGAGTCTCGCACTCTGGACTCGTTTGGGAGGAAGGCCTACCAATCCTCCATGCTCGTGACCCGCATCCAGTCATACCTGCTCTATATGAGCATCCACATGCGGACCTATGTGCAACAACTGGCGGACCTGGTCGAGAAGCTCCCGCCGGAGCAGTCCAGGCCTTATCAGGAGGTGGTCAGGCAGCTGAAGGCGTGCAGAAAGTTCCTGTCCAGGAGTATCTATGACACCTGTGACGTGGCATCTCGTGCTGCGGCCCAAGGTATAGTGATGCGCAGGCTCTCATGGCTGCGTGCCTCTGACCTGGACAACCGCACCCAGCAGAGACTGGCCGACGTCCCTTGCCGGGGGGATAACATTTTTGGTGAGAAGGTCAAGCAGATGGTGGACCAACTGCATCAGCGGGAAACCGCTCTCGACAAGCTCTCCCACCGGGCGCCTTCAGCATCCACCTCCACAGGTGGACGTTTTTCCCGGGCCCGGCAGGCTGCACCCTATTCTTTTGCGAAGCGTAGGTACAACCAGCCGGCCCGAAGGCCTCGTCAGGCACAGGGACAGCCCCAGCGCGCTCGTTCTCGTCAACAGCGTGCGCCTAAGCAGCCCCCTGCGCCTCCACAGCAAAAGCCGGGGACGGGCTTTTGACTGGATCCACGGGAACATAGCCGCCCTACAAGTGTCCGTACCGGACGATCTGCCGGTCGGAGGGAGGTTAAAATTTTTTCACCAAAGGTGGCCTCTCATAACCTCCGACCAGTGGGTTCTCCAAATAGTGCGGTGCGGATACGCCCTGAATTTGGCCTCCCTGCCTCCAAATTGTCCTCCGGGAGCTCAGTCTTTCAGCTCCCATCACAAGCAGGTACTTGCAGAGGAACTCTCCGCCCTTCTCAGCGCCAATGCGGTCGAGCCCGTACCACCCGGGCAGGAAGGGCAGGGATTCTATTCCAGGTACTTCCTTGTGGAAAAGAAAACAGGGGGGATGCGTCCCATCCTAGACCTGAGAGGCCTGAACAAATTCCTGGTCAAAGAAAAGTTCAGGATGCTTTCCTTGGGCACCCTTCTGCCAATGATTCAGAAAAACGATTGGCTATGTTCCCTGGATTTAAAGGACGCATATACTCACATACCGATACTGCCAGCTCACAGACAGTATCTCCGATTCCGCCTGGGCGCACGGCACTTTCAGTATTGTGTGCTGCCCTTTGGGCTCGCCTCTGCCCCACGAGTGTTTACCAAGTGCCTCGTGGTGGTAGCGGCCTACCTACGCAAGCTGGGAGTGCACGTGTTCCCATATCTCGACGATTGGCTGGTCAAGAACACCTCGGAGGCAGGAGCCCTCCGGTCCATGCAGTGCACTATTCAACTTCTGGAGCTGCTGGGGTTTGTGATAAATTACCCAAAGTCCCATCTCCAGCCAGCCCAGTCTCTGGAATTCATAGGAGCTCTGCTGAATACCCAGACGGCTCAGGCCTACCTTCCCGAAGCGAGGGCCACCAATCTCCTGGCCCTGGCTTCGCAGACCAGAGCGTCTCAGCAGATCACAGCTCGGCAGATGTTGAGACTTCTGGGTCATATGGCCTCCACAGTTCATGTGACTCCCATGGCTCGTCTTCACATGAGATCTGCTCAATGGACCCTAGCTTCCCAGTGGTTCCAAGCCACCGGGAATCTAGAAGATGTCATCCGCCTCTCCACCAGTTGCCGCACTTCACTGCTCTGGTGGACCATCCGGACCAATTTGGCACTGGGACGTCCATTTCAAATTCCGCAGCCCACGAAAGTGCTGACGACGGATGCCTCTCGCCTGGGGTGGGGAGCTCATGTCGATGGGCTTCACACCCAGGGTCTGTGGTCCCTCCAGGAAAAGGATCTGCAGATCAACCTCCTGGAGCTCCGAGCGATCTGGAACGCACTGAAGGCTTTCAGAGATCGGCTGTCCTGCCAAATTATCCAAATTCGGACAGACAATCAGGTTGCAATGTATTACGTCAACAAGCAGGGGGGCACCGGATCTCGCCCCCTGTGTCAGGAGGCCGTCGGGATGTGGCGTTGGGCGTGTCAGTTCGGCATGCTCCTCCAAGCCACGTACCTGGCAGGCGTAAACAACAGTCTGGCCGACAAACTGAGCAGAGTCACGCACGAGTGGTCGCTCCATGCCAGAGTGGTACGCAAGATCTTCCGAGAGTGGGGCACCCCCTCGGTGGACCTTTTCGCCTCTCAGACCATCCACAAGCTGCCTCTGTTCTGTTCCAGACTTCAGGCACACGGCAGGCTAGCGTCGGACGCCTTTCTCCTCCATTGGGGGACCGGCCTCCTGTATGCTTATCCTCCCCTACCTTTGGTGGGGAAGACCTTACTGAAGCTCAAGCAAGACCGCGGCACCATGATTCTGATAGCGCCCTTTTGGCCCCGTCAGATCTGGTTCCCTCTTCTTCTGGAGTTGTCCTCCGAGGAACCGTGGAGATTGGAGTGTTTTCCGACTCTCATCTCGCAGAACGACGGAGCGTTGCTGCACCCCAACCTTCAGTCCCTGGCTCTCACGGCCTGGATGTTGAGGGCGTAGACTTCACTGCGTTGGGTCTGTCTGAGGGTGTCTCCCGGGTCTTGCTTGCCTCTAGGAAGGATTCCACTAAAAAGAGTTACTTTTTCAAGTGGAGGAGGTTTGTCGTGTGGTGTGAGAGCAAGGCCCTAGAACCTCGTTCTTGCCCTGCACAGAACCTGCTTGAATACCTTCTGCACTTATCAGAGTCTGGCCTCAAGACCAACTCCGTAAGGAATCACCTTAGTGCGATTAGTGCTTACCATTATCGTGTGGAAGGTAAAGCCATCTCTGGAGAGCCTTTAGTCGTTCGATTCATGAGAGGCTTGCTTTTGTCAAAGCCCCCTATCAAGCCTCCTACTGTGTCATGGGATCTCAACGTCGTCCTCACCCAGCTGATGAAACCTCCTTTTGAGCCACTGAATACCTGCCATCTGAAGTACTTGACCTGGAAAGTCATTTTCTTGGTGGCAGTTACTTCCGCTCGTAGGGTCAGTGAGCTTCAAGCCCTAGTAGCTCATGCTCCATATACCAAATTTCATCACAACAGAGTAGTGCTCCGCACCCACCCAAAGTTCCTGCCGAAGGTGGTGTCGGAGTTCCATCTTAACCAGTCAATTGTCTTGCCAACATTCTTCCCCAGGCCGCATACCCGCCCTGCTGAACGTCAGTTGCACACATTGGACTGCAAGAGAGCATTGGCCTTCTACTTGGAGCGGACACAGCCCCACAGACAGTCCGCCCAATTGTTTGTTTCTTTCGACCCTAACAGGCTAGGGGTCGCTGTCGGGAAACGCACCATCTCCAATTGGCTAGCAGATTGCATTTCCTTCACTTACGCCCAGGCTGGGCTGACTCTTGAGGGTCATGTCACGGCTCATAGTGTCAGAGCCATGGCAGCGTCGGTGGCCCACTTGAAGTCAGCCACTATTGAAGAGATCTGCAAGGCTGCGAGGTGGTCATCTGTCCACACATTCACATCACATTACTGCCTCCAGCAGGATACCCGACGCGACAGTCGGTTCGGGCAGTCGGTGCTGCAGAATCTGTTTGGGGTGTAAATCCAACTCCACCCTCCAGGACCCGAATTTATTCTGGTCAGGCTGCACTCTCAGTTAGTTGTTCTTCGTAGGTCAATTTCTGTTGTACCCTCGCCGTTGCGAGGTTCAATTGACCTGGGTTCTTGTTTTGAGTGAGCCTGAGAGCTAGGGATACCCCAGTCGTGAGAACAAGTAGCCTGCTTGTCCTCGGAGAAAGTGAATGATACATACCTGTAGCAGTTGTTCTCCGAGGACAGCAGGCTGATTGTTCTCACCTACCCTCCCTCCTCCCCTTTGGAGTTGTGTGTTTCATCTTTTGCTCGTCATTCAACTGGCGGGAGCGGTCGCGCACGGGCGGGAAGACGGCCGCGCATGCGCGGTGGGCGTGTCCTGCGTGCCGACCGTCCCGCGAAGCTTTTTTCCGGTTGGTGGGGGCTGCCGCGGACGTCACCCAGTCGTGAGAACAATCAGCCTGCTGTCCTCGGAGAACACCTGCTACAGGTATGTATCATTCACTTTCTCCGAGGACAGCAGGCTGATAATCCTCACAAACCCACCCATCTCCCATTCTCTATCTCTCTTTTCACTCTTGACTGAACTGAGGATCGCGGCCGTGCGGCCGGTGGGAAGACACTCGGCTCATGCGCAGTCGGACGCACTGCACGCTCAGAAGACTCTAGCAAACTTTTTGCTATTTGAAATGCCGGTTCCAGTGCCGGGGCGGATTGCCGACCCACATGTGAGGATTATCAGCCAGCTGTCCTCGGAGAATACCTGCTACAGGTAAGTATCTTTGCTTTTCTATGAGTCTGATACAGACCGCTCCTGAGAGGTCCTTTAGAAGGAGGAGTCCTAAGTATCCCTTCCTTTCCACATGAAAAAGAAAATCTCTGGAGAAGCAGCTTTACTTATCTGATGTTGCTAGCTTCAACACTGAACAAAAAATGTAGTGAAACTAGTGTCTCAAATACGGTAAATCTATACAAAACCAATAACTAACACTAGAAAATGTAGCTTATCAAACTAATGTATTTTAGAAGGAGGAAATCCCTCAGAAACCTACCGGACGTTAAGTCGTAGGTTTACAACGGAAAATGTAAAGAACCGTTGTTGCGTTTCTATCATAAGGATTTATGAATACTCTCCTTGTCCTGTATAATAATTCTCACCACCAACGTTCTAAAGTAGCTGCCTGTGTCCGTGGCTCCTATAGTTGCTGAGCTAGGCTCCGTAGCCAGGCTGACGTCACTCACAGCTGATTCCCAGGCAGGGGGAGGAGTAGGGAAACACGCGGAGCAACTTTCTCCGCGTGTTTCCCTACTCCTCTCCCTGCCTGGGAATCAGCTGTGAGTGCACCGCTCAAACACCCCCTCGGTGCCTCACCCAAGCCCTCCCCCCCCCCCAAGCACATCAAACACCCCCTCCCCCCCCAAGCACATCAACCCCCTCGCCACCCGTAGCTGCCACTGGTAACGCTGTCCAGCCGCTGCTGCTTCTCCTGTTGAGCAGCAGCGGCCGCTACAAAAAGAAAAAAAGACATAAATGTTTCACCCCCTTGGTGCATCACCCAAGCCCCCCCCCCCCCCCAAAACACATCAACACCACCCCCCCAAACCCCATCAACTCCCCCGCCCCCCCAAGCATATCAACCCCCTCTCCACCCGTAGCTGCCACTGGTAACGCTGTCCGGCCGCTGCTGCTTCTCGTGTTGAGCAGCAGCGGCTGCTACAAACAGAAGAAAAGCAGTAAATGTTTTTAAACCTGAACTGCGGCACCGCAGACAGCCATCAGGCATTTGCTGTCAGGTCTGCAGCCACTCCTCCTCTCGCCTCTCACATCACTGCGCTCCTCCGGGGTCTTACTCCAGGGGCAGTGACGTGGAGGTGAGAAGAGGAGCGGCTGCAGAGCCGACAGCCAATGCCTGATGGCTGTCTACGGTGCCGCGTTTCAGGTTTAAAAACATGTATTGTTTTTTTTCTTTTTGTAGCGGCCGCTGCTGCTCAACAGGAGAAGCAGCAGTGGCCGGACAGCGTTACCAGTGGCAGCTGCGGGTGGCGAGTGGGTTTGATGCGCAGGGGGAGGGGAGGGTCGCTGTACATGAGTGGCTCGAGGGGTACGGGGGGAGGAGGAGGGGGAGGGTCGCTGGACATGGGTGGCTGCGGGTGGGGGGGCAGGGGGAGAGGAGGGTCGATGGACATGGATGGCTGGAGAGGGGGGAGAGGAAGGTGGTTCTGAGACCAGAGAGGTGGGGGTGGGAGGGGGGATCTGCGAGAGGGGGGCACACTCACTGTCTCTCACATACACACTCTCTGTCTCACACTCTATCTCACTGTCTCTCACACACTCTCTCTCTCATACACTGTCTCACACAAACACACACACACGCTCTCTCTCTCTCATTCTCTCTCTGACACACACACTCCATCTCTCACACACACTGTCTCTCAAACATACACACTCCGAGGAAAACCTTGCTTGCGCCTGTTTCATTTTTGTCAGAAATGGGCCTTTTTTTTACTAGTTTTTTATAATATACTAGTAAAAAAGGCCAGTTTCTGTCAGAAATGAAACAGGCGCTAGCAAGGTATTCCTCAGAGTGTATGTTTGAGAGAGAGAGAGAGAGAGAGAGAGAGTGTGTGTGAGAGAGATGGAGTGTATCTGTCAGAGAGAGAATGAGAGAGAGAGAGACAGTGTGTGTGTGTGTGAGAGACAGAGAGGCTTATTTTCAAAGCACTTAGCCTTCCAAAGTTCCATAGAAACCTATGGAACTTTGGAAGGCTAAGTGCTTTGAAAATATGCCTCAGAGTGTCTGTGTGTGTGAGACTGTGTGTGTGTGACAGAGAGAGTGTGTCTAAGAGAGAGTGTGTGCCCCCACCCCACCTCTCTCAGGACCCCCTCCTCCCTATATGGTCTGAGGACCCCCTTCCACCCCCACCTCTCTGGTCTCAGGACCCTCCTCTCTCCCCTGCTCTCCCTGCAGCCACCCATGTCCAGCGACCCTCCTCTCTCCCCTGCCCTCCCTGCAGCCACCCATGTCCAGCGACCCTCCTCTACCCCTGCCCCCCCTGCAGCCACCCATGTCCAGTGATCCTCCTCTCTCACCTGCCTCCCCTCCAGCCACCCAGATTGTGTAGTGAATTCTTTGGGGCAGGCAGGAAAGATCCCCAGTTCTGCTTGCTCACTGCTGGCGCTGACCTTCCCCCGCTGCCGGATCGCTGTTCAAAATGGCCACCGAGACTTCCAATGGCGGACTCGCGAGACTTCTGCTGTACTCTTGGAGGCTGCCCTTGTAAGTGTCGGCGGCCATTTTGAACAGCGATCCGGCAGCGTGGGGAGGGTCAGCGCCAGCAGCGGGCAGGCAGGACCGGGGATCTTTCCTGCCTGCCCCGATGAATTCGTTACACAACCTGGGTGGCTGGAGGGGAGGCAGGTGAGAGAGCAGGGTCGTTGGACGTGGTTGGCTACAGGGAGGGCAGGGGGAGAGGAGGGTCGCTGGACATGGGTGGCTGCAGGGGAGAGAGGAGGGTCGCTGGACATGGATCAGCTGTGAGGCATGGAATGTTTTGGGGTTTTTTTTTCTTTTTTCGCGGGTTCTGAAGTTCACAGCATAATTTCAACGGTGACATCAGCCTGACTATGGAGCCTAGCTCAGCAACTCCAAAAGAGCCACGGACACAGACAGCAAGATTAGAACATTGGAGGTGAGAATTATTATATAGGATAGCGGTTTCATGAATGTGCTCAATTCTAAAAACTATGTGCTGTGCTTAAATTCAAAAAAGTATACACATTAGTGTTTGACTATAAATCCAAGCATACAAGCTTAAAGGAATGAGTTAGTAATGCAGAAAGCAACACTTAGCTTGTGTCTGATGGGGCCACCGTTTCACCTCTGTGTGGCTTCTTCAGGGACCAGTGTTGCTAGTTCGACTTTCCAGTTGTATCTAAAAAATAGGATTGTCAGAATCTAGAAAATACATTTGGCCACCGTTTCACCTCTGTGTGGCTTCTTCAGGGACCAGTGTTGCTAGTTCGACTTTCCAGTAGTATCTAAAAAACAGGATTCAGCCAGAATCTAGAAAATACAGTTTGAAAAAGCTGTGCCGCTTAACTCTGGTCCACATACTCTCAAGTCTCTGTGCTTCAGACAAAATGGCGCTTACACGTCACACGCCAGGTAACAGCTGGCTTAGAATGGCTGCGATAAAGAAATCTAAATAATTGAACTTATAATCCAATTAATAGAACACATGCCAATCAATTTTGTTGTTTAAACCCAGGGGTTCCAATGTTTTCAATTTGAATGTCCATTTAGCTTCTCTCCGTTGAAGCATTAATTTTCTGTTTCCTCCTCTCTGATTTGTTTGTATCTGATCAAGGACACAGCATCTACATTCTTCACATTTGTGCTTAAGTGTGGTACAGTGTTCTACTAGTGGTTCTTTCATGTTCTGCCTTACAATGATAGATATATGTTCGAGCATTCTAATTTTCAATGCCCTTGTTGTCATGCCTACATAAATTTTTTGACACGGGCACTGAATAACATAAACCACAAAGTCCGTTCTGCTATTGGTAAAATGGACAAGAGGCTATTCTTGTCCATTCAGAACATTCTTGAAGTTTTTGGTTTCCAAAGTGATTTTGCAAATTTGACATGTGCCAGCCCTCCCTGAACCTGGGGGGGGGGGGGGGGACCAGAGGTGCAGCGGACCTCCAGCCCCCCTGTGCATGGGGGTGGGGGTGGGGGGTTGGTTGGTCACCCACTAGGCCACCAGGGACCTTTTGCTGGGGGAGTTAGGGGGGCTGGAGACCCACCGGATCTCCAGCCCTCCCTGAACCTGTGGGGGGGGGGGGGGGGGGGGGGCGGGACCGGAGGTCTGCCTTACCTCCAGCCCCCTGTCGCTGGCATGTTTGCTGTTGGGGGAGAATGGGGGCCTGCCAGCATGCAAATGCATGCTGGACAGGGCTCACCATTCCTCTTCAATGATCTGCAAATCCTAACACCAGCTCGGAGCTGGCGTAGGGTTTGCCGCAGCCAGCGACCCAATCTTTGTTCGCTGGCTGTTGATCATTGGGATGAATATGTTTACCCTCTTTAGCATGCATTTGCATGCTAGCGCTCGAGGGCTCTGATCATGGGACATTAGCAAATGCCGGCGCTAGTATGGCTCTGAGAGCCTCTAGCACTGGTGTTTGCTTCTGATCATCCCCCTGCAAATGTCTTACTATGGGGAATGATGACCCCCCACCAGCACACAGAATGGTCAGATGTTTCGAAGAGAAAATCATGTTAAGGAAGAGTGTACCACAGACTAACACCAACCTTGAAGAGCTAATAGACAAACTCAGCTACTCCCCAGAGGAATCGCCAGCAGACAGAACTTGGGCGACCTTCACACAGGCTTACCAATGAGTCAGTAACACAAGTGATAAGAAAATTCTTGACTGCACACTTGATACCTGTCCCAACTGTTTTATGAACGCTCCTCCAAACCGTTTCATTGACCAATTAACCTTCTATCTAAACTTCATGTTCCGAGAAGGCCAGTTCCCAAAGGAAACATTCTTATGCCAATCCCAAAGGACATCAGAAAAAATATCAGTGATACCCAGTGCTCCCAGCAACGCACCTGATGCGAACGACTTGGCTAACAGGGCCAAAATTCCTCACACAACCAAAAAGTGCCACTACAACTACCACAAACTCCTTTGAACTGGTGAACCCAGAAGATGATGTCGAAGTCCGTTCGATAGTCAAGGTCCTTGCCACGAGTATCTCAGCCAAGGATACCGGAATGCACCACTTTAACCGATTCTCACGGTGGGTGACGCTGAGAAGAGCCATAGCCCATCTTATCCACATCACACGTTCTTTCCGGCAAAGTCCCGATAGAAGAACAGGCAATGGGTGGGGTCACCATCTATGGCTCTGCTCCTATGGTAGCCACACCCCTTATACCAGCCATGGCACATACAAATAGGCATCACTGAAATTTTATACCAGTATAGGAGAAAAAAAAAATGTGATTTTTTTCATGATAATAATTACTGTAAGCTGTTACAGCTGCAGTTTACCGAGTGCAAAATAGGACAGCAGATGTAAATTCTCAGATTGGACATAATCCAAACACTAAAATGAAAATAAAATTACTTTTTCTACCTTTGTTATCTAGTGACTTTGTTTTTCTGATCATGTTGGCCCCAGTCTCTGATTCTGGTGCTCTCTATCTGTTCTCTTAACTCCGTTTTCAGGGCTTCCTTCCATTTATTTCTTTACTTTCCTCCTTTCATCTTCATTTCTTGCCCTACATCCATAAGTACGGGGTCCTCTGTGGAATTGATTGGAGGAGGTATACCATGGTTCCAGCTTTTGCCTATTTTCTCCATCTACATGCAGTTTTCTCCATTCATATGCAGTTTTTCTCCTCTCTTCCCTTTCCTTCATCTCCATCCATGTCCAGCATTCTTCTCTCTCACATCCCTTGTGTCCATGTCCAGCATTTCTCCTCTTTCCTCTTTCCTCTTCTCCATCCATGTCCAGCATTTCTCCTCTCTCCTACCCTCCCCACCATCCTTGACCAGCATTTCTCCTCTCTCCTACCCTCCCCTCCATCCTTGACCAGCAATTCTCCTCTCTCCTACCCTCCCCTCCATCCTTGACCAGCAATTCTCCTCTCTCCTACCCTCCCTTCCATCCTTGACCAGCAATTCTCCTCTCTCCTCCCCTCCATCCTTGTCCAGCAATTCTCCTCTCTCCTCCCCTTCATCCTTGTCCAGCAATTCTTCTCTCTCCTCCCCTCCATCCTTGTCCAGCAATTCTCCTCTCTCCTCTCTTCCCTGGCCTGCCCTCCCCTCCCATCCATGTCCAGTGATTCTCTCTTCCCTGCCCTCCCCTCCCATCCATGTCCAGTTATTCTCTCTTCCCTTCCCTCCCTTTCCATCCATGTCTAGCATATCTTCTCTCTCCCCTGCCTTCCCCTCTCATCCGTGTCCAGCGACTCTCCTCTCTCCCCTGCCTTCCCCTCTCATCCATGTCCAGCATGTCTTCTCTCTCCCCTGCCCTGCCCTCCCCTCCCATCCATGTCCAGCGATTCTCCCTCCCTCCCATCCTTCTCCTGCTGGCTGCCTTCTTGAGAGTCCGGGCCCCCAGCATCAGCCAGTACAAGGCCTGGCACAAGCACTGATGACTCCGAGCCTTCATGCCAATGCCACAAGCTTGGGAAGGCCATGTTAGTTCTGCCCTCTCTGACACATCACATATGCGTCAGAGGGTCAGTACCAACAGGTCCTCTGCGAGTGGATAGACTCGGCGGCTGAGTGTTCCAGCCGGGTCTTGTACTGTTTGATCGGGGACCCGGACTGTCAAGCAGGCTGCAAGGAACGAGGAAACAGGAGCAGTGAGAGGGGGCTTGAGAGGTAGAAATAAAAGGTGCCAGTACACTATACCAGCACAAAAAAAGCACTGGTGATATCTCAAATTACATACCTCTAACAACTAAAATAATGGAAGGTGTCATAGCCAAGCAGCTAACCGAATATCTCAACAAATTTTCTATAGTACATGAATCCCAATCAGGCTTGAGGACCCACCACAGCACAGAAACAGTACTAATTACACAAAATTCAAACATGAAATCTCAACTGGGAATAATATCCTCTTACTACAGTTTGACATATCCAGTGCATTCGACTTGGTCGATCACACCATCTTGCAAAGAATCCTCGACAAAATAGGAATAGGAGGGAAAGTACTTGGTTTGGGGGATTCTTGACCACCCAATCTCTACCAAGTGAAAAAACTTCACGATCTCCAACCCTTGGAAAGCGGAATGCAGAGTACCCCAGTGTTCACCACTCTCTCCATTATTATTCAACCTTATGATGGTCCCTCTTTCAAGATCTCTACGCAGATGATGGTTTCATCTTTATTCCCTTCAAAAAAGACATATCTGAAATTATGACCGAAATTACGACCAAAATCACAGACAGCATAAATCTCATGAAACTTTGTGCATCAACTTTCAAACTGAAACTAAATAGTAAAAAAACTCACTGCTTGATACTTAAATCACCATACAATATCGATTACTTTACATCCATTATTGCTATGGGAACAATTATTCCCATAGCAGATGATGTGAAGATCCTAGGAATCACCATAGATTGCAAATTATCCTTTGACAGACAAGTAACAAATACTAATAAGAAAATGTCTCAGACAATGTAGAAACTCAAAACGTATAAAAGATTATTTTCCATAAGACGCCTTTTGCTCCCTTATCGAAACTATGGCATATGCAGACTACTGTAACGGAATCTACACAGGATGCAAGAAGTTACAAATTGCACAAAATACTGCAGCAAGACTTCTTTGGCAAGAATTGATTCGCAAGTGCAAGTCCTCTGCTTGACAACCTACACTGGCTGTCTGTTAAATCGCGCACATCCTTCAAGATCTGTGTCTTGGCCTACAGAATAATCTTTGGCATCACCATGGCCTACATGTCTGACCTAATTACCCTACCACTAGGCAACGCAACCAAGAGCACGAGATCCTGCCTAACCCTCCACTTCCCCAAATGTCAAGGCCTGAAATACAAAAAAAAACCACATACATAACAACCTTCTCTTACGTCTGCACCAAAATCTGGAACTCCTTACTGAAAAACCTAAAATCCATAAACAACTACGTACATTTCAGAAAATGCCTGAAAGCACACCTCTTCAAAACACTCCTCCTAGGCAACAACACTTAGCCTAAAGGCAAACAGTCCACCATTCCTTACCCACAAACTTGAACTGACCTTACGTGGACTATTCTATCTGAACTATTCTGATCACATCACATTTCTTCTAATATATAACTTGTTTTCTATTGTCTACTGTATATCACATTGAACCTACCACTAGGTTGGCAAATGTGGGGCATAAATGCAATAAATATCCCTCCTTATGCCTTTCTGAGGCCCTTTTACTAAGTTGTGTTAAACAGTTAGTTCAAGTTTCATCGCTCAATAGCCATTAGCGCAAAACTGTGGTAACAGCTGGTGTGTTAAAACAGCCAGTGTAGTTACAAAACTTACACTTGCTGCTAAATATGGTTAGGGGCAGATCATGGGCAGTAAAGGGTCAGAGATAGGGGATGATCAGCTGTGGTGTTAATTGCTGCTGAGTTACCAACAGCTTGGTAGTGCTACTGCTGTCCAAAGTTTAAAAAAGATAAAAGAACCACAGTGGCAGTCAACCAACTCTCTCCCTCCCCTGTCCCCCTCCCAGATGCTACTAGACTACCAGGGAAGTCCTAGATGTGTCCTGGGGTAAGACGTGGGAGGGGTAACAAAGTGCTCAGGTTGAGGGGGGGGAGTGATCATTAGGATGTGTGACCCCTGCGCAGTTCTTTAAGGTTTTTGTAAACTTTGGGCAGCACTGGGGCCCGTATTCTTTGCCTGAGCAGATAACATGCTGTCTGCCAAGGCATGGAAAGCAGGCTTGTGTGGGTTAAGTGTTTGCCCTGTGCATTATATATAGTGCAGATGCTGTGCACACCCCATGCATGTACCACACAGTCTTTGTACTTACCACACCTTTAACTTTTGCAATTAAGGTGCAAAAACTTTCTCTCTCTCTCTCTCTTTCTCTCTCTCTCTCTCTAGTCTTTTCCTTTTTTACCCTCACCCCATGATTACTCTTCTGGGTCTTGTCCTCTTTTTTTTTTTTTTTTTTCTGTTTTCCCTTCCATTTCTGTCCTTGCTTTCTTTCTCTCTTTGGCCTCCTTCCTCTCAATTTTATATTCATTGGCATCTTGATTTTTCACTATGATAATGGGTGATAAGAGACAACAATTCATTTTGTGTTTTCTTTCTGTCTTTTTCATCATCTATCCACTATGTAGTGGTTAAGAACCCAGTGCTAGAAGCTATCTTTCACTGTTTGCTACCATCTAGTGGTTTGTAGAGCTATTAGTCTATGAAAAAAATCTTTTAAGTTGTATTAAAGAGATCCACATTCCTTAATTACACATGGAAACGAGGTATGACCTCTCCGGAAGAGATGGAGGGGTTTCCAAGCTTACTTGATTTTCTATGGCAAATAAAAAGCCATTTCTCTGACCTGGCTTTCACTAACTCCTGATTTTCTAGAACTCTGAAACCATGTGCTATGAATTCTTCTGCCTCAGTATCCCAGAATAAAGCTATACTTGAACATCAAACCCAGATCTCCTAAATTCGGAGCCACTGGGTTTTTGTAGATTTTGCTATATCTGTAATTGTTTCTTCCTGAAGGGTGTGCTTTCTAAACGTTTGTGTTAGAGTTTACCCATTTTTCTTGTTCTCATTTTACAGATTCGATGGAAGTACATGATAGTTGATGAAGGGCATAGGATGAAGAATCACCATTGCAAGCTGACTCAGGTCTTGAACACTCATTATGTTGCCCCAAGACGAATCCTCCTGACTGGAACCCCACTGCAAAACAAACTACCTGAGCTGTGGGCCCTGTTAAACTTCCTGCTTCCCACTATCTTCAAAAGCTGCAGCACCTTTGAGCAGTGGTTTAATGCTCCTTTTGCCATGACTGGAGAAAGGGTACTATATTCCTTGTCTTTATTATGAGTTTATACTTGAAATGTGATTTATTGGAAGCCATTTGAATCATCAAAAATTCAGTTGGTAGTTACTCCTGGGTTTTTTTTTAATTACACTTAATTTTCAGATAATGTACTACTGTGCAACATATAAAATCCAAAAACTAGCAGGTTCTAAAAATACAGGTATTCGTTTTAATTTAACTTTTTTAAATTTAATGATACTATTTTTATGCGTGTGGTGTTTTTTTTTTTTTTGATTTGGTGGTGGGGTTTTTTTTGTTAATTTTTCCTTATGGACATTTTCTAGTTCACAAATACAGTGCACCATGCATTGTTCCTGTGAAACATCACACTTTGTTAAAATGAAAAAGCTAAAGAACCAGGAAAGCAGCTTTAGAAACACAGAATTTCCTCCATATACACACTTTTTTTTAAGCTTTAACATCATGAGCATTTGTAAATGTGGATATATGGGATCAGGTATAAAAGGAGACAAAAGGAGTCAAACCATCTCTTGCCTCAACTTGAACATTTGATGCAGCTGAAAAGTAGATCTCTACTGATGTATTTTCATTGAAATGTCTTAGAACAATGATAATTTTTTCTTTCATTTTAAAGTCACTCTCTCTATTGGTCCTGTAATTTATACAGTATTTGGTCTTGTTTCTGAGTCTTTTTTTTTTTTCCTCCTAATTTTGATTTTGTAGGGTTAATTTTTTTAAACACAGTTTGTATTACATTTATTGTGGGGAAAGTCCTGTTTTTTTTAAAACCTTCTTCCTTGAGTCAATGTTATAAGGCGTTTTCCACGTGTAAAGCACGTTCTACTTTGTGTGCAATTTTGAATCGTTTTCCAGGTGCAAAATGTGCTTTGCATGTGGAAAATGCTTTGTAAAATTATAAATTCAAACAATCCAGAACTAAAATAAATTGTGATGAAAGTGCTCAGAAATAATACAGTTGCCCCAAAGTGTATATATAAAACATATATAGGCATCCGTATCTCAATCGTCACACCATCATAAATGTTCATATAGAGATTTCTCTTCCAGTAACTTCATAACACAAAATGTTCATAGTGTACAGTATAGTGTGAAATCTTCATAGTTGCTTAAGGGGTGTTTTACAAAGGCATAGTAGTGTTTTTAGTGCACACTAAACACTAGAGATGCCCATAGGGATATATGGGCGCCTCTAGTGTTTAGCACACACTTATTTTTAGCGCACGCCTTTGTAAAAAGCCCACTTAGCTTGTTGACGATATATCAAACAGCTGCAAGGCACAATGAAAGGGTGTCCAAGTAAGATATAAAAGATGATCCCAAACGCCCCAACCAGGATCCAGGTTTCACCATATGATGACTTTATCAGAGGGTCTTCAAAACAAAACTGAAAACAAAACCACAAAAAATGTTTATTTATTCAAAACAATCAAAATGCAATGCAAAATCTCAATAATTGTAAACAAAATAATAGTGCTACCGGGCCAGAAAACTTCACCCAGCGCTATCCACATTAACGGACAGAAAATGTTCATCCTCAGTCTGGTATTTAAATACTCCCGATGACATCACAAAAAAATCCAAAGCCAATCAAAACGCAAAAAAGAAACTCTCAACAAACATTGGACCATTCCACCTCCTTATTCAGCCCATCCGATCCTACAGTTCCAATTTAAAAATGTATCTTTGCTCTTTACGTAGAAACATTACTTCCTCATAGAAGTGACACTACCTCCAGAATTGTAAATCGCCAGTCATACAGTTTATGATGCGCAGACCTCCAGTGATTAACTAGAGGAGCTTCCACAACTTGTCTTCGCAAATTACTAAGATGTTCTGTGATCCGTAGTTTAATAGGTAGTTTATAAAATTATCTACATAATTGAAATGGTTTTCAAAATCTCTTTTGTATTTGTACAGTTTAGTATTTTAAATTTTGTGAATTTCCTTTGAGTTTGAACACATAATTTGTTTCATTTTATACCCTTTTAAAGATATCCTTTAAGTTTGTTAAAATTGAAGATTTTTAACTGACGGGAATCTGTCATTGCATTTTATTTGTTTATTTATTTGTTGGAATTTATTAACTGTTTTTATGAGCAAATGGGAGAATCTCTTTATAAAAACAGTTAATAAATTCCACCCAAGGCGGTGTATTACATAGTAACATAGTAAGTGACGGCAGATAAAGACCTGAATAGTCCATCTAGTTTCCCCAACAGTCATATTCATTATCAATTCAAGATTTAAATCAACATTGAACATATTATGTACTTGATCATGGTCTTTCTTTGGTGTTTCTGGGACATGGACCATAGAAGTCCACTCGGCTCTATCCTTTTGTTCCAACTACTGGAGTTGACATCAAAGCCCACGCCATGCTATCCTAATCCATCTTCTCAGTTTGAGTGGCAAAGACCATAAAAGTCTGCCCTGCACTATCCTCACATTCCAAACCACTGGAATTTCCATTGAAGCTCTCTCTAGCCTGTCCTAAACTGGATTGCCATATGTGTCACTGAGAGCATATAATGCAGCCCAGCACTGGCCTTGGTTAATGAAGCCAGAGTCGCCATCTAAGCACCACTTGACATGCAAACACGTATGCAACCTTTTAAGTTTTGTACGATTCATTTTCTAATTAGAAATCCTCTTTGTTCATCCCATGCCTTTTTGAATTCCGCCACAGGTTTTTTTTTCCCACCACCTCTTTCAGGAGGTCATTCCAGGCATCCATCACCCTCTCCGTGAAAAATAATTTTTTGACATTACTCCTAAGTTTAACTCTGCAACCTCAATTCATGTCCTCTAGTTTTACCACTTTCCCTTCTCTGAAAAATATTTGTTTCTATATTAATACCTTTCAAGTCTGTATCATATCTCCCTCTGTCCTTTAAGGTATACATATTCAGGTCGTCCTGTCTCTTCTCATATGCCGTTTGGCTCAAGCCCCATATAATTTTTGTTGCTTTCCTCCACACTTTGAGGAGGGAGTTAAGGGTGGCGAAGAGACGACGAGGGTTGGAGCTGAGAGAATTGGTCAATTGGGTGTAGTAGTCCTGTTTGGCAAGGAATAGGGAGGACTGGAAAGAGGATAGCATGAATTTGTAATGAAGGAAATCTGAATGGGTGCGAGATTTCCTCCAGAGGCATTACGCAGATCGGGCGCAGGAGTGAAGGTAACGGATACAAGGGGTCAACCAGGGCTGGGGATTAGTACGCCTTGTGGGACGGGAGATGGATGGTGCGAGGGTGTCCAGAGCAGAGGAGAGAGTGGCATTGTAAGCGGAGACAGCTTTGTTGACAGACTCGGAGGACATGATGGAGGGGAGGAGATTAGAAATACTACAGGATAAGGTGGGAGGGTCAATAGCCTGGAGATTCCTGGAAGTAGTGGTTAATGTTGGGCGGGGCTGAGGGGGGGGTGAAGAAGTGTGAAGGTGATCAGGTGATGATCAGAGAGAGGAAGAGCTGAGGCTTGGAAATTGGAGGGTGAGCCAGAAGAGGAGAGGACAAGGTCAAGACAATGGCCATTTTGGTGAGTAGGGGTGGTGGAGCACAGCTGGAGGTTGAAGGAGGATGTTAGAGTGAGGAACTGAGAAGCGTGAGAGTCGGATGGGTCATCAACGTGTATGTTAAAGTCTCCGAGAATGAGGGACGGAGATGAGGGATCAAGAAATACAGAAAGCCAGGCATCAAAGTCAGTGAGGAAGGAAGACAGGGATTTATCGGGGGGGCGGTAAATGACTGCCACTCTGAGTGGCAACGGGTAGAATTGACGGATGGAGTGGGCTTCAAAGGATGAGAAGCAGTGAGATTGCGGTAGGAGGAGGGGTTGGAAACTACAGGAGGGCGAGAGTAGTAACCCGATGCCTCCACCGCGGCCAACTGGGCGGGGAGTGTGGGAGAAGAGATAATCTCCATGGCATAGGGCCGCGACTGAGGCAGAGTCATCAGGGGAGAGCCAGGTTTTAGTTAGGGCGAGCAGTTGAAGGGAATGAGAGATGAAGAGATCGTGGGTGAAGGGAAGTTTTTTGCAGACCGAGCGGGCATTCCACAGGGCACATGAGAAGGGGAGGGAAGAGGGGGGGAGGAAGGGAATAGGGATGAGATTGGAGACATCCTGGAATCGTTTGCATGGCTAGGACGAGGACAGATGGGGGGGGGGGGACCTGGATTGGGATTGATGTCTCCCGCGGATAGCAGGAGGAGGAGCAAGAGAGTGCAGAGGAGGGTGGGGGAGGTAGGGCGATGAAGGCGACGAAGATGGGATGCACTTAGGAGGAATGGGGATGGGTTAATGGCAGGAAGGAAGTGTTGACGGTTGAGAGCTAGGAAGGAGGAGGGGGACAAGAGAGATGGTGAGGTGGTGAGGGACGGGGGTGAATAGGGTATTGCAGTGGTGAGCAGGACGGGAGAGGACATGGGTGGGCAGTGAGTTTTAGCGGTAGACAGCGGTAGGGGGAGGGGAAAAAGATTAGGAAGGGACAGGGCAAGGAAGAGAATGTGTACAGGGGCCATAAGTAGTGACTGAGGTGTTACGGGTGTATATGTAGTGGTTGAGGTGTTAAACAAATAGAGCGGGAAGGTTGGATTGGAGGCTTAGAATTGGAACGGTAAGCAGCAGGCAGGCAGGTAGGCTGGGGAGGAAAGTAGGTAGATGTGCTGCTTGAAGGCAGGCAGGTAGATGATGGGTAGGTAAGCAGGCACGACGATGGGCTGAGGTGTAGGCAAGTTGATGGGCTGGCGAGCAGGTAAGTCAATGGGCTGATAAGCAGGTAGGTTGGTAGATAGGCTGAGAAGAAGTTGATGGGCTGGCGAGCAGGTAAGTCAATGGGCTGACAAGCTAGCAGGGAGGCAGGCAGGTTGGTTGATGGGATAACAGGCAGGCAGGCAGGTTGGTTGATGGGTTAGTAGTTAGGCAGGCAGGGCTGAGCAGGTAAGTCAGTGGGCTAACAAGCTAGCAGGCAGGCAGTCAGGTTGGTTGACTAGAGCAAGCAGGAACGGACTGACGGGAACAAGCTGGAGCAGGCGGACTGGAACATGCTGGAACAAGCCATGCAGATGGACTGGAACGAGCTGGAACGGATGGACTGGAACAAGATGGAGCAGATGGACTGGAACAGGCGGACTGGAACACGCTGGGACAAGCAATGCAGATGGGCTGGAGCAAGCTGGAGCGGACGGACTGGAACAAGTTGGAGCAGAAGGAAGCTGGAGCAGGACTGGAACAAGCTGAAACAGGCGGACTGGAACAGGGTGGAGCAGATGGGCTGGAACAAGCTGGAGCAGATGGGCTGGAACACGCTGGAATGGACGAACTGGAACAAGGTGGAACAGATGGACTGGAACAGGCGGACTGGAACATGCTGGAACAAGCAATGCAGATGGACTGGAACAGGCTGGAACGGACGGACTGGAACAAGTTGGAGCAGAAGGAAGCGGAGTAGCAGGACTGGAACAGGCTGGAGCAGGACTGGAACATGCTGGAGCAGACGGACTGAAGTAAGCTGGAACGGATGGACTGGGACAAGTTGGAGTAGACAAGCTGAGACAGATGGACTGGAGCAAGCTGGAGCAGACGGGTTGGAGCAAGCAGGGACAGATGGACTGGGACGAGCTGGAACTGGAGCAGAAGACAGGGATTCTTCTAAGTCAGAACCGAAGCAGAAGACAGGGATTCCTCAAGTCAGAGGCTCCCCATTCAATGTAAGGGACGGCTTTTGACTAGCTACAGGAGAGCATAGCCGTCATCCAAGTAACCATCCCAGGTGGCCTACTGGTGGGATGGAGGCTGAATTTTTACTGGACACTCAGTTCTTTGCCTCCTGTCCCAGAGAGGCCAAGAGCAATAAAACACTTAATACAGTCAATGACTTTTCATAGGCAAAAGCTTTTGGGGAGAGGCACACTATATTCACTCTTATTAGTGAAGTTCACTCGAGTTCTCCACACCCCTGCTCTGCTTCTACCCCTTTTATTGAAATCTCTTTGACACCTATCCATATAAATCTGCAGTTCAGCTGTTCTGCAAGGTAAGCAAGCAATAACAGGAAACAGATACTGAAAGAAAAACAGATACTGATTATCTATACATTGTTTCAGTAGTTCAAGGATGAACAAAACTATAATAAGATTTCAACTTTGTTCCGT
Organism: Microcaecilia unicolor; assembly: GCF_901765095.1. Classification (NCBI taxonomy): domain Eukaryota; kingdom Metazoa; phylum Chordata; class Amphibia; order Gymnophiona; family Siphonopidae; genus Microcaecilia; species Microcaecilia unicolor. Next base: position 238,233,734 of record NC_044032.1, on the reverse strand, counting down.
GTTCTTGTCCCTGAAATCTGCAGAGGATAGTTTATCACATACGCAAGTCACAAGTTGCTTAGTCTATTCTTTCTATTTTCTGCTTATATCCTTAACCGCTGATAATCCTCCTGGAGAATTAGTAGGATCCTGTCATAAATGCTTTCATGCCCATCAGATTCCCCCCTTTGATCATTAATTGCCCTGTGTGCCAATTCTGTCGGAGAGGGGGTACGACAGATGTTGGTCACAGTCTTCTGTGTCATCATATTAAATCAGAATTGTTAAGGAAGGCAACCCTGTGATAACTAATTGTATTAACATAGGTGAAATAATTTCTTATTCAAACATTTAACCTCATAAAATGCTGTTCTTTCTTAAAGATTCAAATACACTTAAGCTTTTATCCTGCAAGAGCTTACCGCTCCACAGGTAATTGATAAATAAACCCTTCAAGAAGGATTACTATCCTCATGCTCTCCCAAGAAAGGTTTCACTCAGTGCAGACTGAGTTTCTGTGGACATCTTCAGGCTGTGCTCAGAGGTAGAGTGTTTGAGACTGGGTGGCCATGCTAGAATCGCTCATGCTTTTTAGTTCAGCATTCCACTCCCTAATCCAGAAACTTCCACCTCTGGATGAGGAAAGTGGTTGAGTTTGTGATGAGGCAGCATCTGTTGCAGTAGCCGTGGCCCCCATCTGTTATCAGCATGTGGTATCTTCATTTTTCTGTACTGCAGTTGTGCCAGGTCTCACTTCAGCTGGGCAGCAAGGAGAACTGAAAGAGTGTCTCTTGAAGTGAGCAAAAAAATAAGGAACAAATATAAGATTTAAGGGAGATGAACCACCCCAACCTATTTACTGATATTTCTTTACTGTATTTGTCACTGTAACAGTACCTCAACACTGTATTTGTTCACACCGAAGTCTGTAACCACTTCTCCGGAACTATGTATGCCACTTTGAGCCTACTAATAAGTGGGAAAAGGTGGGATACAAATGTAACAAATAAATAAATAAATAATATACAGGCACAGGCAGCTCCTTGTGACTCTGGGCAAGTCACTTAACCCTTCATTGCCCCATGTAAGCCGCATTGAGCCTGCCATGAGTGGGAAAGCGCGGGGTACAAATGTAACAACAATACATAGAGTTAAACACATATTTCTTTTATCTGGCCTATCACTCTTTTTCAGTTTTTCACAGACTTAGTAATAATTACAATAATACATACAAGACAGTACAATAAGTGCTAAAGTTAAGAATAAATTCCTAAAACAACATTGGTAATAAGTCCTTAGTTGCAAGAAAAATAAAAACAAACTATGGAGCTTTACTGCTCAGTTTCATAAACTTTTTCTGCAATTGTAGACTAGTGATCCTGGTGGTAGATGAACCTGCAACAGTCATTTGGTTCTTTGCGGTAGCTTGATGAGGGAGAAGGTCCTGATGCTGCAAATTATGTAGATCCATGTAGAGAGGTCGATGGTACAACAGAAGAACCAAACAGACCTCCACAGTCTCAAAGGCACACAACACACAGCGAAGGTGACACACAAAAAAAAGAAAACTAGACAGTGTTACTTGAGTAAATGTTTAATTCATACACATCCAAGACTCGACATGAGTCATGTTTCGGCTGATATGGCCTGCATCAGGAGTCTTCTGTATGATGTTAATCAGGAGTCTTCTCTATGAAGCTTGTTATTGCTTCACTGTATACTGTGTTTTTGAATACTAATACCTAAGCTGTTTGATACCATCTTGTGCCTCTCACAGTCTCCGTTTATTAAGTTTAAATTACAGACTTGCTCAGCAATAGGTGGAAGCTTGAGTGGCTAACATCCTACAGAAGATTCCTGATGCAGGCCATATAGGCTGAAACATGACTCATGTCGAGTCTTGGATGTGTATGAATTAAATTTTTGCTCCAGTAACATCGCCTAGTTTTCTTTTTCTTTTTTTTTTTTGTGTCGCTTTCATTGTGTGTTGTGAAACTTGCACTGAGACATCTTTCGTGTAAACTGGTCTTTTGGGGGTAATTTCTCCAAATGGGTTTTTTCTTTAGCATACCATGATAGGAATGAACCTTACTCCTTGGTCTTTTATGTGGGAGAGGTCTCCCTTCCTTTGAGAAGAGTATAAATGGAAAACTTTAACATATGTTAAATGAGGATTGTACAAAAGTATGCAAAAATAATTCTGATCAGATGGCTCAAAACAGCAAAATCAGTTAAAACACATCAATCATCCACATCATTATTTGCAGTGTGGGCCTCATACTTGTTCAGGCCACTTCTAGCAAGCTTTGTGAAGGAGTGGCCTAGTGGTTAGAGTGGTGGACTTTGGTCCTGGGGAACTGGGTTCGATTCCCACTACAGGCACAGGTAGCTCCTTTTGACTCTGGGCAAGTCACTTAACCCTCCATTGCCCCAAGTACAAATAAGTACCTGTATATAATATGTAAGCCGCATTGAACCTGCTATGAGTGGGAAAGCGCGGGGTACAAATGTAAGAAAAAAAATTATTGTCCTGTTTCCTGTGTCCCAATCTGTTTAGGTTCTTATTGGCTTTGGTAGCAGCCCAGTTCCCTTAATAGAATTTCATTTTGAATTTTATACACACACACACACATTCACACTATATATGTGTATATATATGTATGTGTATACACACACATACACACACACACACACACACACACAAATGGTATTTTTCCTGAGCGGATGCTTTTGGGCGGCCTGGTTAGTCCTTGTGAACACTATTGTGACCCCTGAGGCAGGTGTTTCATGATGCTGAAACACGGACCGTGTCAAGTCCCTTTGTCCAAGATGCAAATAAAGTGTCTTTTAAGTACCACCTCCTGTGTTGGATTGTCCTTTGGCCATTCTCTATTCCCTTGTTTGATTGTACTTTGTATGTAGAGGTCCTTCCTGCTTGCTGTGCCTGATCTTTGTTTCAGAGTGTCAGAGTCCCACCTCAACCAGTCAGTTGTTCTACCAACATTTTTCCCAAAGCCGCATGCCCATCCTTGCAAAAGTGTACTGTATACCTTGCACTTCAAGCGAGCCTTAGCCTTCTATGTGGAGCGGAGTAAAGCCCATAGACAGTGTATCCAAACAGAATGGTGGTTAGGGTGGTGGACTTTGGTCCTGGGGAACTGAGGAACTGAGTTCGATTCCCGGCACAGGCAGCTCCTTGTGACTCTGGGCAAGTCACTTAACCCTCCATTGCCCACCGCATTGAGCCTGCCATGAGTGGGAAAGCGCGGGGTACAAATGTAACAAAAAAAAAAAGCACAATTTCTAGTTGAATATCCCTGTTTTTATTATGTATTTTATTATATATGTTATTTGTAAGCCACCTAGAATTGGAGATATTGTGGGGTATTTTTATTAGGATGCATGCTTTCTTGTTGTAGTATCTGTCCTATTTGAATTTGGAGTCCCGTTTTAATTTTATGAATTTTGTTATGTAAACCGCCTTGACCTGCTTCAGATTAAGCATTATATCAAATACTCAAACATAAACATAAGATTTTGAAATACTTAAATAAAATAAATATTGTGCCAGGATCTTGAACACCAATCCACCTTCTGGGCAAACAGAACAAGACGGACTGCTGCATACAAACCATATGCTAGCAGAATATATCAGACCTGTATCACACACATTACATGGACAGACCATGTTCAAAACAAACTAGCAGATCAATGTAATATCCAAAAAAACTTTATTGAAGATACCGTATGTAAGGCAAATGCCCATGGTATCTTCAATAAAGTTTTTTGGATATTACATTCATCTGCTAGTTTGTTTTCCATGTTGGATTTTGCAGATCGCTTGCCTTGTTGTTTTCTCAGACCATGTTCAAATACAGACTAAAGGATATGAATTAGAAACAAAAATATGTAGACAGAAACTGAGTTGGAACCCAAGGAACCAGACTCCATATGCCACACTATAGAAATGTAGTTCTTCCTGATTATTGTGCAAAATGCAAAGTTACCAGATGGGAAATAGGTGGAACTGGATCGACTGGATCTCAAAATTTCCAACTCAACTAAGATGAAGATCAGCTATTTCTTGTTTTGATTGCAAAGATCTGATTTAAAGTGGAGTCATGTAAATTCAGCAGATCTAGTTTTTACTTAGTCCCTCAGAGATACATGTTTCCCAAACATGAGAAAAAAAAACCCAAAAGCTTTCCACAAAAGAATAAATCAAGGAAAACTGTACAATCTTGGGGGAAACAAAAGGAATGTGTGTGGCAGCTAGAACTGCCATGGGCTGCTGGCAGCAGGTTAATGTTTGTTTATTTCAGATTTAATGTACTGCCTTTCCTTTAACAAACCAAGGCAGTGTACAAAGTTAAACAGAGAAAGAGAGTGTAAAAGAACTCCATAACTAATAGGCAAGAGAAAAGCAAGCAGAGGCCAGTTAAGTTCCCTTACATGCCCCTACAAATAGTGTCCTCATGTACAAATAGTGTCCTCAAATACGTAATGGACATAACACAACCCTTCCGCTGTACGATTCTCTAATGTGGCTGAGCCACATGAACTTTATCTTACTACAATATCACTTTGTATTTGTTCACACCAGAGTCTGCTAACGCTTCGGTACTATGTAAACCACATTCTCTGAGGACAAGCAGGCTGCTTGTTCTCACTGATGGGTGACGTCCACGGCAGCCCCTCCAATCGGAAACTTCTCTAGCAAAGGCCTTTGCTAGTCCTCGCACGCCCATGCGCACCGCGCATGCATGGCCGTCTTCCCGCCCGAACAGGCTCGTGTTCGTCAGTCTTTTTTTGTCCGCGCTCGGTACGGTCGTGTTTGCGCCGTTCGCGCCCCTTATTGACTTTTCGCTAAAAAAAAAAAAAAGGGATTCCGGTGAAGGGCCTTTTGGTCTTTTTCCCTTCCCCCTATTTCTAGTTTTTCGCCCTGTTAAGTTTTCTTTTGTTTTCGGGGTAGGCCCTTTTGAGGCCTCGGGTCGAGTTTTTTTCTCCCCATCTTTTTGGTGCCTTACCGCAATTACGAGTTTTGATTTCGCTGGCGTGATTTTTCCGCCCATGTCATCGAAGTCTCCCAGCGGCTTCAAGAAGTGCACCCAGTGCGCCTGGGTAATCTCGCTCACTGATAGGCACGCGTCGTATCTTCAGTGTCTGGGGGCTGGGCACCGCCCGCAGGCCTGCAGTCTTTGCGCCCTTTTACAGAAAAGGACTCAGGTAGCGAGATTGACCCAGTGGAACGTTTTGTTCTTGGGCTCTTCGTCGGCATAGGCACCGGGAGGATCGAATGCGTCGACGTCGACAGCGTCAACACCTCCGCCCTCGGCCACGACGGTATTGATTGCATCGAGGCATCGACCCTCTGCATCGTCGGGGCCAAGGCATCGGAAGGCTGCGTCGGCGGTACCGGGACCTCCGCTTCTGCTGATGTCGTCGGACGGTGGTGCTTCGTCTGGAGTGCAGGTGAGGGCTGTCCATTCCTCTGCTGGTGGCGGTGAGCCTTCGGGTGGGTCTCCCCCTACCCTGAGGGCTCCTGCGGTACAGCCCCCCTGAGACCGACCTTCTTCGGCCTCGGCCCCGAGGAAGCGACGGTTGGATTCTACGTCCTCCTCGTCGGTACCGGGAAGCTCCGGTGACATGCTTCTTTTGAAAAAGTCAAAGAAGCATCGACACCGGTCTCCTTCCCGCGTCGGTACCGAGAGCTCTGGGTCGCCGAGGGAGTCGGCACCCAGTAGGCATCGGCACCGGGAGGACTGCTCACCCTCTGTTCAGGAGGTGTCGATGCGCTCCACCTTGGACAGCCCGGAACAGCCTCCAAGCCCGGAACAGACTCTGACTTCGACTCCTGCATCGGCTTCCATGTCTTTCTCCACAGCCGCCCTGCACGAGAGTCTCCGGGCCGTTCTCCCAGAGATCCTGGGAGAGCTGTTGCGCCCTTCCCCTCCAGTACCGGGGGTGCTTGCGCCACCGGTACCGTCGAGTGAGGCGCCGGCTGGCCCCTTGCCCGGGGTGAGGTCTCCGACATCGGTGCCGCTTGTGGTACTGACTGCGGTCGCCTCCCAGGAAGGCTCCCCGACGACGTCGGCGGAGGGAGCTTCGCCGGTGCGGGCGAGGGAGTCTACCTCTCGACGCTCCCACCGTGGCCGTGGTTCCACGGAGTCGAGCCGGGCACGGCTTCAGACACAGGTTCGTGAACTTGTGTCTGATACCGATGGTGAGGCCTCGTGGGAGGAGGAGGAGGACATCAGATATTTCTCTGACGAGGAGTCTGATGGCCTTCCTTCGGATCCCACTCCCTCCCCTGAAAGGCAGCTTTCTCCTCCCGAGAGTCTGTCTTTTGCGGCCTTTGTCCGGGAGATGTCTACGGCCATCCCCTTCCCGGTGGTTGTGGAGGACGAGCCCAGGGCTGAAATGTTTGAGCTCCTGCACTATCCTTCTCCACCTAAGGAAGCGTCCACAGTACCCATGCATCATGTCCTAAAAAAGAGATTGCTAGTGAACTGGACCAAGTCTCTAACTAATCCCCACATTCCCAAGAAGATCGAGTCTCAGTACCGGATCCATGGGGACCCAGAGCTGATGCGCACTCAGTTGCCTCACGACTCTGGAGTTGTGGATTTGGCCCTGAAGAAGGCTAAGAGTTCTAGGGAGCATGCTTCGGCGCCCCCGGGCAAAGACTGTAGAACCTTAGACTCCTTTGGGAGGAAGGCCTACCATTCCTCTATGCTCGTGGCCAAAATTCAGTCTTACCAGCTCTACACGAGCATACACATGCGGAACAATGTGCGGCAGTTGGCGGGCTTGGTGGACAAGCTCCCTCCTGAGCAAGCCCAAGCCATTTCAGGAGGTGGTCAGGCAGCTGAAGGCGTGCAGAAAATTCCTGGCCAGAGGGGTGTATGACACCTTTGATGTTGCGTCCAGGGCCGCTGCTCAAGGTGTGGTGATGCGCAGACTCTCATGGCTGCGTGCCTCCGACCTGGAGAATAGAATCCAGCAGCGGATTGCGGACTCGCCTTGCTGTGCGGATAATATTTTTGGAGAAAAGGTCGAACAGGTGGTAGAGCAGCTCCACCAGCGGGATACCGCTTTCGACAAGTTCTCCCGCCGGCAGCCTTCAGCTTCTACCTCTTCAGGTAGACGTTTTTATGGGGGAAGGAAGACTGTTCCCTACTCTTCTGGCAAGCGTAGGTACAATCCTCCTTCTCGACAGCCTGTGGCCCAGGCTAAGCCCCAGCGCGCTCGCTCTCGTCAGCAGCGTGCGACTCAGCAAGGCCCCTCTGCTCCCCAGCAAAAGCAAGGGACGAGCTTTTGATTGGCTCCAGCAGAGCATAGCTGACATCCAAGTGTCAGTGCCGGGCGATCTGCCGGTCAGAGGGAGGTTGAAAGTTTTTCACCAAAGGTGGCCTCTCATAACCTCCGATCAGTGGGTTCTTCAAATAGTCCGGCACGGATACACCCTCAATTTGGCCTCAAAACCTCCAAATTGTCCACCGGGAGCTCAGTCTTACGGCTTCCAACACAAGCAGGTACTTGCAGAGGAACTCTCCGCCATTCTCAGCGCCAATGCGGTCGAGCCCATGCCATCCGGGCAGGAAGGGCTGGGATTCTATTCCAGGTACTTCCTTGTGGAAAAGAAAACAGGGGGGATGCGTCCCATCCTAGACCTAAGGGCCCTGAACAAATATCTGGTCAAGGAAAAGTTCAGGATGCTTTCCCTGGGCACCCTTCTCCCCATGATTCAGGAAAACGATTGGCTATGCTCTCTGGACTTGAAGGACGCCTACACGCACATCCTGATACTGCCAGCTCACAGACAGTATCTGCGATTTCAGCTGGGCACACGTCACTTCCAGTACTGTGTGCTACCCTTTGGGCTCGCCTCTGCGCCCAGAGTGTTCACGAAGTGCTTGGCTGTAGTAGCAGCGGCACTTCGCAGGCTGGGGGTACACGTGTTCCCATATCTCGACGATTGGCTGGTGAAGAACACATCCGAGGCAGGAGCCCTGCAGTCCATGCAGATGACTATTCGCCTCCTGGAGCTACTGGGGTTTGTGATAAATTATCCAAAGTCCCATCTTCTCCCAGTACAGAGAATCGAATATGGCCAGGACGAACAGACGGATGTGGAAATGTTAAAGGAAATCAGGGACGCAAACAAACTGGGCAACACAATAATAATGGGGGATTTCAATTACCCGCATATAGACTGGGTTAATGTAACATCTGTACACGCAAGGGACATAGGATTTCTTGATGAAATCAAGGACAGCTTCATGGAACAGCTAGTTCAGGAGCCGACAAGAGAAGGAAAAATACTAGACTTAGTCCTTAGTGGTGCTCATGATCTAGTGCAGGGGGTAACGATACGAGGGCCGCTTGATAACAGTGATCATAATATGATCGGTTTTGATATTGGCATTGAAGGAAGTGAAACTAGGAAATCAAGTACGCTAGCGTTTAACTATAGAAAAGGTGATTACGACAAAATGAGAAAAATGGTGAAAAAAAGACTGAAAGGAGCAGCTCGCAGAGTAAAAAACTTGCATCAGGCGTGGATGCTGTTTAAAAACACCATCCTGGAGGTTCAGGACAAATATATTCCACGTATTAGAAAAAAGGGAAAAAAGACTAAACGTCAGCCGGCGTGGCTAAACAGTAAGATAAAGGAAATCATTAGAGCCAAAAAACAATCCTTCAGAAAGTGGAGAAGAGAACCAACTGAAAGTAACAAGATAGATCATAAGGAATGCCAAGCCAAATGCAAAGCGGAGATAAGGAGGGCAAAAAAGGACTTTGAGAAGAAATTAGCGTTGGAAGCAAAAATACATAGTAAAAATTTTTTTAGATACATTAAAAGCAGGAAACCGGCCAAAGAGTCGGTTGGGCCGCTGGACGAAAATGGTGTTAAAGGGGCGATCAAGGAGGACAAAGCCGTAGCGGAGAAATTAAATGAATTCTTTGCTTCGGTCTTCACCGAGGAGGATTTGGGGGGGACACCGGTGCCGGAAAGAATATTTGAAGCGGGGGAGTCGGAGAAACTAAACAAATTCTCTGTAACCTTGGAGGATGTAATGGGTCAGTTCAGCAAGCTGAAGAGTAGTAAATCACCGGGACCTGATGGTATTCATCCCAGAGTATTAATAGAACTAAAAAATGAACTTGCGGAGCTACTGTTAGAAATATGCAATCTGTCCCTAAAATCGAGTGTAGTACCGGAAGACTGGAGGGTAGCCAATGTTACTCCGATTTTTAAGAAGGGTTCCAGAGGAGATCCGGGAAATTATAGACCGGTGAGTCTGATGTCGGTGCCGGGCAAGATGGTGGAGGCTATTATTAAGAATAAAATTGCAGAGCATATACAAAAACATGGACTGATGAGACAAAGTCAGCACGGATTTAGTGAAGGGAAGTCTTGCCTCACCAATCTAATGCATTTTTTTGAGGGGGTAAGCAAACATGTGGACAATGGGGAGCCGGTTGATATTGTATATCTGGATTTTCAGAAGGCGTTTGACAAAGTGCCGCACGAAAGACTCCTGAAGAAATTGCAGAGTCATGGAATCGGAGGTAGGGTATTATTATGGATTAAGAACTGGTTGAAAGATAGGAAGCAGAGAGTAGGATTGCGTGGCCAGTATTCTCAGTGGAGGAGGGTAGTTAGTGGGGTCCCGCAGGGGTCTGTGCTGGGTCCGTTGCTTTTTAATGTATTTATAAATGACCTAGAGATGGGAATAACTAGTGAGGTAATTAAATTCGCCGATGACACAAAATTATTCAGGGTCGTCAAGTCGCAGGAGGAATGTGAACGATTACAGGAGGACCTTGCGAGACTGGGAGAATGGGCGTGCAAGTGGCAGATGAAGTTCAATGTTGACAAGTGCAAAGTGATGCATGTGGGTAAGAGGAACCCGAATTATAGCTACGTCTTGCAAGGTTCCGCGTTAGGAGTTACGGATCAAGAAAGGGATCTGGGTGTCGTCGTCGATGATAAGCTGAAACCTTCTGCTCAGTGTGCTGCTGCGGCTAGGAAAGCGAATAGAATGTTGGGTGTTATTAGGAAGGGTATGGAGTCCAGGTGTGCGGATGTTATAATGCCGTTGTATCGCTCCATGGTGCGACCGCACCTGGAGTATTGTGTTCAGTACTGGTCTCCGTATCTCAAAAAAGATATAGTAGAATTGGAAAAGGTACAGCGAAGGGCGACGAAAATGATAGTGGGGATGGGATGACTTTCCTATGAAGAGAGGCTGAGAAGGCTAGGGCTTTTCAGCTTGGAGAAGAGACGGCTGAGGGGAGATATGATAGAAGTGTATAAAATAATGAGTGGAATGGATCGGGTGGATGTGAAGCGACTGTTCACGCTATCCAAAAATACTAGGACTAGAGGGCATGAGTTGAAGCTACAGTGTGGTAAATTTAAAACGAATCGGAGAAAATATTTCTTCACCCAACGTGTAATTAGACTCTGGAATTCGTTGCCGGAGAACGTGGTACGGGCGGTTAGCTTGACGGAGTTTAAAAAGGGGTTAGATAGATTCCTAAAGGACAAGTCCATAGACCGCTATTAAATGGACTTGGAAAAATTCCGCATTTTTAGGTATAACTTGTCTGGAATGTTTTTACGTTTGGGGAGCGTGCCAGGTGCCCTTGACCTGGATTGGCCACTGTCGGTGACAGGATGCTGGGCTAGATGGACCTTTGGTCTTTCCCAGTATGGCACTACTTATGTACTTATGAATTCATAGGAGCTCTGCTGGATTCTCGGACGGCTCGTGCCTATCTCCCAGAGGCGAGAGCCAACAACTTGTTGTCCCTCGTCTCGCGGGTGCGAGCGTCCCAGCAGATCTCAGCTCGGCAGATGTTGAGATTGCTGGGCCACATGGCCTCCACAGTTCATGTGACTACCATGGCCCGCCTTCACATGAGATCTGCTCAATGGACCGTAGCTTCCCAGTGGTTTCAGGCTGCTGGGGATCTAGAAGACGTGATCCACCTGTCCACGAGTTTTCTCAAATCCCTGTATTGGACGATTTGGTCCAATTTGACTCTGGGATGTCCTTTCCAAATTCCTCAGCCACAAAAAGTGCTGACTACGGATGCGTCTCTCCTGGGGTGGGGAGCTCATGTCGATGGGCTTCACACCCAGGGAAGTTGGTCCCTCCAGGAACGCGATCTGCAGATCAATCTTCTGGAGTTGTGAGCGGTCTAGAACGCTCTGAAGGCTTTCAGAGATCGGCTGTCCCACCAAATTATCCAAATTCAGACAGACAATCAGGTTGCCATGTATTACATCAACAAGCAGGGGGGCACCGGATCTCGCCCCCTGTGTCAGGAAGCTGTCAGCATGTGGCTCTGGTCTCGCCGTCACGGCATGGTGCTCCAAGCCACATATCTGGCAGGCGTAAACAACAGTCTGGCCGACAGACTGAGCAGGATTATGCAACCTCACGAGTGGTCGCTCAATTCCCGAGTAGTGCGACAGATCTTCCAATGCGGGCTCCTGTCTCGCCGATTCTGGACTTTTTGCAGGAAGGTGTACAAAAAGGTTTGGCCTATAATTCCCTGCGGATGCAGGTGGCAGCGTTGGCCTCCCTTCGTGGTAAGGTGGAAGGCGTTCCTTTGGCTGCTCACCCAGATGTGGCACGGTTTCTTAGAGGGGTGCTTCGGCTCCGACCTCCAGTGCGAGCACCCTGTCCAGCTTGGAACCTGGGGCTAGTTTTGAAAACCCTGCAGGCATCTCCTTTTGAGCCGCTTCGGCGAGCATCGGAGAAAGACTTGACACTGAAGGCCGTTTTTCTGGTGGCCATTACCTCGGCGAGACGGGTGTCAGAGCTCCAGGCGTTGTCCTGTAGAGACCCATTTCTGCAATTTTCAGAGTCCGGAGTCACGGTTCGGGCCGTGCCTTCCTTAATGCCTAAGGTGGTTTCAGCCTTTCACTTAAACCAGCCTATTTTCTTGCCCTCTTTTTCAGAGGAAGAGTTTCCATAATCTTTTGGGCAGAGAAATAGGTCTATAATTCTCAACTTTGGACGGGTCTCTGTCTGGTTTGGGTATAACAACAATCGTGGATTGGTGGAAGGAGCCAGTTTGACCCTCATGCAATAAGAGAGAATTATAGAGGGCTTGCAGCTTGGGCGCCAGAAAATCCGCAAACCTCTGATAAAATTCTACAGTGAAACCATCATTTCCTGGCGACTTACCTGGAGAAAGAGAATGAATGGCATCTAGGATCTCCTTATGGGAGATTGGTTGTTCTAAAGCATGATTTTGAGAGACATCTATAAGAGTCCTATCAAGATGGTTCCCAAATTCCCCAAAGGGCCCCACAGAAAATTGAACTTCAGAATCATATAATTTGTTGTAGTACAATTGGAATTGCTTGGCAATGGCATCATCTTTGACGTGTATGACCCCCTAGGAATCAACAATTTGCGAGATCCTATTCCTACTTTTTTTAGTTTTCAAGTACTGCGCAAGAAGGTGGCTTGCTTTATTACTCTCAGCATACAATGTGGATTTATGAGCATGAATGAGGTCCAATGCCTCCCTTGAGAGAGTGGTATTTAAATCATATTTTAATTTCTGCAAACTCAAAAGAGTAGCTGGTTCATTATCTACAATGAACAAAAACAAACAAACAAAAAAAGACCTTCACCAAATACAGAATATAGCTGACCATTAATTTATAAATTGTGCAGACAACAGCTGCAACATTTTCATCTGTGCATTTAGAATTTGCAGTCAACTATGTTACGAAGCGCAAGTCATTGAACTTGTGGGGATTGGTTCTGTTATAAGAATTCCCGTAAGAGTAATGCTGGGGTCTAAGAATCTCCAACCTAATGCTCCTTATCCCACACAAGGAAACTGGTAGGAGCTCACAGCTTCAACATCCTCCCTCAAGAATCCTATCTCACCCCATCAGTGCAACCTGATTCCCTCTTTCCTGTTGCTCCCAGCTGTCTCCCTGTGACTGGAAGGTGGTAATCTCCTGTGGATTTAGCAGAGGGCTGCAAACTGCAAGCTCTGACAATCCCCAGTGGGCCTCATTGGTTCACATTCACACACAACCAAACTTTAGTTTTCAGTTTCGGCTTTGGACGAAACCAGGTGATGAGTTTTTGTGGCATTCTCAGTTTCAACTAAAACTGGAAAAAGCAGTTTGTCAGCCTCTACAGCTATATATATATATATATATATATATATATATACATCTAATATAATAAAACGCACCGTGAACGTTCTGAAGACAACGTTCTGAAGTCACTCAAACACTTTCTGAAGGGTTCGTGGATTCGTGGTGTGAAGCCACCCAGCCGTCTCTGCCCCGCCCTCGCGTCAAACGTCATGACGTCGAGGGCGGGGAAAACAAACGGATCGCGTGGGCAGAAAAAAAAACAAACTGATCGCACCCACGCACGGTGCGTTTTAGTATATTAGATTTACCTCTGTGGTGGCGGTTCCGGCAGCGCAGCGTCAGGGAAGGAGGCGGCGCTCCTGACGTCTTTAGCCTTCCCTTCGCTTTGTTCCGCCTTCTTCTGACGTCAATGATGACGTCAGAAGAAGGCGGAACACAGCGAAGGGAAGGCTAGACGTCGGGAACGCCGCCTCCTTCCCTGACGCTGCGCTGCCGGAACCGCCACCACGGAGGTAAATTAAAAAAACAAAACAAAAGAAAAGGGATGTTGGGGGGATAGAAGAGGGTGGGCAGCAAAGTTGAACACTGGGAGCAGGAGGGCAGGGGAAAAACGACAGCATGGATGCGAAGAGGGGGGGGGGGAAGAAGAGGGCGGGCCAGGCTGGGACATGGGAGAGAGAGGAGCATGGATGCGAGGGGGGGTCATGGAAAGAAGAGAGGGGAATTACAGGAAAAGGAAGAATGGAGGGGGCAGGGGACAGAGGAGCATGGATGGGCATGGATTGGGAGGGCATCCCTCAGGGAGAGAGGGAAATTGCTGGAAAGGGATGAATGGAGGGGGCAGGGGACAGAGGAGCATGGATGGGCATGGATTGGGAGGGCAGGGCTCAGGGAGAGAGGGGAATTGCTGGATAGGGATGAATGGAGGGGACAGATGGGCATGGATGGATATGGATTGCAGGGCAGGCCTCAGGCAGAGAGGGGAAATGCTGGATAGGGATGAATGGAGGGGGCAGGTGACAGAGAAACATGGATGGCCATGGATTGGGAGGGCAGGGCTCAGGGAGAGCGGGGAATTGCTGGAAAAGGATGAATGGAGGGGACAGGGGACAGATGGCCATGGATTGGGAGGGCACGGCTCACACTCTCTCTCTCATATACAATGTCTTTCTGACTCTCACTCTCACACACTCTGTCTCACACTGTATCACATTCACTCTCTATGTGCCACACAGTCACTCACACACTCGCTTGGTCTCATACACTCACTCTCACAGAGAATCTGTGTCTCACACACACTCTCTCTCTCGCCCACACACTCTCTCTCACACTGTGTCTCACATACACACTTGCACACACTCTCATTCTCACACACACACTCTCTCACAAACACACTCACACCCAGACTCACTCTCTCTCTCACACACTCACACTTTCACTCTGACTCTCAAACAGTCACTCTCACATACACTCTCCCAAACATACACACTCCAAGGAAAACCTTGCTAGCGCCCGTTTCATTTGTGTCAGAAATGGGTCTTTTTTACTAGTATATATATATAATTCATTCATCTTTGCATGGGTGAGTTTTGTTATATTTGACTTTCCAAGGCTGGTGCTACCCATTTTGTTGCCCTATGCAAACTGTTACTGTATTCTCCCCCATTGGATTTTAACAGCATCTTTTATAAGCTTCTCATTTTCTCTCAATAATATTAGGAGTATCTCAAGGCAGTGCATAGGTACAGATAGTAATAATCACATTGGATAACCATAATCCACCTATATCCTTGAGCAGTTACACTAAACTGCTATATGGTGGTGTTGGACTATGTTCCTGACACTTTGCCTTAGAAGCTATTTTTTAGCAGTTTTCCTTTAAAACAAACTTGAAGAAACAACTCTTCAGTACATCTGGGCATTAAAGATTGTGTAAGTCTGTATCAAGTTTAACCCATCTAGAATTGTAGGTAGTGCAGGCTATAAATATTTTAAATGGATGAATGTATTGACATGAAAACCATTATAGAAGTACTAATACTGTCATGTCGTCCTCTACTCTTGCATGTTATCACTATTTATTTTATTTGTTACATTGTATTCCACATTTTCCCACCTATTTGCAGGCTCAATGTGGCTTACATCTTTACCGGTCAAGGCGATTGCCTAAACCGGTATGGAAATAAATACAATTTGATGTTAGGGTTGGGTAAAACTAGTATTTTCGGGTGCCTAGGGATAAAGGATAGGAAGTAATATATATTGTCCAGTACAGCTTGAGGTTTGCTGTGTTGCAGATTGGAGGCATCTAGGTTTGATTGGTGGGGAATGCTTTTCTGAATAGGTAGGTCTTTAATGATCTCCTGAAGTCTAGATGGTCATAAATTGATTTCACAGTCTTTGGGAGTATATTCCATAGTTGTGTGCTTATGTAGGAGACGTTTGATGTGTAAGTTAATTTGTATCTGAGACCTTTGCAGCTCGGGTAATAGGTGCGTGATGCTCTAGTTCTGTTTCTGTCCGGAATGTCAATCAGGTCAACCATGTATCCTGGGGCTTTGCCATAGATAATCTTGTGGACCAAGGTGCAGATTTTGAAGTTGATACGTTCTTTGATAGGAAGCCAATGTAGTTTTTCTTGGAGGGGTTTGGCAGATTCGAAACGTGATTTACCGAATATCAACCTGGCTGCCGTGTTTTGGGCTGTCTGGAGTTTCTTTATGAGTTGTTCTTTGCATCCCGCATATATTCCGTTGCAGTAATCTGCGTGGCTCATTACCATTGATTGTATTAGGTTACGGAAAACTTCTCTCGGGAAGAAAGGTTTTATACGTTTAAGCTTCCACATTCAGTGAAACATTTTTTTTTTATAGTTGAGTTTACTTGGCTCTCAAGTGTGAGATTGCGGTCAATTGTAACGCCTAGTATTTTGAGGCTGTCTGAGATAGGGAGGGTGTGATCTGGTGTGTTTAATGTTGTGAGTTTGTTTGTTATGTGGGGATGAGAGGATGAGGCAGTGTGTTTTTTCAATGTTTAATTTCAGTTGGAATGAATTTGCCCATGAGTCCATGATGTCCAAACCGCATTTGATTTCATCGGTGATTTCTGTTGGTCATGTTTGAAAGGAATGTAGATTGTGGCATCATCTGCGTATATGAATGGATGAAGGTTTTGGTTGGATAGGGATTTGGCCAGTGTGGTCATCATTAAGTTGAATAGTATTGATGAGAGTGGAGATCCTTGAGGTACTCCGCAGTCTGCTTTCCATGGTGGTGATATGTTTGTTTTTTATTTATCTTGGTATGTTCTGGTGCTTAGGAAGCCCTTGATCCAGTTAAGTTGTGTTTCCTCCAATCCCGAAATGGTCTAGGAGGCGTAGAAGTATGTTGTGGTTTACCATGTTGAATGCGCTCGACATGTCGAATTGGAGGAGGAGTATGCTTTTACCTTTGGCGATTTCGTGCTTGAATTTGGCCAGTAGAGTGACTAGTACAGTTTCTGTGCTGTAGGAAGGGCGAAATCCTGATTGTGAATCATGCAATAATGAGAACTTGTCCATGTAATCCATAAGCTGTTTTGTCACCATGCTCTCCATCAGTTTGACTATTAGTGGGATGGATGCAACTGGGCGATAATTGGTAAGGTCGTTCGTTTTTTTTTCTTTGTGTCTTTTGGTAGTGGAGTGAGTAGTATGTTGCCATGTTCCTTGGGGAAGAGACCTTGTTGGAGCATGCAGTTTTAGATAGGATGTGAGGTCTTCGATGAAGCAATAGGGTGCTGATTTAAGTAAGTAACTGGAGCAGGTGTCCAGTTTACAATGAGTTTTGGAGAATTTGTGAATTGCTTGGGTAACTGATTCGGTGGAGAGAGTAGCAAATTTTGTCCAGGTGCGGTCTGCGGGGTATTCTTCCAGGTTTGGGTCCAAAACGTTGAAGAATTATTCGATGTCAGTGTTCTGTTGAGGAAGTATCTTACGCAGTTTTATTATTTTTTCCTTGAAGTGAATAGCAAGATCATCTGCAAATGGGATGTCGGTGTTGGTTGTGGTGATAGGAGTGGTATCTATGAGCGTGTTTACTATTTGGTATAGTTTCTGCAAGTCTTTGTAGTCTGGTCCTATTTTAATTTTATAGTAGGATCTTTTGGTTTGCCTTATTGCATATTTGCATTTTCTTTGTGTTTGTTTCCATGTGTTAAGTGTGTGCTCGTCTTTTATTTTTGCCCATGCTCGTTCGAGTTTTCTGGTTTGTGTGTTAAGTTTTTTTAGTTTGTCGTTGAGCCATGGGGCCACGTTCTGTCTATGTGATGTTCTGGTTCTTATGGGTGCTATTCCGTCTAGTACGCTCTTGCATCTTTCATCCCAATCAGAGAGATAATGTGTGGAGTCTGTTCGGGCGTTCCATTCATTATCATATATCTGTTGCCAGAATAATGTTGGGTCATTTTTGCCTCTTGTGCTGTAGGTTGTGTTGTTTGGTGTTTGGTATGATCCCTTTTTCGCCAATTTAGTGATAGGTGCATACTATGACTGTGGTGTACCAGTGTTGGAAGGTTATGTATAAAATTATGTGGAAATTTGCAACAACTACAATTCAAAACATTTATTTCATAGGAATGGTTAAAGTGAAGTATAGAACACAGTTTGGAATCTCTTACTTCCCACCCCTTAATGTTTTCAATATTTCAGCACATGCTTTAGGCATTTTGGTTAAATCTCTGTCGTGTTCCTGACTTGAGAGTCCATTTAATGTGTCTTGAGTCTCCAGTAGAATCAACAGAACTCTAACTTGAAAATCTCCAGCAAAGCACAGATAGAATATAGACCATATGCTAATTAAAGATGGGGCATGTTCCAGGGAAAATGTATTTTTTATTTTTATTTTATTAATATTTGATAAGCCGCCATTTGCAGGAACTTCATGGCGGTGTACAGAACCATAATAATGAATTGTAAACAAAAATATAAAAAACAGCAGCAAGTCAACAAGGAGTCTTAAACCCATGATTCCCAAACCTGTTCTGAGGGAACCCCATCCAGCAGGTTTTCAGTATATCTACAATGAATATGCATGAGGTTGATTTGCATATATTGCCTCCTTGGTATTCAGATCTCTCTCATGCATATTCATTGTGGATATCCTGAAAACTTGACTGCTGAGGTTTCCTCCAGGACAGGTTTGGGAATCACTGTCTTAAACTAAAGACAATGGCAGAAACAGAAAGGGAAGGAATGATGCATAGGACATAAGCATTATGAAGACAACAAAACAAACACTGAGGAAAGGGACAAATAGGGGGTGTATGCGAAAGAGAAGGAAATCTCTCATGCTCTTCCCTTATGCAGTTCCCCCTGGTCCAAGCAGAAATTTTTAGAAGTCCAATTGAGAAAGTGACACTTCTACAAGAAGTAACAGAAGTAGAGGGATATTTGTTAGAAGAAAGATTATTGATCATATCACATTGATTTTGATTTAACTAGCAGAACAATGGGGGATCAAATTTAAAAATCTTAGAGGTAGATTTTCAAAGGCACTTAACCAGATAAGTGCCAGTGAGGAATATACAGCAGCACTATCTGGATAGTGCTGCTGAATATTTCCTCTGACCTCCTTGTCACTACCTGGAGAATGCCAGGGCAATCCGTAGGTGGAGCCGGAGGCTATCCAGTAAGTGGCCATGTTCAGACTACTGACCATATAGCTAACCGGATAAAGTTAGGACAGCAAAAAAGCTAGATAATACTTCAGGTCTGCACTGAAACTGGATATTCAGCCCCAGTCGGTATCTGGGTACTGGCTCAGCATAGCCATTATCTGCTGACTGATGCATCTAAATATCGGGCTTTAATAACTGTTTAAATATCTTAATTAAATGGGTCCTCAATACCTTATAGCGAGCCAGTAAAGTGTGCAACAGCACTGAGCCCATCTTATCCTCGTTAATGCTGCCTTGACACTAAGAGAAATTGGCAATACAAATTGTGACTTACTATCTTCTTCCTCCTCTTCAGGTCAGGGACAGTAGCCAATGCTTAATGATAAGTATTAATTTTAGGTGCACATTTCATGTCACAAGACTGGTTGTGTGCACTAGAAGTCAGTGCTGTAATTAACATGGCTACTATTGCTGAACTAGGGAAAGAGGACACGAATAAGCTGTGGTTGATGCCATCTGCCCCTTCTACTGATAGTTGGCATTGAAGAGGCCATTATTTTTAGTTTAAGATACTGCAAGAGTTAGCACCACTGCTCTTTCTTCTGGTTGTCTCAGCAATATAGGCAACCACCTTGCACAGTGGTTTGCGTGTGATGTACATTATTATTTTTTTACAGGACAGGATTAAGGGATTTGCAAACTAGGCACATGCTTAGGGCCAAATGGTTTCAGGGACTCTATCCTAAATGTTAATTCAGCAGTTCCAAAGGCAGAGAATTCCCTGCCAAGTCAAGTATTCGAGTCACCAGGAGAATCTAGTGTGCAGTGTTTCTTACCTTTCTCATCTTCTTGTTTTCCTCTGCAATCAGTTCCTGATGGCACTATTTGGTCTCTTGAGACCTATCAGAGGAAAGCTGAGAGTGGAGAAGGCAGTGGCAACAACAGCAGCAATTATTGATTCCTGCCAGCAGAAGGGGGTCAGACTAGGAGGGGACATAGGCTTGATGATGGTTACTATGCTGAGTAGTTTGAGAGGTTGGGTGAGTGATGCGATTATGCCATGGAGTGGAATAAAAACTGTTTCAGGGTTTACAAATGTATTTGTATTAGAGGGCCCCTATTATTAAGCCAATAAGCGTCTGTGTGCGCCCAACACGTGCCAAAATGGAGTTACTGCACGGCTACTGTGTGGCTCTTGCTGTAATTTCATTTTTGGCGCGTGGCTGAAAAATAATTTTATTTTTGGACGCATGCCAAGTGGCATTTGGCATGCATAGGTCATTACCACCTGGTTATCGCATGAGACTATACAGCTAGGTCATTGGCTGGTGGTAAGGTTTCAGACCCAAAATGGACGCACGACAATTTTCATTTTGCCGCATGTCCATTTTTCGCAAAAATTTTTATAAAGGCCTTTTTTACAGGTGCGCTAAGAAATGATTCTGTGCGTGCCCAAAACCCGTGCCTACATTACCGCAGGCCATTTTTCAGAGCACCTTAGTAAAATGACCCCAGAGTGAGGTAGGGGGGGGGGCAACAAAGGGTTAATCCTGCCCTGGTTGTTTCCTAATCATACAAAAATGAGGTGTATGTGCATTTGCAGATTAAAATTTCAGACTAGCAGTCTGTGATTGCACATTTCTGCAAAATATTTAACAATTTTGTCTGCCTGCTTCTACAGGTAGACTTAAATGAGGAAGAGACCATCTTGATTATTCGGCGCCTCCACAAAGTACTGCGACCTTTTTTATTAAGAAGGTTGAAGAAAGAAGTAGAATCACAGCTACCAGAAAAGGTTTGTGCATAAACTGGAGAAACACTATTCCTATGCTTTTATTTTTTAATTTAAGTACAGCAATGATAATGGGAAGGGAAATGTGAACTGTCATGCTAAAGTGACAGCCAAAAGCTCTGTAGAGAAAGAGAGGGTCAGAATATGGACACAAAGAAATGTGGGAGGAAGGGGTATGAAGAGTTATTGGGGAGAGGAGAGGAGAAGACTCATTTATGGCCATTCTCTTTGCAAATGTGTATCCATGGACTTTGCATCTAGATGGGAGTTTGAAAATTGCCATGCACAGCAGCTTTTGTAATCATAGCAATGTCAACTGGCCTTGAGTGGTGAACAAATCTTAAAAGCATGAAAAACTCTTAGACTGGCTCTTTTTCCTAAAATATTTTATAGGGATTATAAATACATGGGTGGTTATTCTGTTCATGGCAAATTTGAATATTGTGATTAGGATACCATTTTAAAGAAAGGTAGTAGACACCCTGTAGAACTGAAGAAATTGAGACAATGCTAGTATTTTCCCTCACTCAGGTTACTGTGTTGCAAGTGGGTGCTTTTGAAGTGACACTTTGTTGGTAGTGAATCAAAACATAAGATCAGATAGGAATCTAAGATCAAAATAAAATTATTAGAAATAAGATCTGGATAAGTTTCTGCTGGATTTTTTAGACAGTTATTGGAATATATTCTAATAAATTTGGTGCTCAGTTAATAAACTCCATAGGTAGTCAGGAAAACAATGATAAGACACCATATATTTTGGCTAGCACTGTAAGCTCTCAGAATTGGAATTTCCAAAATTGTATGTGAAAGGTCATGGATTTGATAAACTACTTTTCTGATCAATCAAAGCAGTTACATTTATTATATGCAGGTACTTTCTTTGTCTCTAGTGGGCTTACAATCTATGACCAGAGTAAAATTACTCTTTCTCATGTCAATGAGCATACTGGAAACTGCCATGAACAAAACAGAGTGAGAAATTTGTTGCCGATAAATAGTGACTGAATCATGCTGATGAATACTATTAGTTCAACCAGCAGAGACTGAAATACCATCCCAAACAATTTCCATTGAAGGTTGTGAAGCTAATCAAATTTATGTTGTCGTCCAGAATGGCTGCAGGGGCTATAGTTGAGCACAGATGCTCATGGCTTTTAGGCATCTAGTCTTTGTGAAGATGTGCAGGAAAGGCTTCACTGAAGTATCTTGCACTGGAGGAAATCTGTTTGGAAATGGTTGAGGAGGCTGTGATAGACGTCAAGAACCATGATTCCATTACTTCAGGCTCTATTCAGTACTGCCTCTGAGCCAACCTCCAGACCAGGGAGGTACTAGAATCAGGAACAGCGGAAGCAATTTTCTACCTGAGAATACACTGCCATAATCCTCATCTAGGCAACATCAAACTTCAATCCATCGTCATGAAAATAAAAACTAGGTTCATCTAGGAATGATGCAAAAAGTTTACAGGTAAGCAGAACATGCAGAAACGATAGTGAAATCCTGCTGATAAGGAGAGACTTCTTTATTAACAGTTGGAAACACTGAAGCAGTAGACTTTGGAAGGCAGTAAAAATAACAGATATAAAATGGAAGGCTATGAATTGAGGAGATCAAGTAGGATGATTAATAGGAACACATAGGAAACAAAAGAGGAGGGTAAAGGAACAACATGGAAAGACTTGCGTACAAATGCTTAGTCTATCCACGGACCTGGAATCTGCAAAAGTGGAAGAGGGCACTGATGTGCTTGCTGTAACTGAAACATGGTTCCGTGATAATCTGAACTTGGAAGTAAATATACCAGGATATCTTTTCTCCGAGGACAAGCAGGACAGCATATTATCATGTCTGGGTGATAGCTGATGGAGCCTGCTGCAGAGGCACACCCCAACGTTCTCCATCTAGAACTTTTAGGACTTCTGACCATTCATGCACGCAACTTCTCACCTGCCACTGCTTTGCGGGACTAGGGCAGTCTTAGTTTTTCTGCAGAGCAGAGAGGTTGCATTTTGCTTGCCCTCCCCTCAGCACACCCCATATTGTTTTATATTTCAAGGTAAGTTCACTCTGTTTTATCAAACTGCACATTTTGAGGGTTTTCCCTCATGTGGAACTAAGCTTCCCCTTTTCCTATGGTCTCCTTAGAGTTTTTGGCACTTAATGAAGTTTCCTTATTTTTCTGTGGCTCCTTAAGCCCTCTTAGGCTTTGAGCATCCTGGTCGGGTCAGTCTCCCTTTTTTTGTTTTGTTTTGTTACATTTGTACCCCGCGCTTTCCCACTCATGGCAGGCTCAATGCGGCGGGCAATGGAGGGTTAAGTGACTTGCCCAGAGTCACAAGGAGCCTGCCTGTGCTGGGAATCTAGACTGAAAGCCCACCTCTTTAACATTGCTTTTGACTCGTAACCACTTGTAACCACTCGCCTCCACCTACCCTCCTCTCTTCCTTCCCGTTCACATTAATTGATTTGATTTGTTTACTTTATTTATTTTTTGTCTATTAGATTGTAAGCTCTTTGAGCAGGGACTGTCTTTCTTCTATGTAGCGCTATAGAAATGCTAAATAGTAGTAGTAGTAGTAGTAGTAGTAGTTCCCCAGGACCAAAGACCACCACCCTAACCACTAGGCCACTCCTCCACTCCATTTGATTTTGCCATTTTCTCAGCATGTCCCAGAAAATTCCCAAGTGCTTTTGAAAAGTTTACCGTGTATAGTAGGACCATGTCCCTCGTGGATACTTATTCTCTGTGCCTGTCAGGTCTCAGACCTGACTATAATCCTTCTTGTAAACTCAGTTCACAGCTTTCAAAAAATTAAGCATTAAGAGTTGAGAACAGCACAAAAGTATTTTTGGCTCGGACAAGACTGGTCCATTAGCATTAGAGGCATCGGTCCCTATGGCTCCTGGTATTGCATTGGACACTGAGGATGAATGGGTGTTGAGGTGATCTTCCCTTGTCTCAACATCAAGCTTCAGTAGCACCCATCAGCATTGGGCATCCTCTAATTCTGGCTCAAGGACAAGTAAGAACTAGATGTCGTCATCAGTGCCTGGGAACACTGATGCCTTGTGTCGGGCAGAGGCCAAGAAGCATCAGCATTGGTCCTCTTTGAAGCATGGCATTGGGAGCACCGGGGCATCAATGACACTGATACTCAAGAAGTGTCTGCACAAAGAAGACAGCTCCTCTTCCAGGTCTGCAGATCAGATGCCAGCCTCCACTAAGCCCGGACAAGGCCACGACCCCAATGCCTGCTTGGCCTCAGCCTTTATCGATGCTGGATGTTGAACAGATCTACGCTGTGATCCAGAAGCAGATAAGGAGTCTTGTTACCTGATGCAATGCTAAAGCATCAAGGGCATTGATGTTGGCATCTCAACCCATCCTGGAGCCCCATGCTTTGCCTGTCCATCCCACATTGATACTGATATGTTGAAGGGTGCCAGAGTTGGTGCCATTGGAGATGATGGTGTCTGGAGAGGAAGCTTCTTACCCCCATTCCTCAGCACTCCTGCCTAGACCTTGGCCAACAAGCCAGTAGACCGAGGCAGACACAAATTCAATTCTCTTTGCAGGTGTACTTCTGTGAGTCTGATTCGGACTGCTCCTGGAAGTCTGAACAGGAATCCAGATGTTCCCTCAGAGGAGAAGGGGGTCTCTTGGTATTCTTTCAGACTCCTCTCCACTCCATGAAAAGGACAGGCAAAACATGGGCCTTGATAATGGGTTAAGAATCGAGGCCAACACTGTGTAGAGGGTAAGCCCATCTGTGTACAGCCTTAGTTGTTCGCTTTATGAGGGGCATGCTTCTACTTTACATCTTTATTAAAAATGCAGATCTCTCTCATGAATATTCATTGCGGATATCCCAAAAATCTGACTGGTTGGGATGCCTCCAGGATTAGGTTTGGAAACCATTGAACTAAGCAGTTTACAATTTACATTAAAAATTATATATAGAAAAAAATAAAATAACATAAAAAGTTGCATTAAAACAATAGCTTTCATATTTTCTAATAAGTTCTGTGTGGAACTTCCTACCTCATACTTCCCCAATTCAGAGCTTCTTTTGGGTAGGATTTCTACTCCCTCCTCTCTCCACATTCTTCTCATGTACTGTCCTCCCTCCTTGCCAGTCAAGAAATGGGACAGTCTTTGTCAAATACTTGCACCTAATTTTGGGCAATTTCAGTGTTCATATTAATAATCTCACAGAAGAGTTTTTCTTTATCTTTTGAAAGAGCTTGATCATAGTCCATATATTTCAGCTTCTGCTTATCTCGCTGGAAACTGTTTGGATTTGGTTTTGTGTCCATCCTCTGCTCCTTTTATGCTCATCTTTTCATTTACATAAGTTTCTTGGTTAATCATTTTTTTATTGTTTTTCAATTATAAATTGCTAATTCTGTATTCAGACAAAAATCTTTGTCTCACTCGATTAGGCTACTACATAAAGTTGATGTCTCATCGTGCGCTCCTTTCTTTTCATCTCTTCCTAGTGAGTTTGTTTCTCTCCATTTAGATGAGCAAACCATCTGTTGGGACTCTACCATTCTCCGAGGACAAGCAGGCTGCTTGTTGTCGCATGTAGATCGACGTCCGCGTTGGCCCAGGATTCGGACGGAATTTTGCAAGCAAAATATAAAAAAAACTTTGCCAGAGTCTTCTGGTGCGCGAACCGTGCGCACCGCACATGTGCAGACTACTTCCCACCCGTGGTACGAGTGTGCTTCTTCAGTTTTTCTTTCTTCACATTGAAGTGCGGCAGCTTTCGTTTCTGCTCCTCTTCAGGCCCAGGACGAGTCTTCACTGTCTGCAATTTGTTCGCTAACATACATTTATTTTTTTCTTTAAAGATTAAAAAAAAAAAGAAGTAGGCTCCCGTAGTTTTATTTTTAGTCTTTTCCCCCCCTACTTTAAGTTTTCTTTCTTTCTTGTCGTGGCTGCCCTCTCCCCTTTTCCTTTTGTGGCTTTTCCTGTATTTTAGGCACAATTGCGTTTTTTGATTTTGCCAAAGCCGTTTTTCCTTCCATGTCATCGAAGACACCCAATGGCTTCAAGCGTTGTACTCGGTGCAACCGGACGATCTCAGGTACTGATACCCACGCTTGGTGTATGCAGTGCCTTGGGCCCGACCATAGCCCAGCCACTTGTAGTCTGTGTGTTCGTATGAAGAAACAGATCCAAGCGTCTCAAGAAGCCCAACAAGAAGAGCCTTTTGGGGCTCAGCCTGGTCCTTTGACATCGGCATCATTACCGAGGTCGTCGACATCGAAGGGAGCATCGACGTTGGGAAGAGAGGTAATGGCTACTGTGAGACCAACTCACGCTGGGAGCAGTGAGGCATCGAGTGGGTCTCCACCTGCCTCGAGGCCTCCAGTTATGCAACCCCCCGGGACCGACCTTCGTCAGACCTGGCCCCGAGGAGACGTGAGGATTCCACGTCCTCTTCATCAGTACCAAGGAGTCTCGATGATGGGCGTCGAGCGAAGGCGAAGAAGCACCGTCATCGTTCTCCTTCGATTTATGGTACCGGGACCTCCAGGCATCGAGAGAGTTGGCACCCGAGAAGCATTGGCGCCGAGAGGATCGCTCCCCCTCGATACAGGAGATGCCAATGCGTCGGTCTCCCAGTAGCCCAATACCTGCTCCTCCACGGATTCTGACACCACCTGTCCCACCCACCCCGCAGCCTTCTCTGATGGTGGCTCTCGACGAGTGCATCTGGGCCTTGTTTCCAGAACTTCTGGAGCGACTGCTATGTCAGTCAGCTTCGGTTTCGGGGGTGCTTGCGCCTTTTCTACCATCTGCTGCAGCAATGTCTGGCCCTTTACCTGTGGTGAGGTCCCCGACCGCGATGCTACCTGCGGCATCGACATCGGCTGCCACCCAGGTCAACTCCAGTCAGCTCAGCCCCAGCACACTTGTTCTCATCAACAGCATGTCAAAAGGCCTAACCGTCTCCAAGAGCGCATGGCCCTTTTCAAAGAGACCATCCTGGACGACCTTCCAGTAGGAGGAAGGTTGATTTTTTTTTTCCAGAAAAGGTGACCCCTTGTAACCTCAGACCGGTGGGTTCTTCAAATAGTCCGTCTCAGTTATACTCTTCATTGGCGAAAGAAACCACAAAATTGCCCACCTCAGCAGTCAGCACAGAGAGGTAGTTGTAGAGAAACTCTACCCTTCTCAAGGCCCATGCCATTGAACCTGTTCCACCAGGGGAAGGAATTATATTCTAGGTACTTCCTTGTGCCAAAGAAGATGGAAGGGATATGTCCCATCCTAGACTTAAGGGCCCTGAACATGCCTGGTCAAAGAAAAGTTCGGGATGGTTTCTCTGGGCTCCCTTCTCCCCATGATTCAGGAACAAGACTGGCTATTCTCTCTGGACTTAAAGGATGCCTATACTTATATCCTGTTACTTCTCAGTCACAGGAAGTATCTCAGATTCTGTGTGGGGAAACACCACTTCCAGTACCGTGTTCTGCCGTTTGGCCTTGCGTCAGCTTCTAGGGTGTTTACCAAATATATAGTAGTAACCCCTCCATCGCTAAGCAGACTTGGGGGTTTATGTGTTTTCCTATTTGGATGACTAGTTGATCAACAGCATGTCGAAGGAGGCTGCTCAGAAGTTTATGCGGGGAACTATTTGGGTGTTGGTGCTGCTAGTCCCATCCACCATGTGATTAAAGTATGAGCCTTTCTCCTACTGGAGTACAGGTCATAGCCTGGGATATGTTGAGGTTGTTAGGCATATGGCCTCCATTGTACTTGTTACTCCCATGACACATCTCCATATGAGATCTGCCTAGTAGACCCTTGCTTCCCAGTGGTCTCAGGCCACGAGGAATCTAGTGGTTGTCATAGAAGTCACCCCAGAACTGACTCGCTTACCTCTGGTGGACAGTTCAGTTCAATTTGACCCGGGGACTACCATTCCAAACCTTCCACCCAAGACGGTGCTAACAACAGATGCATCCAACCTGGGGTTGGGAGCTCATTTAGACAGGTCTTGCTCCTTTTTAGGAAGGATTCCACAAGGATGTGTTAATTTCAGTGGGGGAGGTTTGCTGTCTGGTGTGAATGCAAGGTCCTATATCTTCTCATTTGCTCTATACAAAAACCGCTTGAATACCTCCTTCTCCTCTCTGAGTCTGGTTTAAAGACCAACTCTGTATGGGTTCACCTAATTGCAGTCTGTGCTTATCACCGTGTTTGAAGTAAGCCCATGTCTGTACAGCCTCTAGTTGTTCACTTCATGAGAGGTTTGTTGTTGAGAAAGCCCACTGCCATTCCTCCAGTTGTGTCATGGGACCTCATCATCATCCTTACCCACCTGATGAAAGCTCCTTTTGAGCTACTTGATTCCTGTCACCTGAAGTACCTGTCCTGGAAGGTCTTATTTTTGGTGGTGGTCACTTCAGTTAACAGCATCAGTGAGCTTCAGGCCCTAGTGGCAGACCAACCTTGCATGAAATTTCATAACAACAAAGTAATTCTCTTTATGTACCCAAAGTTCGTTGCTAAGGTGGTGTTGGACGTCTATCTTAATCAGTCGTCCCACTAACATTTTTTCCTAAGCATCATTCCCATCCTGGTGGGACCACACTCCATACCTTAGACTGCAAGCAAGCCTTGGTGTTTTTTCCCCTGGAGAGGACTAAGACCCATAGGCAGTCCACTCAGCTTTTTGTCTCTTTTGATCGAAAAAGATTGGAGGTAACCATCAGTAAACCTAGGTTCTGCAACAGGCTTGCGACTTGCATCTCTTTCACATATGCCCAGGCTGGACTATTTCTGGAGGGTCATTTTACACTCACAATGTGAAAGCCATGGCTGCGTTGGTAGCCCACTCAGGTCAACCTCCACTGAAGGCCAGCGATGTGGTCTTCTGTCCACGCATTCACATTTCACTATTGCCTTGAGCAGAATTCCCGACGCGACAGTTTTGCAGAATTTGTTTGGCGGTTAGAATCCAACTCCACCTTCCTAGACCCATTTTTTCCCTGTCCTGTGCTGCACCTTCAATGTCAATATGTATATGTGCGTCTCTGTTGGCCTAAGGTTGTATGAGCCTGGTAGCTAGGGATTCCCATATGTGAGAAACAATGTCCTGCTTGTCCTCGGAGAAAGAGAAATTACTTGTAGAAGGTGTTCTCAGAGGACAGCAGAACATATATTCTCACATCCCCTCTCATCTCCCCTTGGAGTTGTATTCCTTCAGCTTTAGTACTATACTGCTGGTCTTGCGCTCATGCGTCAGGCGGGAAGGCACCCATGCTTGTGTTGTGAGATGCTGCTAAAGTCCTCTTAAAGAGATGATATGCTGGGCAGTGTTCGCACCAGGCTCTGTCGGATGATGTCAACCGTATGTGAGAGTATATGCCCTGCTGTTCTTGGAAAACACTTGCTACAGGTAAGTAACTTGCTTTTTGATGCTGACATGTCTGGGCCAGATCTCAGCATCAGAAGCATTAGTATCTATGGGTCCCAGAGTAGCATTGGATGCTGGGGATGCATCAGCATTGAGTATGCACTGTTCACCCTTGTTATTTATTTGGATTTAGGTCATACATTTTTTTCAGTAGTAACATAAAACATAGTAGATGATGGCAGAAAAAGACCTGCACGGTCCATCCAGTCTGCCCAAGCTCAAGGTGAAATGCATTCAGGTACAATAGATGTTTCCCTATCCCAAGAGGTCTTGTCTGATGGAATGGAGGATTAAGTGACTTGCCCAAGGTCACAAGGAGCAACGGTGAGCATTGAATGGGGTTTCCCTGGTTCTCACACCAGTGCCCTAATCACTAGGCTACTCTGCTTCTCCACAGTATCAAACAACACTCATGACAGATGTATCTAGACTGGGCTAGGAAATCATATGGATGGGTTCCTCACTTGGGGTTCACGGGATATCAGGAGATATATCACTAGATAATTATTATTATTTAATTTTTTTGAATTGAGAGAAGTATGGAGTGCTCTAAAGACTATCAGCCAACAGAATTATATTGATACAAACAGACAATCAAGTGGCGTTATATTGTCAACAAGCAGGGCAGAACAGAATCAACTGTTAGGATGTGGAATTGGGTCATTTCTCACATAATGACTCTGAGCCACTAACTGGGCAGGGAAGAACTCCTCCCTGGCAGACAAGATGAGTTTTGCTCTAAGGCTGCATGCATAGTCTTTGGATGTGGATGTAGTTCACATGATATTTTGAGGTGTCCTTTTACTAAACCTCTTCGTGAAAAACTACACTGGCTCCCACTTAAAGAACGGATCACATTCAAGCTTTGCACCCTAGTCCATAAATCATTCATGGTGACGCCCCACCTTACATGTCGGACCTAATAGACCTACCACCCAGGAACGCAAAGAAATCTTCTTGCACATTCCTCAATCTTCATCCTCCTAAGTGCAAAGGACTGAAATACAAACAAATGCACTCATCTACCTTCTCCTACATGAGTATGCAGTTCTGGAACGCGTTGCCACATCACCTGAAAACGGTCTATGAATTGACCAACTTCCGAAAATCATTAAAAACTTATCTCTTTGACAAGATATATCACAATGATCAACACATGTAACTGTACATCTTATAATGCCTTTTGCTCTTACACTATCATGTATTTCATCTTCATGTAACCCGAAACACTCTCTTATTTCAGTATCCATGACAAATTGTAAGCCACATTGAGCCTACAAAGAGGTGGGATAATGTGGGATACAAATGTAACAAATAAATAAATAAAGGTGCACTGAAAAATGGCTTGCGGTAGTGTAGGCGTGGGTTTTGGGTTCGTGCTGATCCATTTTTCAATGCGCCTGTAAAAAAAAAAAAAAAAAAAGCCCTTTTTAAAAATCTTTGCTGAAAATGGATGTGCGGCAAAATCAAAATTGCTGCACGTCCATTTTGTGTCTGCGACCTTACCGGCAGTCATTGACCTAGCGGTAAAGTCTCATGTGGTAACCGGGCAGTAATGATGTAAGTGCGCCAGAAAATAAAAATTATTTTTTGGCCCTGTGTATTGGACGTGCGCCAAAAACGAAATTACCACAAGAGCCACACGGAGCTGGGCGTTAACTCCATTTTGGCGCATGGAGCCTTATGCGGCTTAGTAAAAGAGCCCCTGAGTGTGAGGAACCTCCTTTGATAGATTTTTGTGCCACTCCTCAAAATAGGAATCTACCTCAGTTTTCTGTTCCAACAATCTAACCTCGGTTGCTTTCCTCCTGTAATAGAGAATGGATCTTCTGTATGCCTGTCCTCAGATATCCCTCATAGTGAGAGCTCTTCTGATACTCAGATGGGACAAGGGAATCATGATTCTCATTACTCCACATTGAGGCAACTGTGGTTCCCTCCTCTTCTGGAATGTTCAATAAGAAGACCCATAAAACTGAGGAATTCCACATCAGTGGGTTTGATGATGATTATATCACAGCACTGAGTCCCTTACCCTCATTACGTGGATTTTGAGATCATGTCGTGGACAGGATGCTGAGCTCGATGGACCCTTGTTCTTTTCCCAGTGTGGCATTACTTATGTACTTCTTTGAACTTGCCTGCTAGTGTGTTGCAGGCATTGCTAGCTTCCAGGAGTCATTCCAGAAGAAGGTGTTAAAAATTTAAATGGAGGAGGCTTGCTGTCTGGTGTGATAGAAGGGCCCTAGACCCCTTTTCTTGGCCCAGCCAAAAATTGCTTGAATACCTTCTACATTTTGACTTGAGTCAGGTTTGAAAACTAGCTCCATTATGGTACACCTTAGTGCTATTGGTGCTTACCACCTGCATATAGAAGGAAATCCTTTCTCTGTACTGCCTTTGATTATTCAGTTCATATGGGGCTTGCTTCTATTGAAGCCTTCCATCAAATCTCCTGCAGTGTCAAAGGACCTCAGTGTAACGTTAACCCAGCTGATGAAAGCTCCCTTTGAGCATTTCAATACCTGTGATCTAAAGTACCTCACCTGGAAGGTCTTCTTTTTGGTGGTGGTGACTTCAGCACGCAGAGTAAGTAAGATCCAGTCTCTAGTAACTGATCTTCTTTGTTGTAAATCCTTTAACAATAGAGTGGTCCTGCACACTCGTCCTAAGTTCCTTCCGAAGGTGATGTTGGATTTCCATCTTAATCAGCCTATTATTCTGCCAACATATTTCCCAAGCCTCATGGCCTTCTATTTAGAATGGACTAAAGCCCTTAGAAGTTCCATCCAACTTTTTGTCCCTTTTTACACAAATAGGGTAGGCATTATTATCAACAAATGCACGTGTCTAATTGGCTAGCAGACTGCATTTCTTCTTTTATGCCCAGGTATGTTTGATTTTTCAAGGATTGTGCCACAGCTTGCAGTGTTGGAGCCATGGCAGCACCTTTAGCCTACTTGAGAACAGACTTCTATGGAGGAAATTTACAGAGCTGTATGGATATCTGTCCATACATTCAAGGGTCACCACTTTTTGGAAAAAAAACTCTTGATGCCACAGTAGTTTTGGCCAGTCAGTCTTCTGGAATCTCTTTGGGGATTAGAAGCCAATTTCATCCTCCCTGAGCCCATTTTCTTTTCTGTTTCAGGCTTCCTTCCAAAAGAAAATATATACTAACAACATTTATTTATTTATTTATTTATTTATACATACATAAAACACAAGTTTTTATATACTGTCTACATAACAATCGAAGTGGTTCACAAATGAAACCACCATTCAAAACTTTCCCTTTCCCACCCTCCTTAATAAAAGCTTTAACATTTCCTGGTTACAAACATTTTCCCTTAATTCTTGACCTATCTCAACCTTAACCCCTTATTACCACATCCTCTTGTCAACAAATTCCAGAACTTAATAGTGCGTTGATTGAAACAGTTTTTCTCATATGTATTTTTTTTTCCTATACTGTAAGGTGTGGGGTGAGAAAGAGGGAAACATTTTTTTATTTCCCACTTTTCTGCAGGTTAAAAAAAAAACCTCTTGACCTGTGTAAGACTATTTTGAAAATTGCTTACCCTATGAATTCAGTTTGGAGTGTTATGTAATGTGTTGAAGTTTCAACATATACACTGTTTTTAAGAGGCCTTTTAAAACTCCTGTTTAGAGTTATGACCATGTTTGATCCAATCGTCAAACATTAATTTTAAGTTAAAAATATAAGACATCATCAAATTTAAATTTTGTAACCCAGAGTAACCAGATAAAGTATTTTCAAATACATTGAATTCTACAGAAGCACCTGTAAACCATTACTGAGAATACTTTGCAAGTATTGCATTACATTCAAGCCTGTATCCTCTTCCCCTTCACCCCATAAAAATGGAAATATTTCTGAGAAGTTGGATGCATTGATATCGTTTACAGTTATTTTTTCTTTTGTTATGGTTTTGCATGATCTTGTATTGGAGTAACTTTTTTTTTTCATGTTTCATGCTAGGTTGAATATGTGATCAAATGTGACATGTCTGCTCTTCAGAAAATTCTGTACCGTCACATGCAAGCCAAGGGGATCCTTCTTACAGATGGCTCTGAGAAAGACAAAAAGGTATAAATGGAAGTTCCTAGCTCCTAGGAATAACACTGTCTTCTATAGTCAATCATAGCGCAATGTTAGTTTCTATTGTAGCATTTCTTGTGTGGCCATAGCACCTCAAGAAAATATTATTGCTTGAGAAATTATTTGATAGTTTGGGTACCTGGACCTGGAACCACTGATCATGTTAACTGTTTTCATCAGAACTGCATGGCATTAGTATTTTGTCTGTTAACAGGTGCTGCATCAGAGATCTCTTAATTCATAAGTTAATGTATGATAGGCTATGTAATGTAAAGCATTTTTCTGCTTGTAATTTTTAAATACTACAATAGACCTTATGAACAATGAACTCCACAGTGAAATTTGTTGTACTTTGGGGAAATTAAGAAACATTTCACTGGTTTAAAGGGTTGAGTGGGGTATGGGGGAAGCAGTTTTGAAATTTCCTGTGGGCCTGGCTGTACCCTCCCAGACTACTAGACCTGCCCCCTTTCAGTATGGGCAGTGGCCCTTTTTTATTGCCCCTTTAAATAGCTATTAACCCACAGAAAAGTCTTTGGAAGTTCCCTTCCTTAAACTTGACTTATGCATAGGCATTGTATTGTCTTGTTAATGCTAAGCTGACAAGGATCTATAACAGAAGTTTTCAACCCAGTCCTCGGGGCACACCTAGCCAGTTAGGATTTTTAGGATATCCCCAGGGATATCCTGACAACCCCAACTGTTTGAGTGTGCCCCGAAGAGTGGGTTGAAAACCTCTGATCTATGAGGTAGTAAGAATACTTACTTATGATTCATTCATTCTTGACAGAGTCTTCCAAGATTTAATTTCACTGATTAGTGGCAGCTCTCATAAGATATAGCACTTTTAATGTTCATTTTGAGACTTTACAAAAGTCTGCCTTCCATCCCGTACATGCTGTTTCATGCTTCATTATACTTTTACTTTTTCTTTTAATCTAAAGTATCTCAGATTGATTCTTTTTCCTTTTCAACAGGGGAAAGGTGGTGCAAAGACGCTCATGAACACTATTATGCAGTTGAGAAAAATATGCAATCATCCTTATATGTTTCAACATATTGAGGTAAATTTATTATTATTTATTACATTTGTATCCCGCGCTTTCCCACTCAAAGCAGGCTCAATGCGACTTACATAGTAATGGGAAGAACAGTATAGCAATATAATATAACCAATATAACAGTAATAAAAGAGATAAGTAGGTAAAGATAGGTAATGTGGAAAGGAGGAAGGTGGGAGATAATAGAGTAAAAAAGAGATAAGTAGGTAAAGATAGGTGATGTAGAAGGGAGGAAGGTGGGAGATTTAGTCTGGAGCAATGTCGTTGTCTTCTGGGTATGTGTTGGGTAGATGGGTTCATAAGATCAGTCTGGGTCATTTGGATAAGCTTATCATTCTAAATCCAATATACAGAATATTGTCCAGTGCTATGTGGCCTTCCATTATATTTTAGTGGAACAAAGAAACCACCAAAGCAAACAGTGCTCTGTCTATCCTATTCTGTTCTATTCAGGTTCTTATATTCCATTTCTATCCTGTTAGGTTCAGTGTGGATTACAGTCAAGATACTCTCAACATATACGTGAACTTACAACCACACAAAATGTAAAGATACATTAAACATTTGATGCAAACAAATATCCTTCAAGAGCTTTATGAAAATACAAGTAAATATTAATTTTATTTGAAGAGAAAGCTGATTCCAGACTGAAGCTCCTAAATAAATAAAAGTGAGTCCAATTGCACAAATACTTTTGAAAGAAGGAAGATCTAATTTCAATAAATTGGTACTCCATGCAGTTAAAAACTGCACAAGAATTCTTAAACAATGAGCTAATCTCTTCGAAGTAAGACCATAAACTGATTTGAATAGTAACATGCAGTTGTAAGTTTAATTCTAGATATCACAGGTAACCAGTGTAACCAACTCAATAATAGAGATGCCCTCTCAAATTTACTCATAGAAAAAATTAATCTTTCTGCAGTGTTTTGTAATAACTGCAGTCTATCTAGCAGTTTTCTGTGGGAACTTAAATTGTACAAATATCAACTGTCTCAATCTGAAAAAAAAACTCGTTATGACAAAGCCTGACTTTGATATTCAAAGTAGTTTAACATCTACAATAATCCCAAGAATTCTGGATCTGTCTTCTATCTTTAAAACTTCACCCGACAACATCATTAGCTCTTTCTCCAATAACTGCTCATAACTGCCAAACCAGAGTACCTGGTTTGGCAATTATTAGAGGAGCCGGCATAACATGAAACAGATATGGTGGACTGTTGAGTTAGTCACCGAGCACACAGCACCTGTATTGTGATGCATACTAATGACTGGAGGTGGCGTATTTGAACAGCCTACGGAGGTTTAACGGACATACAGAGTTTGTCCATGAAGAACAGTCATCCAGCGTTTATGTGGAAATATTTTCACTGCGTCCATGCGGAAGGCGTGGCGTTTGTAGGAAAAGGACTATTTTGCTGGCAGGACTGAGTTTTGATTATTTGAGTATGATATAATGTATAAGCATGGCAAAACATATGCACAATACGAAACAGTATAAGTATGCAGTTTAAAATGTAAAATCAACTGTTTTGTATTTAAATACAGGTGTGAATGTGTGAGGTTTTAATAGTAGGCAGCAGTGCTAGTGAGGTTAGCGGGCATTGCAATATAATAAAATGTTTTTGTGATAAAGAAAAAATACTGGAGTCTTTGTGTAGTCGATATTAATAGTGACTCTGGAATTAAAAGAGTTATCCCCTGATTAGTAATTTTGGAAATTATGAGCCAAACCAGGTACTCTGGTTTAATATCTGAAAATTATTAAACACTCAAGTATCAGCCTCAGCTATAATAAGATTTTCTGAATTAATTCTTTTTTTTTTTTTAATTTTAAAAACTATTTTTTATTATTACATCTTCATGGAGATTGATTCTCCTATTATGAACTAATACAACAATTTTCCTACTGTGTCCAAAAGACAAGTATATAGAGATCAATACTCCCATAACTATCTAATACAACAATGATCTTGCTATGACAATCCTCCTTTTCCCTTTCCCTTCCCCCCCTCCTCCCTTCCCTTCCTCCTCCCCCCCTTCCTTACCCATTCTTTCACCCTTCTTCATTATCCCAATTCCCCCCCCCCCCCCCCCCCCCCCCCAGTTCATATTCTAAATCATTGTCTCCCTCTCTCCTCCTCTTCCATTCAGCAGCCCTGTTAGGTGTATCCATTCCTCTGCGTTTGGATTGTACTTGCCCTTACGTTTGTCTGTCATCTTTTCCAGTCCCATTATCATATATAGTTTATGAATCCATTCTTTCACTGTAGGGCCTAGTCTTTGTTTCCATTTCAATGCTATCATAGGTTTAGCTGCAGCCAAACACATACGTTTAATTCTAGTTTGCCAATTCTTTCCCTTTTTATTCCCATAACCCAACAGACACCACATGGGATCACAAGGAAATTGACTTTCTATTGCCAATGTTATTGATCCCGTGACCTGATTCCAGAATCCCTGTATTATCGAGCACCCCCACCAGATATGAAAATATGTTCCCTTCTCCTCTCCACACCGCCAGCATATACCTGTGGCATTTGGGTACATTGCCTTTATTCTATCTGGTGTGTAGTACCAACGACTCATGACCTTATATGCATTTTCCTTGATCAGTACACAGATTGATGCTTTTTTAACCTCAAGACAAATATTCTTCCAGTCTCCTCTACTGAGCTGTTTTTTAAGATCTTGCTCCTATGCTTTCATATATAGTAACTTTACGAAATCGGTTCCCCTAATATGGTCATATAGCTTAGTAATCCCCTTTCCTCCTTCATGTATAGCCCCCCACAAGTTTTCAAACTTTTCACTTTCTAACCAGGTTCCCTTGTGCCATTTTGTTGCCATCATGTAATTCTTAACTTGAAGATAAGCATATTGATCTGTCTCAGGAAGGTCATATTCCCTCCTGAGCTCATCAAAACTCTTGATACTGCCATCTCTCGTGAATTCCCGAAATCTGATCAGCCCTTAATCTATCCATGATGTCATTATCTTATTCCCTGTCCCCCCTGGAAACCCCGGTTCCTGTGTTAGCCAAGCATAGGTTGATCTATTCTGCGAGCCCCTTAGTTTCATTTTGAGGCATCCCCATAGAGTGAACAAGTGTGAGATTAAAGGGGTTTAGGGTTAAAGTTTTATATGTGTGTTCTGGGAAAGACCCCCAAAGCAGTGCATCCAGTCTCCCTTCTTGCACAAATATCTGTTCTAATCGAGTAACCTGTGAGAAGTCTACCCTACTCCAGACAGCAATTTGCCTCAATTGTGCTGCCCAATAATACCAAGTAATGTTAGGGACTTCCCTTACACCCTGTTCCACCCTACCCCACATTATTTTCCTGGATAATCTGGCCGGGTGTCCTCCCCAAATAAATTCCCCCAGCTCCGTTTGTATTTTCTGCAGCTCCCCCTTAGGGACCTTATGCGTTAGTGTTTGAAATAAGAATAACAGTCGGGGTAATATATTCATCTTGACCGCCACTATACGGCCCCACCAGGACAGCCATCCCTCCCGCCATTTTTTAAGGTCCTTTCTAATTGCCATAATAAGTGGAATATAATTCAACTGATATAGTTCTGCAAGGTCTCGTGGTATCTGTATGCCTAGATATCTAAAACGTCTGCCTGTCCATCGGAGGTTATATCTCCCCCCTAACTGCTCTGCTTCACGGTTTTCCACTGTTATCCCCATAAGTTCAGATTTATCAAAATTTACTTGGAATCCGGACAGGTTTCCAAAAACTTTCAATTATTTTATAAGCACCAGCAACGTTTCTTGCGGGGATCCTATGTAGAAAAGTAGGTCATCTGCGAATAAGGCTATTTTATGTGTCCTACCACCCATTTGGACCCCTTTGATTTCCTTTAGGGCCCGGATTCGCTGGGCCAGGGGCTCAATTGATATGGCAAACAATAATGGGGATAAGGGACACCCCTGTCTCGTCCCCCGTAGAATGCTAAATGATGTCGACCATCCTCCATTGACTTTAATCCTCGCCTTCAGACCTTCATACAACCCTTTCACCCACCCTACAAAAGGTTTACCCAGTCCCATTTCCAGCATTACTTCCCATAGATAGTCCCATTCAACCCTATCAAATGCCATTTCAGCGTCTATGGTCAGTAATGTCATGGAATCTCCTCTCCTCTGGGCTCCCCAGGCTAGGTTAAGGGTTTTTCTAATGTTGTCTGCTACCTGTCTGTGCCTGATGAATCCAGATTGATCTTCATGGATAAGGGAAGGCAAAATCCCACTTAACCTATCCGCCATGATTTTAGCTAATATCTTAACATCTACATTCAGCAGGGATATCGGTCTATAGGACCCACACAACGGGGGGTCTCTTCCAGGTTTCAGCAACACCGATATCCCTGCTTCCTGCATACTGTTCGGAAGGCCATTCCCCATGAAGCATGCGTTACCCAACCGCACTAAGAGAGGTCCTAGCTCTTGCTGAAAAATTTTATAATATTTGGCGGTAAATCCGTCTAGCCCTGGGGACTTCCCTCCCTTTAAGCCCCTAATAACCCCTAACACTTCCTTCAGCGTAATTGTGGCCTCAATGTCCCATCTCTGTTTAGCGGTCACCCTTTGTAGGCCTAATCCTTGTATGTATGCCCTGATTTCGTCTTTCGACGCTGTGGATTCTTTTTTATATAGGGTTTCATAAAAGTTCATAAACTGTTCCCTGATTTCTATGTCTTGATAGAATAGGGAATCTCTGGGGCCTTTGATTTTGTTGATCGTGTTTTGCACCCTTCTATCCCACAATCCCCTAGCCAGCAAGTTCCCCGCTTTATTACTGAACTCAAAGAATTTCTGTTGCATTAAGTGCCTATGGTATTCCATAGTTTTCATCTGGATCTTTTGTAATTCTGCTCTCCATTTTTTTAATTCTATGAGTTGTTGCATGCCCCCCTCCCTTTGATGCAGTGCTTCCAGCCTTGTCAGCGGCCTACGTACTTCCAGTTCCCACGCGATCCTCGATTTCTTTTTATATGCCCCTTTCTTAATTAATACCCTCCGCACTACTGCCTTCATGGCGTCCCATAATACTCCCTCTGAAACCTCTTCGGTGTCATTTAGTTCCAAGTAATCCTTAATGGCCTTTCTGATATCCTGACAATCTCTCTCTCCATCAAGTAGGGATTCATTAAGTCTCCATATCTGCCCCTTCCCTTCTTGTTCCGACCTTTCTATAGTGACCCAAACCGCAGCATGTATGCTTTCAATCTCTGCTGCTTTTATTTCTCCCCATACACTCCGGCTACCCCATATTGCATCTATTCTAGCATATGTCTCTTGTACATGGGCATAGTGTGTGTATTGTCTCTGACCTGGATGTTTCAATCGCCAAATATCTACTAGGTCTAGTTCTCTCATCAACATGCAGATTTGACACCCATTGTAGCTACTCCCACTTTCTCCGAGGACAAGCAGGCTGCTTGTTCTCACGACTGGGTTGACGTCCGCGGCAGCCCCCACCAACCGGAAGAAGCTTCGCGGGACGGTCGGCACGCAGGCCACGCCCACCGCGCATGCGCGGCCGCCTTCCCGCCCGTGCGCGACCGCTCCCGCCAGTTACTTTTTTTCCGCGACTGAGAGAGTGGTGCGTTTGCCTCTCTCTCTGTTCAGCCGCCGGATTTTCGACCGCGTTTACGCGGATCGTCGCTTGGACCGTTCGGTTCCCTCTGTTTTTGTATTGTTTTAAAGAAAAAAAAAAAAAAAAAAGAAAATTTTTGCGCGTGTGGAGCACGCGCTCCCCTTTTTTCCCTCGCTTTCTAGCGGGGACGCCACGTTGCGGCCTAGTGGCCGCTCGGTCGGTTGATTTTTTCGTGGTGTGATTTTAGCCACCATTGCCGACTTTGACTTCGCCGACGCGATTTTTCCGTCGATGTCCTCGAAGGTCCCGAGTGGATTTAAGAAGTGTGGTCGCTGCGGCCGGCCGATCTCGCAGACCGACACCCACGCTTGGTGCCTCCAGTGCCTCGGGCCGGAGCACAATCTCAAGTCGTGCGCTTTGTGTCTCGGTCTCCGGAAACGGACTCAGGTTGCGAGGCAAGTTCTGCGGGACCGTCTTTTTGGAACTTGCGCCGGCCCGTCGACCTCGACGGCATCGGTATCGAAGGCCGGTTCTTCGGTACCGGTATCGATGCCCGAGACATCGGCACCGATGGCAGCGACCCCAGGAGAACAGGTCCCGTTGGCCCGCCGGTGAGAGTGGGGTTGAGAGGCCGCGTGGGCAGTCGGCCCCGGTCACTCCCTCAACTCGTGAGCCACGGGACCGAACCCTGTCGGACCCGGTACCTCGAGACCGAGGGGGATCGACCTCCTCCTCCTCCATGCCCTCCGGCGCCGGTGACGTGCACCGGAAAAAAGATAAGAAGCGCCGTCACCGGGAGCCCTCGGTGCACCCTGAAGAGGAGTCGACGCCGAAGCGTCATCGCAGAGAGGAGAGATCTCCGTCGGTGGTGGAGGTACCGACGCGTCGGGGTTCCGGCACCTCGGTGCCGTCTCCTGGCCCCCAGCAGCTTCTGGCACCGACACCCTTACCGGCCCCACCGCCTTTCCCGGCAGCGGGCCTGGACGAGTGCCTCAGAGCCATCCTTCCGGGGATCCTGGAAGGGCTGATGCGCCAGGCTGTGCCGGCGTCGGGGGTGCTTGCGCCCCCGGCGCCGATGACTGTGGCGCCGGCGAGCTCTAGCCCGGCGCCGGGGCTGTCGACACCGCCGCCGCTTGCGGTGCCGGTCTCGACCGCCACGCAGGTGGAGTCGACGTCGATGGAGGGAGCTCCGTCCCCGCCGGCGCGGGAGTCCACCGCTCGACGACACCGAGACCTTGGTGCCTCGACGTCGAGCCGGGCCCGGTACCGGACTCAGCTACATGAGCTAATGTCCGATACCGAGGATGAGGACTCGTGGGGGGAAGAGGAGGACCCGAGATATTTCTCCTCAGAGGAGTCTACGGGCCTTCCCTCGGACCCCACGCCGTCACCGGAGAGGAAGCTCTCACCTCCTGAGAGTCTCTCCTTTGCCTCCTTTGTGCGGGATATGTCTATAAGCATTCCCTTTCCCGTGGTCTCTGTGGAAGAGCCGAGGGCCGAGATGCTCGAGGTCCTCGACTATCCATCACCACCTAGAGAGTCCTCCACGGTACCGCTGCACAATGTCCTGAAGGAGACGCTGCTTCGGAACTGGGTGCGACCACTAACTAACCCCAACATTCCCAAGAAAGCAGAGTCCCAGTACAGGATCCACTCTGACCCAGAGCTCATGCGGCCCCAGTTGCCCCATGACTCAGCGGTCGTGGATTCTGCTCTCAAGAGGGCACGGAGTTCGAGGGATACCGCCTCGGCGCCCCCGGGGCGGGAGTCTCGCACTCTGGACTCATTTGGGAGGAAGGCCTACCAATCCTCCATGCTCGTGACCCGCATCCAATCTTACCTGCTCTATATGAGCATCCACATGCGGACCAATGTGCAACAGCTGGCGGACCTGGTCGATAAGCTCCCGCCGGAGCAGTCCAGGCCTTATCAGGAGGTGGTCAGGCAGCTGAAGGCGTGCAGAAAGTTCCTGTCCAGGGGGATTTTTGACACCTGTGACGTGGCATCTCGTGCTGCGGCCCAAGGTATAGTGATGCGCAGGCTCTCATGGCTGCGTGCCTCTGACCTGGACAACCGCACCCAGCAGAGACTGGCTGACGTCCCTTGCCGGGGGGATAATATTTTTGGCGAGAAGGTCGAGCAGATGGTTGACCAACTGCCTCAGCGGGAAACCGCTCTCGACAAGCTCTCCCACCGGGCGCCTTCAGCACCCGCCCCCGCGGGCGGGCGTTTTTCCCGGGCTCGGCAGGCTGCACCCTATTCTTTTGCGAAGCGTAGGTACAACCAGCCGGCCCGAAGGCCTCGTCAGGCACAGGGACAGCCCCAGCGCGCTCGTTCCCGTCAACAGCGTGCGCCTAAGCAGCCCCCTGCGCCTCCACAGCAAAAGCCGGGGACGGGCTTTTGACTGGATCCATGGGAACATAGCCACCCTACAAGTGTCCGTACCGGACGACCTGCCGGTCGGAGGGAGGTTAAAATTCTTTCACCAAAGGTGGCCTCTCATAACCTCCGACCAGTGGGTTCTCCAAATAGTGCGGTACGGATACGCCCTGAATTTGGCCTCCCTGCCTCCAAATTGTCCTCCGGGAGCTCAGTCTTTCAGCTCCCATCACAAGCAGGTACTTGCAGAGGAACTCTCCGCCCTTCTCAGCGCCAATGCGGTCGAGCCCGTACCACCCGGGCAGGAAGGGCAGGGATTCTATTCCAGGTACTTCCTTGTGGAAAAGAAAACAGGGGGGATGCGTCCCATCCTAGACCTGAGAGGCCTGAACAAATTCCTGGTCAAAGAAAAGTTCAGGATGCTTTCCTTGGGCACCCTTCTGCCAATGATTCAGAAAAACGATTGGCTATGTTCCCTGGATTTAAAGGACGCATACACTCACATCCCGATACTGCCAGCTCACAGACAGTATCTCCGATTCCGCCTGGGCGCACGGCACTTTCAGTATTGTGTGCTGCCCTTTGGGCTCGCCTCTGCCCCACGAGTGTTTACCAAGTGCCTCGTGGTGGTAGCGGCCTACCTACGCAAGCTGGGAGTGCACGTGTTCCCATATCTCGACGATTGGCTGGTCAAGAACACCTCGGAGGCCGGAGCCCTCCGGTCCATGCAGTGCACTATTCAACTTCTGGAGCTGCTGGGGTTTGTGATAAATTACCCAAAGTCCCATCTCCAGCCAACTCAGTCTCTGGAATTCATAGGAGCGCTGCTGAATTCCCAGACGGCTCAGGCCTACCTTCCCGAAGCGAGGGCCACCAATCTCTTGGCCCTGGCTTCGCAGACCAGAGCGTCTCAGCAGATCACAGCTCGGCAGATGTTGAGACTTCTGGGTCATATGGCCTCCACAGTTCATGTGACTCCCATGGCTCGTCTTCACATGAGATCTGCTCAATGGACCCTAGCTTCCCAGTGGTTCCAAGCCACCGGGAATCTAGAGGATGTCATCCGCCTCTCCACCAGTTGCCGCACTTCACTGCTCTGGTGGACCATACGGACCAATTTGACCCTGGGACGTCCCTTCCAAATTCCGCAGCCCACGAAAGTGCTGACGACGGATGCATCTCGCCTGGGGTGGGGAGCCCATGTCGATGGGCTTCACACCCAGGGTCTGTGGTCCCTCCAGGAAAAGGATCTGCAGATCAACCTCCTGGAGCTCCGAGCGATCTGGAACGCACTGAAGGCTTTCAGAGATCGGCTGTCCTGCCAAATTATCCAAATTCGGACAGACAATCAGGTTGCA
This sequence comes from Microcaecilia unicolor, assembly GCF_901765095.1. Classification (NCBI taxonomy): domain Eukaryota; kingdom Metazoa; phylum Chordata; class Amphibia; order Gymnophiona; family Siphonopidae; genus Microcaecilia; species Microcaecilia unicolor. The sequence continues at coordinate 238,190,190 of NC_044032.1, read as the reverse complement.
ATGTATTACGTCAACAAGCAGGGGGGCACCGGATCTCGCCCCCTGTGTCAGGAAGCCGTCGGTATGTGGCGTTGGGCGTGTCGGTTCGGCATGCTTCTCCAAGCCACGTACCTGGCAGGCGTAAACAACAGTCTGGCCGACAGACTGAGCAGAGTCATGCAACCGCACGAGTGGTCGCTCCATTCCAGAGTGGTACGCAAGATCTTCCGAGAGTGGGGCACCCCCTCGGTGGATCTTTTCGCCTCTCAGACCAACCACAAGCTGCCTCTGTTCTGTTCCAGACTTCAGACACACGGCAGGCTAGCGTCAGATGCCTTTCTCCTTCATTGGGGGACCGGCCTCCTGTATGCTTATCCTCCCATACCTTTGGTGGGGAAGACCTTACTGAAGCTCAAGCAAGACCGCGGCACCATGATTCTGATAGCGCCCTTTTGGCCCCGTCAGATCTGGTTCCCTCTTCTTCTGGAGTTGTCCTCCGAAGAACCGTGGAGATTGGAGTGTTTTCCGACTCTCATTTCGCAGAACGACGGAGCGTTGCTGCACCCCAACCTTCAATCCCTGGCTCTCACGGCCTGGATGTTGAGGGCGTAGACTTCGCTGCGTTGGGTCTGTCTGAGGGTGTCTCCCGGGTCTTGCTTGCCTCTAGGAAGGATTCCACTAAAAAGAGTTACTTTTTCAAGTGGAGGAGGTTTGTCGTTTGGTGTGAGAGCAAGGCCCTAGAACCTCGTTCTTGCCCTGCACAGAACCTGCTTGAATACCTTCTGCACTTATCAGAGTCTGGCCTCAAGACCAACTCAGTAAGGAATCACCTTAGTGCGATTAGTGCTTACCATTATCGTGTGGAAGGTAAAGCCATCTCTGGAGAGCCTTTAGTCGTTCGATTCATGAGAGGCTTGCTTTTGTCTAAGCCCCCTATCAAGCCTCCTACTGTGTCATGGGATCTCAACGTCGTCCTCACCCAGCTGATGAAACCTCCTTTTGAGCCACTGAATACCTGCCATCTGAAGTACTTGACCTGGAAGGTCATTTTCTTGGTGGCAGTTACTTCAGCTCGTAGGGTCAGTGAGCTTCAAGCCCTAGTAGCTCATGCTCCATATACTAAATTTCATCACAACAGAGTAGTGCTCCGCACTCACCCAAAGTTCCTGCCGAAGGTGGTGTCGGAGTTCCATCTTAACCAGTCAATTGTCTTGCCAACATTCTTCCCCAGGCCGCATACCCGCCCTGCTGAACGTCAGTTGCACACATTGGACTGCAAGAGAGCATTGGCCTTCTACTTGGAGCGGACGCAGCCCAACAGACAGTCCGCCCAATTGTTTATTTCTTTCGACCCTAACAGGCTAGGGGTCGCTGTCGGGAAACGCACCATCTCCAATTGGCTAGCAGATTGCATTTCCTTCACTTACGCCCAGGCTGGGCTGGCTCTTGAGGGTCATGTCACGGCTCATAGTGTCAGAGCCATGGCAGCGTCGGTGGCCCACTTGAAGTCAGCCACTATTGAAGAAATTTGCAAGGCTGCGACGTGGTCATCTGTCCACACATTCACATCACATTACTGCCTCCAGCAGGATACCCGACGCGACAGTCGGTTCGGGCAGTCGGTGCTGCAGAATCTGTTTGGGGTGTAAATCCAACTCCACCCTCCAGGACCCGAATTTATTCTGGTCAGGCTGCACTCTCAGTTAGTTGTTCTTCGTAGGTCAATTTCTGTTATACCCTCGCCGTTGCGAGGTTCAATTGACCTGGGTTCTTGTTTTGAGTGAGCCCGAGAGCTAGGGATACCCCAGTCGTGAGAACAAGCAGCCTGCTTGTCCTCGGAGAAAGGGTATGATACATACCTGTAGCAGTTGTTCTCCGAGGACAGCAGGCTGATTGTTCTCACCTACCCTCCCTCCTCCCCTTTGGAGTTGTGTGTTTCATATTTTATTGCTTGTCATTCAACTGGCGGGAGCGGTCGCGCACGGGCGGGAAGGCGGCCGCGCATGCGCGGTGGGCGTGGCCTGCGTGCCGACCGTCCCGCGAAGCTTCTTCCGGTTGGTGGGGGCTGCCGCGGACGTCAACCCAGTCGTGAGAACAATCAGCCTGCTGTCCTCGGAGAACAACTGCTACAGGTATGTATCATACCCTTTCCCGCTTGTTGGAATGATCTAGGGTCCCCACCGGATGATTGAAGTCCCCTCCCAACATCACCATCCCCTCTGCAAAGGAAGTCAGTTCTGCCCTAATGGAATCAGTGTATCTCCCTTGTCCCGTGTTTGGTGCATAAAGATTTATGAGGGTCGTACTACGATTATTTATCTTTCCCTTTATTGCTAAGCATCTTCCCTCTTTATCTATGTATATAGATTCTTTGACAAACTGCAAATGGTCCTTTACATAAGTCACCAGTCCTCCTGTTTTGTTCCCTCTTGAATCAGCTAATGTATATCCCACCCCTAGGCCCTTATTCATAATGAGTGATTCATCCTTTTTCTTCATATGAGTTTCCTGCAGCATTATTATGTCACAATTCAATCTACGCAATTCCCTGAAAATTATACTCCTTTTACCCGGATTATTTAATCCGTTAACATTCCATGACACAATCTTCAATCCCCTGTTGCTCTTCCCACATTTTGTTATCCCCGACCCTTCTCCCTTCCTTCCCCCCACCCTGTCCCCCCCTCCCCCCTCTTTCAACTGGCATCCTCCATTGCGTGCCAGTTTTTCCCCCTAGGAAGCCCGCCTTCTTCAGAGCTTGACCCACCTGATCATACATTTATTTAAGCATCCCCCCTTCTTTCAGCTTTTACCTTCATTTCCCTTTAAGTCTGCATCTCTATGTGACCCCTCTCCAACCCCTCCAATACTCTTAGTACCTTAAATTAAAACTTGTGTTAAGTTCTCATTTAGTCCAGATTAAGTTCAAGTGCCATCTTCGGTTCTAGCCGCTTCCTTCTCACCTCGCGGCGAGAGACAGGGCTTTTCTCCTTCTACCCGCTGCCATCCAGTCTGCTCCTTTCTCTCGGTGCTGCGCTGGGGTTGCTGCCTTATTTCCTCCTTTCTTGGTATATCTGTACATCCCATCTCTTTTAGACTTTTCCAAGCTCCTTGAGGTGTTTGAAGGCATCTAGTGATATTTCCCACCGTCACTTGCAGCCCAAACGGAAACAGCCATCTATAGCGCAGTCCAGATTTTTGTAGATAGCCCGTTATCTCCTTGAAGTCTCTTCTGCGTTGTAGCGTTTTCCTGGCTAAGTCCTGGAATATCCGGATTTTGACTGATTTCCAGGTGATGTCTCCCAATTCACGTGCTCTCCTCCATATCTTTTCTTTGACTGGGAATCGGAGGAAGCAGGCTACTATGTCTCTGGGTATCCCATTTCTGGGAGAGCCCAGGCTTCTGTGTGCTCGCTCCAGTTCAACTGGTTCGTGTTCTTCTCCTTCCCCTGCATTAGGTTCCTGGTTTAGCAGAAATGCACAAGTTTCTTTCACCACTTTTTCTGAGTCCTTATATTGGTCCTTCTCAGGGATGCCCCGGAATCTCAGGTTGCACCTTCTTGTCCGGTTTTCCAGATCCTCCATCATTGCATCCATCTCTGCCCTTGTCTGTTGTTCAGCCTTTAGGGCTCCCTGAAGATCCTGCACCTCCATCGATATTGCCTCTATTTTTTCTTCATTCTCCCCGAGCCTGTTTCCGATCTCTTTAACTTCTTCCCGTAGTTCAGCTACAGCAGTTTGTATGCTGCGCCTTGTTGTCACCATCTCCGTTTTCAGATCTTTGAACCATCGTATGAAATCGCTTTTGCTGATCTCTTCTTCGTTCTCAATCTGTTCTTCGGGGTCTGGGTCTGAATCGCTTTCTTCGGGCGCCATCTTGGCTCCTCGTGTTCGGGACCCCGCTCCCTTTTTAGCGCTCGGAGCTTCCGGTGCAAACTTGAATTTCGCCAGCATTTTCTTTGCTGCCATATCTCCGGGTCACTTTAGCTTTTATTTGAGGGTATTTTCTTCAATTCAATGCGAGGGACGTCTCACTTTCGCCCTAAATGTAGCGGAGCTCGACGATCAAGCTGCCATCTCTTTCAGCTGACGTCACTTCCTCCTGGCTGAATTAATTCTTTTGCCTTTTTGTGCTCTGTGGAAGTTTGCATCTGATTAGACAATTGTAGTATCAGCTCAGACAAATAACAATGGCGTCTCGCATAACTTTGAGGGTAATCTTAGGTTTAATCAAAATATCTTATAGAATATTAAATGATTGCAAAGACTTCAATCACATTAGAGATTCAGGATGTAAATTTAAGTTTCTTTGTGTAATGCTCAAATGTTTACCTAATGGATTGCTGAAATATTTGACCGACTGGCTGTTGGGTTTGCTGAGTTTACCACTGTAGGCAAATCTTCATTCGAGGGCTATTTTTTTTTTAATTATGCAGGATTGAATCTTTCAAATCTGCTACAATCTGAATTGAAAGGAAAAATTTGCTTATTTTTAAAGAATCTTAAAACATGGTTATTTCCACTTTTATGAGTGATTTAAGATGCTGTTAGTGCTTTTATTTTTATTTTATGTATATTTAATTTTACATTGCAGCTACTATGATGATGCTTTGCAGGAATTAGAATATGAAATGAATAAATCATAATAAAGCTCAAATAGTTCTGAATAACTTGCAACTCCTCAATTCAGATCCCTACACCCTCATGCACCTCTGCAGTCCAAATAAAGGAGGTACCGTGACTTTCATTGTGTGTGGTTTGCCAAGCCCCAGGAAGTAGAATATGAAACAAATAAATCTTAATCAGGCCCAAACAGTTCTGAGTAAACCAAGATTTCCTTGCTGCTCCTCCATTCAGATCCTTACACCCTCATACACCTCTGCATCCTAAATAGAGGAACCTACTGGCACCGTTACCGCCATTGTCTGTGGTTTCCCAAGCCCCAGGGCTGCACTGGCTCTAAAATCATTTGCTGCTAACATAGAACCTTCAGCTCACCTCTACTCATTTGACTACTGAGGAGTCTCATTTTGCTTGAGGCTCAAGGTGGTTTCCACATGCCCTAACAGCATGTCTCCTAAAGCAGATGGTATGAATGTTCATCAGGCCAGAGTGAGAAGAATGCAGGATCTTGACCAAATTAAACCCAAATCTTGGCCTAATGTTTCTCCATAAATAATGCAGTTTAAAGTTATAAGAAGAAAAGAATCCCTGGACTCTCAACTGGCTAACACAGAGTTCAGCTAAATGGTTACTATCTTGGATCCCCTCACTCCTGATGAAATAGATAATAATTCTCTTCCAGCCTGATTTTGATCTATGCTTCTCTGAGGACAAGCAGGATATGAAGTCTTCACAAGTTTGTGATGTCCTCTCATGGAACCTAAGGCGCAGAGAAATTAAAACAGATCTTTAGAGCTTTCTAAAGTGGTGCACTGAACATCTGCGAGACTTCCCACATCAGTATGTTTTAGCAGTTTTTCTTTGGGCTATGAGTACCATGAAAGCCTTTTTATGGATTGGGTCATTTTAGTTCCGTATTTACTTATCTTGATGATTCAGGGTTTTTCTTTTGAGCATTTTTTAAAGTTTTCTGATTTTATGTGCTCCCGTGGCTTGTATTGGCAGTGGTTCAGTGAATAAATATATTTTTACCATTGAGCCATTTGATTTTATCTCGTCTATTTTTTTCCAAGGTTCCAGAAATAGGATGTCTGTTGGCTTCAGGAAGTATGGTCGATGCAGTAGGGCAATGTCAGACACACCCGTGACTTGTGCCAGTTGTGTCTGGGGTCTAAACACAAAGGGTTCAATATTCAGCCAGCAGCATTAAATCCAGAAATTCAATGCTGGGCCATGTTCAGGCACTGGCATTGAGTTTTTGAAGCCGGCTAACACATGGCTGATGAAGTGCAATATTCAGTACTTAACCAGCTATAAGTTTCCACATAAAGGCAGGATTGAGTCTTTTGTGGTCCTGTTTATGCGGTTAATCTGGCTGGTTAAGTGCTGAATATCGGCACTTAACTGACCAAGTGCTGACTCTGCCCCTATAAAACCCCTTAAATAGGCAGTTTTCAGTTCACTGGTTATTTCCAGTGACACTCACTGGAAATTCAATGCAGAAGCCTGGATGTGGCCCAGCATTGAATTTCCAGACATAAGGCCAGCGGCAGTCAGCAAAATGCTGAGCATCACTGGCTGCATGTTGACCCCAAAGTCTTTACATCATGGCAGAATGATTAATGATTAACTGAATTCCTCAAAGTAGAAGGGAGAGTTTTCTATTTATATGCTGCTTGATAATCAAATGTAGATGTTAGCATTTTTTGTTAACCTAATGACTCTAATTTCAGAAAAATGTAAAATCAGACAATGTTTTGATTGTAAAACTGAATTAGAAAAAGACAAAGAAAGTAAAGAAGTCATGTATGATGGCACCGAGCCATGTAAGATTTTAAATTGAATTTTGTCATCTAATGGCAACCAATGATGGTCATATAATATAGAAATGAGTCTCTCATATTCTGTAACTTGCAAATCACTCTTGCCACCGTATTCTGTAATAATTGATGTCCAAAACACAACTTTACAGCAACTATTACAATAATCCAACTGAAGTACAATCAGATACACCTAACAAGTGTAATTTCCAAAACACTTGAGAAACCACTGCATTAACTTGATGTTCCATTATCAGCTTAGGATTTAGTATAACTCCTAAAATTTTCAAAGTTGATTCAAAGTGTGATCCTAATAAAAACCAAATGTGTACAAGGTCTGAATTCTATTGGTGTGCCTTTGTCCTAACATCAGTACTAGGCAGAGTCACAAAAGGTGTAAGTTTACAAAGCTTTCTCTGTATTAAAAGCCTGAGAGACAGCATGTGTGTAAAAAGTACTTACATTTATGCAGTCTATGTGTAGATATTCCTAGGACATAGCATGGGCCAAGTGGAGGCAGTGTTGATATATTTGCGTATTTTATAAAATATGCGTGTCCATATGTATAGTACACAGTTATTCCTTCTTTGCAGCAGGTGTAAATTATGTATCAGCATTTGAATACTACTGGGGATAGATCTGTAGCATATTTTACAAAGGCACACTGGCCCCCTTTTTTGGACTATTCATATAGGTGTCCTGTTGTAAAACCACCTACTAAATATAAATGAGCGTCAGCTAGGATCCCGCTACCCAAATACTATCTTCTTTAAATCCTAACAGTCAACTGAGCAAATAGTGTGTATTGAAATGGAGGAAAAGCCTCAACAGACTCCTACTTTCTGGTTATGCAGCTCTTTTAGTTAAAGGAGTTCTCACTGTCTTCATAGGCACAAAAACATCCGTTGTTATCAATTCTTTAATCCAAAACGTTTAGGGCTGTGGGAAGGAGACTCAGCGATGGCAGTTTGAAGACGGTTCAAACACAGAGATAAGTGTTGATTACCTATGACTTTTTAGATTAAAGAATTGATAACAATGGAGGTTTTTGTGCCTATGATGACAGTGAGAACTCATTTAACTAAAAGAGCTGCATAGCCAGAAAGTAGGAGTCTGTTGAGGCTTTTCCTCCGTTTCAATACACACTATTTGCTCAGTTGACTGTTAGGATTTAAAGAAGATAGTACTGTTGTAAAACCAACCAAGCCCAAAATGTCTACCCATGGTAGTGATATATGGGGGTACGTAATTGAAAGTGCACATACTTCTTTATTTGGATACTTGGTTAGTCAAGAGTGCATCTCAGCAAGGATTCGCAAAATCAATAAACACAGCTATCCAGGTTGGAGTCATTGGGGTTGGTATCATTTTACTAAAATCCTGTCTGAGCCTGTTGACATTAATAGGAGTTCTGATACACACATGAAAGGATCATGAAGTTGCCTTTTACATCTTGACCATTTCTCTCCTTAATGACTTGTTTGTCATTTTTATTTGTGTTGACTAGATTGTAATCTCTGTGGAGCTGGTACTGTGTCTTATTGCATCTGTACAGTGCTATGTATGCATGGTAGTGCTTTAGAAATAGTAAATAATAGTAGGAAAAAATAGGACTGTCAAATTTCAGCATGGAACATGTTGAGGTTACACAGCTCAATATGAGACAAGCCCATTGGCTCCTATGCACAAATTGGCTTCAGTCAGTTTAAGAGTTTAAGATGTCTTCCAAATCACTCATAAGCACATGGACTCAGTCTTGGTGGCTGATTTCAATCAAAACTATCTAGAGACATCTTCTTCCAAAATTCTCTAACTCATATAGACTTAACCGCAGATAATTCCAAATTGGGCTTGGGTAGTTCATGTAAAGGGATTCACTCTCAGATCCTCTGATCTGCTTAGAAAAACATCAAATTTCGTATAGCTTGGAGTGATCTGGAACACTCTAAAGGCTTTCAGAAAGTTGTCCAGCGTGGTCACCCTAAGCCATCAGGGAGCTATATTCAATGTAAACAAACGGAGGAAAAGAATCTTACTTCCTGTGTTTGGGGGGATGTTAGGATGTAGCCTGTTTCACACAAGGTGACCCTCTAAACTATGCACAAGGCAGGAAAGAACATCATAGCAGGCAGAGTGAATCGTGTGCTACAGCTATGTAATGGTCCTTTGACAGAGGGGTAGTAAATAAGATATTCTGCCCAAGATGTCTTCCTCCTAAATTACAAAGAGAACCTCCTGCATTCAGAGCCTTCAATTCTCATAATGGTGAGGACTCTAAAACTCAGAAGAGACCATGGAACTATAGCTCTTTGCTGGTTCCTACTCCTGTGGGAGAGTCATTTTACAAAGCTCAAGCCTTAATAAATTGGTTGTTCTATACCACCATCCTTGTTATTTTTGCTACTGCTAGAAACCAACATAGCTACCCCCTCAGTATCTTCTAAATCTCATGTAGAAGATCAGTTGAAAAAGCTGAATATTTTGATATGAAATTTATGTGATGTGTATATTTGTGTTTTTACAGGAGTCTTTTGCTGAACACTTAGGATACTCGGGGGGCGTTATTAACGGGTAAGCTTTGTCTTGATACCAAATCTCCATTGGGAATAGTATTCTCTATATTTTATTATAATATTGTAAGATATGTAGAAGGTAGAAAGTATCAGAATGAAACAAATGACATAAAGTAAGAGTGAAAATTAATTAACTAATTATTCGTCATTCTCTCCCTAAACAGAGCTGATCTTTATCGAGCATCAGGGAAATTTGAACTCCTTGATCGCATTCTGCCAAAGTTGAGAGCAACCAACCATCGGGTTTTGCTTTTCTGTCAAATGACTTCACTTATGACTATTATGGAGGATTATTTTGCTTTCCGAAGCCTGTTATATTTGCGCCTTGATGGTAAGGTCAGAATGAAAATCTGTTGCTGTAAGAGGATATAGTTTTCCTAATTTTCTATAGGGTCTGCTTGAAGTATGGATGGACAAGCACACTTGGATAATCTCTTATGTTTATGTTAATGTTTAATCTTATTTAATTGACTACTTTTCAGTAGAAACCATCAGAACAGTTTACATAATTGCAAAATTAATTGAAAAATTGAAAGGCACACCAGTGTTGAATAGGACAATTAAGTAATGGAAAGTTAAGAATAAAGAGTAGAAGTCCTACAGGAGAGCCATGTTAGGTAGGCTTAAGGTCAGGGAGAGGCAAAAGAGCGCTACCAGCTATTAGCAAAAATTCCTTAGTATCTGAGCTGATATGGAAAGCTTGGATGAAAAGGTGGATTTTGAGCCCTGTTCTAAATGTGGGTTTGGAGAGCTCAGAGCGAAGGTATGTTGTTCCACAAAGAGGGGGCAGTACAGAAAATGCAGACACTTGTGTGGACTCTAAGCCAGCTTGGTGAACAGAGGGAATAAAGAGACGAAATTCCAGGCCTGAATGAAGAGTTTGCCCTATTGTGTAGGGTGTAATGAGAGAATTGAGATAAGGTGGGATATTGGTTAAAAGGATTTTAGTCTCTGCATGGTTTGTTTCCTACATTCTCTCTAGTAAGTTGCTTTAAGCAGCCATAAGGAGTGATTAGTGATGGGCGACTAAAATGATAGCGGGGATGGGACGACTTCCCTATGAAGAAAGACTAAGGAGGCTAGGGCTATTCAGCTTGGAGAAGAGACGGCTGAGGGGAGACATGATAGAGGTATATAAAATAATGAGTGGAGTGGAACAGGTGGATGTGAAGCGTCTGTTCACGCTTTCCAAAAATACTAGGACTAGGGGGCATGCGATTAAACTACAGTGTAGTAAATTTAAAACAAATCGGAGAAAATGTTTCTTCACCCAACGTGTAATTAAACTCTGGAATTCATTGCCGGAAAAATGTGGTGAAGGCAGTTAGCTTAGCAGAGTTTAAAAAGGGGTTGGACGGTTTCCTAAAGGACAAGTCCATAAACCGCTACTAAACGGACTTGGAAAAATCCAAAATCCCAGGAATAACATGTATAGAATGTTTGTACGTTTGGGAAGCTTGCCAGGTGCCCTTGGCCTGGATTGGCCGCTGTCGTGGACAAGATGCTGGGCTCGATGGACCCTTGGTCTTTTCCCAGTATGGCATTACTTATGTACTTATGGGGGGTGAGATTATAGAGGGAAGCGAGATAATCGATAAATCCAAATTCAGTCAGTTTTTGAAGAACAATTTCACTGTGGAAATGTTTTGTTTTGAGATACAATATATCAAAACTATTTGTGTAAACTATCCTAATTCCACAAATTGTAATACTTAACCAGAATGAATTTTGCAATAATGTATAAGATTATAGTTCTCCAAAAGTATTATTTGAATGATATATCCTAAGAGGGTAATTTTATAAATCATTTTCATGCATAAAACTGTTTTCTCCGAGGACAAGCAGGCTGCTTGTTCTCACTGATGGGTGACGTCCACGGCAGCCCCTCCAATCGGAAACTTCACTAGCAAAGTCCTTTGCTAGCCCTCGCGCGCCCGCGCGCACCGCGCATGCGCGGCCGTCTTCCCGCCCGAAACCGGCTCGAGCCGGCCAGTCTTCTTTTGTCCGCACTCGGTACGGTCGTGTTTTCGCCGTGTCGAGCCCCGGAAAGTCGACCTCGCGCGTCCAATTTGTTTGAACGTGTTCTTTTCCTTCGGGAAAGCTTTGTCCTAGTCGGGAAGTGCTCCGCAAACCCCCCGCCGGGTTTCGTGTAAATCCTCCCCGTACTTCCAGCTTTTTTGCCCCGGTAAGTTTTCTTTCGTCGTCGGGGTAGGCCTTTTTTCGGCCTCGGTCGAGATTTTTTCTCCCTCTAAATTTGGTGCTTCGAATTTCGCCATTTCGGCTTTTGATTTCGCCGGCGTGATTTTTCCGCCCATGACATCGAAGCCTTCCAGCGGCTTCAAGAAGTGCACCCAGTGCGCCCGGGTTATCTCGCTCACTGATCGACACTCGTCGTGTCTTCAGTGTCTGGGGGCCGAGCACCGCCCTCAGAACTGCAGTCTGTGTTCCCTGCTTCAAAGGCGGACTCAGGTAGCGAGACTAGCCCAGTGGAACGTGTTGTTCTCGGGCTCTTCGTCGGCATCGGCACCGGGATCTTCGAGTGCATCGACGTCGTCAGCGTCCAGACCATCTTTCTCGGCCGCCCCTGCATCGAGTGCATCGAGGCATCGGGCCTCTGCATCGGCGCCGAGACATCGGATAGCTGCATCGACGTCGGTGGTACCAGGACCTCGTCTGCTGATGTCGTCGGACGGTGGTGCATCGGGTGGAGTGCAGGTGAGGGCTGTCCATTCCCCTGCTGGTGGCGGTGAGCCCTCGGGTGGGTCTCCGCCTACCCTGAGGGCTCCTGCGGTACAGCCCCCCCGAGATCGACCTTCTTCAGTCTCGGCCCCGAGGAAGCGACGGGTGGATTCGACGTCCTCCTCGTCGGTGCCGGGGAGCTCCGGTGACATGCTTCGGAAGAAATCGAAGAAGCATCGACACCGGTCTCCTCCCCGTGTCGGCACCGAGAGCTCTGGGTCGCCGAGGGATTCGGCACCCAGCAGGCATCGGCACCGAGAGGACCGCTCACCCTCTGTTCAGGAGGTGTCGATGCGCTCCGCTCTGGACAGCCCGGAACAGCCTCCACGCCCGGAACAGGTACTGACGTCGACGCCTGCATCGACCTCTCAGCCTTTCTCTACAGCCGCTCTGAACGAGAGCCTCCGGGCCGTTCTCCCAGAGATTCTGGGAGAGCTGTTGCGCCCTACCCCTCCGGTACCGGCGGTGCTTGCGCCACCGGTACCGTCGAGCGTGGCGCCGGCTGGCCCATCGCCCAGGTTGAGGTCCCCGACGTCGGTACCGCGTGCGGTACCGACCGCGGCCACCTCCCAGGAAGGCTCCCCGACTACGTCGGCGGAGGGAGCTTCGCCGATGCGGGCGAGGGAGTCTACCTCTCGACGCCCCCATCGTGGACAGGGTTCCACGGAGTCGAGCAGGGCGAGGTTGCAGACACAGGTCCGTGAACTTGTGTCTGACACCGAGGGTGAGGCCTCGTGGGAGGAAGAGGAAGATCCCAGATATTTCTCTGACGAGGAGTCTGGGGGTCTTCCGTCTGATCCCACTCCCTCTCCTGAGAGACAGCTTTCTCCTCCCGAGAGTCTGTCTTTTGCCTCCTTTGTCCGGGAGATGTCTACGGCCATCCCCTTCCCGGTGGTTGTGGAGGACGAGCCCAGGGCTGAAATGTTTGAGCTCCTGGACTATCCTTCTCCACCTAAGGAAGCGTCCACTGTTCCCTTGCACCATGTCCTGAAGAAGACATTGCTTGCGAACTGGACCAAACCATTAACTAATCCCCACATTCCCAAGAAGATCGAGTCCCAGTACCGGATCCATGGGGACCCAGAGCTGATGCGCACTCAGTTGCCTCATGACTCTGGAGTTGTGGATTTGGCCCTAAAGAAGGCTAAGAGTTCTAGGGAACATGCTTCGGCGCCCCCGGGCAAGGACGCTAGAACCTTAGACTCCTTTGGGAGGAAGGCCTACCATTCCTCTATGCTCGTGTCCAAGATCCAGTCTTACCAGCTCTACACGAGCATACACATGCGGAATAATGTGCGGCAGTTGGCGGGCTTGGTTGATGCTCTTCCCCCTGAGCAAGCCAAGCCTTTTCAGGAGGTGGTCAGGCAGCTGAAGGCGTGCAGAAAATTCCTGGCCAGAGGAGTTTATGACACTTTTGATGTTGCGTCCAGGGCCGCTGCTCAAGGTGTGGTGATGCGCAGGCTCTCATGGCTGCGTGCCGCCGACCTGGAGAATAGAGTCCAGCAGCGGATTACGGACTTGCCTTGCCGGGCGGATAACATTTTTGGCGAAAAAGTCGAGCAGGTGGTAGAGTCTCTCCACCAGCGGGACACCGCATTCGACAAGTTCGCCCGCCGGCAGCCTTCAGCTTCTACCTCTACAGGTAGACGATTTTTCGGGGGAAGGAAGACTGTTCCCTATACTTCTGGCAAGCGTAGGTACAATCCTCCTTCCCGACAGCCTGCGGCCCAGGCTAAGCCCCAGCGCGCTCGCTCTCGTCAGCAGCGTGCGAATCAGCAAGGCCCCGCGGCTCCCCAGCAAAAGCAAGGGGCGAGCTTTTGACTGGCTCCAGCAGAGCATAGCCGACATCCAAGTGTCAGTGCCGGGCGACCTGCCTGTCGGAGGGAGGTTGAAAGCTTTTCACCAAAGGTGGCCTCTCATAACCTCCGATCAGTGGGTTCTCCAAATAGTCCGGCAAGGATACACCCTCAATTTGGCCTCTCAACCTCCAAATTGTCCACCGGGAGCTCAGTCCTACAGCTTCCAGCACAAGCAGGTACTTGCAGAGGAACTCTCCGCCCTTCTCAGCGCCAATGCGGTCGAGCCCGTGCCATCCGGGCAAGAAGGGCTGGGATTCTATTCCAGGTACTTCCTTGTGGAAAAGAAAACAGGGGGGATGCGTCCCATCCTAGACCTAAGGGCCCTGAACAAATATCTCGTAAAAGAAAAGTTCAGGATGCTTTCCCTGGGCACCCTTCTCCCCATGATTCAGCAAAACGATTGGCTATGCTCTCTGGACTTGAAGGATGCCTACACACACATCCCGATACTGCCAGCTCACAGACAGTATCTGCGATTTCAGCTGGGCGCACGCCACTTCCAGTACTGTGTGCTACCCTTTGGGCTCGCCTCTGCGCCCAGGGTGTTCACAAAGTGCCTAGCTGTGGTAGCAGCGGCGCTTCGCAGGCTGGGGGTGCACGTGTTCCCATATCTCGACGATTGGCTGGTGAAGAACACATCCGAGGCAGGAGCCCTGCAGTCCATGCAGATGACTATTCGCCTCCTGGAGCTACTGGGGTTTGTGATAAATTACCCAAAGTCCTATCTTCTCCCAGTGCAGAAACTCGAATTCATCGGAGCCCTGCTGGATTCTCGGACGGCTCGCGCCTATCTCCCAGAGGCGAGGGCCAACAACTTGTTGTCCCTCGTCTCGCGGGTGCGAGCGTCCCAGCAGATCACAGCTCGGCAGATGTTGAGATTGCTGGGCCACATGGCTTCCACAGTTCATGTGACTCCCATGGCCCGCCTTCACATGAGATCTGCTCAATGGACCCTAGCCTCCCAGTGGTATCAGGCCGCCGGGGGTCTAGAAGACGTGATCCACCTGTCCACGAGATTTCTCGAATCCCTGTATTGGTGGACGATTTGCTCCAATTTGACTCTGGGACGTCCCTTCCAAATTCCTCAGCCTCAAAAAGTGCTGACCACGGATGCGTCTCTCCTGGGATGGGGAGCTCATGTCGATGGGCTTCACACCCAAGGAAGGTGGTCCCTCCAAGAAAGCGATCTACAGATCAATCTTCTGGAGTTGCGAGCGATCTGGAACACTCTGAAGGCTTTCAGAGATCGGCTGTCCCACCAAATTATCCAAATTCAGACAGACAATCAGGTTGCCATGTACTATGTCAACAAGCAGGGGGGCACCGGATCTCGCCCCCTGTGTCAGGAAGCCGTCAGCATGTGGCTTTGGGCTCGCCGTCAAGGCATGGTGCTCCAAGCCACATATCTGGCAGGCGTAAACAACAGTCTGGCCGACAGGTTGAGCAGGATTATGCAACCTCACGAGTGGTCGCTCAATTCCCGTGTGGTGCGACAGATCTTCCAGGCGTGGGGCACCCCCCTGGTGGATCTCTTCGCATCTCAGGTGAACCACAAGGTCCCTCAGTTCTGTTCCAGGCTTCAGGCCCACGGCAGACTGGCGTCGGATGCCTTCCTCCTGGATTGGGGGGAAGGTCTGCTGTATGCTTATCCTCCCATTCCTCTGGTGGGGAAGACTTTGTTGAAACTCAAGCAAGACCGAGGCACCATGATTCTGATTGCTCCCTTTTGGCCGCGTCAGATCTGGTTCCCTCTTCTTCTGGAGTTATCCTCCGAAGAACCGTGGAGATTGGAGTGTTTTCCGACCCTCATCACGCAGGACGAAGGGGCTCTGCTGCATCCCAACCTCCAGTCCCTGGCTCTCACGGCCTGGATGTTGAGGGCGTAGACTTTGCCTCTTTGGGTCTGCCAGAGGGTGTCTCCCGCATCTTGCTTGCTTCCAGGAAAGACTCCACTAAGAGAAGTTACTTCTTTCATTGGAGGAGGTTTGCCGTCTGGTGTGACAGCAAGGCCCTAGATCCTCGCTCTTGTCCTACACAGACCCTGCTTGAATACCTTCTCCACTTGTCTGAGTCTGGTCTGAAGACCAACTCCGTAAGGGTTCACCTTAGTGCAATCAGTGCATACCATTACCAAGTGGAAGGTAAGCCGATCTCAGGACAGCCTTTAGTTGTTCGCTTCATGAGAGGTTTGCTTTTGTCAAAGCCCCCTGTCAAGCCTCCTACAGTGTCATGGGATCTCAATGTCGTTCTCACCCAGCTGATGAAACCTCCTTTCGAGCCACTGAATTCCTGCCATCCGAAGTACTTGACCTGGAAGGTCATTTTCTTGGTGGCAGTTACCTCGGCTCGTAGAGTCAGTGAGCTTCAGGCCCTGGTAGCCCAGGCCCCTTACACCAAATTTCATCACAACAGAGTAGTCCTCCGCACTCACCCTAAGTTTCTGCCAAAGGTTGTGTCGGAGTTCCATCTGAACCAGTCAATTGTCTTGCCAACATTCTTTCCCCGTCCTCATTCCTGCCCTGCTGAACGTCAGCTGCACACATTGGACTGCAAGAGAGCATTGGCCTTCTATCTGGAGCGGACACAGCCCCACAGACAGTCCGCCCAATTGTTTGTTTCTTTTGATCCCAACAAGAGGGGAGTGGCTGTAGGGAAACGCACCATATCCAATTGGCTAGCAGATTGCATTTCCTTCACTTACGCCCAGGCTGGGCTGGCTCTTGAGGGTCATGTCACGGCTCATAATGTTAGAGCCATGGCAGCGTCGGTAGCCCACTTGAAGTCAGCCACCATGGAGGAAATTTGCAAAGCTGCGACGTGGTCATCTGTCCACACATTCACATCTCATTACTGCCTGCAGCAGGATACCCGACGTGACAGTCGGTTCGGGCAGTCAGTTCTTCAGAACCTGTTTGGGCTTTAGGATCCAACTCCACCCCCCGAGGGCCCTGTTTGTTCTGTTCCAGGCTACACTCTCAGTTAGTTGGTAAATTTTTTAGGTCAATCTCAGTTATGTCCTCGCCGTTGCGAGGCCCAATTGACCAATGTTGTTGTTTTGAGTGAGCCTGGGGGCTAGGGATACCCCATCAGTGAGAACAAGCAGCCTGCTTGTCCTCGGAGAAAGCGAATGCTACATACCTGTAGAAGGTATTCTCCGAGGACAGCAGGCTGATTGTTCTCACCAACCCGCCCGCCTCCCCTTTGGAGTTGTGTCTTCCCTTGAACTGTATTGTCTTGCTATATACTGGACTGGCCGGCTCGAGCCGGTTTCGGGCGGGAAGACGGCCGCGCATGCGCGGTGCGCGCGGGCGCGCGAGGGCTAGCAAAGGACTTTGCTAGTGAAGTTTCCGATTGGAGGGGCTGCCGTGGACGTCACCCATCAGTGAGAACAATCAGCCTGCTGTCCTCGGAGAATACCTTCTACAGGTATGTAGCATTCGCTTTACATGCATAAGGAGCTTTTATAAAATTAGGTAATACCTAAAAGTACACATGATACATGCCGTTGCATGCTTGTACACTAGGTATGCTCAGGGGTTTAGTTTCGGTGGCACGTGGCCTTCTCGAGTTAACTTGCAAATAAAGATTTTCCATAATATACAGCTCCTGTGGTAATTTCTCCACCCCTTGGCTATTTCTTCTCCTTTTTCCTCCTTGGTGTATTCCTGCAGAGTTTGTTGCTTCTTGTTCTTTTTGAAAGAACGATGGCATATACACATGTATGTGCAAACTTGTGCAAGTAAATGCTAAAGTTCTGCTTTAGCACTATACTACAAACAGACACAAGTAAAAGCAATAGTGTGTAGTTTGAGGGTGGGGGTTGAGTGTGAGTGTAGCATGAATGGACACAGTTAAGTGCATATAAATTAGTATAATTTTTCTCCGAGGACAAGCAGGCTGCTTGTTCTCACTGATGGGTGACGTCCTCGGCAGCCCCTCCAATCGGAATCTTCCTAGCAAAGTCCTTTGCTAGCTCTCGCGCGCCCGCGCGCACCGCGCATGCGCGGCCGTCTTCCCGCCCGAAACCGGCTCGAGCCGGCCAGTCTTCTTTCGTCCGCACTCGGTACGGCTGTGTTTTTTGTCGTGTCGAGCCCCGGAGAGTCGACCTCGCGCGTCCGTGTTTTATTGACGTGTTTTTTCTTCGGAAAAGTTTTCTAGCTGTCGGGAAGTGCTCCGAAAACCCCCTTGGGTTTCATTTTCCCCTTCCCGTACTTCCAGTTTTGCCCCGGTAAGTTTTCTTTCGTCGTCGGGGTAGGCCTCTTTTCGGCCTCGGTCGAGATTTTTTCTCCATTAAAGTTTGGTGCTCCAAATTCGTCATTTCGGATTTTGACTTCGCCGGCGTGATTTTTCCGCCCATGACATCGAAGCCTTCCAGCGGCTTCAAGAAGTGCACCCAGTGCGCCCGGGTAATCTCGCTCACTGATAGGCACTCTTCGTGTCTTCAGTGTCTGGGGGCCGAGCACCGTCCCCAGAACTGTAGTCTGTGTTCCCTGTTACAGAGGCGGACTCAAGTAGCGAGATTGGCCCAGTGGAACGTTTTGTTCTCGGGCGCTTCGTCGGCATCGGCACCGGGGTCATCGTGTGCATCGACGTCATCAGCGTCCAGACCTTCATCCTTGGCTGCCAGTGCATCGAGTGCATCGAGGCATCGGCCCTCTGCATCGGCGCCGAGACATCGGATAGCTGCATCGACGTCGGTGGTACCGGGACCTCGTCTCCTGATGTCGTCGGACGGTGGTGCATCGAGTGGACTGCAGGTGAGGGCTGTCCTTTCCCCTGCTGGTGGCGGTGAGCCCTCGGGTGGGTCTCCTCCTACCCTGAGGGCTCCTGCGGTACAGCCCCCCCGAGATCGACCCTCTTCGGTCTCGGCCCCGAGGAAGCGACGGATGGATTCTACGTCCTCCTCGTCGGTGCCGGGAAGCTCCTGTGACATGCTTCGGAAGAAGTCGAAGAAGCATCGACACCGGTCCCCTTCCCGCGTCGGCACCGAGAGCTCTGGGTCGCCGAGGGAGTCGGCACCCAGCAGGCATCGGCACCGAGAGGACCGCTCACCCTCTGTTCAAGAGGTGTCGATGCGCTCCACTCTGGACAGCCCGGAACAGCCTCCACGCCCGGAACAGGTTCTGATGTCGACGCCTGCATCGACCTCCATGCCTTTCTCTGCAGCCGCTCTGAACGAGAGCCTCCGGGCCGTTCTCCCATTGATTCTGGGAGAGCTGTTGCGCCCTACCCCTCCGGTACCGGCGGTGCTTGCGCCTCCGGTACCGTCGAGCATGGCGCCGGCTGGCCCATCGCCCGGGGTGAGGTCCCCGACGTCGGTACCGCATGCGGTGCCGACTGCGGCCACCTCCCAGGAGGGCTCCCCGACTACGTCGGCGGAGGGAGCTTCGCCGATGCGGGCGAGGGAGTCTACCTCTCGACGCCCCCATCGTGGACGCGGCTCCACGGAGTCGAGCCGGGCGCGGTTGCAGACGCAGGTCCGTGAACTTGTGTCTGACACCGAGGGTGAGGCCTCGTGGGAAGAAGAAGAAGATCCCAGATATTTCTCTGACGAGGAGTCTGAGGGTCTTCCTTCTGATCCCACTCCCTCTCCTGAAAGGCAGCTTTCTCCTCCCGAGAGTCTGTCTTTTGCTTCCTTTGTCCGGGAGATGTCTACGGCCATCCCCTTCCCGGTGGTTGTGGAGGACGAGCCCAGGGCTGAAATGTTTGAGCTCCTGGACTATCCTTCTCCACCTAAGGAAGCGTCCACTGTTCCCCTGCACCATGTCCTCAAAAAGACATTGCTTGCGAACTGGACCAAGCCTTTAACTAATCCCCACATCCCCAAGAAGATCGAGTCCCAGTACCGGATCCATGGGGACCCAGAGCTGATGCGCACTCAGTTGCCTCACGACTCTGGAGTTGTGGATCTGGCCCTAAAGAAGGCTAAGAGTTCTAGGGAGCATGCTTCGGCGCCCCCGGGCAAAGACTCTAGAACCTTAGACTCCTTTGGGAGGAAGGCCTACCATTCCTCTATGCTCGTGGCCAAAATTCAGTCTTACCAGCTCTACACGAGCATACACATGCGGAATAATGTGCGACAGTTGGCGGGCTTGGTTGATGCTCTTCCCCCTGAGCAAGCCAAGCCTTTTCAGGAGGTGGTCAGGCAGCTGAAGGCGTGCAGAAAATTCCTGGCCAGAGGAGTTTATGACACTTCTGATGTTGCGTCCAGGGCCGCTGCTCAAGGTGTGGTGATGCGCAGGCTCTCATGGCTGCATGCCGCCGACCTGGAGAATAGAATCCAGCAGCGGATTGCGGACTCGCCTTGCCGTGCGGACAACATTTTTGGAGAAAAAGTCGAGCAGGTGGTAGAGTCTCTCCACCAGCGGGACACCGCATTCGACAAGTTCTCCCGCCGGCAGCCTTCAACTTCTACCTCTACAGGTAGACGATTTTTCGGGGGAAGGAAGACTGTTCCCTATACTTCTGGTAAGCGTAGGTACAATCCTCCTTCCCGACAGCCTGCGGCCCAGGCTAAGCCCCAGCGCGCTCGCTCTCGTCAGCAGCGTGCGCCTCAGCAAGGCCCCGCGGCTCCCCAGCAAAAGCAAGGGGCGAGCTTTTGACTGGCTCCAGCAGAGCATAGCCGACATCCAAGTGTCAGTGTCGGGCGACCTGCCAGTCGGAGGGAGGTTGAAAGCTTTCACCAAAGGTGGCCTCTCATAACCTCCGATCAGTGGGTTCTGCAAATAGTCCGGCAAGGATACACCCTCAATTTGGCCTCCAAACCTCCAAATTGTCCACCGGGAGCTCAGTCTTACAGCTTCCAGCACAAGCAGGTACTTGCAGAGGAACTCTCCGCCCTTCTCAGCGCCAATGCGGTCGAGCCCGTGCCATCCGGGCAAGAAGGGCTGGGATTCTATTCCAGGTACTTCCTTGTGGAAAAGAAAACAGGGGGGATGCGTCCCATCCTAGACCTAAGGGCCCTGAACAAATATCTCGTAAAAGAAAAGTTCAGGATGCTTTCCCTGGGCACCCTTCTCCCCATGATTCAGCAAAACGATTGGCTATGCTCTCTGGACTTGAAGGATGCCTACACACACATCCCGATACTGCCAGCTCACAGACAGTATCTGCGATTTCAGTTGGGCACCCGCCACTTCCAGTACTGTGTGCTACCCTTTGGGCTCGCCTCTGCGCCCAGAGTATTCACAAAGTGCCTAGCTGTGGTAGCAGCGGCACTTCGCAGGCTGGGAGTGCACGTGTTCCCATATCTCGACGATTGGCTGGTGAAGAACACGTCTGAGGAGGGAGCCCTGCAGTCCATGCAGATGACTATTCGCCTCCTGGAGCTACTGGGGTTTGTAATAAATTACCCAAAGTCCCATCTTCTCCCAGTGCAGACACTCGAATTCATAGGAGCCCTGCTGGATTCTCGGACGGCTCGCGCCTATCTCCCAGAGACAAGGGCCAACAACTTGTTGTCCCTCGTCTCGCGGGTGCGAGCGTCCCAGCAGATCACAGCTCGGCAGATGTTGAGATTGCTGGGCCACATGGCCTCCACAGTTCATGTGACTCCCATGGCCCGTCTTCACATGAGATCTGCTCAATGGACCCTAGCCTCCCAGTGGTATCAGGCTGCTGGGGGTCTAGAAGACGTGATCCACCTGTCCACGAGTTTTCTCGAATCCCTGTATTGGTGGACAATCTGGTCCAATTTGACTCTGGGACGTCCTTTCCAAATTCCTCAGCCACAAAAAGTGCTGACAACGGATGCGTCTCTCCTGGGATGGGGAGCTCATGTCGATGGGCTTCACACCCAAGGAAGCTGGTCCCTCCAGGAACGCGGTCTACAGATCAATCTCCTGGAGTTGCGAGCGATCTGGAACGCTCTGAAGGCTTTCAGAGATCGGCTGTCCCATCAAATTATCCAAATTCAGACAGACAACCAGGTTGCCATGTACTATGTCAACAAGCAGGGGGGCACCGGATCTCGCCCCCTGTGTCAGGAAGCCGTCAGCATGTGGCTTTGGGCTCGCCGTCTCGGCATGGTTCTCCAAGCCACATATCTGGCAGGCGTAAACAACGGTCTGGCCGACAGACTGAGCCGGATTATGCAACCTCACGAGTGGTCGCTCAACTCCAGAGTGGTGCGCCAGATCTTCCAAGCGTGGGGCACCCCCTTGGTGGATCTCTTCGCATCTCGAGTGAACCACAAAGTCCCTCAGTTCTGTTCCAGGCTTCAGGCCCCCGGCAGACTGGCATCGGATGCCTTCCTCCTGGATTGGGGGGAGGGCCTGCTGTATGCTTATCCTCCCATTCCTCTGGTGGGAAAGACTTTGTTGAAACTCAAGCAAGACCGAGGCACCATGATTCTGATTGCTCCTTTTTGGCCGCGTCAGATCTGGTTCCCTCTTCTTCTGGAGTTATCCTCCGAAGAACCGTGGAGATTGGAGTGTTTTCCGACCCTCATCACGCAGAACAAAGGGGCTCTTCTGCATCCCAGCCTCCGGTCCCTGGCTCTCACGGCCTGGATGTTGAGAGCGTAGACTTTGCCTCTTTGGGTCTGTCAGAGGGTGTCTCCCGCGTCTTGCTTGCTTCCAGGAAAGATTCCACCAAGAGGAGTTACTTCTTTCTGTGGAGGAGGTTTGCCGTCTGGTGTGACAGCAAGGCCCTAGCTCCTCGCTCTTGTCCTACACAGACCCTGCTTGAATACCTTCTGCACTTGTCTGAGTCTGGTCTCAAGACCAACTCTGTAAGGGTTCACCTTAGCGCAATCAGTGCATACCATTACCATGTGGAAGGTAAGCCGATCTCAGGACAGCCTTTAGTTGTTCGCTTCATGAGAGGTTTGCTTTTGTCAAAGCCCCCTGTCAAGCCTCCTACAGTGTCATGGGATCTCAATGTCGTTCTCACCCAGCTGATGAAATCTCCTTTTGAGCCACTGAATTCCTGCCATCTGAAGTACTTGACCTGGAAGGTCATTTTCTTGGTGGCAGTTACTTCAGCTCGTAGGGTCAGTGAGCTTCAGGCCCTGGTAGCCCAGGCCCCTTACACCAAATTTCATCATAACAGAGTAGTCCTCCGCACTCACCCTAAGTTCTTGCCAAAGGTTGTGTCGGAGTTCCATCTGAACCAGTCAATTGTCTTGCCAACATTCTTTCCCCGTCCTCATTCCTGCCCTGCTGAACGTCAGCTGCACACATTGGACTGCAAGAGAGCATTGGCCTTCTATCTGGAGCGGACACAGCCCAACAGACAGTCCGCCCAATTGTTTGTTTCTTTTGATCCCAATAGGAGGGGAGTGGCTGTAGGGAAACGCACCATATCCAATTGGCTAGCAGATTGCATTTCCTTCACTTACGCCCAGGCGGGGCTGGCTCTTGAGGGTCATGTCACGGCTCATAATGTTAGAGCCATGGCTGCGTCGGTAGCCCACTTGAAGTCAGCCTCCATTGAAGAAATTTGCAAAGCTGCGACGTGGTCATCTGTCCACACATTCACATCGCATTACTGCCTGCAGCAGGATACCCGACGCGACAGTCGGTTCGGGCAGTCAGTTCTTCAGAACCTGTTTGGGCTTTAGGATCCAACTCCACCCCCCGAGGGCCCTGTTTGTTCTGTTCCAGGCTGCACTCTCAGTTAGTTGGTAAATTTTTTAGGTCAATCTCAGTTATGTCCTCGCCGTTGCGAGGCCCAATTGACCTTGGTTGTTGTTTTGAGTGAGCCTGGGGGCTAGGGATACCCCATCAGTGAGAACAAGCAGCCTGCTTGTCCTCGGAGAAAGCGAATGCTACATACCTGTAGAAGGTATTCTCCGAGGACAGCAGGCTGATTGTTCTCACAAACCCGCCCGCCTCCCCTTTGGAGTTGAGTCTTCCCTTGAAGTGTATTGTCTTGCTACATACTGGACTGGCCGGCTCGAGCCGGTTTCGGGCGGGAAGACGGCCGCGCATGCGCGGTGCGGGCGGGCGCGCGAGAGCTAGCAAAGGACTTTGCTAGGAAGATTCCGATTGGAGGGGCTGCCGAGGACGTCACCCATCAGTGAGAACAATCAGCCTGCTGTCCTCGGAGAATACCTTCTACAGGTATGTAGCATTCGCTATACATATGATTCAAGAACAGCTCTATCGCTAGCATAAGTGCTCATGCCTAAATTATAGGCATGTGTATCACCTGTTATGCTAGTATTCTGTAATAGCAACATAGGCACTCTCTTACAGAATTGCCTTCTAGGAGGGTAATTTTTAATTGGGCCAGTAGGCATCTACTGGCCAAGTCCTTATCCAGTCAAGGCCTCCACCCGTTCATCTATGCAGACGATGTCACAATTTATATCCCCTTCAGACACGATCTGTCAGAAATCACCAATGAAATAGTGTGGTCTGGACTCCTGGGCAAATTCATTTCAACTGAAACTGAACACGGAAAAAACACTGCCTCATCCTCTCAACCCAATACAATAATTACAAACCCACAACCATAAACACCCCAGACCACACCCTCCATATTTCAGATAGCATCAAAATACTTGGTGTTACAATTGACCGCAATCTTACACTTGAGAGCCAAGTAAACTCCACTATAAAGAAAATGTTTCACTCAATGTGGAAACTCAAATGTGTAAAACCTTTCTTCCAGAGGGAAATATTCCGTAACCTAATACAATCAATGATACTGGAAAAGCAAGATGGCGACGTGATGAGAACACGGAAAACGGCTCCTCTCCTGACTTCCTTAATTCTAAAAAAGAAATTTTTTTCCTTGTTCATATGCCAAAATGAAGGGGTCGGCAGCGTGTGAGCCCCGCCACACCTGCTAGACCATCTGGTCCGATGGACCGTTTCTTGGCACCAGGAGGTTACCTCGCTGCTGGATGGAGTGGTGGGAGGTGTCCCGCTCCCCCAGCTTGAGGCTGAGATCACATTCAGCTTCGACGAGCGGAGACCGCCAATAATGCCAGCGTTGCAGCAGGAGCAGGAAACCCCTAGCGGTTTTGACCCAGGAGTGTTCCCTGCAGCGGGGTCAGTTAGCAGTCTGGATCTGCTGGAAACATCAATCAGTGAGAAGATAGTGGAGGGAGCCAGTGTTCGGTCCGGCTTAGAAGCAGAAGGTGGAACACAACTATCTGAAACTATTGAAGAGCTAACTTTGCCTAGTAAGTCATTTTTGCCTACAAAACCAGAAATAATAACCCTAGAATCGATTTAGGAGGCTCTTATGGGCCTAGAGAAATCTTTTTCTCAGAAACTAATAATGGTGACTCAAGTTTCAAAATTCCGCTTAGAGACGATAACGAATCTGGAAACAAGAACTGAAAACATTGAAAAAACTATACAGCTGAATAATGAAAATGTGAAATCCCTTCAACAAATACAATCCAGCTTAATTAAGGAAAATGCACAATTACATCTTAAAATTGAAAATGTGGAAAATCAGCTAAGGGCCAAAACTCTTAGACTGATTAATTTCCCAAAGGTTTTATCTGTTGCTCCCTTAATAACATTTAAGAAATATTTATCTGAAATTTTAAAGATTCCAGAACAAGCCTTTCCACCTGTTTCAAAAATATACTATTTACCACCATATAAGAAGGGGAAAAAAGACGATCAAAATGGAGGAGCAGAACTTTCATTTGATATACTTAATTTAACCCAGATAATACAAGAAGATGAGAAGGCGAAACCAGCAACATTAATAGTGACATTTGTATTAGAACCTGACTGAGATTGGGTTCTGAAGCAATTTGTTCATCATAGAGATGAACTCTTTATGAATAATAAGATAAGAATATTTCCAGATATTGCCAGAACAACCCAAAAGAGACGTCAATTGTTTTTAAAATTACGTCCTAGGGTATTACAACTGGGTGGTTTATTTTGGTTAAATTTCCCATGTAAATGTGTTTTGAAAATTAATTCAGTTAGATATATTTTTTATGATCCAACACATTTAACCTCTTTTCTAGATTCTAAAGTTGCCACCACCCCTAAGCAACAACCTGTAACACTATCTACATCTACTCTGTAATAATTATTGATTTGGTGTCTTAAACCTCTCTTTAATTTCCTATTGATTTAATAGCAATCACATTTAATGGAATTTTACCTTGCTTTCTCCCCTGTTTGTGGACTAGAAATGGAGATAGAAATAATATAGACAAAAGTATATTTGTTTTCATTTTCCTGTATGTAACTGAATTGTTTGTTTCATACCATTTTTGCATATCAAGAGTTTCTTGACAAAATTGTTACTATTTCATAAAAATAAAGGAAAAAAAAACAATCAATGGTACTTAGCCATGCAGACTATTGCAATGGAATTTATGCGGGATGTAAAGAACAACTCACAAAGAAACTCCAGACAGCCCAAAACATAGCAGCCAGGCTGATACTCGATAAAACATGATTCAAAAGTGCCAAACCCCTTTGAGAGAAACTGCATTGGCTCCCAATGAAAGAGCGCATCGCCTTCAAAATCTGTGTCTTGGGCCACAAGATTATCTAGGTGAAGTCCCAGGATACATGATTGACCTGATAGATCTACCAACCAGGAACAGAACTGGATCATCATGTACATACCTGAATCTCCACTACCCTAGCTGCAAAGGACTCAAATACAAAACAACCTATGCTTCCAACTTCTCCTATATAAGCATGCAACTATGGAACGCTCTGCCAAAAGCTGTGAAAACAATCTACGACCATCTAAACTTCAGGAAATCACTGAAAACCTACTTGTTCAGAAAGGTGTACCCTACTGACCCAACATAAGTGCCTCAACTCTGCAACACAGCAAAACCAAAGATCGTATTGGACACTATATAACCCTCCCTATCTTCGACCCTTAATGTGCCTGAAACATACCTACCTTATTCGACCCTAACATCACATTTTATTTGTTCCTTTACAGGACTTGGCGAATGCCTTTACGGTACTATATAAGCCACATTGAGCCTGCAAATAGGTGGGAAAATGTGGGATACAAATGTAACAAATAAATAATTAGGCCTATGTGGGCCTGATATTCAACAGACAACATGTTTGCTGTCAACCGCTGGCATTAAACCCAGATATTCAATGCTGGGCCATTTCCAGCGACCAGCATTGTATATTGGGGTTTATTTTGGCCACTAAAAAGTTAACTGGCTATGCCTTTATTCAGCGCTAACCGGTTAACTTTTTATTGGTAAAAGATAGGCCTGCTATTTAAGTGGCCTACTCTGACTGCTCAACATGGCCGGTTTGGTGCAGAATATCCACGCCTAACCGGTAGTGTTGTGCGATATAGCCGGTTAGCAGTTAGCCGCTAACTGGGATATTCAGCAGGAGATGATTGGTTATCTCCCACTGAATATCCATGGTTAGGTGCTTCTATTTAATTGGCCAGGACTGATTCCTGGCCGGTTAAAAAGTTTTGAATATCATGGGGAAGGGTGGCCTTTATAAAATACTAGCGTCAGTTGTAGAAATCATTCCTACATTGCAAGTGTGAATGTTTACATATGCATGTAGCCACATTTGCACAAAAATGGCTTTTAAGGGGTAATTTTATAAATATACATTAACATTATTGTCTGCTCTAGGCATAATATCTACACCTTCAGTTCAGGTGTTATTTCTGCAGGTGATTTCTGCCTGTGTGTCTTTATAAAGTTGGTAAAAAAAATAGTTGCCTGTTAACCTAGGTTTCCTATTATAGAATTACCCTCTAAAAGAATAATCTTATGTAAAAGACAATTGGGCACCTGTATCGGGCATGTTTAAAAAGACTGACACCTATGTGTCTTATTTTATTTTTAAGAAATTTACAATTTTAATACAAGAACACATCTTGATACAGAAAAGATCATTATTACTGTCCCAAAAATAACATTTAAGGAAATATGCACCGTTTATAAATCTTTAGTCCACAATAAGGGAGGCATCACAATATCTGTGGTTATATAAAGAATAACTTTACCATAAAGAAATACGAGGCTAGAAAGGAGATTCCAGGATTACTTAATTATTAGATTACGAAGTCAATGTCATTGCTACTCTTGGTTGTGTTGAAGGGGTCACAGCTAACTTGGAATCCAAAAAATCACTCAGTTGTTTAGGAACAAAAAAAACATTTAACTGAGTTTAGTTTCAACACACATTTACAGGGGAAATTCAACCAGAAAAGACTGCCCAATTGTATTACTCTTGGGCAAAGTTTAAGAAACTCTTGACGCCTCTTTTGGGTTGCTTTAGAGACATCCGGAAACATTCTGACTTTACAATTCAGAAAAGACTGATATCTATGAAGAAAAAATTGTTTCAATATCCAATCTCTGTCCGGTTGCAGTACGAATGTCACTATAAGTGTTGCTGGGATTACACCCAAGTTATCATCTTCTAATATCTATGTTAAATTCAGGTTCAACGTCTCAAGGGGTACGTCAGTTCCTTCAGCTAATTGATCAGTTTCCCACCTAGGTGTCTTTATAAAATACTTTTAAAATTTCTGCAGAAATTGCAGGTATAATGAACCTAAGCACATTTGCACTAGCTCAAGAGCAGGTGAAACTGTATGCACGTACAATAAACATGATCATGCGTAAATCAAGACTCTGCATGCACTCTGCTCAAACTCCATCCCAAACACTTCTGCACCAGAGTCCTGTTACAAGTACTTGCAGGGTAATTTTATGTGGCTGTAGTCACAGCAACCATTCTGACTGTGGACATGGAATGGGGATCACGCCTATCCTGATTAGCCACTAGACCATTGGGGAGGTAAGGTAGGCCCAGGGGGTTCTGCTGCCATGGCCTATGGGTGAGTTTGGGAGGGGGCTTCTTATTTTTGAGGGGGTTATGGGAGCTTTTTTAATTCGGGGTGGGGGGGGGGGAGAGCCACGGGCCATAGAATAAAAAATTTCAGTTTGTCTGAAAATGGACTTGCATTTTCAGCGAAACCAAAAAAAAAAAAAAAGTCCAATGTGGATTTTGGGCCAGTTTCAATTCTGAAACTGGAACAAATTTATTCAGCTTCTAATCTCTTTCCTTCTTTGGTTTCTGATGAGTGCTTCTCTGCCTCAGGCTCTTTGGCGCATAGTATCTGAAGCCATCACTTGACTGCCATAGGATTACTTTGTACCTTAAGTTCTGATCTCATAAATGTATTTCATCATAAGCATGTCAGATTACTTTGGGATCTATACAGTGCATAGATATTATCTGTTATCAGTATCTTGAACATTTCACTGTTTAGTGCCTTTTCATATCAGTAACTTGGAAGTACTTGATAAAAGGTGGGAAAATGTGGGATACAAATGCAATAAATAAATAAATCCCGTATATACTCCTTGTAGCAAAATGACCTTAGCATTGCAGTATATCATTGTTACCTATTTTCTGGTATGTGAAGAATTCTCTTGAATTATTGTATTTACAGTAGCATTACTTCTGGAATTCCTTTGTTGGAGCTTTGGTTCATTGAAAGGCTTCAGTTTGGACTTTCTTTACTCTTCTTAGCCATGGCAATATCTTTATACACTTTTTTTTAACCTCACAACTCCTTGCTAGCAGTGTGTTTGTCTTCATGGTGACCTTAGTAGTTTAAAAGTTCCTCTATGTCAGCAGTATAATTATCTAACTGAAACACATTTACTGTTTTCTGAGCTCTTAGATTTTTGAGATGCCTTGATTAAAGAACACTTACCTTGTATTTGGACTCTTGAAGAGTGCCTTATTTCAAGTGTGTCTTTTGCTCTCTGTTTTAAGATCATTTTATTGCCTTAGGACTTCTTAGCATCTTATGAGTACTTCAGCGGCTCAGATAATTCAGCACAATAGTATGTGAAGTATATTCTGATCTTTCAAGACTTGTTTGATTCTTAAATAGTGTTTTGCTGTCTTTGAAGATGCCATGTAATTCTTTAGGGTTAAGGTTATGGATTTGATATACCACATTTCTGTTTGCATTTATTATATGTGGGTACTTTCTCTGAACCTTGTGGGCTCATAGAGATAGATGGTGCATCAGTGTTTTTACGGATTTATGGCTTTAGGAGGTTATTCTATAAATTATGTGCTTACGTATAGACGCACGTTCTATAAAAGAAAGTAGGTGTCTACATTCCTTTATAGAATACTAGTGCAACCAGGTGTTTACGCACAATGAGTTTAGGTGCAAGCACTTACACCAGTCATAGAGCTTTCATAAATGTGTGTGCCTATGTTCTGCTCACCTGCAGACTATGTAATTACAGAATAGTACTTAGATGTTCTTTTGGCATATACGCTCATATATGCCATTATTCTTTTTTTTTTTTTTTTTTTTTTTTAATGTTTTTATTATGAAGAGAAACAAACCATACAAGAGTATAAGGAAAGCACACATTACCAAAGGTACAGACAGCAAAATCAATTTCCATATTCCAAATACACAAATGCAAAACTGTGGTATACATTGGTAAATACCTCTTACTGTAAACAAACCTAACCAGAATGCTCTGCTTGTGTGCACTCCTTCCCGTTTGCGGACCAGGTACCTGTCCTGAGACTGAAACAGGCTGCCTCTCCTCTTCTTTTTTTGTGTTTATCCCTCCCCCTTCCAGGAACCCACCCTCCCTCCCTTCCCTCCCCCCCTGCCCTTGTCCCTCCCCCCCTACCTATCCCCCTCTCCTCGGATCTGGTACTAGATCTACTAGATCTACTAGAATTGTGCAATGTTAGTAACGATGCTCCAATTAGTGAGCGAGTAATGTGCGAGCACGATAGAGTGGGTGTCTATGATATCAGCATCCTCCATTTCCTCCATAATTCTACATAGCCAGCATCCCTTACACGATGTATATCCGTATCCATGTCCCCCTGTTCCCATCCTGCCATCTGTGTCATGCTAGCCTGCCATTTAGCTAGAGGGGGCGGTGTTGCGTCAATCCAGTGTTGTAAAATAACTCTTTTTGCTAGCACTAAAGCCAGAAGGACAAACTTACATTGAGATGCCGATAACCCCTGTTCCACAAGGTCGGCATCAGAGCCTAACATTAATATGTCATAGGACCATTCTAATTGAGCCTGAAGAGTTCCCTCCAGCCGCGCCAGCACACCCTTCCAAAAATCTCGCAGCACCCAACATTCTAAAAAATGATGTATGATTGTACCTTTGCCCCTGTGGCATTTCACACAACCATCTGAATCCCAGAGACCCAGCCTCTTGCCCTTGCATCTGGTGACATAGGCAATATGGAGAATTTTAAATTGTGTTTCATGGAGTCCCACATTGGGTGTGATTTTGAAAGCCAAATAGAAACACCTGGAGAGTGCCCGCTCTGATATCTCCTTCCCTATAAGTGCGCTCCATTGCTGTGCCAACTGAACATAGAAAGGCACTGGGCGCCAAGCCAACCCCAACCCATACCAGTAAGACAACCTATTAGTTTCTGACGGGAGTTGCATAAATTCCTTGTCTAGCTTAGTAAAAGTCGGATACACATTGCCTGGACTTTTCAAAGAATGCATATAATGGACAAGTTGCAGGTGAGAGAAAGTTAACTGTGAAGGCAGCCCCCACCTAGATTGACACACCGAGAAGGAAGGAGGTCCACCATCTCCCACTTCTATGAACTGACCTACATACCGGCACCCCAATTGAACCCATTTTGACATGTGCGATTTCCCCTGCCCTGCAGGAAACCTAGGATTATTCTGCACCTCTAGGAAGGGAGAGGGTCCTCCCGCCCCACCTACCCTCCCCCTCCACCACTGCCAAGCCAAACGTAGCGGCCTCATAAGCGGAGATATCTTAACAGATGCTCCTAAATTATGGAGAACCGAAAAAAACGAAAACGGCGCAGCCTCATTCTCCCACACGTCTTCAGAGGCAAACACTCGTACCCCCGTGTGCATTTCATGTATCCATCTCATTAATGATGCAACATTATAGAGCCGAAGGTCCGGTAGCTTGACCCCTCCCTCTTTTCTAGTCCTTGTTAACTTATGATACCCAATACGCGCTCTCCTGTGACCCCAAATAAAGGAAGAAATTACTCCCCGGAATGTACTTTCATCCCTGCTCTTGATCCATAGAGGCATCATCTGAAGCGGATACAAAACCTTAGGAAAGAGCACCATCTTCACCAGTGCCACTCTGCCTAGAAAAGATATAGGATAATCCCTCCACCTACCACATAATTGGCGAATAGCCTCCAGCCTATCGGTAACGTTTCTTCTATACATTAAGTTGAAATCCAGGTTTAAGTATACTCCCAGATACTTCAAGGTTCCTGTAGACCACGCAAGAGGGAAGTTTGAAATCTGCCTGCAAGCACAATCTGAAGATAGTGCCATCGCCTCTGACTTTTCGAAGTTGATCTGAAGTCCGAAAAAGACCCAAATTGCTTTATTAAATCAATAAGTAGGGGAAGGCCCTTAGACGCACAGCCCAGAAAAATGAGCATGTCGTCTGCAAAGAGGTTGACCTTATAAACTTGTTTCCCCACTTGGATCCCCTGTAATGCTCCTAACTGCCGAATTTTACAGGCCAGTGGCTCAAGAGCTAAAACAAAAAGCATAGGTGACGAGGACAGCCCTGTCTGGCCCCCTTTCCAGGGCAAATGATTGAGACAAGATACCATTGATCAAAATCTGGGCTGTAGGCCTGCTATAGAGAGCACGCACTCCGGATAAGAATTCCCCAAAGATGCCAAACTGCGGTAGGATCCAAAACAAATGATCCCACAGTATTTTATCAAATGCTTTCTCCGCATCTAGACTTGCAATAATGACATCTCCAGGTTTCCCTCCCGTATTCTTCATGACACTCAGTGCCCTCAGGATGTTCGTAGATGCATATCTACCAGGGACAAAACCAGTCTGATCGCTATGAATCAATGAGGGAAGAACTCGTCCCAGTCTAGCGGCCAGGATGCTGGCAAACATCTTAATATCTTGATTTAAAAGAGAAATTGGCCTATATGACCCCAGCTGCTCTTTGTCCCGTCCTGGCTTGGGTAACACTACTATAGTGGCATGAGTCAGGTCACCCACTGCTTGCCCTGGTGACATCAGCGCCTGCCCTAAGTCTCTGAAAGGACCCATCATATATTCCCCCAAAATCTTATAGAATTCGGGTCCCAGCCCATCTGGCCCAGGAGCCTTCGCTAGTTTAAGTCTCTTAAGGGCGACTTGAATTTCCTCTCCCTGGATGGGTGCATTCAGAGCAGCTAGGTGATCCGGAGCCAAGAATGGGAGGTGCAGACCCTTAAAAAACTCCTCACGCTGGGCTGCGTTGCAAGCTCCCGCATCATACAGCGATTGATAGAAGTCCACAAATGCCGCTTGAATTTCTGCTTCAATTTCGCACACCCTTCCTGTCCTCATCTTGATACGAGAGATTACTTGCTTCGCAGGCCTATTGCGTACTAAGCTTGCTAACAGCTTCCCCGCCTTATTTCCCCATCTATGAAGCTTGTGTTTGTAAAGTTGAATATCCCTCATGGCTCTTTGGTGCAAAATGAAGTTAATTTTGTCTTTTAAGTCTTGAAAGCTATCTCTCGACGCCTGGTCCCCTCTTAGAGCCGCAACCCGAGCATTCTGTAGTTGTTTAAGCTTAGAGAGGAGCTCCCCATCCTGTTGTTTCCTCATTCGGGAAGTGTATTCTATGATTTTACCCCTCATTACTGCTTTCCCCGCTTCCCAAAATACTACGGGGTCCGTATCTTGCGGATTATTGTCCACCAAATAATTCTGCCACTCTTTAATTAGAAAGGGCCTAAACTCTTTGTCCAAATACAACGTAGGATTCATTCTCCATCCGGACACTACCCTTCCCTTTAAACTACCTAGGTCAGCCCATACCATACTGTGATCAGATACTGCCTCCGCCTCAATGTCTACCTTGCGAGTTTGTGAGAAAAGGGAAGGAGATATCAGTAAGTAGTCCAATCGCGCCCGGACTCCATGCACATGAGAGTAAAAAGTATAGTTCCTATCATCCGGATGCATGGCTCTCCATATGTCCACCAATCCCAGCTCATTTTGCAGTATTCCCACCCCCTTCCCATCGAAATCCTTGGGTCTTTTCTTTGGGGGGTTACAATCCACTAGAGGGTCTGCTGTAATATTGAAATCTCCCCCCACTATCAGTTGATAATCACTAACTGTAACCAGAGCCGCCAGTAGAGAAGCAAAGAATTTCTGTGAGTAAACATTGGGCGCATACACCGAACACAGAGCTACTTTGCTACCTTGAAGAACACCTGCCCAAATAACAAACCTCCCTTCTGGGTCTTGTATGATCTGGTGTCGGCTGGAGTCTAAACCTTTATCAATGAGTATAGCCACCCCCCTTTGCTGGCTATTGAAGGATGCAGACACCAGTTCTCCGACCCACCTCTGTTTTAATTTTAAATGCTCCGAGGACGATAAGTGTGTTTCCTGTACTAATAATACGTCCACTTTCATATGTTTACTATATTGGAGGATTTTAGATCTTTTGATAGGCGAATGAATGCCGTCTACATTCAATGTAGCCACCCTTAAGCTAGTCATTTGGCCCCACCCATCGTGCCATTGCAATAATAGATCTGTCCACCTGTCCCCCTGGCGGCTCCCAGCTGACCGCCTCAGGAACACTTGCTAGCAACATCATTACAAAAATTGTCTCCCCCGCACTCCTCACTCCATACTGCTCAGGTTCAGTATCGTTCAGCACCAATTCCGCTTGTTCCCTTCCCTTTTCCATCCCCTTATTTCCACTGACATTACAATGATAACCCTTCAACCATCTCCCCTCTTCCCTCATGTCCCCTCCCACGACTTTCCCCTCATACTCTCCCTCCCCCCTATCCCTCCCTCCCCCCTCCCCCTCCAGTCTCTCCTCCTCCTCCTTCATCCACCCACGCATCCAACCCCCCTTGCACACTTGCCCCCCTTTCGCTCCCCCTTCACACTCATCCTCTGTCCCACCCAGCCCCCTTATGGATACCCACTAACACAGTGCCCCCGCCCCCTCCCCCCCCACAGCACCTCAGTTAAATCAATTTTCCGCCTGACATTGGTTTATAATCGTTTTTGGTTTCCCCCCCACAGGTTATAAGAACAACAGATTAATTAACAAATCATTAAACAGCATATCCCCAACATGCCTAACTGAACTGCACTGCACAGCGGGGAAACCTCCTCTGCCCATCTCTTTGTACTCTCCTCGTCCGATTGACAATGAGTTTTTTTTTATTTTTTCCCCCCACAGGCTAGAGAAATAACAAATTAACTAACAGACCATTAAACAGCATATCCCCAACCTGCATATCTTAACTTCACTGCACAGCAGGAACCGCTTCTGCCCAGCTCTCTGTTCTCTTCTCATATGCAGAGAATCCAGCCGACCATCTGCAACTCTTCCCACATCTTGTTCAATTAGTTCAGCATTGTAAACAACTTGCAGCTCGTTAAGTGTAGTGTCAGAGATAAGGGTGCCAGTCTTGTGATCATTTATGAGAAAACCAAGAGAACAGAGTAATGAAAGGTATAGGACTAAAGACACAAGGCCGTCCAAACGCTTGCCGAGCCCTGCTTGCAATTTACGTCTCTTGCTGAGGCCCCGCTGCTCCTCCTCCATACCTCCACGCTGCCTCCATTCCTCGATGCTCCTCGCGCATAAATTTGGTTCCCCGCCGCATCTGACAACTAAGCAGTTTTTCTTAGCTTAAATCTGAACAGTTTCAAAATCGCCACAGCGCTGTCCCACGCACCCACCGTGCCTCCAACACATTAGCGTCTGGTTTCCATTGAGCACGAGACCGCAGGCCGCCCACATCAGCTCCTATGGATCTGGAGGTAGCTTGTCCAGGAACGCTTGCAGCTCTTCCGGCTTAGTGAGAGTGATCGTGCGGTTGTCATGCGTAACTCTCACCCTGGCTGGGTACTGGAAAGCAAACTTAATTCCTTTATTGTATAATTTGGAGCAATATGGTGCCAAACGTTTCCTCTGCTCCGTTACTCTTACCGAGAAATCCTGAAAGAGTAGAATCTTAGCTCCTTTATATTCCAACATTTTCTGCTTTTTGAAAAGCTCCAAGATCCTAGCTTTGATCGCATAATTTAAGTACCTGGCAATAACAGGTCTCGCTCTTCCAGATTCCTCTCTGCGATTACCAATTCTGTGCATTCTTTCTACTTGAACACCTCCCGCCTTCGGTAACCAACTTTCGGTCAGCTCACGTAGGTCACTCTCAGGCACTGTTTCAGGGATTCCTATAATGCGCAAATTATTTCTGCGGCCCCTGTTGTCTTGATCTTCTACCCGGTCAAGGAGACTTTTAACCTGTGCCTCCAGCGTTCCTATCTGGGTTTCCGCTGCTGACAAAAGATCTTCCTGTGCCGAGATGCGCTCCTCCGCGTGTTGAATCCGCACCGCGTGTCCCGCGACGCTGTCTTTGATTTCTTCTACTCCCTCATGGAGTTTAGCCAGTTTGTCGTCCAAAAGCTGGGACAAATGCCTCATAGAAACTTGTACCATATCCTCTTGTATTCCTATTAGTGGTCCCGTTGGTGAGGGAGCCATGCTGGTGGGGGAAGCGGAGGAAGAAGAAGCCGAGGTCGCCATTTTCTTTGCAGCCACACTCAACTTTTCGCGTCTCTCTCGCAACGATTTCACCGGCATTCCCTCTCCTCTTCCCTCTCGATCTTTAAGTCCCTGCCGTTCCACACCACTCACCCGCAATTTGGTTTATTTTTCAGCGCGGAATGTCTGCATAAAACGTGCTTTTTGTAAAAGGGGAGAGGAGCCGAGCCAACAGGCGTCCGCTCAGGCTCTTACCATCACGTGACCCCCCCCATATATGCCATTATTCTAATCATTTACATGTACAATTGGCATGTGAATATTAGTGCCTACTATGTAGAATTGTCTTTGTAGATGCCCAAGTTTTTTCTGTGTGATTCATTATTGATTTGTTCAAATTCTTGGAGACTTGAGGCAAGGTCTGATTCTGGCTCAGGGCTCAGAGGATAAGCCAAGAGGAGGGAAAACAAGAGTAGTTCAGTAAAATAACAGTACTCTGAGGTCTGAGTAATTAATTTTCTTTTGGATGGCTTACCCGGGTGGAGTTGCACAGATGTATTGTGCTATAAGTAAGTTCTGGTACTGCCAGTTTCCTGCTTCTCTGTGTATTGCTGCAGTCTTGCTACGTGCTTTGGTGATCCAACTTGCTGCAGAAAAGTAGGAGACATACATTTGTTTTATAACAGTTTAATTAAGCCACTTCCATTCCTTTGTGGTCATGTTCAAGTGTACAGCACTGCGTACGTCTAGTAGCGCTATAGAAATAAGTAGTAGTAGGTCTCAGTATGGCTTTTAATCCACTGCATGCATTTGCATTCTGCCTCTCTCATTTCCGATAGGATGATAAATAGAAGATTTTCAGAAACATTCAGGTTTGAAAGTTTCAAATAATACAATAGACAGTATTATATATTGGCCCAAAATGTTTACTGTTTTGCAATGAAGAATTGACTATGATTTTTTTTTTTTTTTGCCATACACTGCCACGATGTCAGTACCTGGAATAGTTTCTGGTGTTGATACCTATGATTCTCTTGATTGTAATTGTAGGTCTTCAGCCTCTTTCAGGACAGTCACAATATGCTTCTCTTCTCTATACAACTGAAACAGAGAAAATGTTGATAGAAAATGACCAGTCTGTCTTCTTGTACCGATTGTGTTGTCACAGATCTTAGTTTGATAAATAGTTTTCTGCCTCCCCTCTTCTCTAAGGTTCCTCTCTTAGACTAAAATAACACAAAACCCTGCAAGATAACACAATAAAAGTTAAGCTCGCACATATCACGGGACCTCACAGTTGTCCATATGGGAGGGAAAGAAATTCAAAATAATAGGATCACAATCATTTTTTCTTTATGAATGTAGTATAGGGTGATGTGAAAAAGTTTCACCCTTCTTGATTTCCCCTATTATTGTTTATATATAGGGGGTGCGATATAGAGAGAGAAAGATGGAGATGTACAGGATTGTGAATGACACAGGAGCAGGTAATTGCGGTAAACTGCAGTAATCGGCAGTAAAACCACAGGAATGGGAAAAATTTCAAAGTTTTACCGCGGGTGCAAAAATAGGTTATTTTCCCGCCCCGCAGGAGCAGTAATAACCCCTGCACCTGTGGTACAACAGACACCTACCCATGGCGTAGTTTGGGGTGCGAGGGGGAGCATTGCCCACCCAAACGCAGGACTGGCGCAAAGCTGCAGGCAGCTCTTCCTGCCCTCAGCTCCCGGACAGGCTTCCTCTTTGTTCCTTCCTGCCCCCCTCACGTGCATTTAAACCTTTCATTTTCCTCGCAGCGACAGCAGTGAAGCACACAACACAGCGGGCTCGCCTCCAGCCTTTCCCTTCTCTCACTCAGTGTTCCACCTTCTTGCGATGATGTATTCCCTGTTTCCGCGAGGGCGGGACACTGTGAGGGAAGGGAATTGCTGGACATGGATGGATGAATGGAGGGGGCAGGGGAAAGAGCAAATTTGCTGGATATGGGTGGATGGAGGAGAGGGCAGGGGAGAATGGAGAGTTGCTGGACATAGATGGATGGAGGGGAGGAAAGTCAGGAAGGAGATGCACATGGATGGAGGGGAGGGAAGAGAGGAGAAATGCTGGACATGGATGGATTGGAGGGCAAGGAAGAGAGGAGAAATGTTGGACAAGGTGGAGGGAAGGAAAGCAACACCAGACTTTGTGGAGGAAGAGAGGGAGGGAAAGTGACACCGGACCTTGGAGGGAAGGAAGAAGGGAGGGAGGGAGAGTGACACGACCTTACAACGGGGAAGAGGAAGGAAGGGCATGGGGTATAGGGCCTTGGAAGCAAGGGAATGAAAGAGAGAAATGGATGGAGCTGGGGACTGATAGGGTGATGAGATCCAGTGGAGCGTAGATGAGGGTTAATAGGATGGGAGTGAGGGCTAAGGAAGTGGGTGAAAAAAGATAGGGGTTTAGGAGACTGGATATTAAGTGAGAGACAGAGGGAACAATGGTAAAAGCTAGTGTCTTGATGGTCAGACCTTGGCAGTGAC
This sequence comes from Microcaecilia unicolor, assembly GCF_901765095.1. Classification (NCBI taxonomy): domain Eukaryota; kingdom Metazoa; phylum Chordata; class Amphibia; order Gymnophiona; family Siphonopidae; genus Microcaecilia; species Microcaecilia unicolor. Next base: position 238,151,566 of record NC_044032.1, on the reverse strand, counting down.
CTTGGTTTCTGAGGGTATTTCCCAATTGATATTTATTAGTGTGTATTCACTACATTTGACCCTTTGAGATTGGGTTTGGCTGTTTTTCAGTTTTTGCAGTATTAGATTACCTTCAGATGTATCCCATCAGGCCCCATCGCTTTGTCTATGTTTAGTTTAGCTAGCTCCTCACAAACTCAGTCTTCTGAGAATCGGTCCTGGTCTACCATACATCCATCCCCATTTGCATTTGTTTTCTGCGGTCCTACTCCCGGCCTTTCATCCATGAACACAGAACAGAAGTAATTGTTAAGCCATTTAGCTTTATCCTTATCAGCTTCTACATATTCCTCCGCCTCAGCTATGAGCTTCACAATGCTATTATGGCACTTCCTCCTGTCACATGTCGTGTTCCCCAATTTTACTGAGTTGGCTACCTTTTCTTCCATTTACCTCTTTGCTTTCCTGACAGCTTTTCCAGCTTCTCTTAGCTTTTCCAGATATTTTTGCCCATCGACCTCTTTCTGAGTCCTCTTGTATTGTATGAAGGATAATCTTGCGTCCCTTACCTTTTCAGCTACTACATTTGAGAACCAGAGCAGTGTTCTTTTCCTCTTACTTTTATGTAATTTTCTAAAGGTTTGTCATCGTCAAAATGGCTCCTTTCAGTTTCATTCACTGCTGTTCTACTTCCTTCAGTTGTTCCTTCACTCTCGAATAAGCCCTCTACTCCTTTGTCTTAATATTAAACCACACCATTCGGTGATCACTGGATGCCAGATGATCTCCCTCCGTAACTTCAGAAACATTGTCTCTTCCATTACCCACTACTGAAACAAATCTTCTTGTAGAGAATCCAAGATCTCTTTGCTTCTAGACGACCCCGCAGCAGGGGACACCTCAATCGACGTCTGACATATTAAAATCGTCTAATAGTGTTACTTCCCCTTTCCTTGCTATCTTGTGAATGTCTTCAATTAAGTCCATTTCTTCTGAGTATGAAGATGACCTGTATATTACACCAATGTAATATTTTCCTTTTCCCACTTTCACCCACAGCACTTCTTCCTTATATATATATCCTGCAGTTATGTCAATGTAATATTATTCTTAACATATAATGCCACTCCACCCTTTTTACCTACCCTGTCTTCCTGAATAGATTATAGCCAGGTATATCTATATCCCAGCCATGGTTCTCTGTGAACCATGTCTCCGTGACTGCCACTAAATCCAAGTCTGCCTCTAGATCTAGACATTTGGTAACCATACTACGGGCATTGGTATACAAGGCTCTCCAGATCGTAAATCTAAATGCTTGGGTCTATACCTGTTGTTTTTAGAATGAATAAGGCACAAAAAGGTGCCTGAAATGACCAGATGACCATTGGAGGGAATCATTGATGACCCCCTTAGCCCCCCCCCCCAGTGGTCACTGACCCTATACTACCTCCAGAAAATGTGAATAAAAATAGTAACCAGCCTTTATGATGGCCTCAGATGTTAAAGCCAGGTCTCTTAGAGCAGCATGCAGGTCCCTGGAGTAGTCTAGTGGTCACTGTAGACAGGTGAACCCAGGCCCGTACCTCCCCCTATTTGATACACTTGTGGTGGAAGCTCTGAGCCCTCCAAAACTCATCAGAAACCCACTGTACTCATATATAGGTGCCCCCTTCACCCATAAGGTCTATTGTAGTGGTGTACAGTTGGAGATAGTGGATTTTGGAGGGCTTAGCAGATAAGATAAGGGAGCAACGGTGAGATGTGTACCTGTGAGCATTTATGTGAAGTCTACAGCGGTGCCTCCTAGAGCGCCCTATTGTTCTCCTGAGATGTCTTGGGGACCAATGTACTAAAAATGCGGGCCCCTTCTACATCCCAGTGGCTTGATTTTCTGCATTTTTCACTTGTGCAGGTTTTTCCCTAAAATGGCTGGAAAGAAACGCACAGAACACAAAAACTTGTTACAAATGGCATTTTCAAAAAATAAAAAAAAGATGTTTTGCAGTTTCAAAAATGTCATGTTTTCTATTCAGATTTGGGACATTTAGTTCAAAATGTTCAAAGTCCGACTTGGACATCATATCAAAAATGCCCCTCCATGGAAACCAGGGTAAACAAATAACATATTCCTTCATTTATTTGAGAAACAGTTACCCAACATCCGTATCACTTGTGAAAAAGTTAACTGCATCCTACTTGTAATAACTGGTTGCAATCACTTAATGAATTTGATATGAGTCTTTCACAGGGCTGTTGAGGAATCTTAGCTCGCTGTTTTTACAGAACTGCTTCAGTTCAGACACATTCTTAGATTTTTGTGCATCAGCTGCTCGTTTCGGGTCCTGCCACAGCATCTCCTTCAAAACTTTAATTTTCTTTCTCCTCAGCTATTTAGATGTAGACCTGCTTTTATATTTTGGATCACTATCTTGCTGCATAATGCAGTTACATTTCAGCTTCAACTCACAGACAGATGACTGGACATTATCCTTAACAATGTTCTGGTACAATTCAGATTTCTTGGTTACTTCAGTAATGGCAATTTTTCTAGGTCTTCAGGCAACAAAGAATCCCCCACCATTTTTAACTGTTGGTATGACGTTCTTACTGTGGAATGCTGTATTTGCTTTATGCCAGACATAATAGGACCTGTGTTGTCCAGAGAGTTCCACTCTTAACGCATCTACCCATAGAATATTACTCCCAAAGGCTTTGATCATCTAGATGTCTTTTTGAAAATGTGAGATGAGCATTGATGATATTCTTGGATAGCAGCTGTTTCCACCTTCCTACACTCCAATGAATCCCATTTTTGCCCAGTCTTTCTTATTGTAGAGTCATGAATGCTGACATTAGCTGAGGCTAGAGAGACCTGTAGTTCTATGGATGATGTTCTGGGGATGTTTTATGACTTCACGGATGAGTTGTCGCTGCACCCTTGGAGTAATCTTGGCAGAAGCAAGTAGCCAAAGTACCCCCAGTAATTTTGGAAGGGCAGCTACTTCTGGGAAGATTCACCATTGCCTTCTCCGTTTGAAGACAATAGCTCTCACTTTGGTTCGGTGCTGTAGGAATGGCTTTGTAACCATTTCCAGACTGATATATTTCAACAACTTTTTTCTCATCTCCTGGAATTTCATTTGATCGTACTGCGTGGTGACAATTTCAGTGTCATTGTAAGGTTCAATATATACTGAGGTTTAGATTCAACAGGACTGGCTGCATTCAGTCAGCTGAATCTAGTTTATTTATTTATTTATTTATTCATTGCATTTGTATCCCACATTTTCCCACCTCTTTGCAGGCTCAATGTGGCTTACAATACATTATGAATGGTGTAAATATATAAGAAAATAGACATTTAGTATTATAGAAGGATCTTGGGTAACAAGATGATGGTAAAACATGATAGTAGTGTAACAAGCAAATGTTATAAGACAATTCTGGTTATACATTTGTTGATCTTTGTGGTATGCCTTGTTAAAGAGATGGGTCTTCAGTAGTTTGCGGAAGTTAGTTAGTTCATAGATCATTTTTAAGTTGCACGGCAGTGCGTTCCAGAATTGTGTGCTCAGGTAGGAAAAGGTTGGCGCGTGCGTTAGTTTGTATTTTAGACCTTTACAGTTGGGGAAGTGAAGGTTAAGGAATGTGCGGGATGATTTTTTAGCATTCCTGGGTGGTAAGTCTATCAGGTCTGACATGTAGGCTGGGGCATCACCGTGAATGATTTTGTGAACTAGGGTACATATTTTGAACGCGATGCGTTCTTTAAGTGGGAGCCAATGTAGCTTTTCTCGTAGGGGTTTAGCAGTTTCATATTTTGTTTTACCAAGTATGAGTCTAGCTGCAGTGTTCTGAGCTGTCTGAAGTTTCTTGATTATTTGCTCTTTGCTGCCAGCGTAGAGTGCGTTGCCGTAGTCTAGATGACTAAGTACCATTGATTGTACCAGGTTGCGGAAGACGGTCCTTGGGAAGAAAGGTCTTACTCTTTTTAATTTCCACATTGAGTGGAACATCTTATAAATTACATTTGCTCAGTTAGTTGAATGAGTAACTAAGTGTACACTTTTTCTCATGGTGTGATATGGGTTTTGGACAAGTTTGTCCCTTAAATAAATTAAGTTGTAATTTAAAAACGGTGTGTTGTGTTGACTCAGGTTCCTTTTGTGACACATGGTACAATAGGAGGGGGAAAACTTCGTTGAAGTCATTATATATTATTCAATGCAAAAAATGTGATGAAGGGTGATGCAGTGGTGAAAGAAGTCAAAAATTATCAGCATGTATTTATCTTCATAGACTTGCTACAAAAACAATTGCAAGAAAAAATACAGAATGACAGCTTAGTAGGTGACAGTTTCTAGTGGAAGATAATTATAGGACACTTAATAATTTCACAAGAATGGAAAAATTTGTTATTGGAATGATCAAACACTTTGATACTAGCACAAAAGTACTCAATAGAAAACATCGGAATTGTGAGGTAGCTGAGACTTTATCAATCCAGGCTGTGGAACGACCAACTCATTCTGGGAGCAGTGAGGCATCGAGTGGGTCTCCACCTGTCTCGAGGCCTCCTGTTATGCAGGCCCCCCCGGGACCGAGCTTCGTCGGATCCAGCCCCGAGGAGATGTGAGGATTCCATGTCTTCCTCATCGGTACCAAGGAGTCTCGATGACGGGCGTTGAGCGAAGATGAAGAAGCACTGTCATCGTTATCCTTCGACACACGGTGCCGGGAGCTCCGGGGCGTCGAGGGATTCGGCGCCGAGGGGATCGCTCTCCCTCGATTCAGGAGGTGCCAATGCGTCGGTCTAGCAGCCCGGTACCTTCTCCCGAGCCTCGACAGATTCTGCCACCGGCTTCTATACCGACCCCGCAGCCTTGTCCAACAGCGGCTCTCGACGAGCGCATCAGGGCCCTGCTTCCAGAGCTTCTGGAAGGGTTACTGCGCCATTCTGCTTCTGTGTCGGGGGTGCTTGCACCTTCCGTACTGTCTGCTGCAGCAGTCTCTGGCCCTTCGCCTGCGGTGAGGTCCCCGACCTCGATGCCGCCTGCGTCATCGGTGTCGGCTGCCACCCAGATCGACTCCTCTTCGACGTCGTTGGAGTCCAGGCGGGCGTCGACTTCTCGGTACTGCCATCGAGGATGTCGTTCCTCAGCATTGAGGCAGGCTCAGTTTCGGACTGATCTGAGAGATGTCTTGTCCGATACTGAAGATGAGCGTTCGTGGGAGGAAGAGGAGGATCCCAGGTACTTTTCATCTGATGAGTCCCATGGGATTCCTTCTGAACCTTCCCCTCCACCAGAAAGGAGACTGTCTCCACCGGAGAGTATCTTTTACCTCCTTTGTCCAGGAAATGGCTTCGGCTATTCCTTTCCCTATGGAGGTTGAGGATGAGCCCAGGGCTGAAATGCTCAAGGTCCTGGATTATCCTTCTCCGCCTAGAGAGGCTGCAATGGCTCCTTTGCATAATGTACTGAAGGAAGACCTTACGCAAAACTAGTCGTTACCTCTGTCTAACCCCGTGATCCCAAAAAGAACTGAATCCCAATTTCGGGTCCACGGGGAACCTGGATTGATGAAGTCTCAGCTACCTCACAATTCCATGGTGGTAGACTCCGCTCTCAAAAGAGCCAAGAGTACTAGGGACTATGCCTCGGTGCCCCCAGGTAGAGAATCTAGGACCTTGGACTCTTTTAGGAGGAAGGCGTATCAGGCCACTATGCTCCCTGCCTAAATCAAGAGATACCAGCTCTTCATGAGCATCCACTTGCAGAACTCGATGAGGCAACTGTCTAGCTTGGTTGATGCACTCCCTCCGGAGCAGGCCGAGCCTTTTCGCCAGGTGGTCAGACAGCAGAAGGCGTGTCAAATTCCTTGCAGGTGTACGTTCGACACTTTTGATGTAGCATCCAGGATCACTGCCCTAGGTATAGTGATGCGCAGACTCTCATGGCTGCGTGTCTATGACCTGGATCATTCGGTCCAGCAGCGGATGGCGGATGTTCCTTGCCGGGGGGATAACCCTTTTGGTGAGAAAGTAAAGGATCTGGTTGACCAGCTCAAGAAGTACAATGATGCTATGGATTCTCTCTCCCACCGGGTGTCTTCTGCTACAACCTCCTCATTGAGGAGGTTTTTTGGAGGGAAAAGGAGTGCTCCCTATTCCTATGCTAGGCGTAGGTAGACTCCTGCTTCTCGGCAGCCTGTCCAGGCTCAGTCCCAGCGCGCGCCTAAGGCCTCTGTGGCTCCCCAGCAAAAGCAAGGAACGGGTTTTAGACTGACTCCAGTTCAGCGTACCCTCAGTAAAAGTGTCCATGCAGGACGACTTGCCAGTTGGGGGGAGATTGATATTTTTTCACCAAAGGTGGCCTCTCATAACCTCCTACCGGTGGGTTCTTCAAATAGTCCGGTTAGGATACACCCCCAATCTGGAATCCATACAGTTCCCAGCACAAACAAGAACTTGCAGAGGAACTCTCCGCTCTTCTACAGGCCCAAGCGGTTGAACCTGTTCCACCAGGGGAAGAAGGGCTGGGATTCTATTCCAGGTACTTCCTTGTGCAAAAGAAAACAGGGGGGATGCGTCCCATCCTAGACCTAAGGGCCCTGAACAAATTTCTAGTCCGAGAAAAGTTCAGGATTGTTTCCCTGGGCACCCTTCTTCCCATGATTCAGGAAAACGATTGGCTGTGCTCTCTGGACTTAAAGGATGCTTACACCCACATCTTGATACTTCCAGCTCACAGGAAGTATCTTTGATTTCGGCTGGGAACACAGCACTTTCAGTACCGTGTACTACCTTTTGGCCTGGCGTCTGCGCCCAGAGTGTTTACCAAATGACTAGCTGTAGTCGTAGCGTCGCTACGCAGACTGGGAGTGCATGTGTTTCCTTATCTCAACGATTGGCTGGTGACGAGCACCTCGAAGAAAGGTGCTCTGGAGTCCATGCGAATGACTATTTGGGTGCTAGAGCTACTGGGGTTCGTCATAAATTATCCCAAGTCCCATCTCACCCCAGTCCAAAAATTGGAATTCATTGGAGCCCTGTTGAACACTCAGACAGCTTGAGCTTATCTTCCCTAGGACTAGGGCGGACAACCTTCTGTCCCTGGTTCGAGCATCTCAGCAGGTCATGGCTCAGCAGATGTTGAGACTTCTGGGGCACATGGCCTCCACTGTTTATGTAACACCCATGGCACATCTACATACGAGATCAGCTCAATGGACCCTAGCTTCCCAGAGGTTTCAAGCTGCGGGGGATCTAGAGGATGTAGTCCAACTGTCCACCAGCTTTTGGAATTCTCTTCAGTGGTGGACGATTCGATCCAATTTGACCATGGGGCGACCATTCCAAGTTCCTCAGCCAGAGAAAGTGCTGACGACGGATGCATCTCTCTTGGCGTGGGGAGTTCATGTAGATGGGCTCCACACTCAAGGAGCCTTGTCCTTTCAGGAAAAAGGTCTACAGATCAACCTTCTGGAATTACGAGCGATCTGGAACGCTCTAAAGGCTTTCAGAGATTGGCTGCTCAACCAAGTAATCTTAATTCAGACAGACAATCAGGTTGCCATGTACTACACCAACAAGCAGGGGGGCACTGGATCTCACCCTCTGTGTCAGAAAGCTGTCCAGATGTGGCTTTGGGCATGCCGTCACGGCATGTTTCTCCAAGCTACTTATCCGGCAGGCATAAACAACAGTCTGGCCGACAGGTTGAGCAAGATAATGCAACTTCACAAGTGGTCACTGAACGTGGGCGTAGTCTGCAAGATCTTCCGAGCGTGGCGCACCCCCTCGGTGAATCATTTTGCCACTCAGATCAATCACAAGGTCCCTCAGTTCTGTTCTAGGCTTCAGGCCCACGACAAACTAGCATCAGATGCCTTTCTTCTGAATTGGGGAACAGGTCTTCTGTATGCGTATCCTTCCATACCTTTAGTAGGGAAGACTTTGCTGAAGCTCAAGTGAGACTGCGGAACCATGATCCTGATTGCACCCTTCTGGCCACATCAGATATGGTTTCCTCTTCTTCTGGAGTTGTCCTCCGAAGAACTGTGGAGATTGGACTGTTTTGCAACTCTCATCACTCAGAACGAGGGGTCACTTATACATCACAGGGACTGAAAAAACAGCCAATGAAAATCCCAAAGGGTTGTATGGAGTGATCATGCAACTAATAACAAGAATGTGGGTTTTACCCTCAGAAACCTAGGTTCCACCAAGGTCTGACCTACAGGACACTATTACCTATATAAGATTTTTGTGTCTGTGGTCTAGTCTCTTTCATAAGGTAAAAATTCCCACTTGCTTTCTACTGAAACTGTTGTTATTCAAACATTAGTTTCAAAATGTTACTGAAATCAGCAGTTGGGATATGGGGTTACCAAGCCAGCCAAATGAAAGCTAAGTTCATCCATGCTAAGCTGTAGCTTGAGAATTTGTGTTTACTCAGTAACATTTTGAAATTAATGTTTGAATAAGAACAGTTTCAGTAGAAAGCAAGTGGGAATTTTTACCCTATGAAAGAGACTAGACCACAGACACAAAATTCTTATATAGATAATAGTGTCCTGTAGGTCAGACCTTGGTGGAAGCCTAGGTTTCTGAGGGTAAAACCCAGTTGTATGATCACTCCATACAACCCTTTGGGATTTTGATTGGCTGTTTTTTTTCAGTCCTTGTTGTATTAGATTACAGAAGTAGAATTAACAGCCCATACTGTCTATTTGAATATGAATATTGAGTCACTTATACATCCCAACCTCCAGTCTCTGGCTTTCACGGCCTGGATGTTGAGAGCTTACAATTCGCCTCCTTGAGTCTTTCAGAGGGTGTCTCCCGAGTCTTGCTTGCCTCTAGGAAAGATTCCACAAAGAGGTGTTACTCTTTCAAATGGAGGAGGTTTGCCATCTGGTGTGACAGCAAGGCCCTAGATCCTCTTTCTTGTCCTACACAGACCCTGCTTGAATACCTTCTACACTTGTCAGAGTCTGGTCTCAAGACCCACTCCGTAAGGGTTCACCTTAGTGCGATTAGTGCTTATCACCACCGTGTAGAGGGTAGACCTATTTCTGGACAGCCTTTAGTTGTTCGCTTTATGAGGGGTTTGCTTTTGTTAAAGCCCCCTGTCAAACCACCACCAGTGTCATGGGATCTCAACGTCGTTCTCTCCCAGCTGATGAAAGCTCCTTTTGAGCCACTGAATTTCTGCCATCTGAAGTATTTTACCTGGAAGGTCGTTTTCTTTGTGGCTGTTACTTCAGCTCGTAGGGGCAGTGAGCTTCAGGCCTTGGTAGTGTGTGCACCTTATATCAATTTTCATCACAACAGAGTAGTCCTCCGCACGCACCCTAAGTTCCTGCCAAAGGTGGTGTCGGAATTCCATGTTAACCAGTCAATTGTCTTGCCAGCATTTTTTCCCCGTCCTCATACTCGCCCTGGCTAAAGCAGTTTGCACACCTTGGACTTCCAGAGAGCATTGGCCTTTTACGTGGAGCGGACCAAGCCCTTTAGACAGTCCGCCCAGTTGTTTGTTTCTTTTGATCCCAACAGGAGGGGAGTCGCCATCGGAAAATGCACAATCTCCTATTGGCTATCAGGTTGCATATCCTTCACTTATGCCCAAGCTGGGCTGACTCTGGAGGGCCATGTCACGGCTCACAATGTTAGAGCCATGGCTGCAACAGTGGCTAACTTAAAGTCAGCCTCCATTGAGTAGATTTGCAAGGCTGCAATGTAGTCATCAGTCCACACATTCACATCTCACTACTCCCTCCAGCAGGATACCCAACGCAACAGTCAGTTTGAGCAGTCGGTGCAGCAGAATCTGTTTGGGGTTTAGAATCCAGCGCCACCCCCCTAGGCTCATTTTTGTTCTGTTCCAGGCTGCACTCTCAGTTAGTTGTTTATGGTTTCAGGTCAGTCTATGTTATGTCCTCGCCGCTGTGAGGCCCGGTTGACTAATGTTCATTGATTTGAGTGAGCCTGGTTGCTAGGGATATCCCACATGTGAGAACAAGCAGCCTACTTGTCCTTGGAGAAAGCGAAGATATATACCTGTAGCAGGTATTCTCCGAGGGCAGCAGGCTGATTGTTCGCACAAACCCACCCACCTCCCCTTTGGAGTTGTTGTTTGTTTTTTATTTGCTTTTTGATTAAACTGAGCGGGAACGCTCACGTGATGGGTGGGAAGTTGTCCATGCATGTGCGGAGCACACGGTTCGCATGCCAGAAGGCTCTAGCAAACTTTTAAAATTTTTTGCTTGCAAAATTGCCAATTCCCGGGCCGACGTGGACGTCGACACATGTCAGAACAGTCAGCCTGCTGCCCTCGGAGAATACCTGCTACAGGTATGTATCTTCGCTTTTCACTCAACTAATAGTTATGCTCTGGAACTCGCTACAGGTGGATGTGGTAACAGCAGTTAGCATGTCTGAGTTTAAAAAAGGTTTAGACAAGTTCCTGGAGAAAATTCCATAGTCTGCTATTGAGATAGACACGGGGAAGCTACTGCTTGCTCTGGGATTTGTAGCATGGACCATCTAGCCCAGTATCTTGCTTCACACAGTGGCCAATCCATTTCATAAGTACCTGGCAGAAACCCAATTAGTAGCAACATACCATGCTACCAATCCTGGGGCAAGCAATTGCTTTCCCCATGTCCATCTCAATAACAGATTCATGTTTGAATCATAGGAATTAGTTCTAAGTCAGATTTGTACCTGTTATTGGGGGGAGATAAGGTTTTTTTTGGATGCAGAGAATGTGTACATTTAATTAATAAGTACTGCCATACTGTATCAGATCAAAGGACCATGAGGGTCAGGTATGCAGTTTGTCACATATGGGGAGCATTGTCCATCAGGTGTGTCCTGACTGAAAAAAGGTTGAGAACCACTGGTATAGACAGATATGTTTGTTCTTGCCAGTAATCTACATATATGATTTTCTTTCCTCATAAGTTCCATTAAATTGTTGACCTGAGTGAAAAAAAATACCTTTTGTGTTTCAGGTACAACAAAGTCAGAAGATCGTGCTGCTCTACTGAAGAAATTTAATGAAGAAGGTTCACAATACTTCATATTTTTGTTAAGTACAAGAGCGGGAGGGCTGGGGCTGAATCTCCAGGCAGCAGATACAGTCGTAATCTTTGACAGTGATTGGAATCCTCACCAGGTTAGCAGAGAGCAGAGGGAGGGTGTTTTTTGTTTTGTTTTTTAACTTTCCATAGTTTGACACTAGTAATGACATTTTAGTCAATCCTGTTCCTTATCTTAGATTCTTTCCAAGTTGTGATATCTTTTACCTTTTATTTGATCTAATATGGAGTTTGTAGAATGTCTTTCTTGTCCATCAAAGGATGATCTGTTATTGTTTATAGCAAAGCAAAATGTATAAACAAAAGCACACATTGGGTGTAGTTTTATAAACGTTTTTATAAAATTTTCCCACATTATTCCCCCCCACCCCCCCCATTCTAAAAAGATCACCCAAATTTGGGCATGGATCCCAGATCGGCACCCAAAATGATTAGTTAATAATAGCCTTCAATGATTTAATTATTGAAGCTAACAAGCACTTATTTGGCACTAATTATGATTTGGGCACCAATCTGGCTACATGCTATTTTATAACAATGAGCGCCTAAATTTGATTGAATGAGCGCGTAAATAAGATTGAAGGGGGGCAAACTCAAGAAAAATGTCAGGAAGTATTTCTTCACGGAGAGAGTGGTGGATGCTTGGAATGCCCTCCCGCGGGAGGTGGTGGAAATGAAAACGGTAATGGAATTCAAACATGCGTGGGATAAACATAAAGGAATCCTGTTCAGAAGGAATGGATCCTCAGGAGCTTAGCCGAGATTGGGTGGCAGAGCCAGTGGTGGGAGGCGGGGCTGGTGGTTGGGAGGCGGGGATAGAGCTGGGCAGACTTATACGGTCTGTGCCGGGGCTGGTGGTTGGGAGGCGGGGAAAATGCTGGGCAGACTTATACGGTCTGTGCCGGGGGTGGTGGTTGGGAGGCGGGGAAAATGCTGGGCAGACTTATACGGTCTGTGCCAGAGCTGGTGGTGGGAGGCGGGGCTGGTGGTTGGGAGGCGGGGATAGTGCTGGGCAGACTTGTACGGTCTGTGCCCTGAAGAGGACAGGTACAAATCAAGGTAGGGTATACACAAAAAGTAGCACATATGAGTTTATCTTGTTGGGCAGACTGGATGGACCGTGCAGGTCTTTTTCTGCCGTCATCTACTATGTTACTATATTATTCAACTCAAAAAAGGGGGTGTGGTGTGCCCATGGGAGGGGCATGGGCAGGTCAGGGACATTCACAAAAGGTACAGGTGGTGTTAAAGAATAGCAGGAATTTTCACTCAATTTGCATGCCAAGATTTACACCAGTTTTTAGCTGGTGTAAGTCCTCTCACCAAAGTTGAGTGCCGAATTTGACACCCAAAGTTGAGCGCCAAATTTAATGCTCAACACTATAATATAAAAAGTGCTCATCCTGAAGCACACTTTATAGAATAATGTTGAGCACCAAATTTTCAGTGCCATTTATAGAATATGTCCCTACTAGCCGTTGAGCCCGTAAAAACGGGCTAGTATAGGGGGGGGGGGGGGGTTGAAAGCCCCCCCCCCCCGGAGTCGCTGCCCCTCCGAGGTCACCGCTACGCCCCCCCCCCCCCCCCCCCGGAGTCGCCGCCACCCCTCCACCCGGGCCGGGCCCTTGCTTCGCTATAGAAACAGCGCGGGAACGCAGCACACAGCTCAGATGAGGGCGGGACACAGACAGGGAAGGAAGGCCGACGGCAGCTCAGCTGTGTGCTCCGTTCCCATGCTGTTTCTATAGCGGAGCGAATGCCTGGCCCGGATGGAGAGTGGGTGGCGGCGGCGACCTTGGGGGGGGGGGGGGAAAGCGGTAGCGACGGCGGTTTCATCCCTCCCCTTGCGCAGTAGAGACCCTCTCTGTCCCGCCCCCATCATCACGTATTGACGCGGGGGCAGAACAGAGAGGGTCTTTACTGCGCATTTGCGAGTGAGTTCGGTCACTCGCCGTTTATATGTTTGATATGTGCATATAAGTATATGTGACATCAAGATAGTGTGTACTTGGATGTCAGGAGTGTAGTTTTGTTGGAACAGAGCCCAGGTGTAGCTTTGTTGGAACAGAGCTAGAGTTGTGATGTATCTGCACGTTTCATAAAATATGTGAGCATACATGTAGAGTGCATGCATACATTTATACCTGCTTCGGAACAGTGTGTGTTAGCACTTGCGTGCAGTTGGGGCTGGTTCTAGGTGCCTGTATTGCCTTTATAATATAGCAGTGTTCTCCTCAGGATCTTTTGAATGGATGCAGCACCTGCTAACTTCACAGAAAATTTTATAATACTGCTCATTCTCTGAGGATAAGCAGGCCATAAGTATTCTCACACTTGGGTTGACGTCATCTGACGAAGCCCGGTGCGAACACTGCCTAGCATTTATACTATTAAAAAATTCTAGCAGCATACCACCGCACATGTTGATGTGGGTTTTACCTTGATTTCTCTCACTTTCTCCATAGGCCTGAGCGTCGACCTGGATTTGATCCTTGCCCCTTTTTGATGCTCAAGATTGAGGAATTAGTGGCCATGATTCTTTTCTCGAGTCTAAGAAGATTCCCAGTGGCTTCAAAAGGTGGACCCAAAGTATTTGGGTGACTTCTGCCATGGCACACAATTGGTGCATCAGGTGACTTCGGCCTGACCACCAGCCTGATTATTGTTCTCTTTTAAAATTCAGCTGAGGTCACAGAGGGCACATCATGTCCAGCAGGAGAAACGTTTTGGCTTCTCAAAGGCTGGTCCATCGACATCGGCACCTGAAGCATCAACTTCAGTGGCTGCCCAGACTTCTGCTGAGAGTGCATGGGCGTTGAGGAGGTTTCCACCTCCCTCAACATCGTGTGCTGATAATAGGCCCCGGGACCGGTCAGCATCAGATTTGACACTGAGGATGCATATAGGTTCGACAACATCCTGATCGATGCTGAGGGGCCGCAATGCTGAGCATAGAGGGAAAACCCAAGGAAAGAACAAAGCGAAGGTGACAAGATGGATGACGCCAAACAAACTTCTACTGGACTCAGAAAAAAGTTCATAGCAAGAGTTTATTCTTAAAAAACTGGACTCGACACGACGTCCACTTTCTTCTGTGTTTGCCGAGCATAGAGGGAAGCCAAATAAGCACAAGCATCAGTCCCCTTTGAAGTATGGTGCTGGGAGCACTGGGACATAAGCATCGCCAGTATCTAAGAAGCACTGGCACTGAGAGGATAGCTCCCTCTTTGGTGGAGGTGCTGGTGTGTCAGTCTTCGAACAGCCAGGTTTCCGCTTCCAGTTAGATACTGGCTCTTTCACATGCTAGGCAGGTTACCGCTTCTGGTTAGATACTGGCTCTTTTTCAGGCTATCTCAGAACCAGCTCCCCTTCCTTTGCCAATCCCTGCCCTCTATGAGCAGTACCAGGCCATGCTCATGGAGGAGAGAGTGCAGATGTTTCATGCCGCTTGGGCATCGAGGACGCTTGCGCCAGCTGTGGCTCAGCATCAATTCCTTCCTGTGGCCCCCACTCTGCCTGTGGAGTGGTCTTAGACACCTATGTCTTGGTGGGTGTTGACATTGACCCGTGAGGTACCGCTCTCTACATCGAGGGAGGAAGCTTTCCCCGGAGTCCCTTGGCACCCTCTGGGGTGCAGACATGTTTTCACTGAGCCGGAGCAGGCACAGACTTACTCTGTCCATATGGAGCATTTTGAGGAGTTGGATATGGACTACTCATTGGAGTTGGATGAAGATCCACATTTCTTCTCAGAGAAGGAGTCATATGCAGAACCTTCTGACCCCTCCCTTTCTCCACGGGAAAGTCTCTCATTCACAGGTTTTGTGAAGGAGATGGCTTTGGCCATCCCATTTAAGTTGGAGATGGAGTAAGAGCCTAGGGCAGAGATGTTATCTGTCCTGGACTATTGAATCCCCTCCTAGGGAAGGGGGTCACAGCTCTGTTACACCATATCATTAAAGATGCACTAACGAAGAATTGGGAATCTCCCTTCTCAGTGCATTTGGTACCAAAGAAGGTGGATGCTCAGTATCATATCCAGAAGGCTCCCTGATTCGAGAGGGCGCAATTGCTCCACCACTCTCTGGTGGCCTACTCCACTCTCAAACAAGCCAGAAGTTTGAGGATTCATGCCTCGGTTCCCCCAGGTAGAGAGGCTCAGACTCTGGATTTGTTTGGGAGAAAGGTTTATCAGGCCTTGATGCTATTAACCTCATCCAGTCCTACCAGCTCTACACAAGCATATACTTGAAGTCTTTGGTGCGCCATACACTCAATCTCGTGGACTTGCTTCCTTGGAAGTAGACTGCAGAGCTTCCCCAGTTGGCCATCAAACTGCTGGTGTGTTGGCAATATCTGGCCAGGGGTGCTTATGATACTTTTGATGTTGCATCCAGACTCTCTACTATGAATGTGGGGATGCGCAGACTCTCATGGCTGTACGTCTCAGACCTGGAACCAGATGTTCAGGAGAGGTTAGCGGATGTACTGTGCTAAGGAGACCATCTTTTTGGAGACAAAGTGGAGGAGGTTTCATACCTTATCAAGAAGCATACTGACACCATTCAGTCCCTCTGTTGGCAGCCCCCAGCTTACTCCTCCTCCATTTGGAGGTTTTCGACTAGACCTAGGCGGCAAACTTATTACTCTCAGGTGTAGGTTTCCACCACTTTCCCACTCTACCCAGCAGCCCCAGCCCCAATTCTCCTGGCCACATCAGTCTAACTCTCAGAAGGCCCAACTGGCTCCCGAGTCAAAGCGAGGGACAAGCTTTTGACTGGCTCCAGGAGAGCACAGCCCCCATCCAAGTAACCATCCTGGATGATGTACCTGTGGGATGGAGGCTGAATTTTTACCATCAAAAGTGGCCCCTTATAATCACGGACTAGTGGGTTCTTCAAATAGTCCGCTTCAGTTATGCACTTCATTGGCATCAAAAGCCAGCAGCTTGCTCAATGAGAGTGTCTTACATCTGCTCTCAGCGTAAGCATGTACTTGTAGAGAAAATCCCCTCCCTTCTACAGGCCAAAGCAGTTGAACCTGTGCCACTTGGAGAAGAAGGGAGGGGATTCTATTCTAGGTACTTCCATGTGCCCCCAAAAATGAGGGAGTTTTGTCCCATCCTAGACCTACTGGCCCTGAAAAAATTCTGATAAAAGAAAAGTTCAGAATGATTTCCCTGGGCACCGTTCTCCCCGTGGCTATGCTCTCTGGACTTAAAGGATGCCTATACCCAAATTTTTATACTTCCCAGCTACAGAAATTGTCTTAGATTTTGGGTAGGGAAGCACCACTACCAATATTGCGTTCTGCCTTTTGGCCTCATGTCGGCTCCAAGGATCTTCACCAAATGTTTAACAGTAGTTGCAGCATTGCTGCGCAGACTGTGAGTTTGTGTTTCCCTATCTGGATGATTGGCTGGCCAACAGCACTTTGCAGGAAGGAGCACAGGAGTTGGTGAGGAGAACTGTTTGGGTGGTGGAGCTCCTAGGGTGTGTCATAAACTACCCCGTTTCACCATCTCCCAGCTCGGCGATTGGAATACATAGAAGTTGTAATGCTTTCCGCAAGGAGAGGTGAGCCCTTGTACTCGATGAGGGCAACCCCTCACCGGGCTGTCGGTCAAAACCCCGAGTTCCCCCTGTGTCTCCCACTGTTCCCCAGGGGTTGAGCCCCTGAGTGCGAGTAGCCAACAGCAGAGAGAACAAAGTCCAGCACAAAGTCCACAGGGTTAGACCAGGCAGCAGAGAACAGAAGATCCAGGGACAGGCAGTGGTCAGTACCAAGCAGCAGACAATAGCAGATCCGGGAACAGGCAGAGATCAGTACCAGGCAGCAGTCAGTAGCAGATCCAGGGACAGTTAGAGGTCAATACCAGGCAGTGGTCAATAGCAGATCCAAAAGCACTGCAACTAAATCAGTGAACTGAGTAGAAGCCGAAGCATGGAAGGACCGAGGGCAGAGTCTTAAATAGTGTAGAAATTAGGCCCAAACTAGCACAGCTGAAATCAAGATGGCTGCCCCCATCGGTGACACCCTACCCCAAATATGGGCATCCTTCCTGAAGCTGCCCTACTCCAAGATGGCTGCCATAACTTAAGCTGCCCCCTACTAAGATGGCCGCCCAAACCTGGAACAAGCCCAAAACCAAGATGGCCGTCCGATCCTCCAGTGCCCATACTCTGCATAGACAGGGAACGTGACAGGAGTCTTGCTCAATATGTTATAAACTTGGGCCTTTCTGGCACTGGCTAGAGCATATACTTTGATAGCTCTCGCCTCACAGGTCTGGAACAGCAAGCAGGGCACAGCTCGGCAGATGTTGAGATTATTAGGCCACATGGCCTCTGCAGTGCATGGCACTCCCATGGCTCACCTCCATTTGAGAGATGCCCAAAGAACTCTGGTTTCCTAGTGGTCTCAAGCCAGATGAAACCTAGCGGATGTCATTCCAAGTTCCTCTAGAGCTTTTTCAGTCCCTCCTCTGGTGGACAGTTCGGATCAGTTTGGCTGTTGGACTTGTATTCCAAATTCCACCTCCTCAAAAGGTGTTGACAAAGTATACACCCACCCTGGGATGGGGTGTTCATGTGGATGGGTTTCACACTCGAGGATGGTCTGCACAGGAAACAGATCTCCACATCAACCTTTTGGAGCCAAGGACTATTTGGAACGCTCTATAGGCTTTCAGAGATCAGCAATAGAACCACATTGTTCTCATTCAAACTGACATTTTTTAATGTATTCTGTGAGCAAGCAGGGGAGTATGAGAATCTTATCCTTTGTGTCAGGAGGTGGTACGGATGTGGTAGTGGGCCCTTCTTCACAGGATGGTACTATGAGCAACATGCCCAGCTGGCAAGTACAATAGCCTGGCAGACAGGTTGAGCAGAGTAGTGCAACCTCACGAGTGCGCTCTCACCATAGGCATAGCCTGCAAGATCATCCGAGAGTGAGGCACTTCTTGGTGGATCTTTTCACCACTCATCTCAACAAGAAGGTCCCTCACTTCTGCTCCAGGCTCAGATCACACGGCAGACTAGTGTCAGATGCCTTTCTCCTTCATTGGGAGGATGGTCTTCTGTATGTGTATCCTCTGATACCTCATAGAGAAGAATTTGCTGAAACTCGGGCAAAATTAGGGAGTAGGGTTAAATGGTCAGTATTCTCAATGGAGAGGGGTAGATAGTAGAGTTCCCTAGGGGTCTTTGCTGGGTCTACTACTTTTTAACATATTTATAAATGATCTAGAGATGGGAATAACTAGTGAGTTAATTAAATTTTGCTGATGATGCAAAGTTATTCCAAGTTGTTAAATTGCAAGAGGACCTTACGAGCCAGGGAGACTGGGCTTCCAAATGTCAGATGGCATTTAATGTGAGCAAGTGCAAAGTGATACATGTGGGAAAGAGGAACCCTGATTATAGCTACGTGATGCTAGGTTCCATATTAGGAGTCACCGCCCAGGAAAAGGATCTAGATGTCATTGTTGATGATAGGTTGAAACCCTCTGCTCATTGTGCAGCAGCAGCTAAGAAAGCAAATATACTGCTAGGAATTAGGAAAGGAATAGAAAATAAAAATGAGAATATGATAATGCCTTTGTATTTCTTCGTGGTATGACCACACCTCGAATACTGTGTGCAGTTCTGGTCAATGCATCTCAAAAGAGATATTGCAGAATTAGAGAAGGCACAGAAAAGGGCGACAAAATTTATAAAGGGGATGGGATGACTTCCCTATGAGGAAATGCTAAAGCATCTAGAAGAGATGACTGAGGGGGGAGATATGATAGAGGTGTTTAAGATACTGAGTGGAGTGGAACGGGTAGATGTGAATCACTTGTTTTTACTCTTTTCAAAAATACAAGGACTAAGGGGCATCATAAAGTGAAGCTACTAAGTAGTACATTTAAAACAAACTGGAGAAAATATTTCTTCACTCAGTGTGTAATTAAACTCTGAAATTCGTTGCCAGAGCATGTGGTAAAAACAGTTAGCAGGGTTTAAAAAAAGGTTGGATAATTTCCTAAAACAAAAGTCCATTAGCCATTATTAAGATGGACTTGGAAAAATCCACTGCTTATTTCTAGGATAAGCAACATAAAATACGGTTTACTCTTTTGGGATCTTGCCAGGTACTTGTGATCTGGATTGGCTACTGTTAGAAACAGGATACTGGGCTTGAGGGACCCTTCAGTCTGTTCCAGTATGGCAGCACTTATGTTCTAAGGCACACATGCAAGTGCATTATAAGCTTTCAGAAGTGGAGGAAATGTATCCTGCTGTCCTCAGAGAATACCTGCTACAGGTAAGTAATTTTGTTTTCCTTAGCGTCCCTCCGGACCGGACCAGGATTGGACTGATGGGTTGTGCTCGCCTACCAGCAGGTGGAGACTGAGAAAAAACTCTGACTAGAGAGCCAATAGGAGCCCTGGCCATGTGACCTTAGCCCCAGTATTTTCTCAGTCTCCCAGCAGGTAGGAAGCGAGCCCTTTAGTCTCTTTCTTTCTCTTTCTCTTTTAGAGGTTAATAATAAGAACAACTGTGCTACCTCTTCTGTGCCTAGGAATTCTCTGTTAGACGCTGGTCAGGCAGGGATTTCTTTTCCTTTCTTGTTTCCTTTCTTTACAGCCTCTGGGGGTGTTAAACTCGGGTGTCCCCCTTCCTCCCCATCTCCCATACGTGGCTGGGAAGGACTACCCTTTGTTTAGAAAGGTGTATGTCTTTGGGAGAGGCAGCCACTATAGAAAGTTAAAACTTAGAAGCATTTTAAAGAGCAAGCTAAATCACAAGCAGGCAGCTCGGTGTTTTTCCCCATTACTTTAACGAGCAGGCAGCTCTGGTTGCTGTTTTGGGTGTCTATATTATCTAGCTGTTAAAAAAAAAAAAAAAAGAGGCAGCAGTAATTTGGAGGAGTTTTCTTGGCTGGTTATTACTCTTCCTTCCGTTTTTTTTTGGGTCAGTTTTAATTTTAGCGGTTTGTTCGGCGGAGCAGGGCTTCAAGAAAACAAAAAAGATTTTGGCGTGAATCGGGTACGCGCGTGCACGCGCATTACCGTCATGTCCGAGAAGCTGAGACGCTGCGCTGTATGCCAGCGTCGGGGGATCTCCTCTTCCGGCTCCTGTAAATATTGTACACCGCTGGGGGGTGCGTCGGGACCTTCCCTTTCGCCGTCTTTGGGGCTTCAGTCGTCAGCCCAGAGTCCCTCGCCGTCGCGGTCTGCTGTAGCAGTTCTGGACGGGTCAGGTGCACCTCCGGATGCCGCTCCCGCGAATTCGGCAAGTGCGGCGCCCATTTTGTTTGTTTCCCGCTCCGTCGCTATCGTCGCCACGGCGGTAAGTGTTTTTATTTGGGTGTAGAGAGCTCCATTATGCAGGAGAGGCTAAAGCATGTTTTTTTGTCAGCGCTGGAGTTGTTTTCTATATTGCAGCCTGCTCCTTCAGAACGCAGTGCTCTGTGTTGTGTGGCGCTCCACGCAGTGCTCTGTGTTATGTGTGGCGCTCCGTAATTTAAATCTACAACGAATTATACGAATGAGAACAGAAGAACACATTTATGCACTCCATTTGCACAAATGGTTTGAGGCTGCTTGCTCTGTATTCCAGGATTATTTTTCTCTCTGGTTTCCCAGTGTTGCGGTTACCATATTTCTTCTTTTTCTGCCTTGAGTCTATGTAAATTCTGCAAGGTTGTAATTTCAGTTTTGACAAGGTTATGATTTTAATTTTTGTATGCACAGAGTTTGTTCCTTTTAAGCATTTCTCTCATTGGCTGTAGTATTATACAGTGTTTTTTTCAGAATTTAAGAATTTTTCTCTATAGGCATAGAGTAGATTGTTTTTGATGCCAAATATATATATATATATATATATATATATATATATATATATATATATATATATATATATATAAGCTCTCTCATATTCTCTGGGGGACTGCCCTGTCTATCAAGCTCCCAATCACTCAGCTGCAGGCATGCTTGGTTCATGTCTTCCCTTCTTTTCCAACTGTCTTGAACCCTCTCATATTTCATTTTGGCTTTCTTCTGGTAGTTACAGGACAGATGACCACTTAGAGAATGAGGTCACTTTTTCATTTTGCATATTTCCTCCTTAAAGATAGTGGAAGGTTCTCAAACCATCTAATTGGGTTTTTATCTTTGCTATCAGTTCAGCATTGGCAGATGGTAAACTTTCTGGTTTGGTCCAGTATGCCTATACATACCATCTACTATCCCTTCCTCTTCCTTAGAGATCTTATGTTCTTGTCTCCAGTTTTCTTGAATTTAGACACAGTATTGTCTCCTCCACTTTCGCCAACAGGCTGTTGTGCTAATTCACCACCTTTTCTGTTAGCAGGATTTACCTCAGAATGGTAACATAGTAGATGATGGCGGATAAGGATCTAATAGTCAATGATTGGTGCTCTACAATTCTTGCTATAATATCTTATTTCCTTTCAAGTATTTCCCTTGATGGCTATAGTATTCTACGGTGTTTTAGAAACTTAATAAATTTTTTCTCTGACATAGGGTGCATTGTTCAGAGGCCATGGGGATCTATAGCTCTTTCGTATTCCCTGAGGGACAGTCCTGGCTACTAAGCGCCCAATTTTGTAGCTGCCTTTGAGGGCATGCTTTATTCATATTTTCCCTACTTTTCCAACTGTCGTGAACCTCTCATTTTTTCATCTTGGCTTTTTTCTGGTAATTACGGAACATATGACCACTTAGGAAATAAGGTCATTTATGGTTTTTTCTTTAAATACCGCATTAACAGTTTGTAAACATCCTGGTTTTTGTCCGGTATGCTCGTTCATAGCATCTATTATCTCTTCCTTAGAGATCTTATATTCTTGTCTCGAACTTTCTTGAAGTCACATACGGTCTTGTCTCCATTGCCTTCACCAGAAAGTCTGTGGCACAAAATTTCACCACTTTTGTCCGTTTCACATGTTTTTCCTTTTCATTTTCATTCTATGCACCTTCACTCCACAGCTTCCTTTCAATTGGCAGGGATTCTTTCACTTCCTGTGCATTTTTGCTATCAGTACATGAGTTTTGTCATACGGGGAAAGACTAAGAGTCCATCAAGCCCACCATCCTGTTCTCAGTTGTGGTCCATACAGGTTGCAAATACCACATTCATCTCGGTACATCTCAGTACATCTCAGTATGGGAGGAGAAATGACCATGATACGAGGATGTTGAGAAGCTCCTCATTACCAGTTTTCTTGCCCAGCTCTTCGGTCTAGCGGCGGCTCCGCACACTTTCACTTAAGTTATGGTCGTAGCAGCGGCGCTCATGAAGCAAGGGCTTCTTGTTTCATCCTTTCCTAGACGACCGGTTCATTAGAGACAGTCTTATTGGCAGAGTTGTCACGTCAAGCAACGGGTGTGCATTTTGGGCAGACTCTAGGTTACGTGGTGAATGTAGCCAGGTCTCTCATTTGATCTCTCTTTTGAGCTTTCATGTGATCTCATTAGATTTCATTTCATATCTCTGTTTTTCTCTCTTTGTTTAATCAAGTTGTCTTCTCTACAAGCATCCCACTTTATGTTTTTTCTTGATGATCTTGGGCCTTCGGCCATTTCCTGCCTCTATTTTGCAGAGTACAATTTTACTTTCTAGCTCCCAAGAAGGAATTTCTTCTGCATTCTCTTTGGAGTCTCGGTAGTCTCCTTTGGCAAATTTTCACTCCGTCAATTTCATGGGCATTGGAATAATTAATAAATAAATAAATAAATAAAAAGAGAACCTTATGTGTATTTTTTTTGTGTGTGTGTTTTTCCTCCTTGATTTCACCCTGCTAGACTCTCACCTTCTGGGCGTTGTCAGCGGACGGTACCTTAATGGAACGTCCCAGTTCTAGAACCTTTTGTTTTCGCTCTGACCTCCCATATTCCTCACTTAGTCTCTTGCTGAAAAGATTCGTCAGTGGCACGGATACATGCCCTCTCGCACCCGGATATTTATCTTGGATGGTATTCCCTCAGTTCAGTTGGCCTCTGTATTCTCAATAGTGCAGCACTCGGGTCTGGTGGTTGAGATTGAGCATCCTTCCTGCAGGTATGCCTGGAGAATATACACAGTAGACAGTTTTTGGTGGCTACATCTGGGAAAATATATATGCATATATATAGTTCTACTACATAAGTACATATGTAATACCACACTGGGAAAAGGTCAAAGGTTCCATCGAGCCCAGCTTTCTGTCCACGGCCAACCCAGGCCATGAGCATCTGGCTAGATTCCTAAACGTACAAACATTCTATGCATGTTATTCCTGGAACTGTGTA
Organism: Microcaecilia unicolor; assembly: GCF_901765095.1. Classification (NCBI taxonomy): domain Eukaryota; kingdom Metazoa; phylum Chordata; class Amphibia; order Gymnophiona; family Siphonopidae; genus Microcaecilia; species Microcaecilia unicolor. The sequence goes on along the minus strand of NC_044032.1, from coordinate 238,128,177 downwards.
GTGGTTTATTGACTTCTATATGTATCTAACAGATAAAAGGTACTGACAAGTGTCTACTGTTGTTTTATTCCCGTTTCCACTAATTGGGGTCTACGACAAGAGTCTCAGGTGATCTGCTTGCAGAGGCAACAGCTACAGACGATTCTTTCTCTCTCATTTGAATTGCGCTCTGAGATATGTTTTCTTCATATTGTCTAACTGCAGCGGCCGGCAGTTTATTGAGACCTTCAGTCTAGTTTGCAGCAGGAATTGAGGTACCTTCTTCTCCTGCATAGTATTTTATTCTAGGATGATTTATTTAACTGCATAGTATTTTATTCTAGGATGATTTATTTAACTGCACTCTTATTTTTACCTCTTTAGCTTCAAGTGATCAGGTACTTTCTCACTGACAGCCTTTACATACTTCCAATCTGTTGCTAGGTGGGCAAGGGTCTAGGATATCTGGAGGAATAGTAGATTCATTGCAGATTTTTTTTTGTTTTGAGGCGGCTCCGCCTCTACCTTTGCCATCTTTCGTTCAGTCGTTTTTTCTCGAGTCTCTCTCTGTCCTTTGCGCTGTACTAATAGTGCAGTAGGGAACAATATATAGCGGCCCTTGGTAGGGGGCATGTTCAGCGTCGCTTGGACTTCTCAGTTTTCTTGCTTTGTAGTCATCCTATTTAGTTTGTTGGTGGCTCTTGGATCGTCAAGCTTTCGGCTCGGTATTTTTCCTAGTTTGGGTGTTTTAAGGGACTCTACCGCGTTCTCAATGTCTGTCCCTCCCGTAAGATTACTGCTTTTGTACTTCCCATCAGTCCAATCCTGGTCCGGTCCGGAGGGACGCTAAGGAAGGAGAAATTAGATCTTACCTGCTAATTTGCTTTCCTTTAGTCCCTCCAGACCGGACCAGGCCCCTTCCATTTTTCGTCATCTTTTCAATGGAATATTAAAAAATAAAAAATAACAACAACCACAAACAAGCAATTAAGCCAGAAGCTTGTATAGATAGAATTTTAAGTGAGCCATGTCACGTCTGGTCGGAGTTGCTGGTGGGCTCCGCTCCTGGTATATATATGTACGTATATATGTATATGTTTATATGTATCTTGGTAGATATCTGTACAGCTTTAAAGGGCCATACCACTTCTCTGGTGGGAATTGCTGGTGATCTATAATACAAGTGAGCCATACCTCTCTTCTGGTGGGAGTTGCTGGTGAGCTATGATACAAGTGAGCCATACCTCTTCTCTGGTGAGAATTGCTGGTCAGCTATAATACGAGTGAGCCATACCACTTCGCTGGTGAGAGTTGCTGGTGAGCTATAATTCAAATGAGCCATACCACTTCTCTGCTGAGAGTTGCGGGTGAGCTCTAATACATAAGGGGCCATACCACTTCTCTGCTGAGAGTTGCGGGTGAGCTCTAATACATAAGGGGCCATACCACTTCTCTGCTGAGAGTTGCGGGTGAGCTCTAATACATAAGGGGCCATACCACTTCTCTGGTGAGAGTTGCTGGTGAGCTCTAGTACTCGGCTTTGCCGAGGAATTTGTGGCTGCTAGGATTCCATACGGCACAGAAGGTCTTTCTTTCTTTCCTGCTTTGTTATTCAAATACTGAGGCTAAGGTCACATGGCCAGGGCTCCTATTGGCTCTCTAGAATCAGAGTTTTTTTCTCAGTCTCCACCTGCTGGTAGGCGAGCACAACCTATCAGTCCAATCCTGGTCCGGTCCGGAGGGACTAAAGGAAAGCAAATTAGCAGGTAAGATCTAATTTTTCCTTACTGGCTGCGGTAAAAATGGCCTTAGCACTTGGGGAAAAACCCGTATAAGGGCGTGCTAAGGCCACTTTTTACCACAGCTTAGTAAAAGGACTCCTAAGTTTCTATTGAAATAGGTGTATGTAACCTGAAGCCCTGTAGGATTGCTAGTTATATGCTCGGCTATGTTAATATTTAGTTTATATATAATTTTTATTTGTAGATTTCCCTCTAAGTTACACTGCATTTCTTATAACTCCTTTTTCCAAATCATTTATTATTGACATACCTTCTTATCAGCAGGACACAAGATTATTGGCAGCAGTACAGGAAGTCATACAGAGTTATCATATTTCACTCTTGATCATGCTGAGATTAGTCTTTTGCCTTCCAACGGTCCACATCATGTATCTCCATATGAGATGAGCCCAGTGGAGTTTTAGCTTGCAGTGAAATCAGGTCACTAAAGGACTTCCCAGTGTACTGAAAAGCCCAGAAATTCTGGATCTCCTATTTCTTTTTGAACATCTGCGTATCTGTACAAGTTCAGATTCATTCATTTCTCTTGATCACAAATGTGTTCAGCTTAAGTTGGGGATCTCGGAATAAGAGGGTGTTATGTTCCAGTGGGAGATCAGAAATCAAACTAGTATCTGAAGATTACTTACTATTTTAAGGGACACTTGTATTTTTTGATACCTTTAGTAACAAACACCTTGATAAACTTAGGACTTGGGACCTGGAATAGTTCTTCTGCATTTTTATTACCACTACTGGTCATTTCATGACAACAACTTTCAGTCTTGTTTTATATTCTTGTTTCTTATAATAACCCCATGTCTTTTTTTTAAATTCAAATGGTAGATCTTATCTTGTTGAAGAGAATTTTGCTCAATATATTTGTGTCTTATCAAATAGGATTTGCAAGCTCAAGACAGAGCCCATCGAATTGGCCAACAGAATGAAGTTCGGGTACTACGACTATGTACTGTAAACAGTGTAGAAGAGAAGATTCTTGCTGCTGCTAAATATAAGCTGAATGTCGATCAGAAGGTTATCCAGGCAGGGATGTTTGATCAGAAATCTTCAAGCCATGAAAGGAGAGCTTTCCTACAAGCCATATTGGAGCATGAGGAACAGAATGAGGTATGCTAACAGCAATCTTGGCTCTTTCTAAAAGAGAGAAGGTTGAAATGTCTTTTGCCCTTTCATTAGTTACACCAGTCTGTGAAACAGTGAAAACCAATTATTAACATTAACTTTTTTTCCCATTTTAAGAAAGATAACTTTTTCTTTACTTTGTATTGATGATTATTATCAGGTGTAAGAATCTTCTGTATGTGTTATATACACCAGTGGTTTTCAGCACTGTCCTCCGGGTCTACCTGGCCAGTCGGTTTTTCAGGATGGCTACAATGAATATGCAGGAGCATGTACTTCCTCCATTGTATGCAAATATCTCTCTTGCATATAGTCATTGTGGATATCCTGAAAAACAGACTGGTGAGATAGGTCCAAGGACTGGGTTAAAAACCACTGATATACACAACTACTGCGAACGGAAAAGTCAGATGAATATGAGATTTGCTTTAATGTTGATGTGCATTAATGTTTTGTTGCAAAGATTCTTTTTTTTCCATATTTATATATAGATATAGATAATCAATGTGGAAAACAGGGGGTTTGCAGGTACATCTCAGATATAAGAGTTCTGAACCAATTTATGAAGAAGTTCAAAATGGTTTTACTAGGTGCTGTTTTCCCCCTTCTAACTCAAGAAGACTGACTGTACTCTGAATTTCAAGCAGAGCTTACAGTCAAATAGTGGTATATTTTATAGATCTGGCAAACTTTTAGTATCATGTTGGCCCTTTGGCTTAGGATTGACTGAAACGTTCATATATGCTAATGGTAGTCATAGATTTGCACGAAGTGAAAGTACATTTTTGTTTTTATCTTGACAAAAGGTATTCATTGACAAAGGTTATATTTTAGGAGATTACTCCAGCACTTGTAATTAGCAGACATACCAAGTCACATACATTTGGCGTGTGACACACATTGGACCCCATTCTCCAGCTCACATGTGAGGAGGAATCTTTGGCATGTGCTCAGACAGTAGCGATCCTTCAGTCCAGTGGTTTCCAAACTACAGTGCTGTGGCAACAGGCAACGCAGGAAATGCCTCAAAACACAGCCAGCTGCCATCAGCCCTGGCCCTCTCTCCCATTCCTGCTACATTGGAAGACAGTAAAGGAGACAGAAGCTGTGGGGCCTTCCCTCTTGCTTGTTCTGCTATGGGCCCTGCCGGTACCGATTCCGCCCCCATTCTGAAGTCACTTCCTGTTTTGGAGGGGTGAGACTGGGACTGGCAGAGCAGCACAGGCAAGAGGGAAGGCTCTGCGGCTTCTCTCTCTTTTATTGCCGTCCAACAATTGCAGGGGGAAGGAGAGATGTGAAAACTTAGGAAGGAGGAGAGAAGGTAAGGCAAGAGGGAGATGAGGGGGCTTGAAGACAGGGAAAAAGATGTGAGAATGTGAAGGAGGGAAGGAAAGATGAGAGGGGGTAAGGAAGAGGAGGGAAAATAAGAGGAGACAAAAGGAGGGGGGGAGGGTGGTGACAGGGAAGAAAGATGAGGGAAAAGGATATGTGGTAGTAGCAGAAGGAGTGCATTATGTGAGGGGTGTGGAAGGGTGAGTGCTGGGTGAGGAAGAGAGGAGCAAGGAATGTGAGAAAGGAGGAAAAGGAAAATGAAAGAGTATGAGCAGGATACAGAAGTACCAAAGGGGAAACAAGAAATACAGGAAAGTAATGAACAAAAGAAGAGCAGCAAGACAGAATCAGTGAGAAGGATGAAAGAATAGAATGGATAATAAAAAGGAAACTTAGAAAGCAAAGAGGGACAGGAAAAATAAAAAGGAAAGGGCTGAAACTAGCTGGTGGTCTTCTTGATGAATAGAAGACCCTTGCTGCTTTTTTATAGTGTCTCTTTTAGCTTATTTAAAGGTGTGGGGGGAGGGGTATGATTATGATGTATGGAAATGTCACTTTGGCTTACTTTACCCCATTTCTAGCTTGCCTTCCTCATGCCACCCCAAATAAATCTGTGTAGATATGCCACTGTGCAGCATATTTTAAGACCAAAATTGTGGCTGGCTGGCGGGGATGCCCAAACCCTACCAGCTGAAGAGATCTGCCCGAGCTCCATGCTGCCTAAACAGTGAGCAAATCGGTAGCAGGCTTCAGCCACCAACACTGGCATTCCTGTGCATTCGCAGTTCATGTTGAGCAGAGCATGAGCGGGAGTGCCAGTGTTGGTAGTTGAAGCCTGCTTCTGATTTGCTTGCTGGTCAGGTAGCTCGGGCCTTGGGCATCCCAGCCAGCAAACGCTGTAGGGGTGGGAGGAACTTGAGAGGAAATGTGTAGCCTAGGGGCACCCCGAACCAATAGAGTTTGGGAGCCACTGCCCAATTGCTGCTTCCAGTGCTGGCTCCGTGTTTCTAAATGATGGCCACAAACTCTCACGAGACTACTACAAGAGGTCACAGCTGCCATTTTGAGCCTTGGAGCCAGCATGGGTAGCAGCGACTGGGTGTTGCTGCTGCCTGACCTAGTACCCTAGACCACCAGAGCACGTGAGGGGGGGGGGGGGTTAAGCAAGGAAGGAGAGAGCTACTGCATTGGGGGAAAAAGAGGGAGAGAGTTGCTGCATGGGGGGAGCAAGGAGGAAGAGAGGTGCTGTTTGGGGGGGGGGGGGGTGCAAGGAAGGAAAGTGCTGCATTGTGGAGGGGCAAGGAAGAAGAGAGGTGCTGGACAGATAGGAAAGAGGGATCCAATGAGTAAGAGAGTGCAGAGAGGGAAAGAGGTGCTAGAATTTGGAGGGGGAGGGCAAGGAAAGAGAGAGGTGCCAGGAAGAGGGAGAGGTGCTGGTCCTGCAAAGGGGAGACAGAACAGGAGCAAGGGAAAAGAGGGGAGGAACACTTGCTGGACCCCTGGTGGGACAGAAAGAGGAAGGGATGATGGCTGGGAGAGAGAGACAAGAGGGAAAGAAGAGAAAAAGAGAGAGAGAGGCTGGCACAAGGGGTGGAGGGGGAGAATAGGGACACCGAGATGGGAGATGCTCAACATGGCAGGAAGACGGGTGATGCTGGGTCAGATAGATAGGGATGCAGAGAGAAGATGGATGGTGGATATGGAGAGAAAAGAAGTGCCAAATGGACAAAGAAACTCTGGCAAGACAGTTAAGAGAAGACAGAGGAAAGCAGAAACCAGAGACTAGGACCAACACGATTAGAAAAGTAAAATGACCAGACAAAGGTAGAAAACATTTGTTATTTTTTGATTGGAGTATGTCAGTTATTGGAATGCGCACCTGCCAGAACTAGTTTTAAACATGTCTGGGACCTGCAAGAAAAATCTCACTCATTGGCCTTTAATCTCCAGCATTGGGATTGGCCACCCTTGGCGTCTCTGAATTAGGGTTCTTGAATAAGACTGTTAAGCTACTTTGCCATCTATTACTCCAGTTAGAATTTCGGAGGAAATCTGCTAGACCTGAGTCTGGCAATGGCTTCTGTTTCTGACCAGAAAGTTCAAGAAACCTTAACCTTAGCAGTGAGGATAATTCAGAATCTATTGCTTTAATAACCGTTTATCTTTTTTTTTTTTGTAAAATGAGGTATATGAATAGAAATGAAATGAAATATAGGATTGAACTCTGCTGAAAAATCGGTGCCAACTAAAAAAAACGTTCTAAGTTCTGTTCTATAAACCACGCTCAAATTTAGGTGCTATTTATTGAATAGTGCTTGGCACCAGGAACTGTGCCTAACTTTAGACACAGCCATTTACACCAACTAAACCCTGCCACATTACATAAAAGAATTAAGAAGTGAGGGATTCTTATCTAATATAATAATTTGCTCCTCCAACATTCCAATGTGTCTCACTGGGATCGTATCCACCTGCTGACATACCTCCTCCAACGTTCTCCGTCCACCCTCCCTCCCAGTTCCATGGGACCCTGGAACTGGGAGGGAGAGACAGAGGGAAGGGGGACACTGGAACTCGGAGGGGGGACACTGGAACTCGGAGGGAGGGAAGGGACAACCCTGGAACTCGGAGGGAGGGAGGGGGGACCCTGGAACTGGGAGGGGGAGGCCCTGGCACACACTCTCATGCTCACACACACACACACACACTCTCTCTCACAGACACACTCGCACCCAGTCTCACTCTCTGTCTGTCACACACACACACTCGCTCTCTCACACACTTACTCTCACACACTCTCAAACATACACACTCCGAGGAAAACCTTGCTAGCGCCCATTTCATTTGTCAGAAACGGGCTTTTTTTTACTACTGTAAAAGAAAACATTCTTTATATTTAGAATATTAGCGTCTACGTGAGTATATGCCCACATACACACGTATATGCCATTATTCCACAAAGCGCTGTTCTGTAAATATGCACCTGTCTTGCATGGTGCAGATTAGCAAGGAAGTGCACACATGGGCGGAGCCTGGGTAGGACATAGGTGGGGGCTCCCACTTACATGCATAACTTACAGAATACTGAAAGTTATATGTGTTGCTGCAACAATTTAGGTGCTCATACTTATGCCCACTCTTTGGCTGACATAAGTGCAGGTGCTTAGATGTTATGTGCAACAATACTAATGGAAGCGCCTAGTTATAGAATAACCCCCTTATTATACTGCACTGGATAGTTGCAAAGTCTACAGATGCTTTTTACCAACTTTCAAAGTGAAAGTACAGATATAGTTTCACTGGAAACTCACCTTTGTAATTAATTGTAGACATTAGCACCTACTTTTTGTGCAGGTACATTTTCTAACAAAAATCACATGCAGACGTCTGAAAATACAAAAGTATATGTATTGTTGTAAACCACAGTCTGGATAACACCTCCACAAAATGCAGGTAAAAGTGCCTTAGCTGTGATATTACACATGTATTTTTACCCACATACAGGGTGGAAAGCTTTCAAAGCTGGAAAAGTGATAACACACTGGGGAGCCCTCTTTACAAAGGCGCATAAGGGCATACACGTGTCCAGCACGTGCTAAGTCAGCATTATCACCTGGCTACTTCATGCCCTGGGTGGTAATTCTGAATTTGGCGGACGTTGAAAACACACAGTAGAAAATATTTTTTATTTTCTACTGCAGGGCCACCTACCTGGCAGTAAATGGCAGTTGGCACACGCTGCATGCTTACCGCCCAGATAACATGTGAGACCTTACTGCTAGATCAGTGGGTGGCGGTATGCGTGCTGATTTCAATTTGACGGCATGTCTATTTTCTGGCTCCTTAAAAAAAAGGCCCTTTTTCCTAGACACAGTAAAAAAAAAATGTCCCAGTGCGCACCCAAAAGAGTTGCTCGCACTACCGCAGTCCACTTTTTACTGCAGCTTAATGAAAGGGCCCCTGGAAGACTATCTGGTTTGAACAAAATACGGAAAATGAAGTGCCAGAAAATGAATAAAGCTAAATATTTGTGCATTTTTCCATCAGTACTGTACCCTGAATCTCCTACAATATTATGCCTTTACAGTTACCGCTTGGACTTCATCCACTTTCACACCTTCCTTCTAGTTCTCAGCTCACTTTAGGCTCCTTTTTCTAAAGTGTAGTAAGCACTAGCGCCTGCTTACTGCAGGTCGTGCAGAGGCATCTTGCAGTAAGTTCCGAATGTGCACATGCAACCCATGTGCTAAACTTTTTTCTGAATGGTGGGCATGTCTGAGGGAGAGAGTGGGGTGTTTTTTTACTAATCAGTGCATCTACATTGCCGCATGCTAACTGATTAGCACGGGATTAGTGCGTGAGCCCTTACTGCCTACAACATAGGTAGCAGTAAGAGCTCATGTGCTAATTATTGGTAATGGCCGCTCATTAATGGCAATATTAGTGCATGGCCATTCTGAAAATGGAAAAATGACCATTTTCTGGCAGTGGTATAAGCGGCCTTAGTGTGCAGTTAAGGACATGCTAAGGCCACTTTCTAATTCAGTTTTGTAAAAGGACCCCATACTGATTTAGAACAGTAAATCTCTTGGAAATGGCTGCACATAAGGGCCTACGTGCACACAGCATGCGTCAAATCAGCATTACCGCCTGGTTAGCACATGCGCCTGGTGGTAATTCTGAGTTTGGCGCACGCTAAAAACACGTGGTAGAAAATAATTTTCTACTGCAGGGGCATTCCTGGTTGGTAATCAGCAATTGGTGTATGCTGGACGGTTACCATTTGGGTAACGCATGAGCCCTTACCGCTAAGTCAGTGGGTGGCATTAAGGGCTCAGGCTGTAAATAGATGGCCACTGGGTTTTTTTTGGGGGGGGGGGGGGGGGCCACGTCCATTTCTCGGCCACACAAAAACCCTTTTTTCCTGATGGGCTGGAGAAACGGTCCAGCGTGCGTCCAATACATGCGCTGACACTACCTCAGGCCACTTTCTGGCGCGTCTTTGTAAAAGGGCCCCTGAGTGAGCATCTAAGGGCAATGAAGAAACTCTTTTCTTTTTTTTTTTTTGTGTCTTTCCATTTGCCATATCTTAGAAGATAAAGGATTAAAAGTTAACCGTTAGTCTGTACTGTATGTTCTCTGCATGTGAAAAGAAATAACCTGAAAATGATTTATAATAGTGGAAGTAGGTGAGGGTTCACTGAAGGTGACTAAGAGGCATATTTTCAAAGCACTTAGCCTTCCAAAGTTCCATAGGTTTCTAAGGAACTTTGGAAGGCTAAGTGCTTTGAAAATATGCCTCAAAGTGATTGCAGATGTTGGAAAAAGTTTGTATATATGTTAAAGCTTGCTGATGGTTGGAGGTAAAGAAGAACATATAGCTTAATGAAAGGTATTTTTAGAAAGTGAGATTAAATGGATTACACTAAAATTTGAAGAGATTGAATGCAATAATGACATTAAAGATGGGGTATTATTTTCCCTAATTATAGTAGATTTATTTTTCTTTTCCACCATTAGCACAAAGAGTATTAGTGTGCAATGCATCTTTTAGCGTTGAGGGTGTTTGGTGGCTGAGATGAGTTAAAGGTGGAATGAAGTTTGTCAAAATAGGTAGAATAAGGTAATGAAATAAAGGAGAGAAGAGGATATAATAAAGTACCTATTGTAGGTAGAAGTAGTAAAACAGGCATGTCAGAGTAAGAAGAAGGTTTGAAAAATCAGGAACAGAAATAGTCAAGAATTCTACCATTGGAATGACTGGAGTTACAGAGCAATGGCAAGCATAGGAGCCAACTTTTGAAAACGATTGGGGGATGCTAACCTCATGACCTCATCACAAATTGCCCTTCTCCCAACAAAAGAAGAAAAAAAAAGAAAAGAGGAATAACAAAGTATGACTAGTTTTGAGTGACCAGCCTACATCTAAATGTCAAGAGCAGGGCAGGTAATATGGAAATAAGGAAGACTCAGGCAGCCAAATCAAAGATGAGGGAAACACTCAAATAACTGCCAGTCTCTTCTTTCCCCTCACCTCCTGCCAGTGCACATCAAAATATAATCTCTCTCCCATCCACACACTTCTCCCCCAACCAACCTCCACTGGCCTCTCTCCTCTCAGACCATCAACACCACACTCTTTCCCCCATTCTCCAAGTTGTTTTACCTCCTCTCTCCTCTCCCCCCAACACAGTTTTAAATTTTTCTCCTCTTGCACAGGCATAATTTTATGTTATGGTTTTTTTTTGTATTTGGGGGCAGGGAGTGTAATTGTTTTCTGCCCTCTCCATGTCCTATACCAGGGTTCTCAACCAGTGGTGCCCGCACCCCCGAGGGATGTGGGAAGAGGTCAAATGGGATACAGCAAAGGGGGGGGGGGGGGGGCAATTTATTGAAACTCTCTAGACAGAGTGGAGGCAATTACTAGAAAAGTTATTGATAGTATAACTGTGTGCTATTGTAATTTTAGCCACATGCTATAAGTTAGCACTGTTATCGGCTAACAATTAGCAACATATGTAGCTGTCAGTAGTTATTATTGGATTTGATTTAATAATTTGATAAACTGCTAAATTCATTGGTGCCTAAGTGGTTTACAGTAGTTAAAATGTAAAATATAAGTATCAATTATGTTATCAGGTTCTTATAACCCGAACTCTCCCCAAAGGAATTCAAGGCAAGATAAGAACAAGATGAAGTGAAGCATTCATCAAGATGTTAACAAAATTCAATTGAACTTTAAAAAAAACAAACAAGCTAAAAAAATAAACAATAAAACTAATAAGAGAGCAAATATGTTTCTTACATCAAATAAATTCCTCAAAGAATGAATCTGCACTGGTAGACCGTTGCAGAGACGAGCAGCGTAAAACCGTAAAGAAGTAGAGAATATTGCTTTAAATCTAACCAATATTGATGATGGAAATACCAGCGGTAAATTATTATATGAACGAGATATATTTTTTGTAAAATCCTAAACATACATGAAAGATCAACAAGATAAACGCCAAATAAGAATTTAATGACCAGCACCTTAAAGTCAATTGTAGACTAGATCGGCAGCCAATGCAATTTCGCCAACAAAAGAGATACCTTCGCATATTTAGAACTGCAAAAAATCAATCTGGCAGCAGAATTTTGGATCATCTGAAGTTTGCCAAGATGTTTAGCAGCTTTTCCTAAATATAAGGAATTTCCGTAATCTAATAATGATAGAATTTACATTTGGACAATTAACTCTGAAATAATCTACCAGAAAGTAAGACTGTACCAAGCGCAGCTACTTAAGTTTAAAATAGGCACTTTGAATTACATTTTTTTATCTGTGGCAGTATTGAAAGAGAAGAATCAAGAATTATACTTAAAACTTTAGACTCCCCATCAACTCTTAGATGTTGTCCATTTTCTAATGTTATGAACTCGGGAATATTCACCTTATCCTTAATCAAACACATAAAATCTTTCTTTTGTTGGGTAATCCTGAGATTAAAGGGGTTAGGATAGGGACGCAAGAATATAAAGTCTCTACATTTGCCGATGATATCTTAGTGCACATTACTGAGCCTCAGAGATCTTTGGAAGCACTTATGGATAGCTTTGTGGAGTATGGTGATTTTTTTGGTTTTAAGTTAAATCTTGAGAAATCGTTAGCTCTCCCTACTGTTGATTCAGTGCGAAGAGGTTGGGTAGGGGTGTTTCCTATGCGTTGGGAAGTTATAGGACCACCCTATTGTACGATTGTAATATAACGGGATTGCTGGACTCGACTAGAGAATGTTTGTCCCGGTGGATGTATCTTCCGTTGTCGGTGCATGGTAGAATATGGTTTTATTTCCCAAATGGCTTTATGCTCTCCAATTATTGCCCCTTCGGTTGTTGAAGCGGGATTTATACGTGTTGCGGAGGCTTCTATCTACATTTTGTTGGGCAGGTAAAAAGCCAGAATTGGCTTTTAAATACTTGATTGGGTCCTGGAAATAGGGGGTATGGGTTGCCCAATTTGCGTGTATACAATCAATTATGTTTATTACGTCATCTTGGAGAATGGTTCTTAGGCGAGCAGGATTTCACCCCAATAGATTATGAAAATGCATTTTATTCACCATGGCATGTTAACTATCTGATGCAAAGAAATTTGAAAACGGTGCCGAAGAGGTTACGTCAAAGTATAATTCTTAGACCTTTGCGTGAGGTTTGGTGCTATCTGGTTCTTTTGTTGGGGGGAAATCCAGAAGTTTCAGATCAGCTTTCTATTTGACGTAATTTACAATGCTAGTTTTGGGCGATGGGCTGTACAGGGGATGACTCTTCCACAACACGTGTTGGGTGAGGATGGGCATTTGCTAAATTGGGCACAGTTGCAGGCTAAAGGGTGGAGCCAAGAGATTACCATAAGTCCTTGGATAAAGGGGGAATGGCTTTTCGTTCAGGCTTTCATTTAGAAGAATTCTTTGGGAAGTTCCGGGAAAGTGGCCTGTTTGTTTCAGCTCTATATAAGGAGCTTCAGCAGCTGTTAGTTGCTAGACCTCGGATGGCACTCTTGGAGAAATGGAGTCAAATTCTAGGGCTGTCTATATCTCTGTTGGATTTCTTGACACTAATTAAGCGTATCCCTGACATTTCTAAAAGTACAGAGAGAGTGTCAGTACCGGGTATTACACAGAGCTTACTTTACACAAGAGCAGCTGTTTAAGATTGGGGGAGTTGAAACACCGGTATGTCCAAAGTGTAGGCAAAACTCTAATTCATTTTTCCATGCTTTTTGGGAATGCTCAAAGGTGCAAGTATTTTGGCAGTCTATTTTACAGTATGTGGGAGGACTTTTGGGATGCTCTTTGCCGATTGCGCCTGGGGGTTTGCTTTTAGATAAATATGAAACTTTTTGTGTCCCTAACCACGATGCTGCTGTTTTCATACGGAAAGCAGCAGCTTTGGGTAAACGAATTATATTAGGGGTATAGATAGGTGAAGCAGTCCCGTCTTTTTGGGCATGGAGAAATCGATTACACACATTGTTGCTTTTGGAACAGCGGGTAGCTCGCAGTTCTCCAAAGCGAAAGAAGTTATTTTTGGCAGTATGGGGTACATATATTCAATCTCTTTCACATAGAGCAAGAAGTTTGATTTTGAATGGTCTTTGAAATCACTATTCCTTTGGTGCGGGCAGTTGAGAGGGGTTTTTCTGGCCTGCTCTTGACTGGGGCACTCCCCCTGCTACACACACTGGAAGTCTTGAGGTTTTTTGTTTGTTTGTTTTGTGTTGTTCGTGGGGAGGATCGGGTGGGGGAGGAACATTTAGTTATTTGGAAAGTAATATTGGCGAGTGTTAGTTTGTTTCTGGTTCCCACATAAGCGGTTAAGAAAGTGTACGTATCAGTGTATTATTTGATGATGTACCTTCTTTCTTTGTATTATTGATCAATAAAAATAATTGAGATATGAAAATCTTTGTTTTGTCTGTGTTTAGTTTTAACCGCATAACACTAGACCACGCTGCAACCTTTTTAATGTAAAGGTTTCATTTAGAGTGGAAGACTTCAATAGCAGAATCTTCTGGAGCCAAGAGAAAGATGTCATCAGCATAAGACCATAATCTTACATCAGGATCAAAAGATAAATTACCTAATGTAAAAGATAAATTACCTAACGTACTAATGTAAAGGTTGTATAATGAAGGAAAAATGGACAAATTATACATTCATAACTAAAATACATTACTGAATTTTAATAAAGATAAAATGCTTCTAGATTAACAATCTAACCAAATTCTATAAATACCCATCTTGTAATCCTTCATTGACTATAATATTGCTGAAACAATAAGGTATTCAGGTATTTGCGAAAAGCACAAGAAGTCATTTCCTGAAGACCAGTAATCCAAGAGTTCCATAAAGATGGTCCAGTGTAAGAAAAAGCATGCCTTCTGGTTGAGGACAGCTTTATAGTGTCAAGACCAGGCAATTGAAGAAATCCTTTTTGCTAAGAACATAGTTCCCTTAAGGGTGAATGTCTAGATATTTTCCTAGAAAAATACACTGGATGATCCCAAGTGGTTTCTGAAAGAGGTGTCAGGGTTTCATTGATCAGTTAAAAGGGTGTGGAAGCCAAAAAGGTTAAGAATTCGTGCCCTATATCCTGTTAGATAACTCTGCTCCTCACTTCCCCTTGACCCAGTCTTCTGTTTCCCTCCACTCCCCAGCAAGTTGCAATGCACTTCTCCCTACCCAGTCCCCCTTGCATGCAGGTTTGGTTCACCCACCCCTTCACTGCTTCCCACTTCTCATTGTCCTATGCAGGTGAGGTGTCCTTTCTTTGGCAGGTTTAACTCTTTGCTCAATTTGCAACGCCCCATTTCTCACAAGCTTGGATAATTTCCCTGCTCTGCTGTCCCTGGCTCCAAGTACATCCCCCTTTCTCATCCCCAGCAGTGCAGCACTTCTGATACTCATAGAGTCCAGGCCAGTGAAAACCGCAAGCCTCTAGAGTCCACCCTGAAATTTGGAAGTCCAGCAAAAGACACAGCTTGAAACCTTAGAGGTTATGTACTGAGTGGGAGAACATATTCCAGCAGACTAGGGCATGGGAGCATGAACTTGTACTGAAGCCACTGTGTTCTGGCCTGCCTTCATAATAGTACTCCAGTGGCCAAGGAACAAGAATCCAGCTTAAGGAGCCGAGTTGTGACCTGGGAGGTGGCGGCAGAGTTTTAAGAGCAAATAGGAGAGCAAGGATTCAGCATTTGTGGCCATCTCTGGAAAAAGGGGACTATAATCTCCAGAAACAAAAAAAAAACAAACAAAAAAAGTTTTAATGAATTATGTTGGTGCAAACAATTTGTAATACAACAATCGAAACCCTATCCTTTTATGTGAAAAAATAGTTACAGAAGTTCAGACATGTAACTTTTTCAGACTGCTTATGGACCCATTGAATGAAAAACTGGCCATTCTCAACATTTTGGATCTGTTACTTTAGTCACCTTTTCCCAGAGATAGTCACAGTGGCATAGCCAGACCTGACATTTTGGGTGGGCCCAGAGCTAATATGGATGGGCACTATGTATATATAGGTGTGAGTAGGTTTTTTTGGGATCCTAAATAATCTATATATATAAAAGGCAAGACCAACGTTCTGAAGCCTCCAGCCGGAAGTGTGAAGCACCAGAGATATCCGGTTTCACCATGAGTGAAGGAAAACAGCACAGCACGAAATCCCTCTCTCTGTAACAGTGAAGGACTCAGAGGGGGAGGGGAGAGACATGCCCTCACTCTCTCTGTAACACAGAACAGCAGGAAACTTAACACTGAAGGACTGGACTCCAAGGGGGGAGGGGGAGGGAGAGAGGGCAGAGGGCAGGGACACACACTCCCACATGCACACTCTGAAGAAAACTTTGCTAGTCCCCGTTTCATTTGCATCAGAAACGGGGCTTTTTTACTAGTTTTTAATAAACAGTCTGCCCAACAGCTGTCCTACAGCAACATAAACCACATACATATTTGGAACCTATGTTGCAGACCTTAAAACCACCATACCGAGAATCATACTCAGGACCAATAGAGCAATTCTACCATACCATAAGCAGTCATTTCTACGAGTCACACAAGGAAAAGGAAAGCATCTTAAACACTACAGTGAGCACTAGAACATCAATTCACCTATTGTAAAACAAAACCAGACAGAATAGTACAGATCGTCGATCCTGCACAGTCAGTGCCAACTGAAAGCCATGTCTTTTTCACAAACACAGATACACCCTAATCCACTATAAAATAAGTAATCATAAACTTTCTATTTAGACAAAAATTAAACTGAACCCCCAAGATGCCAGACTCTGCATACAATGCAACACCACAGAAACAGAAACTGTCCCCTAGTACTGTGCAAAATATAAAGACAGCAGATGTAAATTTGAAAAAACTAAGAAATACCAATCACCACTTTACAAATTAACAAATAGAAATAAAACAAATATAGAAAATAAAATAATACCATTTTATTAGACTAATACATTTAGCTGTCAGAGGCGAAAACCTTCTTCCTCAGGTCAATACAGTATAGTGCTGTTACAGTATCCTATCCTGACCTGAGGAAGGGGGCTTTGTTCTCCGAAAGTTTGTCAAAATGTATTAAAATTAGTCCAATAAAAAGATTACCTTATTTACATGTTCTATTATAAACATTTATTAACACAGCTACAATACTACTTTATCCTAAAGCAAAAAAAAAAATATATATATATATATATTTTATTTACAGTTTGTTGTCTCTGGTTTCTGCTTTCCTCATCTTTTCACTGTCTTCCTTCCATCCATCATCTGTCTTCGTTCTTTCTCTGCCTCCCAGTGTCTGCCCTCTCTGCTGTCCCCTCCATCCAACGTCTGCCCTCTCTCCCTGCCCCTTCCATCCACCATCTGCCCCTGTCTGCCCTCTCTGTCTCCCCCTTCCATTCACTGTCTGCCCTCTCTGTCTCCCCCTTCCATTCACTGTCTGCCCTTTCTATCCCTTCCATCCAATGTCTGCCCTTTCTCTCTGCCCCTTCAATCCACCATTTGCCCTCCCTCTCCCATCCATCCAGGGTCTGCCCTCCCTCTCACTCCCCCTTCCATCCAGGATTTGTCCCCTCTCTCTGCCCCTTTTTTTCAGCCCCCAGTTGCAGCCCCCTTATCCCACCTGCCTCTAGTTCTAGCCCCAGCCCACATCTCCCACCTGCCCCCCCCTATTCAGCCCTCAGTTTCAGCTCCACTATCCCACCAGCCCCCAGTTTCAGCCCCAGCCCTTTTCTCCCACCAGTCCTGAGATTCAGCCCCCAGCCACTTCTCCCTGTCCCCTTTTCAGCCTCCAGTTTCAACCCCAGATTTTTTGGCTCACCAGTCCCAAGCTTCAACCCCAGCCACTTCTCCCTGTCCCCTTTTCAGCCCCCAGTCTCCACAGGTTCAGCCCCTGCCCCTTTTCAGTCCCCACTTCCAGTGCTAGCCCCCTTATCCCACCTACCCTCCTTTTCAGCCCCCAGTTCCAGTCCCCTTCATCTACATGCCTTGCATTAGGGCCTCCCCTTTTCAGCCCCAGACCCATTCTCCCACCTGCCCCAGGCATCCCCCATTTTCCCACCAGCCCCAGGCATGGTCCCTATTTTCCCTACTGGCCCCTTCTCAGATCCCAGTTCCAGCCCCCTTCTCCCATCTGAGACCCCCCCCCCCCCCCGACCCGACTACCAGCTCCATCGACAGCCCTCTTAGTTCTGCCACCACCCTGCCTTTAAAAAAAAAATCTGTGAAGCCGTTTCGCAGGCAGCGCTTTACATTTGCCCTGCGTGCATTGCAAAAGAAGGAAATCGCCTCGTCGTCTTCGGGCCTTCCCTCACTGTGTACCAAAAGGTTCCTGAGTTTGTATAATTAGAGTATTTGGATTTTCTCAGAGGACAAGCAGTCTAATACTCTCACAATTGTGTAATGCGATGCTGTGTTGCCCGGTCTGGAGCATCTATCAAGCTTTTCAGGTCTTTTGGAACGTGAGACACAATTCAGTGTGCATGCGTGAGTGCCTTCCCTGCCGGCTGCACGAATGCGGGACCAACAGTCTATTTTTTTCTGCGGTGAGGAGAGGATGCGGGTTTTTTTACCTCTCTCCTCACAGCTGCCGGTTCAGTTCTTAACAGAGTTTCTTTTTGTGCCTTTTTGGTATTCTTTTCTTAACTTATGTGACTTGTTCAGGTTCTTTTTATCCCTGTTCTATTTGTTTATTTTTTTCTTTCATTTTTCTCTCTTTTCTTCGGCTCCATAGGCTGTATTTAGGCCTGAGCTCCGGTGGGGTTTTCCTCTTCATTTTTCTCTGATGCTTCATTCTCTTTTGGCACCATTGAATCTCACCTTTTTCCATTGTGAGCCACTTTTGTATGACTACATGCCCCTTCTAACTGTGTTCTGTCTTCAAATTCAAGCCAGAACCCAGTTACTCAGAGTGGCTTGCAAGGAACTCTCTTTGGTGTCAACCGAGGCCTCGATGTCGGCATCGGCATCAATGTCTATGATGTCGACTTCAGCGGTTACATCAGCACCCGCCTCGTCATTGGCCGCTATGTGAGTTTCTGGGACCGACAGTTTTCGGCACCAGCTTTGGGCATAAGGCTTCACTTTATCCTTGTCAGTGCCCAGGACTCGATGCAGATACCATGCACTGCTGTTGGTGCAGAGGAAAGTTGGTATGGAGCATTGCGTCGATACTGAGGACTGTCGGTACTGAGGATTATCTGCGTCGGGGATCGACATCCGTACCAAAGATCTTTGTCCTTCGGTGCCTCTGAGGCACTTGCAGCATTGGTGAACTGTCTTGATACCAGGAAACCTTGCAATTACTACCGCTGCAGGAGTCTTGGAGCACTGGGACCCTGCTCCTTGAAGCCTGGCCACCTTTGGAGTACACTGGATGATTCCATAGGGAAATTGCTGTAGTACTAGTCGGTGCCCCTACGCCCTCCTGGTTGCACAGAGACCATGGTTATTCAGACCTCAGGCAGACGGCCTGTCCACTGGGAGCGGCTCAAATCAGTTCTCAGTACAATAGATTCCTTCTGGAATATCTCTCCGCCCTTCTAAAAGCCCTGCAGCTTGAGTCCTTATTACCAGGGGATGACAGCTGTGATTCTATTCCTAGTTCTTCATTGTACCAGTGTATGCAAGTGGGATACTTTCCATCCTGCCACTTTGACTCTTGCTACTTTCTCAGCAAAGAATAGTTTAGTATGGTTTATTTACCTAAGCATCCTACTCCCCATGGTTTTGGACAGTCATTGGCTCTGCTCTCCTCACTGGCTAGATATTTATCCATGGGCAGTCTCTTTCATTTCGACTGGGGATATTCTACCTCCTGGACCACATGCTGTCTTTTGGCTTGGTGTCCAATCCTGGGAGCTTCTCCATGTGTCTCGTGTTCTTCACAGCTCCTCTGTGCTGCCTGTGAGTCCATTTCCTTTCCTGTTTGGGTTCATGCAGAACAAGTTGACGACCAATGCTCGGGAGTCCATATGTAGCACTTTTCAGGTGCTGGACTTAGGGGGATTCATGTTTCACTGCCTCCATATCCGTCTTCTTCCTGTCTCCCACTTCAACAACATTGGGCTCCTGCTAGAAGCTTGCCTAACTAGGATGTTTCTTCCTCTATGGTATATGGATACTCTTGTCAATCTTGCCAACAGGTCAGTGGGTTTGTCAGTGGCTCTTACCTTCGCAACTGTTCAGGTTGTTGATTACATGGCCTCCACCACCCATACCTCTTTTTCACATGGGATCTCCTGGTGGATTCTAGCTTCTTGGGGACCCTGGAAGAAGTCCTTCACACGTCCCCATGGTTCATTTCCTTTCTGTTTGGAAACCAGTTTGCCCCATTAGTCCCTAAGACTGTTCTTCTGGGCCCTTGACTTCGTGTCTTCCTATGGTACCTGCTGTTCACCTAGAGTGTGAAGTTCCCTTGTCAAGCTTCCTGACTAACTGTTCCATCAGCCCGGAGACAACTTTCTGGCACTCTGGATGACCTGACATGCTCACAATGGTTGCAACAATTCAGCTACTCTTTACTCTTCCCCATGGTCTATGCTCGGGTTTTGCCCTCTGTTTCAGGGGAACGTACATGCATGGCAGAGGATGGTTGGATGCTTCTTCAGGCCAATTTTTGAATATGTAATTCTAACAATCTTGCCATTTGACTGTACTAGGACCAGGTTGTATAGCTGCAAGATAGGTCTCTTCCTAGAGATGTTCCTTCCAGGTTCTCCCTTTTCTGGAACATCTTGCAATATCTCTCATGGTTACTCAAGTACATAACCCTGTCCTTCCTTTTTATTTTATGTCCAGGTCTGGAACAGACTACTGTCACTTATATTTCCCCTTCCTTGGGAGAACAATCTTCTCTATTTGTCTCCTCTCATCTCCCTGTTGGGGCAGGCTGTGTAGTCGAGCAGGTAGTACTGAAGAGCCAGCACTCTGATGCATCCTTCTTGGCCTCTGCAGATTTAAATTCCTTATGTTCTGGAATTCTCCTTCTAGGTGCCATGGGCCAAGAAGTATTGTCCGACCCTAATCCCACGTAACGGGAGGGGAGGGGTCTCTTCTGCATCCCATCTTCCGGTCTCTGGCCCACATGGCCTGGATGATCGAGGTTTCACTTTAGCTTCCTGGCATTTTTTTTTTCTGAAAGTGTCTCCACAGTCTTTCTGGCTTTTCACAAGTTCCCCTTGAGAAGTGTTTCTCTTTCTAATGGGATAGGTTTGCCTTCTCCGAGGACAAGCAGGCTGCTTGTTCTCACATGTGGGTCGGCGTCTGCATCGGCCCAGGAATCAGCATTTTGCAAGCAAAATATATAAAAAAGTTTTTCCAGAGTCTTCTGGCGCGCGTGCAGCGCGCTCTGATTTCCCGCCCGTCTCGTGAGTAGTTCCCTCAGTTGTTTTTTTCTCCGCGTTGAGTTGCGGTGTTTGCTTCACTGCTCCTCTCGGGCCCAGGAGGGTCTTCGTTTTCTTCACTTTTTTTCTTTTCTTCTTTTATTATCGTTTAAAAAAAAAAAAAAGTAGAGTACCTTTACTTCGTTAGTTTTTCACCCTTTTAAAGTTTCATTTCTTTTTTGACGCAGATGGCATGTTTCCCTTTATTTTTGTGCCTTTTTCTTTTAACAGGCACAATCGCGTCGTTTGACTTCACAGAAGCCGTTTTTCCTTCCATGTCATCAAAGACTCCCAGCGGCTTCAAACCTTGTACTCGGTGCAACCGGACCATCTCAGGTACCGATACCCACACCTGGTGTATCCAGTGCCTTGGGCCTGACCATAGCCCAGTCGCTTGTAGTCTGCGTCTTCATATGAAGAAACAGACCCAAGCGTCTCGAGAAGCCCAACGAGAAAAGCTTTTTGGTGCTCGGTCCGGTCCTTCGACATCGACCCTAGCTTCCCAGTGGTTTCAAGCTGTGGGGGATCTAGAGAGTGTAATCCAGCTTTCCACCGACTTTCGGAATTCTCTTCAATGGTGGACGATTCAATCCAATTTGACTTTGGGGCGACCATTCCAAGTTCCTCAGCCACGAAAAGTGCTAACGACGGATGCATCTCTCCTGGGGTGGGGAGCTCATGTAGAAGGGCTTCACACTCAAGGACATTGGTCCCTCCAGGAAACAGGTCTTCAGATCAACCTCATGGAAATACGAACAATCTGGAATGCTCTAGAGGCTTTCAGAGATCGGCTGTCCTATCAAATCATATTGATTCAGATAGACAATTAGGTTGCGATGTATTACACCAACAAGCAGGGGGCACCGGATCTCACCCTCTGTGTAAGGAAGCTGTTCAGATGTGGCTTTGAGCACACCGTCACGACATGTATCTCCAAGCCACTTATCTGGCAGGTGTAAACAATCTGGCTGAGCAAGGTAATGCAACCTCACAAGTGGTCACTGAATATGGCCGTAGCCCGCAAGATCTTCTGAGAGTGGGACACCCCTTCGGTGGATCTTTTTGCCACTCAGATCAATCACAAAGGTCCCTCAGTTCTGTTCCAGGCTTCAGGCCCACGACAGACTAGCATCAGATGCCTTTGTCCTTCATTGGGGAACAAGCCTTCTTTGTGTATCCTCCCATACCTCTAGTAGGGAAGACTTTGCTGAAACTCAAGCAAGACCGCGGAACAATGATCCTGATTGCACCCTTCTGGCCGCGTCAGATTTGGTTCCCTCTTCTTCTGGAGTTGTCCTCCGAAGAACTGTGGAGATTGGCGTGTTTTCCAACCCTCATCTCTCAGAACGAGGGGTCGCTTCTACATCCCAACCTCCAGTCTCTGGCTCTCACGACCTGGTGTTGAGAGCTTAGAATTTGTCTCCTTGGGTCTTGCTTGCTTCCAGAAAAGATTCCACGAAGAGGAATTACTCTTTCAAATGGAGGAAGTTTGCCGTCTGGTGTGACAGCAAGGCCCTAGATCCTCTTTCTTGTCCTACACAGACCCTGCTTGAATACCTTCTACACTTGTCAGAGTCTGGTCTCAAGACCAACTCCGTAAGAGGTCATCTTAGTGCGATTAGTGGTTATCATCGCCGTGTAGAGGGTAAGCCTATTTCTGGGACAGCCTTTAGTTGTTCGCTTCATGAGAGGTTTGCTTTTGTCAAAGCCCCCTTTTAAACGTCCACCAGTGTCATGGGATCTCAACGTCATTCTCACTCAGCTTATGAAAGCTCCTTTTGAGCCACTGAATACCTGCCATCTGAAGTACTTGACCTGGAAGGTCATTTTCTTTGGTGGCTGTTACTTCAGCTCGTAGGGTCATTGAGCTTCAGGCCTTGGTAGTACATGCACCTTATATCAAATTTCATCACAACAGAGTGGTCCTCCGCACACACCCTAAGTTCCTGCCAAAGGTGGTGTCGGGGTTCCATCTGAACCAGTCAATTGTCTTGCCAACTTTCTTTTCCTGTCTTCATACCTGCCCTGGCGAAAGCAGTTTGCATACCTTGAAGTGCAAGAGAACATTGACCTTTTAAGTGGAGCGGACAAAGCGCTTTTGTTTGTTTCTTTTGATCCCAACAGGAGGGGAGTCGCCATTGGGAAATTCACAATCTCAAATTGGCTAGTAGATTGAATTTCCTTCACTTATGCCCAAGCTGGGCTGGCTCTGGAGGGTCATGTCATGGCTCATAATGTTAGAGCCATGGCTGCATCAGTGGCTCACTTAGCCTCCATTGAAGAGATTTGCAAGGCTGCAATGTGGTCATCAGTCCACACATTCACATCTCACTACTGCCTTCAGCAGGATACCCGACACGACAGTCGGTTTGGGCAGTCAGTGCTGCAGAATCTGTTTGGGGTTTAGAATCCAACTCCACCCCCATAGACCCATTTTTGTTCTGTTGCAGGCTGCACTCTGTTAGTTGTTTATGGTTTCAGATTAATCACCGTTGTGAGGCCCAATTGACCAATGTTCATTGTTTTGAGTGAGCCTGGTTGCTAGGGATACCCTACACCTGAGAACAAGCAGCCTGCTTGTCCGCGGAGAAAGTGAAGATAGTTACCTGTAGCAGGTATTCTCCGAGGACAGCAGGCTGATTGTTCTCACAATCCCGCCCACCTCCCCTTTGGAGTTATTTCCTTCTTTTTATGCTTTTTTATTTAACTGAGGGAACGTGCGACGTGCGGGAAATCGGTGCTTGCTGCACGCACGGCAGAAGAGTCTGGCAAAACTTTGTTTATATTTTGCTTGCAAAATGCTGATTTCTAGGCTGACGCGGACGCCAACCCACATGTGAGAACAATCAGCCTGCTGTCCTTGGAGAATACCTGCTACAGGTAAGTATCTTCGCTATCTAGTAGGCATAACTTCTACATCTTTGAGTTTAGTCTACGCCGACTCGGTGGAGATTTGCCTCATTTTCCTCAGAACTCTTATCTTTGTATAAAGGCTTCTGAGTCCTCAGCATTGGTATCCTCGATTCTTAAGCGCTTCTTTATGTTGCTTGTTTTTCTGTGAAGGAGAATTCTTGACATCCTTTTTGTTTCTGATGGCTATTGCACAGGCTCGTTGGGACTATGACTATTGGCCCTGTCAGCAGTTTCATCTTTCTTCGCAATGTGTTTCTTTGCATATATCCTAGGTTTCTACCTCGGGTTGTATCAGGGTTCAATCTACATTAGTTGCTCTCTTGCCACCATCCTTCACGCAGTCTCATTCATGGCAAGCACATATTCCACTCACTGCACTGCAAGTGGACACTGGTCTATCCTTGATGTGGCCTCAGCCCCTCAGGTTTTCTCCTTAGCCTTTAGTTACCTTCCTTCCTACAGGAGGTGGCTCTCCATTGGGGATCACTAAATGTCTGTTTAGCTACCTCCTTATTTTTTCTTTTCCTTCCACCCAGACCAGGCTACCCAGGATAATCCTCTTCATACTTGTTGTGTCAGCGCCATGACTGTATTGTTTGCTTCTGTTAGGATGCTTGGTTGGGCTGTTGTGTTCTCTTCATTCCACATATTTACGTCTCATTGCTCTGGGTAGCATGCCAGCAGCAGCATTCCCATCACAGATTTGATGGAATAATAATGCACTTTAACTTTGGATTCTAGAATTCAACTCCACCCGCCTAAACCCTTTTTATTCTTTTCCTGGCTTCACTTATGATTTGCTTACCGCTTTCTCAATGTTTTGACCTGGTAGCTAGAGATTCCCCAATTATGAAAATATTAGCCTACTTGTTCTTGGAGAAAGCGAAGATACTTACCTGTAGCAGGTATTCTTCGAGGACAGCAAGCTATATATTCTCACATGCCCTCCTACCTCCCCTTGGAGTCATCTTCTGTGTTATAGTATTGTACTGATGGTCTCGTGTTTGCATGGCGAGCGGGAAGGCACTTGCACATTCACACTGGAACGTGTCTCACACTCCAATAGAGCTCTGTGAAAATCTTGATGCAAGCTCCGGACCGGGCAATGCAGTGTCATGTTACCCAATTGGTTAAATATATAGCCTGCTGTCCTCGGAGAATACCTGCTACAGGTAAGTATCTTCGCTTTATGGGGATTGGGGTTTACAGAATTTTAGCATCTAAAAGGTATGTTAGCTGCTGAAAATCACCCTTAGATTTTAGTAAGATCTTTGATCCTGTTTCATACAAGAAACTGAATAGCCTTGGGGTTGGGTCATTGTAAACTAGGTTAGAAAGTAGTTGTTTCATTGGTACCACATAGTGATGATTGTAAGCAGCATTCATTCAGATAAATGGGAAATGCCCCAAAACTCATTCTTGGGGTTCAGTTCTAATCAATTCTTTCACAAATGATATTACAGTGGGATTTGATAGAAATGTTCAAATACCTCAAAGATATGAATGAGTAAGACAAGCATTTTTCAGTTGAAAGGAAACTGTAAACAATTGAGTGAAGTTATGAATCTAGACGAGAGTAAATTCAAATCTCCTTCCCTTTTGTAAGGCAAGGATGTGCAGTGTTCTGCCCAGAAAATTTTGCCACTAAGGTGACATGAAGTATAGCTAGGTAGGGGCAGGGAAGTACTGTGCAGTATTATAACATTTTCTGTTAAGTTGGCCGTATGGTCAGCAGTCGGCTGATATGCCAATTCAAAAAGTCCTGGGAAGAATGCTGGTATGTTTCCTCACACAATGGGTGGTAAATGCATGCAACAGTTTCCAGATGGAAATGATGAAGATAAAGATCAGCATTCAGATAACATAGGGCAGCCTTAGATGATGAAGTAATTGAAGTACAAGAGTATAGTGTTACATTATAAGGAACTGCACATTATTCAGTATTTCATATCAAGCAAGCACAGAACTAAAAACACATTTTGCAAACATCTGACTTCCAAATATAGGGGCCTTTTTACCAAGTGGCGGTAGGGCTACCAAGCGGCAAAACAGCACTACCACTAGGTACGCCCAGCAGTAGTTGAGTTTGCTGCGCACAGTTTCCCATGCTAGAAAATAATTTTTATTTGTAATGCGGAGAGGCGGGGAGTAAGCATTCCCAACGGTAATCAGACAGCTGTCTGTAGAATCCTCTCTTGTCATTGATGTGACCCCTGACGCAGGTGCGGCAGCACCGAAACACAGCCCGTGTCGGGTCTTTCTTCAATCAGAGTTCATTATTAAAGTTATTTTTTCAATGAAAGAATTTTGTTCCCTTTGTTTTTAAAGGCCCTTTCTGCTGTTTTTTCTGTTTTGACCTTTTTTGTACTTTGTTCCCTCTCTTTGTTAAACTATGCAGTAATTTAAAAATTGCTGTGCAGCCATATACTGCTGGAGCTGTTACTATTTAGGAGGGAGTGAGGGTTCCGGTGGTAATCAGGCAGTGTGGTGCTGCCCGATTACTGCCTGGCACAACCTGTCCACTGGCGCTAGAAAATAGAAAATATTTTCTAGTGCAGAAAATGATGCATGGCAGGCCCGAAACTACCGCTGGGCTCCAGGGTGAGCCCGGCGATAGGCCCAATATGCTGTACACAAACCTGGCAGTAGCCCTACTGCCGGGTGATAAAAGGGCCCCTTAATTATGAAATGACATTTTGCTGTATTTACATCTGTAAAATGAAAATTATTTTGAAAGGTGAAATGATTGCTTATTTCCTGTTTTTATTCTGATGAAAACAATCTTAATTATCACCTGGTGGAACAGTTAAGATCAAAATGGTGGAATTGTTCTTTGAAATATATGGATATTTTGAAGGATATTGAAATTAAGAATGTGCTACATCTCAACAGAACAACTCTGCATCATCATGTGGGTTAAATTATGATCCAAGCTTCAAACATGATAATTAATTTGTTGCTTCTGCAGTGGCAAACTGTAATGTTACCACCAAGGTTTAGAGAAGTCACAATATAGCTTCCTGCTTGAAGAGTCTTAACCCCTGTTTACAATGTCGCTCTAGCGGCTGCCGGTGCCTTAATGCCGACACAACCCATTGGCTTTGAATGGGTTGTGTCGGCATTGCTGCGCGACTTTGTAAACGGGTTAGATGGCAACAAATTATTGAAGCAGTACATTTTCACAACCGTCATGGTGTAATTATATTTGTTGTTGTAGAGCTGTGATTGCAGAAATATTCTGCTCACTTTGCCATTGATGGGGATCAACAAAATCCAATATGTACCTTTCTTTTTTATTCTTCTCTCCCTCCCTCCCCCCACTATATTCCTGGGAAATGAAAAGAAGTTTTTAAAACATTTTTTATAGTATTTATCTTTAAAAAAAAAAAAGTCTAATTTTTTTCTCTGTGTTTGAGCTCAGTTTTTCTTGTACTTTTCAGTATTACGTATTGCTTACAGTTATAGAAATATGTCATCATTATTAAGATTTTTGTGGGGAGGAGGGCATGAATTGCAGTATATGCATATAAAATTCAAGAGTTACAGAATGATCCCTCATAACTATTGTATCATGAGATGCCCTGCCAACAAGAAGTATTTATTTTTCCAAACTTCCAGCATTTAAAAAAAGCTACCACTAATTGGCAGAAAATTGGTTTTGTGTAGTAAAAACAGAATTTGTTGATCTCTGGTCATATTTCATATATGAAATGGTATGGGACAGTAGTAAGCCTGTCTCCCTTTGTTTCATTATAATTCCAACTTTACTTACATCTAATTTAGTGTTGTACTGATTGACCTAGAGCCAAAAGAAAGATGAACTTTCAAGCGATAATTCACAAGAAGGTGCAAGCCAGGTTGGTTTTCTTTAATGGTCCATTACAGTGGTGGTCTATTGCATGTAGTGCTTGTGTCCCACCACATTTCTCTGAGCTATTTTATTTTATTTGCTTTGTTTTCTAAATTAAATCACATTGTCTTAAATTCAGCTGTGGATCTTCAGCCACTGTGTGGAGATTGTTTATGGTGTAAACATAAAGAGCTTCTTATGGATTTTTTTTAAGTCACATCTAAACACACATATTTTTTTTGTAATACATCATATTCAGTTGTGTGTGATTCATCTTTCTGTATGTTTTTTTTATTCATCTGAAATTGCCAGTTTCTAAATAAGCAGGAGTAGGCAATCTGTAGCTTCTAATGTTAGCATTACTGTAGGGTAATTTTATAAACTTTTTTTACTGCAGGTAAACTATGTGCTTAATTCTTGGGATAATAAAGTAGTTTCCGAGAATGTTCATGCCTATTTTTACATGACCTGAGGTATAAGCATGTTCAGAAGAGGACATTAGGTGGAGTGTAGGCAAATTCATGGATTATGCTTCTATTTTATAAAATACACATGTTCAACCTTTTTGTGCATATATTTACACCAACTTCCAAGCAGGTGTCAAGTGTATGTGGGTGCATTTTACTTGTGGTGGTTGTAGCTTTTGTGAGGCTATTTTATAAAGACAGTATGGGCACCTGTGTTGTCTATATGAAATAGCCCCAAACTGAGAGCTTTCTTGTCTTTCACACATAAGTGAAAAGTTATAAAATTTATTTCTTGAGCACACCGAAAAAGAAAGTCCTGTTTTAATGTGTTTCTCTCTGGGTTTCATGTCAAGTGTGTGCTTGTAATTGGTTGCATTATATTTGAATAAAATAATAAAAAGAAAAAGGAAGTCCTGAGCAGAATTTCTAAGGCACTATTTTTCAAGTGAGGACAACTTTGGCTAAAAACTTCACCCCCCTGTTCACTAAAGCTTAGCTCGAGTTATCTAACTCAAGCTTATCTTTAGTAAACAACCCCCTCAGTATAAGAGTCAGGCCTGTATAACTTAAATTGTAAACCTTTTGGAGATACGGAAATACTTAGTGTACCGAAAAAGTGATAGCTAAATCCAAATTTTAAAAATTAAAACAACTGGGGGGGGGGGGGGGGCCTTCAATGATGTGTGTAGCCCAAGTGCTCAGGCATACTCAGAAAAACTTGTGTAACAAAAACTGTCCTCTCCCTCACTCTCTCCCCCTCTCTTCTTCCTCCCTCAGTTTATCTTTCTTCCCAAGCTGTCTCCATCTGCCCCCTCCACACACACACACACACATACACCTTTCTCTTCAACCTGTGTCTATCCCATTCTTTTCCTTCTTCTTAAAACTCTCCCAGTGTGTCTTTCCCAACATGCTCTTCCCCCAAACACTCTTTCATTAGCTCCTAGCTCCCATATGCACTCCAGTAGTGCACACACTCCCAATCCCAGCTTTTCCTCACTTCGAGAGACGTAAATCTCCATCTAAGGGTCTTTCTTTCACTGGTTTTGTTAGAGAGATGGCTCTTGCTGTCTCCTTTATGTTAGAGACTGAGGAAGAGCCTAGGGCAGAAATGTTAAGTGCCCTAGACTACAAGTCTCCTCCTTAGGAAGGGGTCATGATACCATTGCATCCCTTCCTTAAAGATGCACTGACGAAGAACTGGGAATCTCCTCTCTCACTGCAGGTTGCAACTAAGAAGGTGGATAGGCAGTATCAAATCTAGAAGGCTCATGGATTTGAGAGGGCCCAACTGCTTCACCAATCTTTGGTGGTCGAATCCACCCTCAAACAAGCTTAGGAGCTCCAGGACTCATGCCTCAGCGTCCTCGGGTAGAGAGGCTTGAACACTGGACTCGTTTAAGAGGAAAGCTTTTCAGGTCTTGATGCTCATTGCCCACATCAAGTTCTGCCAGCTCTATATGAGCCTTTACTTACAGTCTTTGGTCTACAGTACACAAAGTCTTGCGGATTCTCTCCCACAGGAATAGGCCTCAGAGCTTCGCCAGTTGGCCAATAAGCAGCTGGAATGTAGAAAATATCTGGTCAGGGGTGTGTACGACTCTTTTGATATCATGTCCAGACTCTCCGCCATGAGTTTGGGGATGCGCAGATTCTCATAGCTGCTTGTTTCTGACCTAGAACCAGTAGTTTAGGAGAGATTGGCCGATGTTCTTTGCCGGGGTGACAGTCTATTTGGAGGTAAGGTAGAAGAGTTCGCAGACTTCATCAAGAAACATACAGACACCATCGAAACCCTGTCTTGGCAACCTCCAGCTGTAGCTTCCTCTTCTAGGAGGATTTTTGAGTGGGCATAAGAGGCGACCCTACTACTCTGAGGCGTAGGTTTCCACCACCTTCTTGCTCTGCCAAGAACCCCTAGGCCCAGCGTTCTCAGCCTTGCAAGTCCCACCCTCTAAAACCCCAGCTGGCTCCCCAGTGAAAGCAACGGATGAGCTTTTGACTGGCTCCAGAAGATCATAGACATGCTCAAAGTAACCATCCTGGATGGCTTACCAGTAGGGGATAGGCTGAATTTTTATCAACACAGGTGGCCCCTTGTCATCTCTGACCGGTGAGTTCTTCAAATAGTCCGTCTTAGTTATGCCCTGCATTGGCATCAAAAACTACCTAGTTTCCCAACGAGGGCTTTGTACATCAGCTCTTGGCACAAGTAGGTACTTGTAGAGGAAATCTCTACCCTTCTACAGGCCACTGTGATTGAACACATGGAGCCAGGGCAAGAAGGGAAAGGATTCTATAACAGATACTTCCTTGTGCCCAAGAAGACAGGGGAATTTCGTCCCATCCTGGACCTAAGGGTCCTGAACAAATTCCTGCTCTAAGAGAAGTTCAGGATGATTTCCCTGGGCACCCTTCTACCCAGGAAAATGATTGGCTATGCTCTCTGAACTTGAAGGATTCATATACCCACATTTTGATATTTTCCAGTCAGAAGACGTATGTCAGATTTCAGATAGGGAAACACCACTAACAGTACCTTCTTCTGCCATTTTGTCTTGCTTCATCTCCCAGGGTATTCACAAAGTCACTAGCAGTGTATTTATACAGGCTGGGAGTATATGGGAGTATGTGTGTGTCCCTATCTGGACGATTGGCTGGTCAAGAGCACATCACAGAAGTGGATGACAATCAATGCGCCTAACTATCTAGGTGGTAGAGCTACTGGGGTTTGTCATAAATTACCCCAAGTCCCATCTTCTTCCAGTCCAGCGATTGAAGTACATAAAAGCCTTCTCGATACATTGCAGACTCATGCTTTTCTCCCACAAGCAAGAGCAGATACCTTGACAGCACTGGCCTCGAAAGTCCATAGCAGCAAGCAGTTCACAGTTCAGCAAATGTTGAGATTGATGAGCTACATGTCCTGAACCATCCATGTCACTCCCTTGGCATGGCTCCATTTGAGAGCAGCCCAGTGGTCTCAGGCAGCAGGGAATCTGGTGGATGCAATCCAGATTCTGCCAGAGTTAACTAATGCCCTTCTCTGGTGGACAATTTGATCGCCTTTGACTGTGTGGCTACCACTCTAAATTCTGCCTCCTCAGAAGGCATTAACAATGGATGCATCCAACCTAGAATGGGAAGCTCGTGTAGATGGGCTTCACACCTAGGGAACTTGGTCTGCTCAGGAAACAGATCTTCATATCAGCCTCCTGAAGCTGAGGGCTATTTGGAAGGCTGTAAAGGCTTTCAGTGATCAGATACAGAACCAAATTATTCTCATTTAAACGGACAACCAGGTTACAATGTTCTATTTAAACAAACCAGGGGGGTTACGGGTTCCTTCTCCTTGTGTCAGAAAGCAGTGAGAATTTGGCAGTGGGCTCTCCTTCATGGAATGGTACTTCAAGCCACGTACCTACCAGGAAAGGACAACTGCCTGGCAGACAGACTGAGCAGGGTTTTCCAACTGCAAGAGTGGTCTCTCAACACGGGCATAGCCCATAAGACCTTCGAGCGTGGGACACCCCCTCCATAGATCTTTTTGCCGCTCATCTCGACAACAAATTCCCCCAGTTCTGTTCCAGGCTCAGATCATACAGAACACTAGCATCAGTTGCATTTCTCCTACATTGGGGAAGGAACTTCTGTATGCATATCCTCCGATACCTCTTATAGAGAAGACTTAGTTAAAACTCAAGCAAGACCAGGGAACTATTGTCCTAATTGCACCTTAGTGGCTGAGGCAGATCTGGTATCCTCCTCTTCTGGAGTTAGCCTCTGAAGATCCATTGAAATTGGTATATTTTCCGACCTCCCCAACCTCCATGGCTTGGACATTGAGAGCATAGAATTTGAATCCTTAGATTTGCCAGAGGAAGTCTCCGACATTTTGCTGGCTTCCAGGAAAGACTACACTAAGTGGAAGAGACTTGCTTCTGGTATGAGGGCAAGGCCTTAGATCTCCTCACCTGCTCTAAACAAAAATTACTTGCATATTTCCTACACCTCTCAGAGTCTGGTTTGAAAACCAACTCTGTAAGGGTTCATCTAAGTGCAATTAGTGCTTATCACTGTGTAGGAGGTAAGCCCATCTCTGTACATCCTCTATTTGTTTCATGTGAAACTATTAACAAAGATGTCATGGGATTTCAACACTGTCCTCACCCAGCTGATGAAAGCTCCTTTTGAGCCACTTGATTCCTGTCATCTGAAGTTATTTGTCAGCAGTGTGTTTTTTCTAGCAAAAAAGGTGCCGGTACTCAAATGCTAGGCCACCCTGAGGGACCTACCCCACAATAGCCAGGCCCCCTGCAACCAGTCACAGAATCTACAACAAGGCAGATTTGGTGTGTAGAGCCTGAGCTCTTTCATTAAAACTTGGGGACCATGGGTCAATTTTAGCAGACAGTGGAAAAGGTGCCGGTACTCAGTACCCCCAAGTACCCCCTCAAAAATAGCCCTGTTTGTCAGTTATACACAAAATCAATCAGAGGGTAAAAGAGACCAATTCAAATCTCATGAAAAAACTCTTACAAATGCTGATTACAACGTGCATTCTTTAATTATAAGTGAATTAAAGCTACAAATTATGAAAAAAGCAGGAGGGAAAAGCCACTGAACCCCTCCTATACTTTATATATTTTTTCTTAATGATATTAGGCTCCATGGGGTAATCTGTCATAAAAAACCTTTGCCTGAAATCATTAAAACTCTGCTTAACTGTTGAGCGATGAACCATAAAACAAACTGTGACTCAAAAAAAGATTTAGCTTTCAAACTGATATGCTTTGCTATAGTTCTTCCATTGTGAGGGGGGGGGGGGGCTATCATATTTTCAGAAGTGAGGGACAGGCAAGCTCTGCAGGACTTCAGAGAGCCTGCCTATCCCTAGCAATTGAAAATACAGTATTGAAGCACCACCCCATACTGGCACTCCAATTCAGCTTAGAGAGAGCAGTGATAAAAACTCTCCTCTACCTTAAGGATTTTAGGAGTAATATTTGATAATTTGTCACTTGAACTTCAAGTAAACTCTTTAATAAAGAAATCATTTTTACTGTTATGGAAGCTGTGGCAAATTTGTAAATATTTTCGATTGGAGCAATTTAGATTGGTTCTTCAAACGATATGCTCATACAAATCTGTATGTCTCCTCTTTAGACATTCAGCTGCATTGGTTACCAACAGAGACGAGGGTCTTGTTCAAACTTTATTGTATAATTTAAGGGTAATTTATGATACAGTTCCCTCTTATATATGTATAATTTAATCCATTTTCCATCTGTTCATGAAAGACGTCCTTGACACAGTAAGTTGATACTATATTTTCCTATCAAGCAGCAAAAGCATGGAATGGATTACTAGTTGGATTAAGATCTTTAATTATAAGGTCTTTAGAAAATCCATAACTTTCTTGTTTTATATGTATGTGCTCTATGAATGAAACAATTGATAACATTAAGGTATTGCTGTTATTATTGATTGTAATTTCTTAAGTGGTTTTCCTAGCTTCTTTTAATGTGATCCCTTTAGAACTGTGTTGGTAGTAGCAGAATATAAGATGCATTATGCAATGTAATGTAATCCCCAGCATTATTGCAACACCCTGGGAACATCGGGCCTGAAAGCCATGACCCAATGCTCCTGGGCCAGAGACAGAGACAGAGCTGTCAGAGCTTCTTTCCTCCCCCCCCCCCCCCCCCCCCCGGAGCACTTTCTCGCCCCTCCCCCCCCCCCCTCCCCCCAACAAACAAATGTATTCTGGTCAGTGGGGTCAGGTAGGAGAGATCCCCGACACTCCTGCCCTGTCTAGTGCCATATCCAAAATGGCACCCCTAGCAGTAGTCTTGTGCTGCTACCCATGACCCCCTTTGGTAGTAGCACAAGGCATAATGCTAGGTGCATCACAGGTCAGGAGCTATTGTGGAACACTCCTTCCTGATCACCACTGGACCACCAGTGAATACATTTGATAGGCTATACTATGGATAGTGAACCCTTTGGGGGAGGGATGTGAAGAGGGAGGAGGCGCTGAAAGCTCTGTCCCTGGCCCAGGATCATCAGGTTGTGGCTTGGTGCTCCTGGGTGGTAAAATAAGCCCAGCTAAAACCTGAGGTTATTTTATCACAATTTCTGGGCCTTAATGAGACTTACGGTGTATCACCAGAGTATTTACATAGTAATGACATACAAAAATGCATTTGCATGTTCTGCATCTCACTACTATGTAACCCGCAGCATCTTAAATATTGCGTCAGTAAATTAAGACAAGCTATGTTAGGGTCCATTAAGTCATTTTAAGGGGCAAATAATGCAACTTAAAATCCCTAACACAAATTGATAACTACACCCCCCCCCCCCCCCCCCCCCGAGGTGCTATTCGATAACTTGAGTGTTCTAGCAAGTAACTGCAAGAGGAAAGCTCATGTGGGTGGTTTGGGCAATACACATCTAATAAAATACTGTTAGTTGCACAAATAGGATGTCACATTTAGATGTGCAAATTTACACCTGCTATTGACATGGTATAAGTGGGTGTGCCTAAATGTTGGCCCATAACTGTCGACTCATGCTAGCATTGTATACGGGTTAGGCATGCAACCTTGCCATTATAGAGTACTAGCTTAGTTCTCAAATTTTTGGTGCCTAACTTTTTACACTCTTTATAGAAGTGTCTTCTTAGTGCTTATGTTTCCCTGGGGTAGGGTTTTAGAAGTACATGTATAATTTTAATTTTCAGAAGTATGAATGTGGGTTTTCCTCTGTAAAAGTGCCTGCACAACTTAGATGTAAATATGTGCATCTATGTTTTTAGGCAGGTTTTAAAGTGAAAGTACATGCATATTTTCACATAACACAAAATCTATAGGGAACAAAAATACTCCTGCACCTACCTGGCTATTAAAGATGCTATCTTGAGTCACACCAACAGTCTCTCAAGGCCAGCATCCTATCTCTGGCAGTAGTAAGTCTGGGTCATTTCAAAGTATTTGGAAGATAAATA
The DNA here is from genome assembly GCF_901765095.1 of Microcaecilia unicolor. Lineage (NCBI taxonomy): Eukaryota > Metazoa > Chordata > Amphibia > Gymnophiona > Siphonopidae > Microcaecilia > Microcaecilia unicolor. The sequence goes on along the minus strand of NC_044032.1, from coordinate 238,093,271 downwards.
TAGAAATATTTTATATTGGCAAATGTAAGGTTGGAGACATGCATGCCTATCTTTCTAATAATTTTTCAGGAATCTGCCCTCCAGACACTTGTCCAAAGTTTTTCAAACTCAGCTACTCTACCAGCTTTGTCCATTCTCTTTGGCAATAAGCGCCATAACTTAATTGTGAGAGCTTGCAGTATGCATCTTACTGCTAAACCCACAGTATCCAAGCCAGAATACAATAAATTATATAATGAAAGACTGTATTTTATCCCCAAGCAAAATAGCCTTTACACACATGGACTGCAACTAATGAAATCAAGCTAAAAACCATGATTCTTTTACAGTGGCCATCTTTGCCCCACACTCAGAGTTACAGCTGACATCATAACTCCGTGGAGAGGCTAATTCCTACGGAGCTTACCCAAATTTACGGACTTAAATTCCTGGTAAAATTTTGTATCAAAAGCATTTATTTGGAGCACTCTCTTTACCATATAAGCTATTGTGCAAGATCAGAACTGCAGTAGAAACAAAAAATACAAAGAGTAGCCCTTCCAGTACTACCTTACAATCCCTGGTGGTGTAGTCGGGGCAGAAGTGATTCCTCAGTCATGGCAGCCATTTTGAGAGCAGAGCCAGAATGGTCAGGGGTGACTAGTCACTGCTCCTGCTCCAGTTGCTCCCCTAGACTACCAGGGATTGTAAGATAGTCCTAGGGGGGCCTACAGGTAGAAGGAGGAAGGCACTTGGGGGGTCTGGAAGGAGGGAGAACTCCTGTTAAGGATTGGGGGGAGAGAAATGGGACAAACACAAATTTTTGACTGAAACTGAAAACATGGGCAAAAATTAAAATAAACTTTCAATTGAGACGGGCAGAGAAAGGATTTTTGGCCGTTTCATACGCTATAACTGAAACTGAAATTCGATTGGCCTCTAGTCCTAATACTAGTTGCTAAAATGAAAACTATTCCCTGTTAGGGGGGAAAGTTATCAACGTGGGCTACCAGTAACTTGGTCTCACTATATAAAATGGGACTTGTGCTAAAATGGCATGAATTAGTGGTAGAATAACACGTCTTAACGATTGCCAATGTTGATAACTATGCCCCTAAGTTGTTCCATAACATCTGTTTCACAGACCTTTTATCTCATATATGCCTTCTCAATCACCTTCCCCAAACTAAAGGAAGCTAAAGCCTTTCTTCATAAAGCAGCTTTCATCCCTTTTATCATTTTTGTTGCCTCTTTCTGCAGTTTTTCTAGTTATGCTATAACTGTGAGTTGTGGCAATCAGAGCTGTATGAAATACTGAAGGTGTGATTACACCGTGGATCAGTATTATTGTCATAGCTTTGCTTCCTATTCTTTTCTCAATAATTCCTAATATTTTATTTGCGTTTTTGGTTGTGACTATATATGGAACTATGGATTTCCAAGTGTTAATAATAGAAAAAAAGAAAACGACAGCTTATAAAAACCATATCAACACGACTCCAGTAACAACTTCACCCTCAAACTGCCCATCCGCCAACCGACTGGCCAAACATTTCAACGACAAAATCATTAATCTATGCAACTCAATTCCACATGACAACGCAAACATTGATACTTTCCTAGACGACCTGGACCCTGACCCAGAAGAGATCCCGGCAGACCACTCCTGGACAAACTTCACCCCCCTCACTACGAAGGAAATCTCTATAGCATTATCCAAACTCTCCAAATCTCACTGCCACCCGGACCCATGCCCCAATTGTCTGATGAAAAATGCCCCAGCTGGATTCATCACGGACCTTACCACCCACCTAAATTTCCTACTTCAACAAGGCTCCTTCCCCTCCAAACACGGCACTATTCTACTCACACCATTACCAAAAAAACAAACAAAAAAAAACAATGAAAGACATCACTAACTATCGACCTGTGCCTCCATCCCTCTCCTAACCAAAATAATGGAAAATCGAGTGACCTCCCAACTCAACGAATTCATACAAAAATTCTCCATACTTCATGAGTCACAATCGGGTTTTCGACCTGCACACAGTACCGAAACAGTACTACTCACCTTAATATCCAAGTTCAAACAGGAAATCTCATTTGGCAACAACATACTTCTTCTGCAGTTCGATCTATCCAGTGCATTTGACATGGTAGACCACAATATCCTTATAAAACTCCTGGACAAACTATGGATAGGCGGAAACATCATTAAATGGATAAAAAGTTTCATCACCACCAGAACATACCAAGTCAAATCAACCTCATCAATATCATCTGCGTGGACCACACAATGCGGAGTCCCTCAAGGATCGTCTCTATCCCTGATCCTTTTCAACATTCTGATGATCCCTCTTGCTAAATCCCTATCCAAAGCTAGCCTAAACCCTTTCATTTATGCTGATGACGTCACCATATTTATCCCTTTTCATTCCAACCTTGCTGAAATCTCTGATAAAGTAATCACTGGCATGAACATCCTAACCTCCTGGGCCAATGCCTTCAAAATGAAACTGAATAAAGAAAAAAACTCAATGCTTAATCCTCTCTTCAAGACATTCCAATCCACTCCCAACCACCCTAATCACCCCCAACGTCACAATTCCAATATCTGACAACTTGAAAATCCTAGGAGTAACATTCAGACAACCATCTAACTCTAGAAACTCACGCAAAAACAATCACGAAGAAGATGTTCAACATGATGTGGGTATTGAAAAGAGTAAAACCATTCCTCCCCAAAAAAACATTCTGCAATCTGGTTCAATCAACAGTACTCACCCATGCGGACTACTGCAATAGTATCTTTATTGGTTGCAAAGCCCACATTCTAAAAAAAACTCCAAACCGCCCAAAACACAGCAGCCAGACTCATTTTCAGTAAATCACGATTCGAAAGTGCAACACCTCTCCGGGAAAAACTTCACTGGCTCCCCATTAAAGAACGAATACACTTCAAAGTCCACACACTGATCCACAGGATCCTTCACCGAGAATCTCCAAGTTACATGACCAACCTAATCGACCTTCCAGCCAGGAACAGATCCAAATCCTCGCGAACATATCTCAATCTTCACCTGCCTAATTGCAAAGGTCTCAAATACAAAACCTACTGTGCATCCAACTTCTCAGTTTTAGGCAGTCAACTCTGGAACGCCATACCAAGATTCATCCGAACTACAACCGAACTTCTAAGCTTCCGAAAGCTGCTGAAAACATACCTCTTCAAACAAGCCTATCCAAACAACCCAACTTAAGTTATGACTCTAACCCACACCACTAACATTAAACATACCTCAATCCTTCTCCCACATCTCTTCCTTTTATCCTTCTCTACACAACTGTATTATCTAAGTGACACTTTTTACCCATACATTGTATTACCTCTTTGATACTTTGTACCCTCAAATTGTGTTATCCCTGTGATACTCTGTACCTATACATTGTAAGCCACATTGAGCCTGCTATCGAGCGGGAAAGAGCGGGGTAGAAATGCTATAAATAAATAAATATAACCTATCAAGTAGATCTGTACAAAATATTTGGCCCCTAGTCCTTGTCTCCACCACCTCTACTGGGAGGCCATTTCATGAACTCACTACCCCTTCTGTAAAGAAGTATTTCTTTAGATTACTACTGATTCTGTTCCCTTTCACCTTCATCATATGCCCCCTCATTCCAGAGCTACATTATAGTTGAAAGAGACTCGCCTCCTGTGCATTTATGCCACTGAGGTATTTAAATGTCACTATCATATGTCCCCTCTCCTGTCTTTCTTCAGAAGTATATTGAGATTTTAAGACTGTCCCCAAATCAAAAACGTTAGCATTTAACTTTAAAAAAGGAGACTATGATAAAATGAGAAGTCGGTGAAAAGAAAAAACTTAGAGGAGCGACTGCGAGGGCCAAAAATTTACATCAGGCGTGGATGCTGTTCAAAAACACCATCCTGGAAGCCCAGGCCAAATATATTCCGCATATTAAAAAAGGAGGACGGAAGACCAAATGACAGCCGGCGAGGATAAAAAGTGAGGTGAAGGAAGCTATTAGAGCTAAAAGAAAATCCTTCAGAAAATGGAAGAAGGAACCGACTGAAAATAATAAGAAACAGCATAAGGAATGTCAAGTCAAATGCAAAGCGCTGATAAGGAAGGCTAAGAGGGACTTTGAAAAAAAGATTGCGTTGGAGGCAAAAACATATAGTAATTTTTTTTTAGGTAAATTAAAAGCAGGAAGCCGGCAAAAGTATCGGTTGCACCGCTAGATGACCGAGGAGTAAAAGGGGCGATCTGGGAAGACAAAGCTGTAGCAGAGAGATTAAATGAATTCTTTGCTTCGGTCTTCACCGAGGAAGATTTGGGTGGGATACCGGTGCCGGAAATGGTATTCAAAGCTGACCAGTCGGAGAAACGTAATGTATTCTCTATAAACCTGGAGGACGTAATGGGGCAGCTCTACAAACTGAAGAGTAGCAAATCTCCTAGACCGGATGGCATTCATCCCAGAGTACTGATAGAACTGAAAAATGAGCTTGCAGAGCTATTGTTAGAAATATGTAATTTATCTTTAAAATTGAGCATGAAGATTGGAGGGTGGCCAATGTAACGCCGATTTTTAAAAAAAGGTTCCAGAGGAGATCCGGGAAATTATAGGCTGGGGAGTCTGACGTCGGTGCCGGGCAAAATGGTAGAGACTATTACTAAGAACAAAATTACAGAGCGTATTCAAAAGCATGGATTAATGAGACAAAGTCAACATGGATTTAGTGAAGGGAAATCTTGCCTCACCAATCTACTACATTTCTTTGAAGGGGTGAACCAAACATGTGGATAAAGGTGAGCCAGTCGATATTGTGTTATCTGGATTTTCAAAAGGCATTTGACAAAGTACCTCATGAAAGAATCCAGAGGAAATTGGAGAGTCATGGGACAGGAGGTTGTGTTCTATAAAAACTGGTTAAAAGATAGAAAACAGAGAGTAGAGTTAAATAGTATTCTCAATGGAGAGGGGTACATAGTGGTGTTCCCCAGGGGTCTGTTTTGGGACCGCTGCTTTTTAACATATTTATAAATGATCTAGACATGGGAGTAACTAGTGAGGTAATAAAATTTGCTGATGACACACAGTTATTCAAAGTTGTTAAATCGCGGGAGGATTGTGAAAAATTGCAAGAGGACTTTACAAGACTGGGAGACTGAGCGTCTAAATGGCAGATGGCGTTTAATGTGAGCAAGTGCAAAGTGATGCATGTAGGAAAGAGGAACCCGAATTATAGCTACGTCATGCAAGGTTCCACGTTAGGAGTCACAGACCAAGAAAGGGATCTAGGTGTCGTCTTTGATGATGCATTGAAACCTTCTGCTCAGTGTGCTGCTGCAGCTAAGAAAGCAAATAGAATGTTAGGTATTTTTAGGAAAGGAATGGAAGACAAAAATGAGGATGTTATAATGCCTCTGTATGGCTCCATGGTGCGAGCGCACCTCAAATATTGTGTTCAATTCTGGTCGCCGCATCTCAAAAAAGATATAGTGGAATTAGAAAAGGTGCAGAGAAGGGCGACGAAAATGATAAAGGAGGATGGGATGACTTCCCTATGAGGAAAGGCTAAAGCGGCTAGGGCTTTTCATCTTGGAGAAAAGGAGGCTGAGGGGGGAGATATGATAGAGGTCCATAAAATAATGAGTGGAGTTGAACGGGTAGATGGGAAGCGTCTGTTTACGCTTTCCAAAAATACTAGGACTAGGGGCATGCGATGAAGCTACAATGTAGTAAATTTAAAACGAATCAGAGAAAATTGTTATTCACTCAACGTGTAATTAAACTCTGGAATTCGTTGCCAGAGAATATGGTAAAGGCGGTTAGCTTAGCGGTGTTTAAAAAAGGTTTGGACGGCTTCCTAAAGGAAAAGTCCATAGACCGTTATTGAATGAACTTGGGGAAAATCCACTATTTCTGGGATAAGCAGTATAAAATGTTTTGTACTTTTTTGGGATCTTGCCAAGTATATTGTGACCTGGATTGGCCACTGTTGGAAACAAGATGCTGGGCTTGATGGACCTTTGGTCTTTCCCAGTATGGCAATACTTATGTAATCTGAGACTTCTGCCATTATCACAGCTAGACAAGTCATCTGAGGTATAGAATGTAACATGCCTCTTGTTAAATGAAATCTGAGGATTTCACAGCCATAAAATAAATGGGAATCATCCAGTAAATTTTTTTTTTCTCTCTCTATGAGCACATTGGAGGATTGTGATTATATTTGGTTTCCTGCTCATGTTGGCATCTTAAAAATTGCATTGATAGCTTGATCTTAAGTTATAAGAGTTCATCCTTACATGTTATATTATTTTCTTATCATTGCGCTTATCACTGAAATTTTCACAGTCGCAAGATTATTTGTTGGTGGCACTTGTTTATCAGTCTGTGGGTACGTTGGTGTGTGCTCTTAAAGTTATATATACTATGAAAGTGTCCACATGTGAGTATGACATGGCCTGCTTGTCCTTGGAGAATATGATATTTTTTGGTTTTGTATTGTTTCCCCACCTGTGGTTCAGCTGAAACCACCTCTCTATCTCCCCTCCATAGTCCAGCAGTCTTTCCTTTCTCACCCCCCCCCCCCCCCCCACCCCCGGCAATCCCCAATGTTCAGCAGCATCTCCTACACTATTTTCCTTTCCCTCCCTTCCCCAGGTCCGGAAACTCCTTCTCCTCACAACACTGCATCTTCCGTGGCCTGCACCAAACCCAAATATAAAAGAAGCATGGGACTTTTGATCCCAGGCATATGCTCATGGTCCTTGCAATATTTGTTGGGCTTCAGCATATGAATAGACTCAAAGGCCCTGCAATTTGTTTTCCATTCCTATGCTATTTTTTCACCAAGCTTGGCTACTTTTCCAGGCTCCTCCTCCTCCTCCTCTTGCGAAAGCTGAGAGCCATTCCCCCTCCCCCACCTTACCAAGCCATTGCTTTTCAGAAGTTTAAAACCACCTCAAAATAAGACATTTGAGAGATTGGCTCCTTAATTGACTTCCCTTAGATGTACAGTTTTACAAAATCTGTAAAGCCCTGAGTAAGGTTGCACTTTCCTTTTAGAATGGCTTCTACTGATGTGCATACCATGAAATGCATGTGTGAGTTCTGATGATGCTCTATGCATTTTGTAAAAGTTCTTTGGTTAGCAAGCCTTTATTTACCATCTATCTTCGTCTTTTTAAAAGTTACTTTGAATAAGTTTTCTGTTCTAAGTCCATCATAGATTCACTCATGTCAACTTTGAACCAGTCACATCTTATGAGTTTCTGTCTTTCATTTGAGATGAATAAAAGCTTTAGCAAGGAACAATTTTCTCAGCATCATACTTCACTGAATAATGCAAACCTGGTCTCTAGGGCTGCAAGATTTGAATGACATATGAATAGTGGTGCAGGACAGGAGTCCCTGAAGAGTATAGTCATTATGGGCATCCTTAAAACCAGGCTTCTGCTTCCAGGACAGGGTTGGGAACCAGTGATAGTGCCTTATTTTGGGTCTCATACATTTGGATGGTGCTACAGGGTTTATTTCTGAGGTAATGCCCAAATGCCAAGGCTTTAGATAACAATTGTATAGAAACAAGATAGTTCTCTCTTTATTTTGGTAGGAAGCTGGTGAACAATTGGCATCTGTTATTGTTAACTTCTGAATGTTTCTCTGTGGGTTAGAACCAAATTTCTAGTATAATATTAGGACACTAGGAAAGAAGGCCCGTTTCTCAGAGCAATGAAACGAGCGCTAGCTTTTTTGGGGGGGGGAGGGGGGTGACTCACATACGGAGAACAGTGGCGATTTTCCTGGGCCGCCCCGTGGCTCGTCGCGGTTGTAGCTGGTTCGTGCGCCGCTGCTGTTGCTAGCGTTGTAGCTGTGTGTGGGTGGCGATTTTCCTGGGCCGCCCTCGACGTCATCGCGTTTTGACGCGAGGGCGGAGCACAGGTACAGCAATAAAACTTACCCTCAACGTTTGCTCCGCCCTCGATGTCATGACGTTTGACGCAAGGGCGGGGCCCGGTGGCTTCACCACCACGAACCTTCTAACCTGAAGGAACTGAAGTCAGTGGCTTGGCTTCACTGACGTCAGTGTCCTCAGAACGTTGAGGGTGAGTTTTATTATAGTAGATAAGAGCATAAGTATTGCCATACTGGGACAGACCGAAGGTCCATCAAGCACAGCACACTGTTTCCAACAGTGGTCAATCCAGGTTACAAGTACCTCGCAAGATCCCAAAATATTACAATACATTTTATGCTGCTTATCCTAGAAATAGGCAGTGGATGTTCCCCGTCCATTTTAATAATGGCTTATGGACTTTTTTTTTAGGAAGCTATCCAACCCTTTTTTTAAAACCCTGCTAAGCTAACTGCTTTTACTACATTCTCTGGCAACAAATTCCTGAGTTTAATTACTCATTGAGTGAAGAAATATTTTCTCCGATTCATTTTAAATTTACTACTTTGCAGCTTCATGTTCCTCTTTCTCACATGCATCACTTTACACTTGCTTACCTTAAATGTCATCTGCCATTTGGATGCCCAGTCTCTCAAGGTCCTGGTCCTCTTGTAATTTTTCAGAATCCTCTTGTGATTTAACAACTTTGACTTTGTCTCATTAATCCATGCTTTTGCATATGCTCTGTAATTTTGTTCTTTATAATAGTCTGTACCATTTTGCGTGGCACTGACGTCAGGCTCACCGGTCTATAATTTCCCAGATCACTTCTGGAACCTAGTTCAAAAAATTAAAATTCAACAGCGATCTGAGAAATGGTTTGATCAAAGAGTCTTGATAGTAAAACTATGTAGAAATAAGGAAAAAATCTGAAAACGTAATCCTTCAGAAGAAGATAACAACAATTGGCGGACTGTCATTCATGAATAGAAGCAGAAAATAACCACCAAAAAGAGAGAATATTACTCAGTTGGTGGGACATGACAAACCTAATATTAAGAAGCTATTTTCATTGGACCACCTATTGGATGTATAGTCTATCATCACTAGTTATGGCATCTCTCCAACAGCTTATGATTTTGTATTATATTTTAGAAGTATGGTTCAAAAGATCAGAGATTAATTGCCATCTGAGAGTACTCATGTCATAATTTTTACTTATTCTAGCAGATAGGCTTTGGTGTCAATTTAATAAGATTAATGCCTATGATACAAAGAGGCAATTGTTAAAGTATGTTAAATCTTTTTGTAGTTTGGATATATGTCCCCCTTATCTGATTAAATTGGCATTTCTGTTGCTCTTATATCTGTTAAGTAATTGACTAAGTACACATTTGGAATCTGGTACTTTTCCAGAACCAGGCTGTGATATAGTTCTTACACTTATTCCTAAGCATTCTAAAGCTAACCTAGTGGAAGTTTGTAATTATCGCCCTGTGGCATCTATTTCATTGTTTATAAAAAATAGAAGGGTAGATTACAGAGCAGCTTTAAATTATCTGACACAACATGATATTCTACTTACTTTTCAGTCAGGTTTTAGGAAAAATCATGGCAATTTTGGTGGCTTATGGAAATAAATTGAGTAAAGTTCAATGCAGTTGTCATCCAATTTGATCTTTCGTGTGCTTTGGATTTAGTTGAGCACGCCTTAATGCTATGGATACTAGACCAACTGGGCATATAGGGGAAAGTGTTAAGTTGTCTTCATGGCTTCCTTTCCAATCATTATTATTCAGTAAAGAAAGGTGGAGTTAATTCAGTTAAATGGAAAACTGTGAGGTGCCTCAGGGCTCCCCACTTTCTCACATTATTTGTAATATCCTTTTCCATATCATCATGCTGATCAATCCATAGACTGGTGGGTTGTGTCCATCTACCAGCAGGTGGAGATAGAGAGCAAACTTTTGCCTCCCTATATGTGGTCATGTGCTGCCGGAAACTCCTCAGTATGTTCTCTATCTCAGCAGGTGGTGGTCACACACAGCAGCAGCTCTGGCTAGGCCTCCAAGCCTAATTTTTAGGATTTGTTGAGTGCCTGGGGTTGAGGGCTCTTCTTGAGCAAGTGCAAACCTGGTGGCGCCAGGTCCCTCCTTTTCTCCCCCCTCCCGCTGGCTCCGTTGAAAAAAAAAAAAAAAATTTTTGAACGTCCTTAAAGGCGTTTATTTCGACGTTTATTTAAACGTTTATTGCAGCTACTCACTGGGACACCAGGTCGTTACTTTCGGAGCGGAAAGCAGGTAATTTTTACCTTTTATAGCGGGCAGGGGGTTCCCCGATTGGTCTCCACGTGGCCTATGGCGTCGGAGGGCGTGTGCGCTTCTAGAGGGGATGCGGGGGTCTTAAAGTCTGATCGCCCTTGTTGGGTGACAGTTTCGTGTCCGATGAGTGTCCCGGTCCTTCCTTCGGTGTGGCGGTTTTTCCCGCCATAAACGCCCATCCCCCGCGGCTCGCCTCCGCCATATTGGCCGGCCACGCGGCTCGGACGGCTTCTTCTTGGGCCGCCCTTGAGGTGGGAGACATTGATGCCATGAACGCCCTTAATTTGGGCGACGGCACAAAAGCGGCTAACGTTAAGCGCTGTTTTTCCCGCGCGGCTCCTTCGCGGAGTGTCGCGCCGGACGCCATCTTGGATGCGCAGCATGTCTCTCCCCCGCTCTTGCGAGTGCCGGTTGAGGGTGCATCTAGGGCTGTAGCCCAGGCTGCGGAAGTGCACAGTCTGGGGGGTTTCTCCCCCGAGTTTGTTTTGCTGCTGCATCAGGCCTTCCTTATGCAAAACGCTGCCCCTGCTCCCTCGTCTGGTAAAGAGGTTGAGGCCCCCGGAGGTAAACGCCCTCGGGTTGATTCCCAGGCCTTGGAGGACTTTGTCTCCTCCGATGTAGATGTGGGCAGCGTATCTGAGTTCTCCCAACGGTCCTTTGCAGATTCCTTGGAGGAGACGGATCCCCGCTCGGATGGAGCGGATGACCCCTCTGCAGCGCGGCTCTTTAGCTCAGAGGATTTGCCCAACCTGTTAATGCAGGCCATGGGCATTTTGAAGATTTCCTCTCCGGAGGACGTCTCTCCCTCAGCCCCTGTTGACTCTGCCATTATGCTGGGGACGAAGCGCCCGCATAGAACCTTCCACGTGCATGAGGCCATGCACACCTTAATTTCGGCTCAATGGGATGTCCCGGAAGCGAGCCTTAAAGTGGCTAGGGCTATGTCCCGCCTCTATCCTTTGCCTGAAAGTGAACGTGAGGCCTATCTGTGGCCTACCGTGGTTTCTTTAATCACTGCGGTGACTAAGAAAACGGCGTTGCCGGTGGAAGGTGGCACGGCCCTAAAGGACGCCCAAGACAGAAGATTGGAGGCGGCCTTAAGGTCGTCCTTTGAGGCGGCTGCTTTAAGTTTGCAGGCCTCAGTTTGCGGCTCCTATGTGGCCAGGGCGTGCCTGTCTATGGTGCAGCGGGTTTCCCCCTCGGATCATTCCTTGAGGGCTGATTGGCCGGCCCTGGAATCGGGCTTAGCCTATTTGGCAGACTTGCTGTATGATGTCTTGAGGGCCTCAGCTAAAGGCATGGCTCAGACAATCTCTGCGCGGCGGTGGCTTTGGCTAAAGCATAGGTCTGCTGACCACGCCTCTAAATCCCGCCTGGCTAGATTGCCTTTTAAAGGCAAGCTGCTCTTTGGGGTCGAGCTGGACAAAATCGTGACCGATTTCGGCACGTCTAAGGGCAAGAAGTTACCAGAGGTCAGGGCTCGGGCTAGTGCTCGCCCCGGTACCTCCAGAGGACGGTTTCAGAAAGCCCGTCGGTACCGCCCGGGCAGGTCGGGCTCCTCTGCCCCCTCTTCCTTCAAGAGGAACTTCTCCCCCAAGCAGCATTCCTTTCGCAGAGACCGCCGTCCCGGAGGTGCTCCCTCCGGTCCTCCCCTAGGGTCTTGTACCCAATGACGGGGCCTTGGTCCACGCCCCAGTGCAGATTGGAGGACGGCTGTCCTCGGTTCTGGACGAGTGGACCACAATAACTTCAGACGCTTGGGTGCTGGAAGTCATCAGAGACGGCTACAAGCTGCCGACCCTTAAGAGACGGGTTTGTACTCTCTCCCTGCAAGTCTCCGGTCAAAGCTGTGGCAGTGCAGCAGACCTTGGACAATCTGATCCGCCTGGGTGCGGTCGTTCCGGTGCCAGAAAATCAGCTGGGCAAGGGACGTTACTCCATTTACTTTGTGGTACCAAAGAAAGGAGGTTCTGTACGGCCTATCCTCGACCTCAAAGGGGTCAATCAGGCACTTTCGCATGGAGACCCTCCGCTCTGTTATAGCGGCAGTGAAGGCAGGAGAGTTCCTGGCATCCTTGGACATCAAGGAAGCGGACTTGCATATTCCCATCTGGCCTCCTCATCAACGCTTTCTGCGTTTTGCAGTACTGGGCCGACACTTCCAGTTCAGAGCCCTCTCGTTCGGGTTGGCTACTGCTCCGCGGACCTTCTCCAAAGTAATGGTGGTCATCGCGGCCTTCCTGAGGAAGGAAGGAGTACAAGTCCATCCTTATCTGGACGACTGGTTGATCCGAGCCCCCTCTTATGCAGAGTGCGGCAAAGCTGTGAACCGGGTGGTTGCTCTTTTGAGCTCCCTGGGGTGGATCATCAACTGGGAGAAAAGCCAGCTGCGCCCAACTCAGTCCCTGGAGTATCTGGGAGTTCGATTCGACACCCAAGTGGGCAGAGTGTTCCTGCCAGACAATCGGATTGTCAAGCTTCAGGCTCAGATGGACCAGTTCCTAGTAGCCTCTCCTCTTCGGGCTTGGGACTATGTGCAGCTGTTGGGCTATGACGGCCACGATGGAAGTAGTGCCCTGGGCCAGGGCTCATATGAGACCACTACAACACTCTCTGCTGCAGCGCTGGACTCCGATGTCGGAGGATTATGCTGTGCGCCTTCCCTTGGACCCAGCAGTGCGCAAGGCGCTGAGCTGGTGGACGCAGACAGACAAGTTGTCTGCAGGAATGCCTCTGGTGACCCCGGAGTGGATTGTCGTCACGACGGACGCCTCTTTGTCGGGCTGGGGAGCCCACTGCTTGGGAAGGACAGCGCAGGGGCTCTGGTCTCCTGCAGAGGCAAAGTGGTCTATCAACCTCCTGGAACTCAGAGCCATTCGGTTGGCACTTTTGGAGTTCATCCCGGTACTGGCGTTGAAGCCAGTACGGGTCCTGTCGGACAATGCCACGGCTGTGGTCTATGTCAACCGCCAGGGAGGTACCAAGAGCGCCCCTCTAGCCAAGGAGGCCATGAATTTATGCCAGTGGGCGGAAGCGAACCTGGAACAGCTGTCAGCGGCCCACATTGCCGGAGTCATGAATGTCAAGGCGGACTTTCTCAGTCGCCATACCTTGGAGCCCGGAGAGTGGCAGCTATCTGCTCAGGCGTTCTTGGACATTACGAAGCGCTGGGGCCAGCCGAGCCTAGATCTGATGGCGTCATCGGCCAATTGCCAACTGCCGCGCTTTTTCAGCAGAGGACGGGACCCTCGATCCCTGGGAGAGATGCTCTTCTCCAACAGTGGCCGACACAAGAGATTCTCTATGTGTTCCCGCCCTGGCCCATGTTGGGCAGGGTGCTAGACCGGGTGGCAAAGCATCCGGGCCGGATAATCCTGGTGGGTCCGGATTGGCCCAGACGTCCCTGGTATGCGGACTTGATCAGGCTCTCAGTGGACGAACCTCTGCGACTGCCAGTGGAGCAGGGCCTGTTACATCAGGGTCCCGTGGTGATGGAGGATCCCTCCCCCTTTGGTCTTACGGCCTGGCTATTGAGCGGCAGAGTCTGAGGAAGAAGGGCTTCTCAGACAAGGTCATCGCCAGTCTGCTGAGAGCGAGGTAGCGCTCTACTTCTACTGCTTACGCCAGGGTTTGGCGTACCTTTGCAGCGTGGTGTGAAGCAGGTTCACTTTCTCCATTTACTGCTCCAATTTCTTCAGTGCTGGCGTTCCTGCAAGAAGGTCTGGAGAAAGGCCTGTCGCTCAGTTCCCTGAAAGTCCAGGTAGCGGCCCTGACTTGCTTCAGGGGCCGCCTGAAGGGTGCTTCCCTGGCTTCGCAGCCAGATGTGGTGCGTTTCCTCAAGGGAGTGAATCACCTGTGCCCTCCTCTGCACTCAGTGGTGCCTGCGTGGAATCTCAACCTGATGCTAAGAGCCTTGCAAAAGCCGCCTTTTGAACCCTTGTCGAGGGCATCTCTGAAAGACCTGACGTTGAAAGCAGTCTTTTTGGTGGCTATCACTTCAGCCAGAAGAGTTTCCGAGCTCCAGGCACTCTCTTGTCGAGAGCCTTTTCTGCAGTTCACTGAGGCAGGAGTGACTATTCGCACAGTGCCTGCCTTCCTACCCAAGGTTGTTTCTCGCTTCCATGAGAGTCAGCAGCTCTGTCTCCCTTCCTTTCGTAGGGAGGACTACCCAGAAGAGTATTCTGCTCTCAAATATCTGGATGTGAGACGGGTCATCATCAGATGCTTGGAAGTGACCAATGATTTCCGGAAATCGAATCATCTGTTTGTCAGGTTTGCAGGTCCTCGTAAGGGTCTGCAGGCTGCTAAGCCTACAGTGGCAAGATGGGTCAAGGAAGCCATTGCAGCGGCTTATGTGGCCGCGGGGAAGGTGCCGCCTATCCAGCTGAAGGCTCACTCCACTAGAGCTCAGGCGGCCTCGATGGCAGAGGCCGGGTCCGTCTCCTTGGCAGAGATATGCAAGGCGGCAACTTGGGCATCGGCCCATACATTCTCCAAGCATTACTGCTTGACTGTGGCTGCTCGGGCGGAGGCCCGGTTTGGAGCTTCAGTGTTGAGGTCAGGGATTTCAATGTCCCGCCCTGGGTGAGTACTGCTTCGGTACATCCCACCAGTCTATGGATTGATCAGCATGATGATATGGAAGGTAAAATTATGTATCATACCTGATAATTTTCTTTCCATTAATCATAGCTGATCAATCCATAGCCCCTCCCAGATATCTGTACTGTTTATATTCTGGTTGAATTTTAGGTTCAAGTTTAGTCTTCAGTTCCTTCAGGAGGACTTCGTGTTCAAGTTTTTTCACTTGGATTCTTCAAGAGTTGAGACGAGTTTGTGTTACAGTGAGCTGCTGCATTCCTCTCCCCTCCGTTTTACGGGGCTGGATTGAGACTTAAATTCTGCCGGCACTCCCTCCCGCTTCGTGCGGCTGTAGGGCAGCTTTGTACCCCTCCCGCTTCGGCGGTGTTAGGGTCAGTCAGCTCCTCCCGCGGTTGCGGTTGCAGGATAAGCCAGATCCCCCCGCATCGGCGGGGTGGTGTCCCTCCCCCGCTCCGCAGGGATGAGCTGGACGGATTCCCCTTCCCCACTTGTGTGGGGATGAGCTGGGTTAATTCCCCTCCCCCGTTTCGGCGGTGGTGAGCTGGGCAGAGTGTCCCTTTGTGGGTGTAATTCTCTAAGTGCTGAGTCCTGCGGATGGAGCTTTGATATCGACATACTGAGGAGTTTCCGGCAGCACATGACCACATATAGGGAGGCAAAAGTTTGCTCTCTATCTCCACCTGCTGGTAGATGGACACAACCCACCAGTCTATGGATTGATCAGCTATGATTAATGGAAAGAAAATTATCAGGTATGATACATAATTTTACCTTCTCCGAGGACAAGCAGGCTGCATGTTCTCACAATTGGGTCGTCGTCCATGGTGGCCCAAAAACTGTGAAAAATTTTGTCAGCAAAAAATGAAGACTTTTGGGAATGTTCTGTCGCGCGAGCAGGATGGACTGCGCATGCGCGAACGGCTTCCCAGGACGAAGACTTCTTTCGCGATCCTTGTTCACTTTCTTTTTCTTTCTCCCACGCTTGGTGTATCCAGTGCCTTGGGCCCAACCATAGCCCACCCGCTTCTAGTCTGTGTCTTTGTATGAAGAAACGGACCCAAGCGTCTTGAGAGGCTCAACGGGAAAAACATTTTGGAGCCGGGTACGGTCCTTCGACATGGACATCGGTGCCGAGGTCGGCATCGACATTGACAGGAGCATCGACTTTGGGGAGCAAGGTAATGGCTGCTGAGAGACCAATTCGCACTGGGAGCAGTGAGACGTTGAGTGGGTCTCCACCTGTTTCGAGGCCTCCTGCTATGCAGGCCCCCCCCCGGGACCGACCTTTGTCAGACCTGGCCCCGAGGAGACATGAGGATTCCATGTCTTCCTCGTCGGTACCGAGGAGTCTTGATGACGGGCATCGAGCGAAGACTAAGAAGCACTGTCATTGTTTTCCTTTGACGCACGGTACTGGGAGCTCCAGGGCGTTTAGAGAGTCGGCACCCGAGAAGCATCGGCGCAGAGAGGACCGTTCCCTTCGATACAGGAGGTGCCGATGCGTAGGTCTCCTGGCAGCCCGGTACCTGCTCCCGAGCCTCCACAGATTCTGATACCGCCTGTTCCACCGGCCCCACAGTCTTTTCCGATGGCGGCTGTTGACGAGCATATCCGGGCCTTGTTTCCAGAACTTCTGGAAGGCTTACTGCGACAATCAGCTTTGATGTCGGGAGTGCTTGCACCCCCCTCTGTCATCTGCTGTAGCGGTGCCTGGCCCTTCACCTGTGGTGAGGTCTCTGACCCCGGTGCCACCTGCGGCATCTGCATCGGCTGCCACCCAGGTTGACTCCCCTTCGACATCGGTGGAGGAAGCTTCGCCGCAGTCGGATCGGACGTCGACTTCTCGACATCGCCACGGAGAATATCGTTCCTCGGCGTCAAGACAGGTCCAGTGTCAGAGTACTTTCACTCATGTTGCGTCTGACACTGAGCTGGAGCGCTCGTGGGAATCAGAGGAAGATCCCAGGTACTTCTCTTCCAGTGAGTCTTTTGGGATTCCCTCTGACCCTTCTCCTCCGCTGGAAAGAAGATTATCTCCACCAGAGAGTCTTTCTTTTTTCTCTTTTGTCTGGGAAATGGCTTCGGCTATTCCTTTCCCTGTGGAGGCTGAGGATGAGCCCAGGTCTGACATGTTGGAAGTCCTGGATTATTCTTCTCCACCTAAAGAGGCTATGACAGTCCCTCTCCATAAGGTACTAAAGGAAGTCCTATGAGAAACGTCCACCCCTCTGGCCTTGTGGTCCCCAAGAAAGCAGAATCCCAATATCGGATCCACGGTGAACCTAGAATGATGAGGTCCCAATTACCCCACAATTCCATGGTGGTGGATTCCGCTTTCAAGAGAGCCAGGAGTACTAGAGACTATGCTTCGGCGCCCCCAAGCAGAGAAGCTAAAACTCTTGATTCTTTTGGGAGAAAAACATATCAGGCTGCTATGCTCGCATCCAAGATCCAGTCATACCAACTCTTCACGAGCATACGTTTGCGGGACTCGATAAGACAACTGTCCAGCTTGGTTGATGCACTCCTTGCAGAGTTGGCCGAGCCTTTTCGCCAGCTGGTCAGGCAGCAGAAGGCGTGTCACAAATTCCTGGCTAGGGGTACTTTTGACACTTTTGACCTAACATCCAGGATCGCTGCTCAAGGTATAGTGATGCGCAGACTTTCATGGCTGCATGTCTCTGACCTGGATCATTCTGTCCAGCAGCGGATGGCGGATATTCCTTGCCAGGGGGACAATCTTTTTGGAGAAAAAGTAGAGGATCTTGTTAACCAGATTAAAAAGCATAATGATGCTATGGATTCTCTCTCCCACCGGACGCCTTCTGCTACAGCCTCCTCATCTAGGAGGTTTTTTGGAGGGAAGAGAAGTGCTCCCTATTCCTACTCTAGGCGTAAGTACACTCCTCCTTCTCGGCAGCCTGCCCAGGCTCAGCCTCAGCTCGCTCGTTCTCGTCAACAGCATGCGCCTAAGGCCTATTCTGCTCCCCAGCAAAAGCAAGGGACGGACTTTTGACTGGCTCCAGTTCAGCATAGCCTCTATCAATGTGTCCGTGCTGGACGACTTGCCGGTAGGAGGGAGCTTGATATTTTTTCACCAAAGGTGTCTCTTATAGCCTCCGACCGGTGGTTCTTCAAATAGTCCAGTTAGGATACACCCTCAATCTGATATCCAAACCTCCAAATTGCCCACCAGGAGCTCATTCTTACAGCCCCCAGCACAGGCAGGTACTTGCAGAGGAACTCTCCACCCTTCTAAAGGCCAGTGCGGTCGAACCCGTTCCACCAGGGGAAGAAGGGCTGGGATTCTATTCCAGGTACTTCCTTGTGCAAAAGAAAACAGGGGGATGCGTCCCATCCTAGACCTAAGGGGCCTGAACAATTGTCTAGTCTGTGAAAAGTTCAGGATGGTTTCCCTGGACACCCTTCTTCCCATGATTCAGGAAAACGATTGGCTACGGACTTAAAGGATGCTTATACCCATATCTCGATACTCCCAGCTCACAGGAAGTATCTTTGATTTCAGCAAGGAACGCAGCACTCTCAGTACTGTGTACTGCCCTTTGGTCTGGCGTCTGCGCCCAGAGTGTTTGCCAAGTGCCTGGCTGTAGTCGCAGCGTTGCTTCGCCAACTGGGAGTGCATGTCTTCCCTTATCTCGACGATTGGCTGGTGAAGAGCACATCGGAGGTGGGTGCTCTGCAGTCCATGCGGATGACTATTCAGGTGCTAGAGCTACTGGGGTTTGTGATCAATTATACCAAGTCCCATCTCACCCCAGTTCAAAAAATGGTGTTCATTGGAGCACTGTTGAACACAAAGACAGCTCGAGCTTTTCTCCCCGAGACGAGGGCAGACAATCTCCTGTCCCTAGTATCTTTGGTTTGAGCGTCTCAACAGATCACGGCTTGGCAGATGTTGAGGCTTCTGGGTCACATGGCCTCTCACAGTTCATGTGACTCCCATGGCACATCTACACATGAGATCAGCTCAGTGGACCCTAGCTTCCCAGTGGTACCAAGCTGCGGGCAGTCTAGAGGATGTGATCCAACTGTCCACCGACTTTCGGAATTCCTTCCAGTGGTGGGTGATTCGGACCAATTTGATCTTGGGACATCCGTTCCAAATTCCTCAGCCACAAAAAGTTCTGATGATGGATGCATCCCTCCTGTGGTGGGGGTCTCATGTAGATGGGCTTCGCACTCAAGGAGCTTGGTCCTTTCAGGAAAAAGGTCTGCAGATCAACCTTCTGGAATTAAGAGCGATCTGGAACGCTCTGAAGGCTTTCAGAGATTTGCTGTCCAACCAAGTAATCTTAATTCAGACAGACAATCAGGTTGCCATGTACTACACCAACAGGCAGGGGGGCACCAGATCTCGCCCTTTGTGTCAGGAAGCCGTACAGATGTGGCTTTGGGCACGCCGTCACAGCATGTTTCTCCAAGCCACTTATCTGGCAGGCATAAACAACAGTCTGGCCGACAGGCTGAGCAGGATAATGCAACCTCACGAGTGGTCACTGAATATGGGTGTAGTCCGCAAGATCTTCCGAGCGTGGGGAAACCCCTCGGTGGATCTTTTTGCCACTCAGATCAATCACAAGGTCCCTCAGTTCTGTTCCAGGCTTCAGGCCCACGACAGACTAGCGTCAGATGCTTTTCTCCTACATTGGGGGACAGGTCTTCTGTATGCATGTCCTCCCATACCTCTAGTAGGGAAGGCTTTGCTGAAACTCAAGCAAGACTGCGGAACCATGATTCTGATTGCGCTCTTCTGGCCGCGTCAGATTTGGTTTCCTCTTCTTCTGGAGTTGTCCTCCGAAGAACTGTGGAGATTGGAATGTTTTCCAACCCTCATCACTCTGAATGAGGGGTCGCTTCTACATCCCAACCTTCAGTCTCTGACTCTCATGGCCTGGATGTTGAGGGCTTAGAATTTGCCTCCTTCGGTCTTTCAGAGGGTGTCTCCCGAGTTTTCTTGCTTCCAGGAAAGATTCCACTAAGAGGTGTTACTCTTTCAAATGGAGGAGGTTTGCCGTCTGGTGTGACAGCAAGGCCCTATATCCTCTTTCTTGTCCTACACAGACCCTGCTTGATTACCTTCTACACTTGTCAGAGTCTGGTCTCAAGACCAACTCCGTAAGAGTTCACCTTAGTGCAATTAGTGCCTATCATCGCCGTGTAGTGGGTAAGCCTATCTCTGGACGGCCTTTAGTAGTTCGCTTCATGAGAGGTTTGCTTTTGTCAAAGCCCCATGTCAAACCTCCACCAGTGTCATGGGATCTCAACGTCGTTCTCACCCAGCTGATGAAAGCTCCTTTTGAGCCACTGAATTCCTGCCATCTGAAGTACTTGACCTGCAAGGTCATTTTCTTGGTGGCTGTTACTTCAGCTCGTAGAGTCAGTGAGCTTCAGGCCTTGGTAGTTCATGCACCTTATATTAAATTTCATCACAACTGAGTAGTCCTTCGCACGCACCCTAAGTTCCTTCCTAAGGTGGTGTCGGAGTTCCATCTGAACCAGTCAATTATCTTGTCAACATTTTTTCCCCATCCTCATACCCGCCCTGGCGAAAGCAGTTTACATACCTTTGACTGCAAGAGAGCACTGGCCTTTTACGTGGAGCGGACAAAGCCCTTCATACAGTCCGCCCAGTTGTTTGTTTCTTTCAACCCCAACAGGAGGGGAGTTGCCACAGAAAATGCACAATCGCCAATTGGCTAGCAGATTGCATTTCTTTCACTTATGCCCAAGTTGGGCTGACCTTACAGGGTCATGTCATGGCTCATAATGTTAGAGCCATGGCTGCGTCAGTGGCCCACTTAAAGTCGAACTCCATTGAAGAGATTTGCAAGGCTGCAATGTGGTCATCAGTCCACACATTCACATCTCACTACTGCCTTCAGCAGGATACTCGACGCAACAGTCGGTTTGGGCGGTGCTACAGAATCTGTTCGGGGTTTAGAATCCAACTCCCCCCCCCCCCCCCCCCCCCCCAGGCTCATTTTGATTCTTTTCTAGGCTGCACTCTCAGTTAGGTCATTTTGGTTTCAGGTCAATCTTTGTTACATCCTCGCCGTTGTGAGGCTCAGTTGACCAATGTTCATTGTTTTGGGTGCGCCTGGATGCTAGAGATACCCCAGTTGTGAGAACAAGCAGCCTGCTTGTCCTTGGAGAAAGCGAAGATACTTACCTGTAGCTGGTATTCTCCGAGGACAGCAGGTTGTTCTCACAAACCCGCCCTCCTCCCCTTTGGAGTTATGGTTGTTTCTTGTTTATATGCTTTTTGATTAAACTAAGGAGACATTCTCGTGCGGCGGGTGGAAAGCTGTTCGCGCATCCACAGTCCATCCTGCTCGCACGGCAGAATGTTCCCGAAAGTCTTTATGTTTGCTGGCAAAATTTCTTCCGGTTCCTGGGTCGCCGTGGACAATGACCCAGTTGTAAGAACAATCAGCCTGCTGTCCTCGAAGAATACCAGCTACAGGTAAGTATTTTCGCTATGCAGTCATTAGGTGTGGTTCAGGTTAGACCAGGTTCTGGTAAATCTTTTCATCTACGCCAATATCACTGTTCTTCTACCTATACTTGAGTCCTGGTTGAACACTATGGGCCTGATATTCAGACCATGGGAGTTAGCTGAGCCCCGCAGTTGGCACTGAGCCTGGATAGTCAATGTCAGGCAGTTTCCAGTGACCAGCATTGAATATCCGGGTGTTTTTTTGGCACTATCCGATTAAGTTGAAACTGGCCAAAGATGGGCCTGCTATTTCAGCAGCTGAATTTGGTTTCCAAAGTTAGCCAGCAATGTGCTGAATATTAGTTGATAGCTGGTTATATCGCACAATATAACCAGTTATCCACTAAGCACTAACTAGCAATATTCAGCGGAAGATAACCGGCGATCTCCCATTGAATATTGCCAGGTAGACGGTTAAGTGCCATTTAACCGGCCAGGAGCCATTCCTGGCTGGTTAAATGGTTTTAAATATCTAGCAGTATGTCTCTTATTCCAACTTGTATTAGATTGTGGAGCCCTTTTAGTGAGGTGCGCCAAAAAATGGGCTGTGCTAGTGTAGGCGTGTGTTTTGTGCGCGCACAGATCCGTTTTTCAGCGTGCTGAAAATGGACGTGCAGCAAAAAAAAATTGGCGTGCATCCATTTTGGCTCTTAGACCTTTGCACCAGCCGTTGACTTAGCGATAAGATCTCACATGTGAACTGTGCGGTACTTGTCTATGCACATAGAATGACAATTACTGCCCACTTTCTGCCGTGTGCCAGAAAATAAAAATTATTTTCCGGCACGCGTAGCAGATGCATGTCAAAAATTAAATTACCACAAGGGCCACGTGATAGCTAGGCGGTAACTCTAAATTGACATGCGTTGGGTGCACATAAGCGCCTAGGCGGCTTAGTAAAAGGGCCCCTAATGGTAGGCTAGAGTCACGGCTTATCGCTTAAAGCTAAACAGAGATAAAACAGAGTTTTTATGGATAGGTCTTTCCAATGATCTTAAATTCCCCAAACCCTTAAGGTAGGCTTTGTTCAGTTTTCTGTTGAACTAGAGTAAAAAGTACTTGGAGTAGAACTTAATAACCAGTTGTCTATGCATAGCTGCACTCAAGTTGTTGTGAAGAAGTCGTTTTATTTTCCCAGGAAGCTTAGGGCCGTGAGGAAATATTTTAAGCCACTAGCCTTGGGCTTTTTGTTCAGTCTCTGATCTTATCAAGGTTATAGTAATTCTATTGTTTTTGTTGACTTTTCTAAATCTCTTCTTCATCCGTTGCAAGTAGTCCAGAATACAGCAGTTCGGCTGATTTATGGACTAAATAGATATGATTCACAGAAAGCTTTCCATTCCATGCTGCATTGTTCCCTGTGGAAGTGTGAATACAATTCAAAGTAGGAATATCATCCTTTATGATATTGATGGGTGACGCTCCAATTTATCCATCTGATTAAATTGTTCTGCTTCATGGTTCAAAAAACTCTCGCAATATTTTTATGTTTCTCTACAGTTCATAAGTTGAAGTCTGCAAAACAAGTTTTCTTCTTTTCTGTCATATCCGATGGTGGCAATTTGGAACTCCCTAGTTATTGCCACAAGATTCTGTAGAAATTACTTGAAGTTTCGGAAAATGTTATTCCTAGACATGTGCTTCCTAGGGTTTGCTCCTTCCCCCAATGAGCCCGCTGGACCACCATTGAGGAAAGGTAGGCCTGGGGTGAGCCTACCTGTATCATGGAAGGTGAGGGGGTTGCTGACTCATGGCCTGGGGGAGGAAAGAAGGGGAGGGCTTTAAGTTATACAGATCCTGGCTGATATTCGGCCGGGGCCTGCATAATTCTTTTATGCAGGCCCCAGCTGGATATCGGCTTGGAACCGCATAAGCTCCAGTGGTCAGCCTCAGCAAAATTAGCACCAGAGTTTCAGTGCCAGTGCTCACATAAGGCCCAGCACTGGATATCTGGGGCTAATTTAGCCGACAATGGTCAACATTGAAAAAAATACTGACTGCCTTTGGCTGAATATTGGGGGAGGGGGGCTCGTATTTCTCAACATTTGCTTATTTCTGATCTGAAGAAGATATTGATTTCGAAAGCTAATCAAAAATTGTATTGTTGGTCCAATAAAAAATATATTATCTTATTTTCTTTTCTATGTTTTGTTTTATTTCTATTTATTACCTTTTATTATAAAGGAAATAAGGGAATTCCTGGAATAAAAGTTCAGGATGGTTTCCTTGGGCACCCTTCTTTCATTTTTCAGAAACACAATTGACCATGCTCTCTGGACTTAAAGGACGCATATACACACATCCTGACACTTCCATCCCACCAGAAGTATCTTTGATTTCGGCTGGGAACGCACCACTTCCAGTACCATGTGTTACCTTTTGGCCTCGTGTCAGCACCCAGAGTCTTTACCAAATGCCTAGCAGTAGTCACAGCATCGCTGTGCAGACTGGGGGTGCATGTGTTCCCTTATCTCGTCGATTGGCTGGTGAGGAGCATGTCAGAGGACAGCACTTGGGAGTCCATGCGGAGGACTATTTGGGTGTTAGAATTACTAGGGTTCGTTATAAACTATCCTGCGTCCTATCTTCAACCTGTCCAGCGATTGGAGTTCATTGGAGCACTGATCAGTACACCAAAGGTTTGAGCCTTCTTCCCAGAACCAAGAGTGGACACTCTAGCCGCCCTGGCTTCTCAGTTTTGAACCTCTCAGCAGGTCACAGCTCAACAGATATTGAGGTTGCTGGACCACATGGCTTCCACAGTTTGTGACACCCATGGCACACCTTCACATGAGATCAGGCCAATAGACCCTAGCCTCCCAGAGATACCAAGCCACGGGAAGTCTAGAAGATATCATCCAAGGGTTCTCAGACCTCCATTTGATCCAATTTGACTCCCATTCCAAATTCCTCAGTCTCAAAAGGTGCTGACAATGGACGCATCTCTCTTAGATTGGGGATCTCATGTGAATGGGCTTCACACTTGAGGAGCCTGGTCAGTCCAGAAAACAGGTCTTCTAATCAACCTTCTGGAACTCTGGGCGATCTAGAACGCTCTTAAGGCTTTCAGAGATTGGCTGTCTCACCAAATTGTACTCACTCAAACAACCAGGTTGCAATGTATTATACCAACAAGCAGGAGGAGCATTGGATCACGCCAACTGTGTCAGAAGGCCGTCCGGATGTGGCACTGGGCTCGCCAGTACAGCATGTTCCTTCGATCCACTTATCTGGTGGGCAAAACAACAGTCTGGCCAACAGACTGAACAGGCTTATGCAACCGCATGTGTGGTCTCTCAGCATGGACATTGCCCACTAGATCTTCAGAGTGTGGGGCACCCCCTTTGGTGGATCTGTTTGCCACTCACCTGAATCACAAAGTCTCTCAGTTCTCCTCAGGCTTACGACAGACTAGCATTGGATGCCTTCCTTCTGCATTGGGGAAACGATCAAATGTATGCGTATCCTCCCATCCCTCTTGTGGTAAAAACTTTGCTGAAACTCAAGCAAGACCACAGGACCATGATCTTAATCGTACCTTTCTGGCCACAACAGATCTGGTTCCTTCTTCTTCTGGAGTTATCCTCTGAAGAACCATGGAGATTGGAGAGTTTTTCTGACCCTCATCACACAGAACAAGGGATCTGTTCTACATCCCAACCTTCAGTCTCAGGCCCTCGTGGCCTAGATGTTGAGAGCCTAGAATTTGCTTCACTCTGCCACACGGTGACTCTCAGGTTTTGCTGGCTTCCAGAAAAGATTCCACCAAGGGGTATTACTCTTTCAAATAGAGGAGATTTGCTGTCTGGTGTGAGGGCAAGGCCCCAGATCCTATTTCCTGCCCTACACCAACCCTGCTTGAATACTTTCTGCACCTTTCTGAGTCTGGTCTTAAGACCAACTCTGTAAGGGCTCACCTTAGTGCAATTAGTTCTTATCACCGTGTAGAAAGTAAGCCCATCTCTGGACAGCCTTTAGTTCTTTGCTTTTGTCAAAGCCTCCTGTCAAACCTCTGCCGGTGTCATGGGACCTCAGTGTCGTTCTCACCTAACTGATGAAACCTCTTTTCGAGCCTCTACCTTCGTGCCATCTGAAGTACTTGACCTGGAAGGTCATTTTCTTGGTGGCTGTTACTTCGGCTCTTAGAATCAGTAAGCTTCAGGCCGTAAGTTTCATCACAACAGAGTAGTCCTCTGCGTGCACCCTAGTTTCCTATCAAAGGAGGTATCAGAGTTCTATCTGAACTAGTCAATTGACTTGCCAACATTCTTTCCCCGATCTCATGCCCATTCTGGCAAGAGCTCTTTGCACACCTTGGACTGCAAGCAAGCATTGGCCTATTACATAGAGCGGACAAGGCCCCACAGACAGTCCACCCAGCTTTTTGTTTCTTTTGATCCCAACAAGATGAGAGTCACCATCGGGAAACACACAATTTCTAATTGGCTGGCAGATTGGATTTCTTTCACTTATGCCCAGGCTGGGCTGACCCTAGAGGGTCATGTCACAGGTCATAAATGTCAGAGCCATGGCTGCGTTTGTAGCCCATTTGAGATCAGCCTCCGTTGAATAGATTTGCAAGACTGCAACGTAGTTTTCAGTCCACACATTCACATCTCATTATTGCCTTGAGCAGGATACCTGACACGACAGTCATTTTGGGCAGACAGTGTTGCAGAATCTGTTTGGGATCTAGAATCCAACACCACCCCTCTAGACCTGTTTTATTCTGTTCCAGGCTGCACTCTCACTCAGTTTGTATATAGTTTCAGGTTAATCTGAGTTATTCCCTTGCCATTGTGAGGCCCAGTTGTCCAGTGCTTGTTACTTGTAATGAGCCTGGATGCTAGGGATTCCCTTGTGAGAATAAATAGGCCTGCTTGTCGTTGGAAAAAGCGAAGGCACTTACCTGTAGCAGGTGTTCTCTGAGGACAGCAGGTCTTATATTCTCACAAACCCGCCCACCTCCCCTTGGAGTTGTCTCCTATTTACATTTTTATTTTTGCTGTAGTATCTAATTACGGGGTACGTGCCCTCGCGGCGGGCGGGAAGACACTCGTATATGTGCGATGGAATGTGTGTCGCACTCCACAAAGCACAGTTTTGAGCTTGTTAGAAGCTCAGGACCGGGCAACGCGGCGCCGCGTTACCCACTTGTGAAAATATAAGGCCTGATGTCCTCGGAGAACACCTAGTACAGGTATGTACCTTCGCTTTTTGGCAGCATAATGTTGGGATATTTTGCAGCAGGAAGTCAGACAGGCTTATGAAGATTGAGGGACAAATGGATAGTACAAAGTACAGGCAGATCATGGAGGAAAATCTATTCCAGGACTGGGGAGAAGATTCATTTCTCAGTAGAACAATGATTGTAATCACAAAGAGAAAGTGGATGTACTTTAGTGGAACAATCATAGCCCAGACCTGAATCCAGTAGAAAATCTGTGGCAAATCTTTAAGACTGTGGTCTACAGATGATCTCCAGCCAACTTTTGAAAGGGCTGTGCAAGGATATCCTAAACAACTCATGGCTGTAATTTCTGCCAAAGTGGCTTCCACCAAGTATCAAGTTGAGGAATATGAAAACTTATGCAAATCTAGACTTCTTGATTTCTTATTCTTAATTACATTGGTTTATTTGTTTATGTTGTGTATGTAAATCCTGGAACCCACCCTATCCACCTTGCAGTTGCTTATGTTCTGCAGGAGGCAGGCCCCAGTTAACTTTCAGATTTCTGGAGTTCATTTTGTGTGACTGAGTTCTCCAGTATCTGGAATCAGGTTTTTGGAACTTATCTGCTAAAAAGTGGATAACTGGTATCAAGTAACAGTTGCTTCTTAAGCGCAATGAGAATCCACCTTTACACCCCAGAAGTTATCAAAGAACAGTGATCAACAACAAAGAGCTTTACTGACATATACTTCCTGGGGCTGATATTCAGATTGCGGGAGGTAGCCGGGCTGGCTCCTACGGTCGGCACTGGGCCCAGATATTCAGTGCCAAAGTTATTCCACCTATTGATGTGACCAAAGATGGCAGCCAAACTTAGCCAGCTTCACGCTGAAAATCGGTGGATAGACGGTTATATTGCCTGATATAACCGGCTATCTGCTAGGTGTTAACCGGTGATTTTCAGCCGGGGATAGCCGGCTAAGTGCCATTTAGGTGGCTAAATTGTTCTGAATATCTGGGGAGATTAACTGTACTGTACACTTTACTATACAAAAGTATTTATATGAATGTAAGTATTTTGATCATTGACATTAACTTAAAGCATTCAAATTAGTTTCAATATAAGTAAACCTTGGCCTTATGGTACTGGTAAAGAACTGTAGCACTGCCCTAAGTGTCCTACCCAGATTCAAGAGCTGTAAGCCAAAGGGGCTGAAAATAACCCCCACCCCAGAAAGCAAACAATGCACTCTGCAGGGTGCGGACACAGTTCAGATGGGACCCACTTTGATAAACTGGAGTCCGTTAGCTCAAATAGTAGATAATTCTTTAATTGTGATTGAAAAGTTTCTCACCTCATGGTTGCTGTGTATGTGCCGAAACATAATTTTTTAGAGCCCTGCTTGGATAGTAGTCCCTTCCTGAGCTAAATGTCTCCAAAATGTAATTACTTCCTACGCCCCAATTCTAAGTGAAATTTGTGCAGTTTACCTCTTGTTAATTCTGGGAATGTTCATGTGGAACTCCTGCTGTGGCTTCAGGCAGGGGATGTGGCTTGACTACTCAGAAGTGTCTTTTTGTGGCAGAGCAGGCAATAACTTTCTCTTTTGGTTGAAGCTCACTAGCACCACAGCTCTGCTTGCTGGAGTCCCTGGGAATCGGAGGTTAAATCTTGTGGGTTTCTGCAATATAGCTCCACCTCTGGTCTCTTCCTTGGTTCCCTCACTAGCACCACAGCTCTGCTTGCTGGAGTCCCTGGGAATCGGAGGTTAAATCTTGTGGGTTTCTGCAATATAGCTCCACCTCTGGTCTCTTCCTTGGTTCCCTCTCAACTTCCATCTGATACTCCGGATTGCACCACAAATCCCAGTTCAAAACAGCCTGTGGAAGTGAAGTCTTTCATTGCAGGTAGAGGCTGACCCTCAGATTCTATATATGACACCCAAATTTGGGCACGCTGCCAAGATATGCACACAGATTAATTGCTTAATGAGCTCTTAACCATCAATAATTAGGTGCCAACAACCAAATATTGATGTTAGCACTCATTAAAATTTGCACACACATCTGACCGCACTATTCTATAAGGTAACACATCTAACTCATAGCACTTATCCCCAAAAGGGTTGTGGCCATGGAAGAGGCATTGGGCATGTCATGGGCATTCTGAAAGCTTACGCATGTACTTGGGCACCAGCATTTACACCAGGTTTCAGCAGGCATAAATCTGGAACTCAAAGTTTAGCTACATGCTGTTCTATAAAGGGCACACACTCTTTGTGGCACCTGTTTGCCCTTAGTTGTAATCTTGCTCTGCTAGAGTCTCTAGACAGGTGGCCCTGTCTCTGAATTTTATTCCAATGAAGAAAGGAAACTCCAGAAGTTGGTAAGGATTAATATTCAGTTCTTTTTAAACTCCATGGGACAGGAACCTCGTAGAGAGTCTCTCACATTTAGATCAATGAAATGAACTCCTAAAGGATTTTGAATTCTATTTTTTTAGACAGCAGAATATAAAAAGTGTACAAGAGTGGGAACACTTTTGGCAAGGCAGGTACTTTTAGCCTCCTACAGGAAAGACGGTGCCTGGAGCATGTTTTGTGTTGAATTGGAAAATTCACTGTGTCCGGAAAAAAGTGAGCTTCCAAAACATTTTGCAATAACAACCTCAAACCTGCACCAAATTAATTAAAATATTATGTGCACAAAGTGACATCTATTTGTGTCACCGATGCCAAATTACATAGGAATTCCTCCTCTCATTTAAGAGATTTTTAAATTTTACAAACTGTTATCAAATCTCAGTTTCCAACATGACTTAATTACTTACTCACTGACGTCATCCATGATATCATTGTGCGTTAATAAACAGAATGCTGTCAAAAGAAGGTAAAGTTTTAATTAAAATACTAGGGGCCCTGTTTACTAAGCCACGCTGAAGGTGTGCTAACTTCTTAGCGCACGCTAATGATAGAGACACCCATTATATTCCTATAGTTGTGTCTAGCATTGGCACGCGCTAAAAAGTTTGTGCATCTAGAACGTGGCTTAGTAAACAGGACCCTTAGAGTTGAAAAAGGATACCATGCTAAAAGATCATATTTAAACATACAGAATGTTCAGGCTGACATTGAGAGGCATTTTCGAAATGAAGTCTAAGTTGGACTTTGGACATTTCGTTCGAAACATCCCAAATCCGAATAGCAAATGTAATTATTTTCAAAACAGCAAAATGTCTTCCCCCCCAAATACTGTTTGTAATAAGGGGGAAATAGTTTTGTGTTCTGTGCATTTACCTTTTCAGGCCATTTTTGAAAGAAAAAAATGCACAAGTGAAAAACAGAAAATCAAGCAATTGGGATGTAGGAGGGGCCAGCACTTTTAGCGGACTGGTCCCCCAGACATCCCAGGAGAGCAATGGGCACTGCTGTGGACTTCAGATAAATGCTGCCAGGTACACATCTCACCGTTGCTCCCTTATCTTGTCTGCTGAGCCCTCCAAAACCCACCCAACACATACTGCCCCTAACTGTACATCACTGTACGTTACGGGTGAAGGGGAAACCTATATGTGGGTACAGTGGGTTCTGGTGAGTTTTGTAGGGCTCACAGTTTCCATCTGGGCCTTAGCCCACCTGTCTACAGTGCATTGCACCTACCCCTATACTATTCCAGGGACCTGCATGCTGCTTTAATAGGCCTGGCTATAACATCTGAGGCTGTTATAGAGGCTGGTAAGTACAATTTATATTCACATTTTTTGGGGGGAAGGGGGTTAGTGACAACTGAGGGAGTAAGGGGGTCATCCCTGAATCCCTCAAGTGGTCATTTAGGGCACTTTTTGTGACTTATTTATTAGGAAAAACAGGTCTAGACCAAAACGTTGAAGTTTTACCCTGGGCGTTTTGGTATTTTTTCCATTATGGCTGTAACACACCCAAGTGGTAGGCACGCCCTAATCCCACCTTCAAAATGCCCCCGATGCAGCCCCTTGTGGTTTGGACGCACTGCAGATGAAATGAATAGACAGTCTGCAAAACAGGTTTCGAAAATACTGATTTAGATGTTTTGAGAAGAAATCCATCCAAATGGTGCCTTGACCAGTGGCGTAGCCACAGGTGGGCCTGGGTGGGCTGGGGCCCACCCACTTAGAGCTCAGGCCCACCCAACAGTAGCACATGTTTAGTGGTAGGTAGTGGGGATCCCAAGCTCCATCAGCTGAAGACTTCCCCCTGATGGTAACGAAAATGCTACTGTCCATGATACCGGCACCTGTGCATGCTCAGTTTGCAGCGCCTGCCTGCTGCAGACTGCCAAGGTGGAAAGAAGCATTTTCCTGCCAGCTGAGATATATTTTGGGGGGGGGGGGGGGGGGGGGGGGAGAACACTTGGTGCCCGCCCTTTTCTTGCCTAGGCCCACCCAAAATCTGTTGTCTGGCTACGCCCCTGGCCTTGACACAATGTTTTTCTCTTTTGAAAATGAGCCCCTAAGTGTGTTAGAAACTCTAGCTTTTGGGTAGTGTTATTTAAAATTTGACATCTCAGTAACGTTAAGGTGGATTTCTACAAAACCACATAACATTGTTTGAACTAGATTTCACTTTGTGCACATAAAATACTAATTAATTCGGTTCGTTTGCAGTTGTTATTGCAAAATGTTTAGGGGGCTCACTTTTTTACTGATACAGTGTAGTATGGGTAGACTGTATTTTCAAGCCTACCTGTTATTTTCTTAACAAATTCTGCCTACAAAAAAGAAAAATCTGTGAGTACCTTCTATTTGTGAAGACTTTCAAAGGGAAAGTGGATGCATACGTTCTCATGAAAATTTAGTTCAAAGTCTGTGGGTTAAGATGATTCGCAGACTTTGCCCCAAAGCAGTCTGAAAATTGGCCCTTAAAATGTTTGGCTAACTAAAAAGAAAAGAAAAATTGTTCCTTGTCACTTGCAGCAGATGAATGCAGGAGCTAGTGGGTTAAGTCCGCCTACCAGCAGGTGGAGATAGAGATAAACAAACTAAAGGCCAGAAGGCCAGCTCCTTTCTCAGTTAGTATGTCTCTGTCTCAACAGGTGGTGGACGGCTTTTTCTCCAGCTCCTGGGCCCAAGGCCTCTGAGAGTGCGCCTGGGCCGGTGGCCAGTTTGAGCCGGGGGTAGCGGACTGGTGGTGTCCCCTTTGGCAGCATACACAGTTTCTGGGTCCCAGCTGCACCTCAAATTCCCTCTTAACAGGCTTTTGTTGTTCCTTTCCTTCCCTGTTTGTTTCTGCCTTCTCACTAAAAAAAAAAAAAAGAGAGAACCATAGAATTTATTTAAAAGAGAAACAGAGAAGCACAAGGAAGTGTGTTTTTGCTGAGAGCAGGTTTGTGTTACTGCTGTCTGAGTCCTGTTTTCTGTTGCCTGCTTGTCTGAGCCTGCCTCTAAGTGAAGTCGGAGAGTTTTTTTTTCTTCGGCTCAGGTGTCAGTTCTCGCGCTTTCCCGGTCCGGGGTAAGTCCTGCTGGGTTCCTGTTCGGGGATGGGCGATGGCAGCGGAGGCGGTAAAATGCTGTTCCCGATGCGGGAAATGGCGTTCGGTGGCAGGCCTTTGCAGCGCGGGGTGCACTGATTTGTCGGGACTCGACTTAGCAGTGCCCCCCCTCCCCCCCCGAGAGCGTGCTTTCCCGCCCAGAGCATGGCAATTCTTGCGCCATTTTGTGATTGGTTGCGGAGCCGGCTCCGGTAGTGGTTTTGGCCAAAGCTTCTTCCGCTGGTAGGGGAGTCAGGCACTGTGGGCGGTGGTGCAGGTGCCATGGCTGCGACCTCCGTTGCGGTGGAGGGGCTTTTGCCAGAGTTTATTTTGCTACTCCATGAGGCGTTTCTGTTGAAAAGTGCCTTGCCCCCCCCCCCCCCCCCCACACGGCTGCGACAGCTTTGGCCTTTGATTCTCTCATGGGGTCTGGGGGTAACCAAGAGATTTGGGGTTTTCCCTCAGAGGATTTCTCCTCCCTTAAAAAGTCTAGGCTTACTTTGGGGTCTGAGGAGGGGTCCTGCATACGGTCGCCTCAGCTTCCTTCGTGGTGGCTCTCTCGGAGCAGACGGGGGTGGAGGACGGTGTCCTCCCTGACCAACCGGAGGAGTCTTCCGCCATCAGGATTTTTCATAAGGGGGAGTTGTCCTCCTTTATCTCTCAGGCACTGGAAGCCCTGAATATAGAGGACCCTGAGGTTGTGGCTTCTCAGGCGGTCAACCCCAAGATGGCTAGTACCAGACGACCTTCTAAGGCCTTTCTGGTACATGAAGCTATTGAAGAGTTGATTTCGGTCCAGTGGGCGGATCCGGATGGGGGGCTGAAAGTAGCCAGGGCTATGGCCAGGCTGTGTCCAGTTTCAGCGGACTGTTTAGAGCAGTATGCTCTACCTAGGCTGGATGCCCTGTTGAAGGTGGTCACTAAGAAGACTGCTCTTCCAGTGAAAGGTGGTGTGGCACTTAAGGATATACAAGACAGATGGCTAGAGGCCTCTTTAAAACTTGCCTTTGAGGTGGCCGCTTTGACACTTCAAGCTTCTGTTTGTAGTTCTTTTGCGGCTAGAGCTTGTCTCAGTTGGCTACATTCTGTCATGGATTCGATTTTGGAGTCTGATATGCCAGGAACTCCTCAGATGTCGCTAATGGATATTGGGCTGGCATACTTGGCGGATGCCTTGTATGATTTGGTCCGTGCTTCGGCCAAGCTTATGGCCTTGACCGTTTCCTCTCGGCGCCTTCTGTGGCTCCGTCATTGGGCCGCAGATATGGCCTCTAAGCAGCGGCTCATTAAATTGCCTTTCTGAGGGAAATTGTTTTTTGGGGAACACCTAGAAAAGATTGTTAAAGATTTGGGGGATTCCAAATCTCAGTGTCTTCCGGAGGATGGACCCAAGTCTACTTCCAAGCAGGGAGCCTGAGGTCACGTTTCAGAGAGACGCGACGGTATCGCTCGGGGCGGTCCAACGCAGCCTTTCAGCTTCCTTGTTTTGGGCAGCGTTCTTCCTTTCGCAACGTCAGGGGGCTCCTTCTCGGGCCTCCCAATGATGGGGCGCAGGTCCACTCCGGAGGAGAGCAGATCGGTGGTCGGCTTTCTCTGTTTCTTCCAGAGTGGGCCAGAATTATTTCAGACCAGTGGGTCCTCGATGTGGTGCGAGAAGGTTACAAGCTAGAATTCTTCTCTCCCTTCACAGACTTTTTTCTTGAGTCCCGCTGTGTGTCGCGGGCCAAGAGGACAGCGTTACTGCAGTGTTTGCGAGACCTGCTAAGGATAGGGACTATTGTGCCTGTTCCTCCTCTCGAAAGGCGCACAGGATTCCGATTTCTGGATCAAGTTGCAGTTATTTCGAAGTTCTTATTTGGTTCTCTGTTTTTCATAGTGAGGATGGCTTCTGGTTGTTATTGGTTTCATATTTTTGGCCTTGGCAAATGCTTACGAATGACATACTAACTGAGGAAGGAGCTGGCCATCTGGCATCACTGCCTTTAGTTTCTTTATCTCTATCTCTACCTGCTGGGCTTAACCTACTCGTTCCTGGATTCGTCTGCTGCATTAAAGGAAAGAAAATTATCAGGTAAGACATAAATTTACCTTCTAAAAAGTATATTGTGAAACCACAAGCTCTTTCCCAACTTTCTGTCTTGTATGAAATAGAGTACTTTTGTTATTTTGTTACTGTCTCATTAGCTGAAAAGATATATGGAAGTGCTGAATATCTGCTTTGGATGACAGTTTGCTTATTTCTAATAGACTTACTTTACCTCTCTAGAACATAATGTTTTCTCAGACTGAGGCAAAATTTAGGATTAAATTTTAAGGAATAGAAATGAAAGGAAATAACAGATAAGGAAAGAAAACTCTTATCTTCAGTTTGATACCATAAGATATATGAGATGACAAAAACACAGGAATGACTGTACTTTGAAAATTTTAGTAAAGATGTACATGAAAGAAAGAAAATAGGAAAATTGATGTAGCTTAACTGGTGTTCATAACTACTCAAGGATTGAGGGGATAGAAATATTTTAGAATTGAAAATTTAAAAAGTAAAAAAAAATTTTAAACCTTTGAAAACAAAGCTTACTAGATGTTTTTGTGACTCACAAGATTGATTTGCTTATTGCATGCTTGCTTTATTCATGTTCACTCATTTATTTGTGTAGCAGTGATGAAGGGAAGAGTGTGGCAAGTTCCTTATGTTGTATAATAAAGTTCCATTTATGTTTTCATATTTCATTTGGATGTTGAACCAGTTGGGGACTTTTTTTGTTTGGTCAGTTGCACTTTGTGTGTATATTAGTAATCTCTTTAAGAAATGTTGCTGGTCAGCATTCTGGGTGGGTTCAGACTTGCCAGCAGTTGTTTCGCTGTGTTTCATCAACCCTTAATCTCCACCACTAGGAAGAAGATGAAGTTCCTGATGATGAGACTCTGAATCAGATGATTGCACGAAATGAAGAGGAATTTGACTTATTTATGGTAAGGAAATGGTACTTTTCAGAAAGCCTAGAAATATTTGACTAAACAGCAGTCTTGATAAGAGCAAGCTGAAGCAGCTGCATGTATTTCCATTGTGTGGTAACTTCAATATGAAACTGAAGCATGAAAGTGGTTGCTTAGTTCAAATAAATTTTAAGTTATTGTGCTTGGGCGATATGAAAATCACAATTGGCAGTACTACTGATTCTGCTGCAAGCTAATCAAGACTTCTATCCAATGGTCATATGTAACCCTTTCAAGTGCTTCTAGTGGTTAGTGACAGTAGTGAACTGAACCACAGGGAGATAAATTGATTGCCTGATACCAGGATTTAAAGTCATGAGCCTTGATGTTTTCCCTAGTTCCCTAACATCTGGGTCATTAAAACCCATTTGTTTGTACAAGCATATGTTTGATGATAATAATGGGGTCAGAGTTGTGAATCAATTTTGAGTGTTGTTTGGTATATGTCTGTTCAAGATTTTGAATGTTTTTATTTATTCATTTATTAAAAGTTGCTGTACCACCTTAGCCAAAAAGCAGTTCAAAGCGGTGTACAATACTCATAAAACAGTAGTCAAAGTAAAGAAAGGAACTACAATGGTCGATAGAAAAGAACAGGGGAAACCTCACACACATGACAGCTACTACTACTACTAAACATTTCTAGAGCGCTACTAGGGTTATGCAGCGCTGTACAAAATAAACAAAGAAGGATGGTCCCTGCTCAAAGGAGCTTACAATCTAAAGAACATTAGATTGACATTACAACAACAGAAGGGGAGGGAAGAGAAAAGGAGGTAACAAGAGGGAGAGGGCTACTTCCAAACTGCAAGAATGAAAAACTGACATAACACCTAGTATTATGATGATGGAAAGGCTTGTTGGAAGAGCTATGTTTTTATTGTTACCCACTTAGTTAATAAGCGGGTTATAAATGAGAAATAATTAAATAAAATTAATTTAGCCTCTAGATTACAGTTCCTCCAGAGAGGTCCATAAATGGCAATTTTAGATAATTAAAATTAAATTAATCAAAAAGTAGTTGGCAAATTTCAACTGAATCTGTTTCCCACAATAAAGTCCCTACCAGAATGGAAACGGAACTATTCAGTAGTTTCCATTTTCTTAACAGTTAAGACATTGATAGCAACATTTTCCAAGTTACAGGTATCACATGCGGAAGGATACATGATAAACAGTATGTCTCACCATTATGTGATAACTTGCCCATGATCCTGGAGGCAGTCTGTGCTGTGTTTGCTGTAGAGGCTGACTGAGTTTCCATTTCGAATTTGCACCCACCAAAACTGACCCAAAATCTAGATTCAGATCCCTCCCTCCCACCCGTGATCATCAGTGGCAAACACTCCCCAGAAGAAATCACATCCTCCTGGTCCGGCCAGCCATCCAACCTCAACCCCTCTGTCCTCCCGGGCCGTGCCTACCTTTCCTTTAAACTGCCTCGTGGTCTAGTGGCATATTCTGAGAAAGAGCAACCCACCATCACTCTTGCCCCCACAGGTTTGTCATCCAAAATGGCTGTTGAGACTGCCACGGAAGGTCTCAGTGGCCACCTTGGGATTGGAAGCAGCATAAGCAAAAGTGACTGGAGATTGTTCCTGCTTCCATATCATCAAGCTGATCAATCCATAGACTGGTGGGTTGTGTCCATCTACCAGCAGGTGGAGATAGAGAGCAAACTTTTGCCTCCCTATATGTGGTCATGTGCTGCCGGAAACTCCTCAGTATGTTCTCTATCTCAGCAGGTGGTGGTCACACACAGCAGCAGCTCTGGCTAGGCCTCCAAGCCTAATTCTTAGGTTTTGTTGAGTGCCTGGGGTTGAGGGCTCTTTTGAGCAAGTGCAAACCTGGTGGTGCCAGGTCCCTCCTTTTCTCCCACCTCCCGCTGGCTCCGTTAAAAAAAAAAAAAATTTGAACGTCCTTAAAGGCGTTTATTTCGACGTTTATTTAAACGTTCATTGCAGCTACTCACTGGGACACCAGGTCGTTACAGCTCGGAGCGGAAAGCAGGTAATTTTTACCTTTTTATAGCGGGCAGGGGGTTCCCCGATTTATCTCCACGTGGCATATGGCGTCGGAGGGCGAGGGCGTAAAGAGTCGCTCTCCGGATCGCTTGGGCGCTTCTAGAGGGGATGCGGGGGTCTTAAAGTCTGATTCGCCCTTGTTGGGTGACAGTTTTGTGACCGATGAGTGTCCCGGTCCTTCCTCCGGTGTGGCGGTTTTTCCCCGCCATAAACGCCCATCCCCCGCTCCTCGCCTCCGCCATCTTGGCCGGCCACGCGGCTCGGACGGCTTCTTCTTGGGCCGCCCTTGAGGTAGGAGACATTAATGCCATGAACGCCCTTAATTTGGGCGACGGCACAAAGGCGGCTAAAATTAAGCGCCGTTTTTCCCGCGCGGCTCCTTCGCGGAGTGTCGCGCCGGACGCCATCTTGGATGCGCAGCATGTCTCTCCCCCGCTCTTGCGAGCGCCGGTTAAGGGTGCGTCTAGGGCTGTTGCCCAGGCTGCGGAAGTGCACAGTCTGGGGGGTTTCTCCCCCGAGTTTATTTTGCTGCTGCATCAGGCCTTCCTTATGCAGAACGCTGCCCCTGCTCCCTCGTCAGGTAAAGAGGTTGAGGCCCCCGGAGGTAAACGCCCTCGGGTTGATTCCCAGGTCTTGGAGGACTTTGTCTCCTCCGATGTAGATGAGGGCAGCGTATCTGAGTTCTCCCAACGGTCCTTTGCGGATTCCTTGGAGGAGACGGATCCCCGCTCGGATGGAGCGGATGACCCCTCTGCAGCGCGACTTTTTAGCTCAGAGGATTTGCCCAACCTGTTTGTGCAGGCCATGGGCATTTTGAAGATTTCCTCTCCGGAGGACGTCTCTCCCTCAGCCCCTGTTGGCTCTGCCATTATGCTGGGGACGAAACGCCCGCCTAGAACCTTCCACGTGCATGATGCCATGCACACCTTAATTTCGGCTCAATGGGATGTCCCGGAAGCGAGCCTTAAAGTGGCTAGGGCTATGTCCCGCCTCTATCCTTTGCCTGTAAGTGAACGTGAGGCCTTTCTGTGGCCTACCGTGGATTCTTTAATCACTGCGGTGACTAAGAAAACGGCGTTGCCGGTGGAAGGTGGCACGGCCCTAAAGGACGCCCAAGACAGAAGATTGGAGGCGGCCTTAAGGTCGTCCTTTGAGGCGGCTGCTTTAAGTTTGCAGGCCTCAGTTTGCGGCTCCTATGTGGCCAGGGCGTGCCTGACTATGGTGCAGCGGGCTTCCCCCTCGGATCATTCCTTGAGGGCTGATTGGCCGGCCCTGGAATCGGGCTTAGCCTATTTGGCAGACTTGCTGTATGATGTCTTGAGAGCCTCAGCTAAAGGCATGGCTCAGACAATCTCTGCGCGGCGGTGGCTTTGGCTGAAGCATTGGTCTGCTGACCACGCCTCTAAATCCCGCCTGGCTAGATTGCCTTTTAAAGGCAAGCTGCTCTTTGGGGTCGAGCTGGACAAAATCGTGACCGATCTCGGCACGTCTAAGGGCAAGAAGTTACCAGAGGTCAGGGCTCGGGCTAGTACTCGCCCTGGTACCTCCAGAAGACGGTTTCAGGAAGCCCGTAGGTACCGCCCGGGCAGGTCGGGCTCCTCTGCCCCCTCTTCCTTCAAGAGGAACTTCTCCCCCAAGCAGCATTCCTTTCGCAGAGACCGCAGTCCCGGAGGTGCTCCCTCCGGTTCTCCCCCAGGGTCTCGTACCCAATGACGGGGCCTTGGTCCACGCCTCAGTGCAGATTGGAGGACGGCTGTCCTCGTTTATGGGCGAGTGGACCACAATAACTTCAGACGCTTAGGTGCTGGAAGTCATCAGAGACGGCTACAAGCTAGAGTTCTGCCGACCCTTAAAAGACGGGTTTGTACTCTCTCCCTGCAAGTCTCCGGTCAAAGCTGTGGCAGTGCAGCAGACCTTGGACAATCTGATCCGCCTGGGGGCGGTCGTTCCGGTGCCAGAAAATCAGCTGGGCAAGGGACGTTACTCCTTTTTCTTTGTGATACCAAAGAAAGGAGGTTCTGTACGGCCTATCCTCGACCTCAAAGGGGTCAATTGGGCCTTGAAAGTTCGGCACTTTCGCATGGAGACCCTCCGCTCTGTTATAGCGGCAGTGAAGGCAGGAGAGTTCCTGGCATCCTTGGACATCAAGGAAGCGTACTTGCATATTCCCATCTGGCCTCCTCATCAACGCTTTCTGCGTTTTGCAGTACTGGGCCGACACTTCCAGTTCAGAGCCCTCCAGTTCGGGTTGGCTACTGCTCCGCGGACCTTCTCCAAAGTAATGGTGGTCATCGCGGCCTTCCTGAGGAAGGAAGGAGTTCAAGTCCATCCTTATCTGGACGACTGGTTGATCCAAGCCCCCTCTTATGCAGAGTGCGGCAAAGCTGTGAACCGGGTGGTTGCTCTTTTGAGCTCCCTGGGGTGGATCATCAACTGGGAGTAAAGCCAGCTGCGCCCGACTCAGTCCCTGGAGTATCTGGGAGTTCGATTCGACACCCAAGTGGGCAGAGTGTTCCTGCCAGACAATCGGATTGTCAAGCTTCAGGCTCAGGTGGACTAGTTCCTAGTAGCCTCTCCTATTCGGGCTTGGGACTACGTGCAGCTGTTGGGCTCTATGACGGCCACGATGGAAGTAGTGCCCTGGGCCAGGGCTCATAGGAGACCACTACAACAATCTCTGCTGCTGCGCTGGACTCCGATGTCGGAGGATTATGCTGTGCGCCTTCCCTTGGACCCAGCAGTGCGCAAGGCGCTGAGCTGGTGGACGCAGACAGACAAGTTGTCTGCAGGAATGCCTCTGGTGACCCCGGAGTGGATTGTCGTCACGACAGACGCCTCTTTGATGGGCTGGGGAGCCCACTGCTTGGGAAGGACAGCGCAGGGGCTCTGGTCTCCTGCAGAGGCAAGTGGTCTATCAACCTCCTGGAACTCAGAGCCATTCGGTTGGTGTTGTTGGAGTTCATCCCGGTACTGGTGTTGAAGCCTGTACGGGTCCTGTCGGACAATGCCACGGCTGTGGCCTATGTCAACCGCCAGGGAGGTACCAAGAGCGCCCCTCTAGCCAAGGAGGCTATGAATCTATGCCAGTGGGCGGACGCGAACCTGGAGCAGCTTTCAGCGGCCCACATTGCCGGAGTCATGAATGTCAAGGCGGACTTTCTCAGTCGCCATACCTTGGAGCCCGGAGAGTGGCAGCTATCTGCTCAGGCGTTCTTGGACATCACGAAGCGCTGGGGCCAGCCGAGCCTAGATCTGATGGCGTCATCGGCCAATTGCCAAGTGCCGCGCTTTTTCAGCAAAGGACGGGACCCTCGATCCCTGGGAGTAGATGCTCTTCTCCAACAGTGGCCGACACAAGAGCTTCTCTATGTGTTCCCGCCCTGGCCCATGTTGGGCAGGGTGCTAGACCGGGTGGCAAAGCATCCCGGCGGGGTAATCCTGGTGGGTCCGGATTGGCCCAGACGTCCCTGGTATGCGGACTTGATCAGGCTCTCAGTCGGCGATCCTCTGCGGCTGCCAGTGGAGCAGGGCCTGTTACATCAGGGTCCCGTGGTGATGGAGGATCCCTCCCCCTTTGGTCTTACGGCCTGGCTATTGAGCGGCAGCGTCTGAGAAAGAAGGGCTTCTCAGACAAGGTCATCGCCACTATGCTGAGAGCGAGGAAGCGCTCTACTTCTACTGCTTACGCCAAGGTTTGGCGTATTTTTGCAGCGTGGTGTGAAGCAGGCTCACTTTCTCCCTTCACTGCTCCAATTTCAGGTAGCGGCTCTGGCTTGCTTCAGGGGCCGCCTGAAGGGTGCTTCCCTGGCTTCGCAGCCAGATGTGGTGCGCTTTCTCAAGGGAGTTAATCACCTGCGCCCTCCTCTGCACTCAGTGGTGCCTGCGTGGAATCTCAACCTGGTGCTAAGAGCATTGCAGAAGCCGCCTTTTGAACCCTTGTCGAGGGCATCTCTGAAAGACCTGACGTTGAAAGCAGTCTTTTTGGTGGCTATCATTTCAGCCAGAAGAGTTTCCGGGCTCCAGGCACTCTCATGTCGAGAGCTTTTTCTGCAGTTCACTGAGGCAGGAGTGACTATTCGCACAGTGCCTTCCTTCCTGCCCAAGATTGTTTTTCACTTCCATGTGATTCAGCAGCTCTGTCTCCCTTCCTTTCGTAGGGAGGTCTACCCAGAGGAATACTCTGCTCTCAATTTCTGGATGTGAGACGAGTCATCATCAGATACTTGGAAGTGACCAATGATTTCCGGATATCGGATCATCTGTTTGTCCTGTTTACAGGTCCTCGTAAGGGTCTGCAGGCTTCTAAGCCTACAGTGGCAAGATGGGCAAGGAAGCCATTGCAGCGACTTAGGGTCCGTCTCCTTGGAAGAGATTTGCAAGGCGGCAACTTGGGCTTCGGCCCATACCTTTGCCAGGCATTACCGCTTGACTGTGGCTGCTCGGGCGGAGGCCCGGTTTGGAGCTTCAGTGTTGCGGTCAGGGATTTCTATGTCCCGCCCTGGGTGAGTACTGCTTCGGTACATCCCACCAGTCTATGGATTGATCAGCTTGATGATATGGAAGGTAAAATTATGTATCATACCTGATAATTTTCTTTCCATTAATCATAGCTGATCAATCCATAGCCCCTCCCAGATATCTGTACTGTTTATATTCTGGTTGAATTTTAGGTTCAAGTTTAGCCTTCAGTTACTTCAGGAGGACTTCGTGTTCAAGTTCTTCTTTCACTTGGATTCTTCAAGAGTTGAGACGAGTTTGTGTTACAGTGAGCTGCTGCATTCCTCTCCCCTCCGTTTTACGGGGCTGGATTGAGATTTAAATTCTGCCGGCACTCCCTCCCGCTTCGTGCGGCTGTAGGGCAGCTTTGTACCCCTCCCGCTTCGGCGGTGTTAGGGTCAGTCAGCTCCTCCCGCGGTTGCGGTTGCAGGATAAGCCAGATCCCCCCGCATCGGCGGGTGTGGTGTCCCTCCCCCGCTCCGCGGGGATGAGCTGGACGGATTCCCCTCCCCCACTTGTGTGGGGATGAGCTGGGTTAATTCCCCTCCCCCGTTTCGGCGGTGGTGAGCTGGGCAGAGTGTCCCTTCGTGGGTGTAATTCTCTAAGTGCTGAGTCCTGCGGATGGAGCTTTGATATCGACATACTGAGGAGTTTCCGGCAGCACATGACCACATATAGGGAGGCAAAAGTTTGCTCTCTATCTCCACCTGCTGGTAGATGGACACAACCCACCAGTCTATGGATTGATCAGCTATGATTAATGGAAAGAAAATTATCAGGTATGATACATAATTTTACCTTATGCTGCTTTCAATCCCAAGATGGCTGCCGGGACCTCCAACGGCAAACTGCCACAAGAAATCCTGGCAAACATTTTGAGTGAGGAACCTGCGGGGGCAAGAAAAACTGGGGATCGCTGTTGCCCGAAAGCCACTAGAACACCAGGCCATTTAAAGGAAAGGTAGGCACAGGGAGGGCCTTTGAGTGGTGGGAGGGCACAGGGGTTTGGGTGGCTGGCCCTCTTCCGGGGGTGAAGGGGCTAGCAGCAGCGGCTGGCCCTGGAGGACCCTTGCTCTGGTTTAGGTTACCAGTTCTGGCTGAAACCGAGCGGCAAATTTCGGCCGGAACCAATACCACCTGTTTTGGTCTACTTCTAATCTGCTGTCCCCCCTAATTTTATAAACTTGTGCACTCAAATGTCCAACTAGTGCACACATTTGCACATGCAAATTATAGTATAAGGTTAGTTGCCTACATAACTTAATTCAATAACTGGCTGTTAATTAATTGGCCTTAATTTGCTGTATTTGCCATTAATTAATAGTTGTGCACATAACTGCCTTTAGTCCAAATCTGTAAGTTACGTGCTCAAATTCCAGAGCACACAATTTCAAGGGGGTGGGGTGGGCCTGGGAGAGACGTAGGTGGGTTGGGGCCATGTCAGACATAAGAGCTTATGCTTAAAGTTAGACATGTAAATGCAGACTTACGCCATTATTCTATAACAGCAGTTGCACGCACAATTGCTATTATAGAATTCACACTTAGTGTGCATCATCCCAGTGCATACATTTCAGCGACCTTTTGATAATTTACCACTGTATGCCCAAGCTAGATTAGATATTATTTACTTACATTTTTGCACACTGGAAAATAATTCCTAATGTTACAAAGGTAAACTTTGATATGGTTTCTATTATGTTTAGTAGCCTCAGAACTTCACTCTATATAAAATGCAGTCCTGCATCTGTATTTAAATATGCTGATTGAATAAAACACAGCAATTTTTTTTTTTTTTTTTTTTTGTGAATTAGCCATACTGGTGTTTTCTTCCTATTGATTTCCACTTGTTTCCTCTTATTTGTTTTTCTTTCGTTTATATTAGTTTTTAAAGTCTTCCAAAAATATTTGGCAAGAATAAAGACAGGTTAAAGAATACATGTAAATTCTCCGATAAAGGTCATGAATGGAAAAAAAAAGTCATATTTAAAATTTTCCTGTCACATTTAGACCATAGTTGAGGAAATAAAGGGAAAATCAAGTGAATCTCCATTAAATTTAAGTCAACCCAAAAAATAAATCTTAAACTGTAAGGCACACTTGGGGGATAAAGACATGCAAAAGACCAAAATGTTAACAATTTTTTGAATGGAACAAAAAAAGTACAACCTCACATTCCTATCTCTAGGAATGTCAGAAAGGAGATTATTCTCTGGATTCTTTGATTTACTCTTGAGAAAGGCGGTGTAGAATATATATACCTTTTTAAGAAATACATTCATTGTACCACAAGAGATTAGTAAAACTGTTTTTTTTTTTTTTTTATTAGAGCCACTTAATATTTCTTGTTAAGAAGAAGAGAAGACTGGGAGAGAAATCTCTCTTCTGCCCCCTGAACTTTGACAATCCAAATGCTCTCATTTATACTCATCTACACAAATTTCCATAGCATCAGCAAGACATCTTTTAGAATGCTGAACTTAATCTAAGT
Organism: Microcaecilia unicolor; assembly: GCF_901765095.1. Lineage (NCBI taxonomy): Eukaryota > Metazoa > Chordata > Amphibia > Gymnophiona > Siphonopidae > Microcaecilia > Microcaecilia unicolor. The sequence continues at coordinate 238,049,229 of NC_044032.1, read as the reverse complement.
AAATATTCTATAAGTCTAAAGTATAAGGGCATAGTACAATAGAAAAACCTATTACATACATTTAATTACATTTAATAATAGACTAACATTTATAACCTGCTCTTTCACAGAGTAGATTTACTGTTCCAAAAGAAGACATCTATCACAAATACTGGTCAGTTTCAGCCTTTAACCTCTCTAGTCTACAGGCATTTCTTTGTCAATATAGATAAAGAGGTCTACAGTAAACAGTGACTTCTGTTTGTACATTCTGGCCTTCTCCTAAGGTCAGTGGAATCTGCTAAGCTAGCATTTATCAATAACTCACTTGACAATTTCTTACATTTTAAGACATAAATGTTATCTCTAACTTTTCCAGTTCCACAGCAGTAAGGTGGTCTAAGAATATATTAATTGTAAAATAATATAATTTCTCAGAGGACAAGCAGGACATTGTTTCTCGCATGTAGGTGATGTCATTGACTGAACCTGGTGTGGATGATTCTATCACTTCAAGAATGTTTTGGCAGCATTGCACCTCACATGCGTTGGTGAGCGCGTGGGACCATCAGTCTTCATTTTTCTGCAGAGCAGAGAGGTTGCATTTAGTGAGCTCTCCTTGGTCCATCAAATTTTATTTTTTTCAGAGTACTTTCCCTCACGGTTTATAGTTTTTTGGTTTTCTTTCTTTTCTTTCTTTTCTTTTTGTTCTTCCCTTGCTCCTTAGTTTACTTTAGCTTTCGGCAAATTTGTTTTCTCTTTTTTTTACGCCTCCTGAGACGACCTTATCCCATGCACCAGTCAAGGAATTTCTTTAGAAAGGAAACTTTTTCATCTTACACAATTGAGATATTTGATTTTGCTTTGGCTATTTTCCTTTGATGTCACAGAAAATTCCCAGTGGTTTCAATTGATGCTCTAACTGCAACAGAGCCATTTCTGGGACTGACCCTCATGTCTGTTGTGCTTAGGCCCTGACCATAAGTACATAAGTAGTGCCATACTGGGAAAGACCAAAGGTCCATCTAGCCCAGCATCCTGTCACCGACAGTGGCCAATCCAGGTCAAGGGCACCTGGCACGCTCCCCAAATGTAAAAACATTCCAGACAAGTTATACCTAAAAATGCGGAATTTTTCCAAGTCCATTTAATAGCGGTCTATGGACTTGTCCTTTAGGAATCTATCTAACCCCTTTTTAAACTCCGTCAAGCTAACCGCCCGTACCACGTTCTCCGGCAACGAATTCCAGAGTCTAATTACACGTTGGGTGAAGAAAAATTTTCTCCGATTCGTTTTAAATTTACCACACTGTAGCTTCAACTCATGCCCTCTAGTCCTAGTATTTTTGGATAGCGTGAACAGTCGCTTCACATCCACCCGATCCATTCCACTCATTATTTTATACACTTCTATCATATCTCCCCTCAGCCGTCTCTTCTCCAAGCTGAAAAGCCCTAGCCTTCTCAGCCTCTCTTCATAGGAAAGTCGTCCCATCCCCACTATCATTTTCGTCGCCCTTCGCTGTACCTTTTCCAATTCTACTATATCTTTTTTGAGATACGGAGACCAGTACTGAACACAATACTCCAGGTGCGGTCGCACCATGGAGCGATACAACGGCATTATAACATCCGCACACCTGGACTCCATACCCTTCCTAATAACACCATAAAGCCTCTAATTGTGTTCGCTGTTTAAAAATGCAGAAACTGGTTCTCAAAATCAGACATGCTCTTGTGTGAGAAACCTCCATGGCTAGAGGAGTTGCATCGGAAACTGAGGGTGCACCGGCATTGAGCAGGTTTCTCCTTGCCTTGACATCGGGCCGATCTGCATCAGACCTGACACCAAGGACATAAACATCATCCTAATCAGCAGTGAGGGACTCCAGTGTCGTGCGTCGAGCGAAGGCAAAGAAGCACCAGCATCAGTCCTCAATACTCGAGAATCATTAGTGCTGCGAGGGCTGCTCTCCCTCTGTGGAGTGGGTGCCAGTGTGCCAGTCTCTGGACCACCAGAACCAGTCTTCCGATTCAGTGTTTGCACCTTCACAAGCTGTCCCCAAACTGACACTGGCCCCACCTTTACTGATACCTACTTCTGAGGAGCTATTCTGGGCCATGCTACAGGAGGAGTGGGAGCGGATCTTAGTTTGATTCGATGCCGAGGCTCCGAGAGCATCAATGCTAGCCATGTCTCTGCCCCAGCTGATCTTGGAGGGCCCATTCCTTGTCTGTCACCCATGTGTCAACACCGGCATCTAGGAGGGGGGCCACCCTCAGCCTCAGAAGACTCGTGCTCCTCTCTAGCCCATCAAGGGAGAAATCTCCCCCAGTGTCCAGGTCAGGACCTACCCCTCAACACTCATGTCCTAAGTATAATCATCATTCTAGACTCCCACATCAGACTCAGACTATGCTGAGTTTGACTCTGAGCATTCCTGCATGCCTGAGGTAGAACCAGAGAAGGTCTCTGACCCCTCCCCACCTCAGGAGAGGAGAAAGTTCCCATCAAAGGAGCTCACCTTTGTTGTTTTTTGTTTTTTGGGGTTTTTTTTAGGGAAATGGCTATGCCGTTTCATTTCATTAGAAGGTCGAAGATGAGCCCAGGGCTGCTGTTTTGGACATTCTTGACTATAAGATTACCCCTAAGAGACTGTGACCATGGCCATGTCCTTGCACGACACTCTTCAGCAGGCACAAATCAAGAATTGGGAGACCCTTCTCTCTGTGCAGCCGATCCCTAGACTTCATGTATAGAATCCAGAGGGTTCCTGGATTTGAGATGGCTCAGCTGCCCCACCATTCAATGGTGGTCGAATCCACTCTCAGAAGAGCTAAGTATTCTAAGACCGACACCTCAGCACCACCAGGGAGAAATGCTGGGACCTTGGAGTCTTTTGGGAGAAAGGTTTACCAAGAGTCTATTCTTGTATCCTGCACAGAAGCCTAGTAGCTTTAAAAGAGCATTTATTGCGGGCCTTGGTGCACAGTGTGTCATAGTTTGCAGACCCTTTCCCTGCTAATAAGCCTGCAGAACGTGAGCTAGTAGCCAAACAGAAGGAGTGCTGAAAGTACTGGTCCTGGGCAACATATAATGCTTTTGATGTGATGTACAGACTTTCTGCACTGGGTATTGTTATGCACAGACTTGCCTGGTTGTTTGTGTTGGACCTTAAACCTGCTGTTCAGGAAAGGCTGGCAGATGTCACCTGCTAAAGTGACAGTCTTTTTGAGGACAAGGTGGAGGAGGTCACTGACCTCATCAAAAAGAGAACTGACACCATGAAAACCCTCTCTCGGCCCACTCCTTCTGTGGCCTCCTCTTCTCAGGGGTATTCAGGCACAAATCATAGGAGACCCCACTGCTCCCAAAGACATAGATAAGCTGCTCTGGCCCGATCTGCCCAGCAGTCTCAGGGGGTCTCACTGATCTCAGCGGCAGAAGCCCCAGAAGTCCGTGCCAGCTCCTTAGTTGAAGCAGGGGTCAAGCTTTTGACAGACTCCAGGAGAACATTACTTCAGTAAAACTAACTGTCCCAGATGGCCATCCGGTGGGAGAGTAGCTCAGCTTTTTCCATCAAAGGTGGCCCCTTATAACATCAGACTGGTGGGTTCTCAAAAAGGTCCGTGGGGCTTATGCTCTCAATTGGCATCAGATTCCCCCAAATTGTCCACCAAGGACATGCTTTTACACCTCCCAACACCATGCAGTGTTTGCAGAAGAACTCTCCTCCCTTCTACAGGCCAATATGGCCCACCCTATTCCACCAGGGGAAGAAAGGAAGAGATTTTATTTCAGGTATTTCCTGGTGACCAAAAAGATGGGGGGGGGGGGGGATTTCTGACCCCTCCTAGACCTAAGGGCCTGAACAAATACCTGGTCAAAGAAAAGTTCAGGATGGTTTTCCTACTTCCCATGATTCAGGCAAATGAATGTTTATGCTCTCTGGGCTTAAAGGGTGTTTATTCCCACATACAGATACTTCCCAGTCACAAGAAATGTCAGATTTCAGGTGGGGAAACAAAACTAACAGAATCACGTCCTGCCATTTGGTCTCGTGTCCATTTTCAGGGTGTTCACAGAATATCTAACTATAGTCGCAGCATTGCTATACAGACTTGGGAGTTCATCTGTTTCTCTACCTGGATGATTGGCTCGCCAAGAGCACTTCACAAGAAGGTGCTGAAAAATCCAGGGGCAGTGACGTAAGAGACGGGCGGAGCCTGCAGAGCCAGCAGCCAATGCTTCGAGGCTGCCTGCGGTGCCGCGTTTTTTTTTAAACATTTTTTCTCGTCGAGTCGTCGTTTGCGTTGGCGCTCAGCTCAGTCAGCTGAGCGCTTCTTCTTTTTGTAGCGCCAGCCCTGCTGCTCATCAGGAAAAGCAGCAGTGGCCAGCAATGGGAGCTGGGGCTGGCGCGGGCCTGAAGGAAAAGTGGGTGGGTGGGCCAGAGCTGAAATTGGGTGGGCCTGGGCCCACCCACGCCCACCCGTAGCTACGCCCCTGATTGGAGGATAGTGAGTCTCTGGAGGTTACCTTAAAAGATGTGGGTTTTGCTTCAGAAGACCGTTTTTGTTTTTGACTGGTAACGTGAAACAGAGAGTGAACTTTTCACAAGAAGTATGTGTTTCAAGAATAAGACTCTAGGTTACAGCATACTGAAAAGATAATTCAGAATTAAATGCCCCAAGTACAAACAGTACAGTCTATGGGAGTGGCCTGTATTAGATACTTTAAGTATACATAAACAGGTGGAAAACTGGAAAATATATATAGTGCATGAAATATGAAGCTTTTGAATTATCCAAATACTTATCTTCTGTCACCTATGATTTCTTGAGGTCTTATTTGAGGGATGTGTTGAACCTGGTTAATACTTTTACAGTGGTTATATCGAAAGTGTTATGTTTCCTCTGTTACTATTTTACCTAATGAGCAACTAGATGAGGCTCATCAGAGTGAAAATCCTTCTTATAGCTAACTTAACAGATTTTTCTTCATAGGATCTCATATCTGCTAGAGCAACCTTAGTGGCTAGTGTTAGAACTATAAGCTTAGTGCTCAAGTCCTTTTTTATTATGAAAAGGAAAAAAAGATTACTGTAATATCTTCCCTGATGTTTCCAGGGCTACATAACTTAGGAGGAAGCTATTTTTGCAACTAAAAATTGTGTTTTGGCTGTAGGTGGGACCTTTTTCTTACGGTTTCCTTGAAAGTGCTTAATATCATACCAAGGAGCCAATTATGTGTTTCTATATCTTTCTCAGTTAAAAGCCTTTCTCATTAATAAATAGTGGCTCAACCTGTCTCTAGGGTTACTATTTCTTTTTTTTCCCCCCCTCTTAGCTGGAGATTAGGGGCTCATTTTTCAAAAGAGAAAAAGTCTCAAAATGACATTAAGTGGCATTTGGATGTTTTTATAAAAAAATTTTAAGTCTAAATCACGATTTTTGAAGTTCAAATTTAAGATGTTTTTCTCTGCAGTGTGCCCAAATCACAAGGGGGCAAGATTTGGATGTTCCCAAAACTTGGACATTTTTCTAGAATAATGAAGCAAAGCAATAACGTTCAGGGCTAAAAGTTAGACGTTTTGATGTAGGTCTGTTTCACTCACACCCAAGTCACAAAAAGGTGCCCTAAATGACACGATGACCACTGCAGGGATTAAAGCATGCCCCCCCAATCTCCCATAGTGGTCACTGACCCCCTCCCATCCCTCAAAGATGTGAAAGAAACAATACATACCAGCCTCTATGACAGCTTCAGATGTTATGGCCAGTCCTATTAGAGCAGCAAGCAGGTCCCTGGAGTAGACTAATGGGAGGTACAGTGGGCTGTAGAAAAGGGGACCCAGGCCCATCTCCCACACTAACTTTTACACTTGTGGTGAAAAGTGTTAGCCCTCCAAAACCCACCAAACATTTACTGTATCTATAGGTGACAGCTGCAGGCATAAGAGCTATTGTAGTGGTGTACAGGTGGGTACAGTAGGTTTGTGGTGGGTTGTAGAGTCTCACCATACAATATAAGGGGATAACGGTGAGTTGTCTACCTGGGATCTTTTATGTGGCCCCCTAGGGTGCCCCACTTCTCTGCTGGGATGTCTGTGTGGCCAGTCTACTAAGAAAGCTCAACCCCACCCACCCCACTCCCCCATATATCCCAGTGGCATTTCTTTGTGCGCTTTCCTCTTAGACCTTTTTTCCCCCCGAAAATGGTCCTAAAAGATAGATGCACTGAGCGCAAAAACATCTAGCAAATGGCCATTTTCGAAACAATGCTGAATGTTTATTTGGTTTGAAAATGGCCATGTTTGGTACTGGATTTTTGGTAGTTTTTCACAAAATGTCTAAAATGGGATTTAAACATCATATTGAAAGTGCCCCTCCACATTTCTCATATTTAGTCAACAAAGTTTGACCCCAGATACAATAGCAAGGTCTCCGTGATGTGGTCCTTACTGATTGTTCTGTTTTCCTACTTTGAAACTTTCAATAAAAATACAGTTTTAAAAAGAAGTTCTTTTAAAATCTTGGTGGTTATATATTCTACTGATAAACTGGAATCAAGATAAGGTGATAAATGAACTGCTATAAAATTTTAAATGGAATCAATGACTATCAATGTATATCCATTCATTGACCATTCTCTTTCTTGCTTGCTCAGCGAATGGATATGGATCGACGCAGAGAAGATGCCAGAAACCCAAAGCGCAGGCCTCGTTTATTGGAAGAGGATGATTTGCCATCCTGGATTATCAAAGATGACGCTGAAGTTGAAAGGCTCACTTGTGAAGATGAGGAAGAGAAAATATTTGGGAGAGGGTCACGCCAACGCAGGGATGTGGATTATAGTGACGCCCTCACAGAAAAGCAGTGGCTAAGGGTAATTAGTTTTTATTTGTTCTTTTTAACTTTGTTGATTGATTAGTCATGTGGTCACTGTTTGGTTGACTAGCTATACTAAGCATATGCTTAGTATAGCTAGTCAACCAATGAAGATTATTTTCATTTGTGATGGTTATTTTGTATTTTTTAGAAATATGATTTTAATAGAATTTGTTGTAAATCACAGGCACAACAAATATTGCATGTTGAGTAGTTCATATTGATTATAATATGTTTGAATGCCTGTTTGAATTGCTTGGGTATTTATAAGTAGATAACTACATAAGCATTACCATACTGGGACAGATCAAAGGTTCATCAAGGCCAGTTTCCTGTTTCCAACAGTGACCAATCCAGGCCACAAGTACCTGGTATGATTCCAAAACAGTAAAATAGATTTCATACTGCTTGTCCCCAACCCACATTAATAGTGGTTTATGGAGTTGTCTTCTAGGAACACGTCCAGACATTTTTTTTATACCCTGCTGTGCTAACTGCTTTTACCACATTCTCTGGCAACATATTTCAGAGTTTCATTGCAACATGTAAGTGAAGAAATATTTTCTTAGATTAGTTTTAAAAGTACTACTTAGTAGTTTCATTGCATGCACCCCCCAGTCTCTTATTTTTGGAAAGAGTAAACAAGTGATTCATATTTGCCGTTCCACTCATGATTTTATAGACCTCTATCATAGCTTCCTTCAATTCTCTCTTCTTCAAACTGAAGAGCCCTAGCCTCTTTTGCACGTCCTCATGAGATGGTTGGCGTAACCCCTTTATCATTTTGGTTGCTCTTTCCTGTACCTTCTCTGATTCCGCTATATTTTTTGAGATGCAATGACCAGAATTGCAAACTGTATTCAAGTTGCAGTAGCACCATGGTGCAATACAAAGGCATTATAGCATTCTGTTTTGTTATCCATTCTTTTCCTAATAATTCCTGACGTATTCCCTTTATTAGCCACTTCTGCACACTTAGTAGAAGATTTCACCACATCAGTGATGTCTAGATCCTTTTCCTTGGTTGGCGACTCCTAATGTGAAACAGTGCGTCATGAAGCTATAGTTTGGGTTCCTCTTTAAATGCATCACTTTGCACTTGCTCACATTAAGTGGAGAATTCATCAAGCAGTATTAGGGTCTTGAGTCGCGTTATTTGACCCTTAACATGACTTGAACAGCTCTAACGCCACCTGACAAAAAAATACCATGTCGATATTTGTCGCCATGGGTTAAGTGGAAATGAGATGTAAACATTGTACAGGGTTTGTGCCATAAGACATATGAGAAGAGACTAGAAGACCTGAATACGTATACACTAGAGGGAAGGAGAAAAAGAGAAAAGATGATACAAATAAACCTCTTCCACAGACAATGGAGGCTGTAGAGCTAGAGGACGTGAATAGAGGTTGCAGGGCAGTACACTTGTGAAATACTTTTTTTTACAGAGAGACTAAACTAGATCCTGCAGTGCCTGCTAGAGTCTATCTGTTATTCCATATCATCATGCCAATCAATCCATAGACTGGTGGGTTGTGTCCATCTACCAGCAGGTGGAGATAGAGAGCAATCCTTTTGCCTCCCTATATGTGGTCATGTGCTGCCGGAAACTCCTCAGTATGTTCTCTATCTCAGCAGGTGGTGGTCACACACAGCAGCAGCTCTGGCTAGGTCTCCAAGCTTAATTCTTAGGTTTTGTTGAGTACCTGGGGTTGAGGGCTCTTCATGAGCAAGTGCAAACCTGGTGGTGCCAGGTCCCTCCTTTTCTTCCCCCTCCCGCTGGCTCTGTTAAAAAAAAAAAAAAAAATTGATCGTCCTTTAAGGGCGTTTATTTCAACGTTTATATCAGCGTTTATTGCAGCTGCTCACTGGGACACCAGTTCGTTACAGCTCGGAGCGAGAAGCAGGTAATTTTACCTTTTATAGCGGGCAGGGGGTTCCCCGTTCGGTCTCCACGTGGCTTATGGCGTCTGAGGACGAGGGCGCGAAGATTCGCTCCCCGGACCGCGTGTGTGCGTCTAGCGGGGATGCGGGGGTTTCAAAGCCTGACTCGCCTTTGTTTGGGCGTCAGTTTGGAGTCCGGTCAGTGTCCTGGTTTTTTCCCGCCATAAGCGCCCATCCCCCGCTGCTTCCCCCCCCCCCCCCCCCCCCCCCCATTTTGGCTGGCCACTCTGCTCGGACGGCTTCTTGTTGGGCCGCCCTCGAGGTGGGAGATGTTAATGCTATGGTCGCCCTTGATTCGAGCGACGGCAAGAAAGCGGCGAAAGTTAAGCGCCGTTCTTTCCGCGCGGCTCCTTTTCGGAGTTTGCGCCGGACGCCATTTTGGATGCGCAGCATGTTTCCCCCCCCCCCCCCCCCCCCCCCCCCCCCCGCTCTTACGAGCGCCGGTTGAGGGTGCGTCTAGGGCCGTGGCCCAGGTGGCAGAAGTGCACAGTCTAGGGGGTTCTCCCCTGAGTTCATTTTGCTGATGCATCAGGCTTTTCTTATGCTAAACGCTGCTCCTGCTCCCCCCTCTGATCAAGGGGTTGAGGCCTCCGGAATCAAACGCCCTCGGGTGGACTTCCAGGCCCTAGAGGACTCTGTCTCCTCTGATGTAGATGAGGGCAGCGTATCTGAGTTCTCCCAATGGTCCTTTGGGGATTCCTTGGAGGAGACGGATTCCTGCTCGGATGGAGTGGATGACCCCTCTGCAGCACGGATCTTTTGCTCAGAGGATTTGCTCAACCTGTTAGTGCAAGCCATGAGCATTTTGAAGATTTCCTCTTCGGAGGACGTCTCTCCCTCAGCCTCTGTTGGCTCTGCCATTATGCTGGGGACGAAGCGCCCGCCTAGAACCTTCCACGTGCATGAAGCCATGCACACCTTGATTTCGGCTTATTGGGATTTCCCAGAAGCGAGCCTTAAAGTGGCTAGGGCTATGTCCCGCCTCTATCCTCTGCCTGAAGGTGAACGGGAGGCCTTTTCTTGGGCCTACCGTGGATTCTTTAATCACTGCGGTGACTAAGAAAACGGCGTTGCCGTTGGAAGGTGGCACGGCCCTAAAGGACGACCAAGACAGGAGATTGGCGGCGGCTTTAAAGTCGTCCTTTGAGGCGGCTGCTTTAAGTTTGCAGGCCTCAATTTGCGGCTCCTTTGTGGCCAGGGCGTGCCCGACGCTGGTGCAGCAGGCTTCCCCCTCGGATCCTTCCTTGAGGGCTGATTGGCCAGCCCTGGAATCGGGCTTGGACTACTTGGCAGACTTGCTGTATGATGTCTTGAGAGTCTCGGCTAAAGGTATGGCTCAGACAGTCTCTGCACGGCGGTGGCTTTGGCTAAAGCATTGGTCTGCTGACCACGCCTCTAGGTCTCGCCTGGCTAAGTTGCCTTTTAAAGGCAAGCTGCTCTTTGGGGTCGAGTTGGACAAGATTGTGACCGATCTCGGCACGTCTAAGGGCAAGAGGTTACCGGAGTTCAGGGCTCGGGACAGTGGTGCCCGCCCCGGTTCCTCCAAAGGACGGTTTCAGGAAGCCCGTCGGTATCGCCCGGGCAAGTCGGGCTCCTCTGCCCCCTTTTCCTTCATAAGGGACTTCTCCCCCAAGCAGCATTCCTTTCGCAGAGACCGCCGTCCCGGAGGTGCCTCCTCCGGTCCTCCCCCAGGGTCTCGTACCCAATGACGGGGCGCTGGTCCATGGCCCAGAGCAGATTGGAGGACGCCTATCCTCGTTTCTGGGCGAGTGGACCAGGGTAACTTCAGACGCTTGGGTGCTGGAAGGCATCAGAGACGGCTACAAGCTAGAGTTCTGCTGACCCTTAAGAGACGGGTTTGTGCACTCTCCCTGCAAGTCTCCAGTCAAAGCTGTGGCAGTGCAGCAGACTTTGGACAATCTGATCCGCCTGGGTGCGGTCGTTCCAGTGCCAGAAGATCAGCTTGGCAAGGGACGTTACTCCATTTCTTTGAGGTACCAAAGAAAGGAGGTTCTGTCCGGCCTATCCTCGACCTCAAAGGGGTCAATCGGGCCTTGTAAGTTCGGCACTTCCGGATGGAGACTCTCCGCTCTGTTATAGCGGAAGTGCAGGCAGGGGAGTTCCTGGCATCCTTGGACATCAAAGAAGCTTACTTGCATATTCCCATCTGGCCTCCTCATCAACGCTTTCTGCGTTTTGCAGTTCTGAGCCGACACTTCCAGTTCAGAGCCCTCCCGTTCGGGTTGGCTACTGCTCCGCGGACCTTCTCCAAAGTAATGGTGGTCATCGCGGCCTTCCTACGCAAGAAAGGAGTACAAGTCCATCCTTATCTGGACGACTGGTTGATCCGAGCCCCCTCTTATGCAGAGTGCGGCAGAGCTTCAGACCGGGTGATTGCTCTTTTGAGCTCCCTGGGGTGGATCATCAACTGGGAGAAAGCCAGCTGCGCCCGACTCAGTCCCTGGAGTATCTGGGAGTTCGATTCGACTCCCAAGTGGGCAGAGTGTTCCTGCCAGACAATCGGATTGTCAAGCTTCAGGCTCAGGTGGACAAGTTCCTAGCAGCCTCTCCTCTTCGGGCTTGGGACTATGTGCAGCTGTTGTGCTCTATGACGGCCCATATGAGACCTATACAGCTCTCTCTACTGCAGTGATGGACTCCAGCTTCGGAGGATTATGCTGTGCGCCTTCCCTTGGATCCGGCGGTGCGCAAGGCGCTGAGCTGGTTGCTGAGGCCAGACAAGCTGTCCGCAGGAATGCCTCTTATGACCCCGGAGTGGGTTGTCGTCACGGCGGACGCCTCTTTGACAGGCTGGGGAGCCCACTACTTGGGAAGGACAGCGCAGGGGCTCTGGTCCCCTATAGAGGCAAAGTGGTCTATCAACCTCCTGGAACTCAGAGCCATTCGGTTGGCTCCTTTGGAGTTTCTCCCAGTCCTGGCGCTGAAGCCAGTATGGGTCCAGTCAGACAATGCCACGGCCGTGGCCTATGTCAATCGCCAGGGAGGTACCATGAGCGCCCCTCTAGCCAAGGAGGCCATGAAGCTATGCCTGTGGGCGGAAGCAAACCTGGAACAGCTGTCGGTTGCCCACATTGCGGGAGTCATGAATACTGCTCAGGCCTTCTTGGACATCGTGAAGCGCTGGGGCCAGCCGAGCCTAGATCTGAGGGCGTCATCAGCCAATTGCCAAGTGACGCGCTTTTTCAGCAGAGGACGGGACCCTCGATCTCTGGGAGTAGATGCTGTTCTCCAACAGTGGCCGACACAGGAGCTTCTCTATGTGTTCCCGCCTTGGCCCATGTCGGGCAGGGTGCTAGGCCGGGTGGCAAAGCATCCGGGCCAGATAATCCTGGTGAGTCCGGATTGGCCCAGACGTCCCTGGTATGCGGACTTGATCGGGCTCTCAGTGGACGGCCCTCTGCAGCTGCCAGTGGAGCGGGGCCTGTTGCATCAGGGTCCCTTGGTAATGGAGGATCCCTCCCCCTTTGGTCTTACGGCCTGGCTATTGAGCGGCAGCGTCTGAGGAAGAAGGGCTTCTCAGACAAGGTCATCGCCACTATGCTGAGAGCGAGGAAGCGCTCTACTTCTACTGCTTACGCCAGGGTTTGGCGTACCTTTGCATCGTGGTGTGAGGCAGGCTCACTTTCTCCCTTCACTGCTCCAATTTCTTCAGTATTGGCGTTCCTGCAAGAAGGTCTGGAGAAAGGCCTGTCGCTCAGTTCCCTTAAGGTCCAGGTAGCGGCTCTAGCTTGCTTCAGGGGTCACCTGAAGGGTGCTTCCCTGGCCTTGCAGCCAGATGTGGTACGCATTCTCAAGGGAGTTAATCACCTGCGCCCTCCTCTGCACTCAGTGGTACCTGCGTGGAATCTCAATCTGGTGCTAAGAGCCTTGCAGAAGCCGCCTTGTGAACCCTTGTCGAGGGCATCTCTGAAAGACCTGACGTTGAAAGCAGTCTTTTTGGTGGCTATCACTTCAGCCAGAAGAGTTTCCGAGCTCCAGGCGCTATCATGTCAGGAGCCCTTTCTGCAGTTCACTGAGGCAGGAGTGTCTATTCGCACAATGCCTTCCTTCCTGCCCAAGATTGTTTCTCGCTTCCATGTGAATCAGCAGCTCTGTCTACCCTCCTTTCGTAGGGAGGACTACCCAGAGGAGTACTCTGCTCTCAAATATCTAGATGTGAGATGAGTCATCATCAGATACTTGGAAGTGACCAATGATTTCCGGAAGTCGGATCATCTGTTTGTTCTGTTCGCAGGTCCTCGTAAGGGTCTGCAGGCTGCCAAGCCTACAGTGGCACGATGGGTCAAGGAAACCATTGCAGCGGCTTATGTGGCCGCGGGGAAGGTGCCGCCTATCCAGCTGAAGGCTCACTCCACTAGAGCACAGGCGGCCTCGATGGCAGAGGCCGGGTCCGTCTCCTTGGAAGAGATTTGTAGGGCGACAACTTGGGCATCGGCTCATATCTTTTCCAGACATTACCGCTTGACTGTGGCTGCTCGGGCGGAGGCCCGGTTTGGAGCTTCAGTGTTGTGGTCAGGGATTTCTATGTCCCGCCCTGAGTGAGTACTGCTTCGGTACATCCCACCAGTCTATGGATTGATCGGCATGATGATATGGAAGGTAAAATTATGTATCATACCTGATAATTTTCTTTCCATTAATCATAGCCGATCAATCCATAGCCCCTCCCAGATATCTGTACTGTTTATATTCTGGTTGCATTTCAGGTTCAAGTTTAGTCTTCAGTTCCTGTTCAGGAGGACTTCATGTTCGTCTTTTCCAGTGGATTCTTCAGGAGTTGAGACGATTTTGTGTTACAGTGAGCTGCTGCATTCCTCTCCCCTCCGTTTTATGGGGCTGGATTGAGACCTAAATTCTGCCAACGCTCCCTCCCGCTTCGTGCGGCTGTAGGGCAGCTTTGTACCCCTCCCGCTTCGACGGTGTTAGAGTCAGTCAGCTCCTTCCGCGGTTGCGGTTGCAGGATAAGCCAGATCCCCCTGCATCGGCGGGTGTGGTGTCCCTCCCCCGCTCCACGGGGATGAGCTGGACGGATTCCCCTCCCCCACTTGTGTGGGGATGAGCTGGGTTGATTCCCCTCCCCCGTTTCGGCGGTGGTGAGCTGGGTAGAGTGTCCCTTTGTGGGTGTAATTCTCTAAGTGCTGAGTCCTGCGGATGGAGCTTTGATATCGACATACTGAGGAGTTTCTGGCAGCACATGACCACATATAGGGAGGCAAAAGGATTGCTCTCTATCTCCACCTGCTGGTAGATGGTCACAACCCACCAGTCTATGGATTGATCGACTATGATTAATGGAAAGAAAATTATCAGTTATGATATATAATTTTACCATGCTGTGGTACAAAGTTCAAGTTTTAAAACTAAGGGGAAAAGACTATGGAGATTAGTTGATAAAATTTGCTTTTTTATGTTTTTGTTCTGCCTATCACTAACCTACAATTTCTCCTTTAAACCCCAATCTTTAAGTTCCCAAAGCACAAAGCAAAATAGTGTTCACTTACCAGAGAAATGTCCTCTTCTCTCAGAACTTCTCAGAAAGAAAGTTCAGTGGGACCTTTCCTCTTTATATAGTTTTGAATCTAAGGGGCCTTTTTTAAACAGGCTCTTTGAAGCTAACTCAGCAACCTATTAGTTAACACCCAATTGTGAGTTCACTGGACGTGTTACCTCTCCAGCAAGCAAAGAACAGAAAATAACTGCCTTTTAGAACAAGAGTTTTTGCCTAAGTTTCTACTTCTAGAAAAGGTTTCAGTTTAAAACTATGGGGAAAATGCCTATTTCTAGAGAAAATTTTAGTTTAAAACTAAGGGAAAAGGGGTTGTACACTATGGCAACTATGCTATTAACTATTAATAATGCTTGCTTTAATGCTGTGGTACAAAGTTCAACTTTTAAAACTAAGGGGAACCTTTCCTGATATGCCCAGAATCACAAGGAGCTGCAGTGGGAAATAAATAAATAGATAAAGAAACGTTAATCTTGCGATTAATCACGATCATGCGCGATTAATCGGGATTTTAAATTTTGATAAAACTGCAGCCCTGTTATTTATTCAGGCTTGCCTCATTCTGCTCTTAAGAAGCTACATACTTTGCAGATTACTATTCCATGCCTACCGCTTTGATCACACATCTCCCTTACTATAACAGCATCACTGGCTTCCTTCTGACATTTAAGGTTTTCAGGTTTGGCACCCTTGATTATCTCTCCCACCTTACCATCCCCTATTCTCCTGCAAGAGTCCTCTGTTCCTTAAATGACCACCGCCTTGGTCTACTAAGCCCCAAATTTGGCCAGTTAGAAACAACTAGATACCATGCTTTCTTCTTCCTCTCTCCCCACGTCTGGAATTCTCTGCCCCTTTCCCTGCGTAGGGATCTGTCTCTCAAATGCTTTAAGACAAGCCTTTGGGGATTAGGTGGCTCAGGGATTGCAGCCAGTCAGTTAAGTTACTCCTGCTTTTATTTTATGTTTTATTGATTTGTTCTGTGTGTCTGTTTTTTTTTCCTTTTCTGTGTACTTGTTTATCTGTCCTGTCATCATTTGTAGTTCCTTTCCTTTTTTGTATGTTTTTAGTTTTGTACACCACTGCTCTGCCCAGACAGCTAGGGCGGTTAAGCAAATTCAGTAAACTATTACCATGTGGTAATTTCCTAAATAACACTTAGTAGACGCATAACCTCTGCGTTAACTGTTGGGGGCTTTCCCAGCATCTTGCCATACAGTTAATGCAGGGAAAAATTTTTATTGCACCTTAATTGCATTGCAGATAAAATGATATAGCTACAGCTATTAGCGTGCATTACATTTGTGTTTAGCTCTAAGGTGCTGTCTCTGCCCATTTTCCATCCAGTTCTGCATTAACTGTTAATGCAAAATTCATACATCTTGTTCATCACATGAAGAATTGTCACAGGACAAGCAGGCCGTTGTATTCTTACTTCTAAGTGATGTCATCCGACAGAGCCTGGTGCGGACACTGACTAGCGAGATTAACTTAGAACTTTCAAGCAGCATCCCACCATGCATGTGCTGATGCCTTCCTGAGAGACAAGCAAGCACAGGTTCCTCAGTCTTTGTTTTTCCCTGAAGCAGGGAGGATGTGTCATCCTTATTAGCACAGAAGGACCGTGATGCTGAGCATCAGGAGAAGCCCAATAAGCATAAGCATCACTCCTGCTCGACATACGATACTGAGAGCACTGAGGCATCAACATCGCTGGTACCCGAGAAATACTGACACCAGAAGAAGCGCCTTCCCTCTTTGGAAGAGGTGCTGGTGCGCATGTCCCCCTTCCAGTTGAGCACCAGCATTTTCTCAAGCTGCTTCTCTCCCACTTCCCCTACCTTTGCTGATGCCTAACTTCGATAAGAGGTTCCAAGTCATGTTCAGGGAGGAGCCGACACATAAGTACATAAGTATTGCCATATTGGGACAGACCAAAGGTCCATCAAGCCCAGCATCCTGTTTCCAACAGTGGCCAATCCAGGTCACAGATACCTGGCAAGATCCCAAAAAAATACAAACCATTTTATACTTCTTATTCCAGAAATAGTGGATTTTCCCCAAGTCCAATTTAATAATGGTCTATGGACTTTTCCTTTAGGAAGCCATCCAAACCTTTTTAAAACTCTGCTAAGGTAACTGCCTTTATCACAGTCTCTGGCAATGAATTCCAGAGTTTAATTTGTTATGATCGAGGTCAGAACCCCTCTCAAACTTACCTTTTTCCTGGGGGTCAGCTTCTTAGCTGGCTTCTGTTTCTTTTGTCTGTCCTTTCTGAGCTAGCTCTCTCTCTCTCTCTATGCTGGCAGCTTCCAGCAACATGACTGTAATTGTTTCACTTTACTACAGCTGTGTGTGTGGACTGAGTTAGCTCTACCTGTCTTTGGGTTTACTAGCTTCAAGAGCTTCACGGTGCTGCATTGGTGTGAGTTGGGCCTCTCTGGGTTTCAGTGTGCTGTCTGCCTGGGTCTAGGGAGTGTGACATGATCAGGGAGGGCCTTGATAAGGAAGTGGTGTTCTTCCCTTCAGGGCCTTTGCAACGGTTGCGTTTGCTTTTGCTACTTGCTATAGGGCCAGGTCAGTGTTAGTGCAGAGTGCTTGTGACTTGTACGTGTTTAGCTCCCCTGCTTTTTCCCTTTGGCTCCCATGCTTTCCCTGTTGTTACGGTGAAAAGCACTTCTGTTAGTGTAGTGCTGGAGTTTGGTGCTTGGTGCACCCTTGTTAGTTTAGTGCTTAGGAAGCACCTTTGTTGTTTGTGTATTTGGCTTTCCTGCTTGTTCCCTTGTGGCTCCCCTGTTTGCTTCTGTTAGAAGCACTTCTGTCGGTTTAGTGCTTGGTTAGTTTAGTGCTGTGGGGCACAACTGTAGCTTGGTGCTTAGGAAGCACCTTTGCTAGTTCTTGTGTTTTTTCTTCCTTGCTTTTCCCTGCACTTCTGTTAGTGTAGGGCGTAGGGGCACCCCTGTTAGTTTCTGTTAGGAGCACTGCTGTTAGTATAGGGCTTAGGAACTCTTCTGTTGGTGTCGGGTTTAGGAACACTTTTTGCCAGTTTAGGATTTAGGAGCATTTCAGTTTCAAGCTTGTTCTAGTCCTGGTCCCTGTGTCATCCGGTTTCTGGTAAGTTCTGCCGGCCACTCGAACCCAGGGGTTCAACCCTTGGGGGGCAGTGGCTAAGTGCAGGTGAAGCTGTACGGGCCAGTCCAGTATTCTCCAATCCAGTGTGTGTTCCAGTCCGGTGTGCTCCCGTCCAGTGTTCCAGTCCTGTGTCCTCCAGTCCGGGGGATTCCAGTCCATGTGTTCCGGCTCGCTGGGCGGTGCCTGCAGTCCCTGCCGGTGTGCTTGCCCAGTGTTGGTTTGTGGGTTTTGCCTGCTGCTGTCGCTCCTCGGCAGCAGCCCAAGGGCTCACGTTTGCTCCAGAGCTCGGCCCCGCGGGCTCTGAACCTGAGAACCTGACATAATTACACATTGAGCAAAGAAACCTTTTCTCCGATTCATTTTAAATTTACTACTTTGTAGCTTCCATCGCATACCCCCTAGTCACAGTATTTTTGGAAAGCATAAACAGACGCTTCACGTCTACCCATTCAACTCCACTCATTATTTTATAGACCTCTGTCGTATCTCTCCTCAGCAGTCTTTTCTCCGAGCTGTAGAGCCCTTGCTGCTTTAGCCTTTCCTTATAGGGAAGTCGTCCCATCCCCTTTAACACTTTAACATTTTCATTGCCCTTCTCTGCACCCTTTCAAATTCCACTACATCTTTTTTGAGATGTGGCGACCATAATTGAACACAATATTTGAGGTGCGGTAGCACCATGGAACGATACAAAGGCATTATAAAGTCCTCATTTTTGTTTTCCATTTCTTTCCTAATAATACCTAACATTCTATTTGCTTTCTTAGCCGCAGCAGCACCCTAACATATGCATATATTATGACACGTTTTGATTACTGCAATATTATCTATGCAGGCCTTACTAAGATCAATATAAAACAGTTACAAATGATACAAAATACAGCTGCCCGTATTATTTGTAGGGCTTCAAAATATGATAGGATTACACCTCTCTCATATCATCTTCACTGGCTCCCAGTTGAAGCCAGAATAAAATTTAAGATTCTTGTGTTGACACTTAAAGCCTTACATTTACTGACTCCATCATACTTAGCTAATCTTTTTATACCATACTCTCCCATATGGACACTTTGATCCCTTATATATAATAGATTAGTAATTCCGCCACCCCAAAAGGCTAGATGGGAGGCCACAAGAACTTCAGCTTTCTTTTTTCTAGCCCCTTCATTCTGGAATTGTCTTCCAAAAATTATTAGAAGAGTCTTATACTCATTTCCATAAGCTTCTGAAAACATATTTGTTTCAAAATACGTTCGATAATAATCTGGGATGAAAGGGAAAAAACAGACAATGAGTACATTTTAATGAGTAATATGTTTAAGTATATTTTTGGCATGGATGGTTGTTTATTGTCTATATATTTTTAGTATGAATGTTAGTGTTTTGCAGTGCTTTCCTATCAAATTAATGGATTTCTTAGTTTTTTTAATATAAATTTTAGCTTTTATGATGTAAACCGTTCTGTTTTGCAAATGCAATAAGAAACGGTATAGTAAATAAATAAAAGATAAACGATCATCAACGACGACACCTAGATCCTTTTCTTGGTCGGTGACTTCTAACGTGGAACCTTGCATGACGTAACTATAATTCGGGTTCCTGTTTCCCACATGCATCACTTTGCACTTGCTCACATTAAATTTCAGCTGCCATTTAAACGCCCAGTCTCCCAGTCTCATAAGGTCCTCTTGTAATTTTTCACAATCCTCCTGCAATTTAAGGATAATTTTGTGTCGTCAACAAATTTAATTACCTCACTAGTTACTCCCATCTCTAGGTCATTTATAAATATGTTAAAAAGCAGCGGTCCTAGTACAGACCCCTGGGGAACCCCACTAACTACCCTTCTCCATTGAGAATACTGGCCATTTAACCCTACTCTCTGTTTTCTATCTTTTAACCCGTTTTTAATCCACAGTAGGACAGTACCTCCTATCCCATGACACTCCAATTTCTTCTGGAGTCTTTCATGAGGTACTTTATTAA
The DNA here is from genome assembly GCF_901765095.1 of Microcaecilia unicolor. Classification (NCBI taxonomy): domain Eukaryota; kingdom Metazoa; phylum Chordata; class Amphibia; order Gymnophiona; family Siphonopidae; genus Microcaecilia; species Microcaecilia unicolor. The sequence continues at coordinate 238,029,773 of NC_044032.1, read as the reverse complement.
ATACCTTTTGAAAATCCAGATACACAATATCAACCGGCTCACCTTTATCCACATGTTTATCCTCTCACCTGTCCTACACAGACTGCTTCAAAGAAATGTAATAGATTGGTGAGGCAAGATTTCTCTTCACTAAATCCATGTTGGCTTTGTCTCATTAATCCATGCTTTTGAATTTGCTCTGTAATTTTGTTCTTTGTAATAGTCTCTACCATTTTGGCTGGCACTGACGTCAGACTCACAGGTCTATAATTTCCTGGATCTCCTCTGGATCCTTTTTTAAAAATCCACGTTACATTGGCCACCCTCCAATCTTTCGGTAGCATGCTCAATTTTAAGGATAAATTACATATTACTGACAAAACCTCTGCAAGTTCATCTTTCAGATACTGCTGCTGCAAACTGCTCAAGCATCGAGGGTACGTGTGACAGTTGTGGATCAGCTTCAGCATCTTCCTGAGGCTCCATCCATAATCCTTGATGCCAACACCTCAAAGGATGTCAATGTCGACATCAACACATAAGTACCACTCTTGACTTCAGGAGAGGAAGCTTCTCTTGAGTCTGAGGGTAGGGTTATACCTCAGAGCTCTTTGGGACGTGGATATTGTGCCTACCTCTGCTCAGAGGAGCTAATTCACTCAGCCCAATCTGAGTATGATGAGGAGTCTGAATGGGACTGTTCATGGGAATCAGAAGAGGATCCTCATTTCTTCATGGAGGAGGATACATTTTGATCCCTCCCCACCTCAAGAAAGACATACATCTCCATCTTGGGGTCTCTCTTTCACCAGTTTTCTCGGGAAGATGGCTTCTACCATCCTATTTAAGTTAGAGATGGAGGAAGAGCCAGGGCAGAAATGTTAACTCTTATGGACTGAATTAGCTCCTAAGGAAGGAGTCACAGTAGCATTGTACCCTATCCTTAATGATGAACTGATGAAGAACTGGGAATCTTCCATATCAGGGCAGGTTGCATCTAAGACGGTGGATACGCAGTATACAAAAGGCTTCCTGATATGAGAGTGCCCAACTGCTACACCACTCTCTGCTGGTCAAATCCACTCTCAAACAAGCTTGGAGCTCCAGGATTCATGTCTTGGCACTCCGCAGGTATAGAGGCTTGGACACTAGATTGATTTTGAAGGAAAGCTTTTCAGACCTCATTGCTCATTGCCCGCATTCAGTCCTATCAGCTTTATATGAGCCTTTACTTGCAGTCTTTGGTTCGCAGTACACTAAATCTTGCAGATTCTTTTCCACAGGAGCAGGTTGCAGAGCTCCATCAGTTGGCCAGCAAAGAGCTGCTGTGTAGAAAGTATCTGGCCAGGGGCGTATATGACTCTTCACATAGCACCCAGACTCTCCGCCATGGGTTTGCAGATGCGCAGACTCTCATGGCTGCATGTATCTGACCTAGAACCAGGGAGTCAAGAGAGATTGGCAGATGTTCCTTCCCAAGGTGACAATCTGTTTCAAGATGAGGTAGAAAAGGTCGCTGACCTCATAAAGAAACATACAGGTTCCATCCAAACCCTGACTCGGCATCCTCCAGCTAGAACCTCTTACGGAGATTTTTGAGTGGGCCTATGCGGTGACCCTATTACTCTCAAAGGAATAGGTTTCTGCCACCTTCTCACTCTGCCCAGAACCCCCAGGCCCAGCATTCTCGGCCTCACTAGTCCTGCTTTCAGATGCCCCAACCGGTTCCACATTTGAGGCAAGGGACAAGCTTTTGACTGGCTCCAGGAGAGCATAGCCGTACTCAAAGTAACCATCCCGGATGTCTTACCAGTAGTGGGAAGGATGAATTTTTATCAATACAGGTGGCCTCTTGTATTCTCCAACCTGTGGGTTCCTCAGAAACTTGATCTCGGTTGTGCCCTTCATTGGTGCCAAAGACCACCCAATACCCACCGAAAGCATTATACATCAGCTCTTGGCACAAGCAGGTACTTGTAGAGGAAATCTCCGCCCTTCTACAGACCAATGCAGTTGAACCCGTACCACTAGGGGAAGAAGGGAAGAGATTCATTTCCAGGTACTTCTTTGTGCCCAAAAGATGGGAGGATTTCATCCCATCCTAGACCTAAGGGCCCTAAGCAAATTCCTGGTCAAAGAAAAGTTCAGGATGATTTTCCCTGGGCACCCTTCTCCCCATGATTCAGGAAAACGATCGGCTATGCTCTCTGGATTGAAAGGATGCCTATACCCACATTTCGATAATTCCCAGTCACAGGACATATCGTAGATTCTGGATAAGGAATCACCACTACTAGTACGCATTGTGCCATTTGGCCTTATGTCAGCTCCCAGGTTATTCACAAAATGTCTAGCAGTAGTTCTGACATTCTGACATATTTGCTCAGACTGGGAGTATATGTGTTTCCTTATCTGGACAAGTTGCTGATCAAGAGCCCATTGCAGGAAGGGGCGACAGAGTCAATGCGCCTAACTATTTGGGTGTTGGAGCTCCTAGGTTTCATCATAAACTAGCCCAAGTTCCACCTGTTTCTGGTCCAGTTTTTGGAGTACATAGGAGCCCTGCTTGACATATAGCAAGCTCAGACTTTTCTACCACAAGTGAGAGCAGAGAACTTATCAACACTCACCTCGCAAGTCTGAAACAGCAAGTAGGTCACAGCTTGGCAAATGTTGAGATTGATGGACCACATGGCCTCAACAGTGCATGTCTCTTCCTTGACATATCTCCATTTGAGAGGTCTAGCTTCCCAGTGGTCTCTGGTGACTAGAAATCTAATGAATATCATCCATATTCCTCCAGAGTTGACTCGTGCCCTTCTCTAGTGGACAATTCGAACAAATTTCATTGTGGGACTAATATTCCAAATTCCACCTCCTCAGAAGGTGCTAACAGCGGATACATCCAACCTGGGATAGGGAGCATGGGCTTCATTACCAGGGATCTTGGTTTACTCAGCAAACAGATCTCTATATCAACTTCCTTGAGCTCAGGGCCATTTGGAACGCTGTAAAGGCTTTCAGAGATCAACTACAAAACCAAATTATTCTAATTCAAATAGACAACCAGGTTGCATTGTTCTATATAAACAAACGGGGGAGTACGGGACAGGTGACAGTGGGCCCTCCTTTATGGCGTGCTCTGAGGAGCCACATACCTATCAGGAAAGGACAATTGCCTGGTGGACAGACTAAGCAAGGTTTTGCAACCGCACAAGAGGTCTGTCAACATGGACGTAGTCCACAAGATCTTCAGAGAGTGGGGCACCCCCTCGGTGGATCGTCTTGCCATTTATTTTACAAAATCCCCCAGTTCTTGTCCAGACTGAGGTCATACGGACTAGCGTCCAATGCCTTTCTCCTACATTTGGGGGAGGGACTTTTCTATGCATTACCTTCAATTTCTCTCATTTAAATCGCTGAAAGTCGAGCAAGACCAGATAACTATGATCCTAATCGCCCCTTATTAGCCGAGACATATCTGATTTCCTCTTTTTCTGAAGTTGTCCTCTGAAGATCTATGGAGACTGGAATATTTTCAAACCCTCATCACGCAGAACAAGAGATCTCTTCTGCTTCCCAATGTCTAATCCCTAGCCCTCATGGCTTGGATGTTGAGAGCATAGAATTTTAATCCTTAGGATTTGCTGGAGGGAGTCTTCCGCATCTTTCTGGCTTCTAGGAAAATCTCCAGTAAGAGGTGTTATTTAAGTGGAGGAGGTTTGCAAGGCCTTGGATCCCCTCACCTGTCCTACACAGACTGCTTGAATACCTCCTGCACCTTTTTGAGTCTGGTTTGAACACCAAATCTGTAAGGGTTCATCTAAGTGTAATTAGTGCTTATCACCGTGTAGGAGGTAAGCCCAACTCTGTACAGCCTCTTCACTTCATGTGAGGTCTGGTATAAATAAACCACCTGTCAAGCCTCCTACTGTTGAGAGCTCTATTCCTGTCATCTAAAATATTTGACGTGGAAAGTTGTGTTTTGGTGGTGGTCACTTCAGCTAGCAGAGTCTGTGAGCTTCAGGCCCTAGTAGCTGATCCATCTTACACTAAGTTTCACCACAATAGAGTAGGTCTCCGCACACACCCTACATTCCTTGTTAAGTAGTGTTGGAGTTCCATCTTAACCAGTCAATCGTCCTGCCAACATTTTTACCAAAACCACATGCCCATCCTGACAAGAATATACCTTGGACTGCAAGTGAACCTTCTACCTGGAGTGGACAAAAGCCTGTAGACAGTCCACCCAACTTTTTGTTTCTTTTGACCAGGGGCAGACTGAGAGTGGTCAGGACCCCCCGCCTGGCCACTGCCCGAGACCCCCCCTACTACCGCAGCAGACACCCCCACCATCCCAGTTCTTTCCTACCTGCTGCGCTGCTGCTACTCCCCCGCCTGCAGATGCAAATTTCAAAAACTGATATGTTTCAATCACTATGCTATAGGTTAACAAATACACATAAAACAAAAAAAATGGAAAATATGATGATACCAATTTATTGGATCAAATATATTTTCCAGTTAGCTTTCAGAGGCCAAAACCTCTTTCCTCAGGTGAGGACAGTATAATGCTATTAAGGTATTCTGTTCTGACATGAGAAAGGAGGATTGGGTCTCCAAACATTAGTCAAAAATGTATTACAATTAGTCCAATAAAGATATCATCTTATTTCCATTTTCTTTATTAACACAGCCACCGCACTACTTTATACTAAACTAAAAATAAAATTCATTTTTCCTACCTTTGTTGTCTGGCTGTTTACTTTTTTCTAATTGTGTTGGTCCCAGTCTCTTTTCTGCTTTCCTCGATATCTTCTTAACTTACCAGCGTCTATCCCTCTCTCCCCCCCTTTCCGTCCAGCGTCTGCCCCTTCTCCTTTCCCCTTTCCGTCCAGCGTCTGCCCCTTCTCCTTTCCCCTTTCCGTCCAGAGTCTGCACCTTCTCCTCTCCCCTTTCCGTCCAGCGTCTGCCCCATCTCCTCTCCCCTTTCCGTCCAGCGTCTGCCCCATCTCCTCTCCCCTTTCTGTCCAGCGTCTGCCCCATCTCCTCCCCCCTTTCCGTCTAGCGCCTGCCCCCTCTCTCCCCCCTTTCCGTCCAGCTTCTGCCTCCTCTTTCCCCCTTTCCCGTCCAGCATCTGACCCATCCAGAGTTTCTCTTTTTCTCCCTCCTCCATCCAGCATCTGGCCCCTCTCTCTCCTCACTTCCATCCACTCAAGCCCCTCTCTCTCCCCAGTTCCATCCAACATCTGCATCCTCTCTCCCCCTTCCTTCCAGCTTCTATCCCCACTCTCCCCTTCATCCAGTGTCTGTCCATCCTCTCCCCATTTCCATCTGGCATATGTCCCTTCTCTCTCCCTCATCCAGTGTCTGTCCCCCCTCTCTCTCTTTCCATCTGACATCTGTCCTCTCTCTCCTTCTCATCCAGCATCTGTCCCATCTCTTCTCCCTTCCATCCAGCATCCGTTCCCCTCCCCACTCCATTCTCCATCCATTGTCTGTCCTTCCCCATCACCCAGTCACCCTGTACCTGGGGTCTCATTATCCCTGCTCAATTTATATGTCCCCCCCATCACCCCACCTAATCCCCATATCCCCACTCTTCCACCCTAACCTCACTTACAATCACACCCTCACCCCTCCATCCAGTGTTGCAGTCTTTTTTTCAGCCCCACCTAACTCCCAAACACCACTGCTGCTGCCCTGCTGTTGTTCCTGCAGTGGCAGCAAAAATAGGAAAAAAAAGATTGTGAGGCTGCACCGTTCCCTTTCTCGCAGCTGACCGGCTCTGCCCCAGAACAGGAAATTGTTAGAGGAAGGCAGGACCGACAGCCACGAACAGAAACAGTGTGGCTCCGCAATCTTTATTTCTGTTTTTGCTGCCACTGCTGTAACAGCATCAGCAGCAGTGGTGACTGCAGCAGGAGGGTGGTGTGTGGGAATCGGGAGAATGGCAGGCCTATTGCCTCTGGGCCCTCGGGCACTGCCCGGTTGCCCGAACGGTCAGTCCGTCCCTGCTTTTGACGCAAACCGGATGGCAGTAGCCATTAGCAAATGCACAATTTCTAATTGGCTTGCATATTGCATCTCCTTATGCCCAGTCTGGACTGACTCTAAAGGGTCATGTCAAGGCTCATAATGTCAGAGCCATGGCTGCGTTGGTAACCAAGGTCAGCCTTCATAGAGGAGATTTGCAAAGCTATGATGTGGTCATCATATTACATCATATTGCATCTCCTTATGCCCAGTCTGGACTGACTCTAAAGGGTCATGTCAAGGCTCATAATGTCAGAGCCATGGCTGCGTTGGTAACCAAGGTCAGCCTTCATAGAGGAGATTTGCAAAGCTATGATGTGGTCATCTATCCACATATCTCATTACTGCTTTGAACAGGATACCTGACATAAATGATAAGAAGTAGTAGTAGTAGTAGTTCAGGTTAGGCAGTCCTGAAGAATTTGTTCAGTGTCTAGAATCCAACTCCATCCCCCTAGACCCAATTAGTATGTATTTATTAATTAATTTATATTTTATTTTTTCTATTGGTGCTTGCTAGATCACTGTAGCCACCCAGGTGGAGCAGAACGATATATAGACTAAAATAACAGAAAGAAAGGGGAAAGGAACTGCGTTGATAGGAAAGCAATACAATAGTGGATGCTTGGAATGCCCTCCTGCGGGAGGTGGTGGAAATGAAAACGGTAACGGAATTCAAACATGCATGGGATAAGCATAAAGGAATCCTGTGCAGAAGGAATGGATCCTCAGGACCTTAGTCGAGATCAGGTGGCAGAGCTGGTGGTGGGAGGCGGGGCTGGTGGTTGGGAGGCAGGGATAGTGCTGGGCAGACCTATACGGTCTGTGCCAGAGCCAGTGGTGGGAGACAGGACTGGTGGTTGGGAGGCGGGGATAGTGCTGGGCAGACTTATACGGTCTGTGCCAGAGCTGGTGGCGGGAGGCGGGGATAGTGCTGGGCAGACTTATACGGTCTGTGCCAGAGCCGGTGGTTGGGAGTCGGGGATAGTGCTGGGCAGACTTGTATGGTCTGTGCCCTGAAGAGCACAGGTACAAATAAAATAGGGTATACACAAAAAATAGCACATATGAGTTACATTGTTGGGCAGACTGGATGGACCGTGCAGGTCTTTTTCTGCCGTCATCTACTATGTTACTATGCAAAGAGAGGTAAAAAGAGATAGGGAGAAAGTAAAAGGATTAGGAGGTATCTCTAGCCAGAGAGTCCAGTCATGCTGTTTCTCCAAAGGCTTACCTTAAAAGCCATGTCTTTATGGTGTTTTTAAAACTTTTAAAGGATAAGTCACTCCAAGGAGTTAAAGGGACAAGAAAGAAAAAGGCACAGTGTTGGGTAGATTCTAAAGATGCACGTTTAGGACCGGGAAGAACTAATCGGTGATCATTAAAAGAGTGATGTACCCTAGCTGGTGAGTAGGGAATACTAAGACTGGATAAATAGTTGGGGAAGCCCACCCTGAAAGACTTGAAAGTTTCAACAGTGTGATTTTGTAGGTGATGCGGTATTTGACGGGAAGCCAGTGGTGTTTTATTAACAACAGAGTTGTGTAGTCAGTACGATGGGCCTTACACAAAATTCTGACTACTGTGTTTTGGAATGTTTGTACATTTTTTGATAAAGTAGTACGTGGTAAACCTGCATAGATGATATTGCAATAATCCAGCCGAGAGGTAAAGAATAAGAGGATAAGTGAGTGAAACGTATTGTGGTCAAAAAAAGTGGCGAATGGCCCTCAAATGTCAGAAATAGTTTCAAGTTAATTGACTTACAGGCCTCGACGTTTCAAGTCCCTATTGTCGTAGCTCTGTTGCTTTCAGTGAGCCTAGTAGCTAGGGATTCCTAGCAGTGAGAATACAATGGCTTGCTTAAAGCAGTGTTACCTATAGCAGGTGTTCTCCGAGGACACCAGGCCAAGTATTTTCACATACCCTCCTATCTCCTCTTGGAGTTGTATTGTTTAGCTTTTAATAAAATTTGTCAGCATCTGCACCAGGTTCCGTCAGATGACATCACCCAGCAGTGATAATGCTTGGTCTGCTGTCCTCAGAAAACATCTGCTACAGGTGAGTAACTTTGCTTTATCTGCCAAAAATAGAGCCTCTAATCAAATAGGTGCCGGACTGCACATTTAAGATTCTTCATGTCTGCATGTGAGGAAAAACTGTGCAGCACCACACCACAAACATAGGGGCAGCTTGAAACTGCTGTTCTAAAAACCATGTTAATATGGCAGTATCAGTAACGCAAACTTCGTCATCGGTTCACCCGATTAGTATACTATACATAAACTTTTCTTTTCTTTCTTATATCTAATAATGAAACTTATCTCAACAATCAGATCCAGGGGCTCTGCTGCCCGACATGCATGTTTCGCTCCAATAAGAGCTGTCTCAAGGACCTCCCCTGCAAACAAAAGCAAGAAAGCAGGCATAAAATTCTCTCCTTGCTCCCAAAAATCACCCTTAATATCTTCAGTAGCAAAGAGCATTTGAAAAAAACAATTTTATCCCATTCTCTTACCTACGATCTAATCTAGCGCCAGCTCTGACAATTAAATTGTCATGCAAAGATGGCGCCAGCATTTTTTCACCCTCCTTAAATATCCTCATCATCGATGACGATTTGGTACCACCCCCTGATTCCTATTGGATGAAGAAAAAATCTTCAAATCGGCGATGTCCACTCCAGCTCGGCATTTAAACCTGCTGGCATCACTGTCTGTTTCACCTTTCTGCAAACAGAAAACTAGAAGTGTAATATGTTAGGATAATTTATTTTATTTTACCATTGCCCATATTTCTTGTACAGCTAAACTGATTCATTGTTGGACTTATTGATTCACTTCATAGTAGAGGACAAGGTTTTCTGTAATCCATTGACCTGTTGTAACCTCAGACAGCGGGTCTTCTGAATGGTAAAAGATAGCTATATATTACATTATTGGAAATACCTCCAAATCACCATCCAAAAAATTTCTGAATCTCACTTAATACCAGAACCCCCTTAGGCTGCAAATCTATCTTTCTGCAGGAGAGAGGGCAGGAATTATACTTACATCTCAGGGCCTGAACAAATAGCTGAAGAGGAACAAATTCAAGGTGGTTATCCTGAGTTCAGTAATTTGTTTATGTAACAAGTAGACTGGTTGTCTTCTCTGTATCTGTAGGAGATTTACACCCACAAAGAAAACAATTATGGGACTAGGTTATATCTCAGATTTATGATAAAGAAACTCTGCTTCTCTAATACTATCTATTGTCTTTTGGCCTAGCTTCAGCTTCACAAACTATTCTTAAAATATCTTATAGTTGTGGCAGATGGGGGGATAATGTGCTTCCCCATCGGGAAGATCCGCTGTTCAAGAGCGCATCGCAAGCATTTTTAGATGAATCTATGTGGAGTGCTGTCCAGATGCTGCAGTCACTGGTTTCATCCATTACCCCATTCCGCACTGAACTTGACACTATCGTCAAGAGTTTTTAAGGATTCTGCTAGATACAGCAAAGTCCTAGGGCTGCCAAAGGGTACACAAAATAGTGACTGTGGTGGAAAAAAATAGTTCTAGTCAGCAGTTACTAGCTTGGTTCGTGCTGAGAATTCTGAGGCTTGTGTTTTTCACAGTCCAAGTAATTCCCATGGCATGTCTTCCTATATGAGACAAACCTAATGGAACTTAATTTCCCTATACAAAAGCACTTCTGAAGGGCCACTGCGTCATGAAAGAGCTCAAGAGACTCATTTTCTGGATGATCTCAAATTGCAATTTGAAATTGGGGATTACTGTTTCAAATTCATCCTCTCTAATTTGTTCTAACTATGAATACTTGCAAGATCAACTGAGGAGCTTATCTTCAAGGGCTTTGCATACAGGGCTTTGGTTTCTCTAGGTAAAGAGATTATATATCATCCTGATGAACATAATAAAGTCTTTCAAGAACAAGGTAGTCAAAAAGATGTCCTAATGTCTAAGCAATCAGAAAATAAGAAATATACAGGAATATGCTAGGTTCCGCAAAATCCTCAAATCATTCCTATTGAAAAAACCCTCACAAAGAACAACCATATCTCAAGCAATTAATTATTACCTAAATTGGTTATTACTCTATTTACCATTAACTTTCTCTTTGCTTCATGTACAGTTTCTCATTCATAATAGATTTTCTAAATGTTAAACATCCATAGCTATCCCAGTATGTTTATGATACTGTATTGTAAAATTTGATTCTTACAACAAATTACTTTCTGATTCATTATTCTTTGTTGTGTATCCTGTACTGTTTATTGTAAGCTACATTGATCTCAAACTTGTTTGGGATAATGTGGGATATAAATATCACAAATAAATACACAAGAGTTTCTGAAAAGGTTTAATCCTCCTATGTCAATTTCCCATCAAGGATCACTCTTATCACAGGATGATCATACGAGCTACATAACTTACGGAAGGAGACAGCACATACTGACAGACACTCAGTTGGTGTTTGAATCCTCGTGAATGAGTGGACAGAGAACCTCATTTGAGTGGGTCAAAACTGAAATAGACCTGTTTGCAACAGTCCTGAATAAGATGCTACCAGCCTTCTGTTTCACAAGGAGATCAGAAATCTGACTAGCCGGAGACACTTTCTCCCTTCATTGAGTAATTGGATATGTGTATATTCTCCCATGTCTCTGGTGGTTAAAGCCTTAACGCATAAGAAATCAGGAAACCATAATCATATACATTTTTTTCGTGTCTCTTCTGAAAACAGCTGTGTTAGGCTTCACCTAGCTCTGTTGATCTTTATCTCCAACGCTTCTGAAAACAGATGTGTTAGGCTTCACCTAGTTCAGCTGATATTTATCACCAACGTGGAGAAGGGAACCCTGTTTCTGTACAGCTTCTAATTGGCAGTTTCATGTGGAGCATGCTCCTACTGAAACCTCCTATCAAGCCTTCCACAATATCATGGAACATCAGTGTGTGTTTCATTGTGTTGATGAAAATTCATTTCTAACTGGTAAGGTGAGCTCAAGTACCAGACTTGGGAGGCTGCATTTTTGGTAGCAGACATTTGAGCCTGAAGAGTTGGTTAGCTTCAGGCCCAAATGATTTATCCATCTTATATTTGATTTTACTGTAATGATAGAGGTCTATAAAATCCTGAATTGATTGGAATGGCTAAATATGAATTGATTGTTTACTCTTTGAAAAGGTAGAAAGACTAGGGGACACTCCATGAAGTTACATAATAGCACATTTAAAACAAATAGGAGAAAATATGTTTCCACTCAGTGTATAGTTAAGATGTGGAACTCTTTGCAGGAGCAAGTGGTAAAAACAGTTAATGTGGCTGAGTTTGAAAAAGGTTTAGGCAAATTCCAGGAGAAAAAGTCCATAAACCATTTTACTAAGGTAGACCTGGGGAAAGCCACAGCTTATACTTAGGATTAATTAGCATGGAATCTTGCAACTGTTGGGACTCTGCCAGGTACTTGTAATCTGGACTGTCCACTATTGGAAACTGGATATTAGGTTAGATGGATCCTTCAACTGACCCTGTAGGGCAGGTCTTATGTTCTTAATGTGATAATACACATGCATTCTAATTTTCTGCCTAAGTGCATCTGTATCCCTCCTAGCCCCCATATTAATAACTTTGGATCGGGTTACCCAAAATACTTCCAGCCCATTTGCAGTTCTTTTCCTTTTACCCTTTTTTTTTTTTAACATAACTCATAGCTAGGGAGTTCTAGTTGTTTGACTACGGTGAGCTGTTTGTCTTCAGAGAAAATAAAGTTACTACCTGTAGTTAGATGTTATCTTGACAGGAGTTCAGTCACACAAACCTATTCTTTTCCTCTTAGTTGGAATTCTGACATGTAGTTAAAATCAACCAGTAGAACTGGGAAGAGCCACAGTAGCATTCAGAACAACTGCTTAGGAGCTGAGAGAGGCCTTTGTTCTTAACTCAGAAAGATTCTTTCCATTCCAAGCACGTGACCCACTGTTGTGTAAACTGTTGTCTTTAGAGAACATTTGTTACAGATAAGAAACTTCATTTAGCATTTTTGCAGATATTTCTAGTTCACAGTTCTGGATTATAAACAATTTTACAAAATCCTGAATCATATTGAAGACACTTTAAAAAAAAATAGCTTTGTCACGAAACGCCTAGCCACCTGCCTGGGGCTACTCCGTGGCCACATAGCAGGTGTATCCGCAGCACAGCTCAAGTCCATCTGCACCTGCTGCTTGTGCTCTACACTAGCACCCTCCCCCCACCGACTAGGTCCCAACCGCCTCTAGGCAAGTGTCCCGCTCTCAAATGATCCCCAGTGATTTGCAGGCTACTGGGACCACACTCCCAGTGGTCTCACAATTCCCAGAAAGCATTCACAGACCCAACACATAAACCACCAGGATTCTTAATCAGTCCAGACAAGCAGGGGCAATAAACTGAAAATGTTTATTGTCTGAAAAATTAGAACAAAAAGGTGCAATCAGCAAAACAATAGCAGGTAACTGAACTATGACTCAATTATAACACTAACTAAACATTTGTTTACTATTTAAATAGTACATGGGGAGATCAGTACATATATCTGCTCACAAGTTATCAAATATAATTGTTTACAGGGCTTCAGCAAAGAGTCTCTCTCTCTCTCTCCCTCCCTCCCCCCTCCCCCCCCCCCCCCCGACTGAAACTGGAGGCAAAACCAGTAACACCTGGGTAACTTCAAATTCCAGGCTAATCAGATCCAGAACAACATTTGAAAATAGCTAGTCAAATCACTACAGGCACTTTGTCTTTGTGCTTAAACTAAAGGAGGAATCATTCACTTATCTGCAACAGCTTAAAACATAACATGCACCACCTGTTGACCAAACTAGACAAATACATTGCAGGAAAGTATCAAAACAATTATCACAGGCTAAAAAAAACCCGCTGTTCTGTCACAAACTTTATTTTAAAAAATTTCAGTTTATGGCTGAAGGATTATAATAAGATCATGATATTGGATTGAAGTAAGGCTCACATAAAAACTTTGGACCCTCACCATTACTGATCACTTGTGTACTTATGTTAAGATTATTTTTTCAATACAATGAGATTGACAATGTATATTACAATTTCTAGATATGGCCCAAAAGGGTCAATGTAGGTGATAAATACCTGTACAAAAGGAGATAAGACTGTTAGGGGTTCAATTAGACAGGGTTTGAACATGGGTGCCCAGGTTAGTAAAGTTGTTCAGGCTTGTTTTTTTCAGCTACATATGCTCCATAGGTTAAACTGATGCTATCCACTTATGCTCTGAGATTTGTGGTACAAGGGCTAGTGTTGTCACGGTTGGACTACTGCAATGCCCTATATCTGTGGAATAGACTTCCTGAGCCAGTATGTCAAGCTCCATCTCCGACGGTCTTCAAATCTAGGCTAAAAGCCCACCTTTTTGATGCTGCTTTTAACTCCTAACCCTTACTCACTTGTTCAGTACCTTTGTTTTATCATTCCCACCTTAGTAATTCCCTTATCTCTTATTTGTCCTGTTTATCTGTCCTAATTAAATTGTAAGCTCTGTTGACCAAGGACTGTCTCTTTATGTCCAGTGTACAGCGCTGTTTACGTCTAGTAGCACTATAGAAATAAGTAGTAATATCATCACTGAGACTTAGGGCTTTGCAGATGGTCCAAAATGCGGTAGCGCCATTGATAGCTGAGGTGGGTAAGTTTTTGTTCTGGTCTCACCAATTCTTAAGAAATTGCACTGGTTACCTGTTCTCCAGCTCATACAGTAAAAGGTTCTGAAACTAATTCATTGTACTTTGTTTGCGGTTGCTCCTGCCTACTTTCAGGAAGTTTTGAAGGTCCTACCAAATCTTTGAGATCGGATAAAACAATGCAGTTGTTACTGGATCCAATTATGCAACCACACTATGCAGAAACAAGGTCGTCATCATTTACAGTGGCTGGTACACAGCTATGGAATACACTCAAAGGTCACTTACACTTATGTGTTTCGATTTAAGAAACGGCTTAAAGCGTAGCTTTTTGTGTCATACTATATTGTTTATCTGATTTAATCTAATGGGTAATAATTAGATTGTTTTGTAATTTTTGTCTTTTGTTTTTATTATGTAAGGTCATATATACATTTTGAAATAAATAACTAATATATTTTAACGAAGGTGCAAAGGCAGAGAAAACATCACTACTTAGCTTGCCAAACTGATGTTGCCTGCTGTTAATTTACTACAGCTGTGGGTCTCCACACTAATTTCTTCCCATTCTCAGTATAGAAGGGGTTAAATTTCCATCCCATCTCTTCCTATTCACCTCATGAAACTCAGAGGCTGTACAGTAGGAGAGGCAGCTCTGCTGAATTAGGTCTCCCACTCAGCATGTCACCAATCAGAATTCAGGGATTTGTGTTTTGTAAATAAGGTGTTTAAAGGTTTGGATAGGTGTTCTTTTGTTTATTTTTTTTCCTGTTATTCAGTGGTACTGTTGTGCATTGAAAGTCTAGCCATGTATAGGAAATATTTTCTTGTAAAATGTAATTGTCTGAATTGCATATATATTTTCTTTTTGGAGAAAAATAAATAGAAGCATTGAACAGAAAGGCCTTAATTTAGCCTGTTTTATAGAATGCACGTTTTAAAGATGACAGTAGATCTCAGCAATTAATTTATTTAAGGCTTCTTCCTCAACTTGAGAGTCACTTGTGTGTAAACTATAACAGTTGTACTAGTTCAGGGACTGCATGGCTTTACACAGAGCCATCATTTTATGAAAGAAAGACTTCACAGTTTGAGCTGTGCAAATATTTTGAAAGATGCATTTAATTATGTATTTGCATGCATTTATACTTTCTAAGAAATTCATGTAAAACTTAACAGTAGACATATTACTTAATTTGTGTTTATTAAACGGTTCTTTTTTGCCATGCTAGTACATGCTGTTTAAACAGTTTATCTGGTTTTCATTCTGTAGTGCAAAAGATTTTTTTTTATGAAAATGCAATGCAATATATGTTGTTTCTTTAAAAAAAAAAAAAATCATTTCCATCTGTGAATACTCTCTCCAAAGAGCAGTATCTACAAACCTTAAGAATATATGCTTAAGAATAGGGGGTTCCCCCCATATCTTTCAATAATATTCATTTGGTTGAAAAACGGCCAAGATTTTTAAAAGAATCTAATGCATTTTTCAAAAGGCAGGCTGATCTTATGTGGATTTTGGATCAACTCATAAAAATAGATGAAAACTGTTCTTATTTGCTAAAGCAAAAAAAAAATTAATTGGGAGAAATTTATCAGAAATTGATGTGTTTAAAATGCTAGTAGAAACAAACCACTGGCTCAGCTGGCAATCACCTTCGTTTGCCGATATAAAAAAGGGAAAAATATGATAAGTAGCTGCCAGCTTTAAAGCAGGCTGAAGGAAGAAGGCTTTGGGCCTTGTAGTGGGTAGAATGAAACAGCAGATTTGAGTCTCACAATCCTTCCTGTGTTACATTTTCAGTAAAATAAAATTACTTGTATATGAAAACATAGCTTTTCCCCAGCTCCCTTTTTTTTTCTGATCAGCTGATGAAGAGACTAGCAGCTCGCTGCTTTGCTGGCTTGTTAATTTTATCCCCACTAACTGTGATTTCCGATAGCCGGCCTGCTGATAGTGGTAAGGTAAATATCCTTTTTTCTTGTCATCTTGAAGATTCAGTAGAACTACATCACAGGCATGTGTAGGTGTGTAACACATCAAAAAGCCGGCGTTCTCCGTATTTCTGTGTTGAACTGACTGCTTAAGGAGAGCAATAACATTAACTGTTGACAGCCTTGCATGCTGCATTTATTATTACCTTTTCCTGATTCTACATTTTCCGACTGGTTTCTTTTCTTTTTCTTAATCTTCGCTAGCTGCAGTGGTGTGTAGTGGGTGTACTGCTTTAGCCAAATGAATATTAATGAATTGAGAAGGCTTTTTTTTTTCTCTTTCCTTTTTTTTTTCCCCTAACTCATCAGATCCTCAGCCTCCTTCACAGTGGTTCTCAGTGAACACTGTGGAAGCATGATAGAAATTGTCTTTTGATTATTAAGGCCTAGTCTCAAGCTGTCCCTCAGGATTTTCTCTTCATGTTTGTTCTATGGATTTGAACATCGGGAGGATGCATAGGAAACAGCTTTTCAAATCCCATTGGCATTTTAAGATGCCAGGTTGAGTTTTGCCGTGCACGGAGGTTTTTGTTCGCCAACCGTTTTCAACAGACATTTCCTTGAGTAAAAGGAATTAGAGATGCGATGTAATCACTGTTAATATTGATTGTTATGCTCACATGATCATAAATATTAGCCATGTTTGGTGCTGTGGAAAAGTGAAGGTAATTGCCTTTTGATTAGAGCTCTTTCAGCTACTAGCAAGGATTAATTAACATTTGCATACTCACAGCAATAGTAAAATGCAGGAAGAACAAATATTCATATCTGTTCTGTTGTGAGCGAGCCTTAATTATGAGCCTGATTTCAAGATTTTTTTTTTCTTTTCAGTGCCTGTTTTTTCTACAGAAGATTGCTTCAAATGTTTTTATTAACTTGTCTTTAAAAGAATGTTATAATTCAACTTGTGTATCACATGGGTCCGATCAGTCAGCATGTGCAGATTTCTTTGTAGTCTGCCTGTCTTTTTTTTTTTTCATGGTTATTGCATGAATGTTCTTCTAGTTCTGTTCTTTGTTTGTCCTCTAAAAGCATAGGTTTAGAAGCTGTGTAATTGGTATTAAGTATGTTTTATAGCTGCCTTGTTAATGCAATTTCTAGCAGTAGTAATCAAAAGAATCCTTACAGCATCTGTCTTGTTTACTTTTATTTGTTACTATAGTAAACAAAGATTATGCAACCATTTGATGAAGGTTTGTCTGCTAAGTGATTTGTAGGGGAAATTAATTAATTCAAGCCTCCTGGAAGGAGGCGTGCTGAATCTGTGTTTTACTGTTGAGAGCTAAATTTACAGTATTTTTCTCCTTTGATATTTTTTAAGGTGCCTCTTTAATTAAACTGTATGTTACAGCTGTGTACTCTTTTACGAGTGAATAATTTGAATCATGCATGCTTCTTGCTTCCTCAGAGAAAAAACAGCAGAGCTGCCTTTTGTAGTAGATGTGAATGATGTTGCAGAAGCCGTTTAAGGCATAGCTTATTGTGTATTTGCCAACAAAGTACCATTGGTCCTTTTAGGTGTTAATTTACACTTCTGAAGCGACTATGGAACTAAGCTCAAGACATATCTTTACAAGATAGGTTCTGTATTGTCTCCCCTCCCCCCACCACATCACCATAGTAGTTTTTTTACTGAGCAGTTAAAAATTTGCTTTTTTTTAGCAGTAATTTTATTTAAAAAACATAAAAAAAGGTTCATTGTCAAGTTATGAACATATTTTTGGTGTGTCCTTTTTACTAATGCTTAGGTATCTCTCCCCTTTGGCTGCTAGGCAATTGAGGACGGCAACTTGGAAGAAATGGAAGAGGAAGTGCGACTTAAGAAGCGAAAACGGCGAAGAAATGTGGATAAGGACTCTGGTAAAGATGATGGAGATAAAGCCAAGAAAAGGAGAGGCAGACCACCTGCAGAGAAACTATCACCGAACCCACCCAAACTGACTAAACAAATGAATGCCATTATTGATACAGTGATAAACTACAAGGACAGGTAAGGTCCTAGTTGCATTGGTTTGCGCCCTATATTTCCTTGATAAAATGGTTGTTTTGGGAAGCTATAAGAGCAATTAGATTTTTTTTTTCTTGCAATATAGGTCAATTATAAGGCATATTGCTTAAAGTGGCACAGCTCCTGAACTTTGGAAATAGTGATCCAGCCCTGTTTCTCTCTCTCCTCAAAAATCTGATATCTTGGGAGGAGGAGCTTCAGTAGGGTAAAAAGAACTTGAAATCTTAGTATAAAATGCTAAAAATAACCGGAAGAAAAGGATTTATAGCAGGTGTGTCAAACATACGATCTGCGGGGAAGTTCTGTGTGGTCCGCGACGTAGTATATAATATGCATTCTAAATTTAAAATCTGTTTAAGTTACATAATGTAAATTTGGGTCCTTAAGTAATTGTAATGTGGCCAATAAGGAGGACGAATATTTTAGTGCGGCCCGTCGAGGAATTAATGAATGCCATAGCGCCCATCATTAATCATGACATATAGCTTTTTGGTATATTCATTCATATTTTCATGCCGGAGGTGTAAACACGGATTTCTTAGACTTTTGTTTGGAGTTCAAGGAAAATAGGCCTGTAAGTATGATAACATTATATAAAATGATTTTTATCTCTGAGGAGGATGTAACAAGAAATAATCTTTCAAGTGCACAAAGAGCACAAACAGCCATAACCTAAAGTGCCCCCACTTTCCTTTTTGTCTTCACCCTCTGTGTGAAGAATGGAGCCTTCATTTTGACTAGATTTTACATGCCATATTCATTTCATCCCTAGCTCGCTCGCTCTCTCTCTCTCTCTCTCTCTCCATTCTTCCTGTTTTGGGCTGTTTTTGAATATATGCAATCTGTTTAGATGTATGCGTTCTGTACCTCAGTGTACAGCACATAGAGTTTCAAATGAAAGTTTTTGAGTTTGGTCTCTGAATATTTAGGGCTCCTTTTACAAAGCTGCGCCAACGATTCTGTTGCACCAAATGCAACGAAGCCTATTCAATTCCTATGAGCTTTGTTGCATTTGCTGCATCGGAATCGCTAGCATGGCTTTGTAAAAGGAGCCCTTTTGCTTTCCCCTTGAGATTTCTTTTTTCATTGGTTTGATGAGGCACAGCTATGACTTTTAAAGTGGTGATTATGCAATGGTTAAAAATTGCTCTCAAAATGCTAGTTTGAAAAAGAAAGGAAAGGAGGTCAAAGAATAAGAAAAAAAATAGAAAAATGTGCATTATTTTAGATTTAATTATTCCAGGCACAACTTGAATTACAAACAGGTACATGAATGATTTCCTTTTCCGAGAGGACTTAGTCTAGTACAGTAGAAGGTGAAGTGCCCTGCCTATGGTCGCAAGGTACATCAATGGAAGAAGTAGGGTTTGATTCCTGGCTTCCCATCAATTTCTGAACCATTAGGTTACACCGCCACTCAAACAGTAGGTTCAAAAAAGCCCATACAGAAGTTGGAGAACAAGACAGTGCCGAGCCGACTTCTATGGTTTATGCCTGAAAATTGCAAGGACAGATCAAGATCAGATATACATATGAAGTATCACATCATACGTTATGTTATGAGTTTTATCTTGTTTGGCAGACTGGAGAGTAGCCTGGTGGTTAGTGCAACGGACTTTGATCCTATGGAACTGGGTTCAATTCCCACTGCAGCTCCTTGTGACTGCGGGCAAGTCACTTAACCCTCCATTGCCCCAGGTACAAAATAAGTACCTGTATATATGTAAACTGCTTTGAATGTAGTTGCAAAATACCACAGAAAGGCGGCATATCAAGTCCCATTTCCTTTTCCCTTTATCTGCCATTATCTACTATGTTACGATTTTGTAGTTGGTAGTG
This sequence comes from Microcaecilia unicolor, assembly GCF_901765095.1. NCBI lineage: Eukaryota > Metazoa > Chordata > Amphibia > Gymnophiona > Siphonopidae > Microcaecilia > Microcaecilia unicolor. Next base: position 238,010,213 of record NC_044032.1, on the reverse strand, counting down.
CTGCATTCAGATTTTAAATACTTGCTGCATAGTTCTCGTAGCCTGATTGCCATGGACTAATATCATCTGCTCTTCAGGCTGTCTACAGGAATGTTTTTGTATTATCCAAAAATCAATTGTGCAAGATTAGCAAGGTCATGGGTTGGGAGCTGAATAAAATGGGAAAGAAGATTTCTAAATAGGTGTAGTATAGTTTGACATCTAGTACTGTGGAATGAAACAGCAATACAAAATAATACTTAAATATTTTCTACTTAGATTTGTTAGGCGACCAGTCTTAACGTGATACCATACATAGTCTTATGTGTGTCACCCTTAAAAAGACAACTAATGTGATTCTGAAGCAACCAGTTCAAAAATTAGTCTAATTAGACCTTGCTAATAACATTCCCCTCGAGTGTTTGAATAAGCTGACAACAGAGATGGTAATGAATATGGTGATTTGAAAAAGAACAACAAATAGTGTCTGCTGAGGTTTTAATCTTGTTGAGTCACTGTTGCAATTGAAATAAAATTGTTTTCCTCTCATCTTTCCTGTTGTTGAAGTAGTTGATAGTCAAATGAACTCTTTATGGAAGACCTTAGTTCACTTTTTTGTTATTGGCCTGTGCCCAGGAAGGGCAATTCTCTAACATGGCACCTAACATTAGACACCAAATATGCATGTATGTTATAGAATAATGCATTTGTGTGTGTCAGAGGCGCCAGTGATGGGCACTTATACGCATAAGTGCTAGATTCAGTTTCTATATCGTACATGCCAAAGTTGCTTAGCACATAACTGCAATGAGTAAACCATGGGCAGGACATGTGCAACTTTATAGAATACTATCAATTGCGGTCATTGCACGGCACACTTAGGTCTATGGCTGGTGTAAGTAAGTGTGCCTTTCACAAGATGTGCCTCTATTTCAGCTCATCAACGCAGCTTGGAGCTAGTATTCTATAACGGCTTAGGCCTTAAGCCTACTCCCATGTGGCTTACATACATATTCCTGATATTGCATTGCCTCCCTTTGTTTGTAAGACTGTTAAAGTAGAAAATTGCTGGGCAGCGCATGTTCATGCAGCAGGAACAGTTTTATCTAAGACTTTTTTTTTCTGTGTAACAATCTAATTATATATGCCAAGGAAACAGAAGTCATAATTGCATGATAAGTAAGGCAGAGATAATTATAAATGCCTGTTTGGGTTTATTTCAAACTATGTGTTTGTTTTGATTAGCTTTTTTTGTTTTGTTTTGTTTTTCCCTTGCTTCTGGCATAGGTTAATAAGGGTTTACACTCGGTTTATTGTGAAAAATTCAAGTTCACTCTAAAATGGTTTTGGTGTGGTACATTTGCATCATCCTACTTCAGGGATTTTCAACTCAGTCTTCCAGAGGATACCCAGCTGGTTAGGTTTTCAGGATATCCACAATGATTATGCATGACAGAGATTAGCATGCATTGCCTTTCTTATCTCTCTATATAAAACGCACCTCCAACATTCTAATGAAGCCTCACTTTCCCAACGTTCTAAAGTGAGGCGGCTGAGACCACTTTTTTGCTCCATGAGTGTCTGCCCCGCCCACGCATCAAACGTAATGACGTCGAGGGCGGAGCACTCAGCAAATAACAGCGCTCAACCTAAATTGACGTCCCATTAGAAGGTTGGAAACACACTATCCGCCCTTCCCAACTTCCCCCACCCCCCAAAGTCGCCGCCCGTCACCAAAACACCCCCCCCCCCCCCCCAAGGTTGACATCGCAAACATACTGAACGCCACACCCCAGTAAACACCAACCCAGGCCTGTGCTACAAAAAAAAAACAATCAGCTAACTAACCTGAGCGCAAACAACAAAAAATGTAAAAAAAAAAAAAACACAGCACCGCAGGCAGCCTTGAGCCATTGGCTGCTGGCTGTGCAGGCTCCGCCCGTCTCTTACGTCACTACCCCTACGTCGCTCCGGGGGCAGTGACGTAAGAGACGGGAGGAGCCTGCACAGCCAGCAGCCAATGCCTCAAGGCTGCCTGCGGTGCCGCGTTTTTACATTTTCTTAAACATTCTTTATAGTTAGCGCTCTGGACAGCTGAGCGCTTCTTTTTATAGCGCCAGCCCTAGGAGTACCAAAGATACAACATCAAGTGGCAGGGCGGCCCGGAGGAGGAGACGGTGGGTGTGTACCAGACAGGGGGAGGAGTCACGAAGGTCGCCGATCAAGAGGCAGGGAGGGACAGAAGAGGAGGAGGTAAACATCAGTGCTAGCAGACAGGGGGAGGAGTACCGAAGAACGGGATCAAGTGGCAGGGAGGGCTGGAGGAGGAGGAGGTGGGGAGAGAGGGAGGGGGGCCCCTGGCAGGGAAGCAGACAATGAGGGAGGGGGGCCACCCTGGCACACACTCTCCTTCATACACACACACACTCTCTCTCTCTCTCTCACAAACACACTCACACACACTCACTCTCTCTCTGTCACTAACACACACTTAAATCTGGGAGGGGGAGGGGAGGGAGGCGCCCCACCCTGGCACACACGCTCATTCCCCCACACACACTCTCTCTCTCTGTCACAAACACACACTTGCACCTGGGAGGGAGGGGGCCACCCTGGCGGACGGGGGCCACCCTGGCACACACTCTCATTCTTACACACACTCACAATCCCATACACACACTCTCTCACAGAGACACTCGCACACAGTCTCACTCTCTCACACTCACAAACATACACTTGCACCTGGCAGGAGGAGAGGGAGGGGGCCACATCTGAAGGAGGGGGGCCCATCCTGCCACACACTCTCATTCCCACACACACTCTCTCTCACAAACACACTCACTCTCTCACAAATACACATTTACACATGGCAGGGAGACAGGGAGGGGGCACCTTGCAGGAGGGGGGACCATCCTGGCACACACTCATTCTCACACACACTCTCATTCCCACACAAACACTCTCTATCTCAGAGACACTCGCGCACAGTCTCACTCTCTCTCTCTCACACAGACACTCGAACACAGTCTCACTCTCTCTCTCCCAATCACTGTATCTGTGTGAAACACACTCTCACACTCACTGTGTCACACATACGCACTTCCACACACATCACACACACACTCATTCTTACAGACACACACCCACACTCGCTCTCTGTCACACACACACACTCGCACATTCACTCTCTCTCTCTCTCTCTCTCTCTCTCTCTCTCACACTCTCTCAAAAATACACACTCCAAGGAAAACCTTGCTAGCGCCCGTTTCATTTGTTTCGGAAACGGGCCTTTTTTACTAGTATGCTTATATACCTCATCTCAGCACTAGAGAATGACATGAGGGCAAAATTTGTCCCCGCCCCATCTCCCTGGGGTCTGTCTCCGTGTCCACAGGCCCGTCCCCGCAGGTTCTGTCCCCATTCCTGCCCCATCCCCGTGGGCTCTGTTCTCATCTGCAGAAGCCTTGAACTCTTATGATTTTATATTTAAATCTTTTTATTAAAGTATAAAAAGGAATAATATGCTATGCAACTGTTGTGTATAAATTACAAATAGAAAACAATAATAACAACGAGCAGCTATAATAACTCTCCCACTACCACCACCCTCTACCCTTCCAACCCCAACAATAGCTGACTTCTACTACCCCAAGGAAACCTAATCCACCCTGTTAAATTGTCCAGGGGGCTACAAAATATAACCCATTCTGTATGCCCTAGAGGGGAGATTTTTTTAATCTGTGGATGAATAAGAAGTCATCAACAATCTCAGGATTCAGTCTAGCTCTCCTGTCTTCCACAGTCCCTCCTGCAATAGAAGATGGCTTCTTAGAAGATATGCTAGTAGTAGGATGTACAGGATCCTCCATGCAAATTTTGCTAGCTATGGCTAGCATGTTTGCTTGTTTTTCCAAAAACTAAAAATATCTGCATAAATTAAACATAAATAACAGTCCTGTTCATTAATAGGCTTCAAAGTAGAAAGTGACACAGTGACAAAGTTTGTCCCCGTCCTCATGTGCTCTGGCCCCATCCCCACCCTGTCCCCGCGGGATCTGTCCCCATCCCCATGGTTACTGCGGGTCTCCATCCCGCAGTCATTCTCTACTCAGCGCCACTGATGCCAGTACCCTGTACATGCTCACTTATTGCGCATGAACTGAGCATGTACAGGGTGCTAGTGTTGATGGCTCAAAGTGCTGACTGCTGCAGTTTTCTCTAGGGATTTGCAGTTTTGGCGGGTTGCTGATGTCTTCAGATGGTGAGGCTTTGGGACACCTGCCTAAAGTTAGGTACCTAATGTATGTATGCTAAGTGCAAATTTTATAATGGTAATTAGGCGTGTAATTGCTGTTATAGAATATATACAGTAACACAGTAAATGATGGCAGATAAAGACCCATGCGGTCCATCTAGTCTGTCCAACAAGGTGACCAGAGCTGCGCCCGCCACCATGCCAACCATATAGGCAGCCAAACATGATGGAGTCTTGGCTATAACCACATATCATCCCTAAATATTGCTGACAGTATTCAACTTACCAGCCAAAATGTCTTCCCCTTCCCCCTGAGCTGCACCTCTCCTTCAGTCGCATCACGTGGCAATAAAGTGATCTACAACACTGGAATTGCCAAACTTCACTTGTATTTTGCCATTTGCAAGACACAGACCCTAGAAGTTTGTCCAGAATCAGCCTTAGTTCCTGCACACTGGATTTGATTAATTACTTTCAGTCTTAACATTTGCAGGACACAGCGTAAGTCCCCATTTATATGCTTAACTTGAGGCACGACCACTTAGGTTATGTCAAAGACAGGTATAAATGCTGACGCCTAAATACCGTTAGTTATGCGCATAACTGACATTAGTCTATAAATATAGTGCATAAGTTCTGGGCATTCCTCTTACCTGCCCATTCCACTCTCATATCCACATCCCCTAGCAGTTAAGGATAATGGAGTTATGTGCTAAGGTTATAGAATTACAACTAAGGGCGCTTATTTTCAAAGCATATGGATGTCTCAAAATGCCCAAATGGACATCCATGTGCTTGAAATGGTCAAACCCCAATTTTACAAAAGCAGAAAAGGGACGTTCAATACTGCAGTATGTCCAAATAGCAAGGGGGCGTGTATTGGGTGGAACTAGGGAGGGCCTAAAATCGGGACGTCCAACAGTGATTACCGAACGGGAAGGCTTGACATGCAAACCAAGGAATTGTGCATCAAGTGATGGTGCCAAGAACATGCTGAAGGGGGACGCCTTGACCACCTCAGCTCATTCAAAGGATAGACCGAGGAGCTGAAATGTCTTGCTCCGTCTGCTTGAGCGGAGAGAGAATTTGGGCATTCCAGTTGAAGCTTTTGTTAATCAGTATCAATTTGTCAGTGCTACTTTTTTTTTTTTTTACATTTGTACCCCGCGCTTTCCCACTCATGGCAGGCTCAATGCGACTTACATGGGGCAATGGAGGGTTAAGTGACTTGCCCAGAGTCACAAGGAGCTGCCTGTGCCTGAAGTGGGAATTGAACTCAGTTCCCCAGGACCAAACTCCACCACCCTAACCACTAGGCCACTCCTCCACCCAGCAGGGGGAGATAGAGAGCACTCAACTTTTCATTGTGCCTCATGGCCAGCTAGCTCCACTGCCTCTCCAGTATTCTCTATCTTCCCAATCAGGGTGGCGGCAGCTTCTTTGAGCTCCATCAAAAATCTGCCTGGGGGTGGCTCCTGGCTTGCCAGTTGTTAGCCGGGGTGTTAGAGGCTATAGCGGCTTCACTTTGAAGGCATATAGGTCAGCCCTTTCCCTGCCTTACCCATTCCCCCGTGGATGTGGACATATTAGCTTGCTTTTCCCTGTCCTTTCCCACTCAGTGGATGCAGGCACATTGGTTCGCCTTTCCCACTTATCTGAGCCTCCGGAGTGAATTTATTTACCTCTTTTGCCTCTGCTTTCCTCACAGCGTTAAAAAAAAAAAAAGTTGCGTCGCGCTTTAGCGCAGCGATCTTGAAACAGGGATTTTTCTTGAGATTCTTCTGCAGGACCGGAGCTGTGATACTCGGTCTAGTGAGGTAAGAGTGTTTTCTGACTCCTCCGGGGTAGGCCCGCGATCGGGACGTTTTTGGCGCGAACCGCCATTTTGAATTTTACCGCCGTTTTCGGCGATGACTGCGGAGACTGTAAAGCGCTGTTCTAAATGTGGCAAGCGCAAATCAGCAGCAGGGCTCTGTAAATCGTGCTGTACAGACGGTAGAGCCGGCCCGAGCATGGCGAGCGGCGATCTTCCGCGCTCTGAGCTGGCAGCGGACGCCATTTTGGATTTTCCACATGGCAAGGCCTCCGTTGCGATGGAGAGCCCTGAATCCGGGGGGGGGGGGGGGGGGTCCTCTGAGTGAGGCTTATGATAGAGCTGATAGCCCTGGGCAGGATCTGGGCGGTCAGGGAGCGGTTTTCTCCCCTGATTTTGTTTTAATGCTGCATAAGGCATACATGCTTAAAAGAGCTCTTCCACAGGATCTTCGGAACCTCTGCCTACCCCCTGATGGATCCTGGCCTTTTGGAGTTGGCTTTGCCTGTTTCTTATCCTCCTGATAAACGCAGAAGGGCTAATTCCCCTTCTGAGTGTGGCGCACATTCCAATTTGGCCCCCGCACCAGAAGTTTCTGCAGTTTGCGGTGTTGGGAAAACACCTCGCCACAGCTCCCCGAACCTTCTCCAAGGTAATGGTGGTAGTAGCTGCTTTTCTCAGGCGAGAGGGTATCCGGGTTCACCCGTACCTAGACGACTGGCTCATCAGAGCAGACTCAGAAAAAGAGAGTCATCTAGCTATAGCCAGAGTGGTTTCAGTCCTTCAATCTCTGGGCTGGGTCGTCAATACGGCCAAAAGTTACCTGACCCCCTCGCAATCTCTAGAATATTTGGGGGCCAGGTTCGACACAGCCTCGGGCTATGTGTTTCTTCCTGAGCAAAGGCGGTGCAAGCTTCAGAATCAGGTCCGTCTGCTCCTGAGGATGCCCCGCCCGCGAGCTTGGGACATTGTCCAGCTGTTGGGATCGATGACGGCCACCTTGGAAGTGGTGCCCTGGGCGAGCGCACCTGAGACCTCTACAGTATTCTCTACTTCAACGATGGTCTCCAGTATCTCAGGATTATCAATGCAGACTTTCTTGGCTCCCTGCGGCCCGCCTCAGTATGGAGTGGTGGCTCTCGGACAGCATGTTGCGGCGAGGAATGCCGCTGGCGCTCCCCGATTGGTGCCTGGTGGTGACAGATGCCAGCCTGAAAGGGCTGGGGCGCACATTGCCAGGGGAAGCATGCCCCCAGGGTCTGTGGACGCCCGACGAGTCGGAGTGGTCTATCAACCGCCTGGAGTTGAAAGCGGTGTTTCTGGCTCTTCTGGCCTTTCAAGTGACCCTGGAAGGATTGGCTGTCTGAGTGATGTCGGACAACACGACAGCAGTGGCCTACATAAATCGACAAGGCGGAACTCAGTGCAGAGCTCTAGCCCCACAGGCCGAACATATTTGCCACTGGGCCGAGCTGCATCTACAGTTCCTGTCAGCAGCTCACATTGCAGGTCAGAGCAACGTGCAAGCCGACTATCTAAGCAGGCATCAGATCGATCCAGCGGAGTGGCAACTAGCAGACGATGTATTCCTGCAGATATGTGCCAAATGGGGCAAGCCAGTGATGGACCTTATGGCGACCAGTTCCAATGCCAAAGTCCCATGCTTCTTCAGCAGATGGAGGGATCCTCGCTCTGCCGGGTTGGATGCCTTGGCTCAACCCTGGCCCCTGGGCTTGCTGTATGTCTTCCCTCTGTGGCCCTTGATAGGGCGAGTGCTCCTGCGGATTCGGCTGCATCCAGGAGAAGTGGTGCTCATCGCCCCGGATTGGCCCAGGAGGCCTTGGTATGCGGACCTCCGACAGATGCTGTTGGAGGCTCCCTTTCTGTTACCTCTGGTTCCGCACCTGTTGTCACAGGGGCCGGTGGCTATGGAGGACGCCTGCCGCTTTGGTCTTATGGCATGGCGATTGAGAGGGCGCAATTGAGAGATAAAGGCTACTCAAATAAGGTAATTTCCACTCTCCTGTAGGCCCGTAAGCGCTCCACTTCCGTGGCTTATGCCAGGATTTGGCACCAGTTTGAAGTCTGGTGTGTTTCAAGAGTGCTTTCTCTGTTGCAGGCTCCTGTCTCGCCGATTCTGGACTTTTTGCAGGATGGTGTACACAAAGGCTTGGCCTATAATTCCCTGCGGGTGCAAGTGGCAGCATTGGCCTCCCTGTCTGGCAAGGTTTAAGGCCTGTCCTTAGCTGCTCATCCAGATGTGGCACGGTTTCTTAAAGGGGTGCTTAGGCTCCGTCCTCCCGTGCGGGCACCTTGTCCAGCTTGGAACCTGGGGTTAGTATTGAAGGCCCTTCAGGGGGCTCCCTTTGAACCGCTTCGGCATGCTTCAGAGAAAGATTTGACACTGAAAGCCTTCTTTTTAGTGGCCATTACCTCGGCGAGACGAGTGTCAGAGCTCCAGGCGCTGTCCTGTAGAGACTCTTTTCTGCAATTCTCAGAGTCAGGGGTCACGGTTCGGATCGTGCCTTCCTTCATGCCTAAGGTGGTTTCAGCGTTTCACCTAAACCAGCCTGTTTTTCTTCCCTTCTTTGTTGAGGAGGAGTTTCCAGATTCATTTGGGCAGTTGCACCTTTTGGATGTGTGCAGGACTCTGTTGCAGTATCTGCGAATTACAAATGCTTTCAGGACCTCTGATCATCTTTTTGTGCTGTTTGCAGGTCCTCGCAGTGGGTCTTCAGCGTCTAAAGCCACTATTGCCCATTGGCTCAAAGAAACTATCTTTTCAGCATAGCTGCTGTCTGACCAGGCTCCGCCTGAAGCCTTTAAGGCACATTCCACAAGAGCGATTTCCTCTTCCTGGGCGGAAACTGGAGCACTATCTCTTCATGAGATTTGCAGTGCTGCAACATGGGCTTCTAAGCTCTCTTTCGCCCGACATTACAGGCTTGATGTGGCTGTCAGGAGGGATGCGCGTTTTGGAGCACAGGTGCTAGCGCGTGGTGTGGCTTGTTCCCACCCTATTTAGGGATTGCTTTGTTACATCCCATACGTAATGGCTTCTTTAACAACGCATGTAAATTTTGGAACGCCCACAAAACGCCTATTTCCTTGCCCATAGCCACGACCTTTTTAAACTGCACACTTTAGAATTTAGGCGTAGTTAATTACAGCATATGCTTAATGAGTTATGCATGTAAATTCTAATTGCCAATTAGTTCTCATTGCTTAAGTGCTGTTAACGCTATTTGACTTGTTAAGCCAGTTAAGTTACGTGCATTGTTATGGAATATGCTTAGATTTAGGCGTGGAATGCTAGGCGCGATATATAGAATCTGGGAGTTAGTGCTTTCTTTACAGAATTACCTCTAAAATTTACGTAGCAAATATGCATGTAAGTGACCTGAATATCAGTCTTTACACACATATAGCATGTGTGCACATACACGCATGTGAAAAATTTGGCATTTACGCACTCTTTTGTAAATATGTGCATATCATCAATAGTGCATATTGTATAGGTGGACATTCACATGGGCTGGGACATATTTTTGGGTAACGTATTGAATATTATAAGTTCTCCGAGAACAAGCAGGCCTTCGTATTCTCACAGCAGGGTGACATCAAACGGCAGAACCTAGTGCAGATGCTGCCTAATGAGACTTAAGAATTTTCTAGTAGCGTTTCACCAAGCATTCGCTGGTGGCTTCCTGGAGCAAGGAGGGATGTGTTTTGTGTTCTCTCAGTGCAAGTATCTCTTTCGCAATGCCTTCCCGTTCAGGTAGTTTTTCTTTTCTTAGCTATTACTTTTTACACTTCTGTTGGGCAGACTGGATGGACCTTTCAGGTCTTTATCTGCCGTCACTTACTACATTACTATGTTATTTAATGTCCCTTTATTTTTACTAGGTTTATTTTTGGCTCTTTAAAGTTTCCTTTATTTTTTGCAAGCTGCTAAGCCCATTTAGTCTGGAGCACTGACCTCAATTGACTGTTGCCCCTTTCTCGGCTCACAATTGAGCTTAATTTAGCCATGATTCTTTCCTCGGTGTCCCAGAGGAGGACCCCCAGTGATTTCAAGCGGTGCACCCAATGTAATTAGGTGATTCCTATGACAAACCCGTACCCTTGGTGCAATGGCTGACTTGGGCCTGACCATGAGCCTAACTCATGTTCTGTCTGTTTAAAAATGCAGTTGAGGACACGAGGGTGCGGCAGGTCCAACAGGAGAAACTTTTTGGCTCCTTGAAGGCCGGTACATCGTCATCAGCACCAGAAACATCGACCTTGATGGCTGCCAAGACTTCAACATTCACTGTAAGCTCACTGGCATTGAGAAGGTCTCTACCTCTCTCGACATTGGGCACTGATGTCGAGAGAGGTAGAGACTGGATCTGACACTGAGGACACATATGGGTTCGACATCATCCTCGTCCGCACCGAAGAACTGTGATACTAAGCATCGGGGGAAGTCCAAGAAGTGCAAGCATCTGTCCTCATAGACGCATGGTGCCGGCACTGGGAGGACACTCCCCCTCTTTGAAAGAGGTGCCAATGTGCAAACCTCCGGGCAGCCAGGTCCCCACTACCGGTTCGACACCAACGCTTTCTCAGGCTACCTCGCTCTCAACTTCCCCATCTTTGCCAATGCCCAACTTTGATGAACTGTTCTGAGCCATGCATAGACCAGCTGCAAATCAGCCCCAGATTCTTCTTGAGGCTCAGCCTATGCCTGTGCAGAGATCCTGGATACCAGCGCCTTGAAGGTTGTCAACATCAACATATACAGTACCACTCTCAGTGTCAGGGGAGGAAGCTTCCCCAGTCGTAGGGTAGGATGTACCTCAGCGCTCTTTGGAGCATGGACATAGTTCCAATGAGCCAAGACAGGCACAGACTTGTTCACCCAGGTCTGAGTATGGTGAAGAGTCTGAGTGGGACTGTTCATGGGACTCAGAGGAGGACTCACACTACTACTCAGAGGAGAAGTCTTATAGGATATCCTCTGACTCCTCCCTGCCTCAATCTCCACCAAAAGGTCTCTTTCACTGGTTTTGATAGTGAGATGGCTTCTGCCATCCCAGTTAAGTTAGAGACAGAGGAAGAGCCTAGGGCAGAAATGTTAACTGTCCTAGACTACAAGTCTCCTCCAAAGGAACGGGGTCACGGTACCATTGCACCCTCTCTATAAAGATGCACTTACGAAGATTGAGAATCTCCTCTCTCTGTGCAGGTTGCACCTAAGAAGGTGGATTCACAGTATTGTTCCAGAAGGCTTCCAGATTCATGAGGACCCAGCTGCCTCATATCTGCCCTCAAACAAACTAGGTTCTCCAGGACTCCTGTCTTGGCACCCCCAAGTAGAGAGACTCGGACACTAGACTCGTTTGGGAGGAAGCTTTTCATGCCTTGATGCTTGTGACCTGCATCCAGTCCTACTAGTTCTACACAAGCCTTTACTTTGCAATCTTTGATCTACAGTACACTAAACCTTGCAGATTGTCTTCCACAGGAGCAGGCCACAGAGTTTTGCCAGTTGACCAAGTGTCAGAAGTTTCTGGCCAGGGGCCATGGGTGTGGGGATGCACATGACTGTGTGTCTCTGACCCAAAACAAGCGGTTCAGAAGAAGTTGGCGGACGTTCCTTCCCGAGATGACAACCTGTTTGGAGATAAGGTCATGGACCTCATCAAGAAACATACAGATCCAATCCATACTCTCTCTAACTGTATCCTCTTCTAGGAATTTTTCAATTGGCTAGTCAGAGACCCTACTACTCTGAGGCGTAGGTTCCACCTCCTTCTCGCTCTACCCAGAACCTCCAGGCCCAGCATGCTCAGCCTTGCCAGTCCCACCCTCAGAAGCCCCAGCCAGCTCCTAGTTGAAGCAAAGGATGAGCTTTTGACTGGCTCCAGGAGAGCATAGTGCTCTTAAAGTAACTGTCCCAGATGGCTTACCAGTAGAAGGGAGGCTGAATTTTTACCAACACAGATGGCCCCTTGTAACTTTCAACCGGTGGGTTCTTCAAATAATCTGTCTCAGTTACGCATTGCATTGGCATTAAAGACCACCAGATTGCCCACTGAGAGCTTCGCACACCAGCTCTCAGCACAAGCAGGTACTTGTAGAGGAAATTTCCGCCCTTCTACAGACCAATATAGTCAAACCTGTGACACCAGGGCAAGAAGGGAAGGGATTCTATTCCATGTACGTCCTTGTGTCCAATAAGATGGGGAGCGGGGGTTCTCAACCTGCACCTAAAGGCTTGGACAAATTCCTGGTCCAAGAAGTTCAGGATGATTTCCTAAACAAATGGCTGTGCTCTCTGAACTTGAAGGATGCCTCTACCCGCATTTCGATACTTTCCAGTCACAGGAGATATCTCAGATTTCATATAAGGAAACACCACGACCTGTACCATGTTCTTTCATTTGGTCTTGCAGACTGGGCGTATGTCCCTGGACTGTTGGCTGGTCAAGAGCACATTGCATGAAGGGGCATCAGAATCAATGCCCTAAATATTTGGGTTTTGGAGCTCTTAGGGTTTGTTATAAACTATCCTAAGTTCCACCTTATTCCGATCCAGCAATTGGAGTGTATGGGAGCCCTGTTCGATACATTGCAGGCTTGGTGTTTTCTCCCAGAAATGAGGACAGACACCTTGAAAGCACCAGCCTCGCAGGTCCACAGCAGCAAGAAGATCACAGCTCGGCAGATGTTGAGATTGATGGGCCACATGGCCTCAATAGTGCATATCACTCTCATGGCACAGCTCCATTTGAGCGTGGCCCAGTGGACCCTAGCTTCCCATTGGTTTCAGACAGTTGGAAATTTAGCAGATACAATCCATATTCCGCCAGAGTTAACTCGTGCCCTTTTCTGGTGGACAGTTTTATTGAATTTGACTGTGGAACTACCATTCAAAATTCCGCCACCTTAGAAGGTGTTAACAGTGGATGCATCCAACCTAGGATGGGGAGCTCATGTAGGTGGGCTCACACCCAGGTAACTTCATCTGCTCTGGAAACAGATTTTCATATCAACTTCCTCAAGTTGAGGGCCATTTGGAATGCTCTAAAGGATTTCAGAGATCAGCTACATAACCAAATTATTCTCATACAAACGGACAACTAGGTTGCAATGTTCTATGTAAACAAGCAGGGGTACGGGTTCCTACCCCTTGGGAATGTGGCAGTGAACCCTCTTTTAAGGAATGGTACTTCGAGTCACATAACCACCAGGAAAGGACAACTACCTGGAGGACAGACTACGCAGGGTTTTGCAACTGCTCATGTGGTCTGTCAACATGGGTGTTGCTCGCAAGATCTTCCGAACATGGGGCACCCCCTCAGTGGGTATTTTTGCCACTCATCTCAACAACGAATTCCCCCAGTTCTGTTCCAGGCTTGGATCCACGGCAGCGTCAGATGCCTTTTTCCTACATTTAGTAAGGGACTTCTGTATGCGTATCCTCCAATACCTCTCATAGAGAAGATTTTGCTGAAACTCATGCAAGATCAGGGGACTATGATCCGGGCGTGCCTTACTGGTTGAAGTAGATCTGTTTTCCTCTTCTTCTGTCCTCTGAAGGTCTGTGGAGATTGGAATATTTTCTGATCCTCATCATGCAGAACGAGGGCTCTGTCTCACATCCCAGCCTCCAATCCCTATCCATCATGGTTTGGATGTTGAGAGTGTAGAATTTGAATCCTTGGACTTCTTGGAGAGAGTCTTCTGCATTTTGAGGCTCCCAGGAAAGACTCCACTAAAAGGTGTTACTCATTTAAAGTGAAGGAGTTTTGCCATCTGGTGTGAAGGCAAAGCTTTAGATCACCTCATCTACCCTACACAAAAACTGCTTGGAGCCACTTTATTCTTGTCATCTGAAGTGTTTGACCTAGAAAGTTATGTTTTTGGTGGCGGTCAGTTCAGCTCACAGAGTCAGTAAGCTTCAGGCCCTAGTAGCTGATCCACCTTTACACTAAGTTTCACCACAATACAGTAGTAGTTTTCTGGCAAGAGTGTACTGCATACCTTAGACTGCAACGAGCCTTAGCCTTCTATCTGGAGCAGACTAAAGCCCATAGACAATCCACCCAGCTTTTTGTTTCTTTTGGCCCAAACCGGATGGGGGTAGCCATCGGCAAATGCACAATTTACAGTTGGCTAGCAGATTGCATCTCCTTTCTTTTACTGGGCTGACTCTGGAGGGTCATGTCAAGTCTCATAGTATCAGAGCCATGGCTGCATCGATAGCCCACTTGAGGTCAGCCTCCATAGAGGAAATTCGCAAAGCTGCAATGTCTTCCCCATATACATTTATTCGTCATTGCTACTTTGAACAGGATACCTGACACGATAGCTGGTTCTGACAGGCAGTTCTGAAGAATTTGTTTGCTGTGTAGAATCCAACTCCTTCCCTTTAGGCCCAGTTTTGTTTGGTTCAAGGGCTGCAACTTCACAGCTACTATGTACTTATTTTCATGTTAATTGACTTCCAGGTCTTTCAAGTCCATGTTCTCCTAGCATTATTGTTTTCGGTGAGCCTGGTAGCTAGAGATTCCCAGGTGAGATTAAGAAGGCCTGCTTGTCCTTGTAGAAAGGAAAGTTACTCACCTGTAGCAGGTGTTCTTTGAGGACAGCAGGCCAGTATTTGCATATAACCTCCCACCTCCCCTTGGAGTTGAATTCTGTAGCTATATATGACTGAAGAGGGATCCACGCTCGCACAGCTGGCAGAAAGGCACCCGTGCATGCGCGGTGGGACACTACTAGAAAGTTCTTAGTCTCACTAATCAACATCCACACCGGGCTCCATCAGATGACGTCACCCAGCTGTGAAAATACTTGGCCTGCTGCCCTTGGAGAGCATCTGCTGCAGGTGAGTAACTTTGCTTTACATGCTCAAATTGTGTTTTTTTAAACCACTTCCTTTTAAGTGTTGCTGATGCAGGGGTAAATTTTCAGATAGTTTTTTTTTTATCCTGCTAAATTCTTATGTTTATGAAAATAGGTTTTTATTATACTATATTTCAATCCAAAGAGAAAACAGAACCAAGTTTTCAAAAGTGCTCAAATTCCAAATATAATGCAGAATGAACTGGAGATAAATGAAAAAATGTGATCATGAAATAAAAGCCTGGTGATCAGCCAGAGTGCACAGTGCATAATGTGAATAGCAAAGGATTATTACCACAGCAGCAGGTCAGGTGTAGATTGCCAAAAGCTAGAAAATTCTGCACTGCATTTCTGAAATATGGTGGCAAATTTGTAAATTAAGTCAATTTAATTTTACTTTATTAAACATATGTTTTCCCCAACTTTCTTACGTGGTCTTCAGAAAATTCATTTTGGTTGGAAAACTGATCTTAATAATTTAGTAGAATTTCAAATTTAATTAATATTTGATACACCACCCAATCATAAATAGAAACAGAGAAAAATGTAGGCAGATAAAGACCATAAGGCCTCTCCAGTCTTGCCCATCCATGCCATCTATTCTTCTTATCACTCCCTTAGAGATCCTATGTACTTGTCCCATGCTCTCTTGAATTCAGATACTGTTTTCGTCTCCACTTCCACTGGGAGGCCGTTCCATGAATTCACCACCCTTTCTGTGAAGAAGTATTTCCTTGGGTTACTTCTGAGTCTATTCCCTTTCACCTTCATCCTCGTTCCAGAGCTTCCTTTCAGTTGAAAGAAACTCGCCTGCTGTACATTTGGGAAAGAGCATAAAGAAAAGAGGTGCAGTACAAATGGAAAAGGTGGTCTCAGCTACCCTACCAGGAGACAGGTGAAAGTAAAGACGGCCAATATCAGCTAACTAAGCTATATATACTAGGTGCATTGAAATAGAAATGTATTCAGACCTTTCTTGAATATTAGGAAGGAATGTTCCAACCGAAGATATAAGGGCAGAGCATTCTAAAGAGTGGTTGCCATAAGGCTGAAAATTGTAGTTCTTATAGTAAAAAGACAAGTGGCACAGAAACTAGGGACTGAGTGATAGTCCTGCTGGGAAGATCTGAGAGACCTAGTAGAAGTGTATGAGATTGCAGGCGAGATAAGTAGAGCGGAGTGCCAGAATGGTGTACCTTGAAAACCAGAATTAGGATTTTATAGGTAATCCTTTACAAAATAGGTAGTCAGTGTTATGTGCAGATCAAAGAGGGGGGGGGAGAGGGTTACATGATTATATATTTTTTTAAATGAACAGCAAATTTTTTTAGCAGCATTCTGTACAGTTTGAAGTCTTTTAATATCAGAGACATATAATACCATTCAGTAGGGCATTACATTAACCAAGGTGAGATGGTACCAGAGAGTGAACCAATACATGGAGTGTGGACTTGGTAAACAAATTCGTGACAGAAAAAATAATTCTGAGCTTAAAAAAAGCAACAATGCACAATACTAGACGTGTGAGAATGAAAATTCAGGTGTTAACCCAAATTTTCAAATTTCAGGTTTTAAGAGTAGAGAGGTGTGGTAGCCGTGTTAGTACACTTTTAAAGGTAATCAATAAAACACTGAAATGCTTTGATGTTTCACTTATATATACTGTCATGTACCAACACTTGCTAATTTCTGATCTGACAAAGAAGGGCAACCTTTGAAAGCTAATCAAGAAATGTATTAAGTTATGTCCAATAAAAAAGGTATCATCTTATTTTCTTTTCCATGTTTTATTTTGTTTTATTTCTATTGATTAAGTTTTATTAAAAATTCTTATCCCTCCCAACAATATATGCCATCCGGACGGCTTACAGTCTAAAAGCTTGGAAAGACAAGTCAATCAAAATATGACAATGCACCATAGGAAAGAGGATGAAACTACAATTTTTTATAGAATGGGGGGAGGGGGGAAGGCTAGCGTTCATGTAGTCCAAAGCTTCGCAACCGGCTCTGCCCGGTCACCAGTGAAGTAAAAAAAAAAAACCCAGAGTTTAAGTACAAGCATTTTGAAACAAAGTTTTAAGAGCAGTAAAGTTTAGGAATAAGCATCTTGAAACAAGAAAGATTTGAGGTGCAGCCTTCAATTGGGTTAGTGATGAATGCTGTCGCAAGTGTTGTGATAGGGAGTTACAAAGTTCAGGACCCTGTAACGAGAAAATGGAGTATATACTGTGCTCGTGAGTGATTTCCCTGTAGGTTGGCATGTTAAGATGGTTTTGATGCACTGATCTGAGAACCTGTGAGGGGAAATAAAGAATAATATAAAGTGAAAGATAGGCAGGTTTTTTTTACAGTGTGAGTCTTGAATACTAGCAGTAGTATCTTGTAGGTGATTCGGTTATGAAATTGGTAGTCAGTGGACATTTTTGAGAAGGTGTCACATAATCTTATTTTTTTAAGACTGTTAATGATTTTGATTGCCATATTTTGTATTATTTGTAGCCTATGGTGGTCTTTGATCTGAAGGCCCAGTGTATAAGGAATTGCAATAATCCAGCTGGCTGATAACTAGAGAATGTATCAGAATGTGTAATGCAGGGGGATGTAACAAAGACTGGATAGATTTAATCAAGCAATGATTGTGAAAAGAACCTGGGATATCTGATTTTGTAGTGTAAGTTTAATAGTATCTAAAATAACCTCAAGGAGGTGCGTAGTTTGTACCTGGGTAACAGGGGTATCACCAAGGAGAATAGGGGAAGAGAAAATTGCTTGGTTTTGGTTGATGAACAAAAGAGTCTTAGGTACAGAGTAACACCCAATACTCATAATGTTGATCCGAAAGGTATCCTGACATTCTCAATCAGAACCTTGGGAGCAGACAAGGTTGGGCTACATTTCCTAGAAAGTGACTTATCCAGATTCAACTTTAATTTATGAGTTTGTAAACAATCCACAGTTTGAGGATCCTTGACCAGAGAGAGGTGGAGCATCCAGGGCAGAGAGAAAGATGAAGGATTCTTTCTACCTCTCCACTTGGTACCAATTATTGCTTGAAGACTGTTGTGGAATATATCACATTTAACCATTGTTGATTTGAATTGAGTTTTAGTTGAAGAGATTATTGTGGAAGACACTGGTGAACTGGTAACTATGAGATGTTACAGATGTGACACCTTGCTGTATAGTACCAATATTATCTCTAATTGTTGAGTACAATTTTAAAATTATATTTTCTTAAATATCTTTTTAAAAGTAATTTAAGATTTGATAGACTTAATGCACTGCAGAGATTTTTGTATGATCATTGTTCTTCTTGCACCCCCACATCCCAAAACTAATCCTCTCTCTCTCACTCATGCACACAATGCTAATCCCTTCTTTCTCATCTTTTCCCCTCCACATTGATGCCTCCCTTTCTATATATACTCTCCTTGTCCTCTCCTACTCTTCTGTACCCTCAATGTTTTCCCTATCTCTGTGCTGATTGGATTACAGGAGGAGGAGAAGGAAGAGAGCAGCAGTCTATCAGGCCATGTCCTGTGCACTAGACCCAACTTGTAGTGTGAATGTCCTGGCACTGGTCTAAATCTCAGGATATCAGGTTTCTGCTTATAACTAAAAGTACTATAAACTAATGAGGACAGTAGAAAGTAATGGTAGATGAGGGCCTAAGGTCCTTCTAGTCTACCCAATTTCATTTCTAGTGCAGTGCCATAGACCCTCGTGGACCTTTATCTTTATTCTCAACTCTGTATAACCAGTAAACCTCTATGCTTATCCCATAATTTCAAGAAGTGTGTTTATGAAAAGAACTGAAAACATCATACAAAATGTTTATATTATCAAAATGATCATGAGAGAGGTTCTGTGGGAATTACCAGCACAACTATTAAAATACTTACATAATGCCACAAGGTATTTACACTGCTGTGCAAAGACAGATAAGTGAGTGCTTATTCGAAGGAGCTTACAATCTAATCAAGACAGAGACAAACAGACAAATAAGTGATTGCAGAGAACCAGGAATAAGTCTGGATTAATAGGTGGCATTTAATTGGTCAATCAAAGACTGGTGCTATTGTGGTGTGGTTGCCATGTTAGCCCACTTGTTCGTTTGAAGCTCTTTAACAGCCACTAATGTTAAGCAGTACTAGCATATTTTTAAGTGAGTGGAAATTGTTGCTGGTGCTGTAAAATAGAAAAAAGCTATGGAAACTCGCCCAATCAAAACACCATCCTACGTAGATACTGGAAGAGTTGGTGCAAGATTAGATACACAGATGATATTGCAAAACTATTTCTGAATGTTCAGAGTAACGCCAAACTTCCAGCTAACCACTTCATCCACCAGTGTTAAATATGTAAGCATATGTGAAGCCCCATTGTGCATACATAGGAGCTTAACATGGGAAACAGAATGCCCAGGTCAGGATGTTCACATTTCTAAAGTATTTTATAAAATGTTCTGCCAAATGCAGAGCCTAAAATACAGATAGAGATGCCAGTGAATAATATGTATTTGCCAGTATACATAGTGAGAGCAATAATTTCAAAACACTATCATAGAAAAATAGAGCAGTATCACTCAGTAGCTTCATGTATAACTGCCATGGAAGCAGTGATTTCACAGTTTCCACGTATGTGTTGCCAATTATTCATATAGTGGTCCCATTTCAGAAAACTGTGGGCCTGATATTTAAAAAAAAAAAAAAACCTGTGCTTCTAAATCTATTTCCCTAAGTTAGACTCCTAAATTTGTGCCCTATAAACTGAGGAGCCTAAATTTTCCAACTGAAAATTCATCTTAATTTTTAGGTGTCCTTTTACTAAGCTGCGGTAAAAGGGGCTATGCGCTAGCACCAGCGCTTGTTTTTGACGCATGCTAAGGCCCTTTTTACCGCAGTGGGTAAGTCTGTCTTTTTTTCTCAACAAGAAATGGCCGTGCGGTAAGTGAACCACTTATTGCTGCCATTTCAGGAGGAGCACTTACCACCACCCATTGAGGTGGTGGTAAGGGCTCCTGTGCTAACCCGGAAGTACAAAAATAGAAAATATTTTTGTAGGGCCGGAAATGTCACACACTGGGGTTGGGAACTACCGCTGGGTTCTTATGATAGCTCATCGATAGTCCCCGATTGGCGTTCGGCAAGGCCATTGCCATGTGCCAACCCTTTAGTAAAAGGGCCCCTTAGAGCTTAAATGTTATGTTTCTCAATTTAAGCCTGGCATTCATTTGTCTAGATTTATTAGCCTAGTGCTGAAAATCAGTACTAGGCTCCTGACCTTTTTCTCTGCTGTAAATCTGTCCCATTGCCACCCACTCTGATATTTAAGTGTTTAAAGACATTTTCAGTAAATTTAGACACTTCGGCATTTTCAAAAGGATGTTCAACTCAGAAGAGGCAAAAAGCAGCAAGGCAGATGGTCTGCCAAATCCAATATGGAAGATAAAACAACAAGGCAGACCTTATGAAAAACACAGTTTTTATTAATAGATTAAACGCTCCCAGAAATTTAACATAAAATACCTGACATGGCCATGTTTCACTAGTATAAAATGGCTGCGTTAGGGGCAGTGGGTCACCAGCTGATATAAAATTCCAAAAAGAGCTTGGCTGGTGAAACTTAATACATATGCAAGCTAAATTCTGGGATCAGTTTCTCATAAAAACGCTGTGATTATAGTGAAAGCCAAGTCAGAAGAGGGACGTCCATCTCACATGTATTTTTGAACAGGAATTACGTCAAGATTTTGTGTTTGAAAATACATGAGATGGACATCTGTGTGCTGAAGATGTCCAGCATAAACAGCCATTTTACAATTTGGAATGTCCAAATTGTGAATGGGGGAAAACAAGAGACATGGAAGTCTGTATGGGAGTACTGTTAGAGAATGGCCACACAGACATCCATCCAGGACAACCTGAAGGTAATATTGTAGAACTAGGAACGTGAACAAGGTTCTGAAACCACAGTAATTTAGTTTTATTGATGTTCAATTTTAACATGTTACCCATGGCTCATTTTTGTATTTGATCCAAACCTGATGATAATCTAATAACAGTCCCTGTTAGGTCATCACAAACAGGCAATAACATAAAAATATCATCAGCATAAGAGAGTAAAAGCTAATCTGTCCTCATCTTAATAAAGCCTAGGGATAACATAAATTAAAAAGAAATGAAGACAGTGGAAAGCCTTGAGGCCCATAGACTGGGACCCAAAATTGGGACATTTCACCGTTTTTACAAACCAATAGCTTTGATTAGTTAAAAATTATCGAAGCCAGGGAGGGGGGGGCGTGTCAAGATGGCGGCCGGAGCGTTTGTGAGTCGCTCATGGTAGATTTGTTGGGAGCCTAATTCCTCTGTTTTTCCTCGAAATGCCTCATACTAAAAGGAAGGGGCTAGTAAAGGAAGTTAGGGGTCTGACGCCAGCGGCCCGAACTTCCTCCCCGTCCCAACAGACACTTGACCGATTCACGACGCCTATCCTTCGAAAGGCGAGCGAAGCTGACCTGGGAGCTATTGGAGGAGCTATATCTCCCTCAGCACTGGAAATATCTCTTTCGCCGCCAGATAATCGACCTCCGCCGCCAGCGATTTCGGGGCGGAGGGAGGAGGATGAAGCCACTACGGAAGGCGTGTTGGACCAAACCTCAGAAGGCGCTAACTCCCCCCCGAACGCTGAGGATATTTCTTTGGAGGGGAATCCTCCGGCGGAGATTGATCTACAGATGATATGGAAGATATTACAAGGTTTAACCCAGACAGTAACAAAATCTGCTCGAGAGACTTCTCTTTTAGTAAGTAAAATTGATTCTTTAACTAATTCCTTTGAAAAAACTAAGCAAGAATCGCAAACTGAAGCACTTCAGCAGGAAGTTAAATCTTTAAAATCTGTGACTGAATCTTTAGTAGCAGACAAAATGGTAACCCACAAGAAAATTGAATACTTTGAGAACTTTAACAGAAGATTGAATCTTAGAATATTGAATTTTCCCTGGATTAAGGAAATGAGCCCTACTGAAATGTTTAAGAAATATTTAAAAGAAGTTCTGTTGTATCCAGATTCAGCTATTCCTCCTTTAAATAGGATATATTACCTTCTAATTCCTCAACAAGCTGAACCTGGTGGCAAGAGTAAATCAAATGAAATGGGGAATATAATCTCGGATCCTCATGCACAATTGGATATTTCAGCAATATTAGATTCATCTTTATCCGAAATTGAACAGCGAAGGACTCTTTTGATATCTTTTGTTTTTGAACAGGATTTGAATGCTGTGTTGAAGTTATATTTTAAAAATGCTCTAAAAACTTTTTGTGGTCAAAGACTCTGGATATACCCGGATGTTTGTAAGACAACACAAGATAGGAGAAAATTGTTTCTTTCATATAGAGAAGAGACCCGAGCTCTGGGTGCAACATTTTTACTTGCTTACCCATGTAAATGTTTGGTGAAATATATGGGAGTAAAATATATATTTTTTGAACCGGAACATCTTAAAGCATTCTTGGCAATGAAAAAACTAACCATAGCACCTGCAGAGTAATTGATGTTATCAGATTATCAATAGTAGTAAGTCTAAGATAGCCCGGCCAGGCTATAAACGATATTTTTTTTTGTTTCCTTTTGAGATCTCCTATAATTTAATTCACGTTCCCCTGGAAGTCATAGTTGTGGTTTAATTAATTGTATAGCCTGCTCTTACTTGGCGAATTTGTGTATCTGCAAATTATTATTAATGTTTTGTTTAGATTAAGGATCAGGTATACAATGTATTTCCATTTACATGTTAATATGTAAAAAATTTTGAAACTTAAATAAATAAATAAAAAAAAAAATTATCGAAGCCAATTAAAAACAAAACCTATTGTACCAATCTTACTTAACCTCTCCAACAGCAATTTATGATCTACAACATCGAAAGCAGCAGATATGTCGAACTGCAATAAAAACCTGTCTATCGAGACACAGTTGCTTTTTGACATAAGTAGTCAAAACAAGCAATAAATTCTTCGTGCTGTGAGCTGGGCCAAACTGACAAGAATGTAAACATGAAAATCTATCAAGACGTTAAGCAAATTGGTCACAAATATGTTTCAATTAATTTAGTGAAAAAAAGAATGCTAGCAACAGGATGATTGGCTGAAAGTGAGAAATCTTAAACCAGAAGACTTAGGTATAGGAGTCAAAGCTATTTGGCCCATATCTGCAGGTAATATACCAATCTTCATCAAGTCAGTCACTACAAATGTTATCCAAATCTTTAATAAATGCATCCATATCAGGAATTAATACCAATTTAGGGAGTGGAACCAGACTCTTCCTTCTGGAAAAGGGTGCAGAAACAGCAGCCATTCCTGTCTCTGTTCCAGAGGACTCTTTTGAGGTTGATAGACTTTGAGCCAAGGAGGAAGGTATGGAAAAGGGTATAGGAAGAGGGATTCTTTTGGTGGAGAATTGTGTGCTCCTGGGATGAGCCAGATAATACTAGCCATCCAGACCTTGATACAGATGACAAGTTTATCCATTTGGGTCTTGTACAGGCATAGTTGCAGTAACAGTATTTTTAATCTTTGCTTTCCTCTTCACCATCATAAGCAAGAGTGAAGAGATAAAGTTTTAAATACTCATAGTTTAAAGTAGAGCTCCAGGACACAACTAACCATCAGTTCAAAGATAAGTCCCCTGTCTTTCACCATAGTATTTCTGGGGTTCCTAAGGGGCCTGGAATTCCCCTTTGGAAACATCCTTTTTATTTATAGCATTTATATCCCGCTCGATAGCAGGTTCAGTGCAGCTTACAAAGCATGGTACAAAGTATCATAGAGATAATACAAAGTATGGTACAAAGTATCACGGAGATAATCCAGTTATAGAGAGTAGGACAGTAGGAAGAGATGTGGGGGAGAGGATTGGAGTATGGGTAGTGTTAGTGGTGTGGATCAGGTTCGAGAATTAGGCTGGGTTGTTTGGGTATGCTTGTTTGAAGAGGACATGCCCTGCCGCTATGCACCTGCAGCTACATGCCACGGGATGCTGACCTTTAAGGTATGGGTGATGTCATACACAGTGACTTCCCACTTGGGCACTCTGGATCTTTGACTCGGGTAAATGCTGCCAGCAACACTGCAAGTCCGCCTCTTTCACTGGTGTCAAAGAGGGTGCAAACCTTTAAGGTATCCTAGATTGGGTGTTGATGACATCTTATGCATCAACTTCCCGTTCAGGCTTTGACTTGGGTTAGTGCTGGATATTCTGCTCCTTTCTCCCTGCTACCAACACTACTCCAAGACTGTCTCTCACTCGTGCCACAGGGGGCACAGACCTTTAAGATAATCTGGGTCAGGCATTAATGATGTCACGGGCAGTGACTTTCTGTTTGGGCTTGCTGGATATTCCAATAGTTCCTCTCTTTCCTTGCCCCCAACAGCACTCCAAAGCCACCGCTCATGTCTTAATAGTTTCTACCATTTTGCCCAGCCCTGATGTCAGGCTTACCGGTCTGTAGTTTCCTGAATCCCCCCGGAACCCTTTTAAAAAATTGGTGTTAAATTGGCCGCTGTCCAATCTTCAGGTACTGTGGGCGGTTTTAGTGACAGGTTAGAGATTACTAATATTAGATACGCAATTTCATTGAGTTCTCTCAGCTCTCAGTACTCTGAAGTGTATACCATCCAGTCCAGGTGATTGCTAATCCCAAAAGCTATTTGTTTCCCTTGTCTGCATAGACCTTTTTCAGTTTGATCTGTGAGAGTGAGTGGTGAGTAATCATTCCTCTAAAGTAGGTGCAAATGAAAATATACCTATAGAGATTAACACATAATGATGCTTTTTAGTATTGCAGAATTTTTTCCTATTTTCTGCTGTCAGTGTTTCCAATAAATTTGCTGTAAGTTGGATCCTCTTGGAATTGGAAGGAAACCTCTCACTGAACATATCTGTTCATTGTATAAGCAGTGAATCATAGTAACTGTTTTCCTGTGGGCAATGTTGTATTTCTTTTTCTAGTCTATGAATGACAATTCCATCCTAAAATATGCCAAACAGGTCTGCTTTTCAGGATTTCTTTTATGAATGGTCATCTTTGTTCTGTGTATATGCATGTATATATTTAAGATTTATTAAGTGCCTGAAATTGCTGCCGAGCAAAATGGTAGAAGCTGTTATAAGGAACAAAATTACAGAACATATACATACAGTGGGGGAAATAAGTATTTGATCCCTTGCTGATTTTGTAAGTTTGCCCACTGACAAAGACATGAGCAGCCCATAATTGAAGGGTAGGTTATTAGTAACAGTGAGAGATAGCACATCACAAATTAAATCCGGAAAATCACATTGTGGAAAGTATATGAATTTATTTGCATTCTGCAGAGGGAAATAAGTATTTAATCCCTCTGGCAAACAAGACCTAATACTTGGTGGCAAAACCCTTGTTGGCAAGCACAGCGGTCAGACGTCTTCTGTAGTTGATGATGAGGTTTGCACACATGTCAGGAGGAATTTTGGTCCACTCCTCTTTGCAGATCATCTCTAAATCATTAAGAGTTCTGGGCTGTCGCTTGGCAACTCGCAGCTTCAGCTCCCTCCATAAGTTTTCAATGGGATTAAGGTCTGGTGACTGGCTAGGCCACTCCATGACCCTAATGTGCTTCTTCCTGAGCCACTCCTTTGTTGCCTTGGCTGTATGTTTTGGGTCATTGTCGTGCTGGAAGACCCAGCCACGACCCATTTTTAAGGCCCTGGCGGAGGGAAGGAGGTTGTCACTCAGAATTGTACGGTACATGGCCCCATCCATTCTCCCATTGATGCGGTGAAGTAGTCCTGTGCCCTTAGCAGAGAAACACCCCCAAAACATAACATTTCCACCTCCATGCTTGACAGTGGGGACGGTGTTCTTTGGGTCATAGGCAGCATTTCTCTTCCTCCAAACACGGCGAGTTGAGTTCATGCCAAAGAGCTCAATTTTTGTCTCATCTGACCACAGCACCTTCTCCCAATCACTCTCGGCATCATCCAGGTGTTCACTGGCAAACTTCAGACGGGCCGTCACATGTGCCTTCCGGAGCAGGGGGACCTTGCGGGCACTGCAGGATTGCAATCCGTTATGTCGTAATGTGTTACCAATGGTTTTCGTGGTGACAGTGGTCCCAGCTGCCTTGAGATCATTGACAAGTTCCCCCCTTGTAGTTGTAGGCTGATTTCTAACCTTCCTCATGATCAAGGATACCCCACGAGGTGAGATTTTGCGTGGAGCCCCAGATCTTTGTCGATTGACAGTCATTTTGTACTTCTTCCATTTTCTTACTATGGCACCAACAGTTGTCTCCTTCTCGCCCAGCGTCTTACTGATGGTTTTGTAGCCCATTCCAGCCTTGTGCAGGTGTATGATCTTGTCCCTGACATCCTTAGACAGCTCCTTGCTCTTGGCCATTTTGTAGAGGTTAGAGTCTGACTGATTCACTGAGTCTGTGGACAGGTGTCTTTCATACAGGTGACCATTGCCGACAGCTGTCTGTCATGCAGGTAACGAGTTGATTTGGAGCATCTACCTGGTCTGTAGGGGCCAGATCTCTTACTGGTTGGTGGGGGATCAAATACTTATTTCCCTCTGCAGAATGCAAATAAATTCATATACTTTCCACAATGTGATTTTCCGGATTTAATTTGTGATGTGCTATCTCTCACTGTTACCAATAACCTACCCTTCAATTATGGGCTGCTCATGTCTTTGTCAGTGGGCAAACTTACAAAATCAGCAAGGGATCAAATACTTATTTCCCCCACTGTAAGCATGGATTAATGAGACAAAGCCAACATGGATTTAGTCAAGGGAAATCTTGCCTCGCCAATCTACTAGATTTCTTTGAAAGGATGAATAGACATGTGGATAAAGGTGAGCCGGTCAATATTTTGTATCTGGATTTTCAAAAGGCATTTGACAAAGTGCATCAAGAAAGACTCCTGAGGAAATTAGAAAGTCATGGGAGAGGAGTTAGTCATATTGTGGATTGAAAACTGGTTAAAAGACAGAAATAAGAGAGGGTTAAATGGTTAGTATTCTCAATAGAGAAAGGTAGATAGTGGGGTTCCCCAGGGGTCTGTGCTAGAACTGCTGCTTTTTAACATATTTATAAATGATGTACAAATAGGAGTAACTAGTGAGGTAATTAAATTTGCTGATGACACCAAAGTTGTTAAAACAAGAGGATTGTGGAAAATTGCAAGAGGACCTTACTAGACTGGGAGCTGGGCATCCAAATGACAGATAACATTTAATGTGTGCAAGTGCAAAGTGATGCATGTGGGAAAGAGGAACCCAAACCATAGCTACGTGATGCAAGGTTCCACATTAGAATTCACCACTCAGGAAAAGGATCTAGTTGTCATCGTTAATGCTTCGTTGAAACCCTCTGCTCAGTGTACAGCAGCAGCTAAGAAAGCAAATAGAATGTTAGGAATTATTAGGAAAGGAATTGAAAACAAAAATGAGGATGTTATAATGCCTTTATATCGCTCCATTCGATCTCAACTCAAATACTGTGTGCAATTGTGGTCACTGCATCTCAAAAAAGATTGTGGAATTAGAAAAAGTACAAAGAAGGGTGACAGAAATGATAAAGGGGGTAGGACGATGTCCATATGAGGAAAGGCTAAAGCGGCTAGGGGTCTTCTGCTTAGAGAAGAGACAGCTGAGGGGAGATATGATAGTGGAGTGAAATGGGCAGACGTGAATTGCCTCTTTATGCTTTCCAAAAAATACTGGGACTAGGGGGCACACGAAGCTACAACGTAGAAATTTAAAACAAATCAGAGAAAATATTTCACCACTCAATAAGTAATTTAACTCTGGAATTCATTGCCAGAGAATTGTGGTAAAAGCAGTTAGCTTAGCAGGGTTTAAAAAAAGATTTGGATAATTTCCTAAAAGAAAAGTCCATAGAGCATTATTAGGATGGACTTGGGAAATCCACTGGTTATTTTCAAGGATAAGCAGCATAAAATCTGTTTTACTATTCTGGGATCTTGCCAGGTACTTGTGACCTGGATTGGCCACTGTTGGAAACATGACACTGGACTTGATGGACCTTCAGTCTGTCCCTGTATGGCAACACACATGCGCTTATAAAGAGATATGTACAACAGGAATAACTTGACATAGGCAACTTACATTGTAGTAACAGCAGAGCTATAGTAAAATATCCAAATACCAGCATAATCAGTTAGATAAACTTGAAAATACCTTAGTAAATAGCATTAACTGTATACAGTTTCAGCATCGTACATATTAAAGCATATGTGTTGTATATGTTCTGGTCGCTGTATCCATCATGCTGAAAAACACTGCCTTTTCAAGCCATGTGATGTTTGGTTTCAGTTCCATAGATGATTATGTGTGCCCCACCCAAAATTGCCCCTTTGGCAGTTACTCCTATAGACACAGAATGGAGGAAAAGCCTTAGGGCCCCTTTTACAAAGGCAAGCTAAAAATAAACGTGTACTAAACATTAGAGATGTTCATATATTCCTATGGGTGTTTCTACCAATTAGCGTGGGCTAAAAACGCTAGCGCGCCTTTGTAAAAGACCCCTTGAGTAAATAAGCTCTTAATGGTGATTCTGAAGGGAGTGCAAACATAAAATGTATTTTGCAACCTTGTCTAGCCTTTCTGCAAGCTACCAGTGCATTCACTCTGAAAACAGATCATTTACTTTTTGCTGATGAAAAATGTGAGACAAAGTCTGTGTTTTTCTATGGGTAGTGAGAGGTTGGTCCAGTGAATCTATTTGTGTTCCTGCCTTTTGTGACTGTTATTTTTGATGGGTTCTTCTACTGGTGAGATATATATTTGCATATTTTTCATCCAAGGTTGAAGTTCATTTGCATACTTTGACTATCGAGTAAACTAGACCTGGAGATTGCCATCCTTACCCCCCTGTTTACTAAGCCATGCGGCAATGCCAACACAGCCCATTCAGATGGGCTGTGTCAGCATTAGTGCACGGCAGCCACTAGCGTGGCCTAGTAAACAGGGAGGTTAATCTATTCATCAGCTTTTTATATTAGACAAATGGTTAGGAGGACCTGGGCAGCGAACTAAGAGATAGAAAAAGGAAGAAGCAGAGAGACCAATATAAGTAGAAAAATAAAATCAACAGACAACAAAAACGTAAAAAATAACTTTATTTCCCATGTATTGATTGGAATGTATCAGTTTGGGGAATTGACATCTGCTATCGTCATTTTGCAGTGTGCAGGAGGACATGCATCTCTTTCTATTTCTCTGGTGCTATGCTTCATGCAGAACGTGGCTTCTTGAGGTTTCAGGTTAATTTTTATCTATCTATATATATAATTTTAGTTTATGGTTATTTATTCTATATTTGGAGAGGATCTGATTGGATTCTGCATACATGACTGAGGCCAGATGATATTTCATTGTCTACATGATTCTCAGTTTGGATTTAGGTTAAATCATAGCACCGTGAGGGACTTTTACTAAGGCGCGCTCACGTTTTTGGCGTGCGCTAAAATTGTGGGTGTGCTAAACGGTAGACACGCCAATGCATTCCTATGGGCATCTCTAATGTTCAGCGCACGCTAAAAACGTGAGCGCACCTTAGTAAAAAACGCCCTGAATCTTTATTATTGACTTTGGTATCAAAAGTTAAGGAACTTTTGAATCATGGTACTCAATCCAAAGAAGATATATTAAGCACATTCGATACAGCTGACCCTGATATACTTTTGAGTATGGTGTCTCTGGAGAAGTTCAGAAATGGTTAGAGTTTTTCCTAAAAAAACAAATAGGCAATATTGTGTTAGGAAAAACAATTCTTTTTCATTTAGTTGCAGTCCAAAATACGGCGTTCCACAGGGTTCACCACTCCTTTCAAACCCCGTTCCCGTGCAGACCTCTACTCTGAAGAAAAGGATGTCGTCAGTGGAGTACCGCAGGGATCGGTCCTAGGGCCAGTTCTTTTTAACGTCTTTGTGAGCAATATTATGGAAGGGCTGTCTGGTAAGGTTTGTTTCTTTGCGGATGATACTAAACTGTGCAACAGGGTGGACACCCTGGAGGGTGTGAACGATATGAGGAAGGACCTAGCGATGCTAGAGGAATGGACCGATATTTGGCAACTACGGTTTAATCCCAAAAAATGCAGGGTCATGCACTTGGGTCGCAAAAATCCGAGGGAGCGGTACAGTATAGGGGGTGTAGTGCAAAGGAAGAGCGGGACTTGGGGGTGACTGTGTCTGACGACCTTAAAGCTTTCAAAGAGGTAGAAAACGCGATGACCAAAGCCAGACGGATGCTTCGGTGCATAAAGAGAGGCATGGCCAGCAGGAAAAAGGAAGTGATAGTACCGATGTATATGTCTCTGGTGAGGCCTCATTTGGAGTACTGCGTGCAGTTCTGGAGGCGGCACCTATGGAAAGATATAAACAGGATGGAGTCGGTCCAGAGGCCGGCTACGAAATTAGTAAGCGGTCTTGAATGCAAAAATTACAGGGACAGGCTTAGGTACCTCAACATGTATACGCTGGAAGAGAGGAGGGAGAGAGGAGACATGATAGAAACGTTTAAATATCTCAAGGGCATTTATGTACAGGTAGAGAGCCTTTTCAAATGAAGGAGAGCTCTGGAATGAGGGGGCATATGACAAAGTTAAGAGGGAATAGGCTTAGGAGTAACCTAAGGAAGTATTATTTCACAGAAAGGGTGGTAGAGTCGAGGATTGTTCCAGAACTTAAAAAGGCTTGGGATAAGCATGTGGGATCGCTTAGGAACTGGAAGAATTAGGGGTTACAGAGGATGGGCAGACTGGATGGGTCATATGACCTTTATCTGCCATCATGTTTCTATGTTTCTATCATCTTTTTTTATTTATTTTTCCTGTTTCCCCTTCCTCGTATTTTTATCCATTTTTTCGACTCCCCCCCCCCCCCCCCTTTATTTTTCTCGAATGGCCGCATGCTTAGGTTGCAGCCTCAACCTCAGTTTGAATGCTCCCCTTTCTTAATTGTGCAAGATTGAGGAGTTTAATTTAGCTGAAATTCTTTTTTCAATGTCCCAGAAGGCTACAAGTGGTGCACTAAATGTGGCCACGTTATTTCACTCATGAACCTGCACAAATGATGCATTGGGTTCTGTAGGCCAGATCATGACCCCTCGGTTTGTGATCTTTTGTCTTCATAGGCAGGCCAAGTCACATACATAAGTACATAAGTAATGCCACACTGGGAAAAGACCAAGGGTCCATTGAGCCCAGCACAAGTCCCCGACAGCGGCCAATCCAGGCCAAGGGCACCTGGCAAGCTTCCCAAACGTACAAGCATTCTATACATGTTATTCCTGTAATACAGTTCAATTGTCTCAACAGGAGACGCTTTTTGACTCTTTGAAGGCTTGACTATGGTCTTCGGCATCAGCAGCATCGACCTCCATGGCTGCTCCAACACCGGTAACTACTGGGAGTGTACTGGCATCCAGTGGGTCTCCACCTGCCTCAACTCCTGGCGCTGTTAATAGGCCCCAGGATCAGTCAGCATTGGACCGGTCCCGGGGAGTCCTTATCGACACTAGGGGATTGAGGATCTATTCATCGGGGGAAGCCCAGGAAGCATAAGCATCGGTCCTCCTCGACGCACAGTGCTGAGAGCACTGGGGCATCGGACTGTCCAATATCTGAGAAGCACCAGCATCGAGAGGAACACTCCCCCTCCTTGGTAGAGGTGCTGATGCGCCATTTATCATGTGGCTAGGTCCTCATCACCTGTTTGGCACCGATGGTTTCACAGGCTACCTCCACCCTAGCTCCCATGCCTTTGCCAATACCTGTCCTCGGTGAGCAGTTCTGGAGCATGCTCCCAGAGGAGGTGGCGCAGTTGCTGCAGGAAGCTTCTGCTTTGACATCGAGGGTGCTTTGTGCCCTTAGCGGAACAGCTGCAGGCCATCTCTGAGGTTCCACTAATGCTAGTGCCCAGAATATTGATACCGGCACCTCGAAGGGTGTTGGAGCCAAGGCCTGAGCAGGCAGTACCCCCTTTTGACATTGGGGGAGGAAGCTTCCCCAGAGTCTGAGAGAAGGGCTGCACCTAGACGCTTCTCAGAGTATGGACATCATTCCACTAGATAGAGGCTGGTGTGCAGACTTAGTCTCCTGATTTTCAAGAGGAAGAGGAGTCTGACTGGAACCACTCATGTGTATCAGACGAGGATCCACATTACTTCTCGGAGGAGGAGTCATATGGTATCACATCTGATCCCTCACTTCCTCAAGAGAGATGAAAATCTCCTCCAGAGGCGCTCTTTTACTGGTTTTGTCAGCCATCCCATTTAAGTTGGAGATGGAGGAGGAGCCCACCCAGAGATGTTTTCTGTCTTGGGCTATGTCTCCTCCTAATGAAGGGGTCACTATGCCATTGCATCCTATCCTTAAGGATGTACTGATGAGGAACTAAGAATCTCCCCTCTCCGTGCAGGTGGTACCCAATAAGGTGGATACTCAGTATTGTATCCAGAAGGTTCCCGGATTCAAGAGGGTTCAGTTGCCTTACCACTCTTTGGTTGTCAAATCTTCTCTCAAACGAGCTAAGAGCTCTCGGTCTCATGCCTTGGCACCTGCTGGGCGAGAGGCCAGAACCTTAGACTCTTTTGGGAAGAAAACTTTTCAGGCCTCAATGCTCGTTGCCCGCATCCAATCCTACCAACTCTACATGAGCCTTTACTTGGAGTCTCTAGTGAATAGTACACTTAATCTGATGGATTCTCTCACTGTGGAGCAGTCCGCCGAGCTTAGCCAGTTGGCCAATAAGCAGATGGAGTGTTGGCATTATTTGGCTAGGGGTGCTTATGACACTTTTTTGATATTGCATCCAGACTCTCTGGAATGGATGTGGGGATGCGCAGACTCTCACTGCTGTGTGCCTCTGACTTGGAACAGGCTGTTCTGGAGAGGTAGCGGGCATACGCTGCTGAGGGAACAAATTATTTGGAGAGAAAGTGGAAGAGGTCACTGACCTCATTAAAAAGCACACTGAATACTATCCATGCTCTCTCTTGGCAACCTCCATCTGCATCTACTTCAACAAGAAGATTTTCGACTGGGCAGAGGCGCAGGTACCAGCCGCCTTCTCGCTCTACTCAGGCGACTCAGGACCCCTGTCCCAGCCCTCGCTAGCCCCAGAAATCCCAGTTGGCTCAAGCTGGGCATGAGCTTTTGACTGGCTTCATCAGAGCATACCCGCACAAAGAGTATCTTTTCCGGACAACCTGCCAGTCAGAGGGAGGCTCACTTTTTACCATTATGTATGACTTCTTATAACCTCCGATCAGTGGGTGCTTCAGTGCCAACATTTTATACATTTATTCAGAGTAATTCCTCCTCCCCTATATCTTTTGTGAAAAAAGGGAGGGGAACATGGAGGTCCTACAGTAGGGGGTTTATTCAAGAAGAAAGGAATAATGTAGCTGTCATGTCTGTAGAAGAGTTGTGCAGGGAACTATGTCCCTGATGCACCAAAGCACAAAACAAAACATTTGCAACAGGGGACAAATTAGAAATACTATTGATGATGAGAGTAGGAATTAGCAGAAAATAGCCTTCAGTGTCAAAGTAAACTGACACTGCACTGTCAAGGCAAATATAAAATAAAAACAGCTGGTAAAATTTTAAAATATTATTTTTAGTCAGCATGTAAGAGGCAAATACATATAACCTCTTCCTATTCCATTTCATGCAAAAATATGCTTTCTACAAGGTGTGAAGAAGAGAGAGGAGATTTGGGAAGGAAATGTAATGGAAGGAGAAGGTCACCTAGGGGGAAAGTAATAAGCGACAGAGCAGCTGGTTTAAATATAGTAAGCCTCGGTACATCAAATTTGAGTCTGAGATTGATTCTCAGTGTTACTGCTTTTTTTTATTAGATTCTTCACTGTAGATACAGACTTAGATCTAGCTGTCTCTATAGCTATATATATCTACAGGTATGGTTAGATACATATATATATAGCAACATTCCAAAGCACTATTTAGGTCACTCTAAAATGTTTGGGTCTGAGAGCCACATTGGTGGCCAGATTTCAGGAGGGGGAGGAGGTAATGGCTAACGTTGCTTCCAGTCCACAATATCATGTCTAACCACAGGCCAAGACCAAACTCTCCATTACAGGTGCAGGCCACAGGCAGTAGATTACACGTCAACTGCATAAAACAGTGTGATAGTTCCGTTAGTCCTGTCTACTGTAAGTTTCATTTCTCAAAATACAGTAAATTTACACTTGCAATTTCATGTGAAATTCGCTAAGTTATACACAGGCACCTAATGTAAATCAATTGTTAGCTACATCTCTATGAAACATTTTAAGTATAACTTTGGCATACATTGATTACACGTAAACTCCAGTATATTTCATAAGTATCAAATATCTTTATTGAAAAAATGTGCTTTTACCAATTAGCACTTATCCTCACTAAAATCAATGCTACAATCATTCATTCACCAATCACTCATAGTACCTGACTAAAAACACTCCATCTTTACATCACTTAAAATGTACAACGTTATCATTCACTTATCACAAACTCCAAGACATTGGTTTGTTGTTAATTTTCAATTGGATCGCTCATCCCGGCTTTCCACTCGGGTATTTAATTCAAACTGAACTTTAGTCGTTTCACCATCAGTCCATTTTATAGTAGTATTTTAAGCAATTAACAACAAACCAACATAAGTACATAAGTACTGCCACGCTGGGAAAAGACCAAAGGTCCATCAAGCCCAGCACTCCGTCTCTGACAGCGGCCAATCCAGGCCTCAAGAACCTGGCAAAAACCCAAAATTTAATAACGATCAATGGACTTTTCTTTCAGGAATCTGTCCAAACCCCCTTTAAACTCAGCAAGGCCAGCTGCCGTCACTACCTTCTCCGGCAATGAGTTCCAGAATCTAACCACGCTCTGAGTAAAGACAAACTTTCTCCAATTTGTTTTAAGCCTACCACATTCTAGTTTCATCTTGTGTCCCCTAGCTCTATTATTGTTAGGAAGCGTAAACAAACGCTTCACATCTGTCCGCTCTACCCCACTCATTATTTTGTAGACCTCTATCATATCACCCCTCAGCCGCCTTTTCTCCAGGCTAAAGAGTCCTAGCCTTCTTAACCTCTCCTCATAAGGTAGTCGTCCAATCCCTTTTATCATTTTCGTCGCCCTTCTCTGCACCTTCTCCAATTCCTTTATATCTTTTTTGAGATGAGGCGACCAGAACTGAACACAATACTCCAGGTGTGGTCGCACCATGGAGCGATATAACGGCATTATAACATCCTCATGCTTGTTTTCCATCCCTTTTCTAATAATACTCAACATTCTGTTCGCCTTCTTAGCCGCCACAGCACATTGAGCGGAAGATTTCAACGTCCTATCCACGATGACTCCCAGATCCCTTTCTCAGTCCATAACTCCTAAAGCGGAACCTTGCATGACATAGCCGTAATTCGGATTTCTCCTTCCCACGTGCATCACTTTGCACTTGTCAATGTTGAACGTCATCTGCCATTTGGACGCCCAATCCCCCAGTCTCACGAGGTCCTCTTGTAATCTTTCACACTCCTCCCGCGACGAGACGACCCTGGATAACTTTGTGTCATCTGCGAATGTAATTACCTCACTAGTTACTCCCATCTCAAGGTCATTTATAAATATATTAAAAGGTAGTGGTCCCAGCACAGACCCTTGAGGGACCCCACTAACTACCCTTCTCCATCGAGAATAATGACCATTCAACCCTACTCTCTGCTTCCTATCTTTTAACCAGCGCTTAATCCATAATAATACACTGCCTCCGATCCCATGACTCTCCAGTTTCCTTTGGAGTCTTTCATGAGGCACTTTGTCAAACGCCTTCTGAAAATTTAGATATACAATATCGACTGGCTCCCCTTTGTCCACATGCTTGTTCACCCCCTCGAAAAAATGCAGTAGATTTGTGAGGCAAGACTTTCCTTCACTAAATCCGTGTTGTCTTTGTCTCAGCAGCCCATGCTTTTGTACGTGCTCTGTAATTTTATTCTTAATAATAGCCTCCACCATTTTTCCCGGCACCGATGTCAGACTCACCAGTCTATAATTTCCCGGAACCTTGCATGACGTAGCTATAATTCGGGTTCCTCTTTCCCACATGCATCACTTTGCACTTGCTCACATTAAAAGTCATCTGCCATTTAGACGCCCAGTCTCCCAGTCTCGTAAGATCCTCTTGTAATTTTTCACAATCCTCCTGCGATTTAACAACTTTGAATAACTTTGTGTCATCAGCAAATTTAATTACCTCACTAGTTACTCCCATCTCTAGATCATTTATAAATATGTTAAAAAGTAGAGGACACAGCATAGACCCCTGCGGAACCCCACTAACTACCCTTCTTCATTGAGAATACTGACCATTCAACCCTACTCTTGTTTTCTATTTTTTAACCAGTTTTTAATCTACAGTAAGACACTACCTCCTATCCCATGACTCTCCAATTTCTTCTGGAGTCTTTCATGAGGTACTTTATCAAACGCTCTTTGAAAATCCAGATACACAATATCAACCGGCTCACCTTATCCACATGTTTGTTTACCCCTTCAAAGAAATGTAATAGGTTGGTGAGTTAAGATTTCCCTTCACTAAATCCATGCTGGCTTTGTCTCATTAATCCATGCTTTTGAATATGCTCTGTAATTTTGTTCTTTATAACAGTCTCTACCATGTTGCCCGTCACCGATATCAGGCTCACCGGTCTATAATTTCCCGGATCTCCTTTGGAACCTTTTTTAAAAATTGGTGTTACATTGGCCACCCTCCAATCTTCCGGTACTACGCTCAATTTTAAAGATAAATTAGATATTACTAACAATAGTTCTGCAAGTTTATTTTTCAATTCTGTCAGTACTTTGGGATGAATACCATCCAGTCCAGGAGATTTGCTGTTCTTCAGTTTGTCAAATTGCCCCATTACATCCTCCAGGTTCATAGAGATTTCATTCAGTTTCTTTGACTCGTCAACTTTGAATACTATTTCTGGCACCGGTATCTCTCCCAAATCTTCCTCCGTGAAGACCGAATTCATTTAATCTCTCCGCTATGGCTTTGCCTTCCCTGATTGCCCCGTTTACTCCTTGGTCATCTAGCGGTCCAACCGATTCGTTTTACGGCTTCTTGCTTTTAATATACCTTTAAAAAATTACTGTGTTTTTGCCTCCATTGCAATCTTTTTTTTGAAGTCCCTCCTTGCCTTCCTTATCAATGCTTTGCATTTGACTTGACATTCCTTAATACAGTAACTCCTTTTTGTTTCTAAACTAAACTGAAATACCAGCTCCTGCTAAATAGAGGCCAATCTCCCTTTTTTGTGCAACAAATTCACAGTAATATACTTGGAATTTGCTGCAGTCTTTAGGACAGATGTGACCACTATACCTCCTTCTATAGAGGTACATTAAGCATTTGTAATAAATAAATATAGCTATGGTATTCTGAGTGAACGGAGAATCATGGGTATAAGCCCACAGTTCTCGGACCATAAAGGAGGACAGTTAACCATTGGTGGAGCCAATACTATCTTCCAGAGATTTGCAATTTAGTGTGTTTGCACTCACAGATGCTGGTTTTCTATTTGCATAAAGGGCACTTTTGTTAGAATTTATTTTATAATTTGTATTTCTTGTTTTATGTATTAATCATTACATTTATTCTGCTACTTTGATCTGAAGACCACTTTTAGATAGGATATAGAGAGGGGAATTAAAGTTATCCAAGTCAGGATGTGGAAAATTTCCACTGTGTTTTACAAAGGGTCTACCAAATGCAGAGTCACTAGTAAAATATATGTAAGGATATGCATGTTCGCACATTGATGTCTTGCCACATCCAGCAAGAGCAGCAATTTAAAAAGTTGCATGTAGGGGAAAAAAGTGTGCAGCTTTTCCCCAGATGTGCATGAGAGTATCTTTCCAACATTGCTGCTTCCGAATAATATCCATTCCTTTCGCCTCCCCCGCCCCCCAGCATCCTCCTGATCATTCCTGCTGGCTTGAGATCGCTCCCTGATCACCACCCCCTGGCATCCAATCCTCTGCTTGAACCTCCCACCCCCAATACCATCCCTAGCTCTTACAGGGGTCCATGATAGCCTGGTGCAGGGGGTTTTAACCAAGTCCTTGGGGCACACTTAGCCAGGCTCATGTGGTCACCGTGGTCACCACTTGTAGACAATTCATGGGGCCCTGTGACTGTTGTGTAAAGAATAGGTGTCAGCACAAGATAAATAAAATCTCTGCTCTTCATGTTGCCACCTGACCCCATGCTGATCCAGGGTGAGTTTTGCACAACTGACCTATATATCTAGATTTGTAGATCTGGTTTCCTAAGGGTCCTGGCATAAAGTAGCAGCTCCTAAGAGGAGTTAATTAGGGTGTCCTCAAATTCTGCTTCTGCCACTGCGAGTTGCTGTAACCTTGGGCAAGTCACTTTGAGAGTAATTTTATAAAAGAGTATTCTAGATAGTAAAGGCACATTGGTGCATATTTTGTACCTATTTTACAAAATAGCCCATGTGCCTTTGGCCTCCCCAAGAGCTTACACAAAAAGTTACAACTGCTTCAAGGCAGCAGTAATTTGTATATGTATGTTCTGCTAAGAATCACGCACGTGTGTATTTTACAAAATATGTAAAGTACCAGTCCTGCTCTTGCTCCACCATTTTTGGTCCTGGGATATATATACGTGCATCATATAAAAGTAGGCAGAATGTTTGAGTGTCTGCTTTGAATGAGGATATACCTATAGGCA
Organism: Microcaecilia unicolor; assembly: GCF_901765095.1. Lineage (NCBI taxonomy): Eukaryota > Metazoa > Chordata > Amphibia > Gymnophiona > Siphonopidae > Microcaecilia > Microcaecilia unicolor. The sequence continues at coordinate 237,971,421 of NC_044032.1, read as the reverse complement.
ATTTTATAAGCACCTACTTGAGTATGTAAAGCACTCTTTTAAATACTAAGTCCCATTCCCTGAAGTCTCCACTTAAGACTGTAAGCTCTATGGGGCAGAGACTTATTGTTTCTATATGAAATTTATTATAAAGTTCCTTTATTTAGGCCTCTCTCTAAAGTTTGAAATAGTAACACCTAAAGGACATATAACACAAAGTTCTAAGAATGAATAGACTATTAATGACATTCAGCGATGCAATACAAACAGAATAGTGTCTTGTGTACCAGGTCTGAATGCATTTAATCCAAATGGATCATTTTATATCTGAATCTACTTAATAGTAAGGGCAGTATCTCTGCTCTTCTTTGAAGACTTTTTGCACTCTTTTTGCAAATTCTGTTGCTCTCTTCCCTATGTACTAGTGGATTCTGACATTCCTTCTATTCATTGGAACACTTGTCCAAGTTTAACGATAGAGATGGATTCTGTACGTTTACTTTCATATTTCAACACATTTTGCATATTTGGATCTGATGATGCTGTTAAGTAAGTCTGAAAGCTTATAATAATGGGCAGACTGGCCCACATGGCCTTTATCTGGCATCATTTTCTGTGTTTCTGTGATTCTATAATGGGCTGGATTCAAAATTGTAATTTAGCACATTTATGCAAGTGACATTCTTATATCTTAATATATGCTATGCTACACTAGCACTGTATTAAAAAGGATATACCAGCATTAGATTCCAAGAAACTAAGCATGCAGCACAGGATGGAGAGTGCACAGTCTATTAACTGTAGACTAGATTTGAATTCTTTTACAAAAGGACCATTTGTTCAGTAGCATCTGGGAGATACAGCGTTGGCCAGATCACAAACCAAATATTGTTTAAAAATTATAATGCCCATATGATTAATTCTTTTAAAAGTGCCAGGGAAAACATATTTGTTTGACTTTATTGATGAGCACCAGTTACACAGAGCTGTATCACACAGTACTGAAGAGTTCTATATATTTTTTAATGTATTACATATAGGAAACTTTTCAGTAAATAACATTGTTTTCATGGTCAGACAAGATATGACCAGTATGATCACGTGATCTAATTTAAGCAAATTGCTCCTCAAAGTAATAGGATTTATAAAAAGATTAACATTGCTAATAGTTGGTTATACTAAGCTGTTTTTCCCAGATCTCTTGCTGCAGCAAGAAAACATTATGGAGGAGGAATACCCAAGCAATTTTCAAAGGGATTTCTGTGGATAAACAGATGTTTATTCCTGTATGAAAAAGTGCTTGATATGTTAACTGCATGTGTTCTTAGTGGGGGAAAGACAGAGCTGGGACAAACCAGGCCTGCTGAACTGCATGTCAGGCATCCTTTCCCCTCCATACATTGCAGTTGCTATGTATATGTAAAAACCCATGACACTACTAGCCACAGAATTATCAAAGAGAAATGCTGCAGGGGTCTCCCTTTGAAAATCCAGCTTTCTCAAAGGACAAGCAGGCATAATATTCTCATATGTGGATGACATCATCCATGGAGCCCGATGCAGACACTGTCATAGTGCACTGTCGCTTTAAAATTTTGAGACAGTGCCCCCATCGTGCATGTTAGGGTGCCTTCCCACCCAACTCTGAAGAACGGGACTAGCAGTTTAGCATTTTGCCGTGGAGCAGAAAGGTTGGGTTTCTAATCTCTCAGCATTTCAGACTTTGTTCTTTTGTTGCCTTCCCTTTTTTGAGATTTTTTTCTTATTAATTTTATTCAGTTTATTGATTTTTTTTAATTATTTTTCATTTTTTTCTTATTTAGGCCTTTAGGGCCTCTGAGCCCTTCTTTTGGCCCAGAAGCATCGACCATTTTTGGGTACGAAACTAGTCGAGCTCATTGAGCCTTTTGACTTTGTGTCGGCCATTTCTACTTCCATGTCAATAAAGGTGTCGAGTGACTTTAAAAAGTGTGCTCGAAGTAATAGGACCATTTCAGATACAAACCCTCATAATTGGTGTGCCTTCCCACCCAACGCTGAAAAACGGGACTAGCAGTCTAGCATTTTCCGCGGAGTAGAGAGGTTGGGTTTCTTATCTCTCAGCACTTCAAACTTTGCCCTTTTGGTGCCTTCCCTTTTTTGAGATTTTTTTCCCTTCATATTCTTCTTTTTCTTATTAATTTTATTCAGTTTATTGATTTTTTAAAATTATTTTTCATTTTTTTCTTATTTCAGCCTGTAGGACCTCTGAGCCCTTCTTTTGCCAGAGAAGCATCGACCATTTTCGGGTACGGAATTACTTGAGCTCCTTGGGCCGTAGAGCCTTTTGACCTTGTGTCAGCCGTTTTTACCTCCATATCAATGAAGCCATCATAACTGGTGTGTTCAGTGCTTGGGTCCGGAGTACCGGGACATAAAGTGTGGTCTCTGCCTGCACGTGCAAGTGAGGACACTTACCATGCCTGCAGACAGAGTCCAGCATGAAAACCTTTTTCTTTTTCGATATGTGCATTCATTTGAAACAGAAGGGGAAATGATAATGACTTTTCACAGGTTGTTTCTCATCATTTTTAACCTGAAACAAGAGAAGAAAAAAACCCAGAAATTTCAGGGGGGTTTTTCTGTCCTGAGTCATGTAGACTAGTATTATTATTATTTATTTGGATTTTGCTCACACCTTTTTCAGTAGTAGCTCAAGGTGAGTTACATTCAGGTACACTGGATATTTCTCTGTCCCAGGAGGGCTCGCAATCTAATTTTGTACCTGAGGCAATGGAGAATTAAGTGACTTGCCCTCACAAGGAGCAGCAGTGGGATTTGAACTGGCCACTTCTGGATTACAAGACCAGTGCTCTAACCACTAGGCCACTCCTCCACTCCACACTATTCTGCAGCAGTACACACAATTGACAACTTTGCCCTGAAAAAGTGTAAGTAAAAAATAAAAAAAAAAAACACAACAAAACAAGTAAAGCATGAAAAGTCCTATAAGAGGCTCAGGAAAATAAACAAATGAAAAATGTGTGACATGTATGCCCTTATTTCTTTTAAAATAGGCAGGCTCTTCTGATTATGTACTCAGGCACTCTGTAATAAATGGAAAAATCTGAGCTTTCTGAGGAAGGCAAAAACAGACACTACACTGACACTGTGACTCAGTTCATTTTTGTCTACCATAGCTTTTGCATAGTTTTATCTCTACAGCCCCCAGTTTTTTCCACAAAATTTGTTCCCTTGCTTTTTTCTACTGGTGGTTTTACCAAAATGTTCCCTAGTTTTTAATGTAACCATCACAGCAAACAATCATATTTTATTAAGTCTTCTGTAGGGCGCTGCAGTCCTTTGCAACAGGGAACTTGTATACTCTGAATTTCTCTTTTTTAGTTGTTGTTTCTGTGCCATAAGTAGGATTCCTTATTCCCCAGATGCTATGAATACTGCCTCCATAGCAAAAGATTTTATTTAAAAAAATGCATACGATCAGTTCTGATACTAGGAATGATCCCCAGGGATTTGCTTAATGTGCGGTGACGAAAATACTACTACTACTATTTAACATTTCTATAGCGCTACAAGGCATACGCAGCGCTGTACACCATACACAAAAAATACAATCCCTGCTCAAAGAGCTTACAATCTAGATAATATATTGTGAGCAGTGAATCAAAAGTATAAGGTTTTGCTTACCACATAGACATTGAATGTGTTGGTTTTACAGTGCAGCCTGATGCAATCCTACTTCATCATAGTGTTTTCTTTAACTTGATAAGAACCCAAGGAAAACAGTTAAAGTTGGCCTTTATGTAGATTGTCAGAGTATGTCATAACCAACACTGCTGTCCCCTGTATAGGATGAAAATATTAAATCCCTGACTGAGATTCCATAATTCTCATGGCAGGAAATCTGATAACATGTGTAGACTGTATATAGTTACTACTAGAACCGTGTCTGTCTTCTCTTATTACTGTTGGTACTTAACACTATAGATTGCTAGGGTGTGTTGCAGTACACTATTCCCTATGGGGTCCTTTTACAATTGTGCGCTGAGCTTGCGGTAGTGTAGGCGCGGGTTTTGGGTGCGTGCAGATCCATCTTTCAGCACGCCTGTGAAAAAGGCCTTTTTTAAAATTTTTGCCGAAAATAGACATTCGGCAAAATGAAAATTGCCATGCGTCCATTTTGGGTCTGAGACCTTACCGCCAGCCATTTTGTATGTTTGGGAAGCTTGTCAGGTGCCCTTGGCCTGGATTGGCCGCTGTCGTGGACAGGATGCTAGGCTCGATGGACCCTTGGTCTTTTCCCAGTATGGCATTACTTATGTACTTATGACCTAGCGGTAATGACCTACGTGCGCCAAATGCCACTTGGCGCACGTCTGTTGCACACACCTGAAAATAAAAAATATTTTCCAGATGCGCGCCAAAAATGAAATTACTGCAAGAGCCATGTGGTAGTCGGGTGGTAACTCCATTTTTGTATACGTTCGGCGCACATAGACGCTTATGCGGCTTAGTAAAAGGACCCCCATGTATGTATCTTTTTGTTTGTTTTGATGTTTAGCCTGAGGATGGATTACAAAGCAAACATATATAAGCAGCGTCCGATTTCTCGGAGGTTATATGTAACATGGTCTTAGTCTCTCCCTTCACTTCAGGGGGCAAAAGTACTTAGTTTCTCTCTTCTGTACCTTATAGAGACCTCAAGCTTTTACTCTTCTTCGAGCTAGCACTAACTTTTAAAAAAGGGGATAAATCAGCTTTTAAACTAGAATGGGGGGCGGGGAGCCGACAAGTCACCCAGGAGTGCTTGGTTCTATTGCAAGATGCTAATGAAACAGGACATTTAGGGAATCCCAGTAGAGAGGTTTCAACAGTGCTGGAAGTAAGCCAGGTGTGCTTAATGAGAGAGCAGGATAAAGGATGCACATTATCCCCTTCCAACTTCTAAGCAGCTTGTAGATCAAAGGAAAAATACAGTTTGAAGTTCCTGTATACAAATGTCAGAAGCCTAAAAAATAAGATGGGAGAGTTAGAATATATAGCACTAAATGATGCAGTAGATATAATAGGCATCTCAGAGACTTGGTGGAAAGAGGGCAATCAATGGGACACTGTTGGGCTCATTTTCGAAAGAGATTGACGCCCATCTTTCGACATAAATCGGAAGATGGACGTCCTTCTCCCAGGGTCGTCCAAATCAGTATAATCGAAAGCCAATTTTGGACGTCCCCAAAGTTCAAGGGGGCATTTCGGAGGCGTAACGAAGGCGGGACGTGCCTAACACTTGGACGTCCTCAACCCGTAATTGAAAGAAACAAGGATGTCCCTGACGAACACTTGGATGACTTTACCTGATCGTGTTTTTGTTATGACCAAGGCACAAAAAGGTGCCAGAAAAAAATAGATGACCACCGGAGAGAGTCAGGGATGACCTCCCCTTACTCCCCCAGTGGTCATTAACCCCCTCCCACCCTCAAAAAATACCTTTCAAAATATTGATTGTCAGTCTGTATGCCAGCCTCAGATGTCATACTCAGCTCCATCACAGCAGTATGCAGGTTCCTGGAGCAGTTTTAGTGGGTGGAGTGCACTTCAGGCAGGCGGACCCAGGCCCATCCCCCCCCCCCCCCCCCCCCCCCCACCTGTTAAGTTTGTGGAGGAAACAGCGAGCCCTCCAAAACTCACCAGAAACCCACTGTGCCCACATCTAGGTGCCCCCCTTCACCCATAGGGGCTATGGTAGTGGTGTACAGTTGTGGGTAGTGGGTTTTGGGGGGCTCAGCACACAAGGTAATGGAGCTATGTACCTGGGAGCAATTTATGAAGTCCACTGCAGTGCCCCTGGGGTGCCCGGTTGGTGTCATAGCATGTCAGGGGGACCAGTGCACTACAAATGCTGGCTCCTCCCATGACCAAATGGCTTGCATTTGGTCGTTTCTGACATGGACATCCTTGGTTTCGATTATCGCCGAAATCAGAAACGACCAAGTCTAGGGACGACCAAATTTCAGAATTTAGACGTCCCTGACCGTATTATCGAAACGAAAGATGAACATCCATCTTGTTTCGAAAATACGGGTTTCCCCACCTCTGGATCGGGACGTTTTTTTGGATCTTGCCAGGTATTTGTGATCTGGATTGGCCACTGTTGGAAACAGAATGTTGGGCTTGATGGACCTTTGGTCTTTCTCAGTATGGCAATATTTATGTACTTATGTTTTGTGAGGACGTCCTCATCAAAACTTGGACGTCCCTTTCAAAAATGCCCCTCCATGTTAACAGGGTACGAATTGTATTGCAATGTTAGAATCAAATTGGAGGGGAGGTTGCGCTATATGCTAAAGCGGGAATTCAGTCAAAATAAGCATTCCACATGATACAGATAGCAGCGTGGAATCATTATGGATAGAAATTCCATATTTGAAGGGAAGGATTATACTTGTAGGGCTGTACTACCGACCGCCGGAACAGAATGAACAGACAGATGAAGAAGTGTTTACAGAGATTAGGAAAGCTGGCAAATTGGGCAATGCTATAATAATGGGTTATTTCAATTACTCCGATATTGACTTGATAAATGTTACATCAGGGAGTGCCAGGGAGATAAAACTTTAAGATGGCTGGGGCTGGCTGGGTTCACATCAGGCTCTGCAACTTAGATTAAATAACTACATTTTTGGCTTATTTTCTGCATATTTACAACCCAAACTTTTACTGACTTCTGCTCAGTCTGTGTTGAGGCACCAGTCCTCAATTTTACTCAGAAATTCTTCCATTTATTTTTGGCTGGAGAAAGGAAATTTTGTCTCCCCAAAATAACTCTCCTCATGCTCTGAGATTGAAGCTGGATCCTTATTTACATCTGTCCTTCCTTGGGGACAATAAAGAAAGCCTACAGCAACCTGCATCAATTGGACCATCCAAGGACATCAGAACCAGAAACTCTAAGTTCATACCTGCAATCCGTGAGTAAAAAAAAATTATTTTAACTATATAATCTACTTCTATAACTCTGAAGCTTCTAGATTCCTTAATACTAAAGGAAACCTATGCACTGTCTCCAAGAATTTCACATAGAAGTGCTAAGTGCAGCCATTTGTTTCTCTATTTGATGGAAGACTTTGATCTCACTGGGCCTGGTCTGAATTTACAACTTTAAAAAGGTCTGTTCTTCCAACTATTAAAGCCTTAACCCTGCATTGCCAACTAGGAAGACTGCTGATCTACAGGGTGTACTCCAAAGAGTGGATTGCAGCGCCACCCAGTGAAATTTTACCTAACTAGCTTCTGACACAAAAATGTGTCATGCAGTCATCCCAGTGGTGTGTGGGAGAGGAAACAATAACCCCAGCCAACCAAAGAGAAGGCAAAAGTGCAAGTACATAACAGTACTTAAAAGATCACCTCATTGTCACACTAAAGCTACCCACAGCACCCCCCAGACCACCTTTGGGAACTATAGGACTGGTGAATGCCAGATCAGCTGCAAATAAATCCTCGGTGATCCATGATGCCATAAATGAACAGCATCTTGACATCCTAGGAATAAGTGAAACCTGGCTAGATGAAAGTGGGGGTTTACCACTGGCTGAACTATGCCCAACAGGTTTCAACATCCAATATCAACCAAGACCTGGAAGACAGGGTGGAGGGGTAGCAGTCTTGATTTGGGACACAATCAAACTGTGCAGAATATCCATCCCCCAGCTACATGGATCAGAATTGCTTTTAATCTAACTTGAAGAGGAGAAACCGATCTGGCTGCTCATGGTTTACAGAGCACCTCTTAACAACACATTATCTGTGCAAGAACTACTAGACCTGATTACTCAAGTGACCCTGAATTACCCCAGGCTGGTGATCATGGGAGACTTCAATCTACACATCAAAACCCCAGATACCACCACAGCTGCCTTTCTGGACACGATGGCAGCACTAGGATTTACACAGGTGATCAATTCTCCAACCCCCAAAAAGGGTCACATACTAGACCTGGTATTCTACAAAGTGGTGGATATCCCAGAATTCTGGGATAACAATATTGAACTAATACCCCTATCATGGTCAGACCATTTTCTAATTAAATTCTTCCTAAGTGACCACCTGAAACAAATGGCACCTCCCAGAGTTTGGAAGGAGATCAGAGACAAAAAAAAGTTGACCGCTGAGAATTTCCTAGAGGCCTTGGACTATCCACATGTAGATGAAAAGACAACACTGTCAGAAAAAGTTGTCATCTGGAATACACACTTAGCCAAGACCTTAGAGAAAACAGCACCACTAAAAAGGTCTTATGCCCCACTCACAAACGCTCACCTTGGCTTTCTCCAGAACTTCGGATCCTTAAACGCGAAGGACAAAAACTGGAAAGGAGATGGCGCAAATCTCACCTGGATGAAGACAGACTAAACTGCAGGAAGCACATGGCAAAGAACCGCCAAGCCTTAACTGCAACCAAAAAACAGTATTTCTCTCAATGCATTGCACAGGCTGCCAATTCAACCAAGCAGCTGTTCAGTATAGTAAACAGCCTACTGTAACCCCCACAACAGAATCAGCCTGCCCAGTCTAAACTGAACTGCAGTAATTTTGCTGCATACTTTGCCAACAAAATTAAAAGTCTCCACCAGGATTTACAGGCAATCCCACCCAGTGCCCAACCAGTCAACCAGAGGTGCACAAACTCGCCCCTCCGAACAGAGGCAGATGGAACACTTTTAACTATAGGCGTAGTTTGACTGTTTCATTTGGGGGGGGGGGGGGAAGGATGGGCGGAGCATATTAGCATATTCATTTGCATATATACATATGCAAATGATATGCTAATATGGAGGAAGGACTTGAAATTTACAGGCAAAATATCACAGATGCACATTTCAAAAAGCTGACATATTTCAATTAATACATTCTGAATAAAATACTTTTTTCTACCTTTGTTGTCTGATCATTTAGTTTTTCTATTCGCTTTGGTCCCAGTGTCTTGTTTTATGCAGTGTCTTCTTTCCAGTAGGCTTCCCTCTGCTCCCCACCCTCCCAGTCCCATCCATCTTCTGCTCCTTCCCTCTGCTGCCCACCCCTCCCAGACCCATCCATCTCCTGCTCCTTCCCTCTGCTCCCCTCCTCTCCCAGTCCCATCCATCTCCTGCTCCTTCCCTCTGCTCCCAACCCTCCCAGTCCCATCCATCTCTTGCTCCTTCCCTCTGCTCCCCACCCCTCCCAGTCCCATCCATCTTCCCTCTGCTCCCCACCCCTCCCAGTCCCATCCATCTTCCCTCTGCTCCCCACCCCTCCCAGTTCCATCCATCTTCCTTCTGCTGCCCCCCCCCCCCCCCCCCGCGAGGTCCAAGATCGTGACTCCATTTACCCCCTCTCTTCCTCCCTCCCTCCGGCACAGCAGTCTTCTTCAGCTTTTCTGTGTTCCTGGCAGCGGTAGCGATGTACACGCTGCCTTCAGTCTGCCCCGGAAGCCTTCTCTTCAAGTTCCTGTTCCCACCTATGCGGGAACAGGAACTTGAAGAGAAGGCTTCGGGGCAGAGCCAAAGGCAGCGTGTACATCGCTACCGCTGCCAGGAACACAGAAAAACTGAAGAAGCATGCTTGCTGCCTGCGCCGGAGGGAGGGAGGAAGAGAGGGGGGTAGACGGACACGCTCCTCTCCGTCCGCTTGGCTTCCCTGCCCTCTCTGCGTCCCGCCCGAAAGAAAATGACCTCAGAGGAAGGCGGGACGCAGACAGAGGGCAAGGAAGCCAAGCGGAGGTAGAGGAGCGCGTGCCTGCGTGTTTTTTTTTTCACGTCGTCGTTTGGGGGGGCATTGCCCCCCCTCGCCCCCCCCCCAGTCTACGCCCATGCTTTTAACCTAATGACAGAGGAGAGCCTTGACAAAATCCTACGAGACCTTTGACCAACTACCTGCTCCCTCAATCCCCGCCCATCAAAGATAGTGCAGCAGGCAAGTATGGGTCTTATAGAAGGTGCCACAAAAATTGTGAACACCTCTCTTTCTAATGGGCAACTACCAACAGCATTAAAAAGGGCAGTGGTTTGCCCTCTGCTGAAGAAAAACAACCTTGACAAGGACAAACTTGAAAGTTACAGGCCAGTATCCAACATCCCGTTTCTAGGGAAACTCATAGAACAAACAGTCTGTGTTCAACTTAATGAATGGCTAGAAAAGAGTAACTGGCTAAATCCATGTCAATCTGGATTCAGACCCGGTTATGGAACAGAAACGGTCTTCGTATCTCTGCTAAATGAACTTCACAGAAACCGAGACAAGGGATTTGCCTCGATGTTAGTACTGCTAGATTTCTCAGCAGCTTTTGACACTGTGGACCATGACATCTTGCTAGCACAACTGATAGAAACAGGTATCAATGGAACAGTACTTGCCTGATTCAGATCTTATCTATCAGACAGGCAACAATCCATAATGTTTGGCAACAACTCATCACCACCATGGACAACTCACCCGCGGGGTACCACAAGGATCGATACTGTCACCTATTCTGTTCAATATCTACCTCAAGCCACTAGCTGAGCTGATTCGGTCAGTGGACACTCAGTTCTACATCTGTGCGGATGATGTGCAGCTACTCATACCCATTGAACCTGACTTACCTACAGCCTTGAATAAACTGATTACCTAACTAACATCAATTCAAGAATGGGCTAAACACAACAAACTTTGCCTGAACTCAAGTAAAACCGAGCTTCTCTGGATCCCTAACATAAGTGGATACATACCTGACATCAAAATCCCTTTTGGGAAGTACAAACTCCCCCTCAAATCACAAGTCAGGAACCTTGGAATACAGCTAGATTCAACACTTACTCTGATTCCCCAAATCAAAGCAACCTTCAAGAGCTGCTTCTACTATTTGCGACAGTTACGCTGCCTCTCTCCTTACATCAAGAAGGTAAATCTTATCCCAGTTGTGCATGCCATGGTAACATCAAGACTGGATTACTGCAATGCACTATACAATGGTCTAACTACAAAGGGCCTGCACCAGCTCCAGTTGATTGAGAATGTAGCAGCACGACACATAGAAGGTTGCAAGCAACGTGACCACTTCACACCATTTTTGCAAAAACTTCATTGGCTACCAGTACAACAGAGGGTTAAATTTAAAACTCTATGTCTGATCTTCAAGGCCCTGAAAGGAAATTGCCCTGAGTATCTAAAGAATAGGATGATCCTCCACACACCGCCAAGGACACTAAGGTCCTCCCAAGGATTTTCACTAACTACGCCCTCTCCAAAAGACATTGCACAGTGTGATACCCGCAAGCGAGCCTTCTCCGGAGTAGCCCCCACACTCTGGAATGCATTTCCTGAAAGGCTGCCCTTAGCACGAGACTATCTCTACTTCAGGAAGCAGGTGAAAGCTTGGATCTTCAACCAAGCCTTTAATGGAAGAAGTAACTAACTTGTTAGTCTCACTCACACACACAAGGAGTGACTCTGGCTGCACGTACTGCAGCGGGACATGTTTATCCACTCCTCCATGTGCAACTTTCTTCAAATCAGTCACCTTACATTCTAATTCTTCCTACTTTCTTACCCATCTATATGTTACAACTTTGCCTTACCTTTCACTACCAATTATAATGGTTAAAAAGAAACTAAAAGGATCGGCTGGAAAGGTTTGGACACTAAGTCAGGCGTGGACGTTATTCAAAAATACCATCTTGGAAGCCCAGTCCAGATGCATTCCACGTATTTGCAAAGGTGGAAAGAAGAGCATGGTTAAAAGGTGAAGTAAAAGGTGCCATTACGGCCAAAAATCGTTCTTCAAAGAATGGAAAAAGGACCCAGATGAAGAAAATAAGAAGCAACATAAGCACTGGCAAGTCAGATGCAAAGCATTAATAAAGAAGGCTAAAAGAGAATATGAAGAGAAACTTGCCGCAGAGGCTAAAACTCAAAGTAACAGCTTTTTCAGGTACATCAATAGAAATCAAACAAAATAAAACACGGAAAAGAAAATATGATGATACCTTTTTTATTGGACATAACTTAATACATTTCTTGATTAGCTTTCGAAGGTTTCCATGATTTATTTTGTTTGATTTCTATTGATAACCTTAAGAGTGGACTAACACGGCTACCACACTCCTCTACTTAAGATCAGGTACATCAGAAGCAGAAACCCTGTGAGGAAATCCGTGGAACCGTTAGATCACAAAGGAGCAAAAGGGGCGCTCAGGGAGGACAAGGCCGTAGCGTAGAAACTGAATGAATTCTTTGCTTCTGTCTTTACGGAAGAAGATGTAAGATGTCTGCCTGTACCGGATATAGTTTTCAGTGGTGGTGATGTGGAGGAACTGAAAGAAAAGTTGGTGAACCTGGAAGAGGTACTGAGCCAAATTGACAAAGAGTAGTAAATCACTTAGACCAGATAGCATACATCCAAGGGTATTCAAAGAACTCAAGCATGAAATTGCTGATCTGTTGTTAGTAATATGTAACCTGTTGTTAAATTGTCTGTAGTACCTGAAGATTGGAGGGTGGCCAATGTGACACCGATTTTTAAAAAGGGTTCTAGGAGGGATCCGGGAAATTATAGATCGGTAAGCCTGATGTGGGTACCAGGCAAAATAGTGGAAACTATTATAAAGAATAAAATTATAGAACACGTAGACAAACATGGTTTAATGGGACAGAGTCAGCATGGGTTTGGCCGAGGGAAGTCTTGCCTCACCAATCTGCTTAATTTCTTTGAAGGCATGAATAAACTTGTGGGTAAAGGTGAGCCAGTTGATATAGTGTATCTAGATTTTCAGAAAGCGTTTGGTAAAGTTCCTCAAGAGAGAGTCCTGAGCAAATTAAAGATTCATTGGATAGGAGGCAAGGTTCTGGTGTGTATTAGGAATTGGTTATTGGACAGAAAACAGAGGGTAATGTTAAATGGTCGTTTCTCTCAATGGAGGAGGGTGAATATTGGAGTGTCGCACGGATCTGTACTGGAACCGGTGCTATTTAACATATTTATAAATGATATGGAAATTGGAAAAATGAGTGAGGTGATCAAATTTGCAGATGATACAAAACTATTCAAGGTTGTTAAAACAGGTGCAGACTGTGAAAAATTGCAGGAAGACCTTAGGAAATTGGAAGACTGGACATCCAAATGGCAGATGAAATTTAATGTGGACAAATGCAAGGTGATGTACATTGGAAATAATAATCCAAATCATAGTTACCTGATGCTAGGATCCACCATGGGGGGGGGGGGGGGGGGGGGGGGGGTCAGCATTCAAGAAAAAGATCTAGGTGTAGTTGTGGATAATATGCTGAAATCTTCTGCTCAGTGTGCGGTGGCAGCCAAAAAAGCAAACAGGATGCTAGGAATTATTAGGAAATGGATGGTGAATAAGACTTAAAATACTATAATGCCTTTGTGTAACTCCATGGTGCATCCACACCTTTAGTATTGCATTCCATTCTGGTCACCATATCTCAAAAAAGATAAAGCAGAATTAGAAAAGGTTCAAAGAAGAGCAACCAAAATGATAAAGGGGATGGAACTCCTCTTGTATGAGGAAAGGCTAAAGAGGTTGGAAGAGGTTTTCAGCTTGTAAAAGAGATGAATGAGGGGAGATATGATTGAGGTCTAAAAAATCCTGGGTGGTGTAGAAAGAGTAGAAGTAAATCAATTTTTTTACTCGTTCCGAAAGTACAAAGACTAGGGGACACTTGAGGAAGTTACATGGAAATACTTTTAAAATAAATAGGAGGAACTCTTTGCTGGAGGATGTGGTAATAGCAGTTAGCATATCTGGGTTTAAAAAAGGTTTTGGACAAATTCCTGGAGGAAAAGTCCATAGTCTGCTGTTGAGACAGACGTGGGAAGCAACTGCTTGCCCTGGGATTTGTAGTATGAAATGTTGCCATGATTTGGGTTTCTGCCAGTTACTTGTGACCTGGCGTGGCAACTGTTTGGGAAACAGGATACTAGGCTGGATGGACCATTGGTATGAACCAGTATGGCTACTCTTATGTTCTTAAAAATTTAGGGCTTCTTTTACAAAGCTGCGCTACCAATTCTCGGTGCAGCAAATGAGAGGAAGCCCATTCAATTCCTTTGGGCTTCCTCTCATTTGCCGTTCAGGAATCGCTAGTGTGACTTTGTAAAAAAAAGCCCTTAGTTACTAGTAACATTCCCAGTAGGAACTCTGCATACTCTTGACTAGCAGAGACCATTCACAGTGGTATTCATGCCAAATCCTTGAAGGCTGCCAATGAATCAGGTTTCCAGGATATCCCTAATGAATATGCATCTTCACTGCTTAATGAGTAAATTATTTTCAATCAAGTTACAAAGATTAATACCACCCTAAAGAAGTAACTGCAAAACTTCTTTTCTATACAACTTTATTTTCTTTCAAAAGAATAATTTGTAAAAATAATCCTTTATATAATAACTCCAATACAGTTTCCCCTTACTGATTGTCAAATCCATTCATACACATTCTCTCAACCATTCACCCTGTACTCATGCTAAAAATTCTGTCACACTTTCCCTTAAAGTGATGATATGGACATACTGATATATTGCACTTACTGTACAGCAAATTACATTTTACACTCACTATACAGCAACTTAATTTTTTCAATTACATGCCATAAAATCCAGTTCTGATAAATGTCTCACAATCATAATCCGTCCATAGATGACTTGAACAGAACTTGCTGGTAGTAACCAGGGCAGCCGAGAGGGGGGGCAGGGGGGACAAAATTCCCCGGGCCTCTTGGGGGGGGGGGTGCCCGGCACCACCGCCGCAGTCCGGCCCGCCTGCCCTCTGTCGCTCCCTGGCATTGAACTTAAGCGCCTCACCTTCGAAAGCGCAGCAAGCAGCAGCAGACCACTCCTTCCTTCCATGTCCCGCCCTCGCCTGACATAACTTCCGCGAGGGCAGAACATGGAAGGAAGGCGTGGTCTGCCGCTGCTTGTTGCTGTGCTTTCGAAGGTGAGGCGCTTAAGGTCTGTGCAGAGGGCCCGGGGGTGGAGAAGAGGGGTGGGTGGGGGGGCCCCGGGGGCGGCCTTGTCCCGGGCCTGGCCCAGTCTCTCGGCGGCCCTGGTAGTAACTGTAAATCAAATAAAATTCCACAGATGACTAGCTTATTCCAATATCAGATTACTTATACCAGGTCAGTCCATCTCGGGGTCCAATATTCATCAACTCCTTCAGTAATTGAGTGATATACTTAGATCTTCTAAATGATATCCAGTGCTATGGTGGTTCCGTTTTACAGCACTCTTCTCAGACTCCCTGTTGAGTTCAGCGATTACAGCTGGCATCAAACCTGATGCAGTCACTGCGTTTCACAAAAGCGTCATCGTGGGTTTAATTTAGCATAGATTCAAAACTCTTTTTATTTATTTATTTATTTTATTTATTTGTAGCATTTGTATCCCACATTTCCCCACCAATTTGCAGGCTCAGTGTGGCTTACATGTGCCGTAATGGCGGTTGCCCTTTCCGGGTAACAGAATTACAAATGGTAATACGATGAGGTGCATACATACGTGGTAACATACATGGAACATAACCAGAGCAAGCCTCCAACAGGTGCCAGGAGCAATGGCGTTCCACTATCAAACACCGGAACATGCGCATTGCAAACACCCGGCGCAACTTTAAATCATCTTGATGATTTAAATCATGTGCCTGAGAATCTCATGCTTATTTTTAGCATGGGTAGAGGGTGAATGGAATTATTATATAAAGTATATTTTACAAAATATTCTTTTGAATGTAAATAAAAAGTTGTATAGAAAATAAGTTTTGTAGTTACTTCTTTAGGGTGGTATTGATTATGTATGATAGAAATTTTCATGCCCACTACCGCTATTGCATGCAAACCCCTCTCATACATCTAAATTAGGAATATCCTATAAACCTGACCTGTTGTGGCGCTCATGGACCTGAGAATGAATACCACTTACCTACTGCATACCCAGTAAGTACAGGGCTCCACCACTCTGTGAGTCAGAGAAGGTCTTGTAGCCTTTAGAAGACAACAGGCTTACATTTATGAGAGAGAACTATACAGTGAACACAGCATTTCCTAAGAAATTCATGCATGAAATGATTTATCAAGGTTCTTAGACACAACTGCCTTTTTAATATCCTATTTCTGATTTAGCTCATCTCATATTCCATTTTATTTATTATTTATTTATTAGGATGTATTTACTGCCTTTTTGAAGGAATTCACGCAAGGCGATGTACAGTAAGAATAGATCAAACATGAGCAGTAGGCAATTAGAGCAGTAAAAATATTCGAACAACAATACAAAGTATGGCATGGTATACTACTTGCAATGACAACACAATATGTACTAGAACATTATAATTGGTAGTGAGGGAGGGGTAAGGCAAAGTTGTAACATATAGATTATTACTACTACTATAAATCATTTCTATAGCGCTACCAGTTGTACGCAGCGCTTCACAATTGAACATGAAGAAAAGACAGTCCCTGCTCACAATCTAAATCAGGACAGACAGGACCAATAAGGATAAGGGTAGGACAGACAGAAGGGACACATAGGGAAGGGACTATTGAAGAGAGGAAGACAAGATAAAGGTTACGAGCAAGTGACAAGTTAGGAGTCAAAAGCAGCATCAAACAGGTAGGCCTTTAGCCCGGATTTGAAGGCGGCCAGGGATAGAGCTAGACGTAACAGCTCAGGAAGCCTATTCCAGGCATAAGGTGCAGCGAGATAAAAGGAACGGAGTCTCGAGTTAGCGATGGAGGAGAAGGGTGCAATTAGGAGAGATTTGCCTAGTGAACGGAGTTCCTGGGAAGGAGTGTAGGGAGAAATGAGGGTGGAGAGGTAGTGAGGGGCTGCAGAGTGAATGCACTTATAAGTCAATAAGAGGAGCTTGAATTTTATACAGAAACGGATAGGGAGCCAGTGAAGTGACTTCAGAAGAGGGCTGATATGGGCATAACGACTTTGGCGAAATATTAGTCATACAGCAGAATTTTGAACAGATTGAAGAGGAGAGAGGTGGCTGAGTGGAAGACCTGTGAGAAGCAAGTTGCAGTTATCTAAGCGAGAGGTGATGAGAGTGTGGATGAGTGTTATGATGGCGTGTTCAGAAAGGAAAGGGCGAATTTTGGCGATACTATAAATGAAGAAATGACAGGTTTTAGCAATCTGTTGAATATGTGCAGAGAAGGAGAGGGAGGAGTCGAAGATGACCCCAAGGTTACGAGCAGATGAGACAGGAAGAATGAGCGTGTTGTCGACAGAAATAGAGAATAGGGGAAGGGGAGAGGTTGGTTTAGGTGGGAAGATAAGGAGCTCAGGTTTGGACATATTGAGCTTCAGGTGGAATGAGCGTGTTGTCGACAGAAATAGAGAATAGGGGAAGGGGAGAGGTTGGTTTAGGTGGGAAGATAAGGAGCTCAGGTTTGGACATATTGAGCTTCAGGTGGAATGAGCGTGTTGTCGACAGAAATAGAGAATAGGGGAAGGGGAGAGGTTGGTTTAGGTGGGAAGATAAGGAGCTCAGGTTTGGACATATTGAGCTTCAGGTGGCGGTGAGACATCCAGGTAGCAATGTCAGAGAGGCAGGCAGATACCTTGGACTGTATTTCTGCCAATATTTCTGGTGTGGAGAGGTAGATCTGGGAGTCATCAGCGTAAAGATGATACTGAAAACCGTGGGAAGAGATCAGAGCACCAAGGGAGGAAGTATAGATGGAGAAAAGGAGAGGTCCTAGGACGGATCCTTGAGGTACTCCCACTGACAGTGGGATAGAGGAAGAGGAGGATCCACCAGAGTATACACTAAAAGTACGCTATGAGAGATAAGAAGAAAACCATGAGAGAGCAGAATTCTGAAATCCAGGTGAGGACAGCGTGTCAAGAAGTAGGCTGTGATCAACAGTATCAAAAGCAGCAGAAAGATCGAGAAGGAGGAGGATAGAATAGAGCCCTTTGGATTTAGCCAGGAATAGATCATTGGAGACTTTAGTAAGTGCTCTTTCAGTTGAAAGAAGGGGACGAAAGCCAGATTGGAGTGGATCAAGAATAGGTTGAGAAGAAAAAGTTGAGGCAGCGACGGTGGACAGCACGTTCAAGTATCTTGGATAAGAAAGGGAGGAGGGAGATGGGGTGATAGTTGGAAGGAGAGGTAGGATCCAGAGAAGGTTTTTTGAGGAGTGGGGTGACTATGGCATGTTTGAAGGCATCAGGGACAGTCGCAGTGGAAAGTGACAGATTGAGGATATGACAGATGAAAGGGGTGACAGCAGGAGAGATAGTGTTGAGTAGATGAGTGGGAATAGGGTTAGTGGAGCACCCTCCTGCCTCCAAGTTCTTAGCTGTCTCCACCAGAGTGCTCTCAGAGTGTTTGCATCATCTGTTCCTACCTACCTGCCTCTGCTCCAGCCTGCATTGTCTGTTCCTGCCCGCATTCCCTGTTCCAGTCTGCATCATCTGTTCCAGCCTGCATCCTCTGCCCCAGCCTGCTTCCTCTGTTCCTGCCAGCATCATCTGTTCCTGCTTGCATCCTGTGCCCCAGCCTGCATCATCTGTTCCTGCTTGCATCCTGTGCCCCAGCCTGCATCATCTGTTCCTGCCTGCATCCTCTGCCCCAGCCTGCATCATCTGTTCCTTCCTGCATCCTCTGCCCCAGCCTGCATCGTATGTTCCTGCCTGCATCCTCTGCCCCAGACTGCAGCTTAACCGAGAGGGTTGGGATTTTAATGGCTTTACCTTCATAATTGCTCACAGCTAACGTTTTTGGATGGCTGCTACCTTCTATCCATTATCTTCATCTCACTGTTCTTCAAGATCTTACTGACTCTTTTGCTAGTTACTCTCCACTACTGCTTCTGCTACTGCATATTGCATTACCCTATTTTGTATTTATCTTAGATTTATCTTGTATTATTGAATTGTATTTATCTTATTGGCTACTACCTCTTAATGCCTATACTATCCCCCTCCTAGTTTGCTCTGAACCTCCACCCCCCCTTCAGCTTATTCTGAGCGTTTCTGTCCAAAAATCTGTTGTTGTTGTTGTTGTTGTTGTTATGGCTCCAGTACACCTGCTCTTCTTGGCACTATCCCTTCCCAATCTGTTTCTCCTTACGAAACCACTTCCCACTGCTGGAGCACATTGTCTTCCCTCTGTATTCACCATCTCTCCATCCCTCTCTTCACCATCTCTTTTTTCCACCCCCTTCTTCACAGCTCTCAACCTTCAACACTTCCTTCCATTCACCCCTCGCCTTTTTACCTGAATACATCTCGCCTTCATCGCTGTCATCATACCTCTCCTACTCTCCTACTCCTCCTGCTCTCCGCTGGTGACATTAATCCCAATCCTGGTCCCCCACATCAGCCCTCATCCTATTCGTGTAGACCTTACCCTGATACCTCCAATCTTATTTCTATTCCTCTCTACCTTTCTCTTGTGCTCTATGGAACGCCCGCTCTGTCTGCAACAAATTCTCCTACATCCATGACCTCTTTATCTCTCATAACCTTCATCTGCTTGCCCTAACTGAAACCTGGCTTCACCCTGAAGACTCTGCTTCATTTGCGGCCCTATGTCATGGAGGTTATCTCTTCTCCCATTCTCCTCGCTCGGTTGGCCGTGGAGGCGGTGTCCGGACTACTACTCTCACCCTCCTGTAAATTTCAACCCATTCTTCCACCTCAATCTCACTGCTTTTCTTCCTTTGAAGTCCACACGATCCGTCTATTCGCTCCTCTACCTCTCCGAGTAGAAAGTAAGAAGAATTAGAAAGTAAGGTATTGATTTGAAGAAAGTTGCACGTGAGGTCAGAGAGATGGTTAAATATTATCTCAGCTAGGGTATGAGTGGATAAACATGTCCCGCTGCAGTATGTGCAGCCCGAGTCAATCCTTGTGTGTGTGAGTGAGACTAAGAAGTTAGTTACTTCTTCCATTAAAAGCTTCTCAGATGTTTAGTAAAGAACCCCAGCACGATCACTATTCAGAGTAAGTAGCATTATGTACTGAATATCCCTGCCCTATGAAGAGATGGCGGGGACTCCGGCAAAATAAATGCAATTGCAATAAAAAATTGTAAACTGATTTTACAAGAAAGTAAAATATCTTAAACCAGAAGACTCCTGAAAGGTCAAAACTATTAAGACATTTAGCGTATACTATATCCTACCACCCTTCAACAGCTCTAGGCAAAGGAACAGATTTTATACTGCTCTACTCGTTTCTCCATGTTGGATGGTGAGCATATTTGCTAGCTCCTTAAGGTCAGCATTGTTCCTAATTAAACCAGGAAACATTGCATATGCAGAAGGGAAGAAACTTAAATGATCCTGTCCAGCAGAGAAGAGCCATCAAACGCCCCCATGGCACAAATATTTAAGTTCATTAATGCTGGCATGGCTTTCTCTTCAGCTTGTAGCCTGCTGGTTGCCAGGCAACCACAGCAAGACTGCTATGCATATATTTCATGTAGTATGGTGACACCTTGAACAGCAATCGACTTCCTTTGTACTACTAGACATAGAATTGGATATATCATATAGTTGGACATTGTCAGTGAATTGTAGCTAAGAGCTAATAAACCTACAATAATGTATAGAATGTTGTCTTAATGCAAGCATAAAATGTGTTTGCATGCACATTTGTTCTGTGTTAAGAGGTAGGCCTTGAATAATTGTGAATATGAATCTTGATAGACAGATTTTGTTAGGGTAATAGTACAGCATAATAGATGTATTCAAATGGAAAAAAATGTTAATTTGAATCTGAAGTCTTTACTGTTTGAAGCATTGTAACCAGTCTGTTCTGTGGCTAAACAGAGAATCAAGAGCTATGTATATTTTTTGCTCTTGTTCATAAAACCTTCTAAATTTGTTCGGCATACAAATTGACTAGTCAGCATGGGATGTGTAGTGCTCCCGAAGACCATTGCACCATACCTGGAATAATAATGTGAGTCTTTAAATTGAATAACAGGTAAATGAAGCTCTTGACTTGTATTCTAATGTCCAATATAGTATTGTAGCTAATAAGATAGAAATTAATTTTATGTTTTTAGAAATATGATATTGTTTTTATTTCTTGCCATTAAACACTGATGTGCTCTTACAAAGTAACCTGATTAGTTAATTATTATGAAGATTTAGCCAGTATAAAATCAAGGCACTCAAATCAAAACTATGTAGTTTCTTCACAGCTCATAACCATTTAAAGTGTGCTAAACAACAAAAATGCAACACAGCGTGTTGACTAGCTTAAAATGCAATGCTATCAAAAGGAGAAGTAAGTATCTAAATCCTCAAATCTGTGGAATTTAATTTTACAAGTCCTGGAAGTTCATCTGTGGTGGTGGTTTCATTTTCTTTTATTTCTGTGCTGAAATGTATAATAGTAGGGGTAATATTCAGCCTGCGGAGGTCCCAGGCACGGGCTGAACTCTAACCCTGGATATTCAAAGCCGGAGCATTCGTATCTCCCAGCATTGAATATCTGGATATGTGAGCTGACCCCGAAGTTAAGCAGATACCGGCCGATATTTAGACCGGTGCCTAGTTAACTTGGCATATAAAGTTAGGAGTCTCTTTGCTGTCTTAACTTTATGGGCTTACTTAGCCAGTTAGCATACTGAATGTCACTTCTAACTGATTAAGGGGCCTTTTACTAAGTCACGGTAAAAAGTGGCCTGTGCTAGTTTTGGCACATGAAATTGGTGCGCGCTGGGCCATTTTTTACCGCAGCGGGAAAAAGGCCTTTTTTTTTAAAGCAGGACAGTGAATGGCCATGTGCTAATGTTAAAACTAGCACGTGGCTGTTTACTGCCTGAGCCCTTACTGCCACCTATTTAGAAGGCAGTAAGGGATCACACACTATTTGTATGGTAATCAGGCAGCAATGTGGCAGAACCTCCTGTTACCGCCAGGAATTCCCCCTGCAAAAGAAAATTATTTTCTACCATGGGAAACTGCATGTGCTAACGTTGGAACTACCGCTGGGCTCCCACACTACCGTACGGTAGGGTTGATTTTGTTCATGCTACCGCGCGGAAGCCCTACTGCATCTTAGTAAAAGGACCCCTAAGTGCTAGCTGTGCCCCTGAACTGCTCCTAACTTAGGGCTCCTTATACTATGTGGCGGTAGTAAGGCCAACGTGGGCTTACCACTTGCTATACAGGAAGTACTGCTGGGCTACTGCTGCAGCCCAGCGGTACTTCCCATCCCTAGCACACCGTCATTTCCGGCACTACAAAAATGTATTTATTTTTGTAGCGCCAGAGTGTACCCGGCAGTAATCAGGCAGTACCGTTCACTGCTCCCCCCGGAATGTCCACGCAGCAATTGCTTTACTTGCTGCACAGCCATTTCCTGCAGGAAGGCAAGACTTCCCTTCTACCAGCTGCAGTAAAAGGGGGCCTCGGCGTGAGTGTAAAACACATGCCAGCACCGGCCCCCTTTTGCTGCAGCTTGGTAAAAGGGGTCCTTAGCTGATTAGGGAAGGGCAGTTAGTAGAGAAATTCAGCATCACTACCATTTGCCTACTTTCTAATTTACATAATGCAGCCACACAAGCTTTAAAAGCCCTTTTCTGCGTGTAAAACAGACTTTAGACGTAGAAAAAAGTTTAAAATTACCCATGTGTAGAAAGCAGAAGTAACCTTGAATTGATACAGATTATAGGAAACATTGTGCTTATCACCATAAAATCTCATCCCCCCCCCCCCCCCCCCCCCCCCCATGAATTTACACCCACATATTCCACACTGGCACACTGATAACTATCCGGACAAGTTAGGACAGCTATTCTGAATATCATTGCCCAATATTGATACCCAAATCATTTCCAGCGCTGCCCCTGGACAGTGCCAGGGTGGTCAATAAAGATTTTCAATGGCGGTGTCCAGATGATGCCACGATGATGCCACTAAAAATCAGTGACTGACCCTGGTGAGTGGCACTTACTCCAGGTAGAAGCCACTGAATAATCTGTTAGTTTTTACACAAGTTGCTAAGCAATAGGCCAGCCAATGGCCCAGATTTCCAGTTCATTCTTTTTGTTGCTGAAAGGAGCTACCCCAGACACAGAATACAAACACACACACTCCTAGCCACAGAAACATAAAAGGTAATTGAAGCTGGAGGCTAAAGCTGGAGGGGGCAGTAGCTATGGGAGAGAATCAAGGTTGGTTGAAGGCTGTCAACCCATTCTGCTGAGAAAAGGGAGACAGGTATTGAGGAGGAGATAGATGGAGACCGAGGTGTGAGGGCAAAATTAAAGTTTGAGAGGTGACTGAGACAAAAGGGAATTGCCGGGAAGAGGGGAAATAAGAGGATGATTGAGATGCTTCAGACACTGAAGGGAGGATCCGAGGGGAGGAAGAAAAAAACGGAAGATTAAATTGTAGTTCAGAGGACAAAAAATGACTGGGGGTGGAGCAGACATACACAATGTACACATCACCCCTGGAAATTGTATATGTCATAGAATACACTTTTCTAATGTTGAGAGGGAATAGACCGTGTGAACAGTAGACTCTGACATTTTTTTAATTCTCAGATCTTATTACCGGCGCTTATGATGAGCATTCTTCTAGTTTTACATCATCTACTACTAAAAATAGCACTTATAACAGCAGTATCTTTAGCGCACAGTGTCCAGAATAATTTCCATTGAATAATTTCTGACTTTCAGTAGCATACCAGCTTTACTGACCAAAATACGTGCAGTACATTAAAGGGTCCTTTTACTAAGCTGTGGTAAAAAATAGCCTGAGCACCCTCTTACACGTGTTTTTCCTGTGTGCTAAGGCCTTAGTGGCTTTCCCCATATGTATCTGGATAATAGTTTAAGGACGTTTCTTCTGAGAACATGTCCAAACCATTTTTTTTACCTAGTTACATTAGCTGTTTTTACCACATCCACCAGCAACAAGTTCAAGAACTTAAATTATGGGCTGAGTGAAAAAATATTTTTTTTCAACTTGTTTCAGATGTCGTGGAGTGTTCACTAGTCTATGTACTTTTTGAAAAGAGTAACCAATTTATATGTACCTGTCCTACTCTATGCTTGATGTTTTTTTCTCCTGTTTAGTTTCTTCTTAGGGGACTGACTGTTCCATCACCTTCATCATTGTAGTTGCCCTTCTCTGTACCTCTTTTAATTCCACCATCTGTTTTTTTTCTAGGGCTGCATGTTAATCACAATTAACAGCATGATTAACGTGTTATTTATTAATCGTGATTAAATAAATTAACTCTGGCATCTCTCTCCCTGCACTTCCCTCCTTCTCCAGCTCTCCTGGACCTTCAAAGGTGCTTAGAAAACAGCAACAGCACACCAGTGTCTACAGGATGAGCATAAAGTAACCCCCTAGAGTTTTTTGCCATTTTCTCAGCAACCGCTTTGAATTTCAGTGAGAAATTTTCCTGGCTTAATCATCATACTTGCGTATTACTATTAAACAGCATTTAATGCCTTAATCTATGTTGATATTACTGACATTTTAATATTACTACCTAGTGATTTTTGTGTGTTAAAAATGTTAGAGCTAAAACATAGTAAAATAATAATTCAAACAACACAATTCTATCTAATTCTAATTAATGTCAATTTTGCAGTCGCTGTGAATGCTCAAACTGTCCACCCCTATCTTTAACACCAGCCTTCAGCAGATTTGGGAAGTTCTTAACAGCTTTGTAAATTGGTCCCTGTGACAGGCTATCCCAGATCATCTGCAGTGCTTCCTTGAATTCGACAATTGTTTGTGGCTTTGGGTGGAACTTGTGATAGGCCTCCAACATTGCTCCTCAGGCAAAAGTTTACATCATTTTGACGTTATTAACAGTAAGCTGATACCACCTCCCTTTTTTTTTTTTTCAAATAATGGTAGTATTACAGTGCAAACATTTTTGAACACACAAAGATCACTGGTTGGTCACGCTAAGTCTGTAACTTCGCCATTTTAAAGATAATCTCATTCCACTCTGCACATAAACATAGTAACAACAAATAAAGTTGTAAAATTTCACATTGAAATTCCAAGCATTTGCTGAGAAAACAGCAAAAAAAAAAAATCTAAGGGTTACATTTTTTTAATGCTTCACTCTGTATACAACACCTGCTCTGGAGGCTCCCTCTGATCCATCTCACCCCTTAAGGAACAGGAAATTGCTCTGACTTTGGGGTAGATGCATCAAGCAAACGTAAAAAAATCAAAATCGTTAAAGGCCCTAACGATTTTTAAAAAACGAAGAATGCACCAAAAAAAAAAGTCACACATGCTCAGATCGGTATAGAAACGTACAATGTATCAAAGAATCACAATACACATCGTTAATCGGCCCCCAAATCATGCGCAGAGCAGCCAAGCGTTATGTTAGCTGCTCTGCGCATGCCACAAACAGTCAAAACACAGTCAAATCACAAGCACATGGCTCCCAAATCAAAACAAAAAGAAAAAAAAAGGGTCGGGAGGGGGCAAGGGCGCTCATCAGGAGCGTCCTGTACAGACGGCCTTGCCCCCCCCCCCCCGCCGCTCCCCACTTTCCGCCGCTCCCCCCACCCCGAAAAAGCAAAATTCAAGCAGCCCTGCTCCCCACTTTCCACCGCTCCCCCCACCCCGAAAAAGCAAAATTCGAGCAGCTCCTGCCCCCCTCCCTTCCTCACTACTCTCTCACCTCAGCTCCGCCTCCCGACATCCTCCGTCCTGTGCCCCGCCCCCTTTTGGGGTCGTCGCCGCCATTCCCCTCCTCCATCGGGCCCCCTCCCTCTTACCGGGCCCGTGCAGCGCCTCTCTCCTCTGTCCGAAGGCGCTGCATGGGCAAGAAGAAAGCCTGATGCCTGCCTTCGCCCAGCTTCGATGGCGCGTCTTTCTCCTGCTGGGCCCGCCCCTGTCTGACGTCAGTAACCTACGTTGGTTACTGACGTCAGACAGGGGCGGGCCCAGCAGGAGAAAGACGCGCCATCGAAGCTGGGCGAAGGCAGGCATCAGGCTTTCTTCTTGCCCGTGCAGCGCCTTCGGACAGAGGAGAGAGGCGCTGCACGGGCCCGGTAAGAGGGAGGGGGGCCCGATGGAAGAGGGGAATGGCGGCGACGACCCCAAAAGGGGGCGGGGCACAGGACGGAGGATGTCGGGAGGCGGAGCTGAGGTGAGAGAGTAGTGAGGAAGGGAGGGGGGCAGGAGCTGCTCGAATTTTGCTTTTTCGGGGTGGGGGGAGCGGCGGAAAGTGGGGAGCAGCGGGGGTGGGGGGCAAGGCCGTCCGTACAGGACCTCCTGATGAGCGCCCTTGCCCCCTCCCGACCCTTTTTTTTTTATTTTTATTTATTTATGTTTTTCTGACGTCCTTTGGACCAATCACAGCGCTTTTAGCTCTGCTAATGCGCTGGGATTGGCTCAAAGTTTGTTTATTTTTTCTCTTAATGATTTTTCCTGCCACAGAGCTGACCTAACGAGTGGTCCAGACCTGTCGTTAGTTTTCCTGCCTTTTTCCTGCGTAAAGGCAATCGGAAAAGGTTAGTGCATGTCGTTTCAATGGGGTTTTCACACTAATTGCTCATCTCCATTCCGTTTTCGTTAGCTGCTGGCTTCCTCGGTAAAAGCCCTTTGATGCATGCAACGGATCAAATTTTCCTCGTTGGAGAGTCATTAAAGGCTCATTTAGCTTTAG
The DNA here is from genome assembly GCF_901765095.1 of Microcaecilia unicolor. Classification (NCBI taxonomy): domain Eukaryota; kingdom Metazoa; phylum Chordata; class Amphibia; order Gymnophiona; family Siphonopidae; genus Microcaecilia; species Microcaecilia unicolor. The sequence goes on along the minus strand of NC_044032.1, from coordinate 237,944,777 downwards.
TGCATCTGCCCCTTTGTTTGGTAACTTAGTTTCTGCTTTTTTTCCCTGGCATTGACAGACATTAGTCTCACAGGTTTATAGTTTTGAGGTTCACACCTGGATTCCTTTTTATAAACTGGTGTTATATTTGTCACCATCCAATCTTCAGGTACCTGAGATGATTTTAATGATAGGTCAGCAGTTTTATTTTTGAATTCTTTCAGAACTTTGCAGTGCATATCATCCAGTCCAGGTGATTTGCTACTTTTTAGTTTTGTCAGTCTTCCCTATGCATGTTCAAGGTTCATTGTGATTTTAAGTTTCTCCAAATCACCATCAAATACCATTTCCTGTATGGGTATTTCAGACATCCTCTTCAGTAATGACTGAAGCAAATAATGTATTTAGGGATAGATTTTCTAAAATGTGCTACCATGCACTGACACATATTAACACATATTTGGATTTAGCTCTCACCTTTCTCGGCAGTTTAAGGTATGTTACATTCAGGTGCATAAGAACATAAACATTACCATATTACAGACCGAAGGGCCATCAATCCCATCATCTTGTTTCCAACAGTGGCAAATCCAGGGCCAAGAACCTGACAAGATCCTAAAGGAGTAAAACAGATTTTATGCTGCTTATCCCAGAAATAGATAGTGGGGGTACAGTAGGTATTTTCCTGTCCCCAGAGGGATTACAAGCTAAATTTGTACGTGAGATAGTGGAGAGTTAAGTGACTTGCCCAAGACCACAAAGAGTAGCAGTAGGATCTGAACCTGACTTCCCTGGTTGTTGTCCCACTACTCTAACCATTAGGCTATTGCTCCACTCATATTATCTATTACATCCTCCTTTTAAGCAGTGGGACCTATTTGCTAACAACACATTATGTTAATGTAGTAGTGAATTTTAGGAAACCCAGCCATTAGTCTTTCCATGATGACCTTGGCCTCTCCATGTTGCCTTCTATCTTTTGATCATCTAATGACCCAAACAACTCCCTCACAAGTTTCTTGCTTTGAATGTATTTGAAGTTCTCATAATGAATGTTTGCTTTTACAGCAAGCTTCTTACAATTGTGAACCTACTAGGGTCAGGGAAAGTATCTACATATAAGATATTTATTTATTTATTAGGACTCATTTACCGCCTTTTTGAAGGAATTCACTCATGGCAGCGTATAGTAAGAATAGAGCAAATGCAATAGACAATTACAGTAGTAAAATATTCAAAAACAATACAAAATATGGCATGATATACTATTTACAATGTCAACCATGGGCGTAGACTGGGGGGGGGATGATCTGCAGCGGCGAACTGGCGGGCGGGGCACCACTTCAATAGTAAAAGCAGCAAGCACTAAGCAGGTCCGACGACAAGCCCAGCATTCCCCTCCCCTCTTCAGCCTGCAGTCCGCCTCCGCAGGACTTCTATTGCTCCAATTTGCTGGCAATTTGGACCAATAGAAGCCCCGCAGAGGCGGGCTGCAGGCTTCTCTTAAATGCCTGCAGCAGCCGCGCCCCGCCCCTGCCTGAGACTGGGAGAGAGAAGACGTTTGACGACGTGAGTGACGTCACGAGCAGCCTGCCTGAGCGAGCCTGCTGCCTGATCTTGTGCAGCTTCCGGGAGAGCGGATTCGCGGAGGCGCCACTACCGCCAACAACATTGCCCTCACTGCTTGCACTGGTAGAGACCCCTGGTAGAAGCGAAGGACACTCAGCCACTAGCAAACTCTCAGACATAGCGCGAAGTCCCCTGCGTTTTCTAGGAAAGTTGCACTGCATTCACCTGGCCACGTGTCACCACCGGAATACAAACAAGGCAGGCAGAAAAGTCGCGGGGTGTTCGGCTGTTGTGCAGGAAAGAGGCTGAGCCTGAATAGAACGGAGCCGGTCGGTGTGAGCAAATCCCAAGAGTCACTGCTGTGGATGTGGATTAGCTGGTAGGAGGGAGGAAGGGAGACTGGACTTGGGGAAAGGAGGAGAGACACTGGACCGTGAATGGATGATAAGAGGAAGGGAAGAGAAAAGAGAGTGTCAGGGAGACAGAGAAGCGAGATTCTGGTCAGCGAGGGAGCATAGAGACAGGGACACAAAGGGACAGTGCTGGACACAGAGGGGAGATGCTGGAAATGGGTGAAGAAGACAGGAAGGGAGAGAAAAAATAGGAGATGGACTGGAGATCTTGTAAAGAAAGTTAAGGAAGCAGAAACAGGATGGGCAGGGGAGAGAGGAGAATTGCTGGACAACAGGGATTGATGGAGGGGACAGGGGAGAGAGGAAATTTGCTGGAGATGGAGGAGAAGGCAGGGGAGAATGGAGAGTTGCTGGATGGATGGATGGATGGATGGAGAGGAGGGCAGGGGAGAGAATAGAAATAGCTGGACATGGAGCGGAGGGCAGGGGAAGGAGGAGAATTGCTGGGGATGGATGGAGGGAAAGGGGAGAGAGGAAATTTGCTGGATATGGATGGATGGATGGAGGAGAGGGCAGGGGAGAATGGAGAGTTGCTGGGCGGATGGATGGAGGGAGGGGATAGAAGTCAGGAAGGAGATGCACATGGATGGAGGGAAGAGAGGAGAAATGCTGGACATGGATGGAGTGGAGGGCAGGGAAGAGAGGAGAAATGTTGGACAAGGATGGAGGGAAGGAAAGACAAAGGAAGGAGATGCACATGGATGGAGGGGAAGGGAGAGAGGAGAAATGCTGGACATGGATGGAGGAGAGAGAAGACAGAGGAAGTAGATGCACATGGATGGAGGGGAGTGAGGAGAAATGCTGGATATGGATGGAGGGAAAACTGCTGAGTTTAAGGGCTGGTTTGGAACACGTTGAGGGCAGATACTGAAACTCGAGGAAGGATAGGGACAGGGCTATAGGTGGTAGACAGGACGCATAAGGACACAGGAGGATGGTGGACATGGTGAGAGAAAAAATATCAAATGGAAAGAAGACACTGCATAAAACAGAAGACACTGGGACCAAAGCGAATAGAAAAACTAAATGATCAGACAACAAAGGTAGAAAAAAGTATTTTATTCAGAATTTATTAATTGGAATATGTCAGCTTTTGGAAATGTGCATCTGTGATATTTTGCATATAAGTTTCAATTTTTCTGGTATTGCTGCATGCTGAGTCTGACTTCTTGAGCTAACTTTCCAGTTCAGTATTTTGCCTTCATATTTTTTGATTTCTAGTTCCTTGTGTCATGTCTGTTGTGTCATGTGTTTTTCATGTGTGATCAAGGTGCAGTATTCTGCTAGCGTGTAGTATTTGCAGCCCTTTTTGTTTTGCTTTTTTTTCACGAGGTAGTGTATTGGTGTTTTAGAGCCTGGTGTAATTACAGTTTTGCCTTTTCACGCATAAGGTTGTAGCTCGTCCTGTCCTTGGAATTAGTGCTGTTATGGTTTAGTAAGGGTATGAGTGTGTTTTTGCACAAGTTTGTATATAGCGTTTTGCAGTGGAGAGATTGTGTGTTGGCCTTACTGAGGTGGCACCAAAACATCAGAAAGGGTATAGAGCCTAAATCATGACACACTACCTCTTGAAGGATCTACATATAGAGCCTATGCATTTCTAAGGTCAACACTAGTATGGTATGGGAAAGGGGGTGGGGAAATACTACTGGAGATGAAGAGGGAGTGCTGGGTAAGGAGGAAAGAAGGAAGGAAGAAAGGGAGAAAGGGCTGGCTTGATATCTCATACATATTCATTATGGTTATTCCCCAAAAAAGCCAGCTCTCTTTCCCTTCCTTCCTCCATATTAGCATATTCATTTGCATATGTATATATGCAAATGAATATGCTAATATGCCCCGCCCCATCCTTTGCCCCCCCCCCCCCAAATGAAACAGTCAAACTACGCCTATGATGTCAACACAATACATAATAGAACATTATCATTGATAGCAAAGGGTAAAGCAAAGATGTGACATATAGGTAGGTAAGAAAGTAGGAGAAGTTAGAAAGTAAGGTGCTAAACGCGCTGTGATTGGCTCAGAGACTTCCTGGTCTATCAGCTGAGTGAAGCACTGCCAAAAAAGACGTTTTTATTATTGCAAGGGGGGGTGGCCAAAATGGGTGCCCATCCAAAAAAATACATCCATTTTGCCCCCCTTAATAATAAAAATGTCTTGTTTGGCAGTGCTTCACTCAGCTGAGACCTGGAAGTCCCTGAGCCAATCACAACACGTTCGGCCGAGCTAGACGCGCTGTGATTGGCTCAGAGACTTCCAGGTCTCTCAGCTGAGTGAAGCACGGCCAAAAAAGACGTTTTTATTATTCCAGGGTCCAAAAAAGAGCCTGCAGCATCGGAGCCTGTTTGATTTCTTTTATATATATATATATATATATATATATATATATATATATATATATATATATACACACACACACAGAGAGAGAGAGAACGCTCCTGACGAGCACTTGTTTTTCAGGTGGAGCACTCCCATAATGGCTGTCCATGAGCACTTGGCCGTTTTTGCCCCCCGGTTTGTTTTTTACGTTTTATGAAGTTTTTCAATCCCGCGCAGACCCAACGAGAGTTGCAGACCCCTCGTTAGATTTTCCACTGTTTCCCAGCGTTAAGGCAATCAGAAAAGGTTAGTGCATCTCATCACAATAGGAGTTTCTACACAATTTGCTCATCTGCATTCTGTTTTCGTTAGCTGCTACCATCGTCGGAAAAAAGTCTTTAGTGCATGCCGGGGCTTACTACTTGCTCGTTAAGGGCTCGTTAAGTTTAGTGCATCTGGCCCCTAGTATTGAAGAGTGTGGTCTATAAAACAGATGTAAGAAATTCAGTCCTCCAAAAAGCGATACAATGTACTGTCTGGACAAGCAGCGACAGGGTATTTGTAAATGGGTATCTTTAGACAGGGCAGACCAACTTAAAATAGAAAGGAGCTGTTTATCATAACGGGCAAACAGTTCTTAAATACTGTACGCTGCAAAAACATGCGATTATACAGACATATGTAAGTACATATATTTATACTTTTTGCCCAGTTGAATTCACTTTTAAGCAATATCTTGAGCGTGCTGTTCACCGCCGCTGCCTTGATTTTCTCTCCTCACATGCTATTCTTGACCCACTACAATCTGGTTTTCGCCCTCTCCACTCAACCGAAACTGCGCTTACTAAAGTCTCCAATGACCTATTACTGGCTAAATCCAGAGGTCAATATTCCATCCTCATTCTTCTTGATCTTTCTGCTGCTTTTGACACTGTTGATTACAGCATACTTCTCGATACCCTGTCCTCACTTGGATTCCAGGGCTCTGTCCTTTCCTGGTTCTCTTCCTACCTCTCCCTCCACACCTTTAGTGTTCACTCTGGTGGATCCTCTTCTACTTCTATCCCTCTGCCTGTCGGCGTACCTCAGGGTTCTGTTCTTGGTCCCCTCCTCTTTTCTATCTACACTTCTTCCCTTAGTTCATTAATCTCATCCCATGGCTTTTCCTACCATCTCTATGCTGATGACTCCCAAATCTACCTTTCTACCCCTGATATCTCACCTTGCATCCAAACCAAAGTTTCAGCGTGCTTGTCTGACATTGCTGTCTGGATGTCTCAACGCCACCTGAAATTAAATATGACCAAAACTGAGCTTCTCATTTCCCCCCCCCAAAACCCACCTCCCCGCTCCCCCCGTTTTCTATTTCTGTTGATGGCTCTCTCATTCTCCCTGTCTCCTCAGCTCGAAACCTTGGGGTCATCTTTGACTCTTCTCTCTCCTTCTCTGCTCATATCCAGCAGATTGCCAAGACCTGTCGTTTCTTTCTTTACAACATCCGTAAAATCCGCCCCTTTCTTTCCGAGCACTCTACCAAAACCTTCATCCACACCCTTGTCACCTCTCGTTTAGACTACTGCAATCTGCTTTTTGCTGACCTCCCACTTAGTCACCTCCCCTCTCCAGTCGGTTCAAAACTCTGCTGCCCGTCTCATCTTCCGCCAGGGTCGCTTTACTCATACTACCCCTCTCCTCAAGACCCTTCACTGGCTCCCTATCCGTTTTCGCATCCTGTTCAAACTTTTTCTACTAACCTATAAATGTACTCACTCTGCTGCTCCCCAGTATCTCTCCACACTCGTCCTTCCCTACACCCCTTCCCGGGCACTCCGCTCCATGGATAAATCCTTCTTATCTGTTCCCTTCTCCACTACTGCCAACTCCAGACTTTGCGCCTTCTGTCTCGCTGCACCCTACGCCTGGAATAAACTTCCTGAGCCCCTACGTCTTGCCCCATCCTTGGCCACCTTTAAATCTAGACTGAAAGCCCACCTCTTTAACATTGCTTTTGACTCGTAACCACTTGTAACCACTCGCCTCCACCTACCCTCCTCTCTTCCTTCCCGTTCACATTAATTGATTTGATTTGCTTACTTTATTTATTTTTTGTCTATTAGATTGTAAGCTCTTTGAGCAGGGACTGTCTTTCTTCTATGTTTGTGCAGCGCTGCGTATGCCTTGTAGCGCTATAGAAATGCTAAGTAGTAGTAGTAGTAATATCTCTATATATAAAACGCACCTCCAACGTTCTAATGATGCCTTAGGCCGGAAACTTGAAGTGGCATAGATATCCGGTTTGCCCATGAGTGTCTGCCCCGCCCTCGCGTCAAACGTGATGACGTCGAGGGCGGAGCACTGACACTCAACGAATCAAGGAAGCCCATTGGTTAATCTCTGTTTCCACTCCACAACGCTGCCGTCATTCCCAAACACTCAAAACCAAACAAAATTGCCACTGCACCCCATCCCCCCGCTCACAGTCCCCCTCACTCACCCTCCTGCAGCCGCACCCCCTCTCCTCTCCGACTCTGGCCATGCAGCAGGACGATTACTACACACGAGTGAAAGTGACCCAATCAGCTACACTGTAAGCAAGGAAGCCCATTGGTTAATCTCGGTTTCCACTCCCCAACAGAGCCGTCATTCCCATACACTCAAAACCAAGCACACCTAGGACCTGCTGATCCACATTGTCATTTTTTTTTCCTTCTTCCATCTGAAACACGTCTAAAGCTGTTTCTACTGGATAAACTGCGTGCTAAAAGGTAAAGGACAAAAGGTTTTTGTTTTTGGTTTCTTACTGCACACCTTTTTAATTTATTTGAAAGCTACCCATCTGTACATATGAATATCATGAAATCTACATTAAATATCACTAAAACAGCTTTAAAAAATATTCTACCTGGTAGAAACAGCAATTTTAAACTCTGTATTGTCAGATCATTTGTCAACAATAAAAGTTTATCCAGGTAAGTGCCCGTGGCTGCATCAGCCCCGCCGTTGCCTGTCAATGTGTGTCACTGAAAGAGTATGAGGGAGCTGCAGCTGCCTGTGGGTCACAACAGGACTTAGCTGCTGGATGCCAGAAGCAGTCTCTCCTTAGGTTAACAGCAAATAGCAACCCTCCCCCCCCCCCCCCCCAAGCACCTCGGAGGGAGGAAGGGAGGGGACAGGACCGTTGAACTGGTAGGGGGACCCTGGAACTGGGAGGGGGACTATGGAACTGGTAGGGAGGGAGGGAAGGTGACCCTGGAACTGGGAGGGTGGGGGGGACCGTGAAACTGGAAGGGACCCTGGAACTCAGAGGGGGGGGATGACCCTGGAACTCGGAGGGGGGGAATGACCCTGGAACTCGGAGGGAGGGATGGAGGGGGGACCCTGGAACTCGGAGGGAGGGGCCCCTGGCACACACTCTAATTCTCACGGACACACTTTCCCTCTCACGAACACACTCGCACCCAGTCTCACTCTCTCTCTGTCACACACACACACTCACACATTCACTCTTTCTCACATTGTCAATCTGACACACACTCTTTCAAACATATACACCGAGGAAAACCTTGCTAGCGCCCGTTTCATTTCTGTCAGAAACGGGCCTTTTCCACTAGTTGTATATATTTCTAACATATTGTGCTATCAATCTTCATACCCCCTTTAAGCTTTTATGAGAGTTCATAATTTCATCACCATTTTATGATTTTTTTATGTTCTTATAAATGCAATTTTAAAGTCATCATGAAAAATCCATCTACTCTTTTTATTCATTATATTTATATCTAAGTAGTATGTTTAGTTTATTGTTTAAAGTATGAATTGTTGCATCTATTCTTTTATTATATTAGTTTCTGTTATATTTAGTTGTATGTATTTGTTGCTCATAGACTCCTGAGGCAGGCACGTTCAGCTGAAACACGGTGCTGCGTCAAGTCTTTAAGGGGTCCTTTTACAAAGGCGTGCTAATGATTAGCGCGCACTAAACAGTAGAGACGCCCATAAAAATTTATGTACAATTCTGAAGTTTAGCATGTTCTTATTTTTAGTGCACACTAAAAAGCTAGCACGCCTTTGTAAAAGGACCCCTAAGTGATTTTCAGTAAAGAGTGTTTTTGGCAACACTTAAGTGTCCCTTAGATTGTCTTTGAAGAGCCATTATCCATTTCCCACTCCATCCATCCTTCCTCTCCTTTTATTTAGGGCCCTGTCTACTAAGGTGTGCTAGCGTTTTTAGCGCGCGCTAACGCTATAGACACAGATAGGAAATGGGTGTCTCTAGCATTAGCACTTCTAGTTTTTAACACAGGCTAAAAATGCTAGCGTGCCTGCAGCACAGCTTAGTAAACAGGACCCTTATTGTCTTATATTTTAATATTGTAAACCACTTTGACGTCTTTTCAAGTAAGGCGGTATGTCAAACTTTGTAATAAACATATCTCCTTCACGTCACCTTTTAACCATGCCAACACTCATTTGATCTTCCTTCTATGTGTGGAATACAACTAACTAGTGCTTCCTTGATGGTATTTTCAAACCATATACATTTATCAATTTTTACAGCTGCTTCTTTTAGGGGCCCTTTTACTAAGGCATGTAGGTGCCTACGCACGTTCAACATGCGTCAAATTGGAACTACCGTATACCCCAGCCAGTAATTCCATTTTTGATGCGCGGTAGAAATTTTCTATCGTGTGACGCTTACCCGGCAGTAATCGGCAGTGGCAGTGTACGTGTACTGACGATTACCACCCGGTTAACGCGTGAGACCTTACTGCTAAGTCAGAGGGTGATGGTAAGGTCTCGTTCTGAAAATGGATGCACGCTGGTTTTAATTTTGCTGCACGTCCATTTTTGGCCACAAAAAAAGGCCTTTTTTGCAGAAAAATTGACCTGCACGTGTCCAAAACACGTGCCTACACCAGTGTAGGCCATTTCTCGGTGCCTTAGTAAAGGGGCCCCTTAAGTTTTCTATTTTTCTTACTTTATCATAGTCTTCCTTATGACAGCTAGGTGCTAGTGCAGATTTCCTTAGAGTCCTGATCCAGTTATAGAATCTTATTTGATTGCACTGTAAACACTATTGCCAAGTGGCCCCACTACCGTTACCTCTCACACCAAATCCTATATTCCACTAAGGACTAGGTGCAAAATAGCCCCCACCCCCACCCTCATTGGTTCAAGGACCAGCTGCTTCCCTAGTATATCTAGATGAGACATTTTGCCCAGTCCATATTGGGATAACTGGAATCTCCTATTTTTTGTTGATAAATTTGTTTGTTTCCATAATTCCATTTATCTGATTGTTTATTCTGGCCAGCTGGACAGTAGTATACTCCCACTGCTAGACATTTTGTCATCACAGATAGAATTTCTATCCATAAAGTTTTCTCGCTGCATATTGTTTCTTGGAGAATGTTTATCCTTTGTGACTTTACACCAGGTGTAGATACAATGAGAAGAATGGTGAAAAAAAAACTTAGAGGAGCGGCTGCGAGGGTCAAAAATTTACATCAGGCGTGGATGCTGTTCAAAAACACCATCCTGGAAGCCCAGGCCTTCCGTGTAAAAGGAGGATGGAAGACCAAGAGAAAGCTGGCTTGGTTAAAAAGTGAGGTGAAGGAAGCTGTTAGAGCTAAAAGAAAATCCTTCAGAAAATGGAAGAAGGAACCGACTGAAAATAATAAGAAACAGCATAAGGAATGTCAAGTCGAATGCAAAGTGCTGATAAGGAAGGCTAAGAGGGACTTCGAAAAAAAAGATTGCGTTGGAGGCAAAAATACATAGTAAAACTTTTTTTAGGTATACTAAAAGCAGGAAGCCGGCAAAAGAATTGGTTGGACCGCTAGATGACCAAGGAGTAAAAGGGGTGATCAGGGAAGACAAAGCCGTAGCAGAGAGATTAAATGAATTCTTTGCTTTGGTCTTCACCGAGGAAGATTTGGGTGGAATACCGGTGCCAGAAATGGTATTCGAAGCTGACAAGTCTGAGAAACTTAATGAATTCTCTGTAAACCTGGAAGATGTAATGGGGCAGTTCTACAAACTGAAGAGTAGCAAATCTCCTGGACCGGATGGTATTCATCCCAGAGTATTGATAGAACTGAAAAATGAGCTTGTGGAGCTATTGTTAGTAATATGTAATTTATCTTTAAAATCGAACGTGGTACCGGAAGATTGGAGGGTGGCCAATGTAACACCGATTTTTAAAAGAAGGTTCCAGAGGAAGTCCAGGAAATTATAGACGGTGAGTCTGACGTCGGTGCCAGGCAAAATGGTAGAGACTATTATTAAGACCAAAATTACAGAGCATATTCAAAAGCATGGATTAATGAGACAAAGTCTGCATGGATTTAATGAAGGGAAATCTTGCCTCACCAATCTACTACATTTATTTGAAGGGGTGAACAAACATGTGGATAAAGGTGAGCCGGTTGATATTGTGTATCTGGATTTTCAGAAGGCGTTTGACAAAGTACCTCATGAAAGACTCCAGAGGAAATTGGAGAGTCATGGGATAGGAGGTAGTGTTCTATTGTGGATTAAAAACTGGTTAAAAGATAGAAAACAGAGAGTAGGGTTAAATGGTCAGTATTCTCAATGGAGAAAGGTAGTTAGTGGGGTTCCCCAGGGGTCTGTGCTTTTACCGCTACTTTTTAACATATTTATAAATGACCTAGAGATGGGAGTAACTAGTGAGGTAATTAAATTTGCTGATGTCATAAAGTTATTCAAAGTCGTTAAATCGCGAGAGGATTGTGAAAAATTGCAAGAGGACCTTACGAGACTGGGAGACTGGGAGTCTAAATGGCAGATGACGTTTAATGTGAGCAAGTGCAAAGTGATGCATGTGGGAAAGAGGAACCCGAATTATAGCTACGTCATGCAAGGTTCCACGTTAGGAGTCACGGACCAAGAAAGGGATCTAGGTGTCGTCGTTGATAATATGTTGAAACCTTCTGCTAAGTGTGCTGCTGCGGCTAAGAAAGCAAATAGAATGTTAGGTATTATTAGGAAAGGAATGGAAAACAAAAGTGAGGATGTTATAATGCCTTTGTATCGCTCCATGGTGCGACCGCACCTCGAATATTGTTTTCAATTCTGGTCACCGCATCTCAAAAAAGATATAGTGGAATTAGAAAAGGTGCAGAGAAGGGCGACGAAAATGATAAAGGGGATGGGACGACTTCCCTTTGAGGAAAGGCTAAAGCGGCTAGGGCTCTTCAGCTTGGAGAAAAGGTGGCTGAGGGGAGATATGATAGAGGTCTATAAAATAAGGAGTGGAGTTGAAAGGGTAGATGGGAAGCGTCTGTTCACGCTTTCCAAAAATACTAGGACTAGGGGGCATGCGATGAAGCTACAATGTAGTAAATTTAATAAGAATCTGAGAAAATCTTTCTTCACTCAACGTGCAATTAAACTCTGGAATTCATTGCCAGAGAATGTGGTAATGGCGGTTACCTTAGCGGAGTTTAAAAAAGGTTTGGGCAGCTTCCTAAAGGAAAAGTCCATAGACCATTATTAAATGGACTTGGGGATAATCCACTATTTCTGGGATAAGCATTATAAAATGTTTTCTACTTTTTTGGGATCTTGCCTGGTATTTGTGATCTGGATTGGCCACTGTTGGAAACAGGATGCTGGGCTTGATGGACCTTTGGTCTTTCCCAGTATGGCAATATTTATGTAGTTGTTCCAAAAGTTTTTCAGCTCATTAGTGTCCAAGCAATTTTCCCTGACACAACCCAAACTCCCCCGGCCACATGGGTCTGTACCCACCTCCTGCCATGTAGATCTGTGCACCCATCCACTCCCTGGCCACTTAGGTCTGTGCACTGCCCCCCCCCCCCCCCCCCCCCCCCCCCGGCCACATAGGTCTCCCTTTCCCTTCAGCTCCCTCTTCCCATAAAGTCCAGCACACCATTCCCTGCAGCTCCTCTCCTCCCATAAATCCAGCACACCTCTGCCTTACCCAAATCCAGCATTGCTAACCACCTTCCTTCCTGCAGGTCCAGGATCACTGCTGCTTTCTTCTTCCCCCGGCACCACTGCAGTACTTGCAGCTTACATTTTCGGCCCATCCGCGATTCACACATGCAGGCACTTTGGAGCCTTCCCAGTCTGCTGCTGCAACTTCCTGTTGTGAGGGCCGGACGCGGCAGAGAGAAGTCCCCGCAGTGCCTGCGTGAATCGCAGACAACCCGAAAAGCAGGACGCGGCAGATTCTGGACCTGTGGAAGGGGAAAGTAGGAAACGATGCTGGATTGTGGGTGGCAGGAGGGAGGTCAAGATGTGCCGCGGCACCCCTGAGAGTTTGCTATGGCGCACAGTTTGAGAAACGCTGCTCTACACCATTTTTAACATATTAGCACCATGCTTCACCAGTCTGATGCACCCTATCATTGCAATATAAAGTTATACCCTCAGTGCTATCCTTCTTTCACCAGGTCTTATAGATACCGATTGTTTACATCTCTTTTCAGTTTTATACTTTCTAACACTCCAATTTTTTTTATAGACTTTCAGCTTTTGCATGCAGATATTTCTGTTTTTATTTGCATTTGTAACCTGCCTAACCCTTGATAGGGATAATTTAGAATCTTTCAACTCTGTCTTTCCTTTACTGGGCTACGTTTGCCTTTACTGCAAACTATTGGCATGCTGTGACTTCATTGTTTTGTTAGTATCCTTCATAAGGTACCTCACTCCAAACCATGAGATGCTAAGCATCTTTCAGCTTTCCCTCATTTTCTAGTTTAAAAGCTGCTAATCCACATAGCGAGACTTCATAGCTCTGCCTTCCTCCGGGGTCCTGTATGTGGAATGGGTAGCATTTCTGAGAATGCTACCTGGAAGTTTTGTATGTCAGCTTCCTACTTAAAAGTTAAATTTGGCTTCCAAAATCTTCCTTCCACAACTTATAAAATTGTCTAGGTGTATATGTAGGGCCAGTCTTAGGCAGGGGTGACAGGAGCAGTCGCACAGAGCCCCACGCCTCCAGGGACCCTGCGGCGCTCCCTCCCACTCTTCTTCATTGCCGCAATCTGACTCCTTGCCTCTCCTCCCCCGAGCTGCAGGGTGCCCTCCCAGCACCTACCTGAAGCCATCCTGGTGATCTTGTGGAGTCTTTTGGACAGGAAAGATCCCCAGTCTTTTCTGCCTGCTGCCGGCGCTGATCCCTCTGTTGCCACATTGTTCTATAAAAATGGCTGCTGAGACTTCCAGCAGCGGCCTCACAAGTCTTGGGAGGTCGCCAATGGAAGGTTTTTTTTTTGTCACATTTGTACCCTGCGCTTTCCCACTTATGGCAGGCTCAATGCAGCTTACATGGGGCAATGGAGGGTTAAGTGACTTGCCCAGAGTCACAAAGAGCTGCCTGTGCCTGAAGTGGGAATCGAACTTAGTTCCTCAGTTCCCCAGGACCAAAGTTCCACCACCCTAACCACTAGGCCACGCCTCCACTAAGTTTCATTTTAAAGAAGATGTGGCAATAGAAGGGTCAGCGCCGGCAGCAGGCAGGAAAGACTGGGGATCTTTCCTGCCCCGACAGCTCTACTAGACCACCAGGGTGGCTTCAGGTAGATGCCGGGAGGGCACCCTGTGGCTCGGGGGAGCGGGGAGGATGTCTGGAATAGGTAGGTGGTGGAGAGGGGAGCATACTGTAAAAAAAAAAAATTAAGATATCTGTTTGGAGAGGCTGGTTAAAGGGGAGGATACTGTAAAACAAATCAGAGTAGTATCTGTGTCATTTGGAGGGGCTGGTTAAAGGGATGGGGAGGGGAGGATACTGTACAAAGAAAATCAAAGTAATGTTCTGTGTGATTTGAAGGGGCTGGTTAAAGGGACGGGAAGAGGGGAGGATACTGTTAAAAAAAATCAAGGTCATATCTGTGTGATTTGGAGGGGCTGGTTAAAGGGACACCCTAGTACTGTTATATTTGTGCAGAGATTTTATTTTTCTCCTGGTAAAGGGCCACTAAATGGACATCATGTTGTGAGAATTAGGTGCTCAACATTCAGAGTATCTATTTATTTACTTATTTATGGCATTTTCCCCCACATTAAACATGAATTAGATTGAAACATGAGAGCATTTAAAATCTTTTTTTTTCCTATGCCTATGTCAAAAGAAAGCAAGATGACATGTGGGAACTTGCTCCTTTTGCTTTGTGGAATGAAGTAGTATATTATAAAAATGCACTTGCCTTTTTTTTATTATTACTATTTCACAGAGAAGGTATTGATTAATGAGGGAAGGGTTTCCTTCATGCAGAACTGTCCAGAATCAGTCTAAATGTGCCAGCATTGTCCAGTTCAGCACACTATTAGCAGTCAAGTTCATACAAAGTTAATTATGTTCAGTGGAAAATATATCTGTTGGCTCAGGCTGCTTGCGATGTGAATATTCAATCGTTTAATTATTTCTACCAAGTATTACATATTAAGGGGATTCATTTTAATTCATTTATCCAGTCCTTACATGGACATGGTTTTGCTTTTTAAACCCAAAGGTTTCCTATGATAGCATTTTACATATTTGACTTAGTTTTTCTGTACAAGCTTTGCTTGATTTGTCTTTATTTGAAATAAAAAAAAATGTTTACAACACATCTTGTCAACAAGGGGCGTGGCTAGTTAAGGGTGGGGCTAGGTGGGACGGGGGCCCACCGAACTGGTCTGCACATGGCCCCCAGCTGCTAAGACCAGCCCTATGTATATGCACACAAAAGTAGATGCTCAAAGTACAGTGATTTACTTTTACGCACAGGCATTCCCAGGGCCAGAAAGTGGGTGAACAGGTGTGAGATCAGCACTTATGCATACATTTTATCAGTGACATACCAAACTAATATGACACCCAGGGCGCAGTACAGTCACCCACAGGTGGAATGCGGGCAGAGCACACCTCTCTCCTCCAAGCAAGGGGGTGCACAGAACAGGCATGCGTTGTCGGCTCTGCCGGTTCCCTGCCCCCTCAGACATCAGCTTCCTGTTCTGGGGCAGAGGACTGGCAGAGCTGACAGCACGTTCCTGCTCCGCACACCTCCTTGCTGCTAGCACCCGGGGCAGACCACCCCCACTGCCCCACTCTAGGTACACTAGAGCATTTTATAAAATCACAAAATAAGTGCAGAGTCCTTTTGGCACCTATATGCACAAAGTTATACCTGCCTGTAACTTTGTGCAGGAGATTTTGGTTAGGCCATTTTATAAAGACACATTGAGGGTCATAATCGAACGCGAACGCCCATCTCCATGGGTGTCTATCTCCGAGGACAGGTCCGCAAAGGGGCGGGCCAGACCGTATTTTCAAAAAAGAGGGCGTCCATCTTTTGTTTCGATAATACGGTTGGTGCCGGGCAAATGCATCGGATTTGGGCAGATTTGAGCTGGGCGGTATCGGTTTTCAGCGATAATGGAAACCGAAGGCGCCCAGCTCAAAAACGAACAACTCCAAGGCATTTGGTCGTGGGAGGGGCCAGGATTCATAGTGCACTGGTCCCCCTCACATGCCAGGACACCAACTGGGCACCCTAGGGGGCACTTATAACAATTTAAAAAAATTAAAATACCTCTCAAGTCCATAGCTCCCTTACCTTGGGTGCTGAGCCCCCAAATCCCTCCCCAAAACCCACTCCCCAGAACTCTATACCTTTACCATAGCACTTATGGCTGAAGGGGGGCACCTAGATGTGGGTACAGTGGATTTTGGGGGCAGTTTGGAGGGCTCCCATTTACCAGCACAAGTGTAACAGGTAGGGGGGGATGGGCCTGGGTCCACATGCCTGAAGTCCACTGCACCCACTAACAACTGCTCCTTGTACCTGCATACTGCTGTGATGGAGCTGGGTATGACATTTGAGGCTGGCATACAGGCTGGAAAAAAAGTTTTTAAAGTTCTTTTTTTTTTTGGTGGGAGGGGGTTAGTGACCACTGGGGGAGTCAGGGGAGGTCATCCTCGATTCCCTCCTTTGGTCATGTGGGCAGTTGGGGCATTTTTGGGGGACTTGTTCATGAAAAAGAAAGGGTCCAAAAAAGTGACCCAAATTCTCGCTTCTGGCGCCCTTCTTTTTTCCATTATCGGCTGAGCGCGCCCATCTCTCTTTGGCCGATAAACACGCCCCAGTCCCGCCTTCACCACGCCTCCGACACGCCCCCGTCAACTTTGTCCGTTCCCGCGACAGAGTGCAGTTGGAGGCGCCCAAAATCGGCTTTGATTATACCGATTTGGGCGCCCATGAGAGAAAGGCGCCCATCTCCCGATTTGGGTCGAAATATGGGCGTCTTTCTCTTTCGAAAATAAGCCTGATTGGTGCCTATGTTGCCTTGATAAAACTGGTGCGGCATATGTTCTATTGTAACTTTTCTGCCTAGATTCCCTTTTGTAACAGAGTTGATATTAAAAAGATTTAACCAGGCAGAAGAGGTTCCTGCTCAGTTAAATCCCCACTGAGCTGACCAGCCATTGATTTTCAGTGGCACTTAGCTGGGTAGTACCACTGAATATCTCTACTAACTGTCTTTCCCTTTTTGGCTCGGTTAGGGGCAGAATTTAGGCAGAGCCAGCACGTAGCCTAGTTGGGGGGGGGGGGGGGGCGGAGAGAGCATAGGGCTCCACTCATTGGCTCGAGAAGGCATGTCAGAGCAATTTCTGAGGATTTTTGTGCCTACTCTTAGGCCCCCTGCATGTGGCTTAGTTTGGGCAGAGTGGAGGCAGAGTTGTGATGTATTCACATGTTTTATAAAATAGATGAGCATAAACTTACCTCCGTATTCTATATACGGTGCTCAAAATTGCACATGCAAATTTGGGCACATGTCCAACTTGTGCACGCAATTTAATTAACAAGCCGATTAGCATCAATAATTGAATACTAGCGTTCAATTTCTGGCTCTAATTGGCAACGATTTGGATTTGCGTTAGCATCTTGCTAAGCACTATTCTATAAAGATGCATGCACCAAGCTTTTAGCGCACAACTGAAAATGGGGCATGACCATGGGAGGAGCATGGGTGTGTCAGAGACGCTCACTAAAGATGCGAGTATTATAGAACCTGGGGATCCACGCATAATTTACATATGAGGATTTACACCAGGTTTCAGTTGGTGTAAATCTTGTGCATGGTTCCTGCTTGTTTATAAGTGGTGCCCAACTCGGAGCGCTGTTTATTTATTTATTATTACATTTGTGCCCCGTGCTTTCCCACTTAAAGCAGGTTCAATGCGGCTTCCATAGTAATAGGGATTACAAAGTATTGATAGAAAAAATATAAGTAAGTATAGCAGAATAATAAAAGAGATAGGTAGGTAGAAATGGGCAAGGGTGGAGGAAGTAGAAGAGGTATGAGCAAGGGTAGGTGAGCATTGGAGGAAGGGTAGAGGAGGCAGGAGGGGGATGGGACACGGGATAAGCAATGGAAATTTAGTGGGAGATGTAGTCTAGGTCATTGACGTTGTTTCCTGGATATTGTATAATTATAGTACAGCAAGAGGCCCTCACTGGATGCCCACCGGAAGGGTGGAAGGCCAGATTTTAGGACTCAGGCTGTAAAAATACCAGCTAGGTTTAAAAATCTATGACTGGCTGAGCAAGGACTTGCTTTTCCTGCAAGTTAATATGTGTTCTAGCTAAAGACCTATCCACTGGAATAGTGGTGGGCCAAGCTACATAGCTTTAAACAGCTGAAAAGCACTGAGTAGACCTGATAACAAGATGATGGCCTTATAGCAGAGAGCCTGCAAGAGCAAGGACTGCTTGGTGAGTTCTAATGAAACCTGGTGCAACTTCCAAATTGAGTGTAACACCCATGATGTAGAAATTAAAGACAGAAATGATAAGAAGTTTGGTTCATAACACGGAGTCTGTCTTTAATAAGTTGGCACTCAGATCACAAGATGTTATGAAATTGATATATCTATATTTAGATATCTTCATAAGAACAAAGTGTTTACAAAAAAGGAAATTACACAATAGCCATGTTTGGATGTTTGGATGTCCGTATCTAGGGAAGTGTTTACAAAAACGGAAAGAGGGGCACCTGGCCGGAGGACATGACTCATAGATTGAGCAAGATTAGAAAAAAGTCCCTCTCAATAGACTTGTATGGGGACCAGATGGTATATAAGGACTGGTCACCCAAGCATATTTCGGAGGTTCTCCCCAGCGTATCTAGGACGCAGAGCTCCAGTCAGCTGAATCCAGAATTTGTCTGATGAATGTATCTGATTAAAGTCTGATTTGCAAATAAACTCTTCATTCCAAATGATGATTTGTGGGCTTCACTTAATGATGAAAGGCTGTAAGTATAAATGCTTTTGCTACATCAGGCTATCATTCGCTGCATTGTATAACCTGTAGTCTAAATCCAGTTTGTCATAAGGCTGGTATCTTTTCCTTAGACCTAACGTCTCCCTTAGAGGCAATAACTCCTCGAGTACCCCAGTACTAGTGCTATTTAGAGATGGAGTCAGATTTAAAGTCACTCCAGCCTTCTTGGGGGGGGGGGCTCGGGACCCCCCCAATTCTCAACATTGGTGACTCCCGTACGCTGCTCCACCCTTTCCTGTCCTTCTCCTTCTTATTTATGGACGCAGTGGGGATATATTCTGTGTGTCCACATCCACGTTTTTGTCTTTCAATATTTAAAGATCAAGAATTTCCTCCCTGATGTCTCATGTCCCTTATTATAGCAGTCTGCTGTTCTCTCTCTAAGCTTTCACTCTTTCCTGTGGATAAGCCACTTCCGTTATTCTTCCCTATTGCAGTCAGTGATAATATGTAAGCCTTGTGCTTTCTTTCCCCCTCTTAGTTGCGTCCAAGACTGCGCTTTATTTCTTCTCTCTGATTCCTGTTGGGTAGATGAATACATAGAATTAGTCTGGGTCATTTGGGTAGGCTTGTTTGAACAGATGGGTTTTTAGTGATTTCCAGAAGGGTAGATAGTTACTGATTGATCGGATAGGTCTGGGGAGTGCATTCCAGAGTTGGCTGCCTAAGAAGGAGAAGTTGGATCCATAGTAGGTTTTGTACTTGAGTCCTTTGCAATTAGGGTAATGTAGGTTGAGGTAAGTTCGTGAAGTTACAAACATGTTTCTGGAGGGAAGGACAATTAGATTGAGCATATAGTCCGGAGATTCACCATGGATAATCTTGTGGATTAGTGTGTGAACCTTGAAGTTGATTCGTTCTCTGATAGGGAGCCAGTGAAGTTTTTTTACGAAGAGGTGTTGCACATTCAAATCTTGATTTGCCAAAAATGAGTCTTGCTGCTGTATTTTGGGCAGTCTGAAGGTTTTTTTAGGATATTGGTCTTGCAGCCTAAGAAAATACTATTACAGTAGTCAGCATGGGTAAGTACTGTGGATTGCACCAAATTCCAGAATGTTTTCAGAGGTAGATATGGTTTTACGCGTTTCAGTATCCACATCATGTTGAACATTTTCTTTGTAGTGGATTTTGCATGACTTTCGAGCGAGAGATGGTTGTCTAATGTCACTTCAAGGATTTTTAGATTGTCAGATATGGGGATTGTGATGCTGGAGATGTTAAGATTAGTAGGAAGGAGTGCGGAGTGTTGGGAAAAGAAGATTAGGCATTGCGTTTTCTCTTTGTTCATTTTCATCATAAAGGCGTTGGCCCAAGAGGTTAAAATATTCATGCCCAAGGATACTTTGTCGGAGATTTCTGTTAGATTAGATTTGAAGGGAATGAATATGGTGACGTCATCGGCGTATATGAAAGGGTTGAGACCATGCCTGAATAGAGCTTTGGCTAGGGGTATCATCATAAGATTGAAGAGGATCGGGGATAAAGGGGATCCTTGAGGTACACCGCAGTTTGGTGACCAGTGAGATGAAATATGTGAGGTCGATTTAACTTGGTAAGATCTTGAGGTGATGAAGCCTTTTATCCAGTTAATGATATTTCCGCCGATCCCAAGTTTATAGAATAGCATTCAACTCACATTTTTTCCGGCACCCAAATTTGGGCACCATTTACTGAATCTAGTCCTTTGAGTACAGACCCACATTTACACAAACTTTAGAGCAAGTATAAATATGTATGTTGGCATACATACATATTGGGGCTAATTCTGGGTACTACTTTTATTAATTCACATAGATACTGATGTTGCCTGTATAAAACAGGCTTAAAAATAGGCACCTTTTTGGACTTCTTACGTAAGTTTCCTGTTATAGAATCAGGCCCATAAAGTACATTAATGCATTGCATTATTAAAAGTGAAATCTTCAGTCTGGCTTTATTCTTTAATCCTGACATTAATCATTTAGTGGGGAATTCTATATATGATGCCTTAAAAATCTGCACCGTAAAACCATACGGTTAGCGTGATTCTATAAACTACATAGAATATTCTCTTGTGCCGTTCTTGCGACTAAAATTTAGGCGCATCCATTTAGGTCACCTAAAACCAGGCCTAAGTACTTGTACCTAAGTTAGACGCAGATTGAGTGTATTCTATTATAGTTCACATAGTTTTTTGAAATGCCCACAACCCTCCCAAGACCATGCCCCCTTTTTGACTGTGCGCATAAGAATTTATGTGCACCGCATTATAGAATACACCTAGAAAGTTGTGTGTGTTAATGCTATTTAAAGTTAATTTAGTGCCGCTAATTGGTTAAGTACCAATTATCGGCATTGATTGGCTTGTTACTGTATTTTTCGGACTATAAGACGCACTTTTTTCCCCCCAAATTTGGGAGGAAAATGGGGGGTGCGTCTTAAAGTCCGAAGGTAGAGATCGCCCTCCCTCCCTCCGAGTTCGGGATCGCCCTCCCCCCGGCCCTGTCACCACTTCTCCCTACTCACGTCACGCGATCTTCCCTGGTGGTCTAGTGACGTCGGGGCAGGAAAGAGCCCCCTCTTTCCTGCCCAGCGCGCTGCTCTCCGTCCTCCTGTATGCAGCCTGACGGTCTCGGCGAGATTCAAAATGGCCGCCGAGACTTCAATTCTCGGTGGCCATTTTGAATCTCGCCGAGACCGTCAGGCAGCATACAGGAGGACGGAGAGCAGCGCGCTGGGCAGGAAAGAGGGGGCTCTTTCCTGCCCCGACGTCACTAGACCACCAGGGAAGATCGCGTGACGTGAGTAGGGAGAAGTGGTGACAGGGCCGGGGGGAGGGCGATCCCGAACTCGGACAAGACTCACTGGAGCACCTAGGTTTTAGAGGAGGGAAAAAGGAAAAAAAATTTTCCTATTTCCCTCCTCTAAAACCTAGGTGCGTCTTATGGTCCAGTTCGTCTTATAGTCCGAAAAATACGGTAATTTAGTTGTGTGTGCAATTTGGCTATGTGGCCAAATTAGCATGCACAACTTATGACTCACTGGAGCACCTAGGTTTTAGAGGAGGGAAAAAGGAAAAAAAATTTTCCTATTTCCCTCCTCTAAAACCTAGGTGCGTCTTATGGTCCAGTTCGTCTTATAGTCCGAAAAATACGGTAATTTAGTTGTGTGTGCAATTTGGCTATGTGGCCAAATTAGCATGCACAACTTATGGCACCATGTATAGAATTTGGAGGCCAGTCACTTATCAATCCACTGTATGATGATATGAGCAAGAAGAAAAAGGGTTGAGGTGCGTGATCTGTTTTTCTTGACCATTAAGAGAAGTAAAATGGGATTTTTACTTATAAAATAAACTGAACACATTTTTTCACCATCAGTGTAAATATACTTTTAGAACAAATTAGCTCACTAAACACAGTTCATTAGCTGCGCTTTTTGTTGATTGAGCCAATGGTGTTGATCTGATTAGTTGTTGAGTTTTGGATTTTTTAATTATTTCCCAGAAGGATAACCTTGTATCACAGCACCACAATGTATGCAGAGTGTTGCTAGAGTCCTATATAAGTTATAAACAGTCATTTTGTGATTTTCATTATGAACAAAAATGTGTTTTAGAATTTTCTACAGATTTGTGTTAGCCTTGGGCATAGGAAAAAAATCAGAAAGTAGATGCCTAGTTTATTCATTGCTGCCAGAGGAATGATTATGAGCAGATCGTACTTTTTTCTCTAAATATTTTTTCATTACTGCTATTTCATTTGATATATAGTCCTGGAAACAGTACAGCTAATATACCAAATATTGGCCACAAGGGAGAGAAATATGAAGGGATTTAATAAGTGAGGAAAGCATGCAGAGCATGGCTTGTGGAATTCTTTCCAACCTCTCTGGACCTCTCTGTATAAATAAATGCATGTGTGTTTGGGTTCGGGGGGCATGAATATGTGTGTACATATTTGTGTATGCCTAGGTTTGTGTATATGCTTGCATGTGTGTACGCTCTCTGTATTTGATCAGGGGAAGAAATGAGAGAGGAAGGCACTTTGAAAGGTGCACTTCTTTAATCACATGTTACAGTGAATTAGTGTATGTGTAATACAGCTCCTGGAACTACTTCTCACATAAAAATGAATTGAGCCTTTTTTTTTTTGAGGGAGTTTATGTCCACACCTCACCACATGCAGAAACTTCACTTCTACAGCGCAAAAACTTCTCCAAATTACCTTCTCCCTTCCAGTCCTCTAGAGAACTGCAGATACAGGTTTTAAACTAAAAAAAAAAAAAAAATGTCCTGACATATTACCTGTCCTTCTGGACATTGTTAAATTCCGCTGACATGAAAAAAGCCCAACTGTTGATAGTCCTGTCCTGGGAGTTCACAAGAGTAGGGAATTCCACATTTTAAACTGCTGTCTCTTTTCTCTGGGGCCCTTTTACTAAGCAGCAGTAAATCCACTGTGGGCTTATTGCGTGCCAATCTGGAGCTACCACCAGCCCAATGCGGGTGCCGGCAGTAGTTCCACCTCCAGCGCGCAGCATTTCCAGTGCTAGTGGAAATATTGAAAAAATATTTCCGCAGGGGATTACTAAGATGCCGTAAAAAGGGCCCTGTGCTAGTGGCTGGAACCTTTTTGCTGCGTGCTGAGGCCCTTTTACCACAATGGGTAAAAAGGTAGAAAAAAGACAAGGCCATGCGGTAAGATTGCTCTTACCGCATGGCCAGGCAGGGTGAGCACTTACCGCCACCTAGTGCTATCCCTTTTCTATAACTTTATTGTAATAGCAAGGCCTACAAATAATTTGCTGAATGAAAAGAATGGAATCTGTTTCTTAAAATATTTGAAGGTAAGGGAGAGAATAATTACCTAGAAATGAAACAAAAGTTAATTTTCTTAATAAGTAATAGCTTAAACATGATTCTCTGAGGACAAGCAGGACAGCAAATTACCACAGATGGTTGACATCACTGACAGAGCCCTGGTTTGACTGCTGCCTAGCATTTTTTTTTTTAACTTCCTATAAACCTTTGGTGGGCCCAGTTGCACTTGTGCATGCCTTCCTACCCAGTCAACTCGCATAGGACTCATAGTTTTATTTTTACCACGGAGCAAGGAAGATGTGTCTAGTCTCTCTTGCACTTAAGCATTTTTTTCAGATTTTTTCCATGACCCTCCTGCCCTTCAAGTGAATAGCGCAGGATTGTTTATATTTTTCCTTTTTCCCTCATGTTCTCCTTATTTTTGTAGCTTTTTCAACATTTTTCAAGTTTCCTTTATTTTTCTGTGGCCTTCTTTAGCCTGAGCCTTCATCCGGGACTTATATTTTCTTGTTAAAAAATTTTTTTTGAGGCATTTGATTGGTTTGATATATAATCTTAACTTTAACAGCTCCATAATTTGTAAATACAGAAATAATTCATCAAATCTATTTATAGGGTCTAACCTGGTAGCTCAGAGTAGAAGACCTGAGTTTGATTCCTAGGTCCGACTTTTCCTCCCAGGGGTGGGGATGCTGTGGTGGCAGTATTCATGGCCCCTAGGGGCAGGTGGAAGTAGTGAAGCCTATAAGCTAGACTTAGGGGCTATCACTGTAGTGATAGGGCTAGATGGAGTTTTTAAAATAAGGGGAAACAGCACAGATAGTTAGAAACAAAGCTGCTATAATCCAAGAGAAGTGATTATGATTTCCTCTAAGTCTAAAAGAATTGGAAGAAACTGCTGTGGTACACAGAAAAGAGCATTTATAGGGTATGCAAGTAAACAATAATTAAAAACTGGATTTTAAAACAAAAATACGTGTGTGAGAAATTCCATACTAGGACATGTGAAATATCAAAACATCTGTACTATAAAGGCAACACAGCTCTTTGTGTACGTTTTATAAAATAGATTCATACAATGACCCTCAGTAGTGCACAGATTTACACCTGCTCCAAAGGAGATGTAAATGTGTTCTTTATACCCTATGAGTGTAATTCAGTAAGGAGCCACCTAGATTTAGACAGTAAGAATGTGCATAAATGCTGGTATTTTAGTCATTTCATTCCGTATGTGGACATATGCGTATAAGTGTCCATTTTCCAACTATGTGGCGTTCTGTAAGTATGCACCAAAATGTGATTGCTTGTGCTTTGCAGATGGGCAACCACATGATTAAAGTTTAGGTGGGGTTCACACTTACGCATATAAGTTATAAAATCATATAAGCTATATGTAAAGTAGGTGTCATGGCCTCGGGGAGCCTTTGCAAACTGTCACGGACTCGGGGAAAAACGTGAGATCTTGTGCCACTGCCGATGAACGTCAGCAGCCTTCCAACCAGGATTGGACTAAATAGGCAGGACTGGAACAGACTAGAAGTGCAGTGAGCACACAGGCAGGAAAAGGGGTACACAGGAACTGAGCAAAGCCAAGTAAAGCTAGAGGAAAGGCACTCAAACGGGCCTTAAGGCCGAACTGGAACCTGGGCACACCAGAGCCCTCTAATACGGGCTGCAAGTCTGAACTGGAACCCACACACAACAGCAGAAGGCAAAAAGAGAAGGCACATACACACAGACAGAATCAGACTGGGCAGAACTCTAGGCAAGACAGACTAGGCAGAGCACAGGGCAAGGGTGACTAGGCAGAACTCTAGGCAAGGCAGACTAGGCAGAGCACTAAGTAGGACAGACTAGGCAGAGCACTAGGCAAGACAGAACACAAGGCTGGGCCACACGGCCACAAGAGTAGAGGGAAGCCACACACAAGAGCAAGGCTGGGCCACACAGCCACTCAGAATCAAAGAACAGAACAAACAGTAACCGAAACAGAAATGCTGACCCTAGCACACAGACAAACAGATGAACCAAGGCAGAAGTGCCACACAGGCACACTATGTAGGAAATAAGACAGAAGTGCCACACAGGCACACTATGTAGGAAATAAGACAGAAGTGCTACACAAGCACACTGACTAGGAAACAGGGCAGAAGTGCTACACAAGCACACTGACAAACCTGGAGACCTTTGGCATTGCAAAGTCCCTGAATGAATGTCCTCACCTTCCTTATGAGGGCCTTCACTGATGATGTCACGACTACAAGAAATAGGCTTGAAACACAGAAGGAGTGGTAGCAGAGGCAACAATGCAAGGAAAACCAGAGTGAGGCTTGAAACACAGAAGTGGTAGCAGAGGCAACAATTCAAGGAAAAAACAGACTAGAGCCGTCTGTGAAGCTGATCACCAGAAGACAAGGTGAGTCTGAAAGGAGGATCACGACCACAGTCGTGACAGTAGGCATGTGTAAGGTGGCTTATATTAGTATTCTGTAAAGAAAAGTAGACATCAACTTTTCTTTAAAGAATAGACTTTGAACAGGTACTTTCCTAGCACCTAAATCTAGGCTTTTCCTTATGGAAATATGCTGTATGAGGATAATTTCATAATTGCACCTATGTAGAATCTATTCTGTTTTTATTTATGAACATTTATACCCCACTTTTTTCCACATTAAGCAGACTCAAAGTGGCTTACAATGTACAAGAATCAATTACAATTATATTAGATAAGGTAAAAGGAACAGGGTAGGAAGAAAGAAGGGAAAGGATGAGAGAGTCTAAAAAGGACTGTGCAAATCCAGACGCTGAGATGGACCAGAGTGGAACGAACAGCTCACGGCAAGGCAAACCAAAATTGGGGAACAGCTGTAAGACCCAGTAGGCCCAGACGAAGTGCAGCAGCAATATACAGCCTGGAGAGTGGAATAGCAGGAGGCCGATAATGCCGGCGGGGCCCGAGATGTCACTGGGCCCGGCAACAACACCGCACAGGAACAGGGACCACAGCCAGCAGGATTCAAAAGCAGCAGACCCCCGCAGCATCCGGCGGCTCAAAAGGAAGCAAGACCCACACAAGGTGCAGCCATTCCCAGAACGTCTCCCCAACAGGAAGCAGGCCTCGATGTCCAACAGCCGGCAATAAGCAGCGCAGAAGACAATCACGGCCAGAAGGTCAAGCTGAGACGCCAGCAGGCCGATGGAAAGGCTGGAAGAGAGCTGGGTCAAAGGAACACCAGGGACGAGCCGATCAAAAGTCACACAAGCTCCCTGCATCGTGGGGAGCCGGACCATGCTCACTGGATCCCAGAACCGCACCGCCGATGTAATCAGGCTTGCAGCCAGTCCGCCGACACGATGATCCAGGACGGAGAGCCTCACCCCCCAATGCCTCGGTCCGAAACAGGTGGCAAGGCGAAAATCAGACCTCTGCGGCACCCGAGGAAGCCGGCACGGGCAAAACTGGGCCAATATAATGTTAAACAACAGGTCAGCTCCGCAATGGTATTTCATTTTATAATTCTAACATAAGTCTATGCATTTATATTTTGGACATAAATGCTTCCTTATTTTAAGTGTTCACACCTAGACTATGAAATTATGCACATAGATTATTGACCAGTTTCAAATCTCTGTTATTCTAAGATGACTGAGGTTAGTTTTCAAAGTTATTGCAATATCTTTTACCCATGGCAAAGAGGTTTCCATCTACATCATGGCACGGATACCATCCTGACAGCATTACTAAGCAACATCCATTCAGCTTTTGACTGTGGAGAAGTTGTGCTGCTTATTTTATTAGATCTCTGAGCCACTTTGACCTGGTCTATCATACATCACTACTGTCCAGGTTAAGATCTGTAGGCATCACAGGAACAGACTTAAATTGATTCATTTCCTTTCCACAAGAGCGGGCATCCTCAGACAATTTTCTCCTCAGTTCCAACCTCACATTTTCTCTCCTGCAGTGTTCTTTCTAAATCCTTTTTTTTTGTTACATTTGTACCCCGCGCTTTCCCACTCATGGCAGGCTCAATGCGGCTTACATGGGGCAATGGAAGGTTAAGTGACTTGCCCAGAGTCACAAGGAGCTTGCCTGTGCCTGAAGTGGGAATCGAACTCAGTTCCTCAGTTCCCCAGGACCAAAGTACACCACCCTAACCACTAGGCAACTCTTCCACTCCACTTTCACAACACTTATACAAGATCGTGGAATTAAAGCATTTTACAATACAGATGATATACACTTACTAGATTTCTATGATCCTCCTATACACATAGATCCTACTAAGAGTCAAAAGTGTTTGGATGCTACCTCTGACAGGTTATTTGGCAACTGCCTGGTTCTCAGCCCTGCAAAGACTGTAGCTGTCTGGTATTTAACAGACCTTTTTCTTCCCCAGCAGTTCCAGTACTGAGAAATAAAAACATTTCTTTGGTTACTGAACTCAGATATCTAGGAGTAATAATTAATTAGCAGCTTTTGCATCTCAGATTACAATCTCAGTGAGAAAAAATGTTTTTGGGCACCTAGGCAGTTTTTCTATGTCCATTCTTATCTGGATGAGTCCTCACAAAAAAAAACTTACTTCATGAGCTAATCACTTTGGGGCTTATTTTCAAAGCACTTAGCCTCCCAAAGTTCCATAGAAACCTATGGAACTTAGCCTCCCAAAGTGCTTTGAAAATATGCATCTTTGTGTCTCAACTATTGCTGTATTATCTGTACTGGACTTTCATCTTTTCTCATTAAGCGTTTGCAAACTGTACAAAATATAGCAATAAGAACCCTCTATTGTGTGTTAAAGCAAGATTGTATCACTACCCTTCTGAAGTCTTAACATTGGTTACCTGTACAATTTCAGATCCTGTACAAGATTCTCAATAACCCACAGGGCATCCCTCCTTACTTCAATGATTACTTTGCACACGCCACGCAGAACACTAGAATCATTGCATGATGGTCCATTGCATGTACCACCTGTTCATTTGCTTCATGTAGACTCAACCTGTCAAGGTACACTATTTTGTATTGCTCCATTACTCTGGAATTTCTGTTTTTTGTGTACAAAACCATTTCATTCCAGATTTTAAAAATTACTGAAGACATATTTATTCCTTCTCGATTTATCTGATGCTTTTGACACTGTTGATCACCACTCTGTCCTCACTTGCATTTTGGGGCTCTTTTCTGCCTTGGTTTTCTTCTTATCTTTGCCCACACTTTTAGTGTATGCTCCGGTGGTTCCTCCCCCGCTGCTGTCCCACTGTCAGTCGGTGTACCACAGGACTCTGTCTTGGGACTACTTCTTTACTTGATGTTCTGATTTCACATGGTTTCCAGTATCATCTTTATGTTGAAGACTCCCAGATCTACCTCTCCACAAGCGGAAAATTCAGCAGGAGTCCAGGCCCAAGTCTCAGCCTGCTTGTCTCTTGCTGCCTGGATGTCTCACCACCATCTGAAACTGAACATGGCCAAAACTTAACTTCTTTTCCTCCCCCCTAAACCCACCTCATCTCTTCTCTCATTTTTTATTTCTGGGATAACACTTTCATCCTTCCTGTCTCATCACCTCAAAACTTTGGGGTCATCTTTGACTCCTCTCTCTCTTTTCTCTGCCCATATCCAACAGTCTGCTAAAACTTGTCACTTCTTTCTCTATAACATCATCAAAATTCATCCCTTCCTTTCTGAACACACTGCCAAAACCTTTATCCACACTCTTATCACCTCACGCTTAGATTACTGCATCTTGCTTCTCATAGGTCTCCCACTAAACCATCTGTCTCCCCTTCAGTTTATTCAGAATTCTGCTGCATGACTTACCATACACCATAGTCATATAGCCCCTCTGTTCAAGTCACTTAATTGGTTCCCCACTTGCTTCCATATACGTTCAAACTGCTTTCTGACTTATAAGTGCATTATTTCTGCAGCTGCTCACTATCTCTCCATGCTAATCTCTCCCTACACCCCTCCCCAGGAACTCCATTCATCAGGTGTGTGTCTCCCATCTGTACCCTTCTCCTCCATTGCCAACTCCAGACTCTGTTCCCTTTATCTTGCTTTACCGTATGCCTGGAATAGACTTCCTGAATCTGTATGTCAAGCTCAGTTTCTGGCCATATTCAAATCTAGACTAGGCTGCTTTTAACTCTTGACCCCTTTTCACCTGTTCAGTACCCATGTCTGTTTTAATCATTCCCACGATAACTCCCCAGTCCATTTTTTTGTCCAGTTTGTCTTGAATAGGTTGTAACCTCTATAGAGCAGGGACTGTCTCTTAACATGTTTTATTTGCTCTCGTAGCACTATTGAAGTGATGAGTAGTAGCAGTAGCAGTAATGGCTCAGTAACACAGCTCAGAGCAGACTGACATTCCTGGTCACTTGTTTCTCCTGTTCTCTCAATATCTATCCTTTATCTCTGATGAAATGATGTTCTTTATCTATTTTTATTCTAAACCGTCCTACGGTAGTCACAGGAAGGGCAATATATAAAGCTTAAATAAACCATAAACTAGTATTTTATAATCTATGCACATAACTGTGCATCCTGCCCACACTTCACCCAACCATCACCCACCTGCAAAGGATACACCATTGAATATTGATGTATACTTACGGAATAGCTTGTATCTGGAAACTGCTCATCTACATTCAAATTTGTTCACATAAATGACTAGGATACTGGCATTTATGCGTGTACATGCCCCCAAATGCTATAAATAGCACCCAAAATTGTGTGCACAAATTTTTGCATACACCCAATTTGCGCTTTCAATTGAATAACAAGCCAATTAGCGCCAATAATTGGCCACTAACAATCAATTATTGGCGCTAATTGGAAACAATTTGAATTTACATACGCATCTTCCCAGTTGGTATTCAATAAAGTTGAGTACGTAAATTTTAAAGCCCAGATTTGGAAAGTGGGAGCAGCCATGGGAGGAGCATGGACGGGTCATTTGCATATCAGTGTTGCAGTATTTTTACACAAATATAAAAAAAACTTTGTTTCCTACATGCTAAAAGAAAATAACTATTGCTCTTGCAACTACTTGTAATTTTGCACATTTATAACAGCACATATTAAATCTAGTTCTAACGATAGTTTCAGCCTTTCAAAGAACAGAGTAATTCTATATCATAGTTACTGTGCTTTCATCTGCTGTCACACCTTTCTCATAAACCCTGCAGAGTTAATTTTCGGTGTTTTCTGTTCAACAGCTCTGGGCGGCAACTAAGTGAAGTGTTTGTTCAGCTACCCTCTAGAAAAGAATTACCAGAATATTATGAGCTAATTAGGAAGCCAGTGGACTTCAAGAAAATAAAGGTGAGTGCTACTGTATTAGATGGTATTATATGTATTTGGGTAGTAGAAAGTACATACATTTCTGAAACAAATAAGAAAGAGAAAGTGAGTAAAATGTAATATGTAAATGTGCTCTTCAAAATATTGAGCTCAGAACATATAATGCTAGATTTTCAGTCAGTTAAATTATGCTCCTGAACTTGACTTAACTTTGTATATTCAGCCCTTCTATCCAGTGGCCATGCTGCAGTTTTCTAAAAACTCATTTCCACACGTAAAACACAATTTTATTCATGGATATGGTTCTGAAAGTTACTTTTAGGGATTAGTTTGAAAAGGTGTTTCAACAGGTAAAATGGTATTTTACACCCAGAAAATGCCTTTAATTAAATTGTCTGGTGTACATACACATACAGCTTATATGCATGTTAGTTTACAGATCTGAGCAAAGGCATTCCTGAGAATATGGTTTGGGAGGAATTAAAGTTCCTTAGCACAGGCAGCAGATGAATCCATCAACTGGTGGGGTTGTATCCAACTACCAGCAGGTGGAGATAGAGATCACTGACTTAAGTGAGTGGTATTGGACGAGCAGCCCCTTTGTAAGCTAGTATATTTTTATTTATTTTTGTTACATTTGTACCCCGCGCTTTCCCACTCATGGCAGGCTCAATGCGGCAGGCAATGGAGGGTTAAGTGACTTGCCCAAAGTCACAAGGAGCTGCCTGTGCTGGGAATCGAACTCAGTTCCTCAGTTCCCCAGGACCAAAGTCCACCACCCTAACCACTAGGCCACTCCTCCACTGTATATCTATCTCTGTCTCCAGCAGGTGGTGGACGTTTCCTTTCCAGTTCCTGGATTCTTCTACTTTGAGACTCCTCCTGGGCTACTTTTGGCTAGCCGGTTGAGAGTGGGGGCGATTGGCTCTTGTGCCATCCTTGGGACCATACTTCTTTGGGGTTCCTGCCTCACCCCATGTCCCCTTTTGCCTCCCTACCTGGCCTGATTGCTGTATCCTTCCTCACCATTTAAAAAACAAAACAGAGAAACAGCATCAGAGCTTGTGCTGCAGCCGTGGCTGTTAAAAAAAAAAAGAAAAAAGATTCAGCGATGTTTAGCTGGAGGGAGCAGGAACACAGACTCACTGGTGATTTCTCAGCTGTTCTGTCAGTGTTTTTCGTCTGGGAGGCTTGTTGGTCTATTTGGGCTGCGCTGGTTGAGTGAACTCATTTCTTTTATTTCCCTTGACAGGCGCATTGGTATGGCAGCTGAAGCAGTTAAGCGCTGCTCCTGCTATGGTAAAAAGAGATCCGCACTGGGTCTTTGTTTAGCAGGCTGCTTCAAAACTCTGCCGGCTGAAGCTGCACCCGTCGCAGAGCCTTTGGTTTCCCGCACTGATAGCGCTGCTCCGCCTGCCATTTTGTCTGCTTCCTCCGGCGTGGCTCCCGCCAGTCAGCTGATGGTGGTTTTGGAGCCTTTGCCTGCAGCAGATTCAGTGTGGCTGTCTGGGGAAACCCTTGCTGTGCATGGGGGCTCAGGGGATCCGTTTTCCACAGAATTTATACTTTTATTGCACCAGGCTTATCTTTTAAAGAAGACTCCCTCTCAGCCTTCTTTCCAGGGTCCTGTGCTGCCTATTAACTCCTCTGTGACAGAATAGAAGTCGAGAGGTCAAGATGGCGGCTGTGTGAGAAGCACAGCTAGACGCGACCCACTCTTCTCCCTAAACACCAAGCAAGTTCGCTCCTTACCTGACCCTCTAGATGGGGAAAAGGAGAGGCAAAGTCAGGGAGATTCCCTCTCTCCCTGGCGGGTCAAGCCAACTTCGCCAGGCGAAAATGGAGGATTTTGGAATCGCGCCAGGTCCTGGACAAACTTCTACTCCTGTAGCTGAGGCTAACGCTGTGACGCTGGCCGACAGTGTAGACGGGGCTTCCCTAAGCCCCGTCAAACGTGCGGCTCCTCCACAACCAGGAAGTGGTTGTCTACTGATGAGTCCTGACGCTCTGACCCGAAGTGGATTACAGACCGAGCAGGGAGGGAGCCGTCGGGAGACCGAGGGAGAACGGAGTGCGGGCAGCCTGAAAGTTCCAGAGGTGAATTCTGCTCCTATGCTGTCGTTGCAGACTGTGAGTATCCTGGAAAACGCTGCCAAAGCACCCCTTCCTGAGTTGAATTTGGAGAAAATGAAAAAACCAGCCGTAGTGACGCTAGAGTCACTATGGGACCTTACCTTTACTGCCCACACCTCTTTACAAGCTGTAATTACTAAAAATGCTGTAACCATCAAAACTTTGTCAGAAACTGCTTTATCCCAATTGCAACTGACTGAATTTCAAACTGCCGCAGTAAAATCTCTTACGGAAAGAACCCAAAAAATGGAACTTGTGGGACAAACTTTGATAAAGGATAAGAATTTTACTCAAAGGCGGTTGGAATATCTTGAAAATCAGTCTAAACGCTTAAATTTGAGGCTAATAAATTTTCCAAGTTCACCATTGGTTACTCCGGTACAAATGGTTAAGAAATATCTCGTTGAAATACTGGGTATGTCAGATAACTCACTACCACCAATAACTAGAGCTTATTATTTGCAAACTGAATCAAAGTTTCCTCAAGGTGGAGAAGCGATGAACCTGACAACCTTTTTGGAGTCCTCTTTGGAGGTCATTACCAAAAGAGCAACTTTATTAGTCTCTTTTGCATTAGAGATGGATAGGGATGCAGTTTTGAGACTTTCTTTGAGACATTTAGATTCTATGTTTTTGGGGTCAAAAATAAGGATTTACCCAGACTTATCAAGAGAGACTCAAATGCGGCACAAGGCCTTTTTGACCCTGCGCCCAAGAACTGTGGCGATAGGAGCTAGCTTGCTATTGAAATTTCCCTGTGTTTGCAGAATTGTATTTCAATCCAAACAATTTCAGTTTTTTGACCCCAAACAACTGGAGGAATTTCTGCTTAGTAGAGAAGGAGTTCAGGTGGTGGTATAGTCCCATACGTACACTGTTTAACAGCTTCTGAGTGAAGAATCCAGGGCATGTGCTTCATTGGTAAAGTTATTATTATACAATTATTTCATAGATTATTTAAGTAATCTTACATCTTGATCTGATTTCTTATATTGAGGTCGATAATTTGTTGAAACTTACTAGTTTATTATATGTTTGATTAAGTGTGATTTCTAATTTGTGTATTATCATTCATAAAGGTGAAATTATGTTTGTTAAAAAGCTTAATAAAAATAAAAATAAAAAAAACTCCTCTGTGACAGGCTTTGAGCATATTCTCTCCTTTGCTCCTGATTCCCTCCTAAGAGGAGAAGAACATCCTCTGTTTCTGAGGAGGCATCTTTGGGGCCCGGGGCCCCTTTACCTTCCCTTGCTGCTTTGTCAGGGGATTCTCTTCCCCCTTCTAGAGCAGATGATTTTGAAGTGGGTGATTTGAAGCAGGAAGAGCCTGATGACCCTACTGCAGTTCGTGTTTTCCATAAGGATAAGCTTACCTCTCTTATTTCTAATGCGTTGGCAGCTTTGGATATTGCAGATCCAGAATCTCGGTCTTCTTCCTTGGTCAATCTTAAGATGACCAGTACGAGGAAGCCTTCTAATGCATTCCCAGTTCATGAGGCTATTCAAGAGCTGATCTCAGCTCAGCGGTCCGACCCTGAGGGGACGTTTAAAGTTGCCAAGGCAATGTCTCGCCTTTATCCGGTGGTAGCGGATCAGGCGGACAAGTATGTTCTCCCTACTGTGGATGCTTTGGTAACTGCGGTCACCAAAAAGACGACCCTTCCAGTAGGTGAGGTAGCGCTCAAGGACATGCAGAACCGTCGCCTTGAAGCCTCTCTAAAACGTTCCTTTGAAGTTTCTGCTTTGGCTCTTCAGGCATCAATTTGTAGCTCCTATTCAGCCAGGGCATGTCTTAGTTGGCTTCATCAGGCACAGGAGCATGACCCGGAGGAGGGTCTGCATTTGGAGTCTGTCTCCACTCTTTTGGAATCAGGCTTAGCTTATTTACCTGACTCCCTTTATGACCTGGTTTGCTCGTTAGCTAAGCTTATGGCCCTAGCAGTTTCTTCTCATCATTTGTTGTAAGCTCTTTGAGCAGGGACTGTCTTTCTTCTATGTTTGTGCAGCGCTGCATACGCCTTGTAGCGCTATAGAAATGCTAAATAGTAGTAGTAGTAGTTACGCCATTGGGCGGCGGATTTGGCCTCGAAGCAGAGAACTCACTCGGCTTCCTTTCCGAGGCAAACTTCTCTTTAGAAAAGATTGTCAAGGATTTAGGTGATTCTAAGGGTCAACGCCTGCCAGAGGACAGGACTCGGTCGACTCCGAGAACTTCTTCTTCTCGACCACGTTTCCGAGAGGCTCGGCATTAACAGCTGGGTAGGCCTGCTGCTAACTTCCAGCGAAACCGTTTTCAGCAGCGTTCTTCCTTTCAAAATGATAAACGTTCCGCAGCCATCTCCTCACACCCAGGTGCTTCAGGGCGTCCTACACAATGATGGGGTGAAGGTCCACTCTTCAGTTCCCAAGATTTGCAGTCGGCTGACCCTTTTTAACGAAGAGTGGGCCAACATTACCTCAGACCAATGGGTTTTGGATATTATCAGAGAAGGTTACAAGCTAGAGCTTTCTTCTCCCGTAGGCGACGCCTTTTTGGAATCCCGATGTGTCTCCACCTCCAAACGGGTAGCAGTCGATGCTACTATTCGTTCCCTCGTGAATCTTGGGGCAGTGTTTCCTGTCCCGCCTTCTGAAATCCGGATGGGTCGCTATTCCGTTTATTTTGTGGTTCCTCAAAAAGGGGGTTCCTTTCGGCCATTCTCGAACTCCACAAGATAAATCAGTTCTTGAGGGTCCAGCATTTTCGCATAGAAACCTTGCAGTCCGTGGTAACAGCAGTTCAGCCAGGAGAGTTCCTCACGGCTCTGGACTTCGAGGAGGCCTATCTTCATATCCCCATTTGGAAGCAGCATCAGCGTTTCCTCCGTTTTGCCATTTTAGGGCGTCATTTCCAGTTCCGGGCGCTCCCCTTTGGCCTTGCTACGGCTCCTCGGACATTCTCCAAAGTCATGGTGGTGGTAGCAGCATTCCTGAGGAAGGAAGGGTCAGGGTTCATCCCTACCTCGACAACTGGTTGATTCGAGTGGATTCGGCTCTAGAGAGCCGCAAGGCTACTGACCAAGTCATTTGTCTGTTGCAGTCGTCGGGCTGGGTGATCAACTTACCCAAGAGTCATATCATTCTATCTCAGCAGTTAGATTACCTGGGAGTTCACTTCAACACAGCGCTAGGACATGTCTTCCTCCCAGAGGAGCATGTTCTCAAGCTCCATTCTTGGCAGTCCATCCAGATGTGGTACGTTTTTTGCATTGGGCACTTCATCTCCGCCCCCCTTTACGTCAACCCTGTCTGTCTTGGAACCTTAATTTAATTCTTAGGGCATTGCAAGGCCCTCCTTTTGAACCATTACATAGGTCTTCCGATAAAGACCTCACCCTGAAGACTGTTTTTTTGGTGGCTATAGCTTCAGCGCGGAGAATCTCCGAGATTCAAGCCCTTTCTTGTCTGGATCCCTTTTTGCAGTTCTCAGAAGTGGGGGTCACGTTGCGAACTGTGCCTTCTTTTTTGCTGGTCATCTTGGCTTTTCATCTCAATCAGGCTGTTTTTCTTCTTTCCTTTCGGGAAGAGGATTTTCCCGTGACTTTTCATCTGTTGGGTGTGCGCCGCGTTCTCCTTCACTACTTGGCGATGTCTAATGACTTTTGACAGGCAGACCATTTGTTTGTGCTTCTTGCAGGTTCTTGTCATGGTCAAGTGGCTTCAAAACCGACTATTGCGAGATGGCTTAAAGAAGCTATTTCCTTGGCGTATTTGTTGGCTGGTCGGATCGCACCGGAACCTTTACAGGCACATTCTAGAGCACAGTCGACTTCGTGGGCGGAGTCTTCAGTCTTGTCCTTACAAGAAATTTGTCGGGCAGCTACTTGGTCCTCCGTACACTCTTTTTCCAAGCATTATAGAGTGGATATGGCAGCTAGATCCAGTGCTTCTTTTGCTGCGGAGGTCTTGGCTAGAGGGGCGACGGTGTCCCTCCCTATCTAGAGACTGCTTTGGTACATCCCACCAGTTGATGGATTCATCTGCTGCCTGCGCTAAGGAAGGTAAAATTGTCTTGCCTGATTATTCTCTTTCCTTTAGCTGCAGCAGATGAATCCAGCATCCCTCCGTAGTTACCGTCGCTTTTCTCTATTCACTCTGTTTGTGTCACGCTCCTCACCTGCTCGCGGTCCTGACCGCCCTCTGGTTCCGCTTCTGCGCGGGGGAGTGTCAGCCATGCAGGTTAGGCTGACGTCCCGATGTTCTTTTCCCCTTGCTCGCTGCCATGACCAGCCTGGCAATGCCGGCGAGGTGCCCCGGGCCTCGGTACCTGTCTCCTCTACTGTTTCGCAGCGCCGGCCATCTTGGCTGTGCCGACGCTCCTGGATCAGCGTTCTTCCAAGCGCAGGACCCAGGAACTTGGGCCATGCCTTCTGACTCCTGGATTGGCTTCCTGCATCTGGGTTCCACCTCCTTTGGCCAGCTGGCCAATCGGAATTCCACCTTGCCAGCTGAATCCTTTTTCCTGTCTCTGGCCAGCTGAAGATCATTCCTCTGGAAGATGGAGGTTATTTAAGGAGTACCTACTCCTCTAACTTTGCTTCGGCTTCTACTTAGGTAGAGTGGCTGGTGCTTAGTTGTGACCGTATCTTCTACTGCTTGTTGCCTGACCTGATCAGACCTCGGCTGGACCTGACTATTGCTTCTGCTTGCTGCCTGCCTAGAGAGTTTGCCTGGACCTGACTACTGCTTCTGCTTGCCGCCTGCCTAGAGACTTTGCCTGGACCTGGCTATTGCTTCTGCTTTCCGCCTGCCTAGAGACCTTGCCTGGACCTGGCTATTGCTTCTGCTTGCCGCCTGCCTAGAGACCTTGCCTGGACCTGACTATTGCTTCTGCTTGCCGCCTGCCTAGAGACTTTGCCTGGACCTGACTACTGCTTCTGCTTGCCGCCTGCCTAGAGACTTTGCCTGGACCTGACTACTGCTTCTGCTTGCCGCCTGCCTACAGACTTTGCCTGGACCTGACTACTGCTTCTGCTTGCCGCCTGCCTAGAGACTTTGCCTGGACCTGACTACTGCTTCTGCTTGCCACCTGCCTAGAGACTTTGCCTGGACCTGACTTATGCTATTGCTTGCTGCATGCCTTTCTCCTTGAGATCCTGCCAGAACCTGTCTGCTGGTTTTGCTTACTTTCGCCCGGTGGTGGTTCCAGGGTCCTGCTCTTCATCTCCCTCTGCAGGTAAGCCAGGATTGTTCGGCCGCCAAACATTGTTTGGCACAGGGACTCACTATTCTTACAGGCAGCTTGACAGAAAGCCAAAGCCATGAGTTCGCCGGACAAAACTGACATGTCTGACGTGGCTCAGGTCCTTCAACAACAGCAGGTTCAGCTTAATAGACTATCGGGGGGTCCTTCAGGATGTGTGTTCACAGATGTCATCTCTTCAGGCCCAGTGATTACCAGTTGTTGGCGCTGCCAGAACCACTCCTCCCATCCCGACCTTACGTCTGCCAGAGCCTCCCCGATTCGATGGTACTCCTGCTTGCCGGGGCTTCCTGAACCAATGCCAGATGCTCTTTGATATGCAACCCGCTTCATTCCCATCTGACAGTCTCAAGGTTACCTACATCATTTCTTTCATCTCCGGACCAGCCCTGGCATGGGCTTCACCCCTGTGGGAACAACGGGATCCGCTCCTTTCAGATCTGGGGGGAGTTCCTTCGTCGTTTCAGAATGGGTTTCGATGTTCCTGGGCATCCCTCTTCAGGGGCAGGTGAACTGTTACGTATTCAACAGGGCAACAGTTCCGAGGGAACATATGCGATACGGTTCCGTACCTTAGCCGCTGAACTCCGATGGAATCAAGAAGTTCTGACGGCTATTTTTTGGCACGTTTTGAGCGGGCATATCAAAGATGAATTAGCTGGTCGTGAGGTTCCTACCACTTTGGATACCCTCATTT
Source organism: Microcaecilia unicolor (assembly GCF_901765095.1). NCBI lineage: Eukaryota > Metazoa > Chordata > Amphibia > Gymnophiona > Siphonopidae > Microcaecilia > Microcaecilia unicolor. Next base: position 237,905,985 of record NC_044032.1, on the reverse strand, counting down.
CCCTGTGTATTAGGATCGATGTTCGATTTCAGGAGAGAGCACAAGAACAATCTACCTCTCATCCTCCTCGGAGATCTTCTCCTCAGAGAATACGAGCCATCTCTCCGCAAGGAGCAGCGGGTTCTGCTGCTGAAGGACTGGAGGAGCCTATGGTGATAGGTAGACATCGACTCTCAGCCGTGGAAAGGGCCCATCGACGAAGCAACAGACTTTGCCTATACTGTGGTAAACCCGATCATTTTGTGAAAGAATGTCCTAACAAACTGGGAAAAGCTTAGACCCAAGCCTTGTGGAGGTGGTGGTTTTGGGTCAATCAGGGTGAACACTTTAGCCCTGCTGGACTCTGGAGCGGGGGGGTAGCTTTATTGATGCGGCTCTGCTTGAGAAGCTAGGAGGACCAGCGGTTCCCTGTAGGCCAGCTCTGCAGGTAACCTCTATTCATGGGTCTGCTCTTCCTCAGCCTATTACTCACCTCACTCCGCCTCTTCAGATGCAAATGGGTCTCCTGCATCATGAAAACATCCAATTCTTCATCTTGCCGCAAGCCATTCACCCTGTTATCCTGGTTGCGTCTCCACGCGCCCAGCATTGATTGGCCTACTGGTGAGATCAGTCAATGGAGTGCCCGATGTTTTGAGACCTGCCTTACTCCAGTGGAACCCCCTCTGAGAACTATCCCAGCTCTGCCTGGAACCCTTCACCCCTGCGAGGCCTGTCTTCCGGCGGAATATCGTGATTTTCAGGACATTTTTGATGCTCGGGAGGCAGATTACCTCCCTCCCCATCGCCCCTTTGATTCCGGGCATGATGCCTCTCCGAGGGAGATTGTACACTCTGTCCCGAGAGGAGTCTGCTGCCATGCATACTTACATTCAGGAAAATCTTCAAAAGGGATTTATTCAACCTTCCTCCTCCCCTGCTGTAGCTGGATTTTTTTTTTTTTTGTTTCCAAAAAGGACGGGTCTTTACGACCCTGCATTGACTATCGAGGCCTGAATAACATCACTGTTAAGAACCGTTACCCTCTGCCTCTTAACCCTGAGTTATTTGACCGCCTTCAAGGAGCGGTTATTTTCGCCAAGTTGGACCTCCGGAGCGCCTAAAACTTGATTCGTATTCGTCCGGGGGACGAGTGGAAAACGGCTTTTAATACACATGAGGGCCACCGGGTATCGAGTCATGCCCTTCGGTCTCTGCAATGCTCCAGCTGTGTTTCACAAGTTCATTAATTTTATTTTTCAGGATCTGTTATATTCATCCGTCATTGTCTACCTGGACGATATTCTTGTATTCTCTGCCTCTATTCAGGATCACCTAGGGCATGTGCTTCAGCGGCTCCTGGAACGTCGGCTTTTTGCCAGGGTGGAGAAGTGTGCTTTCCATCAACCAGCTATTCCCTTTCTGGGGCACATTATCTCAGCTGTCGGCCTACAGATGGATCCTGCGACGCTTCGGGCTATCCAAGATTGGCCGGTTCCTCAAGGACTCCAGGCTCTGCAGCATTTCCTGGGATTCGCCAATAGGCAGTTTATTCCGCATTACTCCTTGATAACTGCTCCACTGACTGCTTTGACTAAGAAAGGTGCTGATGTTCGGAATTGGCCTCCTGCGGCTCAGGAGGCCTTTTCTACCTTAAAGGCTGCTTTTTTGTCTGCACCGGTGCTCCGTAGTCCGAATGTTGCTAACCTGTTTATTGTTGAGGTGGATGCTTCGTCTCTTGGAGTTGGAGCGGTGTTGTCTGTCTGCTCCTTCTGGTAAAAGACATCCGTGTTTCTTTTTCTCTAAGAAATTCTCTCCTGCTGAGCGCAAGTACACTATTAGGAACAGAGAGTTATTGGCTCTGAAGCTCGCCTTTCAAGAATGGCGCTATCTTCTGGAGGGGGCTGCACATCCGATTACAGTCATTACAGATCATAAGAACCTTTTCTACTTACAAGATGCCAAATGACTGAATCCACGGCAGGCCTGGTGGTCACTTTTTTTGCTCGCTTTGACTTCCACTTGGTTTTTCGGCCTGCGGAGAAGAACATGCAGGCGAATGCGCTCTCTAGAGCATTTGATGTGCCAGAGGAACCCGATGATGTCTGCCCTATGCTTAATCCTGCTTGTATCCCCTCTACCGTGGTGGCCTCGACTTCTCTCCTGACCTCTGTTCCTGTCCGGTTCCGACGTAAGATTGGTTCTTCACTGGGGTCATTCCTCTGCCTTCGCAGGACATTTTGGATTTCACAAGACTTACCATCTTATCTCTCGTTATTTCCGGTGGCCTCATATGACTCAGGATATTCTGCAGTTTGTTTCTACTTGTCCCACCTGTGCTCGCACCAAATCTCCTGGCAAGCAGTGGGGTCGTCTTCAACCCTTGCCTATTCCCAACCAACCCTGGCAGGAAGTATCTCTGGACTTTATAACGTATTTTCCCCTTTCCCAGGGCAACACTATCATCTGGGTGGTTGTGCACCGATTTTCCCACATGGCACATTTTGTTCCTATGCGGTCCCCACCCTCCGCTGCTACTCTTGCGTCCGGTTTTATCCATCATATTTGTTGTCTGCATGGGTTGCTTCAACGCATCATCAGTGACAGAGGTTCGCAATTTACGTCCAGATTTTGAAGATCCTTGTGCTCGGCCTTTGGGGTTACCACACACTTCTCCTCAGCCTATCATCCCCAGACCAACGGCATGGCGGAGCGGACCAACCAGACCCTCAAGACCTTTCTCCAGGCCTTCACTAACAACCGTCAGGATGATTGGGTGGACCTCCTGCCTTGGGCCAAGTTCGCTTACAACAACAGTCTTCATTCTGCTTCCCAGACTTCGCCCTTTTTTACTGTATATGGGCGTCATCCGTGCCTTCCTCCTCCGATTCCATTGGATCAAGCTCCTTCCCTGATTCATCCGACCCTCACTACTATTCAGGACACTTGGAGGACTGTTCAGTGTCATTTGCGGCATGCTGCTGCGAAATATAAACGTTTTGCTGACCAACATCGACGCCCCGCTCCTGTTTTCCACCCGAGGCAGAAGGTTTGGCTCAGCACCAAGTACCTGAGACTGCGTCTCCCGTCTCTTAAGTTTGCACCCCGCTTCATCGGGCCATTTGCTGTTCAAGCTAGAGTGGGGACAGTTGTCTGTCTCCTTCACTTACCTGGCAATCTTCGTATCCACAATGCCTTCCACGTATCTCTGCTTAAACCCTTCCTGGCATTTAAGTGGCATCCGGAACCAAAGAAGATAGTTGTTCCTGACTCTGAGCTTGACCCCGGGTTTGAGGTGCAAGACATTCTGGATTCCAAGCTTCAAAGAGGGAGACTGTTCTACCTATTATTCTGGAAGCATTTTGGTCCAGAGGACAATTCCTGGGAACCTGCTAGTAATGTACATGCTCCAGACTTGGTCCAAGAATTTCATGCTGGTTATCCTTCTAAGCCTGGACTGAGACGGAGGAGGGGGGCTTCCGGGGAGGGTACAGTCACGCTCCTTACCTGCTCGCAGTCCTGACCGCCCTCTGGTTCCGCTTCTGCGCAGGGGAGCGTCAGCCATGCAGGTTAGGCCGACGTCCCGACGTTGTTCTTTTCCCCTTGCTCGCTGCCATGACCAGCCTGGCGATGCTGGCGAGGCACCTCGGTCCTCGGTATCCGTCTCCTCTACTGTTTCAGAGGGCCGGCCATCTTGGCTGCGCCGGCGCTCCTGGATCGGTGTTCTTCCGGGCGCGGGGCCTGGGAAATTGGGCCACACTTTCTGACATCCGGATTGGCTTCCTGCATCTGGGTTCCGCCTCCTTTGGCCAGCTGGCCAATCGGAATTCCACCTTGCCAGCTGAATCCTTTTCCCTGTCTCTGGCCAGCTGAAGATCATTCCTCTGGAAGGTGGGGGTTATTTAAGGAGTACCTACTCCTCTAACTTTGCTTCAGCTTCTACTTGGGTAGAGTGGCTGGTGTTTAGTAGTGACTGTATCTTCTACTGCTTGTTGCCTGACCTGATCTGACCTTGGCTGGACCTGACTACTGCTTCTGCTTGCCGCCTGCATAGAGACTTTGCCTGGACCTGACTTATGCTATTGCTTGCTGCATGCCTCTCGCCTTGAGATCCTGTCAGAACCTGTCTGCTGGTTTCGCTTACTTTCGCCCGGTGGTGGTTCCAGGGTCCTGCTCTTCATCTCCCTCTGCAGGTAATCCAGGATTGGTCAGCCGCCAAACATTGTTTGGCACAGGTGCTCACTATTCTTACAGTCAGCTTGACAGTTTGTTGTTCGTGTTTGTTCGCATTGTTTTGTTTCTTACAGTTTAGAACACGAATTTCAAAATTTGGTATGAGTTTCATCTACAATTGGTTATACTCTTGTTCTGTTGTGGTTTCTGTCCTACTAGTAAGGAAGGTTTCCTGTTTGTCAGGACCTACTTTTGCTTTGTGATGAGACATATACTAGCTTACAGAAGGGCTGGTCGTCCAATACCACTCACTTAAGTCAGTGATCTCTATCTCCACCTGCTGGTAGATGGATACAACCCCACCAGTTGATGGATTCATCTGCTGCAGCTAAAAGAAAGAAAATTATCAGGCAAGACATAATTTTACCTTTCCACACACAGTTGGTGAAATATACGTGTAAAATCAGGAATGTTGTGCGTACGAAATAGCAGATATAAATATATGCACATCTTTCTGTGGCATTCTTTACAAAAAGAAAGTATGTGCATAAATTCTATTAGAATATTGGTATAACTTATACAGATAACATGCTAAACAAGTTGGGCAGTTAGATAGTTGGAGAAAGTGGCTACTGGTTTGGGCAGAAATCTGTTATTGTTTGTTCAGTCTTGCATCTCCCTCCCTCCTCTTTTTGGTGTTAGTATTTGTTAGTTTTATGCTTTTTGCGATTATTTATTTTACATACGGTGGTTGTAAAAGACCCCCTGACCCTGATTCGTAATCTTAATGGTGTCATTTTTGTTAATGTGTGAATATTTCTTTGTAAACTGCTTAGATTTTATTTTGGGATAGGTGGAGTATCAAACTAATAAACTGTAAATTGTAAACAAGAAAACACATATAGGGTAATTTTAGAAGTCATTTCTTCTGTGTAAAACTCTGGTTTATATGCATAAAGGGGCTCTTATAAAATTAGCTAATGCCTAAAAGTAAATGTGGTACAGTAAGCGTGCTCATGGACTGGAGTTTAGGTGGCGCTGCAATTTAGGCACATATTTTAAGCTTTAACTGCTTTTATTCAGGATCAAAAGAACCATACAGAAAAGTGCTGAACAATATTACATTCAAAATCAACTGTCAATGACATGACAACAAAGAAACGATGATATAACAGTGAGCAAAACACCATACAGCATATGACAAAAGAAACTTATCCCAATTTTTGTGAATAACCTACTACCACCCACCCCATATATCTGTCTGTATGCATGCGCACGCATATGTGCAGCTAGCCAAACACAAACAAGTAGGTGGGAGCAAGAAGCCATGAGTCTGAGCTACTGTAGTTGCAACGAGTGCCTATCCTGCCACATGATTTAAAATTTGTGGCAGCTGCCACTGAGAACTGCAAACTTTGGGACCGTTGCTATGTACAGTAAGTTTGGAAGAAGGAAAGAAGGTAGGTGAAGATGAGGGGGACACAGAAAAATAGGGAAACACACACCACTGTGCCACACCAACTATGATGGCCTGTTGTCTGGACTCTTATGACTCCAAGCCTTCTTATTAGCATGCCCAAGATTCCCTGACCGCCCCCACCAACCCCTTCATGCCCCCCTACCCAGGCAGAGGACCCCGAAGTCAGCCTGTTGTAGGTGATAAATCATGATATGCTCTGGAATTTATTCAGTACTGCACTTCTTGCCTTGTGTAAGATAGTTTGTAGATAATTCCAAACAGACAAAAAAGTCTTTTGCCTGCTGGGGATAGCAAGGGCAGCCTGCGCCTCCCATAACGTTAAGGCATGATAGCAAAAAGAGGGAGGCACATCCTGCAACCCGTGATTAAGTATACATTTCTTCCCCAATGCATAGACTTTGCTAAGAAATAAACGAGAAGCTTTATCAGGAATCCCATAAGCTTCCCACTTAGCCAATAGATCTCCCTTCCAAGAAAAGACTATACATTGACCGAAAAGATTCCCCATGTATCTATGAATTGTTATGCAAAAAGCCTGGATACCAATGCATCTCCAGAAGGAATGACAGAAAGTATTGTGTGTGTCCCCACCTGCTGACACTTGAAACATTGTGCAACAGGCACCCAACCCACTTTAGAGGCCTGTAGCTGTGATATGAAGTATGTGGTATTGACTTTCTTGGAATTCAGTGCTGAAAACCTGCTGTGGGATAGCCTTTATCAATTTAGGAAAGTCCACCCCCTCCAAGTCATACCCAAGATCTCTACTCCGTGCTTCCTTGAGAGGACCATACTACCGTGGAAGTATGCACATATTTTCTAAAATACTTGCAGTTGCGCATACCTCGGTGGTTCCCAAACCTGGTTCTGGAGGCACTCCAGCCAGTCAGGTTTTCAGGATATCCATAATGAATATTCATGAGAGAGATTTGTATGCAGTGCATGCAAATCTTTCTTATGAATATTCATTGTAGATATCCTGAAAACCTGACTGGCTGAGGTGCCTCCAGGACCAGGTTTGGGAACAACTGAAATACCTGTTTTCGAGCAAGCATAATGTCCATGCCTTCAATCTAGGTGAGATTTCTGCATGATTTTTTTTGTTGTAATTTAAAACATTTTACATTGTAGTAAAATACAAAGGGAAATACACATGAGCAAAGCAAATTACAAGAATCAAGAAAAAATTAGAAAAAAGTGTGTCTAGTGTGAAGATCCTTCCCTCCGCTCAAGGGTCTTCGGGATCTTGCCTCCACCCTGGCCACTCAGCCTCCCGGCCCCACTGCAGTCCACAGGGCAGGGCTCAAAGAAAATAAACTTCAAAAAGGTAAAAGTCACAAGCTCCTTTATTGTCAGGGATTCACAGTCCAGTAACTTTCAAAAGGGATCCTGCAGCCCTTCAAAACAGTTGCTCCTGTTTTTTCTCTCAGGGCCCAGGTACAGCAGAAACACAACCACATCCCCTTCCAGCTGCTGCACAAATCAGCTGGAGCCAAATTGACAGTCCCCACAGATAGGTTCCTCTGTAGTCCAACTTCACACCCCAAAAAGAATCCCTGTATCTTGTCCACCCCCACGGGGTTTCTGCAAACAGTTCAAAACAATTTAATGATCATCAAAATTAGCACAGTATGTTTAAATGTAATTATTAAAAATATAATGAAAATAAATGTGCTCAGTCATCTATTCAAACCATTACACCCTCAGCGGGTAATTGGTTGAACCAGAGGAACCATTATTGCACATTAGACATTCCAATTATTTCAAATGTATATGCATACACTCATGCCATCCCTGGCAAAATGTTAAATCACAATCAGTCAAAATGCTGGCAATGGCAATGCAGATTAATATGACAATATATATCCCCTATATATATGCAATGATGATACAATACATGGAGCTTTACAAATGTGCTAAAGAAACATGAAGGTAATCATATAGATGTTATAAGGTAATCTGAAAAACATGTACTTATCTGTACCATACAGGTCTTTATCTGTCATCATCTACTATGTTACTGATTTCCAGACTATTTTTTTAACTACCACATTAACCTATAAATCTAAAGAAATTGCAGAGTCTAAACAAAATTCCCAGTACTCTGATCTTATATGTACATACTGATTTAAACATGTAAAAAAGCTTTTTTTTTTATATGCAAACAATTCTTAACTCTTCTAAAATCACCTCCTATTTTCTGTGACTCGTCTTCATAATTTTATATAGAATTTTACATATCCTTTCTATATTCAATAACCCATTCACGTATTTGAGTCCAAGAGTATTTGCTGCATAGCAGGAACTGTTAAGTGAAACTATTGCACTTTGGCATTTAAATTCTAAAAGAATCGCTACTATGTTGGTGTGGCACAGTGGTATGTTTCACTATTTTTCTGTGGCCCCCCTCATCTTCACCTACCTTCTTCTTTCCTTCTTCCAAACTTACTGTACACAGTCGTGGTCCCAAAGTTTGCAGTTCTCAGTGGTAACCGCCACATATTTTAAATCTTCATGTGGCAGGATCGTGGCTCATTGCAACTACAGTAGCTCAGACTCATGTCTTCTTGCTTCCATCTACTTGTTTGTGTTTGGCTAGCTGCACAAGCACATATGCGTCTGCATGCATACAGACGGACAAGAAACAGACCTTTGATAAAAGGTGTGTATTGGCTGTTGCAGCATGTACCTACATGTACATTCTCTCTTACTGTGTTTTTTTTCTTTTTAATATGGGAAAAACAGAATAGTATACTTGCTTATTTGTTGTTTGATCTGCTATAAAGACATCTTCAAATAACTCAAGTTGTAATGGGAAAGCAGTAGTTCAGTTTGTCTAAAATGTAGCTATGCATAATACTATTAATACACCAGAAGGCAAAAGATACCTTATTGTATCAAGATTAGATGATGCTTCTAATTAGTGCTGTGCAGCCATAACATAATAGCTAACGTTTTCCCCTTTGTTGAACTTCTCTATTGAGGTATACCACTTTATTGGAGGGTTGTGCATTATGTTACAACTTTTCAGTATGGCCTATTAATTTATTTTTCTGTTAAAAAAAAATCTAATCAGGAAAGAATCCGTAATCATAAATACCGGAGTGTTGGTGATTTGGAGAAAGATGTGATGTTGCTTTGTCACAATGCTCAAACATTCAACTTGGAAGGATCTCAGGTACGATTTAATTGGCTTATTTTTTTTTGTATGTTTGAACTTTGCACTCTTGCCTGAGGACAAGAAGATTCACCAAGTTCCACAAGTGCAGTATTGGGGGGAGGGGCACTTATATAATCATGCACCTGGATTTAGATGCCTGTTCTATAAAGGAAAGTAAGCATCTACCTTCCTTTTTTAGAATACTAGCATAACAGGTCAAAAGCATGCCTATAATTTAGGCATTGAGCTCTTCCACCAGCCATAGAGCTGGTGTAAATCATTGCGCCTAAATTTATAATGTTCTATAATTTATGTGTATAACTCAGGGGCGTAGTCAGACTTCCGTGGGAGGGGGGTCCAGAGCTCGAGGGGAGGGGGCACATTTTAGCCCCCCCCCCCCCCCCCCCCCCCCCCGGTCTCTGCCGACCCCCCCCCTCCTGCCGCGAACCCGCCACCGCCTACCTTCCGTTTTGCTGGCGGGGACCCCACTCCCCGCCAGCCGACGTCCTCTCTGACCGTTCTGCTGCAGAGAAAAGTCTTCTTCCTTGCATGCTGCTGACGTCCTGCACGTTGTACGTGCAGGCAGGATGTCAGACTCAGAGAACAGTTCTACGCCACTGGTATAACTGTTACGGAACGCCTATCACCCACCTGGGGTTATCCCTGTGGCCACCTAGGGGGTCTACCCTCAAAATTGCTCAGATCCGCCTGCACCTGGGCACGTGCTCTATACTAGCACCCTCCCCCCACCGACTGGGTCCCAACCGCCTCTGGGTGAGTCTTTCGCTCTCAAGTTATCTCAGTGTTTTTTAGGTTACTGGAGCCACACTTCCATTGGCCCCCACAGTTCCTAGAAAGCAGACAAGCAGAGTCAATAAACTAAAAAAAAGTTTGTCATAAAAATATTGAATGGTGAACCATAAAAACAGATGGAACAAAAATAGCACAAAATAACAGGTAACTGAATGTTGCTCAGTATTAAAACTATCTAAACATTTAGTCACTACCTGGATAGTGCCTGGGGAGTACAGGAAATATAGCTGCTCACAGGTTACAGAATATAATTCTCACAGGGTCTCAGTAAAGAGATCTTTCTCTCTCCTCTCTCTGGCTGAGGCTGGGGAAAAATCCAGTATTTCCAGACTGGATTTGAACTCCTGGGCTAATCAGAGCCCAGAACAGCACATTTTAAAAGTATACTGCAGGAACTTCCTCTCTGTGCTAAACTAAAGAAAGAATAGTCACTTTCTGCCACAGCTTTACAAAAAGAAAACACCACCTGCTGGCCAATAGGAGAAATACACTTCAAGAAATAATACAGTGTACAGGCTTAAAAACCCCCTGTTTTGTCACGATAACTGTGCAATTCCATGCTCTATCCAGACTCTGCCCATGTTAATGCCCACCCTCAAACTACATCATGTTTAGGTTCCTTTTTTATGGACTAGGGCTTTCAAGTTGTCATGTACATGTGTATGAACACATATATGCATGTATAAGCCAGTATTCTTAGCATTTACTTGCATATTTGGCACAGATATGTTACCACCTTCTTCATAGACTTGCCCTCCATGTGACAGTACGTGACCCCAATGTGTAAATGTAGTCATTTATGTATTATCTGACCACCAATTATCATACCAGCCAAAACCATTTTGGTGAATGATGTCCCAAACTCTTGTAATCAAAAAGGCCAGATAAGCAATCTTGCAGTCACAGTTGATCCACAGTCCATCAGATGAACTGCCTTGTTTGAAGATTGAAGGCTTCAACTGTCCTGCAATGCACCTCAGCTTTTCTTTTACCAACAGCTTCTCTCTCACACAATCACAATATCCGTACTTATAAAACTGCTCAATCCCAAAATCTGGTTCAAAGCGGCTAACAAAATAAGAACTCAAAGACCAAAATACAATCATATAATATTCTATAACATAATGAGAAAAAAAGAAATTCAAATACATATATTATAAACACTATGGTCTCCCTAATAGCCTTGTTTAGATATTTCTGAAAAATAAATTATTTCAGGTGTGCATGAAACAGAACTTATGTAGGCAGTTGTTTAGCATATAATGGAATCGTGTTCCAATATTGGGCTGTCAGATAAGAGAAAGAAGTTTCAAACATTCTCTTAAAATGAACTCTTACATGAAAGAAAACATGGCACAAAATGATCTTTGGATCGAAAAGACTTGGTACACAATGAGATGGAAACTAAATCAAGCAACTAAATAGGGACCTCTTCATTAATAATTTTAAAAATAAAACATGATATTTTAAATATAATCTGAGCAGATTCTGGCAACCAATGTAAATTCTTAAAACACTGGGGAAACCTGATCAAGTGTATAAAATCTAAAAATTAATCTGGTAGCTGTATTTGTCCCTGCTTCCCCATTTTTCTGTCTGCTAATGTGCGAGACAAAAATTTGGTAGGGCCATTACCCTGTGGCTTACCCTGTTCCGATGCCTTTGCCTCACTCAGTTTTTGTCTACTAGAGTTAACAGATGTGAAGCCCAGATTTTTTATAGGATATCTAGGTTGGAAAAGGGACGAAGATGGGATGTTGACAGTTTGCATCCATTATACAAAAGGCCTGCTGAACACAGATCCTTTGTAAGTATGTTTTCTTAGTGTCCCACACATCAGTCCAGAACTGGTGGGATATATCCATCAACCAGCGAATGGAGATAGAGAAAGAAAGTAGTTCTTGGTGATTCACCGTTTAGTAGTAGTAGTAAAGGGTATTGTGCTATCCTGGAACCCTCCGTATTTCTCTGTCTGTAGCAGCATTTTGTGGTGCCAAGTCCCTTCCCTCCTCCCCCACCAACATTCTAAGGTGATTTTGCCTGGAGATTTTTTTCAGACCGTAAGTATACTCTCCATTTCTTGTTTCCAGCTAATGACCCTTTAATTGCGAGACTACTCTCCTTGCGGTCGCAAGCAGTTTTGTACTATTGTGATTTTGAATGCTGTTTTTCCTCTGTGCCATTTTACCACATTTATTGACTTTTTGGCAGGCAGCTGGACTTTGTTTTCTGGTGCTTCTATTCTGTTCTAAAGGAGGTGATAGTTCCCAGAAGTGTAGGATCCCTTTGGTACTTGAGTTTGTTCTTCATAGCATGGCAGCGGCAGTGATCATTCTGCCAGGATATTTTGTACTTGTCTGCCATTTTTCCCCCTTTCTTTCCAGTGAGAATGTGATTTTCTTTTGGCTGCATTCCGAGTCTGCAGCCTGCTAAGCCTCATCTTGTTCTCTCACTGTTCTACACTCCTGTAATATAGAAAGAAAAAAAAGAGAGAGACTGTTGCTGTTTGGCTCTACATATAGCTGTTTCTAGTGACTTTCTCCAAATAAACTACTCTCCTTAGCTTTTAGCTAAGTGCTGGCTTTCAGAGCATATCAGGACTTCAGGGTTTGCCTTCTTCCTATCAGTGAGCTCTCTTCTTTTTCCCTCCATGCATATCTATTCATTTTATTCTATTTTTCTTACATAAGTACATAAGTAGTGCCATACTGGGAAAGACCAAAGGTCCATCTAGCCCAGCATCCTGTCACCGACAGTGGCCAATCCAGGTCAAGGGCACCTGGCACGCTCCCCAAACGTAAAAACATTCCAGACAAGTTATACCTAAAAAATTCACAGCAACAACTTTATATCCTGTGCCCATGTGTGCTAGCTATGTGGTGCCAACTACATTTTATTCTGTCTGCATAGCCTACATTTTTCTCAGTTTTAAATGCATTTTCTGTGTTTGCAGTGAGATTATCCCAACCCTTATTACTGTGTGCAGTATTTAGGTTTATTTTCTCCCTTCAGTTTTGCAGCTTAAGGGGTAGTTTTCTTTTTGAGCTCAGTACTCTTTATATTTTGCCTTTGGTTACTCCTCTGCTGGTTGTAAGTTAGTTCAGCTGTTTTTATACTTGCTGACTTGGCTTTTGCTGGCCCTCTCACTTTCAGCTGGACTCAGCTGTGCTTCTCCTGTTCGGATTCAGATGCCTTTATCTTTGTAGTCTCAGGTGTCTGTCTGACTTATGCTTACAGTCTCTGCTCTGCTAATCCTCGCAGACTGAGCTGACTCTTTCCTCACAGTCTCAGTTTTGTGTCCTTCACAGTCTCTGTTGTGCATAACCTGACAGGCTTAGTAATTATTAACCGCACAATGTCAGTGCGGCTTAACTGTGCTCTTTCAGTGGTGCATCACCATGCAGTCTCAATATCAGCTGTGCTTATCTTCTCAGGTTTAGCATTATGTAGCCTCTTGGACTCAGATGGGGTTTTGCCTCTCTAACCTTCCTCTGTTTTACTCAGTAAGCTCACCTAGACTTAGCCTTACCAACAGCCTCACTGACTGAGCTGCACATGCTGTCACAGACCCTTCTGTACTTGGCATTGGCTTGGAGGTATTTTGTCTCCCATTCTTAGTTGTGCCTTTTTTTCACAAACTTAGCCAATCTTAGTTCCACTGATTAAGCTGTTTTTCTCCGAGGACAAGCAGGCTGCTTGTTCTCACTGATGGGTGACGTCCACGGCAGCCCCTCCAATCGGAATCTTCACTAGCAAAGGCCTTTGCTAGTCCTCGCGCGCCCATGCGCACCGCGCATGCGCGGCCGTCTTCCCGCCCGAACCGGCTCGTGTTCGTCAGTCTTCTTTTCTCCGCGCTCGGGACGGTTGTGTTTCCGTTTCGTGCCCCGTAAAAGTCGACCTCGCGCGTCGTTTTCGACTCGTTTCGCTTCAAAAGTGTTGGAAAAAACCTCTTTTGGCTTTTTCCCTTCCTCTAGTTCGAGTTTTTCACCCCGGTAAGTTTTCTTTCATCGTCGGGGTAGGCCTTAGTTAGGCCCCGGTCGAAATTTCCTTCCCGCTTTTTCTGCTGGTGCCAAATTTCGCCATTTCGTCTTTTGATCTCGCCGGCGTGATTTTTCCGCCCATGACATCGAAGCCTTCCAGCGGCTTCAAGAAGTGCACCCAGTGCGCCCGGGTAATCTCGCTCACTGACAGGCACGCTTCGTGTCTTCGGTGTCTGGGGGCCGGGCACCGCCCTCAGGCCTGTAGTCTGTGTTCCCTTTTACAGAAGCGGACTCAGGTAGCGAGGTTGGCCCAGTGGAACTTTTTGTTCTCGGGCTCTTCGTCGGCATCGGCACCGGGGGTATCGAGTGCATCGACGTCTGCAGCGTCCAGACCTTCATCCTCGGCGGCGAGTGCATCGAGGCATCGACCCTCTGCATCGGCGCCGAGACATCGGGTGACTGCATCGACGTCGGTGGTACCGGGACCTCGTCTGCTGATGTCGTCGGACGGTGGTGCTTCGTCTGGAGTGCAGGTGAGGGCTGTCCACTCCCCTGCTGGTGGCGGTGAGCCTTCGGGTGGGTCTCCCCCTACCCTGAGGGCTCCTGCGGTACAGCCCCCCCGAGATCGACCCTCTTCGGTCTCGGCCCCGAGGAAGAAACGGCTGGATTCTACGTCCTCGTCGGTGCCGGGAAGCGCCGGTGACGTGCTTCGCAAAAAATCTAAGAAGCATCGACACCGGTCCCCTTCCCGTGTCGGCACCGAGAGCTCTGGGTCGCCGAGGGAGTCGGCACCCAGCAGGCATCGGCACCGAGAGGACCGCTCACCCTCTGTTCAGGAGGTGTCGATGCGCTCCACTCTGGACAGCCCGGAACAGCCTCCACGCCCGGAACAGGTTCTGACGTCGACGCCTGCATCGACCTCCATGCCTTTCTCTGCAGCCGCTCTGAACGAGAGCCTCCGGGCCGTTCTCCCAGAGATTCTGGGAGAGCTGCTGCGCCCTACCCCTCCGGTACCGGCGGTGCTTGCGCCACCGGTACCGTCGAGCGTGGCGCCAGCTGGCCCATCGCCCGAGGTGAGGTCCCCGGCGTCGGTGCCGCGTGCGGTACCGGCTGCCGTCGCCTCCCAGGAAGGCTCCCCGACTACGTCGGCGGAGGGAGCTTCGCCGATGCGGGCGAGGGAGTCTACCTCTTGACGCCCCCATCGTGGACGTGGCTCCACGGAGTCGAGTCGGGCACGGTTGCAGACACAGGTCCGTGAACTTGTGTCTGACACCGAGGGTGAGGCCTCGTGGGAAGAGGAAGAAGACCCCAGATATTTCTCTGACGAGGAGTCTGAGGGTCTTCCTTCCGATCCCACTCCCTCTCCTGAAAGGCAGCTTTCTCCTCCTGAGAGTCTGTCTTTCGTTTCCTTTGTCCGGGAGATGTCTACGGCCATCCCCTTCCCGGTGGTTGTGGAGGACGAGCCCAGGGCTGAAATGTTTGAGCTCCTGGACTATCCTTCTCCACCTAAGGAAGCGTCCACTGTTCCCTTGCACCATGTCCTAAAAAAGACATTGCTTGCGAACTGGACCAAGCCTTTAACTAATCCCCACATCCCCAAGAAGATCGAGTCCCAGTACCGGATCCATGGGGACCCAGATCTGATGCGCACCCAGTTGCCTCATGATTCTGGAGTTGTGGATCTGGCCCTAAAGAAGGCTAAGAGTTCTAGGGAGCATGCTTCGGCGCCCCCGGGCAAGGACTCTAGAACCTTAGACTCCTTTGGGAGGAAGGCCTACCATTCTTCTATGCTCGTGGCCAAAATTCAGTCTTACCAGCTCTACACGAGCATACACATGCGGAACAATGTGCGGCAGTTGGCGGGCTTGGTTGATGCGCTCCCCCCTGAGCAAGCCAAGCCATTTCAGGAGGTGGTCAGGCAGCTGAAGGCGTGCAGAAAATTCCTGGCCAGAGGGGTGTATGACACCTTTGATGTTGCGTCCAGGGCCGCTGCTCAAGGTGTGGTGATGCGCAGGCTCTCATGGCTGCGTGCCTCCGACCTGGAGAATAGAATCCAGCAGCGGATTGCGGACTCGCCTTGCCGTGCGGATAACATTTTTGGAGAGAAAGTTGAACAGGTGGTAGAGCAGCTCCACCAGCGGGACACCGCATTCGACAAGTTCTCCCGCCGGCAGCCTTCAGCCTCTACCTCTACAGGTAGAAGATTTTTTTGGGGAAGGAAGACTGTTCCCTACTCTTCTGGCAAGCGTAGGTACAATCCTCCTTCTCGACAGCCTGCGGCCCAGGCTAAGCCCCAGCGCGCTCGCTCTCGTCAGCAGCGTGCGCCTCAGCAAGGGCCCTCGGCTCCCCAGCAAATGCAAGGGACGAGCTTTTGACTGGCTCCAGCAGAGCATAGCCGACATCCAAGTGTCAGTGCCGGGCGACCTGCCGGTCGGAGGGAGGTTGAAAGCTTTTCACCAAAGGTGGCCTCTCATAACCTCCGATCAGTGGGTTCTCCAAATAGTCCGGCAAGGATACACTCTCAATTTGGCCTCCAAATTGTCCACCGGGAGCTCAGTCTTACAGCTTCCAGCACAAGCAGGTACTTGCAGAGGAACTCTCCGCCCTTCTCAGCGCCAATGCGGTCGAGCCCGTGCCATCCGGGCAAGAAGGGCTGGGATTCTATTCCAGGTACTTCCTTGTGGAAAAGAAAACAGGGGGGATGCGTCCCATCCTAGACCTAAGGGCCCTGAACAAATATCTGGTCAAAGAAAAGTTCAGGATGCTTTCCCTGGGCACCCTACTTCCCATGATTCAGGAAAACGATTGGCTATGCTCTCTGGACTTGAAGGATGCCTACACACACATCCCGATACTGCCAGCTCACAGACAGTATCTGCGATTTCAGCTGGGCACACGTCACTTCCAGTACTGTGTGCTACCCTTTGGGCTCGCCTCTGCGCCCAGGGTGTTCACAAAGTGCTTGGCTGTAGTAGCAGCGGCACTTCGCAGGCTGGGGGTGCACGTGTTCCCATATCTCGACGATTGGCTGGTGAAGAACACATCCGAGGCAGGAGCCCTGCAGTCCATGCAGATGACTATTCGCCTCCTGGAGCTACTGGGGTTTGTGATAAATTATCCAAAGTCCCATCTTCTCCCAGTGCAGAGACTCGAATTCATAGGAGCTCTGCTGGATTCTCGGATGGCTCGCGCCTATCTCCCAGAGACGAGAGCCAACAACTTGTTGTCCCTCGTCTCGCGGGTGCGAGCGTCCCAGCAGATCACAGCTCGGCAGATGTTGAGATTGCTAGGCCACATGGCCTCCACAGTCCATGTGACTCCCATGGCCCGCCTTCACATGAGATCTGCTCAATGGACCCTAGCTTCCCAGTGGTTCCAGGCTGCTGGGGATCTAGAAGACGTAATCCACCTGTCCACGAGTTTTCTCGAATCCCTGTATTGGTGGACGATTTGGTCCAATTTGACTCTGGGACGTCCTTTCCAAATTCCTCAGCCACAAAAAGTGCTGACCACGGATGCGTCTCTCCTGGGGTGGGGAGCTCATGTCGATGGGCTTCACACCCAAGGAAGCTGGTCCCTCCAAGAACGCGATCTGCAGATCAATCTTCTGGAGTTGCGAGCGATCTGGAACGCTCTGAAGGCTTTCAGAGATCGGCTGTCCCACCAAATTATCCAAATTCAGACAGACAACCAGGTTGCCATGTACTACGTCAACAAGCAGGGGGGCACCGGATCTCGCTCCCTGTGTCAGGAAGCCGTCAGCATGTGGCTCTGGGCTCGCCGTCACAGCATGGTGCTCCAAGCCACATATCTGGCAGGCGTAAACAACAGTCTGGCCGACAGGTTGAGCAGGATTATGCAACCTCACGAGTGGTCGCTCTATTCCCGTGTAGTGCGACAGATCTTCCAGGTGTGGGGCACCCCCTTGGTAGACCTCTTCGCATCTCGAGCCAACCACAAAGTCCCTCAGTTCTGTTCCAGGCTTCAGGCCCACGGCAGACTGGCATCAGATGCCTTCCTCCTGGATTGGGGGGAGGGTCTGCTGTATGCTTATCCTCCCATACCTCTGGTGGGAAAGACTTTGTTGAAACTCAAGCAAGACCGCGGCACCATGATTCTGATTGCTCCTTTTTGGCCGCGTCAGATCTGGTTCCCTCTTCTTCTGGAGTTGTCCTCCGAAGAACCGTGGAGATTGGAGTGTTTTCCGACCCTCATCACGCAGGACGAAGGGGCGCTTCTGCATCCCAGCCTCCGGTCCCTGGCTCTCACGGCCTGGATGTTGAGGGCGTAGACTTTGCCTCTTTGGGTCTGTCAGAGGGTGTCTCCCGTATCTTGCTTGCTTCCAGGAAAGATTCCACCAAGAGGAGTTACTTCTTTCTGTGGAGGAGGTTTGCCGTCTGGTGTGACAGCAAGGCCCTAGATCCTCGCTCTTGTCCTACACAGACCCTGCTTGAATACCTTCTGCACCTGTCTGAGTCTGGCCTCAAGACCAACTCTGTAAGGGTTCACCTTAGTGCAATCAGTGCATACCATTACCGTGTGGAAGGTAAGCCGATCTCAGGACAGCCTTTAGTTGTTCGCTTCATGAGAGGTTTGCTTTTGTCAAAGCCCCCTGTCAAGCCTCCTACAGTGTCATGGGATCTCAATGTCGTTCTTACCCAGCTGATGAAACCTCCTTTTGAGCCACTGAATTCCTGCCATCTGAAGTACTTGACCTGGAAGGTCATTTTCTTGGTGGCAGTTACTTCAGCTCGTAGAGTCAGTGAGCTTCAGGCCCTGGTAGCCCAGGCCCCTTACACCAAATTTCATCATAACAGAGTAGTCCTCCGCACTCACCCTAAGTTCTTGCCAAAGGTCGTGTCGGAGTTCCATCTGAACCAGTCAATTGTCTTGCCAACATTCTTTCCCCGTCTTCATTCCTGCCCTGCTGAACGTCAGCTGCACACATTGGACTGTAAGAGAGCATTGGCCTTCTACCTGGAGCGGACACAGCCCAACAGACAGTCCGCCCAATTGTTTGTTTCTTTTGATCCCAATAGGAGGGGAGTGGCTGTGGGGAAACGCACCATATCCAATTGGCTAGCAGATTGCATTTCCTTCACTTATGCCCAGGCTGGGCTGGCTCTTGAGGGTCTTGTCACGGCTCATAATGTTAGAGCCATGGCAGCGTCGGTAGCCCACTTGAAGTCAGCCACTATTGAAGAGATTTGCAAAGCTGCGACGTGGTCATCTGTCCACACATTCACATCTCATTACTGCCTACAGCAGGATACCCGACGCGACAGTCGGTTCGGGCAGTCAGTTCTTCAGAACCTGTTTGGGCTTTAGGATCCAACTCCACCCCCCGAGGGCCCTGTTTGTTCTGTTCCAGGCTGCACTCTCAGTTAGTTGGTAAATTTTTTAGGTCAATCTCAGTTATGTCCTCGCCGTTGCGAGGTCCAATTGACCATGGTTGTTGTTTTGAGTGAGCCTGGGGGCTAGGGATACCCCATCAGTGAGAACAAGCAGCCTGCTTGTCCTCGGAGAAAGCGAATGCTACATACCTGTAGAAGGTATTCTCCGAGGACAGCAGGCTGATTGTTCTCACAAACCCGCCCGCCTCCCCTTTGGAGTTGTGTCTTCCCTTGTCTTTGTCTTGCTACATACGGGACTGACGAACACGAGCCGGTTCGGGCGGGAAGACGGCCGCGCATGCGCGGTGCGCATGGGCGCGCGAGGACTAGCAAAGGCCTTTGCTAGTGAAGATTCCGATTGGAGGGGCTGCCGTGGACGTCACCCATCAGTGAGAACAATCAGCCTGCTGTCCTCGGAGAATACCTTCTACAGGTATGTAGCATTCGCTTTATACCCCCCTCCCCCACCCCATTTTCCATGTCTTCTGCACAGAATTCCGAGATGTTTCTCCTCGGATTTCAGCGATGCTTAGCATCAAGAAGTCATCTGAGCTTAACCTCTCAAAGCCGGCTGTGCTTATTTCACTAAATCCTCTTCTCTACGTAATGCAGGTTCTACAGGTCTTAATGTCTCAAAATTCAGCTATTCTTGGCCTCGCAGATTCTGATGACCTTAGCCTCATACTATCAAGTGGCCTTAATCTCACAACACGCCATTTGCAAAGGAGAAGAGACTAAAGAAGTTTTTGATTTTCCTAAAATTGTGCATAAATTCTCACCAGTGTATAATAATCACTGCAACACCTGAGATTGCTCAAGACCCCTGAGGCAGGCCTTAGGGCCGAAACACGGCCATGTCGGGTCGTTTTTTAGAAACCCAATAAAAAGTTTTTTGGTATCCTCCTTGTTTTCTCCTCACTATTTTGTTTTACATCTTAGTTCTTAAATTCTCTACATTTTTCCACTTGCATCCATCTTTGTGGAATTCCCTTTCGCCCTATATTCACAGTGAATCCTGCTATAAGGCGATACGCTAGACATTTTCCTCTGAGTTCACTTTCAGCAAGGTGGAGTGGGGGGAGGGGGAGGCTCCTCAGTCAGACTGGAGGAACTGGGTAGGGGATTTGCTAAGTTCCTTTCTCACCGACTTTGACTCCTGGCTTCCCTCCTTTCTTGAACCTTCATCTCCTTCCCTCATTCTTGAGGGTTTTAACATTCATGCTAATGATCCCTCTGACTCTTATGCTTCTCTTATGCACATCCTCTTTCAAATTTCAGCTGTGCTGTACTGCCCCTACTCACCAGAATGGCCACTGTCTTGATCTTATCTTCTTCTCCAACTGCTCTGTCTCCAGTTTCTGCACTTCAGCTCTTCCCCCCTCTCTGACCAACATTTGATAATTTTCACACTTAAACACCCTCCCCCCCCAGTCCTGTCCCATCTCCATCACTACATTTAGGAATCTTCAAGCTATTGACTCGTTAACTCTATCTTCCAGTGTTTAAAACATCTTCTCAATCACGGTATTATCCAAGTCGGTCAATGCAGCTGTATGTTCCTATAATACTATTCTCTCCTTTGATCGGGATACTCTCACTCCTTGCATTCCCTGTTCTGTAAGGTAAACCAAGCCCCAGCTTTGGCTGACCTGTAGAATCTGATACTTACATTCCTGTGCTTGATCTGCTGAACACCTTTAGCTGAAATCCCATGCCTATTCTGACTTCATACATTTCAAATTCTTGCTGACCTCCTTCCAGTCTGCTCTTTCACTTACCAAACAGGACTACTACATCCAGTTGACAAACTCTCTTGGCTCAAACCCTCGACCCCCCACACTAAACTTTCTCCTTAAGTGCCTTCACCTCCAACCCCCAACCCCTTCACTTTCACCCCAGATTCTGGCTGAGTGCTTTCATGATAATGTTCACAAGATTAACCTTGAGTTCTCAGCCAAGTCACCTCCCCTTCCCCCAATCCATTCTCTCAACCCCTGCCTCTTTTTCTGAAATCACTGAAGAGGAAACTGCACATTTTCTTTCCTTCTCCAAACTGACTACTTGTTCCTCTGATCCTATTCCCACCCATCTACTTTGCACTATCTCTCCTACTGTCATCCCTTCTATCCGTCATATCCTCAGTCTTTCACTTTCCACTGCAACTGTTCCTGATGCCTTCAAGCATGCTGTAGTTACACCACTCCTTACAAAACCTTCTTTAGACCCTACCTGTCCTTCCAACTATCTCACCATTTCCCTCCTCCCTTTTCTATCCAAGCTACTTGAACATGCTGTTCGCTGCCATTGTCTTGACTTTCTCAAGCTATTCTTAATCCACTTCAATCTGGCTTTCGTCCTCTTCACTCATCTGAAACAACCCTTCCTAAAGTCTCTAATGACCTGTTCCTGGCCAGATCCAAAGATCTCTATTATATCCTCATCCTTCTCGATCTATCTGCTGCTTTTGACACTGTTGATCACCGTCTACGCCTTGATACGCTGTCCTCACTTGGATTTCAGGACTCTGTTCTTTCCTGGTTCTCTTCTTATTGCTCCCATCGCACTTTTAGTGTATACTCTGGTAGATCCTCCAATTATCCTGATATAGACTGGGTGAATGAAACATCGGTACACGCAAGGGAGGTGAAATTTCTTGATGAAATCAAGGACGGCTTCATGGAACAGCTGGTTCAGGAGCCGACGAGAGAAGGGAAAATACTAGACTTAATCATTAGTGGGGCTCATGATCTGGTTCGGGGGGTAACGGTGCGAGGGCCGCTTGATAACAGTGATCATAATATGATCGGTTTTGATATTGGCTACGAAGTAAGTGAACTCAGGAAATCAAATACACTAGCGTTTAACTTTAAAAAAGGAGACTACGATAAAATGAGGAGAACGGTGAAAAAAAGTCTGAGGGGAGTGGCTGAAAGGGTAAAAAACTTGGATCAGGTGTGGATGCTGTTCAAAAACACCATCCTAGAAGTACAGCACAAATATATTCCGCGTATTAGAAAAAGAGGAAAAAAAGACCAAACGTCAGCCGGCGTGGCTAAACGGTAAGGTAAAGGAAGCTATTAGAGCCAAAAAGCAATCCTTCAGAAAATGGAGAAGGGAACCGACGGAAGACAATAAGATAAAGCATAAGGAATGTCAAGCCAAATGCAAAAAGGAGATAAGGAGGGCTAAGCAGAACTTTGAAAAAAAGTTAGCGATAGAAGCGAAAACACATAGCCAAAAAAAATTTTGGTATATTAAAAGCAGAAAGCCAGCTAAAGAATCGGTAGGGCCGCTGTACGACGGTGGTGTTAAAGGGGCGATCAGGGAAGACAAAGCAGTAGCGGAGAAATTAAATGAATTCTTTGCTTCCGTCTTCACCAAGGAGGATTTGGGAGGGATACCGGTGCCGGAAAAGGTATTTGAAGCTGATGATTTCTCTGTAAACTTGGAGGATGTAATGGGGCAGTTCTGCAAACTAAAAAGTAGTAAATCGCCGGGTCCGGATGGTATTCATCCCAGAATATTAATAGAGCTGAAAAATGAACTTGTGGAGCTGCTGTTAGTAATATGCAGTTTATCCCTAAAATCAGGTGTGGTACCGGAAGATTGGAGGGTGGCCAATGTAACGCCGATTTTTAAAAAGGGTTCCAGAGGAGATCCGGGAAATTATAGACCGGTGAGTCTGACATCGGTGCCGGGAAAAATGGTGGAGGCTATTATAAAGAATAAAATTACAGAGCACATACGAAAAGCATGGGCTACTGAGACAAAGTCAGCACGGATTTAGTGAAGGGAAGTCTTGCCTCACAAATCTACTGCATTTTTTCGAGGGGGTGAACAAACATGTGGCCAAAGGGGAGCCGGTGGATATTGTATATCTAGATTTTCAGAAGGCGTTTGACAAAGTGCCTCATGAAAGATTCCAAAGGAAACTGGAGAGTCATGGGATCGGAGGCAGTGTATTATTATGGATTAAGCGCTGGTTAAAAGATAGGAAGCAGAGAGTAAGGTTGAATGGTCATTATTCTCGATGGAGAAGGGTAGTTAGTGGGGTCCCTCAAGGGTCTATGCTGGGACCACTACCTTTTAATATATTTATAAATGACCTTGAGATGGGAGTAACTAGTGAGGTAATTAAATTTGCAGATGACACAAAGTTATCCAGGGTCGTCTCGTCGCGGGAGGAGTGTGAAAGATTACAGGAGGACCTCATGAGACTGGGGGATTGGGCGTCCAAATGGCAGATGAAGTTCAACGTTGACAAGTGCAAAGTGATGCTCGTGGGAAGGAGGAACCCGAATTACGGCTATGTCATGCAAGGTTCCGCTTTAGGAGTTACGGACCGAGAAAGGGATCTGGGAGTCATCGTGGATAGAACGTTGAAATCTTCCTCTCAATGTGCTGCGGCGGCTAAGAAGGCGAACAGAATGTTGAGTATTATTAGAAAAGGGATGGAAAACAAGCATGAGGATGTTATAATGCTGTTATATCGCTTCATGGTGCGACCGCACCTGGAGTATTGTGTTCAGTTCTGGTCGCCTCAACTCAAAAAAGATATAAAGGAATTGGAGAAAAGGCGGCTGAGGGGTGATATGATAGAGGTCTACAAAATAATGAGTGGGGTAGAGCGGACAGATGTGAAGCGTTTGTTTACGCTTTCTAACAATAATAGAACTAGGGGACACAAGATGAAATTAGAATGTGGTAGGTTTAAAACAAATTGGAGAAAGTTTTTCTTTACTCAGCATGTGGTTAGACTCTGGAACTCATTGCCGGAGAAGGTAGTGACGGCAGCTGGCCTTGCTGAGATTAAAGGGGGTCTGGACAGATTCCTGAAGGAAAAGTCCATTGATCGTTATTAAATTTTGGGTTTTTGCCAGGTTCTTGGGGCCTGGATTGGCCGCTGTCGGAGACAGAGTGCTGGGCTCGATGGACCTTTGGTCTTTTCCCAGCGTGGCAGTGCTTATGTATGTACTTATGTACTTCTATCCCACTATCAGTTGGTGTACCTCAGGGCTCTGTCTTGGGACCTCTTCTTTTCCTCATCTATACTTTTTCCCTTGGTGCTCTCTCATCCCATAGTTTTCAGTATCACCTTTATGCTGATGACTC
Source organism: Microcaecilia unicolor (assembly GCF_901765095.1). NCBI lineage: Eukaryota > Metazoa > Chordata > Amphibia > Gymnophiona > Siphonopidae > Microcaecilia > Microcaecilia unicolor. The sequence goes on along the minus strand of NC_044032.1, from coordinate 237,881,895 downwards.
CCAGATCTACCTCTCCACACCAGAAATTTCAGCAGGAGACCAGGCCAAAGTATCAGCCTGCCTGTCTAACATTGCTGTCTGTATGTCTCACTGCCATCTGAAACTAAGCATGGCCAATACTGAGCTTTTATCTTTCCCCCATTCTCTATAACGCTCTCATCCTCCCTGTCTCATCAGCTCGTAACCTTGGGGTCATCTTTGACTCATCGCTGTCTTTCTCTGCACATATCCAACAGACTGCTAAAACCTGTCGTTTCATTCTCTATAATATCACGAAAATTCGTCCCTTCCTTTCTAAGCACGCTACCAAAACCCTTATCATCACTCTTAACACCTCTCACTTAGATTGCAACTTGCTTCTCACAGGTCTCCCACTAAGCCACCTTTCTCTCCTTCGATCTGTTCAAAATTCTGCTGCACAGCTTATAGTCTGCCAGTCTCGCTAAACTCATATTAGCCCTCTCCTTAAGTCACTTCATTGGCTCCCATTTCTGCATACAGTTGAAACTCCTCTTATTGACTTACAAGTGAATTCACTCTGCAGCTCCTCAGTACCTTTCCACTCTTCTCTCCCTACACTACTCCCCAGGAACTCCGTTCATTGGGTTAATCTCCCTTAACTGTACCCTTCTCCTCAGCTGCCAACTCCAGACTCCCTTTCTTTTATCTTGCAACACCATACATCTGAAATAGACTTCCTGAGTCAGTACATCAAGCACCATCTCTGGCCATCTTCAAATCTAGGCTAAAAGCCCACCTTTTTGAGGCTGCTTTTAACTCCTAACCCCTATTCACTTGTTCAGTACCCATGTCTGTTTTATCATTCCCACCTTAAGTATTTCCCTTATTTGTCCTTTTTGTCTGTCCTGATTAGATTATAGCTCTGTCAAGCAGGGACTGTCTCTTCATGTTCAAGTGTACAGCGCTGCGTATGTCTAGTACAGCTGTAGTAGAAGTAGTCATTCTATTGTTCTCTGTCTCTTGTTATGCTATCCATTCCTTCTGTGTTTCCTGGATTTACAATTTTGTAAACTGCTTTGATGCATGTTCCATGCAAGGCAGTATAGCAAGAAGAAATATACATAAACATATTGTGAGACTACCACTAGGATCAGAGATGTCATTTTAATCCTGGGCAATCAATGAGGCAGGATGGGACTTGAGGGCACCTGCTAGACACTGGGGACCCCCAATAAGAGCCAGGTGAGGAGGAGGTCCTTAAGGTTGGCAAGGTGCTGTGGACTGATATTGGGGCAGAGATCTGATGTTGCTCCACCAGCCCCATAGGGCAGCTGTAGTCTCACTACCCGCAATGTCCTTAGCATGTAGTAAATACAGTCTTGTGTAGAAATTACAACGGTAACTACACAGGATTTGCACTTATCACACTTTAATTTTTCTATTTAATGCATAGTAAATGCAAACATGTACGTCACTTTAGTAAACAAACCCCATTATTTCTGATGGAAAAATTAACTGCAGGCTCATATCTAGGGGTACTTTTTCTGGGGTAAATCAAATAAAAATGTTCATTCAGTTTTACTTTGGCTATTGTTACAAACCCCACAGGTAAAATCTAACTCTCAATTCTTGAAACATTTGCAGGTAGTTTATTTATCCCTAAATGTATTGAGTTATCCACTTAAATTACGCCGACTGAAAATTGCCCTCCCCTCTCCAGTGGAAAGCAACAACATATATACATCTTTCCTTGGGAGAAAGGGAGCAGGGTTTGAGCAAGAAAGGCAAAGCTAGTAACGGAAATTTATTTTGAAATCTTCACATGTGCTCTGCCAGTCCTGAATTTTCTACGGGAAGTTCTACAGTTTTCCTTTGAAAATTGGTATCCACAGACCTGCAAGCTAGCTGACCGGTTTCAACTCTGACCTCCCTGTGTCTTGTTTCTTTTTGTACTAGTTAGATGCTTGGATTTCTAAACAATAGCTAATAACTCTTATTTTGCACTTTTATCTGTGAAGAAATCTTAATTATTCAACTGTATCTATGCAGGCTGTAGGCTTGCTTAAGGAGCCAAGTTTACAAACCTGATTTGAATGAAGAGTAGGAACAGCCTCACTTCGTGAAGAGAAATAGTATTCCAAAGAAGAGCACCACAGAGCTTTGAATGTGTGGATTCCAGATGGATTCTAGTGAAGATGGGAGGATTGTTAGTAAGCACATCTGAGACAGACATAAATGTCAGGCCATTATGTACAGAATCAAAAGATCAGAGAAATTATGACAGGAAGAGCCTTGAAGACTAAAATTAGAAACTTTAATTTTATTCTGAATGAAATAATGATGGTCAATAAGTAAAAATGTTAGGAGATTAAATTTCTTGATGGCACTGAGAAGCTTGTCAGTTGTATTTTGTGTAAGCTGAAAGTATTTGATGGAAAAATAGAAAATGCCATGAGATGGAAGTTGTCATATGCTAATCAAGTAAGTGCAAGGCTATGCAAGAGAGGTTGAAGGTCAGGTTTCTCCAAGTGAAAATGTAGCAATTGAATTTTATGAAGAAAGTAAAATTATTGTTTTTCTCAAGAATGAAATGTGCTGGAGGAAGCTTCGGTTGATGGTTAAGGATTATATCAAATGTTAGATTTTTCTTCATGGGGGAACCATAGTACTTAGAAATTGATGGGCTAAAGTCAGAAGGAGCTTCTTCCTGCTAAACCATATGGTTTCTGATCTGTGGTGATTATTTTTGATTGTGAAGCTATTTGGTCACTGCATCAAGATGCACATTGAGCAGGGTAAGATGTGAAAGATGGGCTGCTCTGTCGCCTACTCTTTGACCCAGCAAAGTTCATACAATTTGCAATCTTACCCACCCTTAGTTCCATGCTTCAGTCTATCTTTGCCTGTATTCTTTGACTTTGCTTGTTATTGTTTCATGCTATTGTAAACCACTTTGCTGCTATATGTGAAAAGTAATCTATCATATGAAATAAACTAAACTAATCAATTTATGTTTTAGTGCTTTTATATTTATGAAAGTTTCTCATTCTCTCTCGTGTCGCATGCTGTCAAAAGCAACCAACAGTTTCATTTTATCAATGTATGAACTTCATAAAATTTCAGAGCTTGAGAGAAGCTCTTTCCCAGCAGGCAAGCACTTGCTCACATGGCTCACCATTGTCAGATTATAAGAATGCTGTCTACTGAGAGATATAATATGATATAGCAGAAAGCTGTGGAGTTTTACTGGTGGTTTACCATTGGGAGGGTTTGCACTGGAAACTTGAACGAGAAAAATTTGAATGTTTCTTGTAAAATGTTAACATGTTCTTGATTGCAGAAAATCAATAACAGCATTCTCTATGGGTTAGCATAGACACTTATTCTGAATTTTTACAAAAGCTATAGTTGCCTTAAAAATATTTAACAAATTGACTTTTTGTTGCAGATCTATGAGGATTCCATTGTCCTTCAGTCAGTGTTTAAGAGCGCAAGACAGAAAATTGCTAAGGAGGAGGAGAGTGAGGAGGAAAGCAATGAGGAGGAGGAAGAGGAGGAAGATGAGTCGGAATCAGAGTGTAAGTTTCCTGAGTTACCCAAGCTGATTAGAAAACTGATTTTGTAGTTATAAGCTGCATCAAAAAAGAAACATGACATCGATTAGACAGATAAAGAGGCAATTTAGTAAACCCAAGGCAGTTTGAAGCCCATGGATCTTTGAAGCTGTTTTACAAAAGGAATCTACCGGCATAGTTTGTCTTTTGATAATTGGTTCTAAAAGATCTGCAAGTACAAAAATTCTCAAGGAGTTGCACCTGCATTTTGTGCAGGGTGGGTACATATGACTAGGTCTCCACAAGGATTTGAAAATCACATCCACGCACATATTTTGCCTCAGCCAGTTCCACCTCACTCCATATCTTTATTATGTGCAGATATCACAGAGGTTTGTTTGGTACCCAATACCTCAGTCACTGGTTTCTTCACTATCTGATTCCATGCTTTAGCTCCAGCCTCCATTGTCAGCACATTCAAGACTGGAGCCAGAGCACTGAACTTAACACTCAAGGCCTGCTTTTCGACCTTTAGCTGGTATGACTTAATGGTCCTCTTACTAAATGTAATCTATTAAAGACAAACAAGACTTAAAATTTAAAAAATAAAATTTGATCAGATCAAAAGAAAGGGGTTATCTTTTCTAGCTTCTATAACTCAGGGGAAAGAAAAATTAGATTCAGGGTATTGCCTTGTTCATGGGTAGAAACATAATATCTAGTTAAAACCAAGCTTCCCTGGGACATAAAAATCAAATTATGCCCCTGTTAGGGGCAGGTTAGAACGCGTATCAAAATCTCCTTAACCCATTATGTTGCCATAATGGACTGATAATTTTGAAGTCAAATCAGTTAACTCAAATGGTTGGAGAATTAAGAATGTAAGGCAGCAAATACTGCTCTGCCTGACTGGGTGTATGGGCATTTAATCACCATACACCCAGTTCATGAGCCAGTTCATGTCGTGATACTTCAACACCATGGACATTTCATCATACAACATTATATTCAAGTTAAATGTATTCAAATTGTATGTATGGAAAACCTGCAGCAAATGGGGGAGGAGGAGCATGCTGGCACATATCTGCGCTTATATATGAGCCTAGCTCAAACTTTTGCATACAAAAATTTTCATAAGGCTCATATTTAGGCACAGAAGAACACCATTTTCATCACCTTAATCTGCCCCTTATCATGCGACACCTCATTACCGAAGACATCTCATCACACGAAACTTCATCATGTATTCAAACTAAATGCATGGAAAATTTGCAGAAAGTGTGGGGGGGGGGGGGGGGGGGGGAGAGTGTGCTGGAAATTGCAGCTTCTTTGTGCACATGTCCAAAGGAAACCAGAAGTGCCAGCACACGTTGGCACCTGTTCTTTTGTGCCTAAATATGAGCCTTGCCCTGATTCTCTATTATCTACACAGGTCTCCAACATGTTCCCCAACCCAACTATGCTATGTAGCTGATGAGCTTTTGCAGTTTTGACCTTTTATCACCTATTTAAAATGTAAATACCTTTGTTTAGTTTGCTGCACAAGTTTTCCACAAATATAAGGGGGGAAAGGGAATGGGACTTGATATACAGTCTTTCTGTGATTTTTTTGCAACTACATTCAAAGCGGTTTACATAATAATGTACAAACTTGCCCAGACTCACAAGGAGCTGCAGTGGAAATCGAACCCAGTTCCCCAGGATCAAAGTTCACTGCACTAACCACTAGGCTATTCCTTGAGTGCATTTAGCTTTCTGCCCATGATGAAGTGTTGGGTGATGAAAATGCTGTTCTTCTGCACCCTAAATATGAGCCTCATATTCCCCCCCCCCCCCCCCCCATTTGCCACATTTTCCATGCATTTGAATGCATTTAACTTGAATATGTTAATTTAAAAAATATTATGTCCCACCTGTCACTAAGCGGCTTACATAATAAAAACATACATAAAATTGCAAAATCACACACAACACAACAGATTTAACAAACACTTCAAAATGACATTACATCAAACTACCTGACAGTGTCACCAAATCGCCTGACTGCAGCCAAATGTGCATTAGCATCTTACTGGAAATGGAAGGAGCCTCCAGGCATGGATATATGAAATTCTAGATTGCTGAATTTGCTTTTCATGGAAAAACTTACAGCAGTCGGCCATACGGCCCATGATAAACGTCGGTGGAACCAGAAGATACTGTGCACTTACCTGAATGCTAATCCAGAAGCAGGGGAGAGGAGGAGGGCTTTTATCTAGTCTGTTTCTTCTTTTCATGTTTTTCAGAAATTGTATCAATGATTTGGAAATGGTTCTGTCAGGAAACATTGCCATTTGAGTGAAACTATAACCCCCCACACACACACACCTTAACGAAGCCTCACGGGAATGCCAACACTGCCCATTCATTTTGAATGGGCTGTGTCGGCATTACTATGCAGCAGCCGCTAGTGCAGCTTTGTATTAGCAGTGCTTAGAGAAACAGCACACAAAACAACCCTACCCTAATGCTGGAAACCTGCTGCCAGCTCCGAGGTTGCATTGAGGGGCTAGAAGAGAGAATTTCTCATGATTTTCCTTTTAAAATCTGCTGGCTTTGATTTTATTTTAAAGAGGAAGGAAGCCCATGCAAGCATCTGAGCATCAGTGGTGAAGAACAAATGTGTGCGAGTCTGAGCAAAACCAAAAGTGGAAGCACACATTGGTGCCTGTTTTCTGCATTTAAATATAAACTTTTCAAGTGGAAAAAAAATGAAAAGCTTATATTTAAGGAGCAGAACAGCCCTGCTTACAACAAAACTCTTGTGTGCATGCACCAGGCACGTTCCTCCTGCTTGCATAGCATGCATATAGTTTGCATGCTGTTAACGTTGAACATTGGGAAGTTATTTTTGTGCGCTGGTTCTGCGATATTTTCTGGCACCATTCCCTGTTGCGCCGGAGTTCTGAGTATCGGCCCATCAGAGAGATAATATGTTTATAGTTTGGCCATGATTCTCTTTCATGGTTGGACTATAAATGTATTTTCTGTTTACAACAGATTCAGTAGGAAGTTCTTGCTTTAAGACCTAGTGCTCTGGCACTTCATATGTTTTTTTTTTCTCCTAAAGAGTCCTAGAAAATGTCTGGAGAAATTTCAAGAGAAAGAATATATTTTTCTAGACCCTAAACAACTACAAAAACTGGTTCATTTACAGGAGAACTTAGTTAAGGAGGAGAGTTAGAGCAGAGGTTCTCAGACTTTCTTCTGACAGGCAATATTTCTCCGAGGACAAGCAGGCTGCTTATTCTCACGTGTGGGTCGACATCCGCGTCGGCCCAGGAAACAGCAAATTTTTCCCAGCAAAAATAAAAGGTTTTTCCAGAGTCTTCTGGCACGTATGCGCGGATGACTTCCCTCCGGTCGCGTGAGCGTGCCTCTTCAGTTTTCTTTTCTCTGCGTTGAAGTGCGGTAGTATTTTTCTGCGCTTCTCTCAGGCCCAGGAAACAGTCTTCGAGTTTTTTGCTATTTTTCTCCTAATTTTTTCTTTATTTTATTTTATTATTGTCATCTAAAAAAAAAAAAGTTAACCGTAGTGTATTTTTAGTTTTGTTCCCTTTCCTTTGTTTTTTCATCGCGGCCGGGTTATTACCTTATTTTTTGTGTCCTTTTTCTTTTATCAGGCACAATAGCGTATTTTGATTTCGCCGAAGCCGTTTTCCCTTCTATGTCATCGAAGACACCCAGCGGCTTCAAACGTTGTACTCGGTGCAACCGGACCATCTCAGGTACCGATACCCACGCCTGGTGTATCCAGTGCCTTGGGCCCGACCATAGCCCAGCCGCTTGTAGTCTGTGTCTTCTTATGAAAAAACGGACCCAAGCGTCTCGAGAAGCCCATCAAGAAAAGCTTTTTGGGGCTCGGTCCAGTCCTTCGACATCGACTTCGGTACCGAGGTCGTCGACTTCGATAGGAGCATCGACATCGGGAGGAGAGGTAATGGCTGCTGAGAGACCAACTCGCGCTGGGAGCAGCGAGGCATCGAGTGGGTCTCCACCTGCGTCAAGGCCTCCTGTTATGCAGGCCCCCCGGGACCGACCTTTGTCGGACCCAGCCCCGAGGAGATGTGAGGATTCCACGTCCTCCTCATTGGTACTGAGGAGTCTCGATGATGGGCATCAAGCGAAGGCGAAGAAGTACTGTCATCGTTCTCCTTCAACACACGGTGCCGGGGGCTCCAGGGCGTTGAAAGCGTCGGCGCCGAGAGGATCGCGCCCCCCTCGATACAGGAGGTGCCGATGCATCGGTCTCCTAGCAGCCCGGTACCTGCTCCCGAGCCTCCACAGATTCTGACACCGCCTGTTCCACCGACCCTGCAGCCTTCTCCGATGGCGGCTCTCGATGAGCGAATCCGGCCCTTGTTTCCAGAGCTTCTGGAGGGACTGCTATGTCAGTCAGCTTCGGTATGGAGGGTACTTGCGCCTTCTGTACTGTCTGCTGCAGCGGTGTGTGGCCCTTCTCCTGCGATCCAGTTTGACCTTGGGACGTCCATTCCAAAGTCCTCAGCCACAAAAAGTGCTGATGACGGATGCATCCCTCCTGGGATGGGGAGCTCATGTAGATGGACTTCACACTCAAGGAGTTTGGTCCTTTCAACAAAAAAGGTCTTCAGATCAATCTTTTGGAATTAAGAGCGATCTGGAATGCTCTAAAGGCTTTCAGAGATCGGCTGTCCAACCAAATCATTTTTATTCAGACAGACAATCAGGTTGCCATGTATTACACCAACAACAGGGGGGCACCGGATCTCGCCCTCTGTGTCAGGAAGCCGTCCAGATGTGGCTTTGGGCACGTTTCTCCAAGCCACATATCTGGCAGTAGTAAACAACAGTCTGGAAGACAGGTTGAGCAGGATAATGCAACCTCACGAGTGGTCACCGAAAATGGGCATAGCCCGCAAGATCTTCCAAGCGTGGGGCACTCCATCGGTGGATCTTTTTGACACTGAATCTAATCACAAGGTCCCTCAGTTCTGTTCCAGGCTTCAGGTCCATGACAGACTAGCGTCAGGTGCCTTTCTCCTTCATTGGGGAACAGGCCTCCTGTATGCGTATCCTCCCATACCTCTAGTAGGGAAGACTTTGCTGAAACTCAAACAAGACTGCGGAACCTTGGTTCTGATTGCACCCTTCTGGCCACGTCTGATTTGGTTCCCTCTTCTTCTGGAGTTGTCCTCCGAGGAACCATGGAGATTGGAGTGTTTTCCAACCCTCATCACCCAGAACGAAGGGTCGCTTCTACATCCCAACCTCCAGTCTCTGGCTCTCACGGCCTGGGTGTTGAGAGCTTAGAATTAGCCTCCTTGAGTCTTTCAGAGGGCGTCTCCCAAGTCTTGCTTCCAGAAAAGATTCCACAAAGAGGTGTTACTCTTTCAAATGGAGGAGGTTTGCCGTCTGGTGTGACAGCAAGGTCCTAGATCCCCTTTCTTGTCCTACACAGACCCTGCTTGAATACCTCCTACACTTATCAGAGTCTGGTCTCAAGACCATCTTAGTGCAATTAGTGCTTATCGTCGTGTAGAGGGTAAGCCTATCTCTGGACAGCCTTTAGTTGTTTGCTTCATGAGAGGTTTGCTTTTGTCAAAGCCCCCGGTCAAACCTCCACCAGTGTCATAGGATTTCAACGTCATCCTCACCCAGCTGATGAAAGCTCCTTTTGAGCCACTGAATTCCTGCCATCTGAAGTACTTGACCTGGAAGGTCATTTTCATGGTGGTTGTTACTTCAGCTCGTAAGGTCAGTGAGCTTCAGGCCTTAGTTGTGTATGCACCTTATATCACGTTTCATCACAACAGAATAGTCCTCCACATGCAGCCTAAGTTCCTGCCAAAGGTGGTGTCGGAGTTCCATCTCAACCAGTCAATTGTCCTTGCCAACATTTTTCCCCCCGTCCTTATACCCGCCCTGGCGAAAGCAGTTTGCATACCTTGGACTGCAAGAGAGCATTGGCTTTTTACGTGGAGTGGACGAAGCCCTTCAGACAGTCTGCCCAGTTGTTTGTTTCTTTTGATCCGAACAGGAGGGGAGTCGCCATCAGAAAACGCACCATCTCCAGTTGGCTAGCAGATTGCATTTCCTTCATTTATGCCCAAGCTGATCTGACTCTGGAGGGCCATGTCACGCCCTCACAATGTTACAGCCATGGCTGCGTCAGTGGCTCACTTAGTCAGCCTCCATTGAAGAGATTTGCAAGGCTGCAACGGGGTCGTCAGTCCACACATTCACATCTCACGACTGCCTTCAGCAGGATACCCGATGCAACAGTCGGTTTGAGCAGTCAGTGCTACAGAATCTGTTTGGGGTTTAGAATCCAACTCCTCCCCCCTAGACCCATTTTTGTTCTGTTCCAGGCTGCACTCTCAGTTAGTTGTTTATGGTTTCAGGTCAATCTATATTATGTCCTCACCGTTGCGAGGCCCAATTGACCAATGTTCATTGGTCAATTGCTTAGCCAAAATTGGGTGGCGGCAGGTGGGGGGAAGAGGGGTTGGTGGTTGGGAGGCGAGGATAGTGGTGGGCAGACTTATACGGTCAATGCCCTGAAAAAGACAGGTACAAATCAAGGTAAGGTATACACATAGGAGTTTATCTTGTTGGACAGACTGGATGGACCGTGCAGGTCTTTTTCTGCCGTCATCTACTATGTTACTATGTTTTGAATGAGCCTTGTTGTTAGGGATAACCCACGTGAGAACAAGCAGCCTGCTTGTCCTCGCAGAAAATAAAGATACTTGCCTGTAGCAGGTATTCTCCAAGAACAGCAGGCTGATTGTTCTCACAAACCCGCCCACCTCCCCTTTGAAGTTGTTGTTAGTTTGTTTATATGCTTTTTGATTTAACTGAAGAGGCACGCTCACGCGACAGGCGGGAAGTCATCCACATGCGAGGTGCACGCTGTTTGCGCGCCAGAAGACTGGCAAAACTTTTTATTTTTGCTGGGAAACATTTGCCGTTTCCTGGGCTGACGCGGACACCACATGTGAGAACAATCAGCCTGCTGTCCTCGGAGAATACCTGCTACAGGTAAGTATCTTTGCTTTATGTGCATGAGACACTGAATACTACAATTTGTAGCTGAATAAAAAAAGCCTAAGTATAATTTCATTGGGGCCGATAGCCTGCAGAGGTAAGCGAAAACAGGAAGTTGCATTAGAATGTGGGACCTGGTTGAGGAAAGACCCCAGAGCAGGCCTGTGGGGATCCTGTTGGTGGCTGCTAGCTACATAAAGTTAATACCATGGCAGGAAGGGGGAGGAAAACGCAGAGATGCCGGGACCCGCGAGCAGTACTCGTCGGGAGGGCGTTACTGCAGGAGCAAGGTTTTTTTTTACTGTTCCTGTGAGGCAGTAAAAAGTTTTGCTCCCACGATAAATGTTTCATTTCTGTTATGTTACTGCAGGTCCCCATCCCCGTGTCATTCTCTAATAAGCAGTTTGCAAAAGTTACATGTTTGAACTTTTATATTTTTTTCACATCGAAGGATGGGGGTTGAACTGTTATATTACGAATTGTTTGCACTACCATACCTCTGCATACCTCTTACCCACCCCCACCCTGTTAGACTGTCAATGAAATGCTTGGATGTTTCACTTATAAATATACTGTCATCTACCACATTTGCTTATTTCCGATCTGACGAAGAAGGGCAACCTTCAAAAGCTAATCAAGAAAATGTATTAAGTTATGTCCAATAAAAAAGGTATCATCTTATTTTCTTTTCCATGTTTTATTTTGTTTGATTTCTATTGATAACCTTTAAGAGTGGACTAACACGGCTACCACACCTCTCTACTTTGCACTACCAGAATTCATGAAAACATCGTTTTTTTTGTTTCTAGTGACTTTAGTCACCTTTTCCCAGAGATGGTCATATATAAGGACCCAGGCCAATGACTGCTTTGGTGGCTTCGAGAAGTTTGGGTAGGTTAGACTCAGCCTGGGCTAGAAATAAGAATGGCCTAATAATGCTACTAGTCCAGGGTAGGGGGAAGGGAGAGCAACACCTATAAACTGTTACAGGACCTGGTCTGAACTTGCTGCTCTATGAAGGAAGGAAGAATCAACTATCCCCCCCCCCCCCCCCCCCAAGTTACTCCAGCTTCACCACACTAGGCCATTGGGAAAGAGGGCAGGTCTGCTCTAACTCTAGCTTCTGATGGTCAACCTGAAGAGGACATCCAGGGTCTGTACAACATAATTTGGAGGCAATCTACAACTGGGCATCTCCATTTAGGAACCCTGAGGAGAGTCTATAAAAGCACTTGAGCGCCCAAGTGCCTTTATTAGCATAACCCAGCACTGGCACACCTAACATTTACATGCATAAAGTGTACACCCCCTTGCATTTATGCACTATGTAGGTTTTGATGTACCATTACAGAATAGTGCTTAGGCACCATACTGGCATTTTCATGGCTAACTGTACACTTAAGCACATAAGTGCTTGCATTCTAGGCATACCTGCAAGAGGCGTGAAAGTGTGGGTACCTAGATTATAGAATCGCCCTCTTTGGGACCACCTCCCTTAAGTCAGTATCTCTGATGGCTAAGTTATTCATCAAAAAATAAAAAATGCATGTCATTAAGAATGCTTTCATTTTCAATTTCATAGCAAAATCTGTGAAAGTAAAAATCAGGCTTAATAAGAAGGATGAGAAAAACCGAGACAAAGGAAAAGGCAAAAAGCGCCAGAGTCGGGTAAAAGCGAAGCCTGTTGTGAGTGATTATGATAGCGACGAAGATCAAGATGAAAATGTAAGTTCTCCATTTGTATGCATAGTGGAGATTTTATAGATTGACTGTGGCTGAGAGAAGGCTGTTCTGATACAATAAATAAGGTCTTCTCATTCTACTTTACTGTACAGTTTTACCGTTTACAAAATCAGATGATCTTTATTAACTGTAGAAGATGTTCTTTTGCCAGAACTTTAGCAAAAGCCATTTTTGATGTGTTTAATTTATCATTATGCAGAGCCTTGGGGATAAAAAGAGACTAATGTGAAATTGTTGAACTAAATCATGCAAATATGCATTTAGGAGTAAATAAACTACCTGTGATAAGGAATATCCCGTGTCTAGTTTTTATGCTGGGTATGCCTCAACAAAGCAAAACTAAGCCAACTGAGGTGAAGGAAGAGATTTCAAAGAACAAGTGAACACATGTAGCATATCAGTGCTGCCATCTGTTGTTGATAACTGAAAATTACTACATTTCTGTTAATAACATCGAATTTTCTGCACTTGTTTTGGCATTAGCTGTTCATGTATAGCCATGAAATTTAAAATACACATTTTCCCTAAAAACAGAAAGTCAGCAGTGACAATAACAAAAGCTCTTTCTGCAGTAAAAATGTAATTTTAGCTATGGAAACTTTCTCTTTGATGATTGCTCACTCTGTAAACGAAATGAACAGTGTGCATACTGTTTTATGTAGGTTTAGGAAGCATTCTCATGGTGGGGCTAAATAGGATGGAAGTATACATGTGATTTTGAATAATCAGAACCACTTGCATTTTTACCTAAAGAAAGAGACCAACAAAAACCTGGCATAACTTTGTGCTAGTTTTCTTTTGTTGGGACAAACCACAGTGTAGAAACTAGACATGGGATGTTCTTTATCACAGGTTGCTCCTAAATGCATACGACCTAAAGAAGAAGGCATGCATTTCAAAGGTATTGCCTTTGAAAACTAGTCAAAAAATGTATTAAATTAGTCCATTAAAAAACGTGATATCTTTTTTTTTTTTTTTTTTATTGCCTTTAAAAGTGGACTAACACATCTACCACACCAACTTATTTTGGAGTTGGAAATTAAATACATGGAATCAAGAATGACTCCTTTAATCCTTTCTGTGTAAAGTCTTGGATAAACACACACACGTTTTAAAATAATCCTTTCATTGATCTGGTATATGTAAAGTGGTTGTCATGTTAGTCTGTTTTAATGGTAATTAACAAAAATTAAAAAAGGAAAATAACAGCTATTACTTATTTCTATAATGCTACTGGATGTATATAGTGCTGTACACAAACACTTAAGAAACCATCTCTGCTCAACAGAGTTTACAATCTATCAAAATATACAAAAAGACAAATCAGGGATGAGGGAATTACATTTATTATGAGAATAAACTTGGACAAGTCTGATTTAATGAGAGACCTAGGACGAGGAGGTTCCAGTAATTAAGCAGGAGTTTAAGAATTTTGGTAGTGTGTTCAGAAAGGAAGGGACAAATTATGTTTTGTAAAGGCCCTTGGCTCTGGCTAGAAACAAGTTACTGGAGACTTTGACAAGGACTGTTTTTGTATAGTGTAGAAGACAAATGCCAGAATGTAGTGGATCAAGAATTGCTTGAGATGAAGGAAAGTCAAACAGTGGTAGTGAAGACTATATTCAAGTAGTTTGATTAAGAAAGGGAGAAAGGAGATGGAACAATAGTTGGGAGGGCAGGTAAATTCTAGTGAAGTTTTTTGTTTTTATTTTTTTTAAGGAGTAGAATAACCACAGCATGTTTGAAGGTGTCAGGAACAGTTGCAGTAGAGGATAGATTGAGGATATGACAGAGAAGGGATGACAAGGAGAGAAAGAACTGAGTAGATGGGCAGTAATGGGATCAGAAGAAGAGGTAGTATGTGTGAAGGAGGAGGAGAAAAGATGTGTAGTTTCCTCTTTTGTGATTTTAGAAAGGGTGATAGGGGTTGAAGGAAGGTTGTGAGAATGAGGTGGGGGAAGGGGAGATAGAGGTGACCTGGAGGAGAACTCAAGATTAACCTTGTGAACATAGTCAAAAGTACATAAGTAATGCCTTCTCCGAGGACAAGCAGGCTGCTTGTTCTCACATGTGGGTCGGCGTCCACGGCGGCCCCAGGAATGGAGATTTTCCAGTAAAATCTAGAAAGCTTTGCGACAGCCAGCAGAGTGTGGGACGGACGCACCGCGCATGCGCGGCCATCTTCCCGCCAGCGCGCATCCGTTCCCGCCTCAGTTTTTCTGCGGTGGAGAGTGGCTGCATGTCGGTCTCGCTCCCTCAGGCCCTAGGAAAGAGTTAGGCGTCTTCGCGTACTTATTTAGCGCTTTCTTTTTGTTTTACGTTGCCCCTTTTGCCTTTTTTCCGGTGTAAAAAAAAAAAAAAGAAACCCTCTTTTATTTTAGTTTTTTCCCCTGTTAAGTTTTCTTTCGCTTCCATTGCGGCCTTTTTGGGCCGCACGTCCGCGGTACTCCTTTTTGTACGCTCGGTTGGCACAATCGAGCCTTTTGATTTTACCACCACGATTTTTCCACTGACGTCACCGCCACGATTTTCCCACTGATGTCAAGTGTGCTTGGTGCCAGCAGTCGATCTTGGGCACTGACCCGCACTCCTGGTGCATCCAGTGCCTTGGGCCCGACCATCGCCCAGACGCTTGCAAGTTGTGTCTGAGTATGAAAAAACTGACACAGGCGTCGAGAAGAGCTCTTCGGGACCGTCTTTTCAGAGCTCCGACTGATTCCTTGGTGTCGACGTCGGCACCGGGGATGGCATCGACATCGGGAGCGCAGGTAATGGCTGTCCGGACATCACCACTAGCTGGGAGTAGCAAGCCGTCGAGTGGGTCTCCACCTGTCTCGAAGGCTCCTGCTGTGCAGGCCCACCGGGACTGACCACTGTCGGACCCGACCCCGAGGAGGTGTGTGGATTCCACGTTCCTCTGAGGAGTACCGGTGACGTGCTTCGAGCACAGATTCTGACACGACTTCTGTACCAGCCCCCCAGCCTTCCTCGACAGCGACTCTGGAGGAGAGCATCTGAGCCATTCTTCCAGGCCTTCTGGAAGGGCTGCTGCGTCAGCCTTCCGCGATACCGGGGGTGCTTGCACCCTCGGTACTGTCAATGGAAGCGGCAGCGGGCTCCGTGCCTGTGGTGAGGTCCCCAACGCCGGTACCGCTTGCGGCCTCGGCTACCACCCAGGTCGACTCCCCGTCGACATCGTTGGAAGGAGCTTCATCGCCGCTGGCATGGGAGTCGACTTCTCGGCATCACCATCGGGGACATGGTTCCTCGGCGTCGAGACGGGCCCGGTTTTGGACAACAGTTCGAGAACTCTTGTCCGATACCGAGGAGGATGCCTCCTGGGATGAAGTGAAAGACCCCAGATATTTTTCTTTGGAGGAGTCTTGTGGTCTTCCTTCTGATCCCACTCCTTCACCTGAGAGGAAGCTTTCTCCGCCGGAGAGTCTCTCCTTCTCGTCATTTGTCCGGGAAATGTCTGTGGGCATTCCCTTTCCTGTGGTAACTGAGGATGAGCCCAGGACTGATATGCTCGAGGTCCTTGACTATCCTTCGCCACCTAAGGAGTCATCCACTGTCCCTCTGCATAATGTCGTTAAGGAGACATCACTGAGGAACTGGATGAAACCGTTAACTAATCCCCACCATTCCCAAGAAAGTGGAGTCCCAGTATCGAATCCACGGAGAACCTGAGTTGATGAGGTCACAGTTACCTCACGACTCTATGGTTGTGGATTCCGCTCTCAAGAGAGTACTAGAGATTTCGCCTCGGCGCCCACGGACTTTAGACTCTTTCGGGAGGAAGGCCTACCAGTCCTCTATGCTCGTGTCCAAAATTCAGTCCTACCAGCTCTACACGAGCATTCACATGCGGAACAGTGTAAAGCAACTGGCGGACTTGGTGGACAATTCCCTCCGGAGGCCTTTTCAGGAGGTGGTCAGGCAGCTGAAGGCGTGTCTTAAATTCCTGTCTAGGGGTGCTTATGACACTTTTGATGTTGCATCCAGTTCCGCTGCTCAAGTTATAGTGATACGCAGACTCATGGCTGCATGCCTCTGACCTGGACAATCGGACCCAGCAGCGACTTGCGGATGTTCCTTGCCAGGGGGGGATAATATTTTTGGCGAGAAGGTCGAGCAGGTGGTAGAGCAGCTCCACCAGTGGGAAACCGCCCTCAACAAACTCTTCCACCGGGCGCCTTCAGCATCTACCTCAACAGGTAGACGTTTTTTTCAGGGGAAAGAGGAATGCTCCCTATGCTTACAATAAGCGTAGGTACAATCCACCTTCCCGACAGCCTTCCCAGGCTCAGCCCCAGCGCGCTCGTTCGCGTCAACAGCATGCGCCTAGACAGGCCCCTGCAGCTCCCCAGCAAAAGCAAGGGACGGGCAAGTTTCGTAACCCTCCATTGCCCCTGGTATAAAATAAGTACCTGATTATATGTAAACCGCTTTGAATGTAGTTGCAAAAACCTCAGAAAGGTGGTATATCAAGTCCCATTTCCCTTGTCCCCTTTATAACTTCCTTTTCTGTTAAAGTAGTTGAAAAACGATAATGGTGGACAAAAATGCAGCTGTTCAGATACAAATACATTAGTTTGGGTAGTGGGTCCAGTAATCAGTCAGGTGATGCTTCCTAGACTATTCTTATGATCTGTCATACACATGTTCTGTAATTTTTGTTAGGAATTACATGCCCCAGCAGATAGCTATATTTCATGTTTCTCTGTATTATTTTTGTCTAGACTATAAAGTTAAACTAGAAGATATAGGTATGATCATAAACAGAGCCAGAATGATGCAGACAGAAATATGCCAACTGTTGCAATTTTCAGATCACGCTTATGTGCCTGCAGCTGTCTTTTATGAGGAGTTTTATTTGTAAAATGTAGCAGAGCCACTTTATTTCTTTTCCTATCAAATCCTCCATTCAGTTGTCAAGAGACATTTAGCTCTTCTGGTTTTATTTTACAAAATGAAAAAAAAAAAAACATCTCTGACACGTTTTTGACGTTTGCTAATTTTCTTCCCCTGCAGGACCCATCAGAAGGAAGTGCAAGTGATGATGAGTAACCACCTAGGATTAGATTCCTCGGCAAAACATATCCTCCCTCCCTCTCATTTGACACTCAGTGAACTCATTTCTGTCAGGTAGACATTGGGGTTGTTTATGTACCTTCATCTTCCTGTAGCTTTAGGATAGTGCCAGACATTATATCATGGTGTAAAAAGAAAAACAAATCTTTGTAACATATAGTGACCAAATGGAACTCCAAGAAGAAATAGAAACATAACTTTTGATGGGAAAAATGTGAGTGAACAGTATATTTCTATAGTTCTGACTTAGGTTTGTAATGGTTTCATTGTGCCTGGTTTTATCATATGTTAAGATGCAGTAAGCAGCATCACAATGTTGAAAACCCAATCTTTTGTAACATTGTTGACCAGGAGAAGCCATTATAAGCCACTGGTTATTTTATTTTTCATCAGGCAATTTTGAAGAGGTTTTTTGTTGCTGCTGTTCTGTATTGTTTTTTTATACTGTGGTACATATATGCAATTTTGTTTAAAAGCTCATTATTGTACAGTAGTTAGACTTACCCCCTTGTATTTTCCATTTTATGTTCTGTGAAAATAAGACTAAAAGCTTTTGAACCATATAAATTGTCTATTGTAAACATTACTTAAATTTTTATTTGTTTTGCTCTTGATTTAAGAAAACAGTTGGTTTGGAAATGCTATCAAATGTTGCAGTCTACATAGTGTAATGGATGCATTTTTTTTCTTTAGTTTTTCCTTGTTACCAATGTGGATAATCACCTTTTCCCTAAAGTGTACTTAATCTTTGCTTTCTTTGCACAATGTCTTTGGTTGCAAGTCATAAGCCTGAGGCAAATAAAATTCCAGTAATTTTGATTCTTGAGAGTTTTTTTTCTTAATAAGGAAACAGTTGAATTGAAAGGTTACTTATTGTTATACCATAGTGAGAAGGGCAGAACATTTTGCGGCATCAGTGATATAATCCAGTGGAGATATGTAATTTGTCATCTCAGAATTTTTTTATGAGGATACTTTTTATATTTTGGGATCATTAGATTATCTATAGAGGTTTTTTTTAATCATTTTTGTCTATTCATATATATGTTCCCTGTATATCTCTTTCTTCCTACCTTGTGTCTATTTCTCTTAACCTTTTTTTACTCTTTTCCCTTGTTTTCCCCTTTGTCTCGTCCTTGTTGTCTCCTTCCTCAGTTTTTATATTTTCTTCCCTCTTATGACTTTTTCTCCACAATTTATCTTGTTTTACTCCTTTTTGCCTGCTCTTTCTTCCTTTTCACATCTTGTTCCTCTTCATTTTCTTCCCCCTTCTGTCTTACCCAAGTCTTCCCTGTTGAAGCTCATTAACATATCTCTAAGGTGACAGTGAAACAAGTGGGGGGGGGGGGGGTAATTATCATTGTGTGGTAAAAATTGGGCTTTTACACAGAGGGGCATAATCGAACGCGAACGCCTATGTGTAAGAACGTCCATCTCCGAGAACGGGTCCGTGAAGGGGCGGGCCGAACCGTATTTTCGAAAAAAAATGGACATCTATCTTTTTTTGCGAAAATACGGTTTGTACCAGGCAAATGCATTGCATTTGGTCGTTTTTTAGCGATAATTGAAACCGAAGCGGCCCAGCTCAAAAATGACCAAATCCAAGGCATTTGTTAGTGGGAGGGGCCAGGATTCGTAGTGCACTGGTCCCCCTCACATGCCAGGACACCAACCGGGCACCCTAGGGGGCAATTTAAAAAAAAAAAAAAGTAAAAGAGCTCCCAGGTGCATCCTTCCCTTGTGTGTTGAGCCCCCCAAATCCCCCAAAACCCACTGCCCACAAGTCTACACTATTACCATAGCCCTAAGGGGTGAAGGGGGTCACCTACATGTGGGTACAGTGGGTTTTGGGGGGGGGGGATTGGAGGACTCAGCATTAAGCAGTACAAGTGTAACAGGTAGGGGTGATGGGCCTGGGTCCACCTGCCTAAAGTCCACTGCACCCCCTAACAACTGCTCCAGTGACCTGCATACTGCTGTCAGGGAGCTGGGTATGACATTTGAGGGTGAAAATAAAAAGTTGTGAAACTTCATTTTTTGTGGTGGGAGGAGGTTAGTGACCACTGGGGGAGTCAGGGGAGGTCATCCCCGATTCCCTCCGGTGGTCATCTGGTCATTTAGGGCACTTTTTGGGGCCTTATTCGTGAAAAAACAGCGTCCAGGAAAAGTGTCCTAAATTCTAGCTAAAAACGCATACTTTTTTTCCATTATCGGTGAAATGCGCCCATCTCTGTTCGGCCTATAACCATGCCCCTGTTCCGCCTTCGCCACACCTCTGACACGCCCCCATCAACTTTGTCCGCATCCGCGACGGAGTGCAGTTGAAAACGTCCAAAATCGGCTTTCGATTATACTGATTTATTTGTTTTTGGGAGATAAACGTCTATCTCCCGATTTGGGTCGCAATATAGGCGTTTTTCTCTTTCGATTATAAGCAGGATAGTGTATCAGAAGTGTGAATAAACTGTGGTAGCTCAGTACCACAGGTTAGTCACTCCCTTGGTATATGAATAAAGCTGCTTGCAGTTAACCTTGCAAGCAGTGTTATGTTAGCATCCTGGGGACATTGGACCACAAAGCCATGGCCCAATGCTTGTGAACTTGCATCTTAAGCAGGCTTGGAAAAATCAAATCAAGCAGTGTTACATTATCATCCTGGGGACATTGGACCACAAAGCCATGGCCCAATGCTCGTGAACTTGCATCTTAAGCAGGCTTGGCAAAATCAAATCAAACTGTCTCCCCCCACACCCATAAGGTCTCTGCCCACAAGTCCTCCCATCCTCCCATAAGCCCACTTTCAAAATCCAGCACAAGCAAAGGCAGGAACAGCTAGAGATTGCAGCTACCCGACCCCACTAGAGACCATGGATATGGCAAGGCAGGCCCCTTTAACATGCACCCATCTTTTGTTTGGCTTTATTCTTACATCTGTAAGGTGGCTTGCAGTTTTCACTGCAAACAATGTTGTAGAATTTGCATAGTAATGAGATGTTTTGCATGCATTTGAATGTTTTTAGATTTTATTTATTTATTTGCACATTTATACCCCACGTTTATCCCACAGTTTAGCAGGCTCAAAGTGGCTTACAATGCACTGATAGGCTATTGCCAAATCAGAAGTGACACGGTTACAATTAATTTTATATCACATTATTACGGCAATTTATAATACCATGCATTACATAATATAACTTGCGTTAGAACCCTTTAACACACGTTAAGGGGCAAATAACATGCATTGTAACCATAGCACAGCTTGATAACTATCCACCTAAGGGCTTAAAAACATAAGAATAGCCATAGTGGGTCAGACCAATGGTCCATCTATCCCAGTATCCTGCTTCCAACAGTGGCCAATCCAGGTCACAAGTATCTGGCAGAAACCCAATTAGTAGCAATAATCCATGCTACCAGTCCTAGGGCAAGCAATGGCTTCCCCCAAGTCCATCGCAATAACAGACTATGGACTTTTCCTCAAGGAACTTGTCCAAACCTTTTTTTAAACCCAGATACGCTAACTGCTGTTACCACATTCTCCAGCAGTGAGTTCCAGAGCTAACTATTCTTTGAGTGAAAAAATATTTCCTCCTATTTGTTTTAAAAGTATTTCCATGTAATTTCATTGAGTGTCCCCTGGTCTTAGTACTTAGAGTGAAAAATTGATTAACTTTTACCCGTTCTATACCACTCAGGATTTTATAGACCTCATTCTTATCCTGCCTCAGTTTAATTTTCCAAAAGATTTAAAGGGGCACTGATAAAGTCGAAGAAATCAAAATGTTTATAAGTATAACATAGTAACAAATTCAACAGCAACTTATCCAGAACTGGCTCATGTTTGGGTTTTTTCTCCCTATAGAAGTCCCCCCAGATGTGTGCGATGCTGTACAGAGATATTGCAGTTGTATTTGTTCACAGTGATCGCTAGTGACCTTTTTTGTCTCTGAGTTTGACTTTGTTATTTTCAGTTCTCCAGTAGTATCATATGCTCAACAGAACATCAGCATATTGACCCCTGATAAAGGCTTTATAGCCGAAACACGGACCGTGTAGGGTCCTAATAAAGTCCACTTGGAGTTTTCATTCTGTGAGTTTTGACTGGTTTCTTGGATTGGATTTTCTTCCACTCTGCATTCATTCTCCCTGGTGATTTTGTGGAAGGTGTGAACCTCTTCTTTTTTTTCTTTTGTACAGAGATATTGGACAGTTCCTGCTCCTTATGCTTATAGTCTAGTCAAGATAGATAAAACACATGACAAAGAGCAAATAAGAGGTGTTAGATCAGTGCAGGAAGGTACTTGCTCATCACTTATTCTAATTGAGTATATCTACAAGAAATCAGGACTCTGCCTCAAAAACAATTTATAAAAGAAGTGCAGAGACAAGTAAGTGTGCAAGGGGAAGAAAGAAAAGATTTCAAATAAGCCATTTGAAGCAGAAGACTTTATATCAGGGGTGTCCAGCCTTGGTCCTTGAGGGCTGCAAACCAGTCAGGTTTTCAAGATTTCCCCAATGAATATGCATGAGATCTATTTGCATGCAATACCTTCATTGTATGGAAATAAATCTCATGCATATTCATTGGGGAAATCCTGAAAACCCAACTAGGTGAGGGCCGAGGTTGGACATCCCTGCTGTATATGAACTACTCATATTTAAAATTCCCTTCCTAGTCCCAGCAAGAGAAGCTTCACCCCAATCAGCTCTGCTGAAAGAAGAGGAAACCTGCAACTTTAGTGGCAGCTTACAGAGCAGCCTGTTTCAAAGAAGTGCAATCAATATTCCTCCTGAGGTCTCAGTGTCCAAGGAACTCATTAAATCTCTGACCTCAAAATACTGGATTTAGGGCACTGGGCCATAAAAACCAATGAAGGCAGGAAACTAACCACCAGTAAACAAAAAAAATAAAACCAAATTTAAAATCGTCATGAAAGGAGCAGTGCAAACACCGCAAGTATCTTGTTTAAAATGAAGCTGTCAGTGGCATCAATCCCTGGATGGGCAGGATTTCAGGCTGTAATGGGGCACAGAGATAGCAGGCACAGTAAGTAACTAGAAATAAGAATAAGAATCGGACAGAGTAAGTGAGCAGCTTCATACGTGTACAAAACACATGCACATAATTGACAAGAATACTAGTAATTATACTGCCTAAATTTACACGTCTGCGTAGGCTCTGAATGAGGACTGCCTGTGGTAGGGTGAGGTTGCTAGCACTTCACCCTGTCATAACTAGTGCATCGTGAAAATTATCTAATAGGATGAACAACAGAAAAAAACACCCCACGCCAACCACCATCAGGGACAATCTGGCAAGGGTTCTTCTTGAGTTTGTTAATGTGAGTAATACATATTTTTCATAAACAATCTACTGTTCTAAGTGAGATACAAAATTACATATCTAATGATACATAAACAGACAAAATATTACAAAAACATGTTGCAGTTGGTCCTTAGCTGCCAAGGAGATGAGCACAAGGCGGTTTCCAGCTCCGTATGATATCTGCAGATCCTTAGGATTGATGGGAGTTTTGCAGTGTGATGCATAGATCCACATTGGCAGGCCTTGACACATTATGGTTGTGTTCATGGTAGGATTCTTTCTAGCAAGGTTCCAAGGATGACTTCCTTTGATGAACCTTTTATATATACACCCAATCACCTAGTTGTAAGGAGTGGCACGGTTCATGGGATAATACAACCACAACTTGTCAGTGGTCATTAAGGCTTTGTAATGCTTCAAGATTGTACCATCTGTTAAATTTATGTCAGTAATGTGTTTGGCACACGGAGGAGAGGCTGACAACTTCACAGGTCTTCCCATAAGGATTGCATGGAAACTTAATCCAGACTTAATGATATGCAATGGATCTCACACTCAAAAGAGCAAGAGGTAAAGCTTCAGGTCAGTAAACTGGTTTCTGCACAAATCTTAGCCAGTTTGTTTTTCACAATAATATTTTGTCTTTCAACCAGGCCAGAGGATTAGATGTTGAGGACAATGTAATTGCTGCGGTATCTTTAAAACCTTGTGAACTTCTCTCATAACCTGTCCTGTAAAATGGGTGTCTCTCTCACATCATATGTTCTTATGACCTTTTACCCTCCCGTTGTGTGTTACAGTAAAAGCAGCCCTACCTATTATGTGTACATTGATTGTAATATAGGCATCCTTGTGTATTTACCCTCCTTCCTTCCCTGTTCTTCATTTATTTACTGTAAACCACTTCAAGGTGAAATGTGGCCATGAAACTGCTGCGGTATCTTTAAAGCCTTGGGAACTTCTCTCATAACCTGTCCTATAAAATGAGTGCCTCTGTCACTGTTCAAACAGTTTCTTGCTGAGACTGACAATATCAGCTTTGGCACAGGGATAAATCTCTTGCCAACAAGAAAACATACATACAAAGGCTAACGTATTCAAACTAGCAACATTTCTTCATTTATATAACATACTACTACTACTTATCATTTCTATAGCGCTACCAGACGTACGCAGGGCTGTACACTTGAACATGAAGAGACAATCCCTGCTCGACAGAGCTTACAATCTAATTTGGACAGACAAACAGGACAAACAAGAGATAAGGGAATATTAAAGTGAGGATGATAAAATAATGGTTCTGAACAAGTGAATAAGGGTTAGGAGTTAAAAGCAGCATCAAAAAGGTGGGCTTTTAGCTTAGATTTGAAGACGACCAGAGATGGAGCTTGACATACCAGCTCAGGAAGTCTATTAGGTAATTTCCACAAGTCTTTTTGAACTACAAGGTTTGTTCCTGGAGAGAAGCCACATCAAGAGAAGCAAGTCAGCAGAAAGGGAAGGAAGAAAAACTGCAATCAGTAACTGTAGAGGGAGGATAAAGGCATTGCAGAAAGAGCCAATGTTCACTTAAATATATAATAATGGAGGAAAAAGGTTTCATTTGTCACTAGGATATGCTGCTAAATAGCACTAAAACAACTAATTCTAGAAACTTGTATGCTAATCATGTGCATAACGTCAGTAATGAGCTGTTAATTGATACTAATGAGCAGTAGGCTATAATTGCTGTTAATTGGCACTAATTAGCAGTTATGCACGGAGCTGCCCTTAGAATTCTACAAAATGTGCGTGCAAAATTTATAACATGCAACTTGCATGGATCCGGGAGGAAAAAAGCAACACTGGGCCTTCAAGAGAGAGATAACAGCCGTCCTTTATTATTACAAAGACCCGACAAGCGCCTGCCTCAGGGGTCTGACATAAAAACACAAAGATAAAATTTAAATTAAAAAAACCTTGTAAATATACATATATACAACAAAATATTGAATATTAAATCATAAAAACGTGCTATAAAAAGTCAATAAAGAATAAAAATATGAACATGGAGTTACTATGGAATATAATGGAATCAAAACAAACAAAATATTGTGTCAAAGATAAATAAAATGTACAAATGTGCATGTATATATGTCAAAAAACATTGACAATAACGAAGATGAAAGCAGTGTTACAAATATTTGCATGGTAGGGAGATACCATGTTTTTGTCAGTGCATTAAACTTGTTATCTTGGATTTACTCTAGTATTAGGGCTTAATTTGTGCCAAAGCAGAGTGAGATGGCATTCTGGAACTTTTTGCAACTTTGGAAGTGATGTCACCATCCTGTTCTCCCCACCATTGACTCCCATGGCCACCCCACAGTCCAACTTCTCTCTCCTGTCTCCTCCCCAGCAGACAATCTGGCATCGCTCGTTGCCTCTCAATAACCTCCCCCCCCCCCCCCATTTAAAAGTAGTTTTCATTGGTGGAGGCTGCCAGCAGCGATTCAGATGGGCTGTTTGTGCCTGTCTCAGAGCATTCTCTCTGATGTAACTTTCTGTTTCCAAGGAGGCGGTAAGCATCAAAGAGAAGGCCCTATGGTGGGCGTCAACCAGCATGTCTGAATCACTACCCACTGCCAGCGACCTCCAGCAGTGAAAGCCACTTCAAAAGGTACACCAGGAGGGAGGGGCTGAGACAAGGTGAGATGTAGGATTGCCAGCTGGGGAGGGGTGAGAAGAAGAAATGTTGGACCATTGGGGGAGGAAGAGGGAAAGAAAAATGCTGGACCATTGCGGGGAGGGAGAGAGAGAGAAGGAGAAATGTTGAACCATTGGGGAAGGGGAGGGAAGGAGAAATTCTGGGCCATGTGAGGGAGAGAAGGAAGAGGCAGCAGGATTCTAGATATGAAGTGGGGAAGAGTGAAGAATTGCTGAATATGTGGGGAAAGAAGAATGAGAGTGAACTTTTGATTGGGGAGAAGGAGAAAGGGATATAGAGGAGGATACTGATTATGAGGGAAGAGAGAGGGAAATATGCACTGTTGGGGGTAAAAGGGAAGAAGCTGCGCTGCTGGGGGGAAGGAATGGAAAAGAGGACAAGGAAATGATAGGCTACAAATGTGGGGGAGAGAGAAGGAAGGCATTTGGCTACAAGAATTGGGAGTGGAGAAAGAGGGAAGATGTTGGTCTATAAGGGTGGGGGGTGAAGAAAGGGAGACAAGATGCTGGGCAGTGGAGAATTGGGGAAAAAAAGATTAGATGCTGAGCTACAAAAGTGGAGGGAGAGGAGATAATGGAACCATGTGGGAGAAGCCTTGGGGGTTGTCAAGGAGATGAGGGTGTACAGCGGGTAAAAATGTAGTAAAGGGGAATGGGTTACAGAAGAAAATAGGAGATAGGGAAAGGAGTGAGAACAGAAATGGGAGAAAAGAAGATGGAAAGTTGACAAGTAGGTGAAAAGTTAAAAGGGGGGGTGGAGAACTGGAGAGTGAGAAAGAGGGTGAAATTTGAGTGAACAAAGCCTAAAAAGAAAGGGAGAAAAGAGCTAAAGAGGGAAGATAAATATGTCAGAGACAAATGTGAAGGAATAAAAGAAAGCAGGAGAAAGGACGAATGGCAGCCACTGCAGACGGCTGGCAGAAGTCAGACAGGAAACCAGAAGAGAGAAACTCACTGGGATCAATATGGTTGTAAAAATAAAATGCCCAGATAACAAAGGTAGAAAAAGTGTTTTTATATTAAATTTATGAATTGGACTATGTTAATGTTGGGAAATATGTATTGGATGTCTTTGTATTGTGTTCAGTACAAGATTAAATGAATTTGGTTTTCTTTCTCCAGTGTTGTGGTACATGCTGAGTTTGATTTCATGGGGTTACTAGTTCAATTTTTATTGTCATATTTCTATTTTTGATTTATGTTCTGTATATGGTGAGGGTCTATCTGTGCAGAAGTGCCAGTGTTTCAGACCGATTGAGTCAGTAACCTAAACAAAAAAGCTGATTTTAAAAAAACTCAGCTAAAGTTGAGTCTAGCCCAGAAGGACAAGGGAAAAAAAGTCCCCAAAAAGCAGGTTTCTTTCCAGTGTCATTAATCTTCAGCATTTGCCACCATTGGTAATACTTAAAATTCATAAGCCAGCCTAGCACCTATGATTTACAGGTTGGACTGCTGCCACCCACCAGGAAAGGCTATTCTGCTTCTAGAGAATCTTCTGTAAGCATCCCATTCCTAGTTATGTCTTGTATTTCTGGTCATTTTAGTTTTTGTTTCCTGATATGGCCCTGTAGGAACCAGCTCAGAGTAGGCTTGAGCATTTCTGTCCCACCTCTGGGCTTATTTCCTGTTGATTCAGTGTTGTTCTTGTCCAGTTGTGTCCTAAAAAAATTTACAACAACAAAATAAAACAAAACAGAAAAGCCTGCAAACGACACAGAAAACTAAACAAAACAAATTTTTTTTGTCTTCACAACTGTACTCTTTAGAGGCCTTTTACTAAGCTGCAGTACGCATTAATACGTGCTTACCACAGCAAAAAATCACTTACCATGGGGCACACTGAGGTGTCCCGCAATAATTTTGCCATGGGCTCATGCTACCCATGCGCTAAAAAATAAAATGTATTTTTTGGTGAAGAGGGTGTGTCTTGGGTCAGAGTGGGCGCATCTATTCAAATCGGTTAGTGTGTCAGTATTGACGTGTGCTGATTAGTGCAGGTTTAGCACATGAGTCCCTACTGCCTACAAAATAAGGGGCCCTGTTTACTAAGCAGCGTTATAGGTGTGTTAACATTTTTAATGCACGTTAACCGTATACATGCCCACAATATCCCTATAGGTGCCTATATGGTTAGCGCACACGCTAAGTATAGACATGCTAAAAACACTAATGCACCTGTAAGGTAATATTTTCAATAGAAAAGGAAATTCAAGGATATGAGGAAGATTCAAAGAAAGCTTGAGAAAATGCCGGTGTACTGAGGAGATGGTAGTGTGTACTGAGGAGATAGTAGCTTCCTAGAACAGCCTACCAGCAGAGTTGGTGGCAGCAACTCAAACTAGGGCTGAATTTACAATGCCTAGGACACAAACAAATCACCGTAGTAAGGGCACTGGGCTAATGGCTAAAAGAAATGAAGACTAGATTGTGCAGTCATACAAAACTTTGAAGCAGGCTGGTTTTATATGGAAGTAAGCAAGGCAATTATCTGAGACCCAGCACGAAAAGGAGTTCTCGTGGCAAAGTTGAGTGATATCACCAAGACATGGTTGAAACATGGACCATGTTGGGAACACAAGATATGAATATGTAAGAACTATTTAGTCATAAGATATGAGTCACAATGGATTGTGGGAATTTTAAAACACTGAAAAGCGTTACACTAAATTCATCTCTGAGCTGAAGCAATATACTACCGCACCAGGAGCAACACACCATTTAAAGCTAAGTGGAACTGTTTATACGCTTTGACTGCCCAATTTCTAAGTAAGAACTGGTAGTATGTGCTAAGTGAATTTTGTGCATATATTATAAAATAGCACTTAGCACTTATTCACGTAACTGCCAATTAATAGCCAATAATGTGACACTATACCATGATCCATAGAGATTCTTCAAAATGGGCCTTATAACAGCCTTTTTCAAGGGAAAAGGATCCTCACTATGCCACATACTACTATTGTCCAGTGTGAAGCCAAAGGAAGTAAACCTATAACAGATAAACAAAACCATTTGCAATGTATTAGTTCTAGACTACATGTGGTAGGACACAGCAAAGAAACACATTTTGAGAAAGAAGTATTGGTTGCTAAGTCAAACATGGACTATAGACGAGAAGGAACTTGAGTGACAGATGAATCACGAGGCAAAGAAGTTGGAACTCATTGGTACTACTGCTTGCCGAACATTATCCCTTTGGATTTTGGAGCAAAAATGCTGAGCAAATTCTACAATATTAGGACAAGATGCAGTAGTTGAACTCGCGCCAAAAGAAGTCAGGTTAACCACCACAGAAAAAAGTTTCAAAGGACAGTTAGTAGCATTAGAAATTAGAGAAGAATAGTAGGATTTCTTTGCTACAGTAATCACATGATAATAACGAAGATGTGTTCTATACACCTGCAGTAGCTGCAGAGTTGTGTCGTATGCCAGTAACGTTCCCCAGGTCTAACTTTATAAGGTGACTACAAGAATGGAACTAAGAGCTTTGGCATTGATGAGTATGACCAAGTCCCTGGTTGGGTGGTCCCAACCAGCAGAGCCACAGCCAAGCACAAAACAGAATGCCATTGTTTTGTTTGAGCTGAAAGTGAACAGGAGCAAAAATCATCCAGGAAGAGAGAACCTAAAGAAGTAAGAGTAGAGAAATGAACACACCCAAGACTAAAATCACATAAGCACGGGGACCTTAAGCATATACAGTTAAACAAGACCACAAGATAATCAAACCAGGGAACAGTGATGGTAGCAGACATGGATATACAAGAAGTCAAAACTGCTAAGTAAGCAACGGTCTTTATTGTTGAACTTGGTACAGTAGTTGTGTAATGGTATCAGTTTATTATTGAAATATGTAGCATGATATTTTGCTGGATCATATATAGCAATACAAACATACAGCTTTAAAAATACAGTTTTAAACTACAGCAGAGAAAATAGTTTCATTTCAAGCCCCTCTCTCTCCCTCCCTTTTTCGTGGGGACTTTTGATAGCAGGGCTAGTCAATTACAAACACTTAACAGAGACAAAAGCTGGCTGGGAGGGTCACCAAGACATCTCCGAAAACCAAAGACCCAAGAGACAGAAAGTCTGGAGAACCCATTGACAACAAAGAACTCAGAGGAAAACCATAAACAAAACATTTGCCTGTCATCAGAGGTATACCTGCCCCCTCTCATCATCTATCAGACAAATGGACGCCAGGACATCTGCAGAAAGGAAAGACTTATAACAGACTACAATAACCATAATGCCTTGCAAGTTATCCAGTGCAAACCAGGAAGCAGGTGCTGGGACTCTGTGATCATATCCTCCTGCAGCTTGCAAGATATAAAAGCAAAAGCTGTTTCCCCAAGAAGCAGATTCTTCCTGTAGCCCACCTGCCTGCTATGAGGACCTCTTCTGCAAATATGTGCTTACCTCATGCTGTTCATACTATGTAACAAGGACTTATAAGTAACATAACTTTTGATCTAGACCTGCTACTTTACTTTACTTAAGTACAGATTATCTGTAAAGATCTCTTAAAAAACCTACCTCTCGTGTGCAATTGTATTTTAAAATAAACCTTTTCTGAAGCTAAACGTATAGTCTCTTTGTGCTCTGAGTACATGCTTTCAAATCTTGAAATACAGAATACTGCATTTCAACAGAGATATATACTTAATTTATTTAATTTATTGCAATTATCACCTTTGGTGATTGGTGGAGAAATTAATATCCTAAAACTTATAAATACAGCACCTGCTCTTAAATTATAAACAGTAGCGAGTGCTCTAGAGCTCTTTCCCCCAAAATAAATCATTTCTCTTGTAACAGTTGCATATGTTTTATAATACAGAACGTCTGCAATTATTTGATCCAGGAGTGCAAACTGGGGTCTCTGCCAAGCACATTGTTCTTGCAGTATGGTATTTGGGCCAATGCACCTCTTATGCTTCTCAGCTATTTCCAATTCTTTCATCTTCTGCATCAAGGTTGGGCAACCTCAGTCCTCAAGGACCATGAATTATGTCAGTCTCTCCATGGGATATATACATATCCAAACATAGATCAGTTTCTTTCATATACTGCAGAACAGGAGTGTCGACCTGGTTATTTATGAGACTCCCTTCCCTCCCCCCCCCCCCCCCCCCCCCCATTTTTCCTTCCACATGTCTATTTAATTATTTGCACATGAACTATTGGTCCACTACTGTTTGATATTGTTTTCACACACTAATTTTCCCATTAGCACTTGAGAAATTTACACCTATTTTGTAGGCACTGAGGGTTCACACGCTAATCATGTACTAATCGGTTAGTGCAGAACACGCCTACTCTCTGCCCCAACCCACTAAAAAATAAAGTGGGAAGCGTGTGCATATGCAAAGATTACCAAAGGCTACCTGAGTGCCCTGCAGTAAGTCCTTTTTCGCTGCAGTGAGCACACGTTAGTGTGTACTGCAGTTTATAAAAGGGCCCCTAAGTTTGTACCTGAGTCAATGGAGGGTGAAATGATTTTCCCAAGATCAGAAGGACCGTCGGTGGGATTTGAATCTTGGCTTCCGTGATCTCAGCCTGTTGCTCTACTAAGCTGCTCCTGCAGTCCTGTGAGCCCATGATCACACTGGGGGGGGGGGGGGAGATTTTTTTTATTATTATTCCAGACATTTGTATAATTTTTATAATTTCAAGGTTGCAGTAAGAGAGCTGTACATAAAGGGTTAACAAAATAGGATACACAGTGAATACCAGTTTTCAGTGATGCTGTGCCCTTAGTACACTAGACAACAGTTTGGATCCTTATATTTACTGGTTCCACAGCCTGGTTTATCTTTAAATTATGCCGACTGTAATTGTCAAAATTATATGGGACATGTTTATTAAGGTGCATTAAGCAGATGGGGCAAATTTAACAAATGGCACCCACAGTTAGGCACCAGGATGATACTAAGCTAGTATTCTGTAAAGGGTGCTCTGCACAGAACAACCTTTAAAGAATACTAGCTTAATGTTCATTTTGCGCCTAACGTTGGGCACAAGCATTGGTTTGAATACCCATGCCCAACTGATGGAAGTTAGGCACATACCTAATTGCTGGTAACGCCCCTGATCTGTCCATACCCTTTCCCAGTGGTGATCCTTGGTTGGCTGCCACCCAGGGCGGATTGCCGCTGTGCACCCCCCACCAGGTGCAGCGTTCCCCCCCCCCCCCCCCCCCCCCCAGGTGCATTCTTCCTACCTGTTGGGAGCAGCCACACGGCTGTCGGCTCCGCTGGTTCCCTGCTCCCTCTGCCCTGGAACAGGAAGTAACAGCAGAGGGAACAGGGAACCAGTGGAGCCAATAGCTGCATGACTGCTCCTTGCACCCCTCTTGCAGCATGCACCCGGGGCAGACTGCCCCCACCACCCTGCCCTCGGTATGCCACTGCCCTTCCCATGGCCATGCTCCCTTTAGAGTTGCATGCTATAGAATTTAGGCACGCATGTTATACTATAGGACATAGGGCAGATTCTAATTACTGCCAATTAAGGGCTTGTTAACACCAGTAATTGATATTGCCTAATTATCTAATTAGTTTGCACACAGATCTGTGATCCACACCCAAAATTGCAGGGCCATCTTTGGGTGACCTATATAGAATCCGGCGGGGTTAGTGTGGGTTTTAGCACACGCTGTTAGCAGTAGCCCATGCTAAAATCTAGCATGCATTAAAACAGAGCAGTAAAGTAAGGAGTCCTGGATTCAATATCTGGGTTGCCAACTAGCTCCAGATTCGCCCAACAGGGTTGATCAAGTCCTGGGCTTACCTCAATGCAATGCAGGGACTCGTAGCCTTGTTTTTCTTAGGGAACCCAATGGGGAAATCAGAAACATAAGTCCCTGCATGCAATGGGGTAAGGCCAGGACTGGATCAACACTGTCAGCCAAATTTGGATCTAGTTGGCAACCCTAATTCAATATACTGCCTTTCTGTGGTACATCAAAAGTGGTTTATGTACATTATATGCAGGTACTTGATGGGGTGGGACAGGGTGCAACAGTGAGATCTACCAACTGTGAGCCCTTTTGCTGCCTCTCTGTGTATTCCAAGCGTCATTCTGGTGTTCTGATATCTCTCAGAGAACGTCAAGCCTCATTCTGGTGCTCCAAAAACTTCTCTGTGTATTCCAAACCTCATTCTGGTGCTTTCAGTGCATTCCAAGCCTTATCTACACTGAGGGGACAGGGAATGCTTATGCAACAGACACACTTTGTATAGATACGCCATTGGGTTGAGATTGGGCATGGACTGAACATTGCAGCATGCAGTAGGTAGTACAGCGAGTTCACCTAACACTACCTCAATAAATGGTGTTGGGTGCATCCATTCCATGCTCATAGTGCCTGAAAGTAAAGTATGTTAGAGAACCTGTCTGTGTGGAAACTGAAGGGGGAATGCTGGATATGCCTCCCCACCAAAATTAACACTGAACCTTTGTGATCAAGGCAGGTTACTTTTAGCTGTTAACCAACATTAAGTGCAAAAACCTAATCATTTTTAGCAAACATGTCCCTATATTTGCACAATAACTGGGCCTAGTAATATACATTTGTGAACATATATTGTACACAGGCCCCTGAAGGCAATAGGTATTAATTAAACATGGAATGAACAAAGTGATACCCCTGTTTAGGGTTTTCTTTCAGGAGACATTCAGTAGTCCTGAGTACCAGCACCTTTTCCACTGCCTGCTAAAATTGACTCATTTTCCCAAGTATTAATGAAAGAACCCAGGCTCTGCATACCCCAAATGCACCCAGAGTGTCCACTACAGGAGAAGCACTATCTTCAGCTAATCCTTACATGTCCATGGGTGAATGTGGAAGTGCATGTTGCAGCCAATACATAATAGTTCAGCCTGTGCTATGGAGACTGAGATGATCAGAAAATAGAGGTTTTGGTTTAGTGAACTCTGAATGTGCAGCATTTTTTTTTATATCTTTGTATTTTGCACAGTACAGGATGTTAGAGGAGGCTGGATGTGGCAGAACAAATGCGTGGCACAGTTGGCCAGCGGCTTACCTGTTTTCATTGCTATCGCTGCCAGCACAAATTTAGAGGAATGCACGTGTGTGTGTGGGGGGGGGGGGGGTGCTAAAGAGAGATGGTGGACTTACAGTGGTTGGGGGGGGGGGGGCGAGATAGAGAGATGTGAGACAATGGGGACAGAGAGCAGAGAGTGCTTTAGTTTGACAGCGGGTGGCCCCTACCATTGAGCAGTCTTGGGCTTTTTGCCAAGCTCACTCAATATTAGCTACACCTCTCTGTGGCCATTCATTCTTTAGCTGGTAAGCCTCTATTCATATTTTGCATAGGTAAAACTATTGTAATTCTCTTTATTTAGGACTCCTGAATTATAAATTACAAGCCCTACAAGTGACACAAAATGCTGCTGCACATCTAATAGCTGGCCTAACTGGAGTTGTTGATAAACCTTCCAGACAATTCAAGTAGAAACATGCCACTTCCATCCTCTCCGAGGCATCTGGAGTGGCTCCTCTGTTTCTCCACCTTGGTGGTGTTTTTCTATTAAGTACATCTGACCACATTATCCCAGCACTTAGAGCTTCACTGGCTTCCCATCCAATGGTGTGTAAAGTTTATGGTATTAACTCTAATTCACAGAGTTTTGAACAATGAAGCTTCTCTTGCAATTGACTCTTCTTTAAGAATCTGTTGCCCAATACTGTGCCTTTGGTTGGCTGAAAAGTTACTTCTTGATGCGCTATAATTTCATCATATTAAACTTGTACATTGATCATCAATTTTCTTTGTAGAGGGTGTTACCTTCTGGAATTCTCTGCCTGCTGAAATCCATCAGGTTAGCACTGTAACTCAGTTAAGAAAACAGCTGACACAGCCTATCTTTTTTCAAGGCTGTTTTCATCTTGATAGCTTTCATGCTTCTTAAAGATTGTATGTGTTTCAATTGGTCTTGGTTTTATCCTGTATGTATGTTGTATGGCCTAGTGGTTAGCGTGGTGGACTTTGGTCCTGGGGAACTGGGTTCAATTCCCACTGCAGGCACAGGCAGCTGCTTGTGACTCTGGGCAAGTTACTTAACCCTCCATTGCCCCAGGTACAAATAAGTACCTGTATATAATATGTAAGCCGCATTGAACCTGCTATGAGTGGGAAAGCGCAGGGTACAAATGTAACAAAAAATAAATAAATAACCTGTCTAAAATAGGATCGCACTGGCTATATATCTTTTAAATAAATAAGCAAGGTGAAGTGTTTTGTAAGCATGTAATTTCTGTATAGGGAGATGTAGCAGTCCACCTTGTTTTTATTTCCTAACACACAATCCAGCTTATAATTGAAAGAGAAAAACGCCTAGATTTCGACCCAAATCGGGAGATAGACGTTTATCTCACAAAAACGAATAAATCGGTATAATCGAAAGCCGAACTTGGACGTTTTCAACTGCAGTCCATCGCGGAAGCGTACAGAGTTGACGGGGGCGTGTCGGAGGCGTGGCGAAGGTGGAACTGGGGCGTGGTTATCGGCCGAGGACAGATAGGCGCCTTTCGCCGATAATGGAAAAAAAGTATACGTTTGTAGCTAGAATTTAGGGCACTTTTCCTGGACCCTGTTTTTTCACGAATAAGGCCCCAAAAAGTGCCCTAAATGACCAGATTACCACCAGAGGGAATCGGGGATGACCTCCCCTGACTCCCTCAGTGGTCACTAACCCCCTCCCACCACAAAAAATGATGTTTCACAACTTTTTATTTTCACCCTCAAATGTCATACCCACCTCCCTGGCAGCAGTATGCAGGTCCCTGGAGCAGTTGTTAGGGGGTGCAGTGGACTTCAGGCAGGTGGACCCAGGCCCATCCCCCCCCCCTACCTGTTACAATTGTGCTGCTTAATGCTTAGTTGTCCAACCCCCCCAAACCCATTGTACCCACATGTAGGTGCCCCCCTTCACCCCTTAGGGCTATAGTAATGGTGTAGACTTGTGGGCAGTGGGTTTTGAGGGCGATTTGGGGGGCTCAACACACAAGGGAAGGGTGCTATGCACCTGGGAGCTCTTTTACCTTTTTTTTGGTTTTTGTAAAAGTGCCCCCTAGGGTGCCCGGTTGGTGTCCTGGCATGTGAGGGGGACCAGTGCACTACGAATCCTGGCCCCTCCCACGAACAAATGCCTTGCATTTATTCGTTTTTGAGCTGGGCGCTTTCATTTTCCATTATCACTGAAAAACAAAAACGCCCAGCTCACAAATTGTCGAATAAAACATGGACGTCTATTTTTTTTTTGAAAATACGGTTTGGTCCGCCCCTTCACGGACCCGTTCTCGGAGATAAACACCCATGGAGATAGACATTTTCGTTCAATTATGCCCCTCCACATATTCTAAGGATTGGGGTAATATTTGCAATGTTGCTTTTTCATTGATGTGGGGGGTGTTTTTGATATGACATCTAAGCCCAGCTTTGGATGTTTTGCTAAAAACGTCCAAAATTTAAGTGGTGAATATAGCCATTTTCAAAACAGAAAAACATCTACCTTTTTTTTTCAAAAATGGCTATTTGCTAGATATTTTTATGCTCTGTGTTTATCATTTTGGTCCATTTTTGGAAAATAAAAAGTCCAAATGAAAAATGCAAAAAATCAAGCCATTGGGGTGTAGGAGGAGCCAACATTCTCAGTAGACTGTCCACACAGACATCCCAGGAGAGAAATGGGACACCCTAGGACACTGTAGTGGACTTCAAATAAATGCTCCCAGGTACACATCTCACCATTGCTCCCTTATCTTGTATGCTGATCCCCCAAAAACCCACTATCCCCAACTGTACACCACTACCTTAGCCCTTGGTGGCACCTAAATGTGGGTACAGTGGGTTTCTGGTGAGTTTTGGAGGGCTCACAGTTTTCACCACAAGGCTAACAGGTAGGGGAAGTATGGGTCCACCTATCTGCAGTGCACTGCACCCACCATTAGACTATTCCAGGGACCTGTATGCTGCTCTAATGGCGGGCATAAAGGCTAGTAAAATTTTTAATCACATTTTTAGGGAGTGGGAGGGATTAGTGACCACTGGGAGAGTAAGGTGAGGTCATTTCTGATTCCCTTCAGTTGTCATCTGGTCATTTAGGGCACATTTTGTGCCTTATTCATTAATAAAACAGGTCTAGACCAAAATGTCCAACTTATAGCCCTGGATGTTTTTGTTTTGTTCCATTATGGCAGAAAAACGTCTGAGTGTTAGGAACACCTTGATCCCACCCTTAACACGTCCCTGACACACCCCCTTGTGATTTAAATGCACTTCTGTCGGACTTCATAGAGAAACATATAAAACTTGGTTTTGAAAATACCAATTTAGATGTTTTTGTGAGAAAAACGCCCAAATGCAGATTTATGCCACTTTTTGGATGTTTTTCTCTTTTGAAAATGAGCTACCGTGTGGTTGGTAGCAGAGGGTGTGGTTATTATGGGGGCAGGTCCTTCAGTGGTCACCACACCCCTTAAGGATGGCCCTGCATGTGAGTACCAGTACATTTTTGGCTAGCAAAAGGCACTGATCCTTTGCATGTATATGAAGGGTTACTCATGCTCCCTGGGACCTCTTTTGAGTAGTGATCTGCCCTCAGCAGCATAAGGCCTTTGATTTCCACATGTACACTGTAGCCAACAGTGCTGTGGTCACAGATCAAAGAGGATGGACAGCAGATTTCAGTAACTACATCAACAGAAGGAACTGGCAGAGAAGTAACTCCTAGTGAGTCACAGCTAGTCTCACTGCAAGCAGTCTACTTCTTTCCCCCTGCCCAGCCTCCTTGGGTTACTCATTGAGGGGGTCATGATCAAAAGCAAACTCCGGCGGTAGAGGCTGTTAACGCCATACTAGCGCCAGAGTTTGCAGCCGACCCATGATCAGAGCCCTCGAGCGCCTGAAACAGCGCACTCGAGGGCTCTCAGCGCAAGTAGCATGCATGCTAAACAGGGCTTCTAGCGCATGCTCAGGCGCAATTCTCCCGCACTTTAAACATGATAATCAAAGATAATAGCGCTGCTTAGATTTGCATGCATTATCTTTGATTATCGATGCAGAAAAGCCCTGCGCTGTCCCGGCACTATTTTTAGGGCGCTGTTTGGAACAGCACAGGGCTTTTGATCATGAGGGCATGAGGGAATCCTGCAGAAGGATGGCAGGCCTAGCTGACCAGTCACAGGCAGCACTTCTGCTTCTCCTCATCTCCCTGCCTGCAAATGAACTTGAAAGCCCAGACAGATTGGAAATCTTTGTCTTCTCTGACTTCTAATTAATCAAATTCCGCTCTCTGCTCCAGTTATTATATTGAATTCATTGGAACCAATTATAGATTGCCAAATAGTCACTGTGTAGTCCATGATAAAAAAAAAACCCACAATAAGCATTTAGAAGCAATACCTGTCCGTAAATAATTATGAAAAAAGATAATTATATGCATGTTTGTTTCCATATCTTCTTTCTAGCACTTGAATGTCTTTTTGCTCAGCTGAGAGAAAAGTGCTTAATATGTAGCATGCGTACCTTGCCACAGATTGGAGGCGTACACATGGCACATGCACTTTCACCCACAGAAGCATGTTTTATGTATGTAAACATGCTTACCCACATGAAATATGCAGAAATTCTGTGTAAACATCACGCTCATATTTCATATTCAGTTAAAGGTATTAAGGGACACTTTCTTCTGCAGGAGCAAGAGTTAGACCTTAAGGAAACAAAATCAATCTTTAAAGCTCCCAAAAAGGTAATGTAAATATGGTATTTGGAGCATATGAGGAGGCTTTTATTCACAGACCCTAGTTAATTTATTTCTTCAAGCTCCACTCAGCAATTTGTTGATTTCCTGTCTCCCTGCCAAGTTTCAAACTGAGTCCTACAACCCCAGTGGCTTTCTGCTTACCATCTTCAGATAAGTAGAGGAGTGTGGTAGCCGTGTTAGTCCACTTAAGGTTATCAATAGAAATCAAACAAAATAAAACATGGAAAAGAAAATAAGATGATACCTTTTTTATTGGACATAACTTAATACATTTCTTGATTAGCTTTCGAAGGTTGCCCTTCTTCGTCAGATCGGAAATAAGCAAATGGGGTTCCTAGCCCATTATAAACCATAAAGCTGTAATTCTCTGTTGATCACCCCACCCCTCCAGTTAGAATATCAATGATATGCTTTGATGTCCCCATGCATACCTCCTACCCACCCCCATCCTCCCACCCTGTCAGACTGTCATAGCAATGCTTGAATGTTTTTCACTTATATACACTGTCAGCTAGCACATTTGCTTATTTCCGATCTGACGAAGAAGGGCAACCTTCGAAAGCTAATCAAGAAATGTATTAAGTTATGTCCAATAAAAAAGGTATCATCTTATTTTCTTTTCCATCTTCAGATAGGAAGCGAAGACTATAGCGGTTAACATTAAGGCTCCAGAGCTCTAATGACATAAATTATTTCAAGGATTCCAGTGATCTCCATTCTTTTCCCTAGCTCTCATTAGCATTGATTGTTTCTGCTGAGGATGCCAAGTGCAATAGTTCAGGTTTGGCAAAGCTCCTTTGGCACACGGGCTCTCCATTTGTTGCAAGACAGCTCTGTCAGTCAAGTGAAATGGTTAATTAATAGCGAGAAGGAATGAGGATGTAATTCTGTCCAAATTACAATTAATAGTGCACAGTGCTGAATGTAAAACAAAATACACTTGCAGTTTGCCTTGGGAAATGGTACTTTGGGTAAGAGATAACTATGTATAGAGGGCTCTTTATCGAAAAGTGAGAATACGCCAAAACTGAGAGTGGGAGGTGAAGAAATAAGTGACTCTGAGACTACCATGGCAGCCAGAACATCTTTCAAATAACAATGCACTGTTGCAGTGAATGTCGCAAATAGAAATTTTAGAGCGGAAAACTTGTGTCGGACATTATTTAGGTTTTTCCAGCTATTTTAGTCCCTTTTTCTTATCAAATTAGAATAAGTCATTTAAAATTATTAACTACCAATGTGATAGCCAAGTATGCATCCAGATAGTATGCAAAGGTTGCTGGAATACAGTCAGAACAGTGAAAATCAGATTTTGGCCAAGTATGCATGCCATACATAAACATTTTAAAGATATGTCCCCACACAGTGAAAATGTTGCAGAACATGCATGTTTCGTACATGCAATCGTTTGGAAGGTAATATTTATGTAATATACTGTACAGAGTGGGATTCTTGGTGGCTGCCAAAAGCAGGGCCAAAGATGGGAAACTATGGCAAAAGCTACTGCTAGCAGGGCCCTGTTGCAGGACCACAGAGGAGGAGAGGGTCTGGAGGATGTTGGGAAGAGGAAGAAACTGATTGAATGCTTAGAGAGAAGGGAAGGTAGGTGTGGTTGGAAGAAGACTGCTTGGAAGCAGGAAGGAAAGATCCATGAGGAGAGGCTAAAGAGGTTATGGCTCTTCAGCTTGCAAAAGACAGCTGAGGGGGGATTTGATTAAGGTCTTTAAAATCCTGAGTGGTGTAGAGCGGGTAGAAGTGGATCAATTTTTCATTCTTTCAAAAAGTACAAAGACCAGGGGACACTCAATGAAATTGCAATAGCAGACTATGGACTTTTCCTCCAGGAAGTTTTCCAAACCTTTTTTAAACCCAGATATGCTAACTGTTGTTCCATATCATCAAGCTGATCAATCCATAGACTGGTGGGTTGTGTCCATCTACCAGCAGGTGGAGATAGAGAGCAAACTTTTGCCTCCCTATATGTGGTCATGTGCTGCCGGAAACTCCTCAGTATGTTCTCTATCTCAGCAGGTGGTGGTCACACACAGCAGCAGCTCTGGCTAGGCCTCCAAGCCTAATTTTTAGGTTTTGTTGAGTGCCTGGGGTTGAGGGCTCTTTTGAGCAAGTGCAAACCTGGTGGTGCCAGGTCCCTCCTTTTCTCCCCCCTCCCGCTGGCTCCGTTAAAAAAAAAAAAAAAAAAAAAATTTTAAACGTCTTTAAAGGCGTTTATTTCGACGTTTATTTAAGCGTCTATTGCAGCTACTCACTGGGACACCAGGTCGTTACAACTCGGAGCGGACAGCAGGTAATTTTTACCTTTTTATAGCGGGCGGGGGTTCCCCGATTCTTCTCCTCATGGCACATGGCGTCGGAGGGCGAGGGCGCAAAGGGTCGCTCCCCGGGTCGCTTGAGCGCTTCTAGAGGGGATGCGGGGGTCTTAAAGCCTGATTCGCCCTTGTTGGGTGACAGTTTCGTGACCGATGAATGTCCCGGTCCTTCCTCAGGCGTGGCGGTTTT
This sequence comes from Microcaecilia unicolor, assembly GCF_901765095.1. Taxonomy (NCBI): domain Eukaryota; kingdom Metazoa; phylum Chordata; class Amphibia; order Gymnophiona; family Siphonopidae; genus Microcaecilia; species Microcaecilia unicolor. The sequence goes on along the minus strand of NC_044032.1, from coordinate 237,841,134 downwards.
TCCCGCCATAAACGCCCATCCCCCGCTCCTCGCCTCCGCCATCTTGGCCGGCCACGCGGCTCGGACGGCTTCTTCTTGGGCCGCCCTTGAGGTTGGAGACATTAATGCCATGAACGCCCTTAATTTGGGCGACGGCACAGAAGCGGCTAAAGTTAAGAGCCGTTCTTCCCGCGCGGCTCCTTCGCGGAGTTTCGCGCCGGACGCCATTTTGGATGCGCAGCATGTCTCTCCCCCGCTGTTGCGAGCGCCGGTTGAGAGCGCGCCTAGGGCTGTTGCCCAGGCTGCGGGAGTGCACAGTCTGGGGGGTTTCTCCCCCGAGTTTGTTTTGCTGCTGCATCAGGCCTTCCTCATGCACAACGCTGCCCCCGCTCCCTCGTCTGGTAAAGAGGTTGAGGTTCCCAGAGGTAAACGCCCTCGGGTTGATTCCCAGGCCTTGGAGGAATTAGTCTCCTCCGATGTAGATGAGGGCAGCGTGTCTGAGGTCTCCCAACGGTCCTTTGCGGATTCCTTGGAGGAGACGGATCCCCGCTCGGATGGAGCGGATGACCCCTCTGCAGCGCGGCTTTTTCGCCCAGAGGATTTGCCCAACCTGTTGTTACAGGCCATGGACACTTTGAAGATATCCTCTCCGGAGGACGTCTCTCCCTCAGCCCCTGTTGGCTCTGCCATTATGCTGGGGACGAAGCGCCCGCCTAGAACCTTCCACGTGCATGATGCCATGCACACCTTAATTTCGGCTCAATGGGATGTCCCAGAAGCGAGCCTTAAAGTGGCTAGGGCTATGTCCCGCCTCTATCCTTTGGCTGTGAGTGAACGTGAGGCCTATCTGTGGCCTACCGTGGATTCTTTAATCACTGCGGTGACTAAGAAAACGGCATTGCCGGTGGAAGGTGGCACGGCCCTAAAGGACGCCCAAGACAGGAGATTGGAGGCGGCCTTAAGGTCGTCCTTTGAGGCGGCTGCTTTAAGTTTGCAGGCCTCAGTTTGCGGCTCCTATGTGGCCAGGGCGTGCCTGACTATGGTGCAGCGGGCTTCCCCCTCGGATCATTCCTTGAGGGCTGATTGGCCAGCCCTGGAATCGGGCTTAGCCTATTTGGCAGACTTGCTGTATGATGTCTTGAGAGCCTCAGCTAAAGGCATGGCTCAGACAGTCTCTGCGCGGCGGTGGCTTTGGCTGAAACATTGGTCTGCTGACCACGCCTCTAAATCCCGCCTGGCTAGATTGCCTTTTAAAGGCAAGCTGCTCTTTGGGGTCGAGCTGGACAGAATCGTGACCGATCTCGGCACGTCTAAGGGCAAGAAGTTACCAGAGGTCAGGGCTCAGGCTAGTGCTCGTCCCGGTACCTCCAGAGGACGTTTTCAGGAAGCCCGTCGGTACCGCCCGGGCAGGTCGGGTTCTTCTGCCCCCTCTTCCTTTAAGAGGAATTTCTCCCCCAAGCAGCATTCCTTTCGCAGAGACCGCCGTCCCGGAGGTGCTCCCTCCGGTCCTCCCCCAGGGTCTCGTACCCAATGACAGGGTCTTGGTCCACGCCCCAGTGCAGATTGGAGGACGGCTGTCCTCGTTTCTGGGCGAGTGGACCACAATAACTTCAGACGCTTGGGTGCTGGAAGTCATCAGAGACGGCTACAAGCTAGAGTTCTGCCGACCCTTAAGAGACGGGTTTGTACTCTCTCCCTGCAAGTCTCCGGTCAAAGCTGTGGCAGTGCAGCAGACTTTGGACAATATGATCCGCCTGGGTGCGGTCGTTCCGGTGCCAGAAAGTCAGCTTGGCAAGGGGCGTTACTCCATTTACTTTGTGGTACCAAAGAAAGGAGGTTCTGTCCGGCCTATCCTCGACCTCAAAGGGGTCAATCGGGCCTTGAAAGTGCGGCACTTTCGCATGGAGACTCTCCGCTCTGTTATAGCGGCAGTGAAGGCAGGGGAGTACCTGGCATCCTTGGACATCAAGGAAGCGTACCTGCATATTCCCATCTGGCCTCCTCATCAACGCTTTCTGCGTTTTGCAGTCCTGGGCCGACACTTCCAGTTCAGAGCCCTCCCGTTCGGGTTGGCTACTGCTCCGCGGACCTTTTCCAAAGTAATGGTGGTCATAGCGGCCTTCCTGCGAAAGGAAGGAGTACAAGTCCATCCTTATCTGGACGACTGGTTGATCCGAGCCCCCTCTTATGCAGAGTGCGGCAAAGCTGTGGACCGGGTAGTTGCTCTTTTGAGCTCCCTGGGATGGATCATCAACTGGGAGAAGAGCCAGCTGCGCCCGACTCAGTCCCTGGAGTATCTGGGAGTTCGATTCGACACCCAAGTGGGCAGAGTGTTCCTGCCAGACAATCGGATTGTCAAACTTCAGGCTCAGGTGGACCAGTTCCTAGTAGCCTCTCCTCTTCGGGCTTGGGACTATGTGCAGCTGTTGGGCTCTATGACGGCCACGATGGAAGTAGTGCCCTGGGCCAGGGCTCATATGAGACCACTACAACACTCCCTGCTGCAGCGCTGGACTCCGATGTCGGAGGATTATGCTGTGCGCCTTCCCTTGGATCCAGCAGTGCGCAAGGCGCGGAGCTGGTGGATGCAGACAGACAAGTTGTCTGCGGGAATGCCTCTGGTGACCCCAGAGTGGATTGTCGTCACGACGGACGCCTCGTTGTCGGGCTGGGGAGCCCACTGCTTGGGAAGGACAGCGCAGGGGCTCTGGTCTCCTGCAGCAGCAAAGTGGTCTATCAACCTCCTGGAACTCAGAGCCATTCGGTTGGCGCTTTTGGAGTTCATCCCGGTACTGGTGTTGAAGCCTGTACGGGCCCTGTCGGACAATGCCACGGCTGTGGCCTATGTCAACCGCCAGGGAGGTACCAAGAGCGCCCCTCTAGCCAAGGAGGCTATGAATCTTTGCCAGTGGGCGGAAGCGAACCTGGAGCAGCTTTCAGCGGCCCACATTGCCGGAGTCATGAATGTCAAGGCGGACTTTCTCAGTCGCCATACCTTGGAGCCCGGAGAGTGGCAGCTATCTGCTCAGGCGTTCTGGGACATCACGAAGCGCTGGGGCCAGCCGAGCCTAGATCTGATGGCGTCATCGGCCAATTGCCAAGTGCCGCGCTTTTTCAGCAGAGGACGGGACCCTCGATCCCTGGGAGTAGATGCTCTCCTCCAACAGTGGCCGACGCAAGAGCTCCTCTATGTGTTCCCGCCCTGGCCCATGTTGGGCAGGGTGCTAGACCGGGTGGCAAGGCATCCCGGCAGAGTAATCCTGGTGGGTCCGGATTGGCCCAGACGTCCCTGGTATGCGGACTTGATCAGGCTCTCAATCGACGATCCTCTGCGGCTGACAGTGGAGCAGGGCCTGTTACATCAGGGTCCCGTGGTGATGGAGGATCCCTCCCCCTTTGGTCTTACGGCCTGGCTATTGAGCGGCAGCGTCTGAGGAAGAAGGGCTTCTCAGACAAGGTTATCGCCACTATGCTAAGAGCGAGGAAGCGCTCTACTTCTACTGCTTACGCCAGGGTTTGGCGTATCTTTGCAGCGTGGTGTGAAGCAGGCTCTCTTTCTCCCTTCACGGCTCCAATTTCTTCAGTGTTGGCGTTCCTGCAAGAAGGTCTGGAGAAAGGCCTGTCGCTCAGTTCCCTTAAAGTCCAGGTAGCGGCTCTGGCTTGCTTCAGGGGCCGCCTGAAGGGTGCTTCCCTGGCTTCGCAGCCAGATGTGGTGCGCTTTCTCAAGGGAGTTAATCACCTGCGCCCTCCTCTGCACTCAGTGGTGCCTGCGTGGAATCTCAACCTGGTGCTAAGAGCATTGCAGAAGCCGCCGTTTGAACCCTTGTCGAGGGCATCTCTGAAAGACCTGACGTTGAAAGCAGTCTTTTTGGTGGCTATCACTTCAGCCAGAAGAGTTTCCGAGCTCCAGGCGCTCTCATGTCGAGAGCCTTTTCTGCAGTTCACTGAGGCAGGAGTGACTATTCGCACAGTGCCTTCCTTTCTGCCCAAGATTGTTTCTCGCTTCCATGTGAATCAGCAGCTCTGTCTCCCTTCCTTTCGTAGGGAGGACTACCCAGAGGAGTACTCTGCTCTTAAATATCTGGATGTGAGACGAGTCATCATCAGATACTTGGAAGTGACCAATGATTTCCGGAAGTCGGATCATCTGTTTGTTCTGTTTGCAGGTCCTCGTAAGGGTCTGCAGGCTGCTAAGCCTACAGTGGCAAGATGGGTCAAGGAAGCCATTGCAGCGGCTTATGTGGCCGCGGGGAAGGTGCCGCCTATCCAGCTGAAGGCTCACTCCACAAGAGCTCAGGCGGCCTCGATGGCAGAGGCCGGTTCCGTCTCCTTGGAAGAGATATGCAAGGCGGCAACTTGGGCTTCGGCCCATACATTCTCCAAGCATTACCGCTTGACTGTGGCTGCTCGGGCGGAGGCCCGGTTTGGAGCTTCAGTGTTGCGGTCAGGGATTTCTAGGTCCCGCCCTGGGTGAGTACTGCTTCGGTACATCCCACCAGTCTATGGATTGATCAGCTTGATGATATGGAAGGTAAAATTATGTATAATCATACCTGATAATTTTCTTTCCATTAATCATAGCTGATCAATCCATAGCCCCTCCCAGATATCTGTACTGTTTTTATTCTGGTTGCATTTCAGGTTCAAGTTTAGTCTTCAGTTACTTCAGAAAGACTTCGTGTTCAAGTTTTTTCACTTGGATTCTTCAAGAGTTAAGACGAGTTTGTGTTACAGTGAGCTGCTGCATTCCTCTCCCCTCCGTTTTACGGGGCTGGATTGAGACTTAAATTCTGCCGGCACTCCCTCCCGCTTCGTGCGGCTGTAGGGCAGCTTTGTACCCCTCCCGCTTCGGCGGTGTTAGGGTCAGTCAGCTCCTCCCGCGGTTGCGGTTGCAGGATAAGCCAGATCCCCCCGCATCGGCGGGTGTGGTGTCCCTCCCCCGCTCCGCGGGGATGAGCTGGACGGATTCCCCTCCCCCACTTGTGTGGGGATGAGCTGGGTTAATTCCCCTCCCCCGTTTCGGCGGTGGTGAGCTGGGCAGAGTGTCCCTTCGTGGGTGTAATTCTCTAAGTGCTGAGTCCTGCGGATGGAGCTTTGATATCGACATACTGAGGAGTTTCCGGCAGCACATGACCACATATAGGGAGGCAAAAGTTTGCTCTCTATCTCCACCTGCTGGTAGATGGACACAACCCACCAGTCTATGGATTGATCAGCTATGATTAATGGAAAGAAAATTATCAGGTATGATTATACATAATTTTACCTTACCACGTCCTCTGGCAATGAGTTCCAGAGCTTAACTATTCTTTGAGTCAAAAAATATTTCCTCCTATTTGTTTTAAAAGCCATTGGGAAGTATGGGGAGCCAGCATAGACTGGCCACACAGACATCCCAGCAGAGCAGTGGGACACCCTAGGGGGCACTGCAGTGGACTTCACATAAACAGTCCCAGGTACACATCTCACCATTACCCCCTTATATTGTATGGTGAGCCCTTCAAAACCTACCAAAATCCTACTGTACCCAACTGTACACCACTAGAATAGCCCTTATGTCTATATGTAGGTACAGTAGGATTTTGGAGGGCTAACACATTCCACCACAAGTGTACCACTTAGAGTGGAATATGGGTCCCCTTCTCTACAGTCCATTGCACCAACCACTAGGCTACTCCAGGGACCTGCTTGCTGGTCTAATAGGCCAGAACATCTGAAGCTGTCATAGAGGTTGGTATGTACCGTTTCTTTCACATTTTGGGGGGGTGGGAAGGGGTTGGTGACAACTGGGGGAGTAAGGGGGAGGGGTCACACCTTAATTCGTCTGGTCATTTAGGCCACTATGATTGAAATTGATCTAGTCCAGGGGTATCCAACCTCAGTCCTTGCCAGGTTGGGTTTTCAGGAATTACGCCAATGAATATGCATGAGGTCTATTTGCATACAATGGAGGCAGTATCTCATGCATATTCATTGCTTCCTCTTCTGAGTTCCCCTTATTTCAATCTAGTCACTATATATGAATTAAATAGCAATGTGGTGACTACACTTTTCCCGTTTCTATGCGCTTTATTGTTTTCCACATACAATATTATAAGAATGTAATACTTATTATTTCCTTATGGTTTTCTTGCATCCATCCATTCAAACACATTCATTCTACTGTCTCCTCTCGCAAACCATTTATTTGTTTATATAGGATCCAAGGAGATCACATGATACATAGATTTTACAAAACCCATTGTTACAACTTATCACATATGTGACCTTCCTCTAAATCTCTGCAAGTGTGGAAGTCCTCTTTCCTCAACGATAGTCCATCCAAAAGGGTACTTTTCCACAGCAGAGTAGTTAACTCCAAACTGATGTATCACCAGTCAAATTTTCACAAAGTGTTAATAAGTTGTCTATAATACTTCTTCCGTCTTTGTATCATGTTTCTTCCTCGGTATTTCACTGATATGTTCTTATATCAACAAACTGATCATCACCTTAATTTCCATTGGTGAATCTAGATGAACAGCACCTTACAGTGTCAAACCCAACGCAATCGATGCGCTTCACCTGAAGGCATCTTCAGGGGTTTAACTATAATGAAATAGATACAAAACCATATTAGTATCCCAGGGGCGTAGCCAGACAACAGATTTTGGGTGGGCTTAGGCAAGAAGTGGGTGGGCACCAAGTGTTCTCTTCCCCCCCCCCCCCCCCCCCACCACCACCACCAAAAAAATATTTCAATTGGCGGGAAAATGCTTCTTTCCACCTTGGTAGTCCGTAGCAGGCATGCGCTGAAAACTGAGCATGTGCAGGTGCCGGTATCGTGGAGAGTAGCATTTTTGTTACCATCAGGGAGAAGTCTTCAGCTGGCGGAGCTTGGGATCCCTACCAGCTACCACTTAACATGTGCTACTGTTGGGTGGGCCTGAGCCCTAAGTGGGTGGGCCCCAGCTCACCCAGGCCCACCTGTGGCTACGCCACTGTAGTATCCTATACCACACTCGCTCTTCTTACTTTTAATTATTCAAATTTAAATATTATTTAACTGTACCTTTTAACATCAGACCAGCTGCTGTATAGTATACTAGTATGGTTAATATATTTCAGCACTGCATATACCGATTGATAATGTTATAGTTCATTCCACCAAAGCTGCCTTTCGGGAACTAGAAAGTCATGTTAAAATGAAATGCTTGGACACTTTATCCTTTCCCATATGGAATAATACAAAACTTAAAATTCAGGGCCATCATATTATGTGGAAATTGTGGCAATCCCTGGGAACCTGGAACATTGGTCAGTTTCATTGTCCTCAACTTAAATTATTTTGGGAGGAAGTTTGGAATGCAATTAGTTCCTTGCTGCAAATTCAGGACCCTAAGGAGCTCATTTTTGAAAGTGCAAAACATTGAAAAAGTGGCATAAACCGGCAGATGGGTGTTTTTCTTGCCAAAATGTCCAAATACTCATTTTAAAGATGCTTTTCTATGCTGTTTATCTGAGATGCAGAGCAAAGAAATATGATCATGTCACCTCCCCCCTTATTAGAAGAACATTGGCTACCCGTTACTCAAAGAATATCTTGCAACTCCTTTCACTAGGTCACAAAATTCAAAATTCCGGTATCTCCTTGTACCTCTCTCAACTAAAAAGCTCCCTATATTCCATCCAGGGCCTTTTCAGCTAACTCAAACCTATTTGTTATACCATCATTCCACCATACCTGCTATGACTTTATCCAATCCTGTATATTTGGCATCACTAGTCCCACTCTATGGAATGCACGCCCCTCATCTCTCCAGTTAGAAGAATCCCATGCTAAATTTAAATTAGGTCTCAAGACCTTTCTACTTAAGGATGCTTATGATTAGTAACCCGCTTTCCTGCTGCCTAATTGGCAGGTGGACTTGAATGGATATTGGTAATTTTTACTGTACTCTTCTCTTTTCTATTCTCAGATGTATTTCCTTTCCGACCTTAGAACTGCTTTGTTATATTATTGTGAACCACCCAGAAAGGCTCCTCATTAGGTGGTATATCGAGCCTTATTAACCTTGAACTTGTTCACAGAAATTGCTTTTCTTTACACCATCACAATTATCAGCCTTGCTATCCACTAAGTGATTATTTATTTATTTATTTATTTATTTATTTATTGCAATTGTATTCCACATTTCCCCATCTATTTGCAGGCTCAGTGTGTGGCTTACATAGTCTTGTTATGACATTAACATTACAGGATATTAGATATCATTAGTGATGTATTAAGATTCAGTGAGGGTAAAGAAATGTGAGGGTGTAGAAGAGAGTAAGGTGGGTGAGTATAGAAGGTAAATTGTCTTAACTGGTTGGGTTGGCGAAGTGTTCAGTGGATTATGGGTTTTCTTTGTAGGCCTTGTTGAAGAGATATGTTTTCAGAGATTTACAATCTATTAGATCGCATGAATCGATTTCTGTTACTATTGTCAAATGTTTCTTGTAAATTAGTCTTGCATCTTATGTTGTCAGCTCAGTAGTGGCTTGTTCCTTTTAATGTTTTTCTTTTTGTCTTTCTAATCTCTCCTTAAAATTCTTGTGACTTTTCATTATTGTGAACTGTGGGAAGTTTGTTTTATATTTGATAGTTAAATTGTAGTTCTTTATTCTTTGTACCTGAAATTCTCCTTTTCTATACAAGTGTGTTACTTGGTTAGAAATGTGGAAAATTGAATAAAAATGAAAAACAACAACAACAAAAAAAAGTTAATGCTGTAATTTGCATAAGGGCCACAAGGTGGAACTGTTACTCTATGAAAGAAAATATTTTGCCTAGGAAGATTTTTTTTGTTATAAAGGGTCGATTAATCTTCCGAATTGCTTAGCTCTAGGATTTCCAAGATGGCGGCTGCATGTCTCTGAGCCCTGCTTTCTTTCCTTGAATATGGTTAGGCAAAAGTGCAAGATGCATGTCTTCCCCTCTGAATTGCAGCAACTCGTTTCACTGGGGCCAATTGACTCTTTTGTGCAACAGCCAAGCCTGCAGAATATAGGACTGATACTAACAGTATCAGTGATGGAATGAGATGACCCGAGGTTCGACCATGAAGCTGATACAGCCTGGACGCATGAATTCCTCCATCTTTGTCCAGAGCTGAAGTCAGGCTAGAAGCCCTTTTCATAGCTGGTTTAATGCTTTTAGTCAGCCCGACTGCACCGGGAGGGGAAGGGTTTGTCCCACTGACAGAATCTATTGCATCATCTCCGGAAAGCATGGCTGCTCAGTGTTTGGAAGTAAGAGCATGAATAGAAGAGCAAGAACCTACTAACTGGGATGGACCATCAGTGATTAGTCTGCCTCGAGTATTGCATCAAATTTCAACACTGCTAGGTCTTCTGTGAATATTCAGCCTAAACCCCTAACTGGTCAGTTTAGTGAGGTTTAACTGGGCAGAACCCTCTCCTGCCTGGTTAACCGCTTTGAATATTAGAACCAATGTGTTTTGTGAACCACCTCAGCTTGTGGCCTTTATTAATAGCAGGGAAATGTTTCAGGTCCCATCAATGGGTGATTTGTGCTGTTTATATGTTTTCTGAAGTAAAAAGGATTTAGACCTTGTTTTCTTGTTTTACTTTGTAAGAAGTTTTTCATTGTGCTTTCTTACTTGAACATCTTTTTAGTGAAGTGCATAACTATCAAATTCTTTTTGATAGACAATAAAAGGTAATTTTTCCTTTGTTGATATGTAAGAGCTAATCTGTACACGTATATATGCATGGTAGATGTAATTAAAAATTCAATTTAAAAAACAGAATTTTTTTAGCTCTGATGACAAGGCATGGCATTATCCAGAATTGTGTTAGCAGTTAAATGGATACGCCTTTTGCTTTCACATTCCCGCTTCCCTGAACAGATAACCTTTGGCCATATAAGTTGATATACGACCAAATGTTATGCAGATAAAGTAAGGTGGGATTGAGGGTGGGGCCTAAGTTATCTGGTTAGCAGCAACATTCAGCCACTATGCAGATATATTATCCAGTCTGGACACAAAAAGAGCAATTCAGACTTTCTATGGATATATTCAGCAATTTGTCTTATATGGATACCTTGGCTGAATATACACAGTGTCTGGTAAAAACAGGACTCTTTACGTAGTTTCAAAATACTGTGCAATTATTTAAACATTTGGTATGACCTTTGAAAATACATTAATATAATGAGGTTTTTTTTAATTAGTTAATTCATAATTTGTGTTCAAAGTATCCTCCTTCCTGACACACTCACAAAGTCTTTGACGCCACTGAGCTCTTGGCTCAATGAAATCTGGAGTTTCATTAATTAAGAGCTCAAATGTTTTGCAAGCTCGATGCGCTGGAGCTATATCCTATTGAAAGTGCTCAGAAATATCTCAAATTTCAGGCAGACGTTTCTGCTGCAGTAGGACTTTTTTGGGATATTTGGAAAAATGTAGGGGGTCTGTATATCATATTATGCAGTCACCATCCTGATGAATATTGCCCACAATCATTTTGCTTGCTGGGAGGAGATGATCTTAAAAATAATTCCCCTGATACTCAGCTAGCAGCGGTCATTATTTTAAATGCTTACCATCACTGGATAGATTAGCCCCCAATATTCAGTGCTGGACCATTTTTGGGCACTGCACTGAATACTGGGACCTAAATTCGGTGGGGATGGCCACAGAAGCCTATGCAGGTTCCGGCTGAAATTCAGCCGGACCCCGCATAAGACAGTTATGCGGCCCTCGCTGAATATTGGCCAGGACCCATATAACTATGTTTTACCTTTAAAGACCCCTGATCCCAGCTTCCAAAATAGCCCTCCCTCAACCTCTCAGCCTGTGGGAATTAAAGGCCTCTTCCCCTGAATAAGCCTGATATCCCTGGTGGTCTGTGGGGGTTGTTGGTGGCAGGAGTGAAGGCCAATCACTTCTGCCCCTTGCGGCTTCCCATAGAAAATGACTGCCATGACCTCTCATGGCAGCTCGCGATACTACACAAAGTACCACAAGCCTCCACAGGAGGTCACAGCAGCCATTTGCAAAGGCCTACCACAAGAGGTAGGAGTGAGGGGGCTTTGCTCCTGCCTCCAATGACCCCACGGACCATCATGGATATCAAGTAGGCCTGGGGTTCTACCTTGACCTCGGGGTTGGGGTGAGGGTACAGGGCTTTGATTCTCACATGCTAGGGGGAGGGGGTAGGAGAGAGGGGCTATTTTGAGACTAGGAAGGGGAATGGAGCAGGTCCCAGCCAATATTCAGTGCAGGGGCCCGCATAGCTAAGTGGGTTAATTTAGGACAGCAAATTAACCCACTTAGCTATGGAGGTACTGGCACTGATTATTGTTGGGACCCGCTTAACTCCCAGCTCCTCCCTAATGCTGCCCCCTGTACTGCCCCTGATCTGCCCTCTTTTTCTGGGGTTGGTCAGAGCCAATATTCAGCAGCACTGCCTGCTTTAAAGGTAGCCCCCGACAAGGGCTCATATGGCACAGAAATTAGCATGGACAGCACCAGATTAAAGTCCCAGGAGGAAGCACTGACCTCACTGGAGCCAGCAGAAGCTTGAACTTCCAAAGAGAACACTACACATCTGGAAGGACCGCCAGGGACTTGCCCCTGAGCCATCCGCAAAAACAGCCCAGAGCTGCCACTTGAACTTTGAAGGAAGACCAGGTGAGCCCTCTAGACAGCCCAGCCTGCAAAAACTCCAGAATGTTGGGAAGAGATGCTTTGAAAGGAACAACACAATGATCCTGGCATCAATCCTTGAACACCCATCAGATCCTAACATACAACATAGAGGTGGAGTGCTGGCAAGAATGCAAAAGAGTAGCAATGACCTGGTGCGAATACCCTCTCTTTCTCAAGCACGCTACTCAAAAGCCAGGCCATAAGTAAGAACTGATCCGGTCTTCCATGAACACTGGCTCCTGAACTAGAAGAGTGGTTGATGACAGAAGATGAAGGGGACCTTCCACCATCAGAAGAACCAAGTCCCTGTACCAGGGGCATCAAGGCCAATCTAATGCCACTAGAACCACCTGGCCCGGATGATGCACTATCCACTGAAGAACTCTGCACATGAGAGGACAGGAAGAAAACACATATAGGAGCCCGGATGTGGGTCAAGGTTGGACCAGAGCATCCAGCCCCTCTGCCCCACTATCCCGTTGTCTGCTGAAGAAGCAAGGTACTTGAGCACTGTCAGATGTCCCATTAGATTCATCACCGGAAAGCCCCATTTGTGAACTATGAGCACTAATGCTTGAAAATTGAAGCTCCACTCCCCGAAGATGCCTGCTGAGATAGTCGGTCTGCATGTTGTCGACCTCTGCGACATAAGCTGCTGACTGATCCGTGAATCAACTTTCTGCCCAGGCAAAAACAAGAGCCATTTCAATTGCCACTAGCAGACTTTTCATGCCTCCTTGATGATTGAGGGATATCACTGGCTTGGCATTGTTGGAGAACACCTTCACCGCCTTCCCCAGAGAGAGCCCCTGAAACTGGCACAAGGCCAGTCAGATCACTCTTGTCCCCAAGACATCGATGGACAAGGTCGCCTCCTCGACAGTCCAATGACCCTGGGTTATGTGTCCCACACAGTGAGCTCCCCAACAGGACAGGCTGACATCTGTGGTGACCATGGTCCACAAGGGGGTCTCCAGGCTGACCCCCTGCAACAGATAAGAATGCACCAGCCACTAATGCAAACTGGTACTTGCCAGGGCCCGCAGAGGCAACTGGATCTCCAAATCCTGAGACTGTGGAGACCACCACAATAGAAGCATGACCTGCAAGGACGCATATGCGCCCTTTCCCACCAAACGATGTCCAAGGCTACCACTATGGGCCCCAACACCTGAAGATACTCCTTCACCTGTACAGCCTGTGACTGAAGAAGGGAGGAAATCTGTCCATGCAACTTTAAAATCCATTCCTTTGGCAGAAGAACCTTGCTCTGAGTGGTGTCAAAATGCACTCCCAAATATTCCAAAGTCTGTGACGGCTGTAAATGACTCTTGGACAAGTTGACCACCTAGCCAAGATCCTGCAACTGCTGCATGACTGCGGCCATCACCACCATGACCTTGGAAAAAGTGTGGGACACTCTGGCCAAACCAAAAAGGAGCTCCAAGGCGGTGAGATCCAGGGAGATAAGAAATTCCCTGGGCTGGACCACTATAGTCTCCATCCAGAAAGACAGGCTCATAAGGCCTGACTCATCCCTTTCAAATCCAAAATGGACCGAAAAGTTCCTTCCTTCTTGGGGACCATGAAATAGATGGAGTACTGACCACAACCTAGCTCACCAGCTGCCACAGGCACCACCGCCTGAAGAGCCAGGAGCCGACTAAGAGTCTCCTGAATTGCCCAGGGCTTCCACCCTGATCGGCAAGGAGACTCCACAAATGTGTCCACCAGAGGATGAGCAAACTCTAGGGCATAACTATCCCTAATGACCTTGAGCACCCACTTGTCCAAGGTAATATGGGTCCACCTCTGGTAAAACTTCTGTAGCCGAGCTCCCACTGGCACCAGAGGCTGAATCTGAGGCGCAGCACCCAGGGCCACCAGAGGGCCTGGAGTCCCGGCCACCCTGGTGGTCCCCACAAAAGGACTGCACCCTCTGAAAGAAATGATTGTGTTGCTGGCCTCTGCCTCTGCCCGCACGATACCAACGCGCCTCTCTAAACTGACCTCTATAGGCACCTGCCTGAGAGCCTGAACAAGGTTTATCCTCTGGAAGACAGGGTACCTGAGAATCCACCAGATTCTTGCCCAGCTTGTCCAACTTCTCCCCAAAGAGAAGGGAACCCTGAAAGGGAAATTTGCTGAGCTTGGAATTCGAGGCTGCATCAGCGGACCATCCTTGCAACCAGAGGGATCTCCTAGCGGCCACTCCATGATATTGTGATTTAGTGCCATTCGTCACCTTCGCTGCGTTCTCTGCCCTACCCTTCTCTATCTGCCAAAGCAACGACTGAGGTAATTGGCCACTTAGAGTATGACTTATCATTCTGGGTATGCAGTAGGGGGTGCTGTTAGTGACAGGCAGGGTTGCGGGCTAGTTAGACTAAGAATGAGAGATTAATAGTTGCAGCTCAGGACAGCAGATTATGGACAAGATGGTTCACAGCAAGCATAGAAATAAACTGGTACAACAGACATTTGTAGGTTCTGTAAGAAAGAGCTGAAAATGGTTACTCATCTCGTAGCTGACTGCAAAGTGCTGTTGACAGAACATTTTTATAAAGAAAGGTACAAGATGGTTGCACATCTCATTCATTGGAAACTTTAACCATTATAATATCAGTGTACCAGAAAAGCATTGGTATCATGACCCTAAAAGAAATGTGGAAAATGATGAGGTTGTGATAACTTGAGACATTCCCATCCTGACAGATAAAAAGCTGGCTAAAAGGAAACGGGACATAGTGATGAAAGAGAAAAACACCAGAATGGCATTAATTATAGAGGTGTCAGTCCTGAGTGATAACTGTGTGAATTACATTGAGAGAAAAAGATCCTCAAGTACTATGAAATGCAGTCTAAGACCAAGAAAATGTGGCAGAAAGAAACAAAAATATTTCCCATCATTTTGGGTGCCACAGGCTTGATGAAAAAGATTTTTTAAACACACATAGATAAGTTGTCTATGCATGTTACATCTTAAGAGCTCTAGAAGGAAGCTCACTTTAGGGCGATGCAAGTTGTACAGTGAGCATTAGCAGTAATTTGAGAGACTGAGATGAGATCATACTCCATATTCACTGGTTTAGGAGTAGGATTTATTCCTGTCATGGTACATGCAAAACTAAAAGCACAACAAGCTATCCTATTGCCTTAATTATACAAGTGTCACTGTAATCCACACCAATCATCCACAAATTAAATGAAGAAAAAAAGCCTCAAATTAAAGTGGCAGTAAGTAAAACACAGTCAAAAACTGCCATAATTCATATCATTGGCATTAAAAAAACCTCCATCTGGCACCACAGATATGCAAAGCTAACCCATCTGGGGAAATTGCCCTGACACATGAACTGAATAGGCCCAAATGCTGAGCCTCAAACACTGCTTCTATCACTAAATCAACCAAAGTTCAACACATACTCAGTAGGGTCTCTGCCTTATGTATAATGCAGGCAGAACCATTGCTGCTATCCCAGAAGGGGGACACTGAAACGAAATGGTACTTACTTCCTCTCTACATTGAGTTGGTATTGTCCTGAAACCAAGAGCATACTGGGCTAGTGAGGGTCCTGAAAGGTTCTTTACACCCACAAGAAACTGAAAGTGCCTGTTCTCACATTTAGTCTAATGGTAAATGCAGTGGCCTGAGAACCAGGGGAAGTGGGTTTGATTCTCACTGTGGCTCCTTGTGACTCTGAGCAGGTCACTTAACCCTCCATTGCCCTGGGTATACAATAAGTACCTATTATATAATATGTAAACTGCTTTGATCGTATCCACAGAAAGAGGGTATATCAAGTCCCATTTCCTTTCCTGAAGTGCCAGTAAGAATGATATAAACAGTAGGTGCTATGCACAACACTATGACCATTTGGAGGCCTTGTTCTAAATTTGGCTATAAAGATGTGTTTCAGTTTTCAGCTTGTGGCAGTAAGCATATTTTTTTCTTTAAATGCTTACCGTTAGACTTAGATATTCAAAGCTAGGCCATATCCGAGGCACCTGCATTGAATATCCAGACATGATTGGCCAGGAGCCAGTTGCCAGCACTTATGTGGATCCTGACTGGGACCTGGATAAGAGGGTCTATTAGTCTCCCAACCCCACCTTTGCATTTTCCAGAAGAGTAGCCTAATGGTTAGCGCAGTGGCCTGAGAACTGGGTTCAATTCCCACTGTAGCTTCTTGTGACTTTGGGCAAGTCACTTAACACTCCATTACCCTAGGTACAAAATAAGTACCTATACATAGTAACATAGTAGAAGATGGCAGATAAATACCTGATCCATCCAGTCTGCTCAACAAGATAACTCATTACATATAGTATGTGATACTTCATATGTATTTGATTTGTCCTTTCCATTTTCAGGGCATAGACTGTAGAAGTCTGCCCAGCACTGTCTTTGTTCTCCAGCTTCTGAAGCTGAAGCTGAATCTGTCCAGCCACAATCAGAGCACAGACTGTAAAGGTTTGCCCAGTACTAGCTTTGCTTCCCAATTATCGGTGTTCCTTCCTAATCTCTGCTAAGCTTCTTTGAATCCATTCCTTCTAAACAGGATTCATTTGTATTTATCCCTGTATATAATATGTAAACCACTTTGATTATAACCACAGAAAGGTGGTATATCAAATCCCATCTCCATTCCTGTTCTCTCTGATCCCCCCACTGCTTCCCAACCACTCCCCCAGACCTGTGTGACTTACTCAGATGCGATCTCTGGTGTCTACTAGACCAGGGCTGGGGTGGTTCCTTTTCTGCTTCTGTTCTGTCAGTTATGGGTCTGAAAGTGGCAGCACTGACCCCAATTGGTAGTCTTGAACTAGGTGTTGGCCTTCTATAGGGAGAGCAGGACCAGGACCAGCTTGAGCTGGAAGGTGAATTAGCACAACAATATACTCACGTACACTCTTCATGCATCCAATAAGTCCAGGTCAGAATGTAAGTTCTGAACCAAAAGGTTTACTTAAAACATGAAGTACTGCTTCATAGCAACTATATACAGGCAGAGGTACAAAAAAATCTATTTCTAGCACTTACTGTAGGTTTCCATATGGACTGTCTTCTGGGTGGAGGTTCCAGATAAAGTCCTTTCTCAACTTTACGCTCTCTGGGGCTCATTCCCCAGCAAGAAGCTCCTCTATAAGTCCTTTAGTGGTTAGATAGGGCTTCCTAAGCCTTTTTGGTACAAAGTCTTTAGTAGGGGGGTCCTTTTCCCCTGATGAGAATTCAGCTACTGAGATTCTTTAACTTTGTGGGTTTTCCTGAGTCTCTTTTTTTGTTCCCTCTTGCTCCTTTAGGTTTGTTCTTTCAATACTTTTCTCCTTGGAAGGACATAGTGGTGGTTAGTTCCCTGTTTCAGCTTTCACCTGAGACCAGTGCAACAGCTTTATAGGTTCTGTTACTGTTCTCCACACCTTATCTTTACAGGTGCAAAGGCTGTTTTAACCAGAGAGCCTCTTCCTCTTACTATGTGGTATGATAGTCAGGGAAGCAAGAGACAAAGGCAAAGGGTTTGAAACGAGCTGGGTATTTATCCCAGCATAGTCTCTCTCCAAGTGGTGTCTTTTCCTTCCATTTTCAATAACAGGTAGGATAGCCATCCTCTTGTTCCAGAAGCTGTTCAGAGTCCTCATCCTCCACCTGTATGAGTCAGAATGCTTCTATATGCAGCTAGGAGATAATAAACCATTGTAGCTGCTCATTGTCTATGGAACACCTCACAACAACACATCATCTGTACAAGAACTCCTGGATATTTGATTTTAAAGGTCCTTAGACAAAATGAGAAAGAGTACCTAAAGATTAAGCTAGCCCTCTACACACCTTTGAAGCCTCTAAACTCCTCTCAAGTGTGAACCCTCATCAAAAAGAAATTGCATAATATGATAACAGCTGGTGAGCTTTCTCAGGAGTAGACCCTGGAACTCTCTTCCAGAGATGATAAGCTTAACTCAAGAAAGACTACCTCTACTTCAGAAAGCAGGTGAAAACCTGATTTTTCTCCCAAGCCTTTAATACGTGCAATGACTGACTATCCACTCACTCTGCATCTGGATTAGCTTGCTGAACACACCCTGTAAGTAAGATCAGTTCCTCATAACTTATTGAACTGTATGTATAACTTGCATTCAATTTTGCCATCCATGTATTTATCTTTATGTCTTTGTCCAACCCATCTTGTCTGTTTATATGTCTCTACTGTACTTACCCTCTTGGTTGCCTATTAAGATGTTTCATAATATTGTATAATTTATATACAACATTGTCATAAATGTAATTCATGGAGCAAATAAATTTGACAGTCACTCCATTTCAGTCTATGCCCATTTGCAATATGCTTATGTTTGATCATTTTGCTATTGTTATGTTGTTAATAAAATTGTATGTTTCATGTCAAGCTGTACCTGCTGTACACCATCCTGGGTGAATCTCTTCATAATGGTGGTTAATTAAACAAATAAACAAACAAGTATATAATACTATGATAGAGCCATTAGAGGTCTCTGCAGTTCCTTAAGGAAGGAAAGCTTGAGCCTCTTCATTAATAACTGGTGATCTCTTAAAGAATGTAAAATGTAATGCATTGGTTTCATTATGGTATTTCACCCATCATCACATGTACAATACAATACAATATGAGTACTTAGAGTCTGCAGTTTACCCTAAGGTTTAATGCAGATTACAAAAAGAAAAGAGGAATGCTCCTCCCCCTCACCGAAGTTACAATACAAAAAACAAAAATCAGTAAAAATCATCATGATCCTCCTCCACCTATGCATAAACCTATGCATATTTTCATAGGTTTAATGTATATGTACAAACCTCATATTTCCATTTGTACCTCTTATGCTATTGTATAGTATAAAGATGAGATTTGTTCCATATACTTTTAACAGCGTATTCTCAATGATCCCATGAATATATCAATGTAAGCCTACAGAACATGCACATTAATACAATAAGAATAAAACCAATCATGCCTTGAAGGAGATAAATGAAGTCTGTGAAAGAAGAAACAAAACTATGACAGTGTAGGTCTGTGGAGACACTACCTTGTCAAAATAAAATACAGTAAGTGATGTGGAGATGATGACACTGCAATGTCAAGAGGAAAGGAAGGAACATTAATACAAGTCTAGAAAGATGTAATGTTGCAAAATATAACATGTTGATGCTAAGGAGAATCATTTATAATGTCATAACCTCTGTACTTCAGTCCTTCTAGTCTTCATCGTACAAACATAATGGGAGTGATTATAACAGGTTATCTATATACAAAGTCCTAAATGGTGCCTATTTTATAGACACACAAAAAGGACATAAAAGCACCCCTAATATCGAGCAAACTCCTTCACTGTGTCCAATATGGAGCAATTTCTTTTGAGTTTAGTACTCTCAATCATTTTGAAAAGTTGGCTCTCATGAGAACAAGCCTGAATAATTTTTTTAAATTTTCTGTACTATCTTCCCATTCTGATCAGTAATTGTCCAAGTACCCAATGCATAAATCCATTATGCATAAATATTTAACAGTTATATAGAAGTTATCAGCTATTTAAATTACTGAAAAACCCAATGCTATTCTTAGGGCTGCATTCAATTAAAATTTTTAATTGAACTTGCATGATCAAAATTTTTAATTGTGATTAATTGCACAATTAAAGGTATTGTATTTATTTTCCACTGTAGCTCCTTGTGACTCTGGGCAAGTGACTAAACCCTCCATTGCCCCAGGTACAAAATAAGTACCTGCATATAATACATAAACTTTTGATTGTAACCACAGAAAGACAGTATATTAAATCCCATCCCCCTTTCTTTCCCTAAAGAACTGATAATCTCCCTCCTTCCCACCCCAAGATCCAATATTTCTCCCTTTCTCTTCTTTCCCTCCCTCTCCTCTTCCCTACCTCTATTATCTCTCTTTCTTTCCTGGGGTCCATTATCTCTCTCTTTCTTCTCTTCCTTCCTTCCTTCTTTCCTCTCTCTCCCTCCCTCCCCTCCACCGCCATGAGCAGCAACACAGACTTTGTGGTGAGCAGCATCATGCTCTCATCATGACTGCTGGAGGTCACTTCCTCGGCCATAGTTTCCACTGGTGGCCCTTCCAGTCCTGCTTCTGAGTTTGCAGTTCACTCCCCTTCACCCACCTGTGGTTCGGCATCTGCCCCCCTAAATCCCAATCCTCCCCTGCCAGTCTACCTTAAAGGTGGTCCTCTGTTGGTTCTTGGCAGTAGCAGCATTGTACGTATGTGACCAGATTCTATTTATGGTGCCTGAAAAATTGGCGTTGAAAAAATTACAGTTTAGGCATAATCTATAAACCATGCTTAGGTTTAGGCCTGGTTTATAGAATACACCTAAATGGATTTATAGAATATGGCTAGCGGCCATGTCAATGCTTAAGTCTAGGCACATCCATTTACGCCAAGGAAAATTTGGTGTAAATACCGGTGCCTAAATCAGGCGCAGAGCATGTGTATTCTATAATAAACCTGCAAGTAAATTTTTGGAATGTCCACGAACCATGCCGATTGCCGATGGTTATGCCCCATTTTTGCCAGTGCAAGATTAGAATTTACGCGCACCATGTTACAGAATACACTTAGCAAGTAGTGTGTGTAAATTCTGATTAATAGCAATTAGTGCTGATAATTGCTTGTTAATATCCAATTATCAGCGCTGATTAGTTTGTTAACCAATTAGATTATGCACATTGTTATGGAATACGCCTTGATTTCCACACTGGGGACCAACAAAAGACCACCTTTAAGATAGCCTAGCGGAGGGGGGGTGTAGATGCTGGATCACACGGAGGATGGAGGTTGGGAGTGAAAAGAGCAGAAGAAATGTTTGCAAAGAAGAAAGCAGTCTGCTTGTAGCTGCTCCTGCATATTCTGTGATGGATTGTTCCCGCACTGGGAACTTTTCCAAAAGTGTTGCTTGAGGGCAGACATTTTGAACTTCTGCTAGTGCCCGTGTTATACAAGCATAAATGTAGACAATCAGAAAACACAGCACCTATATTTATACAATATTTATACAGGCCTCTACACTTAGGAATATACTGCCTGTGTAAAATAGATGTAACATAAAATGCCTTTATGCTATCTCTGCTTAGAGACCGTATTATAAAGTTACCCCCTTAGTGAGCATTAAAAACATTTGACAAGCTTTTAAGCACTTATCCAACTAACCTGATGGAGCTTTTGAAACGTATATTTAGTCCAGTGAAAAGGTATCACCTATAACTTCTTTGTTGACCTTAATTTCCACAAAATTTATCCTGAAAGTCTCAATGGTTGTCTCTGTCTCTTTCTCTCCTTAATCTCTTTGCAATTCTTGGCTGCAGGTGATATTAATAATCAGGTGTTATTTAGAGTAGGATGAATTCTTAATTTATCCATTACCTCTCATTTGTGTAATGTTTACATATTAGCTGATATGTCACTACATTAATATACAGAAACTCACAACAGTCTCATTTGTATGCTTTTTAGCACAAAGGACAGCTGGCAGCATATTTGTGGAATCATTTTGTACAGCTAATATTCTTGCTGATAAGGTCTTGTTGAATACTGTACAAAACGTTCGGGGGAAAAAACGTACAAGTGAAAAAGGTAGAAAATCAAGCCATTGGGATGTAGAAGGGGCCAGCATTTTTAATACACTGGTCCCCAAGATATCCCAGGAGAGCAATGGGGCACCCTAGAGGGCTGTTCTGTGAACTTCATATAAATGCTCCCAGGTACACATCTCACTGTAGCTCCCTTACCTTGTCTTCTGAGCCCCCAAAACACACTACCCCCAACTGTACACCAGTATAATATCCCTTATGAGTGAAGGGGGCATCTATGTGAGGGTACAGTGGATTTCTGGTGAGTTTTAGAGGGCTCACAGTTTCCACCACAAGTGTAACAGGCAGGAGGCGGTATGGGCATGGGTCCATCTGGCTGCACTGCATCCACCACTAGACTACTCCAGGGACCTGCATGCTACTCTAATGGACCTGAGTATAACATCTGAGGCTGGCAAGTAATGTTTATAATCATATTTTTGGTGGGTGGGATGGGGTTATTGACCACTGGGGGAGTAAGGGGAGGTCATCCCTGATTCCCTCCAGTGGTCATTTAGACCACTTTTTTGGGCTTACTCGTTAATAAAACAGGTCTAGGCCAAAATGTCCAGTTTATAGCCCTGGATGTTTTTGTTTTGTTCTATTATGGCAGAAAAACATCTGAGTGTTATGAATGCCCAGATCCCACCCTAAACATGCCCCTGACATGCCCCCTTCTGATTTGAATGCACTTCTGACAGACTTCATAGAAAAATGTATAAAAATTGGTTTTGAAAACACCAATTATGGACGTTTTTGTGAGAAAATCGCCCAAATGCAGACATGCCAATTTTTGGACGTTTTTCTCTTTTGAAATGAGCCCCCCAGTCTGTTAGCCTCCCTGAATTCTGCATTTGTCTGTTCATCCTGTCCAGGTGGAAGATAGTACACTCTTATCACTATCCTTTTCCCCTTTACACATGAAATTCCTATCCAAGAGATGTATTTTGTGTCCTGCAGAATTTTTAGTCTATTTGATTTAAGGTACTCCTTAATTTATGATGTTACCCCTCCACCAATTTGATCCACCCTATCACTGTGATATAATTTGTACCCTGGTATGACAGTGTCCCATTAGTTATCTTTCTTCTACCTGGTCTCAGAGATACCTATTATATCTATCTTTTCATTTAGTGCAACATATTCTAACTCTCCCATCTTGTTTCTTAAGCTTCTGGCACTTGAATACAGACATTTCAGACAATGATTTTTATTCCTATTTACAACTTGCTCAGTAGTTGACGGTGATGATGTGCAATCTTTAAAATCTGTCTGCTCTTTATATAAAGTACAGACAGAGAGGGTAATACAGTATACAATCAGAGAAACCAAAAGAAAAAAGCAACACTGGGCCTTCAAGAATGAGACAACAGGAGTACTTTATTAGCCAAAGACCCGACACGGGCCGTGTTTCGGCGCCAAAAAGGCGCCTGCCTCAGGGGTCTATTAATAAAAACATATAAATACATCAATAAAATAGAACATACAAAATAAATAATGACAGCATCGTGTTGACTTCAAGCATAAATAATATATGAAAAATTAAAAAATAATAATAAGATGTTGATATTACAAACAATTATATTGATTCAATAAACTGTGTAAAATTATAATGTTCCAGCAACCGTATAATAGTCATAGAGACAGCTCCAATAAATTTTAAAATATAAGCCGACATAATGCCAACCGATTTTGAAATATAGGCAGACATGTAATGAGAGATTTATAATATGCAAATTATATGAAAATATATTGTGAAGAATTTTTAAGAAAAAAATGTTTTTAAAAGTAGTAATGGACATATATGTCCACGTATATACACATATATATACAGATATACATCCAAAACTGTAAGAACTAATCATATTTATATGTTTTTTGAAGGCTTGTATCATGTGGTGGTTCTGATAGATAGAATAATGTGGTTTATCTGATCTCAATATGTGTGATGGCTGCAACGTCATCGGTGTAATTAGCAATATGTATATATATAAAAAAACATCATTGGAACAGGCTTACCAAATTGTAGATATCCATTGAATTACTCATCAGATTGCAATACAGAGGGTGTAATCTATTTAATTTTGTGTCCTTGCAACCTGATTTACATAGGAAAAACAATTCGAAAAGTGAAAACTAGAATGATAGAACACAGAAGCAACATCAGACGTATGGACACTTCTGCACCATTGGTAAACCACTGTCTGGAACAATCTCACAGCTTCGCCGACCTCCATTTCTGTGTATTTAAGGTCATATCAAAACCATGGAGAGGTGGAAATTTAGACTCAATGCTACTTAAACAAGAGCAAAAAACCATCTTTCAGCTGAATACACTGCATCCAGTAGGACTTAATGCAGAATTGGACCTTACAGTTTTTTCTTGATTTTTATCCTCTTATTCTGTAATTTTTAATTCTTATTTTTATCATTTCATTTTCATTTTTTCATAGTTTATTTTTTCAACCCTTTCTTCCTTTTTGTTGTTATGTTTCAATAAGGAATGTCAGATTGACAGATTTACATCAATAATAATTTTTTTTTAAAAAATTTTTCTTTAAAATACTGTTCATTCCTTATCTCATTATCATCCTATGAAGCATCGTATTCAACCACTCATGTAACAAATTGTGATTTCTGATCACTGCTTTATTTTATTATTTATTATTTTCCTTGGTAAATTGATTTAATGTCGAGCAACCTAAATTCAGTACATTATTTACATGTATAAAATTATGCCTATGGCCACCACTGCTTTATAACTGTTTATGTTAATATATAATCATATGCTGTACTTTTTATCTTGACTGATAACCATCACAACTGTATGTGTCATGCCTGAAAGCACCTCAAATGGTGCTCTGTCTCCTTTAAAATTCATCTCTGCATTAGAAAATATGACGTCATCACGCCAACGTCTTAATGACGCTCACGCAACCCTTCACAAACGATTTTTCCTTGGCGTCTTTCTTTTGCCGCCTTTTTTGTTACTTTATATAGAAAGGATCAGACACTAAATAACCATTTATCCTCTCGGACCAAACAAGAGAAGGCTCCTTCGCCGGAGCCCCTTTTTTCGCGCTATAGCGAAATGCAAGTTACCCAGGCTGTCTTTAAGGTAAGAAGTTTTTCAAACAGCCCTATCGGCAATTTTCTCTCTGGGCGTTTCTCTTTCATTTCTTATGTATATGTTAAAAGCGAGGCATGATACCTGTAATAAGTCAACTAAATATCGGGTTTCCCCTTCAATCACTGAGTGCCTTTTCAATCATTAAGAAAGGCACTGTTATCTCCACACTTTATATATTTAAACACCATTCCTTCTCTGAGGGGGCCATGAGTACTTGCCGGGTTCCACTAAAAATATATATATTTTTTCAACTCCTGTCTATTCACTTTGTAGGCACTTACAACTTGAACTCTGTACGATCGCTATATCTACAATTTGGTAAGCCTGTTCCAATGATGTTTTTTTATATATATACATATTGCTAATTACACCAATGACGTTGCAGCCATCACACATATTGAGATCAGCTAAACCACATTATTCTATCTATCAGAACCACCACATGATACAAGCCTTCAAAAAACATATAAATATGATTAGTTCTTACAGTTTTGGATGTATATCTGTATATATATGTGTATATACGTGGACATATATGTCCATTACTACTTTTAAAAACATTTTTTTCTTAAAAATTCTTCACAATATATTTTCATATAATTTGCATATTATAAATCTCTCATTACATGTCTGCCTATATTTCAAAATCGGTTGGCATTATGTCGGCTTATATTTTAAAATTTTAAAATTTATTGGAGCTGTCTCTATGACTATTATACGGTTGCTGGAACATTATAATTTTACACAGTTTATTGAATCAATATAATTGTTTGTAATATCAACATCTTATTATTATTTTTTAATTTTTCATATATTATTTATGCTTGAAGTCAACACGATGCTGTCATTATTTATTTTGTATGTTCTATTTTATTGATGTATTTATATGTTTTTATTAATAGACCCCTGAGGCAGGCGCCGAAACACGGCCCGTGTCGGGTCTTTGGCTAATAAAGTACTCCTGTTGTCTCATTCTTGAAGGCCCAGTGTTGCTTTTTTTCTTTTGCTCTTTATATAAAGACACCTGAAGGCATATTTTCAAAGCATTTACACTTACAAAGTTACATAGAGGCATAATTTCAAAGCACTTAGACTTACAAAGTTCTGCAGTGATTCTTAACCCAGTCCTCAGGGCACACCCAGCCAATCAGGTTTTCAGGATATCCACAATGAAATGCACAGTGCTTTCCTAGGGGGACAAAAAGGTGCTGTTACTCATACAGGACCAGCCTTAGAGGATGGGGTAACTATCCATGCCTATGCCCTCTTAGTCGGCACACCTTTACAACAGTCTCACCCACTGTTACCTGCCACAGATCAGTCCCTAGACCATCAACACACCTTTTATTGGGAAAACAACAAGCAGTATTCTCTACTAAAAACTATATATCAGCAGGATATCTCACCTTGGTTACATATACATAGAACACAGATACAGTCTCGCAACACACAAAATAAATGACTAAAAATTACAACTAGATATGTCTGTTGACAAACTGAACTGGAAACCACAAGAAGATTGTAGAGCAAGTAACACTAGCAGAATGTCACACCTCAGTCACACAAGCAAAACACAGACAGCCCCTCAAATATAGAACAAGGCACCACAAATTAAGAATAGAAATATGCCGACAAGAATTTAACTGAAACCACCATGCAACCACTTTGCATACAGTCTATCAATGGAGAAATAGAAACCAAAAAGCATTCCCTCTTGTACTGTGCAAAATGCAACATCAGAGATGCACATTTCCCAAAGCTAACATATTTCTATCAATAAATTAAAAATATTATACTTTCTAATGTTATTGTCTTAGCATTTTATTTTTCCATCATGTCAAAGTCTCTCTTTTTCGGTTTCATGTTTGTCTTCTCCAAATTCTTTCCAGGTCTGCTATCCATTTGGCATGTCTCCTCTCTCCTCCTGTCTTTGTCCATTCCTCCCTTATATCTCTCTTTAAATCTTATTTTGATGACTCTCATGGAATAATGTTAATATCTTTATTATATCCCATCATTCATATAAATATTCCTATATAAAATAGTACACATTTTTGCAATGCTTGTTTAATTTACAAGCACTTATCACATTTCCTCTACGGTATTTACTCATAGCACTTACCTCATGAACATCCTTCGCTAAGAATCCTTTTTCAAATATGATTAACTTGTCCCATAGTTCTCTTAAACTCCAAGTTGTTTTAGAGTTTTCTATGTATGCGGTATCTAAACGGTAGCGCCTTCACCAGTCCAACTGTAGAGTAGATGTTACAAATCCCTATCAGTGTTTTCTTCTCAAAGTTCCATTGCCAAGAACTGGGTTTAAAAACTAATCACACTACTGATTCCATGCAAAAAAGTGTCCATGTGAAAAGCGTTCAATAGCAGTTCTCTCACATGTAGTTTCTCATGGTCTCAGCATTGGCCATGTTTCCCAGAAGCGTCTTAAGGAGACCACACTACAATAATACAACATCTATCAACATAAACCAATATTCTCATGTTGAAAACAAACTTACATAAACACCATTATCATCAGTCATACCTGATCTGTCTTGAATAAATCTGTGTCTGGTTGTACTCCTAAATCATGTCTTCAAGCCACGACTAGCAAGAGTGAACCATTTAACTCAAATTGCACCTCTGCAAACTGACCCACACTTCCCTACACAATATGTTTGATTTTTCTGTATTGTTTCAATATATTGCCCCTCAACCACTGGGAAGCGCAAAAAAAGTTTGACTTTTTTTGGATTGTAACACCAATGAACTGATCAACACACTAAAAACAACTGGGCATCATCTGCCATAAAATGATGACTAACTTAAATTGCTTGCTATGGCCTAATATGAATTTTGATATAAGATTAAGTGTATCATCAATATGCTATATACCATGGAGACTGATGGAGTAGTATCTTTTAGTGTACCTCAATTGGGGGGACTGTTAATATGGAACATGCTGGACATGACCATAGGAAAATATCATAGGCTGAACAATAGTAGATTGTGTGCTGAACTAGGCCTCAAAAGGTTAAAAAGGACAAACTGAAAAATGCTTGCAATGATATATTCACTAGAAAAGGCCCTGTAGCAGCTATTCTTGTAAAGGCTTTTGCAATATGGCGTAAGTAAAAATGGTTTGCAAACAGTTTTTGCTAAGGAAGAAATATGATCTCAGCAGGGCTTTTTTTTTTTAGGGGGTACTTGGGGGTATTTCCATTGTCTGTTAAAATTGACCCATGGTCCCCAAGTTTTAATGAAAGAGTTCAGGCTCTACACACCAATTTTACCTTGTCATAGATTCTATGATTGGTTGCAAGGGGCCTGGCTATTGTGGGGCGAGTCCTGCAGTGATCACCCCACCCCTGAAGGGTGGCTTAGCATTTGAGTACCGGCACCTTTTTTGCTAGAAAAAATGCACTGGATCTCAGTAAAAGACAGTTTATAGACCCAGCTGATTAAGGGGAACATGGATAAGTCCAATAAATAAACAGAAACTTGTGGTAAGCATAGACAGAGCATGTGGTGATGAGGACATAAGTGTCGCAATTGAGAATGACCCTGATGACCTGCAAGTGAAATTACTGTAAAAGTTAGACTAAGTAATTTCCAGTAATTAATTGCTGATTCTATAAGAATTCAATAATGCTGATATAACATAAAAGCAAATTTCATACTAAGCAAATTAGTATTATAATTATACATGGAGAATGACGTAAATGTATGTGATTTTAGGGGTATAAAAAGACATCTAATCTGTAGACGCTAGAGAAGTAATACTGAGAATTTGCACTTTGCGAACCAGTTTACCACTCTCTATGAGAAAAAACTTATGGACTATGCTGATGAATTTGTTTTGTTTTGCTGTATTGACAAGAAACTGGAATTATTATATATCAAGTGTATCCCTGATGATTGGTAAGAAATAAAAATGCTTCTCATATTTCTTGTAGCCTTCTGAGTCTGTTTTTCTCCTTCTTTTAGTACTTTATATGACAGTTTATATCAGGGGCGTATCTGAACTGCGGCGGTAGGGGGGGCCAGGGCCAGAGTGAGGGGGCACATTATAGCCCCCGCCGTCCCCGCCGCCGCCATTGCCGATCCCCCTCCCCCAGCCGCTGCCATTGCCAACCCTCCCCCTCCGTTGCTCGCCTACCTTCGCTGGCGGGGGACCCCAACCCCCGCCAGCCGAGGTCCACGTCCTCCTGCCGCTGCCGGCTGCCTTTAAAGAATTCCGTCAGCTGGCGGGGGACCCCCAACCCCCGCCAGCCAAGCCGAGGTCCTTTCATTTTTCCACTGAAGCTGGCGCCGATGAAAGTTTCTTTTGAGTCTGACATCGCTGCACGTTGTACGTGCAGGACGTCAGACTCAGAAACAGAATGAAGCTGTTTCTGAGTCTGACGTCCTGCACGTACAACGTGCAGCGACGTCAGACTCAAAAGAAACTTTCGTCGGCGCCAGCTTCAGTGGAAAAATGAAAGGACCTCGGCTTGGCTGGCGGGGGTTGGGGGTCCCCCGCCAGCTGACGGAATTCTTTAAAGGCAGCCGGCAGGGGCAGGAGGACGCGGACCTCGGCTGGCGGGGGTTGGGGTCCCCCACCAGCGAAGGTAGGCGAGCAATGGAGGGGGAGGGTTGGTAGCGGTAGGGGGGTCCAGGGCGAAATCTGCGGGGGCCCAGGCCCCTGAGGCCCCACGCAGATACGCCCCTGGTTTATATGCAGCAGTGGGTGGACACTGTTAGCTATTATATAGACTTGAGTTTATTCATTTGGAAGGAGGGCAGACAGGTTGGAGTATGTTCAAGTGGCCTAGTGGTTAGAGCAGCAGTCTTCACATCCGTTTCTTGTAACTGACATTGGATATCCGGTTTATTTTGGGCCGGTTTAAACTTAACTGGCCAAGCCGATTGGTCGGTTAAGATTGAACCAGCCAAAGATAGACCTGGTATTCATGCGGCCAAATATAGCTTTCAAACTTGTGCTGGAAATCGGTAGATAGACAGTTATATCCAGCAATATACAGTAACTGGCTATCTGCTAGCCACTAACTGCAAATTTTCAACAGGCCATGGTCGGCCATGTTCCATTGAAAAGTTGCGGATAGCCAGTCCTGGCTGCTTAAATGCTGTTGAATATCGGTGGACATGTCTTTTCTTTCAGTGGAGCAAAATCATTTAGAATACAACTGTCCAAGGTATTCCAATTATCTAACAGTTTAATGAGATCTACTTCTTCAAAATCTAAACATTTAACAACCTGGGACCAAAAAGTAGGAATATTTATTTTATCTCTAATGCTAACAATTGTAGTGTTTTTGGACCCACAAACCTTAGAAAGGTAAATATTAAAATGGAAGCTCAACTTAAAATGATCTGACCAGGGAACCAGTTGCCAAATAGCTGAAGAAATTAAGAGGGCCTTTTACTAAAGCTTAGCTCGAGTTATCTGTAGCAGGGACCATTTTATTCCTATGGGCCCTGCTGCAGATAACTTGAGCTAAGCTTTAGTAAACCCTACGATAAACTATTATATCTTGACAGTGACCTTTAAAGTGTTTACTGAGCATTTAACATGTTAAAATGACAGAACTTTAGAAAATCACATACTTTTCTAGCACCACAATTGTCTACATCCTCCATGTGAAGATTTAAATCACCTAATAACAGTACTCTTTTAAAGCTAGTTGCACAATATAATATGGTCTCAGAATATTTGAATTCTTTTTTCAGGAACCAGGAAGGTGATAAAAAGAGATTGTCCCAATAGGACCTGCTTTAACAGAAAACTCATCCACAAGTTGACATACAAGCAATTCAAGGCCCGGAATAATTTTTCTTTCAAGAAGTATAAGCTTGATAAAACTTTTAAAACAGATTTGTTATTTTCAGATCTAGCAACGAAGGTATAGGAACAGCATCTGGAATGGAGAAATAACTAGTATCTTTTGGTAGCAATTTCAAACATCTTTCCTGTTTACCATAAGACTTTTGATGCATAAACCCCCGAAATGGTCTATAACCTACAACAATCCCTATGCAACGAGATAGTAATAAGTGGACATCAATCACACAGCGACTAGAATTAGTGACCAGTTTCCTTAAGGTTTTCAAGCTGTACATATTACAACTGGGATTTGGTAATTTAAATTATCAAACAAATTAAAGTCATGGTTCACCTGGACTAAGAAACAGCTTAGCAAAGATAAAATTAGCCAAACTCACTGCATGATGTCTACAAAAAGTGGGCTCTCCCAGCCCCCGGCCCCCTAACAGAAAGCCGCCTGCAACTCTCCCACCTTAGAAGCCCTGATGGTCTAGTAGCCTAGTTGGGGTAGGAGTAATCCCCAGTGATTCCTGCCCATGCCAGGACCTCGCAAGACTGATGCTGAAGGTAGAGGCAGACATTTTGAGATTGGAGCCAGCATTGGCAGGAGCAACTGTGATTGGTCCTGCCCCAGTTGGGTAACTAGACCACCAGGGCTTCTAAGATAAGCCTGGGGAGAGCCTGCAGGTAGGGGGAGGGCTTTCTGTTGCTGGGGGGCTAGGGGTTGGGGGCCAGGGAGGCCTGCTGTCTGCTGGGGGAGCTTTGTGGCTCGCTTTCTGTGAGGGGGCTGGTGGGGTCCACTTTCTTTCAGGGGAGTGCAATGTGGGCCTGATTTCTATCAGGGAAGCGGGGGCTGTGCAACTTTTAATTAATTACATTTGTCTATGTGTTCACTACACATCCCCTTTATCATTTTGGTTGCCCTTTATTGAACCAACTCTGATATGTCTTTTTTTGAGGTACAGTGATATTGCTCCTACCTCTTTTGTTCTAGAGCCTTCTTTCCTGTTTAAAAAGAGTTTTAAATTTATCTGTCTAGTGTAATATTCATTCTACATTTTATTCTGATTCACTGATTTCTGAAACTCATATCATGAAATAATGCAAGACTTGCTAACATTTACTGCTTTTACTCAGTCAGACTCCTGATATATTAGAATTTGTTGAATGGCAGTTATAAAAAGAAAACAACAAGACTAACACCCCTCCCCCCCCCCCCCCCCCCCCCCCACAATATGGCTTTTTAAGCAGCTGACAAATGACAAGTGAGGCAAGAAATCACAGCAAAAAGGTTTTTGAAGTTTTATTTAATACCTTTCTCAGTTGAATAAAAATGACGTAATTTTCCAGTGTATAAGAACAGTATTTGTAAATATGCTGAGCTTTGCAAGCACAAGTGGCTGTTTTATTGTGCAATAGAGAGGCAAATCATGTTTCATTCTTCTAAACCAGGGGTGAGGATCTATTATATTAATCATGAGACCTTATTTTACTTAGATTTATTTTTTTAATAACTTTTTCCTTGAGATTTTAATTATTTGGCTTGTTTCCTTTGGCCTTTCTTCCCCTTCCATTCTTGCAGTCACTCTCACCCAGCATCAATGTCCCCTTAATGCCTAAACCCAGTTACCTCTCTCTGTTTGCATCTTTGTCTTACTGCAAACCAGGGTTTACTAGGAATTTACTATCCCACCCATCATAGAAAGGGAAAGGGAATGGGCCTTTCTGTGCTTATAATCAAAGCTGTTTACATATTATATCCAGGTACTTATTTTGTACCTGGGGCAATGGAGGGTTAAGCTACTTGCCCAGAGTCACAAAGAGCTGCAGTGGAAATCAAACCCAGTTCCCCAGGATCAAAGTCCACTGCACTAACTACTAGGCTACTTCTCCACTCAATATGTCTCAGTGACTTACAATCTATTAACTGCAGAAGAAAAGGGAACAACAAGGTATGATTAGGAGGGGGATGAGCTACAATATTCGACAGGAAAGAAAAAGAGAGAGAGAAGGAAAGGAAGACTGCTTGACCCTCCAGGGTTGATCAGGCTTGTCCTCTGCAGACAGCAGGTCAAAAGAAAAAAAAAAAAAAAAAGAAGACTAGGGAATTGCATTCAAAAAAGAAAAGTCATCAAGTCAGATTTGAACTACTACTACTACTACTATTTAGCGTTTCTATAGTGCTACAAGGCGTACGCAGCACTGTGAGAGGGACTGTGAGAGGGATGCTTGAGAGTAGAGAGATTGTGGCAATGTATTCCAATGGGTTGTAAAACGAACAAAGCAGATCGTTTAACAGACAAAAAATGATTTATTAATGGAAAACAAATTGCACAATATGTATACACACAAACAGCCCGACACAGGCCGTGTTTCGCCCAACAGGGCTGCTTCAGGGGCTACACAACACACTTTTACTGTGAAGTGTGATGAATATATGTTGAATGTGCTGGAGTTAAATATAGAGAAGTTCACTTTGATTTGAAAAAAACAGCTGGATCAGGGATGCCGAAAACCAGAATGCTGACTCCGAGTCAATCCAACAGTCACATGTCTCTGATCGCGCTTTTTCAGCATTCTGGTTTTCGGCATCCCAGTGAACTTCTCTATATTTAACTCCAGCTTAATTGCAGTGTTCTAAACTATCTGGAAACATCAGAGGACAGTGGTTTTCAGGCCCTTTTAAAGCGAATTACAATAATCGAGTTTACTAATAATGAAAAAGTGAGTAAGAATGTTCATGACAAGTGGGTTGAGAAAAGGCTGGATAGAATGATTCTGCTGAAGTCTATAGAAGCAGCTCTTGACAACCACTGAGATTTTGCTGCTGAAAAGTTAAGGCTGCCCAAAATAACTCCTAAACGTTTTGTGTATTGCTGTTGAGTAATGATACTAGAACAAAGAAGAATAGGCTGAGAGAGAACATTACCTGGTAAATCTATAAAGAGAATACAGCCTGATTTCACTGGGTTAAGAGCCAATTTATTTATTTTTAGATTTGCTCACACCTTTTTCAGTAGTAGCTCAAGGTGAGTTACATTCAGGTACACTGGATATTTCTCTGTCCAGGAGGGCTCACAATCTAAGTTTGTATCTGAGGCAATGGAGGGTTAAGTGACTTGCCCAAGATCACAAGGAGCAGCAGTGGGATTTGAACCAGCCAGCTCTGGATTGTAAGACCAGTGCTCTAACCACTAGGCCAGTCCTCCACTCCACATTTGTTGTTCTGAAGTCATCTGTTATCCACCTTAAATCAGAATTGATATCAGAGAGAAATTGAATGTCAGTAGGGTCCACAGTGCTCAACAGTTGGATATCATCCGTGTAGCCATAAGCAATGAAGCCCAAAGAGTAGACCAAAGACAGTAGTGGTACCAGAAATAATTGGTAATAAAATTGATCCCTGTGGCACTCTGGAGGCAAGGAAAAATGGAGCTGACATACTATTGCGAAAAAGAACTACGTATAAATGGTATGCAAGGAACGAATTAAACCAAGTAAGAGCTGAATCATGGATCCAAGAAAGTCCAAGCAGAAGCAGGCAACAGCTCACAGGTCCACCTGCTCTCTCTCTTCTCCCAGCACTGACTCCACACACTCATGTATCTAAGTCAATGTCAAAGCCTCGGAATCTCCTGCACCCCTGAAATCCATGCAAGACAGGACAAGCTGTTTCTTGTTTCTTGATTGGGTGGAGGATGGGGGTGAAGTTACAGAAGCAAGCAGAACAATTGGCAGGAGTAGAGAATAAGTCCTTGCCACCATTAACTGTTTTGGGGAGGGGGGAGGGAACCAGGAGCATGCAGGCCAATCGAAGGGAGCAGAGTATGAGCTTCCACCGCTATCAACTGTTTCTGGGAGATGGGGGGAGGGGAGCAAAGCTAGGATTAAAGCACGCACTGCCAATTTTTCACCGCTATTCTAGATCACAATGGCATTTTACTATGCTAAGATAAATAATTTCCAGATTTGAAGAGTAGACCAATTCACCTCATAGAGTCCTTTGACTTCATTCTCAGGTAGGAATCAATTCAGGCTGCAGCTCTTATGATGGCAATCAGTTCCCTTAGTCCTTGGAACACACCAGAACAGTCAAGTTTTCATGATACCCACAATGAAAATGCTTGAAATAGATTTGCATACAATGGAGATAGTGCATACAAATGTATCTTATACATATTCATTGTGGATATTCTGAATACCTGACTGGCTAGATGTGTCCTGGGATTTGGTTGAAAACCCCTGCATTAATGTCAATGGGCAATGTTCTTGAATTTGTTAAAATAGGAGATCGTACTATATTTTGGAGTAAATTTTAGAAACCATAGGTGTAATTTGCACTTAGAAAAAGTGGATTCACTTGTGTAAATTGGCATATTCTTATAGGCAGAGGTTTTTGAAAAGATCAACATTGTGCTCTGTTTGTTTCAGAATGACACTGCGGTCTCATCTTTTCCTTGTGTGATTGAACACACAGATGCTCCTTTGTCATAAAATGTCTCACCATTTACAGTCTAGTGCAGTCTGCATTCACAGCTTCCTGCCAGGTGCTGTGCAATTTATCAACTTCATTGTCTCGCTGGAAATCCATCCTTTCACATGGCGTTGCGTCTGAATCATCCTCTATAGGGGAGATGGATGGATCAGCAACATCTGTAAATTTGCTTTCTCCTGTTTTACCTGGAGTTATTGTTTTCCAAAACTCAATCTAACTGTCCAGTCAATGAGTGTTGTTTATTCTACTCTGCACAAGAATTTAAGAGGCCAATGTACTGGAGTTCATGAACTCTATTGCAAGTATTATTGCTGTGATTTAACATGTTAATATAGTAATTGATGGCAGATAAAGACCAGCTTGGCCCATCGAGTCTGCCCAGAATGGTGGCCAGGGGTGTACCTGAGACTCCGGGGCTCTTTTACTAAGTGGCAGTTCTGTGCACCAAACAGGAACTACCCGCTGGGCTACAGCAGCAGCCCGGCAGTAGCTCCCCCCCCCCCACCCCCCAGTGCATGCCATTTCTGGTGCTACAAAAAGATTTTCTATTTTTGTAGCACTGGTGTTTACCCGGAAGTAACTGGGCAGTGCCGCATGCTGCTCGGTTGCCGCCGGGTTAGCTCAGGAGCCCTTACCGCCACCTCAATGAGTGGCGGTAAGTGCTCTCCCCTGAAATGGCTGCACGGTAAGTGTTCCAATTACCGGGCGACCATTTCTTTGAAAAAACAAAGAGAGCCTTTTACCCACTGCAATAAAAGGGGGCCTCACTGTGCGTCAAAAACACACACTGACGCTAGAGTAGGCCCCCTTTTACTGCTACTTAATGAAAGGGACCCTCTGTGTGAGTTATCCCCCCTTTGTCTTTAGGGTTATAACTGATGTCTGGTGGGAGTCTACCTCCCTCTATGCCTTTTTTTTCTCTTGAAAGTGTAAAAGTTATTTTATGTTTTCCTATGAGTGGAAATACTCTATCCAGCTGATATTCAAAGCGAGTTAACTGGCTGGAAACGGCTGCCCTAAAATGGCTGCCACTCGTGCTGGTGGGCCAACCCATCCAGACCTCTAGCTCCAGCTCTTGTAGTAAGTCTCAGCCATGCACAGAAACTTGCTGCAGGAGCTGGTGGCCCAATGTGAAATACTGGGCCAGATTATAGCAGAGATTAGGATGTTTGGTTAGGAGCAGTGCCAGCCTCAACAAGGGCAATGGACAAAAACCAACCTATATGTAGTTTTTCATGTTTATTTGTTACAAATAAAATGTTGCCCTAAGTGCTCAACTTGCTTGAAAATTACTGCTCATAGTAGTATATAAGACAAAAATTGTTCAAAACTAGAAACAAATGAAAGAATGAATTCAGAAAGCATTGACACTCTTAAAAGAATGAAGCAATGTAGTTCTTAAAATCATTAAAAAGCAAATGTTGGAATATATTTTAACAAAAAAGACAAATATAAAATAATTTAAATGATTATTCAAAAAACCCCGAGGTTTTTGACCAGTGATGAACACCACACCCCTGATTAAAGCCGCTGAAAAATCACAAGTAAGCGGTAGGGCATTTTGAGCTCTTTTCCTCAATTCCTAAAAAATTAGGAGTGGCCTAGTGGTGGACTTTGGTCCTGAGGAACTGAGTTCAATTCCCAGCACAGGCAGCTCCTTGTGACTCTGGGCAAGTCACTTAACCCTCCATTGCCTGCTGCATTGAGCCTGCCATGAGTGGGAAAGCGTGGGGTACAAATGTAACAAAAATAAACAAAGTCACCAGACTCTTCTTATTGATTGTAGGGTAACCTTGAGATTTAGAGTTTTTGTGTTTTTTTCCTCTCATTATTTGTTCACTGCATGGTGTGTGACCATGGTGCAAACCTAGCATGCTAGTCTCCCAGTCCAACTCCATGTTGGAGACTGGAACCAAGTTCCTATCACAGGTGTTCCTTCCCAAA
The DNA here is from genome assembly GCF_901765095.1 of Microcaecilia unicolor. NCBI lineage: Eukaryota > Metazoa > Chordata > Amphibia > Gymnophiona > Siphonopidae > Microcaecilia > Microcaecilia unicolor. Next base: position 237,804,443 of record NC_044032.1, on the reverse strand, counting down.
GATTCTAGGTAAACATTTCCACTGCTGGCCACAGGTAGGGAGCCACACGTCGTCCACAATCACCCTACTCTAAGCATTGCCCTGTTTGTTCTTGACAGTTTGCAGTAGATCAGCCCCATAACTCCCTTCACTATGCAGCCCCACACCCTTTTAGCAGACTGCATAGAGCTCCTCAAACCTAAGGTGTGTTGTCTCGCACTAGACATCTGGCTGGTACCAACCAGCAGGTGTGCATAGGCAGTGGCTAGACTATACTTTATTCTCTGTTCTGCATGCTTCCTTGCCTACAACCAACAAGGCTGAGGGCTTTGGAAGATGTGCAAACAGCTGCTTCATATGTACATATTGACATATTTAAGGCAAACTAGATACAACTACAGGGGATTTATACATGAGGAGGAAAAGGAGCTGTTATACACATGTGTTCTTTCACAATTGCAACTAGTCAGGTAGAAAGCAGCAGGTGTCCTTGGCCATAGCAGATACTAGAGTTTACTCTGTGTTCAGCAGGCCAGGCATCAGCCAGGAGCCACCTGCAGGGGAGAAAGAGCAGGAACTGTTATTGGAGAAACCCCTCCATGGATTTTACAGATGGTCCTATAGAGGGTGAGGGGCTCCACCTTAGGGCCTACTGAACATGAGGGACAGAACAAGAAAAACATTAAAAGAAGCTGGAATTCTGATGCTTGCCTGTGCTGTATCTTGTCCAGCAAAAAAAAAGCACAAGGAGTCTTCAAGGTTGGGGGTGTCAACTCAGTACTTTATTGATCAGACCCGACATGATCCATGTTTTGGCAAACCACCTGTGTCAGGGGTCTAGTTGTAGTGACAACCTTTAAATGTGTCAATCAGGGAGATTTCAAAACCTCTACCCATAGAATGCCGGTATACAGAATTTTTCAATTGGGTGGGCAGAGGTTTTGAAGTCTCTCTGAGTTACTGTGCATGGTTTTGGCATCTTTTTTGTTTAAAGACTAGTTACTTTCAAGGCAAGAGTGTATCTCATCATAGACTGATTAACACATTCAAAGGTTGTCACTACAACTAGACCCCTTACAGGCAGATTCATTGAAACACGGACCATGTTGGTTCTGACAAAGTACTTAGCTGACGTCCCCAATCTTGAAGGCTCCTTGTGCTTTTTTTGTCCTTTTGTCCTAGTAGGATGTGCTTTGGATTACCTCTCTCATGTTTCTTGTATCTTGTCCAGCATCCAGGTTCTGCAAAAAGCAAGGAATCCTTTGTTAGAAGAGACATAAGGCAGACTCAGTTCACTAGCAGAAGGGGAAGGATAGGATCAAAGGTTTCTGCTTATCTGGATACAGTTGCAAAAGGGGACTCCAGCTGGCTCATTGCTTCCAGGGTTCAGCTGCCTGATGCTGCAGAAAAAAAATGGAGGGCAAATGAGTTTGTTTCCCAGGTGTGGAAGATTCCAGGCAGATGAGAAAGAACTTCCCCTTAGGAATGTTAAGGCAACATTAAGGTTTGAAAATAGCATCTAAATTACAGGATTTAGATGTCATTCTTCCCAAAATGTTTCCATATGTGGGACATAATTAAAAAACAAAAAACAGCCATCTCCCAAATGTCTAAGTGGTTGCAGCTGAAATGTCTCTAATGCCCTACAAAAACATGCATCTTGGGATTTTCAACCCTACACATCCCATGAGCTCCTTGTCAAGGGGATCATGGCATGCCATGCCAATCTCTTTGCTCCCAAGGGGCAAACTAGATGTGCATATACCACCACTTCAGGTTGTTCTGCTCTAGATTTACAGCCTGTCTCACTAACACAGACTAGTCAACAATTACTGTGGATTCTTTTGGATTCGTATTAGGTAAATGAGACTTTTATTAGAGGTTCACTTCAAATGGAGAGTGTATAAGTCATTATTATCTAAGATACACAATGATTAAGAAATATACACAATGATTAAGCTATATAGTTGAATAGAAACAATAATAAAGAAGTATAATATATATATATACATACATCACTGGTCATGTATCACCACATTCAGGCTTTTCTCATCAGCTGGGAAGCCCATTCAGCGAAGCCTGAAGTCTCATGACCAGGCGATCTCCTATGCAGCACGTCTGCTCATAGGTGAGCTTCTGAGTTCGCTATAAGAGGCCCCCCTTTTTATTAGGTTTAGAACTTGTGTATTCCTGTCCCTTGCCCCTGGGGAGGGGAAAACGCTTCAGTCCTAGAGGATGGAATAAGAGAGACAATCAGATTTAGGTTTAGGCGCAACCAGTAAAAATCTTTATTGGTATCTCACTAAGCCAATAAAAAATAATTGTTCTCTCTGGAGCACGTTGTCACCCAGTAGCCAGACGCAAAGACTGAATAACAAAAACTGCTCAGCACAACTTTCTCAGTTGTCATATATATACTGTTATAAGTTTTGTTTCTCCTAAATCATGTGATTTCTCCTAAACTAACTTGTGATCATATATGGATCTTCCTGTTTCCTTCCATTACATAATATAGTAATATACAAAAATGGCAATTTCCTCTATTCTATCATCCTCTCCTGTTTGTGTTCACATGCACACTTTGTGGCCATTGGCTAATCCCTTATCAATAAAGCGTGCTTCCAGTGTGGAAAACCAGCAAACAAATAAGTAGTATGAAACACCTGATGTCTTTCTCTCAGAGCATATATTTCTGGTGGAACATCATGGACTTTGCAGGGTCCTCAGTCTCTCATCACCATCAAGGTTATATCCATGTGTATCTGCCATATATGGGCCGCATAGTGTTTTTTTTAGGCTTTTATATCACCCCTCCCCAAATTGTAATGGGCCCATACAAATCTGGGATGAAGAAATAAAGCCAAGGCCACGTATGAGAAAGTCAAATTCTTTTTTATTACTTACCAAAAATGATACAAATACAAAGGATAACTTCTCATGGGAGAACAGGCAGTACTGTTACACAAAAGTGTTAGCTGTTTCTATCTTTCTCCAAAGTAAAGCTTGGACACTGTCACTTATATACATATCTTTAGCAATAGTTCAGATACAGTTCATAGCACAAACAAGCTGATTAGCACTTCTTAGAAAACTTAAGTCACCCTCCGTCTGGAATTATCTTGTTCCCTTTTCCAGCCACCTGTTTCCCCTCTGTTACTAAATCATATTATCCTGTTTCTGCACCGTCGCCCAGGGGTGTGCTGGTAAATTTTTAACAACGGGCTCTCTCTCCGGGCATAGCTGGCCCTGAAATTTGGGGGGAGGGGGGATACATGCCTCTCTCTCCCCTCCCTTGTGCGGGCACGCTAGGCATACCTTTGCCGAGCCCCACCAGCCAATAAATGGACTGCCACCATTCTCTGCTGCTTGTTTCTGGCTCTGAGCAGCATGATGGAACCTTCTTGCGCTTGCATGAAAAGTCCCAGCCTGATGCTCAGAGTCAGAAACAAGGAGCAGGGAGCAGCAGCAGTCTATTTACTTGGCTGGTGGGGCCAGCATCACTGCCAGCAAAGTAAAAGAGAATTCATGAGGGGGCCCAAGCCCACATTTTGGGAGTCAGTTGTTAAAGTAGCCATGGGGAGGCCTACTTTAACAACCGGCTCCCAAAATTCTTAAAAACTTAACAAACGGTTCTCACGAGCCCGTGAGAGCCCGCTCCAGCACACCACTGCCCTCGCCCCTTCCTCATTCTTATCTGCCCACAAGGGTATCTCAGCAGATCATGAGTTCTTGACTCATACAGAAATCACACAGGAGTCACTGAGGACTATAACACTGGTCTCTTAGGCCTACTCCATGAATCCTGGTTAGGCTTGTATCCTATATTTCCATAGACTGGAAAGGGTCTGTCTTACCCGTCATGGACACACGACTTCATATATGGGCACTATGGGAGGATTATAGATACAAGTCATATTTCTTATGAGTCACCTTCCCTAGGATCGTGAACTGGGGTCAGGTCTCACACAACAGGACAAGATGATTAAAATGAGTGTTAAACATCCCTTCTGTTACCCTTCCCTTGGCTCTAAAATTCAGTACATTCCCATCAATTAATAAAACAATACAATTCCTGAGGGAGGTAACAGTTAACATAAAAGATTCAAATAGCAAGGAGTCTGCATTCATGCCTAACACAGTATCGTTATTTTCATCATTAGAATCAGCTAACAAAGGTTCATAAAGTGCATAAGCCTGCGCTGCAGGTTCTCTCTTGCTTAAAGCAGTTTCAATTAATCTCTGTACTAAGCTGCTAATACACGGTATGACACAACATCCAAGAAGCACAAATACAGCAATAATGATTATCAATGTGGTTAAGCTAGATAATATGAAAGTTTTCTATTTCACAAAAACATTATCCATCCACCGTGTCCAGGTGATGTCTACACCAGAATTCTCAGCAAGTTCATCAGCTAAGGTAGTGTAGTAAGAATAACAAGGTTTTCCATAGCATGGTGAACAATGTATGAGTAATTGACATCAACAGTACATAAAATAGCTTGTGATGTAAGAAGATAATTCAGAAATAAAAATTTTGAAAAGTCCATAATGTGTGGTTTTTCAATGTAAGCGGCTAGAAATCAGGGTATTCAAAGTTACTTAAAATTTTGTTGATTTCATAAATAGACAATCTCGGCATCAGAGAAATTTATAAGTCAGTGTAGGTTCGGGTATTGTGAAGCAGCAGTCTGTATATTGATGGGAGGCTCACACAGACAGGCATCATATTGCATCTAGAAGACTTCCACTTGAAGGGCCTCATGGTTTCCAGCAAGTTGAATAGTCCATATAATAGTTGTCCAATTCATTAATAACATGTCATTAACTTAAGGGTGTTCTCAGATTTAATTCTTTGCATAGTTCAAGGTATATGTAGGATATAATAAAAATCAATGGCCATACTGGTCTGACCAAAAATGGATGTCAGAAGTAATATACATATCCCTGTACAAACATTTCTACTTAGATTCAATTTACACCTATATATTTTCAGCTCTCATTACAAATAGACTTTCTCATTTGTTTAAGCATTTCTGCAACTTTCAACATAAAATTTCCAAACTTGAATGGGAGAATGCTTATAAGTTCTGCATAATTGTATTCCATAAAGTTCAAGACATAATTTTAAAATCTTTATCGTTGGACTATTACAAACACAAGCATTAGATAGGCACAGTACATTTGTGGAAAATAAATTAGGGAAAATAAAAATTACATCAGTATCCAATTATTAACAGTGGAAATTAGGGAAAATAAAGTTCTATATTTGTAGTAAGAAAACTAATTCATAGCTTGCATAACAAAGAAGATTAGGTCATCAAGTAATTAGGAGCACATTTCTCCATTTATACTAAACAACAATTAACATCAAAAATTGTATATATGTTATTTTGAAGCATCCCTCTTGTTTCTGAAATAATATGGTGAAAGAGAAAAACCAATTAGGGGCAAACTAGGCAGTCGCCTAGAAAGACACTGTCTATGTTCTAGGGCAGTATAAAACATTTTCATTCAAGGTACACAAAATATCTTGATTTCTTAATCTAAACATTCATCTAGATTCACTTTTCCTGAGGGGTAATTTCTCTGGAATTTCAGTTACCTGAGGTACAGTGACACAGATATATATATTTATCATAAGAGTGATGAACTAAACAGCTTGAGTAAATCAGGAGACAAAAGTTTAGCAGGACTGTGTTAAATCCTGTGTTGTTGAATCTCACTTGCAAAATACAGCTGGTTGCTCAGGGATAGTAGGGAGGAATAGAATGCAAGCACATGGGAACAATAAAACTGCATCACAAAGGTTAATGGAAGGCTTTGCTACAAAACTTGCAGATGTATTCCTTGCTGTGGTTTGTGATGTGGCACTGTGGTTCTGCTTCTGTACAGAAGGTCTCACCACAAAAGATACATATGTGCAGTGGTGATCCTAGGTCGGCTGCCACCCGGGGCGGCTTACCGCTGTGCACCCCCCCAGGTGCAGCGGCGTCCGTCCCCCCAGGGTGCCTCATGACACCCCCCCAGTGCAATGACACCCCCCTCCTCAATGACACCCCCCTCCCCCGCTCATCAAGCTCCCCCAGCACAATGACACCCCCCTCTCCGGCGCATGAAGCCCCCCCACCCCGGGTGCATTCTTGGAAGTAACCTGTTCCAGGGCAGAGGGAGCAGGGAACCATCAGAGCCGACAGGTGCATGGCTGCTCTCTGCACCCTCCAGCGGCGTGCACCCAGGGCGGACCGCCCCCACCACCCTGCCCTTCCTACGCCACTCCATATATGATTTTGCTACATTTCCCATATGACTATGTTTCATATGTATCTGTAGATCAACCTCCTTTCTGAAATCCCAACTGCAAGCTGTACAGCGGTACATTTTCTTTTCATTGCTATGTTTTACTGCCAAATGCACTTGAATGGATATTTTGGAGTCAAAAACTCCTTGGCAAAGAGTGCAGTGGTACAACACAAAGGTATGAATGCCCAATAAATGCTTCTGCACTACTATCCCCCCTTCTGTCTGGCATTTCCTGGGAAAGGCAAGACAGAGATGTTATTATAGAGTGTAATTGATCCCAAAACACCGAGTAAGGGCAGAGGAGAGAGGAGACATGCTGGACATGGAGGAGAGGGCAGGGGAGAGAATTGCTGGACATGGATGGGAGGGGAGGGCACGAGAGAGAGGAGAATCGCTGGACATGGATGGCAGGGGAGGACAGGGGGAAGAGGAGAATCGCTGGACATGGATGAGAGGGGAGGGCAGGGGAGAGAGGAGACATGCTGGACATGGATGGGAGGGGAGGGCAGAGGAGAGAAGAGAATCACTGGACATGGATGGGAGGACAGGGGAGAGGAGAATTGCTGGACATGGATGGCAGGGGAGGACAGGGGATAGAGGAGAATCGCTGGACATGGGAGGGGAGGGCAGGGGAGAGAAGAGACATGCTGGACATGGATAGAGGGGAGGGAATACAGGAAAGAGATGCACATGGATGGGAGGAGAGGGCAGGTGAGACAGGAGAAATGCTGGACTTGGATGGAGGAGAGGGGCGAGAGAATTATTGTTTTATATGGATACGGGGAGGGAAGAGAGAGGAGAAGTGCTGGACATGAATGGAGGGGAGGAAAGAAAAAAGAAGAAGATGCACATGGATGGAGATGAGGGAAACGGAAGAGAGGAGAAAAACTGCACATGGATGGAGAAAATAGGCAAAAGCTGGATCCACGTTATACCTCCTCCAGTCAATTCCATGGAGGAGGACCCAGCTTTTACTTATGGATGTAGGGCAAGAAATGAAGAAGAAAGGAGGAAAGTAAAGAAATAAATGGAAAGGAAGCCCTGGAAACGGAGTTAAGAGAACAGATAGAGAGCAGCAGAATCAGAGACTAGGACCAATTTTTATTTATACCCCATGCTTTCCCACTCATGGCAGGCTCAATGCGGCTTAGGTACTTATTTGTACCTGGGGCAATGGAGGGTTAAGTGACTTGCCCAGAGTCACAAGGAGCTGCCTGTGCCTGCAGTGGGAATTGAACCCAGTTCCTCAGGACCAAAGTCCACCACTCTAACCACTAGGCCACTCCTCCAATCCAGATAGAAAAACAAAGTCACCAGACAACAAAGGTAGAAAAAAATCATTTTATTTTCATTTTAGTGTTTGGAATATGTCCAATTTGAGAATTTACATCTGCTGTCTTATTTCGCACTGGGTATACTGGATCTGTAACAGCTTACAGAAATTATTTATAATGAAAAAAAACATGTTATTTTTTTCTCCTATACTAGTATAATATTTTCAGTGATGTCTGTTATGCACCATGGCTGGTATAAGGGGTGTGGTTAATGTGGGTGTGGCTACAATAGGGGCGGAGCCATATATGGTGACTCTGCCCGTAATGAGTACCGGCACCTTTTTTTCTACAAAAAAAGCACTGCTGCCAGGTAACCCTCTGCGAAATTATTTTTCTGGAATTTATGGTAGCCCCAGAAATGCCGTGTGTTGGGGGCAGATCTACTGCTGGAGTCCGCGTTAAGCCTGTGGTGGTTTCAATTTGCCATGCGGCAATCATTTAGTAAAAGGGCCCCTAATTGCATGCTATTTATTTTCTTTATAATTTTTCAGGAGAGGGCGTGTCATCGGGGAATGGGTATCGGACCTGCCAAGTTACCCAGGTCCAGGAGGGAGATTTTAGGTCAGTCCTGGATTTCTGACAGCCTCATCCTGATGCATTATGGGAGCCTCAGTGCTGATTTCAGTGGCTAGAATCAGAGCTACAAATCACACACTGCTTTGGGATGTGAGTTTAAAAGTAGGCCTGACCAAAAAGCCTCCCTTCTGGAACTGGGAAACTTAGCAGCTCTGGAGTGTGGAAGAATCATCCAGCTAGCATGCTCACATAGCGCATGCTAAGTGGTTAACACAGGAGCAGTAGAGCTAGAGTCTCCTCAATAGATTGTAAGTGTTCCTGCATTTTTTTTTAATGAAAATTTATACATTTATAATCAAGCAAATGCTTGTTTGAAAAGCAATACATTTCAATCTGTTTAAAGGAAATACAAAACAAAAGAAAAAGATTTGAAATTTCTTGCTCAAGTCCACATTTTTGGAACAAAATGTTAAGAAATGGAATTTGTTTTATAACATAAGCTTCTAAGATACAGCAGTAGATGATAACAGCCATCATTACACAGTGTTATAATTACAAATTAAAGGGGAAAAAACAAGATGTTCTAAGAACCCCTATTTTGCCTTGAGGTAAGAAATACTGTTAACTGAGCCGGATCAAAAAATATATACTTATTTGATTGATATCTCACCACACACTTGCAAGGATATCGCAAGTAAAATGTTGCACCCAGCTGAGTTACAGCTGGTTTCATTAAAAGAAATAGTTTCCAACGCTTTTGCGTGTCTCTGGAGATATCGGGAAACATTTGTATTTTCTGACCAAGAAATATTTTATCTTTATTCTTGAAATACATGGACATTAGCCACTGCTTATCTGGTGCCAATGCCACTGTTACTATTAATGTCGTTGCAATTACATTTTCACTATCTGTTAATTCAAGTAATTCAGTAACATTCAAAGGTTGTTCTTGTCCTTCTATTTTTTGGTCACTTCTTTCTTTAATCGGAAAATAGTACACTTGGGTGAAAGGAGGAATCAATTCCTCTTTTACACCAAAAACCGCCATTATATACTTTTTTAACATTTCCCTAGGAGTTATGATAGTCTGTTTAGGGAAATTTAACAAACGTAGGTTGTTACTTCTAGCAGTGTTCTCAAGAGATTCAGTCTTCTTAATGAGGTCAAATCTTTAATCATAACCTCCTGCTGGGTTAGAATTCTTTTCATATCCAAATCTTTTTTTTCTTCTAACTGTTCCAATTTTCCTATTTTTAAGTCCATGGTCTTTATTTTTCCCTCTTGTTTTATCATTTCTTGGTTTAGTTTATTTATCTGAGGAGTAAGTGATTTCCCTAAATCTGCTATCAGAGTCCAAACTAACTTTAGCTGGCTTATGCATTTCAAAGGAAAAAAGTGGTGATAGTACCTCTCTCTCTGATAATGAGTCCGGATTCAAGCCAGCAGCATTTCCCACCGAATTTGTTGTTAATATCGGTGTTCCCATCAAGGCTTCCTGCACTCCAACCGATCCTTGATCTGCCTCCCGACTGTAACTGGTCTCACCGCTTCTGCGGGACCCGTTCAGGGTCATCTCTGATGGAGTGCTGCAGCCCAACGGCTGAGGGGGTGGTTCCCTTGTGTTGGGGCTGAGCATAAGCTCTAGCCCTGGAGACGCTGCCGTGCCTCCATCCGCACTGGCGCGTATCTCAGCGGGCTGCCTCCCGACACTCCAGACACTGTGGTAGATGGAGCTACAGGCGTCTGCAAGAAAGTCCGGATATCTTGCGAAGAAGAAACCGAACGCTGCGGAGCACAGGAGGCGAACTTGCCCCGTCGCTTCGGCATCTCAATAGGTAATCAGAGAGCTGTAGAAATGGTGGCTGTTAGCAAGTACGCTCAGCGGCCATCTTGTTCCAGAATTGCGCAGTGTTCCTGCATTTTTATATTTTTGCAGCTTCGACAACACACTAATGGAAAACTTAACGCGGGACCTACAAAAAGAAAAATTGCCCTCTTTTAGGGACATGTTAGAAATGGATTTAGTGTGCGAGAAAGTCCCACATTAAAACACACTAAGCCCATTTCTTAGCAAATCATAGTAAAAGGGCCCCTAAATCACTTATCAGACAATTTAGATGTCGGTTATACATTTTGTAGAGGTGTTCATTGACCTGACTTCCGAGATTGATGCTCAGTAATTAGAAAAAGATGACCAGCATTTGGCAGCAAGAGTTGATTATAGCCATAGAGACAATAACTCTGATCAATACCTGGACAGTTAGAGCAACTGTGCATTCACCAATTAGCATAAGGAGCTCAAAAGAACTTTAAACTGAAAAGTATCTATCACCTGTCTCTACCTACCTACCCATCCTATTACTACCCATCCATCCTTCTATTATGTTATACTTAATTTCCTACTTTACATAACAAAATTCTGTGTTACCTATTACTGTGTAAGCCGCATTGAGCCTGCTTTTAGTGGGAAAGTGTGGGATACAAATATAATAAATAAATAAATAAACAAATAAAATATTTGTCTCTGTACATTGAAAGAGAAGCAAAAGAAGGACCAATTTCCTTGGGTCAGGAATCAGAACCAAAAAGCAGAGGAGATAACCAAAGGCCAGAGCAGAGCCAAAGCCAAAACAGTCTCTTAGACAATCCTTAATTGTTAAGGGTTAGCATAAATACGCTTGAAGAGGTACACAACCACTACAGGGACTCAACACAGGCCATGTTTCGGCTAGAATGTTTGCATCAGGAGTCCACAGTACATAGTTCTGAACAAGAATAAAAGCACAAATTAAAATCACGTCAATATTACTGTAAAGAAAATTTTAAAAATTGACACACATATATAAACGTACGTACAGGTTTCAATAGTGAGTATGAATGGAACAGATATATCCAGAACTGCCTCACGATATTTGCTTGTTATTCTATCATCCTGCTTTATCATTATCATGTTACCCAAGATGCTTATGCAATACTAAATGTATATTTTCTTACATATTTCCACTATTCATGATGTAATGTAAGCCACATTGAGCCTGTAAAGAGGTGGGAAAATGTGGGATACAAATGCAATAAATAAATACATAAAAATAAAAGACCAAGCAGGAATTATGTTAATATTGAATCAATATAAAATCAATATAAGAACGTAGATGAGTAATTAAAAAAATGTTTAAAAACATATCCAAAAGTCCATTCTAGAACCACTTTCTATCTTGTGGATTTCTTTTTAAGACCTTTTGTTCCCCTAGCGAAATCATTTGCTTATGATTTCTCTCATATGATCAACCTGCTGAACAAATATTACGATGATCTCAAAATCATCATTCTGGTGACCCTTGACATAGATTATCTATATACTAACAACTGGTGTCAAGTCCCTGTAGTGGTTGTGTATCTCTTCAAGTGTTTATGTGAACCCTTATCAATTAAAGATTGTCTCTTTTGGCTTTGCACTGGTCTTTGGTCATCTCCACTGTGTTTTGGTTTCTGTACATCGAAAACCAGGGGAGGAGTTGCAGTGTCATGGAGATTATAAGTAGGAATTTTCTGTAGGGAGACTTGCCTTTCTCTCTCCTTCTTTCTACCAAGCTGAGTGGATGGGTGCTGAGCTCCCTAATCAGTGTGTCCTAGAGACAGGATTAGCCCAGGACAGTAGTAAAGTAGGGTGCCAAAGTTACCTCTTTGCTGCTTCTAGAACCAGGCTGAGATTCAAGAAGTCATAAGCCACAGGACCTGTGGAGGGCGGACTTTAATGACATCAACCTGGTAGAGGAGTAAGCTGTTATCATAGTAGAGTAGGTGGACGCAACAGTCTATCACTTGCAAGGATCAGACCTACAGTTTGACTCAATTTGCTGATGCCCAGATGATCAGAAGCAAATGCGGGCACTAGAGACCATTAGTGCTGGATTAGCCCCCGTATTTGCCTATGTCCCAGGATCGGAGCCAGCGAGCATGTGAAACAATGCGCTCTCTGGCTCTGACTGCTAATGGCATGCAAATGCATGCTAATGAGGGTCTCCCGCATTCCTTCCTCCTGATTAGCGGGCAGCACGCCAAAACCTATGCCAGCTTGGAGCTGGCATTAGGGTTTAGAGGATTGGGGAAGACCAGGTTTGACAGTTCTGGGATTTTCTCCCAGACCAGTGAAACCAAGCCTGACCCCCCACCCCCCAAACACTAAAAAGATCAGGTGGTCCACTGGGACCACTTGCCCTCACCCCAACACTAACAAGACCCTGGTGGTCCAGTGGGACTGCTAGCCCTCCACACCCACACCCCCCTCACAGCCTATCTCGAAATAGGGATGTGCTGGGTGGGGCTTCACTCTTATATGGAAGTTAAGCCCCACCCAGCACATCCCAGGATGCACTGGGTAGGAGTGCTAGTTCCTCCCTCCTCCAACTTCAAGGTAGGCCACGAGGGGGGTGTGCAGGTGTGGAGGGCTAGCAGTCCCACTGGACCACTAGGGTCTTGCTGGTGTTGGGAGTGGGGGTTAGCAGTCCCACCGGACTGCCAGGTCTTTTTAGTGTTTGGGGGGGGGGGGGGGGGGGGGTGGACATAGGTTTGACAGATCTGGGAGAAAATTCCGGACCTGTCAAACCTCTTCTGCTGTTTTACAGGACTGGGCTTTTTTTTTTTTTTACAATCTGTCAAACAACTTTTGTGGGAGGATTGTGCCTTGGGTGCGTGCCCAGGCACAATCCTCTTGCTGAAGTACCCCTATGATCAGAGCTAATAACATGCAAATTTAGGCACACTATTAGCTCTGATCATTGGGGCGTTAATGCCCCATGCTGTTCTGGCGCTAATTTTAGAGTGCTGTTTGGAACAATGCGGGGCTTCTGATTATCTGCACCTCAAGGACTTAGGACAAGAGAAGATTCTGGGAGAAAATCATCTAACTCAATCTGGCAGCGCCAAGAAATTTTTGACCTATTCATGAGGAAAGTCCCAAATAGAAGTTCCTTGGAGTCAGAGAAGCTGGAGTTGCAGAAATGTGCAGAGTAGCATTGCAGATCCCTAGAGAAGAAAAGGAGAGATTCTGACTGAAGATCAAGCAAGAACTGAGCAGAGGTGAAACTGTCTGAGGAGGATCCTGTCTACAGGAAGATAAGTGTATAGAGCATCAGCAGTGAAAAACAAAGAAGATTTCAGGAGTTAAGTACTCACTCCAAAATTCTATATATGTTGTGCGCGCTAATTTGGCTGCATAGTCAATTTGTGCGCACAACTTATTTGAATAACAAACCAATCAACGCCGATAACTGGCACTTAACAAACCAATTAACAACACTAATTGGCTTAATTAGTTAATTAATTAGAATGAATGCACACAACTTTCTAGGCGTATTCTATAACATGGTATCTATTTGAATGTGCGCAGTTGAAAAGGGGGCTTGGCCATAGGCGTAGAATGGGTGGGTTTTGGGCAGGAAACTGAGGACTGTAATATAAAGTTACAATAAACAAAACTTCTGTTTCTGAAGTTAAAACACCGGTTACAACGCATTTCAGACAAATAAAAAAATATATATATATCATTTTGTGTATATGTAATTCTATACATACCCGTACAACATTTATATGTGTATTTTCATGTAAAATACTCTTGTGTCAACCATAGAATGGTATGTTGGAGGTGAATAGTAATATTTCATTAGATATGTGTGCAATCCCTTATGGGTAAGTGAATACATAGTAAAAACATAGTAGACGATGGCAGAAAAAGACCTGCACGGTCCATCCAGTCTGCCCAACAAGATAAATTCATATGTGCTACTTTTTTATTTGTACTGTCCTCTTCAGTGCACAGACCGTATAAGTCTGGCCATCCCTATCCCCGCCTCCCAACCACCAGCTCTGACACAGACCCTATAAGTCTGCCCAGCACTATCCCCGCCTCCCAACCACCAGCTCTGACACAGACCCTATAAGTCTGCCCAGCACTATCCCCACCTCCCAACCACCAGCCCCGCCTCCCACCACCGGCTCTGGCACAGACCGTATAAGTCTGCCCAGCACTATCCCCGCCTCCCAACCACCAGTCCCACCTCCCACCACCAGCTCTGGCACACATCTACTATAATAAAACTCACCCTGAGGACACTGACGTCAGTGAAGCCAAGCTCTGACTTCCTTCAAAAAGGTTCGAAGGTTCGTGATGGTGAAGCCACCAAAATCGCTCCGGGCCCCGCCCTCGAGGGCGGAGCAATGGCAGAACAATGAAGGGGTTGGCAGGGAGGGAGGCAGGGAGGCGGGGGGGGGGTGGGAAATCGCTCCAGGCCCCGCCCTCGAGGGCAGAGCAATGGCAGAACGAAGGGGTTGGCAAGGAGGGAGGCAGGGAGGGGAATCGCTCTGGGCCCCGCCCTCATGTCAAACGTCATGATGCTGGGGCGGAGCAATGCCAGAACAACGAAGGGGTTGGCCAGGGAGGGAGGGAGGGGGGTGTTGGCGACGAAAACCTTGCTAGGGCCCATTTCATTTGCTCTGAAACGGGCTTCTTTTACTAGTTAAAAATACAAGGTTTTAGAAATATGTATTTTTCTCTCTCTCTTTCTCTGTATGTATCATTTTTCCCACCACTGAAACAGACAGAAATGGAACTGTTATTTTGGTATTTGGATTTTCAACTGAGAATCTCCTTGTATGTACTGACAGGAAATTGATAGCACATTTTTGCTAATGTCATCTTTTTGTTTGTTGTTGGCAAATCTGGTCTTTGAGCCCTGATGCAGTAGTTTTTATACCATGAAACGTTGGCCACTGTTGGAGGACCTAAGATTTAAAAGATAAGCACTATTTTCTGCAAATTTAACTGTTTCCAAGAGTTCTCTCAGAGATTTATTGTTCTTTATTCATATTTTGTCATGGAAGGAAGTTTTTTATGCTGATGATTGGATATAATAAGTTTAAAAGTAGATGCTTATGAATTATCTGAGGCTTTTTCCTCCTAAGACATAAATCTGTGAAGTGAGCTCTGTGGCGCCATTGGATAACAGAGAGTATTTGAGAGACATTTATATTGTTTATTCCTCTGGGTTTGAATTTTGCATACTTAAATTTTTTGAGGTAATTCTGTATAACCCTGGTCTCACCACAAGTTCTGGACACCAATGAGCTATTTGGGTCAGCTACCAGAGTCCAGGGCCACAAACAAGAATTCTACTTTTACTGAGCTGGGCATAGGCCAGGGCCGGGCTTGATCCCAGTAGGCTGTAGGGTTTTAAGCCACACTCTTTACGATTTTCTTTAATAGTCTCTGAGCAAATTGACTTCCCTCACACTACTCTCCATTCCAGGTTTTATGTTAAATGCAAAATATAACTTTACTGGAACACTGCAACAAATAGTTCACATTGCTGAAAGAAGGTTTTGTGCCAATCTAAGACGTTTGGTATAAATTGATGGTCTCTTGAAAATTCCAGGGTATTTACATGTTTACAGTACCATCCAATCCTCCAATACCCATCCTTCCTGGCAGAACAATCTAATGCTTTGGCTTTCTGCTCCTTTCACGGCAAGCTGTTCCACTGGGCTTTTACCCAGCTGCCTGACCCAGTCAGGATTGGACCTCCCTGTCTGTCCTACTCCTCCAGAGGTGCACTTCTTGGAGCTGCTGCCCCTGGCACTGAAAGGTTTTTCCTGCTCTGCTCCCAGGGGATTAACCCTTTCTACCCACCCAGAGCTCTCCTCAGTTACTGCTTTTATTAACAGCAACTACTCCTTAGTTCAGTCTTAGGTTATTGGGCCTGATCAGAATAGCCCCTGTCCTCATGAGTCCTGACTGAGGTGAAGGCAACCAAAGACCATATGCTCTGTAATCCCATAATTTTTATAACATTCAAACTCCATCCCCAACTATGACATCCCTTGTCACTTATTATCTCAGTACCTCCCTCTGGGCCGGGCTCTTCACCTTCACATTCATATTGTTCCTCCTCCCAGTGAATCTGGAGAGTTTTACAAAACAGGTCTAGTAATCCCCCGGGAAAATCCACATACTTTCTTATTCCCAATTTACCGGTGGATTACATCTATAAACTCATTCCTCTTATAAAAGACTTTTGGCATGATGGTTCATACTGTGCTGGTGGGTGTGCATGGGGTGGAATCTGCATGACGCACATATGGAGTTAGCATGTATGCATGTAGAGTGCAGGAGTGGCCTAGTGGTTATGACACCAGCCTTGACATCCAGAGGTGTCCAGTTCAAATCCTACTACTGCTCCTTGTGGTCTTAGTCAAGTCATAAGTACATAAGTATTGCCATACTGGGACAGACCAAAGGCCCAGCATCCTGTTTTCAGCAGTGGCCAATCCAGGTCACAAGTACCTGACAAGATCCCAAAACAGTACAATACAGTTTATGCTGCTTCTCCTAGAAATAAGCCGTGGATTTTCCCCAAGTCCATTTTAATAATGGTCTGTGGACTTTTCCTTTTAGAAGCAATCCAAACCCTTTTTTAAACCCCGCTAAGCTAACTGCTTTTACTATATTCTCTGGCAATGAATTCCAGAGTTTAATTACGCATTGAGTGAAGAAATATTTTCTCCAATTCATTTTAAATTTACTACTTTGTAGCTTTATTGTCCTAGTATTTTTGGAAAGAGTAAACAAGCAATTCACATCTACCTGTTCCAGTCCACTATTGCCTCTGGTACAAACTTAGATTATGAGCCCTCCAGAGACAGGGAAATACCAAATATAACTCACCTTGAACTAGTACTAAAAAGGTGTGAGCAAAACCATAATTAATAATATTATAATGTAATCTACATATGTATATGTGTAAAGTAATTGCTGACTCCATAATAAAGACTTAACAGCTTTTCTTGACTCATCGGTGTGGTCTTTCCCACTCCTTGTTCTGCCTGTGTGTCTTCATTTACACCATCTTGAACAGGTATAAGATTGTGCCTACATTCAAGTTGCACTGTCCACCACATACTTGTCTTTATAACATGGCGCCCATGTAGTTACCACTGTAGATCCCTACCGACAGTACCCTGTTGTAAAATTACCCTCTATAAACTGAATTAAATGAAAAGCTTTTCAACTGTTTCCTTCAGCAAGCAAGATTTATATACACAGGACCGATTCAGTAAATTTGGATGCTGGAAAAACTCAGTGCCCACCGCTATAAAGGTCAGTAAAGGTTTATCAGAAGGAGTTCCTCTACATTGCATGACAAGAATCATCGGTACCACTTTTAAAAAATGATTGGGGTGCTGAACACAGCACACATTATACCTTTCTGGACTCAAATGAACTTGCTCAACAATGGGGGTGCTGAGCACCCCAGCGCTGGCACCTGTTACAAGGATTATTCTCAATGGCGTAACTAGGTGGGGCGCAAGGGAAGCGGTCGCTCCCCCAAATGGATTTGAGGGGAAACGGCGCCTATGCGCTACATGGCCACGAACCCGCCTCTCTTCCCTTCCGCCGCTGCTGCTTCAGTGCAGTGGTAACGGCAGCAAAACAAAGTACAGCTATTGTCGCGAATCCGCACTACGTAGACTCGCAGCTGCCAGTTTTACATGGACAGGATCTTCTAGCCACACCTCTGAATATACACCACGATGACGTGCGTGACCCGGCTATCCAATAGGAATGCTTAAAAGTAAAAGTAATAAAGTTAGCGCATTCCCGCTCACATATACAGTATAAATACCGAATGACAGCCCAGACAAGTCAGTTTTATTTTTTCCGCGTTGACAGAACGACCCGGTATATTTTCTCTTCAGTCAGTCAAAATTCAACAATTTGATTTATCACAACAATTATTTGTAATGTCTCAGGAAAAGACAGAATTTAAGAGTTGTGTTAATTGCCCACGAAAATGATCCCTTACGGATACTCATATTCGATGTCTCTGTTGTTTGGGAGAACATCATGATATAGTAAATTGTTTCGCTTGTAGGAATATGTCACAAAAATGGCTTGAAATAAGATCGTTGAAATTGAAACAATATTTGACAGTTTTGCAGTCGGAGTCTTCATCTGTAAGTTCTCTAAACAAAACTTCATCAGTAATGTCTTTGCCAGCATCGGCTGGGTCAGCTGTTCTGGAAGATAATATTATCCCTGCTCTCCCCCTTGCCTTAGTGCCGGGGGATCAGGTGACTTCAATTCATGCTCTCCCCCTTGCCTCAGTGCCCGGGGATCAGGACATTTCTTCAATGAATTGACAGCAAACGTCTCGGGACGTTGTGCTTGATTCCGATGCCAGGTCTAGAGGTCGGCATCGACGTCGACGTTCATCGAGGTAATCTGATGAGTCTTCTTTTGGACGTCTGAGTCAACACCGAAGCCGAGATCATCGATCTGGGAAGACGACTTCAATGTCGACTTCGTGCTGTGAGGTCGATGTAGATGTCAGGCATGGGCGCCCATCTCGACATTCTTCTCGGCATGGGCACCCATCTCGGCATTCTTCCTGATCTCGGGATGGTTGTCCATCTATATAGCATCTTACATCTACATCTTCATCGGCTTCGTCATCAGATGCTCCACCAAGAAAACGATGTTGAACATTCTTTTTCTCGTGCCTCTTCTATGGCTCACTAATCTTCTTCTTCAGTAACACAATTGAAATTGAGGGAATTACTCACAAAGCTTCTAGCGAATCAGCAGATGGTTAAAGGACCTTCGGGTTCTACCTGTCACTCTAAACAAGTTAATTCATCTAAAACAGCTTCTCTTCCTCACACACCTCAGAGGCAGCAGCTATGGTCGGTATCTCCTTCAACTTCTGTACAAGATAATATGTCAGTGAAGTCACAAATCAATTCACCAGCCCATTCGTTGGCCTCTTCACTTCATAGTATCAGCTGATTCAGTCAGTGCAGGAAATGCTTTCTATTTCTTCTATGCATTCTACTCATCAGGATGAAGGTTTGCCGGTGCAGGATGAGTCTTATGCTAAGTTTCGCAAAAATTGGTTAATACTTTGATAATTTCTCTTACTTCTCAAGGTGAGATTTCTGAGGATAAAAGATCAGTCACTAAGTACTTAAATTTGGTTAAGCAGTCTACAACCCTTCCTATACCTCAGGTGCTCCAGGACCATCACAAATTGATATGGAATACGCATTATTCTGTTCGACCTACTCAAAGGTCATTAGAGAATAAATATAAGGTTCAAGAACTTTTGGGTCATGGTAAGACTCAACTTCCTCATGCATTGTTGGTGGTAAAATCTGCCATGCGGCGAAATAAGTTACAAAAAGATATTACTAATCATCCACCTCCTAAGGATTTAAAGTTTATGGACATTTTAGCAAGAAAGAATTTTCAGTCTTCTATGCTTTCGGTTCATATTGCAATTCATATGGTTCATCAGATAGAATACTTATATACTATAATGGAGGACTTGTCTAAATTACAATCATTGTTTCTCAACAAAGCATGCTGCTTTTTCAGTAAATTATGACCAGTTTGGAGGAGAGTTCTAAGCAAATGATCCTTACCACACATGATCAGTTTGACACTTCGGTCAGAAATGCAGCTACTTCAATTGCGTCAAGGCGCTTATTTTGGTTAAGAGCTTCTGCATTAGGTGAAGATGTTCATGAAAAGGTAGCTCATGCTCTTTGTTCTGGTGATTCTTTATTTGGTGATAGAGTTAAACAGTTGATTGAAGGTCTCAAGGAGGATTGTACAACACTTGATACTTTGGAGCAGGATATGCACCAACCTTCTAAATCAAATTATAAAAGATTACCTTATTTCATACTAGAACTAGATTTCAGCAATAAAAATCTTTTGCTCATCAGCGTCCTCCTTATCAATTTAAATCTCAGTCTCAACGTTACAATTTTCACACTAGACCAGGTAGAGACAGGCGTTCTCAGAAGCCTGTTCAGACACACCAGCAACAAAAACTCACTCCTTCTTTTTGACCTTTCCTGGTGTCAGAGTCCGGTGGGGGGCAGACTTCAACACTTTTTCAGTGCTTGGAGGTCAATAACAACAGACAGTTGGATTTTGGATATTGTTCAAAATAATTATTTCCTTATATTTTCACAACCCCCACCGCTTCGATCACATACACATCTCCTTGTTCCAAGTTCCCAGATTCCACAGTTACAACAGGAAGTTTGCAGGTTCCTTCATCTCAATGCATAAAGAGTGTACCTGCTCACGACAGAAACAAAGGTTTTTATTCCTGATTTTTTCTTATCCCCAAGAAAGATGGGGGTCTAAGAGCAATCTTGGATCTAAGACAACTCAACAAATTTCTCCCGAAAAAAAAGATTTCGAATGACATCTTTACTGGCAATACTTCCTTTACTACGACAAGGAAAATGGTTTTCAGCCCTAGATCTTCAGGAGGCTTACCTACATATTCCTGTTCATCTGTCTTCACGACGATTTCTTCAGTTTGTGTGTCAAGCCCATCATTACCAGTACAAGGTTCTACCATTTGGCTTAACATCAGCTCCCAGACTCTTCTCAAAGTGTGTCATAGCTCCAATTGCTCATTTACATCGACAAGGGATCATCCTTTTTCTATATCTCGATGACTGGTTGATTGTAGCTCAGTCTCCACAGAAGAATCTGCAAGACTTACAGACTACCATTCTACTTCTCGAAAGGTTAGGTTTAGTGATCAATTACAGGAAATCACATTTGATCCCAACACGGAGATTGACTTTCATCAGAGCAGATCTTGTTTCTGGGGAGTCTCTAGCGAAGTTACCACTCGCTCGAGCTCACTTGTTGATACAATTAGTTCAATATCTTCAATCAGTGAACATCACTACTTCTCGCACTATTCTAATTCTTTTGGGACATATGGCTTCGACAGTTGCTGTTCTTCCGATAGCGCGACTGTGGATGCGTCCTCTACAGTGGTATTTAAAGAAAAGGTGGATTCAGTATCTACACCCTCTTTCTTCACAGATTCTTCTATCCAACCATCTCAAACTACAGCTGTTGTGGTGGACACATCAACAAAATCTCTTGGTGGGAGCTCTACCAACCAAAATTCTTACCACAGATGCATCCAAAGTTGGTTGGGGGGCACATATGGGACACTTGTCAACACAAGGTCACTGGACACTTCAAGAGAGCTTCTACTCCATAAATCTCCTGGAATTGAGAGCAGTCCGATTGGCTATTCAAATTTTTCAACATTTACTTCAATCCCAAGTGATACAAGTTCGTATAGGCAATATTTTTGTATAAACAAACAAGGAGGTATGGGCTCTCATCGTCTGTGTCAAGAAGCTGTCAGACTTTGGACTCTAGTTCTATCACTTCATTCTGCGATTCAAGCGATTTATCTACCAGGACGGAAAAATCACATCGCAGATGTATTAAACAGGAAACTTTAACCACATGAGTGATCTCTGAAGACCACAGTTATTCACGACCTGTTTTGGCTTCGGGGCTGGCCTCAGGTTGATCTCTTTACGTCCCCACAGAAAAACAAGTGTCGCAAATATTGCTCAAGGTGGCCTTCAAAGAACAGGATAGCCGCAAACGCATTTGCTATCCTTTGGACAAATTCTCTGTTTTACGCTTTTCCTCCAATTCCTCTCATCCCAAGAGTATTACAGAAAATCATCCAGGACAGATCGTCTATAATTCTAATAACACCATATTGGCTGAGGCAAATTTGGGTTCCCGTTCTAACAAAGTTAGCTGTCTTCCAGCCACAGTTCCTTCCTTCAATTCCAGACCTCACATTTCAGAACAACGGTCAACTTCTACATCCAAATCTCAGACCGCTTGGTATCTTCAAGCAAACCACTAGATACTTCAGTCTTTTCTCAACCAGTTCTTAATGTGTTGTTGACTTTCAGGAAGCAGTCAACGGGACTGGTTTATGCATCTACATGGAAAAGATTCCAGTGCTGGTGTAAACCACATCAGGTTAATCCAATTTCTTGCCCAATATCTCCATTATTGGAATATCTCCTCTATTTATCCAATTCAGGGCTAGCTGCTTCTTCAGTTAAGGTCCACATTGCAGCTATCTCTGTTTTTCATAATCCGATTGATGATTCCATAGTAATGGCACATCCTATCACAAAGAGATTTTTGAAAGGTTTACTGAATCTTAAACCTCCGGTTCAGCTACCTCCAGTGGCATGGGATTTGAATTTGGTTTTGGAAAAGCTCATGGAACCTCCATTTGAACCACTTCAATCGGCTACCTCCAATTTCTTACTTGGAAAACGTTGTTTCTTATCTCTATTACTTCTGCTCGAAGAATTGGAGAACTACATGCACTCGTATATTACACTCCATATACTCAAATTTTACATGATAAAACAATACTACAACCTCATCCAAAGTTTCTACCGAAAGTAGTGTCTTATTTTCATATGAATCAATCTTTTATTTTACCAGTGTTTTTCCCACCTCCGCATCAATCTACTCAACACAGTAGGTTGCATACATTGGACTGTACGAGAGCATTATCAATATATTTACAGCGTACGTCAGGTGTTCATAGACCTTCACAGTTGTTTCTTTCTTACAATATATAAAAACAAATTGACAACCAGTATCTAACCGTACTCTTTATTCATATGTTACCCAGTGTATCAATTTCTGTTATCATCAGCATGCTTCACATCCTCATGTTACAGCTCATAAGTTGAGTGCTATGGTGGCCTCAACTGCATTTTTACATAGGGCGCCTCTTCTAGATATTTGTAGGGCAGCTACATGGTCATCCCTCCATACTTTTCAAAGCATTATTGTCTCGATGCAGCATCACATGCAGATTCATTATTTGGACTATCAATCCTTCGGGAGGCAATGTAAACGACAACTGTCCTCCTCCTCCTATCACAGGTAACAATTTCTTTTCATCATGTTATTGGATTATTCATGTTTATTATATCACATGTTTGTTACCTGTGTATGCTTGGGAGTCTTCAGAGGTGTGGCTAGAAGATCCTGTCCATGGAAAAATCTTTGTTTCTTACCTGTAACGGTAGTTTTCTGTGTACAAAGGATCTTCTAGCCACACAATCCCTCCCTACCCTCCCTAGTTGTCGTAGCTATATTTATTAAACTGAGTTTTCTGGGCTGTCATTTGGTATTTATACTGTATATGTGAGCGGGAATGCGCTAACTTTTTACTTTTACTTTTAAGCATTCCTATTGGATAGCTGGGTCATGCACGTCATCATGGTGTATATTCAGAGGTGTGGCTAGAAGATCCTTTGTCCATGGAAAACTACCGTTACAGGTAAGAAACTAAGATTTCCACTCCTGCCCCGGAACAGGAAATGATGTCAGAGGGGCAGGGACTAGCAGCCATGAATCTGCACAGTGTGGCTCCGCGATTGCTCTACTTTGTTTTGCCACTGCTGGTCTGGGCTGGAGTAGTCAAAGATGGAGTATTAGCAGCAGTGGGGTGTCGGAGAGAGGGGAAGGGAAAGAGGTCAGACGCTGGAAGGAAAGGGGAAGATGGCAGAGGGGACAGGAGCTGGATGGAAGGGTCAGAGTGAGAGAGGGAAGGGACACTTGCTGGTTGGAAGGAGGAAGAGAGGGGCTGGATGGGATCTTGAAAGAAAGGGTCAGAAAGAAGAGGGAGGAGGGAGATCTGGAAGAGACAGTTACTAAATGGAAGAATGGAGAGTGGGAAGGGACAGGTGCTGGATGGAAGGAGGGATAGAGGGGACAAATACTAGAAGGAATGGTCAGAGAAAAGGGGCAGGTGCTGGAAGGAAGAGTCAGTGAGATGGGTTAGAAAGAGGACAGATGGTGAAAGGAAGGTGGGAGAGAAGGAACAGACTCTGGAAAATAGGGCGCGAGAAGAGAGAAAGGGGGCAGACATTGGATGGAAGGGGAAAGAGTGCACGCTGTATGGAAAAAGTAGAGGAGGAACACACTAGGTGGAAGAGGGTTAGGGGCAGATACTGGATGGAAGGGGGAGAGAGGGGCATCCTATTATTTCATAGATCGTTTTTTTGCTAACTCTCCCCCCTTTTCCAGCACCTTCTCTTTCCTCCCTACTGTACAGCACCCTCTTTCTATTTTCACTCCTCTGCCCAGTATATTCTCTCTTGTTTTCTCTCACCCCCCTCCAGCATCTCCCCCTAACACTCCATCCAGCTAAAGGGGTTGAGTGAGGGCAATTGCTGGCTTGGAAGAGGGAGGGAATATTGGATGATGCTAGACATGAGGTGAGTAGGAAGACGGGGAGATGGTGGACAAGGGGCAATAAAAAAACAGAGGGGGGTACTGGACATGGCACAGGGATGAGGACCGAGAAGGGGTATGCTGCACATGGGAGGAGTAGGGATATAGGGGAGATGCTGACATGGAAAGGAGAGAAGGACAAGGAGGAATGCTGCATAAGAGGGGGGAATAGGGTGTCAGGGAGAGATACTGAATGGAGGTGAGGGAAAGAGGACATCCAGGACAGAGGGTGGTAAGAGAAAATGAAAGAGAATATACTGGTTAGAGGAGTGAAAATAGAGGGTGCTGTACAGAAGGGAGGAAAGAGACGGTGATGGAAGAGAGGGGATAGATAGCAACCCCCCCCCCCAAACTATGAAATAATAGAATGAAGAATGGGCGGGCTGGAGTAAGGGAGATGAAAACTGTAGGCAGATGTGGTTAAAAATAAAAAGGAAGATTGAAGACTGAGTAGTAAAAATGAATGAAGTCTAAGAGGCAGAAAACTAAATGAAGGAAAGCTGAAAGGAAAAGATCAATTCAGAGGTGGATATAGGAGAGAAAGTGAAGAAGGCAGGAAGGGAGAGAAGTGGCAGATGAACTGGAGATCATGTGAAGAAAGTTAAGAAAAGCCAGAAACTGGAGACTGAGACAAACATGGTGGGAAAAAGAAAACAAAACGACCAAACAACAAAAGTAGAAAGAAAATTTTTATTTTTAATTCATTAAACGGAAAGTCAGTTTTCCAGTAAGTTTACACTGCTTTCTTTATATTTTGCAGAGTGCTGTTTTGATTTCTCTTTCTCTAGTGTTGCAGTGTGGCTTCTTGGGTTTTAAGTTTAGTCTACATATTCATATTTTAACTTTGTGGTAATTTATTCTGTACCTGGCAAGGGTGTTCAGTGTCTGTGACTGAGGCCAGGTACTCTGTTTGCATCTAGTTTCTATTTAAGCATCTATAAGAATTCAACTTGTTCCAGTTTTCCAATAGTTCCTACTGGAGTATTTCCTGTGTTGCATTTTTCTAGATAAGGTCTTTGTTGTGTTACTTCTGTAAGTCAGTGGTGTTATGGTCAAGTAGATTATATAGATTTTGAGTGACTTTTGTAGGCTTTGTATTACAGGTACAGCTGTTCCTTGGCAGAGTACGGGAGCGTTCCTGCTGATGGTGTCACCAGACTCATGGCTGAAGAATGGAGTGCTGGTTCTGCTGAACCACAGCAGAAGGGCCAGTGGTACCAGCACTGAACTCTTCAGTCATGATCATGACAACACAAGCAGCACAAGCACTCCTGGTTGACAGAGTATGAATTGCAGCTAAGTGCTAAAGAGCCAACATAGGGGTGAGGATGCTCTAAGTTAGAGTGTGAATGGTAATTGACTGCAGATACTTTGCTTCATAGTTCAGGAAAACTTCAGTGAAAATGTTTGGGCAATTCATAATGTGTTACTGAGCAGCATTCTTAGATGACTATTAGCTAACTAACCATAACAAAAATAATATCAATTTTTCTATTGTGCAATGCCTTTCTCAACTACTAGGGAGTAGACACATGCTCATACTGTTTCCTGTGGTTTCCAATTTGACTTCTACTAATTCAGTTGTGCGATCATTGCTGGCGCCTATTTTACAAAAGTCTGCTCCCCCTGACCTTAAAACCTAGCTACTCCTCTAACATAATGGATCTTTACCATGTATAGAGTTGGAGTCTGTATCTTGAATCAGAGAGTCTCTGCTTCCAAACAGTGCCTTGGCTAAGGAGTGGCTGGTGAAGAAACCCCAATGACATCAGAATTTCAAAGTGACATTTTTTTCCTGTGGATTTTTGGACCATTTTGCCTTTTCATTTGCTGTACAAATTGAACCAGGTGAAAAATGCACTGCATTTGCATCAAGGACCCTAGTAAACAGATTTATTTGGGCAGAACATCAAACTAATATGTGGTATTTTTTTTAGATTTATATTAAAGATCTTTATTAACCACACCAACAATGAACACAAACAAAGATTTCAAAAACAGACTGAAAAGGAACAGAAGGGCACACGTCCCTGTAATTTATCCAGTTGCAAACTATGCCAAAATATTTCACAGGACCCCACAGTTACCCACAAAGGAAAGATATTCAACATAAAGGGATCTTTCACTTGCTCATCTTCCAATGTGGTATATATCATTCAGTGTAAAAAATGTAACGAAGGATGCTATATTGGAGAAACAGGCCAGATGCTTAAGACAAGATTCAATTTACATAGACATCACATAAACAATACAGCCAGTAGGGCCCCCACCCTGGTGGGACAGCACTTCACAGAACCAGGACACTGTACCAGTGATTTCACAGTGAGAATACTGAAAGGTAACTTTAAAACCATACAAGAACGTAAGACCTTTGAAGTCAGAATGATTGAATATTTTAACACCCAACAGAAAGGACTTAACAAGGACCTGGGGTACCTAGCCCATTATAAACCATAAAGCTGTATGTCTGTTGATCACCCCACCCCTCACCTATCCACACCCATCCTGTTAGAATATCAATGATATGCTTTGATGTTCTCATGCATACCTCCGACCCACCCCCATCCTCCCACCCTGTCAGACTGTCATAGTAATGCTTGAATGTTTTCACTTATATACACTGTCAGCTAGCACATTTGCTTATTTCCGATCTGACGAAGAAGGGCAACCTTCGAAAGCTAATCAAGAAATGTATTAAGTTATGTCCAATAAAAAAAATATCATCTTATTTTCTTTTCCATGTTTTATTTTGTTTGATTTCTATTGATAACCTTAAGAGTGGACTAACACGGCTACCACACTCCTCTACCCATCAGGAAGAATGCAAGGAGTGTGGGGTGTCTGCTTGCTTCACCAGTCTTGAATGCACTCTTAGATTCTCCTAGCCCAGGAAGCAGGAATTACACAATGATTGCAGCTTCATTTAATAACCACATTTGTTTAAATAATGCTTTGAATTAGCAAAAAGCAACTATAATTTCCCAAGGTGTTCTGAATTACTTTGGCTTCTGTGCTCTTTGTATTTTCACACTAAACCTCATTAGTAAATCAATTGAGCGAGCTGATACCATAACAGTAAGTAAAATCCCAGCACTTTTTCTCCCTAATTGATACACTAATAAAGGTGCATATTTCTGATTAACTAATGAGATGATTTTAAAAAGGGGAGTAGAAAAGTGAGCCTAATGACAGTTTAAATTTCAAGTTAACATTTAAGTACACACTGTATAATCGAGAGCTGGGAAATTAATGCTGCTTAGCAAATCAGGGTGAATTTCATTTTTTTTTCTTACATTTAGCTTGTCTTAAGATTATCAAAACCATATTATTATGTATATGACAACTTTGGGAAGTAATTAAGAACGGGAGTTAGTAGAGAAAGTATGAGATATTTTTATTTTTATGCAGATGATATATTACTGATTTTTCCCACATCACCGCTTCATATAGACTTAGGTCCGCTACAGAATTGCCTTAACGCTCTTGCAAGTTGGCTGACTGATCAAAAGCTGGTCCTAAACCATAAGAAGTCCACAGTTTGCTGGATCACTGGCCCGTTGTCTCAGCCCACTCTTTCTCCTGTTTTATTTGGTCTGATTATCTCTCCTGTTACCTACTTTCATTACCTGGGGATCAGTATTGATTCTCAATTTTTTTTCACTCAACATGTAATTAAACTCTGGAATTCGTTGCCAGAGATTGTAGTAAAAGCAGTTAGCTTAGCAGGGTTTAAAAAGGTTTGGATGGCTTCCTAAAGGAAAAATCCATAGACCATTATTAAAATGAACTTGGGGAAAATCCACTGCTTATTTCTAGGATAACAATCAAAACCACAAAAACAATGGCAACACTCTACTCTTCTGTCTTGGCGTATACCAGTGAATTGATCTAATACGGGCAAGAGATCTCTATGAAGAGCTTGATACTTGTCGCCACAGTAAGATCAGACAAGAATTAAGAAATTGGTGGCTTTCAGCAGTGTACAGATAAGTCAAGTCTTTCTGATAAATTGAAAATTTCTTCTGTACCAGATTAAGCTCATGTTAGAGACTTTCTAACGATAGTGCACAAAAGAAAAAATAGAAAAAAGAAAAAAAGAATAAAAAAATAAATAAGTGGTTTACTAAGACACCCTAAGACATTTTAAGTGATATATATATAGCAGTACACGAGTGTTAAGCAAGTTGGGTGCACTATCGGAGGTTGGGGGCTGTCAATGATTACAAACTGTCACGCATTAAGGGGTGAGCTAAAAGTATGCTATAAAGTACCCACGTGACCTTATGAGATGTCCCCTTATCAAAAATTGATTTGCTCTTTTGAGCTACTGTCACTCCATTCATAGTTTGTTGTGGATATTTCTAGGATAAGCAGCATAAAATGCATTGTACTTTTTTCGGACCTTGCCAGTACTTGTGACCTGGATTGGCCACTGTTGGAAACAGGATGCTGGGCTTGATGGACCTTTGGTCTGTCCCAGTATGGCAATACTTATGTACTATATCATTTCAACAGCAGATTTCTAATGTTTTAAAACACAGGACTTCCATGTGCTGTGGAAATTTTATGCCAAGGGCATGGAGTATAGAAAAGTACCTAGCTTTACTTTTCTACGCTTCAAACCCTTATTTACGCTTTTTTGATTTCATGTTTAGATTATTGTAATTCCATTTATGCTGGCATGGCAGGCTCCCAACTTAAACACCTTCAAACCTTACATAGCTCAGCTGCATGGTTTCTTTGTCACACAAAAAGATTTATCATATCACTTTGCTCTCATTTGCCTTCAATAGCTCACATTTCCTTTCCGTATCTTTTTTCAAGATTCTTTCTCTTACTCACAAGGCCTACTGTTCTGGCACCTAATTTACCCATTAGCGCCAGACCATACAAGCTTACAGTATATCCTGCTAATACCTTCTTGCCGTTCAAAGCAGGTAACAAAGCAACACAAACCAGAGTAGACTTCTGAGATATAATTAAAAAAGGAAACAAAATAAAAGAAAATTCTATTAAAACAAATTTCTGAAATAGTAATGTTTTAACCTTTCTCTTAAACATCATATATGAGTCAGAAGAAAAGAATATCTGAACAAGCTCTTTCCAATGCTGAACAGCTAGGAATGTTAAGGTGAGTTCTAGCATCCTCAGTCTCTTTTTACCCCTTGGTGAAGGAAAAGAAAACAAGTGATTACAGTTAGTCCTCCAAGATCTTACAGAGACTGCAAACTGGAAATGCAAATACAGTAGAACGCGGTTATCTGGATTTCCAATTATCTGGATCCATTATCCGCCAATAACTTCCCAGTCAATCCTCACAGTCTGTGGAGAAAAAAGCCCTGCCCTTTCCTTTTACCCATTCCTGACTCATACACAGCAGAAAAAAAGCCCTTTCTGCCTTTCTTTTGCGGGGACGTAGCAGAGGAAACAGCCCTACTATTGCTGCTTGCAGGCCA
This sequence comes from Microcaecilia unicolor, assembly GCF_901765095.1. Classification (NCBI taxonomy): domain Eukaryota; kingdom Metazoa; phylum Chordata; class Amphibia; order Gymnophiona; family Siphonopidae; genus Microcaecilia; species Microcaecilia unicolor. The sequence goes on along the minus strand of NC_044032.1, from coordinate 237,774,684 downwards.
ATTTAAACAAGATTCTAGCCTCAAAAAGCAACCAATGAATTTTAATATAGTAAGATGAAACATGATCATATGTGGTTAAACCAGATATCAAACATACCGCAATGTTCTGAACAGTTTGAATTCTCTTTAATTGAGATTTAGTACATCCTAAACAAACTAGATTACAGTAATCTGTGAAAAAAGAATTTGTATCAATAGACAAAACAAAGCTGTCTCAAAATAACTGCGAACACAGCAAAGTTTTCTCATAAGTACATAAGTAATGCCACACTGGGAAAAGACCAAGGGTCCATCGAGCCCAGCATCCTGTCCACGATAGCGGCCAATCCAGGCCAAGGGCACCTGGCAAGCTTCCCAAATGTACAAACATTCTATACATGTTATTCCTGGAATTCTGGATTTTTCCCAAGTCCATTTAGTAATGGTTTATGGACTTGTCTTTAGGATACCCTACCCCTTTTTAAACTCTGCTAAGCTAACCGCCTTCACCACGTTCTCCGGCAATGAATTCCAGAGTTTAATTATGCGTTGGGTGAAGAAAACTTTTCTCCGATTTGTTTAAGTTTACTACACTGTAGTTTCATCGCATGCCCCCTAGTCCTACTATTTTAGGAAAGCGTGAACAGACACTTCACATCCACCTGTTCCACTCCACTCCACTCCACTCCACTCATTATTTTATATACCTCTATCAGGTCTCCAGCCGTCTCTTCTCCAAGCTGAAAAGCCCTAGCCTCCTTAGTCTTTCTTCAGAGGGAAGTCGTCCCATCCCCACTATCATTTTAGTCGCCCTTCGCTGCACCTTTTCCAATTCTACTATATCTTTCTTGAGATGCGGCGACCAGAATTGAACACCATACTCAAGGTTTTTTTTTTACTAAGAACACAACCTGTGCTTCCATAGAGGCAGAACACGTCCACTCTCTGCCTCCAGACACGCCCCAGCGCTAAAAGCTTAATCCTGGAATGACTATGTCTTACCAAAACTATGTAAGCCACATTGAGCCTGCAAATAGGTGGGAAAATGTGGGATACAAATGCAATAAATAAATAAATAAATAAATAAATTTTATTTCTTAGCGAGTGAGTAGCACACACCAATCCCAAAATTACCACAGGATGCCTGAGTGCACCCTGCAGTAAGGCGTTTTTTGCTGCAGTAAGCATGCATTAGTGCTTACTGCAGCTTGGTGAAAATGACCCCTTATTGGTTTTGCAGGCTATTGGAAAGAATGATTGATTCTCTTATGGGAAGGTTTGTTACTTATTTTAACCTGCAATTTTAGGAGTAAGATGCCAGGATGATACATGCTGAGTGCAAATTCTATAATGGCAGTTCCACACAGAATTGATGATATAGAATACTAGCGTAAGTTCGCAATTTCATGCCTTGTCAAAGACTGTCTTTTTAACAAGCTATTATTGGCACTAATTAGATTAAATTGGACATGTGTAAAGTTAGGCACAGGATCTGCACCTTAAATTTATGGGTGATTTGAAAAAAGGGGCACGGAAATAGGAGGATTCCTAAAATAAATGCACATTGTTATAGAATAACAGGGTAACACTCCTAATGTAGGCATGTACAAATGGCCAAGTTACGCACGATTCCTAGGTGTAAATGCTATTCTATAAACAGTGCCTAACCTTAAAGAATAGCATTATTTTTTTTGGGGGGGGGGGGTCTGATTTTTTTGCTGCCATATATAGAATCTAGCCCTTAATCCCTAGTTTAAATTTGAAGTGAAATTTAAACTTATGCCCACACCTCTGACCCTCACATTTCCCTGCCACTGCCATGCTCCCTAGAAGTTGCAAATGACAGAAATTGCGCATGCAGCATGTAGACTAATGACTAAGGTCAGTTGTATGCGCAACTGCCAAGTAGTGTCAATTAACGCCAATATAAGCCAATAATGCCAATTAACAGCCAGTTATTAAATTAGTTGCGTGCACAGATGTCTTATTCTATAAATTGGATGTCCAACTTTGCATGTTAACCCTCAGACTCTATATAAGTCACTGGAAGTTGGGCACGGAGTCCAGATGTGCACACAAACTAATTAGTCAGTTGGGTGCTAATGAACAATTATTGCATAAATTGGCACTTAATTAGTACTAATTTGGATTCACGCATGTACTGTATCTGACTATGTCTTGTGTGCAGCTCAAAAGGGGGCATGGCCATGAGAGAGGCATGAGTAGGTCAGGAGTGTTCCAGATATTTAGGAGCAGTGTTATAGTATACCAGGGTTACACATCCAATTTGCGCTCCAGGATTTGAACTAAGTTTCAGCTGGGGTAAGTCCTCACGCCGAAAACTGGGCATGAGTATCTGTTCAAAGTACTATGATATAACGGGCACTCAGCCTGGAGTCCCCTTTATAGAATAGAGTTTAGGGCTGGATTCTATATAAGGCGCTTAAAAATCTGCATGGTAAACATTTCCACCTAAGCGTATGCTATAAGCAGCACCTAGATTTAGGCACGGTATATAGAATATGCTTAGTTGGTATCTCAGCACCTAAAACTATGTGCTTCCATTTACACCAATGAAAATATGGCATAAATCCCTGCACGTAGATTTACATGTACTGAGACATATTCTATAACTACACATGTAAATTCTGAAATGCCCATGAAATGCCTATTTCCCCGCCCATAGCCATGGGCCTTTTGAACTGCGCATATTAGAATTTAGGCACAGTTCATTTCAGAATACGATTGTACATGTAAATTCTAATTAGTGCTGATTATTGCTTGTTAAGTACTGTTAAAATGCTGATTAGCTTGTTAAGCCAATTAAGTTAAACATGTTGTTATGGAATACCCTTAGCTTTCGGTGCGGAACGCTAGGCCCGCTATATAGAATCCGGCAGTTAGTGCGGATTTTTCCTGGTGCCTGAATTTGAGCATCATTTACTGAATCTGGCCCTAAGTGTAAAGCTGGGCATGCAGGTTTATAGAATTAGCTTAGTGTACTGTAATTTTTGTGGTGTGCCGCAGGGCTTGGACCTTGGTTCAGTTCTTTTCAACATTTTTGTACGTATTGCTTCAGAAAGGCCGTCAGGAAATGTTTGTCTCTTTGTGAGCGATACCAAAAGTTGCAACACAGCAGACACCCTGGATTGTATGGATAGCATGAGAAGGAATCTAGTGAAACGTGAAGAATGGTCTAGAATTTGGCAGCTAAAATTTAGTTCTAAATGCAGGGTGATGCATTTGGGCTGCAAAAACTCAAGGGAGCTCTATAGTATACAGTAGGCTGTGAAGTACTTTGTCTCCAGAAGAGAAGAGCAGGACCTGGGGGTGATTAAATCTATCAACCTTAAGGTGGCCAGACAGGTAGATAAGGTGATAAAAAAGCCAGAAGACATCAGGAGAATCTGTGGAGAGGAGGTGATTGTAAAATATAGTGATTGGTATGCATGGGCAAACAAGAAAGGCCACACGGTCTTCATCTTCTGTCATTTTCTCTGTTTCTCAGTACTGATATATCTTCACACCAACTCAGACTCACTACCCAAGTATTGTAAATTATTAGATGCATTTTTTCATATGTTTTCTAATCAGGGCCTTTCACAGCAAATACACTACCTTCCTGTGAGCTTCCCCTTTGACAGTTTCTGAATTCCTTAATAAAATCTATAGCAACATTCTTTCCATCGAGTTCCCACCTACCTTCAGGGTTTGAGAGCTAAGCCCAATGTATCCACCTTTATGTTCTTGATGCCCATCCTGTCTCTCTACAGTCACAAAAGAAAGAAAATAGGAACAAAATAAAATGAAACAGGAAAGACAAATACTTAATAAAACTGCTTCTTTAATTCTCATTACAGGCCATTACATAGTAACAGAGCAGATTATACCAGAAAAAGACCTGTATGGTCCATCTAGTTTTCCCAACAAGACAAACTCATAGCATAAGGCATGATGTGATAATACATATGCATACTTGATGTCTTGATATGTCCTTGCCATTTTCAGGGCACAGACCAAAGAAGTATGCCTGGCATTGGCCTTGCTTCCCAATTACTGGAACTGCCATTTTAGCACCGCTAAGTTTGTTTGGTTCCATTCTTTCCATACAGGATTCCTTTGTGCTTATCCCATGCATTTTTGAATTCTGTTTACCATTTTCATTTCCACCACTTCCTGTGGGAGGGCATTGCAGGTATCTAACAACCTCAATTCATGTCCTCTAGTTCTACCACTGTCCCTCCTCTGGAAAAGGTTTGTTTGTGGATTATTTGAATATCTGTATCATATCACCCCTGTCTCTCCTTTTCTCTAGGGTATACATGCTCAGGTCTTCAAGTCTCTCCTCATACATCTTGTGGCACAAACCCCATACCATTTTGGTTGCTTTTCTCTGAATCGCTTCAAGTTTTTTAATGTCCTTAGCAAGATAGGGCCTCCAAAACCCACAGTACTGCAAGTAGGGCCTCACCAATGACTTGTACAGAAGCATCAACACCTCTTTTCTTCTGCTGGTTCTACCCTCTCTATGCAGCCTAGCATCCTTCTGTTTGTGGCCACCACCCTGTCGCCTTATTTTGTCACCATGCAATCCTCAGACACCATCACCCCAAGGACCCTCTCCTGAGCCGAGCTTACCAATCTCTCTCCTCCTATCTGGTAATCTCCTTTGGATTTCTGTACCCCAAGTACATCACTCTGCACTTCTTTGCATTAAATTTTAACTGTCAGACCTTTGACCATTCTTCTAATTTTTAAGAGATCAATTCTCATAGTTTCTACTCCCTCTGGGGTATCCACTCTGTTTGCGATCTTCATGTGATCTGCAAAAAGGCAAACTTTTCCTTCCATCCCTTTAGCAATGTCTCTCACAAATTGCTGAAGGGTTAGTACTTAATCTACTAAAAAAAACAAAAACACAAGGAATTATTTTAATTGGTTGTGGATAATATATCTAGTTGATTTGCTAATAATCATTTCAAGATTCTTTATTATAAATTTTAATTTTGTTCAATAGCTTATCACTTATTTATTCAGACTTTTTTAAAAAAACGTTTTTATCTTAATATTAAGAGAAAGAAAATGAATCTAATTTTCTCCACTGCTGCCTCTCATCTCTACTCTAGGTAACCATACAGAGAGGAGGTTGTGTTTTGTGCACTGAAGAGGACAGTACAAATAAAAAAGTAGCACATATGAATTTATCTTCTTGGGCAGACTTGATGGACCGTGCAGGTCTTTTTCTGCCGTCATCTACTATGTTTTACTATGTTTACCTTCTTTCTTGTCTGGAAGGCTGTTGTTGGGAATAGTTGGATTTCAATCTAATTTAAAGGCACACCATGAAAGTGAAAAGAGAAAAAACTATGACAGCCTATCCTGGTGAGATTTCAGGGAGGTAACAATAAGATTATTAGTATGATGAGTGAAGCCACTGCAATGTACTCAGTATATGCCATTTGATATCCATTCTTAGGTTGGTATATTTCTTGTGTGTGTGTCTAAGAGAGAGAGACAGAGAGAGAGAGAGAGAGAGAGAGAGAGAGAGAGAGAGATGTCATGTGTACGATTAAAGAGAAACCCCTTTGATTCTCAGCCAGACTGGGACACAGTTGCCCTGGTTACATGTAATAAAAAATTTATATCTATATCCTCCCACATATATTAATTCAGAACATGATAATAAAACAAGCACTATAATGGACAGAATAATCCTCTAATAGAGTGGTCCCCCAACCTGTTCTGAAGAGCCCCAGGATAGCCATAATTAATATTCATGAGATATATTTGCAAATATTATCTTCATTGTGTGCAAAATGTTCTCATGCGGATTAATTATAGTTCTTGAACACCTTTCTGACTGGAGTCCCTGGAAGAGATACATCACCTGAAAGGAGACCATCACCTCAGGAAAGTAGGAAGTGATCCTGTAGCCAGGGCCTGCCTTCCAGGTGATGCAGTCTCCTCTCACACCGAGGATGTGTCTCTAAGGAGCTTCTACCCAAGAGGGAAAGGATAGGATGTCAGTCTGTTTTCTTTCCTCTTCCTCCATTGACTCCTGGCTTTCCCCATTTTCTCTGTATATGAGACCGTTAACTTTTTACCTATTTAAAATAATATTTTATTGTAAACTGCATGGTTATTATGTTTGATATCCAGTACATCAAGCACAATTAATCAATCAATAAGCAAGCCCAGATAGCAAAAGTAGAAAAGAGAAAAATAATTTGTTTAAAATATTTAATGATTGGAATGTGTCCACTCTGGGAATATTTATTCTTATTAAAATTATTTGCTATACTGGTCTTCAACCTAACAATCAAGGTGGTTTATAATCAATTGTACTAAAAAAATAATAGAAAATTAAAACAGGACAAAATACAAACCACAGTCAAAACTAAGGGCCTCTTTTACTAAACCGTGCTAGTGATTCCTGGTGCAGGAATGTTACAAAGCCCATTCACTTTAATGGACTTTGTTGGCATTGCTGTGTAGGAATTGCTAGTGCGGTTTGGTAAAAGAGGACCTAAGTCTTCTCCAGTGATTGTAGAAGAAGCTGCCGAGGTCCCATCAGTATGACAGTACTCATATGCTTTGGAAAACAAATAGGTCTCAAGACTTACTTTATACTTCTTATAATTTGGATCTGTTCTAAGATACAGAGGAACCTTAAAGTTGGTGCCAAATAAAAATATGCTGATTTACAGGTAGATTGAAGCCTAGCAGTTGTAGGGGAAGGAACAACTACCCTATGTTTTTGAGATCATAAAAACCTCTTAGGAACATATGGAAGTCAATGATTATGTAAATAAGTAAGAAAGTTTTGTAAACTAAAATTAGGATTTTGAATTTGATGCAATAAGCAATGAGCCTCTTTTACCAACGGTGTGACATGATCATATTTTTGAGAGTGAGTTACAAGCTTGATAGCTGTATTTTGTACTTGTTATAATTGGTGCAGTAAGGTAGAGGCCAATCGCGTTTCGGTTTTGGCTATGGTGCCAAAACCAGCCCCAAATCCTTTTTCTTCCCAGTTTTGGTCAAAAGACTATTGCCATAGTTTTGGTTTCAGCTGACCATGTGTTTCCAGTGGAAACTGAAAATTTTTGCTTTGTCCTGTTTTGTCTCCCTCCTTTCCCCTTCCCTCCAAACAGGGGTTACCTTTCCCCCCCCTGCCCACTTGTAGGTACCTTCCTCAGGCCTATCTTACAAACTGTGGTGGTCTAGTGGTGTAGTCAGGGCAGGAGTTATCCCCAGTTGCTCCAGCCCATGCTGGCTCTGCTCTCAAAATGGTTACCAGGCCCATTAATGGCAATCTCGGAAAACTGCCGCAAGAGGTTACAGCAGCCATTTTGAGAATAGAGTTGATGTGGGCAAGAGTGACTGGGTATCACTCTTGCCCTGACTATACCACTAGACCGTAAGGGATTGGAAGGTAGTTTGGGAGAAGGGGGGTGGGAAAGCTACACTTTGCATTCTTTTTTTTTCTGTAATGTGACTGCAAGTAATGCAGTTCGATCTTACATAGTAGTTTATATGGTAAATAGAGTGCTCCAAATAAATGCTTTTGACACAAAAGGTTTAGCAGGAATTATCCTGTCTGTGGAGATACAACATCAGTTGTCACTCCAAATGTGGCGCAAAGTCAGCCATTGTAAGAGCAATATGGCTTTTAGTTTCAGCTTTCATTATCTGAGGTCCATGTGTGTGGAGGCTATTTTGCTTGGAGGTAAAATATGGTCTTTCATTATTTAAATGATTATATATATATTTTGGTTTGGATACTATTTGGGTGATTCTAAAGAATCTCCAGGCTCTGTTGGGTATGATGAAGATGCAGTGTTTTAATCAAACGTGGCATGCAGAAGCTAGATTCTATGAGAAAGGAACCTGCAGTGATTGTTTTCAAGCACAAGTACTGGTCAGCTTATAATGGTAGGAAAATGATATTACAATAAATAAAGTTTATATATTAGAAATTAATTTGAGAAATGTATTGTTCTTGATTCTTATTTTTCAGAGCATATAGTCCTTGCATTCAGTAACATCAATGCACTTTTTTTTATTCTGGCTGAATATGTGGATCATTTTGTGTCCACGGTGGTCAGCATCTTTTGTAATCTCTGACCGCCATGGGCTCAATATCAGCCCACTGGTAGTTAGTGTTTTCCAGTTCTTACATAGCCTATCTTTGCCATTCTTACATCTATGTAGATAGATGAGTGGGTAAACAGCCAATCAAATTCTGTCTCCACCAGATACAATCATGTCACTCCCTTGCCGAGGGATGAACACTGGCTTCCTATTTCATTCAGAATTCCTTTATAGATCTGATGCTTACACATCAGATCTTTTATTCTGGTCTTCCCACCATTCTAGTTGGTCTACTCATTCTATATATTCGCTCATGTCAACTACATTCCATTCAACAGAACCTCCTTGCATTCCCATCATACACAAAGAGAAAAGATTTTGGCTTTAGCTCATACTTTTTTTCAGTTATACTGTAGCTCAAGGTAAGCTACATGCAGGTACAGTAAGATGAGGCTTGACTAGACACTCTGCCTTTGCAGACCATGGCGCAATCTTCCACTGCCCATTGAATCCTCCTATAAGAAATTTAAATCAGCCATAAAAAACTACTTTTTCTATTGTGATTTACCTTCATAATTTTCATGGAGTCTCTTCCCTGAGGCTGGGCAGTAGGATGGCCTGGCTGAGCAAGCCAAGAATGTTATAACCTTCCCAGTATTATTCTGTATACCCTCCCTTTCTTTATTGTTCCCTCCCCTCCCCTGAGTTCCTGTATGTCTTGTATTTTTAAAAAAAATTTCACTCTGTTATATTTCCATATGCTTATGGAGAATTTTAATACTTAATTTATTTTAAACCACTCAGCTGTCAGTTGCTAGGCAGTGAATCAAATATAATTGCAACTTGAAACTTAATTTTGGAGATCCCATGGACTTATTTTGTCATACCTGAGCTGGTTTTGAATTGATACCCAAGGTTTGCAGGAGCTATTCTTTCTCTTGAGGATCTGCTTCTAGCCAGCATATGGTGGGCTGTTTCTTATATTTCTGTATGGTCTGGCTAGTTCCTGCATGTTGATTGGCCCAGCAGGGACCAGTCCAGCTTGGATTGGGTATTTCTGCTATGCCTCTGGGCTGCCTTGTTCCCCCTTGGTTTATTGTATTATATGTTGAATTTGTGCTGCTTCTCGTCTTCTCTGTGCTTTTTGTGTCCGACTGAGATCCTGCATCGATTTGTGTCTGTTTTGGCTTTTGATGCCTCAGGATTCTTGAATTTTATTGTATTCGTAGACTTTGTGTTTCCTGTTTGCCTATTTGAAGGTAAAGAAGCAATAAACTTACATCGGGCAATTCCTTATTTCAGGTCTAGTCTATGCCAGCATTCCAGCTTTAGGGAACACTATCTCCATGGCCGCCCACACCCCAGCCAGGGACACTTTGCCATATTTTTTATCTCTTCACTTCTCATACAATTTAGACATTGAAACTAAAATCTTTCATCTGATGTTTGTGAATTGTGCTTTTCTGAGGATATATAAATATGCATTTTGACCATCCAGTAGGTGTTTCTATTGAGCTATGAAAAATACTATGATGCATTCACAAATGTTCCTTGAATTCCAAGTGGCAGCAAAGGAGCAGAATGAGGAAAAGAAGAAAACTCCTGCAAGCTAATGGGAAAATTAATGTATAATGTTACTCATTCAAATGGAAACAATCTATTAGAAAACCATTATTTTACAATGGAGAATGATTGAGAGAACACTGGAAGCAATACTGGTGTTAATTGAAAAGGGCCAGACCATAAGAATACTTTTAATTCCTATCAGCACCTAGTTTATAGGGATATAATGGAGCAGAACAGAAAAGGAATAGCGGCTAATTGGAAAATTTAATTGGAAGTATATACAGTTGATTTGCACCAATAATTGGGGTCCTTGTCATCCTCTGTTGGTCTTTTAAGAAACACAGTTATAAGGTTTAGGAACTTGTGTTCATGTAATGGTTCACAAAGAAATAATCCTTAAAGAAAAAGTTTTCAGAAATAAAAGGCTTCATCAAACCTCCAGGTAACATCTACTATATGGCCAAAATGCTACAAACCACTAACTCTTTATCCCCCTAAGTCTATAAAAAGCGCTAACAAATGCTTGCACCCAATTTGCATGTTCATTTTAATTGAATAACGAGTAATGAACGCCAACAATTGTTTTTTTAACAAGCAATTATTGGCACTAATTAGATTCAATTAACATGCGTGCAAATTTCGGATCTGCGCCTAAATTTTACATGTGAGTCGGAAAAGGTGGCACGAAATGGGAAGACCATGGACAGATCATGGGTGTAACTTTTAGTTATGTGTGTAATTTTAGAATAAGGGGGTTCTGCAATCCATGAACTTAAGTGCTATTCTATAAACTGCGCCTAACATTAGGCGCAGTTTATAGAATCCTGCTATATGGGGTTTTTTTTTCAGCACCCATTTATAGAATTCATCCCTTTATCTTGTCTTCCTCTCTTCCCTTTCCCATATGTCCTTCTGTCTGTCCTACCCTTATCCCTTATTTGTCCTGTCTGTCTGTCCTGATTTAGATTGTAAGCTCTTTTGAACAGGGACTGTCTTTTCTTCATGTTAAATTGTGAAGCACTGCGTATGACTGGTAGCGCTATAGAAATGATTTATAGTAGTAGTAGTATGTGCATTCATAAGGGATGTGCACAGGACACACAATTTCAGGGCCCTGTTTACTAAGCCGTGTTATAGGTGCATTAGTGTCTTTAATGCACATTAAACATGTATTGCCTTAACTCTGTACGCGCCTACATGGTTAGCACGTGCGCTAATTGTAGGTGTGTTAAAAACACTAACGTGCCTTAGTAAACAGGGCCCTCAGTTTGTTTTCAGTTTGGCCTTTTTCCGTGATGTTTCAGACTTTTTTGGTTCTTTTCACACAAAATTTTGCAATGTACACTAAAACTTTTAAAGCATGCTAATTGACTTACTACAAGTTAATTTGTAGGCTAGCACGCTAAATTGGTTTAGCTTGTACTTCATTTTTTAAGGCACATTGATAAACCAAAGGTGTGCTAATGAATATTTATCCTCAACATATATACACCAGCCATTCAAATGGAGGAGCCTACCTGTAAGAAAACCTCATATTGTTTTTCAACAGCTTTTTCTTTCTCCTCCATATGGTCCTTTTTGTAGAAAAATTTTTTTTAATTAACGGCTCAATATTCATCTGCTACGGTCAGTTGTTTTTTTTAAATGCCGGCTACATCGGTAAAAAAAAAGTCTGCATATTTGGCGCCCCTATCTGGACAGTGACCAGAACTGAATACTCGGATAAGGCGATCAGTGCCAGACCTTATCCGGAGAATGGCAACATTCAGCCAGCCATACGGATAATTGAGACTAGCCTTCTGTTCTAAGTTATCTGCATAAGTTATCTGGATAGTGGACTAAATATTGCCTCTGTCTGGCTAAGGTCCAGGATCATCTTGTCTCTGTCCATGCTCTGTCCTGGCACTATCTGCATTGGACTAGATTCTATAAATGGCGCCAAAAAATCAATTCCATGTGACTTTATTGAGTGTCCCCTGGCCTTTGTACTTTTTGAAAGAGTTAAAAATTGATTCACTTCTACTCGTTCTACACTACTGAGGATTTTGTGGACCTCAATTATATCTCCCCTCAGCTGTCTCTTTTCCAAGCTGATGAGCCCTAAACTCTTTAGCCTTTCCTCATATTAGAGGAGTTCCATCCCCTTTATTATTTTGGTTGCTCTTCTTTAAACTTTTCAAAGTGTACTATATCTTTTTTGAGATATGGCGACCAGAACTGAACACATAGTAGATGATGACGGCAGAAAAAGACCTGCACGGTCCATCCAGTCTGCCCAACAAGACAAACTCATATGTGCTACGTGCTACTTTTTGTGTATAACTTACCTTGATTAGTATCTGCCACTCTCAGGGCATAGATCCCAGAAGTCTGCCCCGCACTAGCCCCGCCTCCCAATCACCAGCCCCGCCTCCCACCACCAGCTCTGCCACCCAATCTCGGCTAAGCTTCCTTTTCTTACCACTGCAGCCTCAGCCAAAGCACAACAATACCCATATGGTGAAGACACACCATATGGAGGTGCATTTTCAAAGCATTTAGACTTACAAAGTTCTTTAGTAACCTATGGAACTTTGTAAGTCTAAGTGTTTTGAAAATGAGCCCCAGAGTGATACAGAGGCACTATAATATTCGTGGTCTTATTTTGCTTTCCTAATCCCTTTCCTAATAATTCCTAGCATTCTGTTTGGTTTTTGGTCTGCTGCCACACACTGGGCAGAAGATTTCAGTGTATTGTTTAAAATGACATCTAGATCTTTTACTTGAGTGCTGACTCCTAAGGTGGACCCTAGCATCAGGTAACTATGATTCAGATTATTCTTCCCAATGTGCATCACTTTGCATTTGTCCACGTTAAATTTAATCTGTAATTTGGATGCCCAGTATTCCAGTTTCCTAAGGTTTTCCTGCAATTTTTCATAATCTGCATGTATTTTGACAACTTTGAATAGATTTGTGTCATCTGCAAATGTAATCACCTCACTCGTTGCTCTGATTTCCAGATCATTTATAAATATGTTAAATAGCACCAGTTCCAGTACAGATCCCTGTGGCACTCCACTCTCATCCATTGAGAAAAATGGCAATTTAACCCTACCCTCTGTTTTCTGTCCAATAACCAATTCCTAATCCACACCAGAACCTTGCCTCCTATCCCATGACTTTTTAATTTTCTCAGGAATCTCTCATGAGAAACTTTGTCAAAAGCTTTCTGAAAATCTAGATAAACTACATCAACTGTCTCACCTTTATCCACATGTTTATTCATACCTTCAAAGAAATTAAGCAAGTTGGTGAGGCAAGACTTTCCTTGGCTGGACTTATGCTGACTGTGTCCCATTAAACCATGTTTGTATATGAGTTCTGTAATATTATTCTTTATAATATTTCCCACTATTTTGCCTGGAACTGAAGTCAAGCTTTCCAGCCTGTAATTTCCCAGATCACCCTTGGAACCCATTTTAAAAATCGGCGTTACATTGGCTACCCTCCAATCTTCTGGTACTATGGACAATTTTAACGACAGGTTACAGATCACTAACAGAAGATCAGCAATTTCATATTTGAGTTCTTTCAGTACCCTGGGGTGTATACCATCCAGTCCAGGTGATTTATCACTCTTTAACTTGTCAATTTGGCTTAGTACGTCCTTCAGGTTCACCGAGATTTCTTTCAGTTCCTCTGCATCATCACCCTTGAAAACCATTTCTGGTACAGGTACATTTCTTACACCTTGTTCCGTAAAGACTAAAGCAAATAATTCAATCAGTCTCTCCATTATGGCCTAGACCTCCCTGAGTGTCATGTCCCCTACCTCAATGCAAGCAGCGTCCTCGGGCTGCGTGGGGTCCTGTCGACACACACACTTGACTGGCACAGCCCTGAGCCATGTGTGTAGTTCTTCTCTGGCTGCAGGCTCCTTGATTGCTTTGCTTCCATGTATCTGGGTCTGCTCTCTCTCTGCCTGGCTTCCAGGCTCCTTGATTGCTTTGCTTCCACGCACCTGTCTGCTCTCTCTCTCTGCCTGGCTTCCCTTGCTTCTTTCCTATTGGTCTTCTGGTTCCTCCTTTCCCCTGCTCTTGTCCTATGGCTATGCTCCTTCTCCCTGCTGGTCCCTGCTGATGTCAGATGCCAGCACTTATCAGCTGAGCTCTTCCTGGACTCTATGCTTCGGCTTCTACTTTGGTAGGTGTTACTTGCTCAGTAGTTTGCTTCTTCTCTACTTTGTCCCTCATTGCTGACTTTGCCTGTACCTGGATTACTCTCTTGACCTGCTGCCTGCCTACTGATTTTGCCTGTACCTGGATTACTCTCTTGACCCGCTGCCTCCTATTGACTTTATCTGTGCCTGGATTACTCTCTTGTCAGTTGTTTGCCTATTGACATTGCCTGTACCTGGATTACTCCCCTGCCAGCTGCCTGCCTGTTGACATTGCCTGTTCCTGGATCACTCTCTTGCCTGCTGCCTGCCTGGCCGATACATTCACCACCCTGCTTCCAGCTCCGTCTCGTAAGTCCTGCAGGCTGCCCGCACCTAGGGGCTTAACCTCTGGGGAACGGCAGTCAGCGCAGGTGAAACCTGGGGTTGTCCGGCCGCCAAGCAGAACCTGGTCCGAGTACCGGGCTCAGCAGTGCTCTACTTATAAGTACATAAGTACATAAGTAGTGCCATACTGGGAAAGACCAAAGGTCCATCTAGCCCAGCATCCTGTCACCGACAGTGGCCAATCCAGGTCAAGGGCACCTGGCATGCTCCCCAAACGTAAAAACATTCCAGACAAGTTATACCTAAAAATGAGGAATTTTTCCAGTCCATTTAATAGCGGTCTATGGACTTGTCCTTTAGGAATCTATCTAACCCCTTTTTAAACTCCGTCAAGCTAACCGCCCGTACCACGTTCTCCGGCAATGAATTCCAGAGTCTAATTACACGTTGGGTGAAGAAATATTTTCTCCGATTCGTTTTAAATTTACCACACTGTAGCTTCAACTCATGCCCTCTAGTCCTAGTATTTTTGGATAGCGTGAACAGTCGCTTCACATCCACCCGATCCATTCCACTCATTATTTTATACACTTCTATCATATCTCCCCTCAGCCGTCTCTTCTCCAAGCTGAAAAGCCCTAGCCTTCTCAGCCTCTCTTCATAGGAAAGTCGTCCCATCCCCACTATCATTTTCGTCGCCCTTCGCTGTACCTTTTCCAATTCTACTATATCTTTTTTGAGATACGGAGACCAGTACTGAACACAATACTCCAGGTGCGGTCGCACCATGGAGCGATACAACGGCATTATAACATCCGCACACCTGGACTCCATACCCTTCTTAATAACACCCAACATTCTATTCGCTTTCCTAGCCGCAGCAGCACACTGAGCAGAAGGTTTCAGCGTATCATCGACGACGACACCCAGATCCCTTTCTTGATCCGTAACTCCTAACGCGGAACCTTGCAAGACGTAGCTATAATTCGGGTTCCTCTTACCCACATGCATCACTTTGCACTTGTCAACATTGAACTTCATCTGCCACTTGCATGCCCATTCTCCCAGTCTCGCAAGGTCCTCCTGTAATCGTTCACATTCCTCCTGCGACTTGACGACCCTGAATAATTTTGTGTCATCGGCGAATTTAATTACCTCACTAGTTATTCCCATCTCTAGGTCATTTATAAATACATTAAAAAGCAACGGACCCAGCACAGACCCCTGCGGGACCCCACTAACTACCCTCCTCCACTGAGAATACTGGCCACGCAATCCTACTCTCTGCTTCCTATCTTTCAACCAGTTCTTAATCCATAATAATACCCTACCTCCGATTCCATGACTCTGCAATTTCTTCAGGAGTCTTTCGTGCGGCACTTTGTCAAACGCCTTCTGAAAATCCAGATATACAATATCAACCGGCTCCCCATTGTCCACATGTTTGCTTACCCCCTCAAAAAAATGCATTAGATTGGTGAGGCAAGACTTCCCTTCACTAAATCCATGCTGACTTTGTCTCATCAGTCCATGTTTTTGTGTATGCTCTGCAATTTTATTCTTAATAATAGCCTCCACCATCTTGCCCGGCACCGACGTCAGACTCACCGGTCTATAATTTCCCGGATCTCCTCTGGAACCTTTCTTAAAAATCGGAGTAACATTGGCTACCCTCCAGTCTTCCGGTATTACACTCGATTTTAGGGACAGATTGCATATTTCTAACAGTAGCTCCGCAAGTTCATTTTTTAGTTCTATTAATACTCTGGGATGAATACCATCAGGTCCCGGTGATTTACTACTCTTCAGCTTGCTGAACTGACCCATTACATCCTCCAAGGTTACAGAGAATTTGTTTAGTTTCTCCGACTCCCCCCCCCGCTTCAAATATTCTTTCCGGCACCGGTGTCCCCCCCAAATCCTCCTCGGTGAAGACCGAAGCAAAGAATTCATTTAATTTCTCCGCTACGGCTTTGTCCTCCTTGATCGCCCCTTTAACACCATTTTCGTCCAGCGGCCCAACCGACTCTTTGGCCGGTTTCCTGCTTTTAATGTATCTAAAAAAGTTTTTACTATGTATTTTTGCTTCCAACGCTAATTTCTTCTCAAAGTCCTTTTTTGCCCTCCTTATCTCCGCTTTGCATTTGGCTTGGCATTCCTTATGATCTATCCTGTTACTTTCAGTTGGTTCTCTTCTCCACTTTCTGAAGGATTGTTTTTTGGCTCTAATGATTTCCTTTATCTTACTGTTTAGCCACGCCGGCTGACGTTTAGTCTTTTTTCCCTTTTTTCTAATACGTGGAATATATTTGTCCTGAACCTCCAGGATGGTGTTTTTAAACAGCATCCACGCCTGATGCAAGTTTTTTTGGTACAAGAATTCACAAGTCTGACACTGAGTGCCACTTTTGTTCCTTCATGATCTAATGTTCCCATGGATTTCTCACAGGCTTTCTGAAAAAGGTGTTACTTTGAGTTTTTGTCTCCACGGCAAGTTTTTCTTCATATTCTCTTTTAGCTTTCTTTATCAATGCTTTGCATCTAGCTTGACAGTATTTATGTTGCTTCTTATTTTCTTCAGTTGGATCCTTTTTCCTTTCTTTGAAGGATGCTCTTTTGGCTCTAATAGCCTCTTTCACGTCACCTTTTAACCACGCTGGCTGTTGATTGCTCTTCTTTCCATCTTTGTTAATATGTGGAATACATCTGGTCTGGGCTTCCACGATGGTATTTTAAACAATATCCATGCCTGACTTAAAGTTCTGACCATTGCAACCGACCCTTTTAGCTTCTTTTTAACCATTTTCCTCATTTTGTCATAGTTGCCCTTTTGAAAATTAAATGCTACTACAGTAGATTTCCTTTGTGACTTCACTCCAGACATCAGCTCAAATTTGAGCTGATATCTGTAGTGCGGCTTTAAGTGCAATTGCCTATTTACAGTATAAGAACTGTAAACAATAAATTGTGAGTATTGGAGCCCCTCCTTATCAGAACAATTAATTACAGTGACCAAATTAATACTAACAAGTTGTCATTTAAATTAGATGCTACTGAATAACAGCAGCAAATGAAAAGAAAAGAAACACTGCTGTAAGCAGAGTGAAAGCGCTTTAACTCCTTCTGTTTTTAATGAAACAGTGCTTTTGCTTTCTCATTTCACTACTGTGATTACTTTCTCCTGGCATATAGACAATCCTAATCCTTAGCTCTGTATAGCAGCATGTTTGTCTAATGTAACTTTAAACAAGTGAGTATTCAGGATGGCAGAGATTGCACTTAGAGTTCATTATCTCCCAGTCACTTTGCTCCCTAGTTATTGTATTGTAAGCCACATTGAGCCTGCAAAGAGGTGGGAAAATGTGGGATACAAATGCAATAAATAATAATAATAATAGTAATAACTACTGGAGGAAGAGGTGTGTGAATGCACACAGATTTATCTGTGCACAGCAAGGCCTGTCGATAGCAGATGAGGCGAAGCTGACATGGGAGCTTATAGACCTCTGTAAAAAGGTTGTAGGCTTTCCTGAACCCTTAGAATGCTTTGATGAGTGTCAGGCTCTGTTGTTAGAGGCTATGGTAAAGGCAGGTATCTCAAGAAACCTGTTTCAGCAGTACTTGGATGAAAGGGTATTAAGCCAATAGCTGCTGAGGAGCAAGACTTGTGTACCTTTGATATAGGGATAGTGACTCAAATAGGTAAGCTGGACCCAGAAAGTGTCTGAGGTAAACAGATAGGGAAAGTTATCTCTGAGCAGTTTGGAGGGCTTACCGTGGAATGTTTTGTATTCAGTCTAATGCAGTCTGAGTTTTTATTCTTGCCTGAGTATACTACTTACTTCTCTGTCTCTCTCCTAAGGGAACAGTCCCCTGGTTCAAACTCTGATCAACAAACAGTCTCAGAATTCACTGCCTCAGTAAGAGCACTGAAACTGATCTTGAAATCTGATGTCCATTTCATTAGGGAAGAGCCAAAATACAGCTGTAGTTTCTTTCTGTAAGGAGGGAAACACTGTGCCTGAACTCACAGCAGACATGGAGATAAGGGACTCATGTCAGTTACAGCAGGAGATTATGTCAGACTCTTACCCATTCCATTCCACAAAATGCAAATTTTACTGCATGATAACAGTATACTGCAGTAACTATTAGTGTGGGTCTGTACTATTACCATGTGGTAATTCAAGCATTAAGCCACTAATGAAGCTTAGTAGGCCCCTATATATTGTATATTTTATACATTTGGGTTTCTCGGATGTTAATTACATAAGTTGATATCATGGAAGGCCAATGTAATATGACAAGTATGAGGACAGAGTTATCTCAAGGGGGGGTTACTGAGCTCAAAATGAGTAGAAGGACCTTTAAAAAGGGAGGGAGCTGGAGAGGAAGTAAAAGGCTGTTAAACTAAAAGAGACACAGTTTTAAGGGTAAGGGCAATGGAAATCCCAGAGCAGTGAAGAAATGGATGCAACAAAGGTTCTATGAGGCTTAGGTGTCTTAGAAAGGCTCAAGAAGGCTCCAGAGAATCCTGGGAACAAAGAGGTTCAAGGGGGTGGAACCGTAAGTGTAGGGTCAGCATGGTTTGCAGCCCTAGCTGGTTCAGCGGGTGCAAATATTAAAGCAGCTGGATGCTGATTTGGAGTGAAATGTGCAGAAGTTTATGTAGGAGCAGGGTTTTGCCAGCATGACTCATAATGAATTGAATTCCAGGGAAAAAGAGAAACCTAAGAAGAGAGATGGGAATCCTTAGTGGAGAGAAGCAGGGTAGGGGAAAACAAAATTAAACCCTTACTGCTAAAAGGAGATACCAGCGGGTATAAGAAATGGCATCTTTTAGTTGTTTCCTGACCTTTATGAAGCACATACTGCTGCTCCAGGATTGTGTTGTGATATAACTATTATGGTAAGCACTCATGATCCATCCCTCTTTGGAGCTCAACGAAGATTTTACAGCATTATTCACAACCACCGGCTATTTTAGAGTGAGATTGGTTCGAGTACTTCTCTGCCAAGTTTTTATATCTCAGTGGTACAATCTGTTACACTTATAATTTTGTTTTTTTTTTCAGTAACTTAGTAATAAAAAGGGGAGGAATATGTAGAATATGTAGATGCTGATAAAGATAAGGTGGAATTGCCTAACAAATATTTCTGTTCTGTGTTCACAGCTGAAGGGCCGGGAGCAGGACCGCAGAAGACAAACACAAATAGGAATGGAGGGTTGCTAGTCCATGAACGATTTTCAGAGGACTGTGTTTGTGAGAAGTTGGCTAAACTAAAGGTGGACAAAGCGATGGGGCTCGATTGCATACATCCAAGAGTACTGAAGGAACGTAGGGAAGTTCTAGCGGCTCCGCTGACTGACCTTTTCAATGCTTCTCTAGAGTCTGGATTGGTCCTGGAGGACTAGAAAAGAGCAAATCTGGTTCTTCTCCACAAAAGTGGAAGTAAGGAAGAGGTTGGGAACTACAGGCCAGTAAGTCTGACTTCTGTGGTAAGTAAATTAATGGAATGCTTTTAAAACAGAGAATAGTAAAGTTTTTAGAATCCAATGGATTACAGGACCAGAAACAACATGGTTTCACTAGAGGCAGGTCTTGTCAAACAAATCTGATTGATTTTTTTTGACTGGATTCAGCATAGACGACTGATAAATAAACTGAGTGCCCTCGTAGAACTGGTTGAATGGAAGGCGACTGATGGTAGTGGTAAATGGAGCTCATTCTGAGGAAAAGGATGTTACTAGTGGTGCCATAAGGTTCGGTTCTTGGGCTGTTTTTTTTTAAACATTTTTGTAAGTGATATTGCTGAAGGGCTGTCTGGTAAGGTTAGCATCTTTGCAGATGATACCAAAATCTGCAATAGGGTAGAAACCCTAAATGGTGTAGATAAAATGAGGAAGGACATAGCAAAGCTAGATGAATGGTCTGGAATTTGGCAGCTAAGATTTAATGCTAAAAAATGTAGTGTCCTGCATTTGCGCTACAAAAATCTGAGGAAATGGTACAGTTTAGGGGGTGAAGTACTTTTGCGCATGAAAGAGGAGCGGGACTTGGGTGTTATTGTATGTGATGATCTTAAGGTGGCCAAACAGGTACAAAATGTAACGACGAAAGCTAGAAGGATGCTTGGGCACATAAGGAGAGGAATGGCCAGTAGGAAGAAGGAGGTAATGTGTACAAATCTGAAGACTGTACCTTCAAAAAGATATAAACAAGAAGGAGTTGGTCCAGAGGGTGGCTACCAAAATGGTCAGTGGGCTTCATCATAAAGTGTATCGAGACAGACTTAAAAAAATCTCAATATGTATTCTTTGGAAGAAAGGTGGGAGAGGGGAGATATGATAGAGACATTTAAATACCCACGAGGCATACATTCACAGAAGGTGAGTCTCTTAAGGGGATAGACTCAAAATTAACCTGAGGAAATACTTCTTCATGGAAAGGATGGTGAATTCGTGGAACAGCCTTCCGGTGTAACTGGTAGAGACAAAAACAGTTTCTGAATTCAAGAGAGCTTGGGAAAAGTACGTGGCTGTCTAAGGGAGTGATAGGAAGAGTAGATGGCATGGACAGGCAGACTGGATAGGCCATATGGTCTTTATCTGCCTACATTTTTCTCTGTTTCTATATTTATTTATTTATTTTATAGGGTTTATTGCAGGGGTGGTCAATTTCGGTCCTCAAGGGCCACAACTCAGTCGGGTTTTCAGAATTTCCATAATGAATATGCATGAGATCCATCTGCCTGCACTTCCTCAATTGTATGCAAGTAGATCTCATGCATATTCCTCGTAGAAATCCTGAAAACCCAACTGGGTTGCACTATCAGTGTGTATAGCAAGTAGATGTGCACATTAAGGAGGACATGTGTTCTGAACACTGCATATGGGCATGTAGATTTAGGCCATGTACTTGCCTATTCTGTAAAGTGCTCCCCCTGTCTGCACACATTTTATTAAATACATGCATATATTTCAGTGCTGAAATTTTGGGGTTTTCAAGGCATATAAGTGGCCTTTATAGAACTGTCCTTCTCATGAGCACTAATGTGCTTTCACAGCTCAGCCATCTTGTTAAAAAATTGCCACTCATGCCTTTGAAATTAGCACTTGGGGGGGTAATTTTATAATAGATTGCATATGCATGAAGGCCACGTGGAGGGGCATAATCGAAAGGGGCGCCCAAGTTTTCCTGAGGGCGTCCTCACAGGACGTCCCAGCGAAGGGGCGGGGAAATCCATATTATCGAAACAAGATCTATCTTTCGTTTTGATAATATGGTCGGGGACGCCCAAATCTTGACATTTAGGTCGTCCCTAGAGATGATCGTCCTTAGACTTGGTTGTTCCTGATTTTCGGTGATAATGGAAACTAAGGACGCCCATCTCAGAAACGACCAAATGCAAGCCCTTTGGTCATGGGAGGAGCCAGCATTCATAGTGCACTGGTCCCCCTGACATGCCAGGACACCAACCGGGTACCCTAGGGGGCACTGCAGTGGACTTCAGAAAAAGCTCCCAGGTACATAGCTCCCTTACCTTGTGTGCTGAGCACGCCACCGCCCCCCCCCCCCCAAACCACTACTCAGAACTGTACACCACTACCATAGCCCTTAGGGATGAAGGGGGGCACCTAGATGTGGGTACAGTGGGTTTCTGGTGGGTTTTGGACGGCTCACATTTACGACCAGAAGTGTAACGGGGGGGGGGGGGATGGGCCTGGGTCCACCTGCTTGAAGTACACTGCACCCACTAAAACTGCTCCAGGGACCTGCATACTGCTGCGATGTACCTGAGTATGACATTTGAGGCTGGCATAGAGGCTGGCAAAAAATATTTTGAAAAAATTTTTTTGAGGGTGGGAGGGGGTTAGTGACCACTAGGGGAGTAGGGGGAGGTCATCCCCGATTCCCTCCGGTGGTCATCTGGTCAGTTTGGGCACATTTTTTTGGCTTGGTCGTAACAAAAAAAGGACCAAGTAAAGTCGTCCAAGTGCTCCTCAGAGACTCCCTTCTTTTTTCAATTATGGGTCGAGGATGCCCATGTGTTAGGCACGCCCAAGTCCCGCCTTCGCTATGCCTCCAACACGCCCCCGGGAACTTTGGTCGTCCCCACGACGGAAAGCAGTTGGGGATGCCCAAAATCGGCTTTCGATTATGCCAATTTGGGCGACCCTGGGAGAAGGACGCCCATCTTCCGATTTGTGTCAAAAGATGGGCATCCTTCCCTTTTGAAAATAAGCCTGATAGGCACCTATTTTTATCCTATGTTATAAAGACACATATGTGCCAATGGATCGCATAGAAGTATGTGAAGTCCTGTCTCCACACATGCTTCTATGTATGTAAAATTAAGTTAATTAAAAAAAATGTTTTTATCTCTGTAAAAATGCCTTTACAGGAGAAAAATCCTTTATAATTTACTTCCTTAAAGCATGGCGTTATATTGTGTGTGCACAGTTTGTTTTTTATTTGGGATTTCTATTCTAAAAAGCTGCTCAGATCCGGTGCAGTTGGTGTGTATATTTGATGCCGAAGGGAACAGATGGACTTTTGAAAGTGAGCAGTTGATCTTGGAGAATAAAACGCGTGGAGCAGGATTTGGATGTTTATATTAGTTCTTAATTGATTCAGCTAAGTGGTGGTATTTAACCTGGCATAGAATTATTGATTGTCATCACTGGTAGAATTTGGACATGTGCAAGATAATTTTATGACAGGTTACCTAGGTTGAGAGGCCAAGTAGGCAGCCATTTTGAGGCTAATTTAGAAAGACAACATGTAGACACCTACAAGGCTTTATATAATAGCCTCACACAAGCAGCAGAAATTGTGACTAAAATGCAGCTGAGTGTGTTTACAGGTGCGAATGTACACGGGTGAAATAAGCGCATAAGTGCGGAATTTATAAACTACCCACATACTTCCTGACATGGCCTAGCTCCATCCAAACTACATCCTCGAACACTCCTATGCACAGGTCACATAGGGGTACTTTTATTAAGCTGCAGCAAAAGGGGACCTGCACTGACGTCAGTGTATGTTTTTGATGCGCGCTGAGGCCCCCTTTTACTGCAGCGGGTTAAAGGCTGGGTTTTTTAAAGAAATGATCATGCGGCAACTGAAGCACTTGCTGCTTGGCCATTTCGAGGGGAGCACTTACTGCCACCGATTGAGGTGGTGGTAAGGGCTCCCGCGCTAACCACGGTACTGCCCAATTACCAACGAGTAAAGAAATGGCGTGCACTGGGGTGGGAACTACAGCTGGGCTGCTGCGGTAGCTCGGTAGTACTTCTGGATTAGTGAGCAGTAGGCCCGCATTGGGCTTACCGCCGCTTATTAAAAGACCCCCATAATGCTTACTTTTATATGTAACATAGTAACATAGTAGATGACGGCAGAAAAAGATCTGCACGGTCCATTCAGTCTGCCCAACAAGATAAAATCACATGTGCCACTTTTTATGTATACCTTACCTTGATTTGTACCTGTCTTTTTCAGGGCACAGACCGTCTAAGTCTGCCTAGCACTATCCCCGCCCCCAACCACCAGCCCCGCCTCCCACCACCGGCTCTGGCACAGACCGTCTAAGTCTGCCTAGCACTATCCCACCTCCCAACCACCAGCCCTGCCTCCCACCACAGCTAAGCTTCTGGGGATTCCTTCCTTCTGAGCAGGATTCCTTTATGTTTATCCCATGCATGTTTGAATATGTATACCTTATGGGGTAATTCTACACATGCAAAACAGCATTTACACACAAAAATCATTTGAAACATTTCCCCCATACAGGGAGATAATGTAAAGGGACAGCATGATGTAATTTTAAAAAAGTGATGTTATCTGTTTAATTTTTTAAAATATATTCTTTATTTATCAACTCCAGAAGAGTTTAACCACATAACACAATGCCATTAATTGCAGCTAATTTTACAAAATCTATTTTCATGATACATCTTTGACATACCTCCCAGAGAATATAAATGTCCCCCTTAGGCTTTTCCTGTTTCACCTCCCCACTTTCTTAGCTCACCATTCAATCTTCACACCACTCATTCATAACTCCTTTCTCAAAAACCGGGAGGATTCTGTTCATTCTGCTTGTCAGTCTCCTATTCCCTTTGCTCTGTCATACTCTCCGTTTTAATTTGATTCCACAGTTGTTTGTCTAACATCCACTCTGGTTTGGTCTTATATTTGCTGCACTATAATTCAAAATATCCATCTCATTCACTTGGTCTGTCCATTCTTGAAAGGCAAGGAGAGTTCTCTTCATTCATCCCCTATATTAATATCACTCTCCTCTCTATTAACACCACTATCAATATAAACCTTTTCTTGGCTCTTTGCATGCCGATACCTTTCAGCAGTTTCTTATCTCCCAAAAGCAAGAGCACTCTGTTGGGATTGCAATGGTTTTTTCTATAGCTGCTATTGCCTTTACCCATAAATCCTTCAAGGCTGTGCATTTCAGAAAGGAATGCTTGTATCTCCACTGGTGCACCTTGCATTTCACACAATCCTTAGCTCACAATCCCAATCTCAAATTATTTTCTAATATATAAACTTCATTTCATTGTAATGTCATTTCCCTACTAACACTATAAGCTTGATCACTGCAGGTTCCTTTCTCATAGAATCTAACTTCTGCATGCCACGTTTGATTAAAACACTGTATCTTCATCATACCCAACAGAGCCTGGAAATTCTTTAGATCACCCAAATAGTATCCAAGCCAGAATATATAATAATTTAAATAAATGGGAGCCCTCCAAAACCCTCCCAATACCCACTGTACCCACATGTAGGTGCCCCCCTTCATCCCTTAGGGCTATGGTAGTGGTGTAGAGTTGTGGGGAGTGGGTTTTGGGGGGGATTTGGGGGGCTCAGCACCCAAGGTAAGGGAGCTATGCAACTGGGAGCAATTTTTCAAGTCCACTGCAGTGCCCCCTAGGGTGCCCGGTTGGTGTCCTGGCATGTCAGGGGGACCAGTGCACTACAAATGCTGGCTCTTCCCACGACCAAATGCCTTGGATTTGGCCGGGTTTGAGATCGCCGGCATTAGTTTCCATTATCGCCGGAAAATGATGCCGGCCATCTCTAAAGCCGGCCCAAATGCTGAGATTTGGCCTGCTCCAACTGTATTATCAAAATGAAAGATAGCCGGCTATCTTATTTCGATAATACGGTTGGGCCACCGCTTTACGGTGCCGGCCATATAGATGGCCGGTGCCGTTCGATTATGCCCCTCCACGTTACTTTCTTGGGCACAGAACTTCTTCAGTGGCACAAGCCTGCTGGTACTTGTCCTGATCCTGAACATCACTCGTCTGCTTTCAGACACACTGGTGAGAAAATAAAATGTTCAGTAGAGTGAAAAATATGAGAAATACTCTCTCTGCCTAGGAATCTCACACAGATTTTTGCTTACAGACCCCCATAGTGCTCCAAGCACCATTCATTCTATGTCCCAGAAACTCCAACCTTGAGCTCTGGATGTATACAGTCCGGAACTTTCTGTGCTCTGTTGAATTCATTCTTCCCCACACACTTTGGCGTGTGCCTGAATACACTGCCTTCTCATAGCTACCTGCTCTACAGAGGACACATTCTTCCTATCATAGGATCTGTGGGTATTCTTACACTGATATGTAAATAAAACTCTGTATAGTAGATAACTCTATAGTTAGTGAACAAATATTGAGCCACCCAGGGGAAACCTCTTACAAAGATTCATCACACCCAGTCTTGGATTTTAGATTTATTACTCACCTTTTCCAAATCTGAGCTCAAGGCGAGTTACATTCAGGTACACGTTATTCTCCTGTTCAAGAGGGCATATAAATGAAGTTGTACCTGAGGCAAAGGAGGGTAATGTGACTTGACCAAGATCATGAGTATCAGTGGCAGATACTCAGACCACTAGGTTACTTCCTTCCTTTACTACGTGTTGCTCATTCCATCAGCATCATTTCCCATAATCATCTGCTTCTTTTCATCCCACCACCTTTACAATAGACATGACAAGTGAGAAAAGACTGCAGACTGACAAAAAGTATTATTTCATTCTAATGGGTTTCCACTAAATGAGATCCTCTTTGTTTTCATAAATGAAATTAGCAAATGGATTATAAAGCACCCCCTCCACATCTCACTGCTTTCAACTTTTAGGTATCAATAACAGGATGTATACAGATGTAAAGGAGGGATGTTTAGCCACAGAAAATATTGAAAACCATTTATTAATGCAATGAGAACAAATGTATTTTTAAAACAACTGAGAAAACAACACCCATTGCAATGGATACACTCAAATATTTGACCAGACACAATGAAATTGGAAACCTTCAAGTGATTCAATTAGAGAGCTGAAATTAATGAGTAGATGTGTTTTTCCTACAGTTAAGGAGACAGCTCACTTAGATGGAAATTGGAAGGAAAACAAGATCAATAAAGTGTTATTTTTGTACTTAACTGGCAGTTGCGCAGAGGGGGGCAGGTGTCTGTTTGGATTAAAATTTAACTCCTTCCAAACCAGAGTTGAGTGGAGGTCACCAATGAATAGCGTGGAACGGGTAGACCTGAAGCTCACTGACTCTATGAGCTAAAGTAACAGCTTCTTTACTCTTTTCAAAAATACTAGGACTAGGGGGCATGCAATGAAGCTACAAAGTAGTAAATTTAAAACAAATTAGAGAAAATATTTCTTCACTCAATGTGTAATTAAACTCTGGAATTCATTGCCAGAGAATGTAGTAAAAGTAGTTAGCTTAGCAGGGTTTTAAAAAAGTTTGGACAGCTTCATAAAAGAAAAGTCCATAAGCCTATATTAAGATGGAAAAACCACTGCTTATTTCTAGGATCAGCAGCATAAAATGTATTGTACCATTTTGGAATCTTGCCAGATATTTGTAACCTAGATTGGTCACTGTTGGAAACAGGATGCTGAGCTTGATGGACCTTCGGTCTTTCCCAGTATGGCAGCACTACTTATGTCTTTATGTACTTATGATTAGAGCAGCATTGTCACATGTCAATAAGTGAATCAGATCAATTTAAGTTTTTTCACAGTTCTAGCATAATGAACACTGGATTCTCCATGACTCAACTCCAATATGCATAGCTGCCTGGTTCAGAGCTTTTGTCCTTGCTCATGTGGAAATAGCTCCTTTCCAGGGGCGGACTGACCCTTCGGGCAGCCGGGCAGTGCCCGAAGTCCCAGAGACTCTGGGGGTCCAGAGGCTCTGCCCGGATACCCGCCGTTCTCCCCACCATTCTTCCGCCATTCTCCCCATTCCCACACACTACCTTCCTGCTGCAGCCACCACCGCTGTTGCTGCTGCTGTTACAGCAGTGATGGCAAAAACAGAAATAAAGATCACGGAGCCACACTGTTCCTCCTGTTCACAGCTGCCAGTCCTGCCTTCCTCTAACAATTTCCTGTTCTTGGGCAGAGCCGGTCAGCTGCGAGCGGGAAGGGAACGGTGCAGCCCCGCAATCTTTTTTTTCTATTTTTGCCGCCACTGCTGAAACAGCAACAGGGCAGCAGCAGTGGTGGCCGCGGCAGGGGGGTATTGGTTGGGAGTGGGGATAGCCTGGTCCTGGTGTGCCAGTGGTAGTGGGGGTGTCCGGTGGGGGGGGGGGGAGAGGGGTTTGGGTGTTGGATGGGGCTGAAAAAAAGACTAACACTGGATGGAAGGGGGAGGGTGTGATTGTAAGTGAGGGTAGGGTGGAAGAGTGGGGATATGGGGATTAGGTGGGGTGATAGTGGGGACATATAAATTGAGCAGGAATAAGGAGGACCCCAGGTACAGGGTGTCTGGGTGATGGGGAAGGATAGACGATGGATAGAGAATGGAGTGGGGAGGGGGAACAGATGCCGAGAAGAGATGAGACAGATGCTGGATGGAGGGGGGAGGGAGGACAGATGCTGGATGAGAAGGAGAGAGGGGACAGATGTCAGATGGAAAGAGGGAGAGGAGGGACAGACACTGGATGAGAAGAGAGAAAGGACATATGCCAGATGGAAATGGGGAGAGGAGGGACAGACACTTGATGAAGGGGAGAGAGGGGATAGAAGCTGGATGGAAGAGGGAGAGAGGATGCACATGTTGGATGGAACTGGGAAGAGAGAGGGGCCTGAGTGGATGGAAGTGAAGAGAGAGAGGGGCCAGATGCTGGATGGAGGAGGGAGAAAAAGAGGAAAGAGTCTGGATGGAAGTGAGGAGAGAGAAGGGTCAGATGCTGGATGGAAAGGGGGTGAGAGGGGGTAGACACTGGATGGAAAGGGGGAAGAGAGGAGGCAGATGCTGGATGGAAAGGGGGGAGAGAGGGGGCAGATGCTGGATGGAAAGGGGGGAGGAGAGGGGGCAGATGCTGGATGGAAAGGGGAAAGAGAGAGAGGGAGCAGATGCTGGATGGAAAGGTGGGGGGGGGGAGAGAGGTAAAGATGCTGGCATGAGTTAAGAAGAGATCGAGGAAAGAAGAAACAAGAGACTGGGACCAACACAATTAGAAAAAAGTAAACGGCCAGACAACAAAGGTAGGAAAATGAATTTAATTTTTAGTTTAGTATAAAGTAGTGTGGTAGCTGTGTTAATAAAGAAAATGGAAATAAGATGATATCTTTATTGGACTAATTTTAATACATTTTTGCTAATGTTTGGAGACACAACCCTCCTTTCTCATGTCAGAACAGAATACCTTAATAGCAGTATACTGTCCTGAACTGAGGAAAGAGGTTTTGGCCTCTGAAAGCTAACTGGAAAATCTATTTGATCCAATAAATTGGTATCATCATATTTTCCATTTTTTTGTTTTATGTGTATTTGTTAACCTATAGTATAGTGATTGAAATATGTCAGTTTTTGAAATTTGCATCTGCGGGTGGGGGAGTATCAGCAGCGCAGCGGGTAGGAAAGAACCGGGATGGTGGGGGCGTCGGCTGCGGCGGTCATCGGGCATTGGCCAGGCAGGGGGCCTAGACCAACCTCAGTGCCCGGGGGCCTAGACCACTCTCAGTCCGCCCCTGCTCCTTTCAGTTTTGCCCACTGCTTTCCAACATTTTCCAGATGTTCCCATCTAGACAACAATTCCTTGAGGTAATCCCCCATCTGAATAAAGATTTTTTTTTAAGTCTAGAACCTTCACTTTTGAATGAACCCTCTCCACACCTATCTATTAAACCACACCATCTGATGATCACTGAATGCCAGATGATCACCTATTATAACATCAGAAACACTCTCCCTATTAGTAAGTATTAAGTACAGTATGGCTCCATCCCACATGTGTTCCATTACCAACTGCTGAAATAGTTCCCCTTGTAGAGAATGCAGGATCACCCTGCTTCTAAAAGACCCTGCAATAGGGATACCCCAATCAACACTGGCATGTTAAAATCACCTATTAGTAGTACTTCCCCTTTCACAGCTATATTTTGAATGTCTTCAATTAAATCTATTTCCTCTGTCTGTGAAGGAGGCCTGTATATCACACCAATGTAAATGCATTTGTCATTCCCTCTTTCTAGATTGACCCACAGTAACTCTTCCTTATCCTGTAGGTCTTGCACTTGTGCGACTTTAATATTATCTTTCTTCCTACCCTGTCTTTCCTGTCTTTTTAAATAAATAGGAGGAAATATTTTTCACTCAACGAATGCTCTGGAACTCTTTACTGAATGATGTAGTAATGGTGGTTAGCGTTTCTGGGTTTCAAAAAGGTTTGGGATATCAAGTATATGCAAATGATTTTATAAATTATTGATGTGGTTGGCAAGTTGCCATCAGTTTTCTTTCTTTATACAGACTGGGTCAGAGTGACGTAACTGAAGGTGAATGGCTTGTGGGTAAGTAAATCCTTTCGTATCTTATAGAGGGAAAATTTCAAAGCTATTAACCTAGGGGCATGAAAGTAATATGTTGATATTATATTTTCCAATTTATCTGCTATCTTCCATTGAGATTTCACATGTACAGAAAGCATTTGCAAAGTTTGTGGGCACTTTTGAACACTGAATACATTTTCAAAGAGAAGCATGCCTGTGCATGCCTGTACTTGCTCTTTGAAAGTTAAGTATAAAGTTCACAGGCACACAGTGGATGATACTCAGACTGTAGGAGGCAGCCCGGCTAACTCCCGCAGTCAGCGGTGAGAGTGGATATTCAATGCCAGGTCATTTGAGGTGACTGGCATTGAATATCCAGTTTAATTTTGGCTGAGTTTAAACTTAACCAGCCAAACCAAAATTCAGCGCTGGCTGGTTAAGTTTAAACCAGCCAAAGAGAGGCCTGCTATTTCAGTGGCCCAATTTGACCACCAGACTTAGCTGGTGACGTGCTGAATATTAGCAGATAGCCAGTTATATCACATGAGATAACTGGTTAGCCGCTAAGAGCTGATCATGAATACATCAGCTGCCTTCCAGTTGCTTTGGAGGACTTGCAGCCCATCTGCATATCCTCACAACATGGTCCAGGTCCACCCTGATTAACCCAGGGCCTTTGCTCCAGGTGCCTAGTACTTCCACCAGATGCCTTCCAGGTGCCGTGGAGGACTTGCAGCCCATCTTCATATAATCACAGTCCGGGGTGACTTCCAGGTCCACCCTGATCCACCCAGGCCCTTCACTCTAGGTGTCTACTGCTTCCACCTGGTGCTGTGGAGGACTTGCAGCCCATCTGCATATCCTCACAGCCCAGTCCGTGTCCACCCCGATTAACCCAGGGCCTTTGCTCCAGGTGCCTAGTACTTCCACCAGATGCCTTCCAGGTGCTGTGGAGGACTTGCAGCCCATCTGCATATCCTCACAGCCCAATCCGGGGTGACTCCCAGGTCCACCCCGATCCACCCAGGGCCTTCGCTCCAGGTACCATGTGCTGAAACAACTTCTCTACACTTTGTCTTTTCTCACTGCTATTTCTTATGGCTCCAGTACAGTTCCTCTTCTTGATACTTTCCCAATCTCTTTCTCCATCTGAAATCACTGTATACTGTAAAAGCTCATTGACCATCTTCTGTTTTTATTATCTCACCATCCCTTTTGTCTTCTCCCTTTTTCTCAGCCCTCAACTTTCAACGTTTCCTTCCTTTCATTCAACCAACCAACCATCTCCATTCTGTATGAGTGCATCTCATCTTCGTCACTGTCATCATGCCTCTCCTACTCTTCTCCGAACTCTCTTGCTCCTTCTCCTACTCTCTGCTGGGGATATCAATCTAAATCCTGGTCCTCCACATCAGCTCTCATCCTATTTGTGCAGGTCACACCAGTGGCGTAGCTAGGTGCCTTCTTGAGCGCCGGTCGCTGCCCTGTGCTTTCTTCCTGATGTCCTGCACGTTCCTTTAAGTGAAACTGAGCATGCTCAGGTGGGGGGGGGGGGGGGGGCAGGCAGCAGGGTGGCAGACTAAAATGTGCCTCCCCACCTCAGGCCCTGGCCCCCTCCCACCGTGAGGTATGGCTACGCCCCTGGGTCACACAGCAATCTCTCCAATCTAATTTCTGTTCCTCTCCTATCCCCTTCTTCTCTGCCTTTCTCATGTGTTCTGTGGAATGCCCGCTCTGTCTGCAACAAACTTTCCTACATCCATAACCTCTTTATCTCTCATACTGTCTAACTGCTGCCCTAACTGAGACTTGTCTTTGCCCTGAAGACTCTGCTCCAGCTGTGGCCCTGTGTCATGGAGGTTACTTTTTCTCCCATACTCCTCACCCAGATGGCTGCAGAGGTGGTGTTGGGGTACTACTCTCGCCCTCTTATAGATTTCAGCCTTGTCTTCCATCTCAGTCTTACTGATTTTCTTCTTTCAAAGTCCACTCCATTCGTCTATTCTCTCCTCTGCTTCTCCAAGTATCAGTCATTTATCGACCCCCTGATAAATCCCTTTCTTCCTTTCTCATTGACTTTGACTCCTGGATTTCCTTCTTTCTTGATCCTTCATGTCCTTCCCTCATCCTTGGGGATTTTAACATTAATGCTAATGATCCTCTGACTCTTATGCTTCTTAGTTTCTCACTTTAACATCATCTTTCAATCTTCAACTGTGCTCCACTATCCCTACTCACCAGAATGGGCACTGTCTTGATCTTATCTTCTTCTCCAATTGCTCACTCTCCAGTTTCTGTGCCTCAGCTCTTCCTGTCACTGACCATCATCTGATAACTTTCACACTTAAACACTCTGTCCTCCAGTCCCGTCCAATCTCCACCAATACATTTAGAAATCTTCAGGGTATTGACTTTTCTATTCTAGTGTTTCAAGCCTCTTGTCAACCACTATGTTATCCAAGTCTGTCAATGAGGCTGTATTTTCCTATAATACAATTCTCTCCTCTGCTCTGGGTACTCTCGCTCCTCTAATTCCTTGTTCTGTAAGGTGTACTAAACCTCAAACTTGACTGACCTCTAGAATCTGTTACCTACGTTCCTGTGCCTGATCTGCCGAACGCCGTTGGCTGAAATTCTGTGCCCATGCTGACTTCATTCATTTCAAATTCTTGCTGACCACCTTCTAGTCTGCTCTTTCTCTTGCCAAACAGGACTACTACATCCTGTTCACAAAGTCTTGGCTCATACTCTTGATGTCTCTTTGCCACACTGAACTCTCTCCTCAAAGTGCCTTCACCTCCAACTCCCCCTTCACTTTCGCCTCAGACTCTGGCTGAGTACTTTCATGATAAGGTTCACAAGATTAGCCTTGAATTCTCAACTAAGTCACTTCCACCTCTCCTTCCCTCAGTCCATTCTCTCAACCCTCCTTCAGCCCCTGCCTTCTTTTCTTTCTTTTCTGAAACCACTGAAGAGGAAGCTGTACATTTACTTTCCTCCTCCATACTGACTACCTGTTCCTCTGATCCTGTTCCCACATATCTACGTAGCACTATCTCTCCTATTGTCATCACTTCTATCTGTCATATCCTCAATCTTTCACTTTCCACTGCAACAGTTCCTGATGCCTTCAAGCATGCCGTAGTTACAACACTTCTCAAAAAACCTTTATTGGACCGAACCTGTCCTTCCAACTATCGCCCCATCTCCCTCCTCCCTTTCCTATCGGAGATACTGGAATGTGCTGTTCACTGCCATTGTCTTGACCTTCTTTCATCTCAAGCTATTCTTGATCCACTTCAATCTGGCTTTCGCCCTCTTCATTCAACTGAAACAGCCCTTGCTAAAGTCTCCAATGACCTGTTCCTGGCCAGATCCAAAGATCTCTATTCTATCCTCATCCATCTTGATCTATCTGCTGCTTTTGACAATGTTGATCACAGGGACTGTATCTTCATGTTCAAGTTTATAGTGCTGCGTACATCTAGTAGTGCTATAGAAATGATAAGTAGTAGTAGGATTTATTTTGGCTGCTAAAAAGTTAACCGGCTATGCTAATATTCAGCACTAACCGGTTAACTTTTTAGTGGTCAAAGACAGGCCAACTATTTAAGTGGCCTATTTTAACTGCTCAACATAGCTGGTTTGGCACTGAATATCTGCATCTAACTGGCTATGTCATGTGATATAACCGGTTAGCGGCTATTCAGCAGGAGATAATCAGTTAGGCACTTAAACACCACGGTTTGGCATTTAACAACATTTAATTGGCCAGGAACAGTTCTTGGATGGTTAAATAGTTTTGAATATCGGGGGGTGGGGGGGGGGGATCTTTACAAAATACTGGTGGTAAACCAGCAGAGTATTCCATAACTGAGAGCTGAAGACTCAATAAGCACATGACTGGGTAAAGGCTCTATGTATCTGTTCTATAGATGGAACAAACCTCATTTAGAATATTTTGTACAATTCTGGAGAACTTATCTTCAAAAAGATATAAACAGGATGGAGTTGGTCCAGAGGACGGCTACTAAAATGGTCAGTGGTCTTCTTCATAACTCGTGTGGGGGACAGACTTAAAAATCTCAATATGAATACTTTGAAAGAAAGGTGGGAGAGGGAAGATTTGATAGAGACATTTAAATATCTATGTGGCATAAATGCACAAGATGCAAATCTCTTTCAATTGAAAGGAAACTCTGGAATGAGGGAGCATAGGATGAAGATGAAAGGGGATTGACTCAGGAGTAAACTAACGAAATACTTCTTCATGGCAAGGGTGGTGAATTCATAGAATGGCCTCTCAGTGGAAGGGGTGGAGACAAAAACAGTATCTGAATTCAAGAGAGCTTGGGACAAGTACATAGGATCTCTAAGGGAGTGAAAGGGAGAATAAATGGCATGGATGGACAGACTGGATAGGCCATATGGTCTTTATCTGGCCACATTTTTCTACATTTCTAAAACATCTGCAAACTCTTCAAAATGCAGTAATAAGACTTTTAGAAAATACTCCTAAATGTGATCATGTAACCCCACTGTATCTCTGGTTACCTATCAAATATGGCATACAATTCAAGTTGTCTCAAACAACACAATGCAACAAAACTTCACTGTTCAAGTGTGCAGTATTTCCATAGATCATAGCAGATCAAAGCATTCATTCAATGTAGATCTATTTCTTTCTAAATTATCTTTAATTTCTATTATTGTAGGGAGAAAAAGCCTCAGAATTACAAAGATGTCTATTACTAATCCATCTCTGAGTGCTTTATGATCGTATCGATTAGACACCATTGCTCTTCAATCAGGCTTAAAAAAAACCTCCCCAATTTTTAATATTCAAAATACTTTTTTTCAGTATTTTCTCAGTTTACAGTAAAAAACATTTCACTTAATTCTCCGCAGTCAATTATTCTCCCCAACGCTGGCCACTGTTTCACAATGTCCCAACCGCTGCCTCAGAGGGTGAATTAATTTTTAACTGTAAACGCTGCAAAAAATATAATATATCTTCTTATAAACTCATTCTCAAAGCACAAAAAAAGGACTTCTGAATGCTCACTGATTCAATTATGTGTTGTTATCAAGAAAAGAGACCCCTTTTTGTTAAAACAGTTTACAGAAAAGCAACAGATCAGAATACATTCTACATTATACTAGCTGTCATCCCAAAGCACTCAAGGACAACTTACCATTATCTCAATTTTTACAATGTAGGCGTCTCTGCTCAACAAGAGGAGTTTAAACATCAATCAACATTTCTGAAAAGGAAGTTATCTGATAGAAGCTATCCTAAATGAATGATCTAAAAGGCACGTAAAAGGGTTCTCTACAATAATTAGGAGCTGCTATGTGCACAGAACAACAATAAGGGGAAAGCGAATGAGACTTGATATACCACCTTTCTGTGGTTTTTGCAACTGTATTCAAAGCAGTTTACATATTATATACAGGTACTTTATTTGTACCTGGGCCAATAGAGAGTACAGGGGCCCTTTCACTGAGCCGCATGGAGGGGCATAATTGAACGACACTGGCCATCTCTATGGGCGACCATCTCCGGGGCCAGCGCCATAAGTGGGCGGGGCCAACCGTATTTTTGAAAAAGATGGCCGGCCATCTTTTTCTTCGCTAATACGGTTGGGCCCAGCCAAATATCAGAGCTCGCCGGGTTTGAGATGGCCAGCATCGGTTTTTGGCCATAATGGAAAATAATGCCGGCGATCTTAAACCCGGCCAAATCCAAGGCATTTGGTCGTGGAGGAGCCACCATTTGTAGTGCACTGGCCCCTCTCACATGCCAGGACACTAATCGGGCACCCTAGGGGCACGTCTAAAAATTAAAAAATAAAAATACCTCCCAGGTGCATAGCTCCCTTCCCTTGGTTGTTTAGCCCCCCAAATCCCCCCCAAAACCCACTCCCCACAACTCTACACCATTACCATAGCCCTAAGGGGTGAAGGGGGGCACCTACATGTGGGTACAGTGGGTTTTGGGTGGGTTTTGGAGGGCTCCCATTTACCACCACAAGTGGAACAGGTAGGGGGGGTGGGCCTGGGTCCACCTGTCTGAAGTGCACTGCTCCCACTAAAAACTGCTCCAGGGACTTGCATACTGCTATCAGGGAGCTGGGTATGATATTTGAGGCTGGCATAGAGGCTGGCAAAAAACGTTTTGTTTTGTTTTTCTTTTTGGGTGGGAGGGGGTTGGTGACCACTGGGGAAGTAAGGGGAGGTCAACCCCGATTCCCTCCGGTGGTCATTTGGTCAGTTTGGGCTCCTTTTTGAAGCTTGGTCGTGAAAAAAAAGGGACCAAGTAAAGCTGGCGAAATGCTCGTCAAGCCTGGCTTGTTTTTTCCATTATTGGGCGAAGCTGGCCAGCTCATGAGCACTCCCCTGTCCCGCCCCTGTCCTGCCTTCACTACCCTACCGACATGCCTCCTTGATGTTTTGCCGGCTCCGAGATGGAAAGCAGTTGAATCTGGCCAAAATCGGCTTTCGATTATACCGATTTGGCCGGGTTCAGGAGATAGACGGCCATCTTTCAATTTGTGTCAGAAGATGGTCAGCGATCACTTTTGAAAATGAGCTGGATAAGCATCTATTTGTGCCCAACGCGTACCAAAATGGAGTTACCACATGGCTACCATGTGGCCTTTTTTATCTCCAAGTGCATAGGATTTAGAAAAACAAAAGAATTGTTAGTTCATGTAACCAGACATTTACAGGGAAACTTAAAAAAAACCCCTCAAACTGCCAAGACTCTAAGCTTAAGCAGAAGAAAGGCCTTGCACCTCATTTAAGTATGCCTGGATACATCAGGAAACATTATTATTATTATTATTACATTTGTATCCCACATTTGTCCATCTATTCGTAGGTTCAATGTGGCTTACATGAAACAGAGTGGACGGTTACAATGGGGACAGTTGCAGGTAACAGGTGAGATAACAATTACAGTTCGATAGATATAGTGAGGGTTTATAGAGGACTCTTGTAGAAGTAATAGGTTAGGCAACGGCCTTGGGAGATTCATTGTTGGAGAAAGTCAGGGTAGGATCGAAATAAGTTGAATGGTGTTAACTTATTGGTCTGCCTGTAGTAGTGAATAGGGGTGTAAGATTGTCGAGTTAAGGTAAGTGTTGGGGTTCAGGTTGGTGGCTCTGAGCTTGTGCTAGTGATTCCCACGTTGCAATGCCGATGAGGCACATTCAAAGTGAATGGGTTTTGTCAGCATTGCCGTGCTGGGAATCGCTAGTGCGGTTTGGTAAGAAAGGCCCATAGTTTGTCCACAATGGTGTACTCTTCATTTCTTTCTCTACAGAAGACAAAGAGACTAACAGGGTCACCTTTCTAGTTATAAGATCCAGAGAGGTCTCCAGAAGCTTTGTAAGATTGAGGCTATCTGGAGAATTCAATTATCCATTTCCCCTTCCTGATTAAGCACTCTAGAGCATCTAGGAACATAGGGCCCCTTTTACTAAGCCACGTAAGGCTCAATGAGGCATATTTTCAAAGCACTTTGGGAGGCTAAGTTCCATAGGTTTCTATGGAACTTTGGGAGGCTAAGTGCTTTGAAAATAAGCCTCTATGAGGCTTATTTTCAAAGCACTTAGCCTCCCAAAGTTCCATAGAAACCTATGGAACTTAGCCTCCCAAAGTGCTTTGAAAATATGCCTCTATGCGTGCCAAATGCATAGCAAAATGGACTTGCCGCCCGACTAACATGCGGCTCTTGCGGTAATTTCATTTTTGGTGCGCATCCGATACGCGTGTCTGAAAAATATTTTTTATTTTCAGATGCGCGTAGCGGACGCATGCCAAGTGACATCTGATGCATGTAGGTCGCCGCATCTCAAGAAAGATATAGTAGAATTGGAAAAGGTGCAGCGAAAGGTGACTAAAATGATAGCGGGGATGGGACGACTTCCCTATGAAGGAAGACTAAGGAGGCTAGGGCTTTTCAGCTTGGAGAAGAGACTGCTGAGGGGAGACATGACAGAGGTATATAAAATAATGAGTGGAGTGGAACAGGTGGATGTGAAGCGTCTGTTCACGCTTTCCAAAAATACTAGGACTAGGGGGCATGTGATGAAACTACAGTGTAGTAAATTTAAAACAAAGACGAGAAAAGTTTTCTTTATCCAATGCATAATTAAACTCTGGAATTCATTGCCAGAGAACGTGGTGAAGGTGGTTAACTTGGCAGAGTTTAAAAAGGGGTTAGATGGTTTCCTAAAGGACAAGTCCATAAACCGCTACTACATGGACTTGGGGAAAAATCCACAATTCCAGGAATAACATGTATAGAATGTTTGTACATTTGGGAAGCTTGCCAGGTGCCCTTGGCCTGGATTGGCCGCTGTCGTGGACAGGATGCTGGGCTCGATGGACCCTTGGTCTTTTCCCAGTGTGGCATTACTTATGTACTTATGTACCCAAATTCTTTACTGCTAGGTCTATGGCTGGCGGTAAGGTCTCAGACCCAAAATGGATGCGCAGCAATTTTGATTTTGCCACACGTGCATTTTCGATGAAAATTTTAAAAAGGCACTATTTGTAGGTGCGCTGAAAAACAGTTCTGCGCAAGCCCAAAACCCGCGCCTACACTACCACAGGCCACTTTCTACCGCGCCTTTGTAAAAGGATCCCATAGTAAGAATTCACAATCACATTCTCCTCTAGGATAAGCAGGAAAATATCTTTCAAATATGTCTTTAAAAATTCTCTGGGGAAAATGATAGTGAGCCATAGGAAAATTTAGCAGCCAGAAATTGACTGCCCTTGAAGCATTCTCCAATCCCTCCATTTGAAGGTGAAACAACAAATTGCCCTTAGTAAAAGCCACAGTTGCAGCTTGACATGCATTTACCTGCGCTTCAACCTTTTCAAAATGTTTCTCAATTGAGGAAATCCCATTATCCTGTTCAAACAATTTTGTAGATGTTTCCTCAATAAACTTGCTATAAAGGTTCAAATTATCCTGCAAATTCTTATCCATCTTAGTTATTGCAAGAAAAATATCCTTAGGCAGACAGCATTTTGCTGACTGCCGCTGGTGTTATTCCTGGATATTCAATGCCAGGTCCTGTCTGGGTTTCGGCATTGAATATCCATTTTTTTAAGCCTGTTATGTCAGTATTCATCCCCTCACCATATAAGCCAAACCATAAGACTGCTATTTATGTGGCCTGATTTAAGTGGTTTACTCCACCCCTGGAAACCCATGAATTAGTTGCTTTTGAATTTAGCACTAACCAGTCGTTTTCAGCAAAGATAACTGGTTAAGTGCCACTGAAAATGACAGGATAGCCGTTAATAAGTGATTTAACCAGTCAGCTGTTTCCAGCCTGCTAAATTGTTTTGAATATCAGCGGGATACTTTCTACTCCTCTAAATCTACCCATTTTAACGCTAGGAGAAATTCTCCTCTATTAAATCATTTAAAAATTTCTCACAGATTTTATCAATCCTATTCTTCTCTCAGTGCAGCCAATATGTTTCAGTTTATTTAAAATGTTCTTTTTGAAACTGACAGTTGGCTTTTCTTTCTGTTTATAATGCATCTGGCATACAGAACACACTAGTTTTTTTTTCTCTGCTGACAGTTTTACCTTGGTTCAGTTAGCTCTGCCAGAATTTACAAACCAGCTGACAGGTTATTTTTAAAAACTCTTTCAGACTTCTCCTATCTTCTCAAAACAACCAACCTTAGGAGTCTGGGTAAAAGCTGGATCTTCTGGATTCTACGCTTTCCACCTTAAAAGCCACCAGAGTTGCAGTGGATCCTCTGAGTCACAGCTGCCATGATTTTTAAAGTGGAAAGTATAGGATCTGGTTTCCTTTTCCATGTTCCTTTCTCTACTTCTGCCCCAGGAAGAGGGATCACCAAGGGTAAACTAAGCATGGAAAAGAAAAGGATCCTCTGAGGTATAGCTCCGGTGGGCTTTAAAATTGAAAGCATAAGATCCGGAGAATCCAGAAGATCTGGCTTTCTTTTCTTCTCTGTGCTCAATTTCAAGTTTCTATTTTATTTAGAATTTATTATCCCACTTATAAATGAAATTGTCTATGCAGCTTAAAAAAAGGGAAAGAATAAGAGAAGTGGGAAGAGCTACAAAATGTCATAGTAAAGAATGGTATGGGGTAGCACAAAGGTTTGGGGAGAGCTGTATGTTAGCGATTCGCTTCCAGAGAAAATGCAAGAATAAATCAGAAAACCAAAGGGAAGGAAGCAAGATTAAACATCATCTACTTAACAATCGGATTAATTTATCATGTAATTCATGTTCAATATGTGATACCAATTGCATATTCTCCCCTTTTTTACCTGATTGTTCATTATTTCATCCATGTTTCTATATATATATTACCAATTGTATCTGTACTCTGACATGGCATAAGTCATGACTGAAATTGTTAGTCACATTGAGCCTGCAAATAGGTGGGAAAATGTGGAATACAAATGCAATAAATAAATAAATAAGAAAGAGAAATTAAGAGACCACATCATTAAAGAGGAAGGTTTTTGAAATCAGTCTTAAAATGCTCTGTCATGAAACCCCTAACCACCCGGCTGGGGCTAACCCTGCAGCCACTTAGAGGGTCTATCCCCAGCAAAGCTCAGGTCTGTCTGCATCTGGGCACGTGCTCTACACTAGCACCCTTCTCACATCAACTGGGTCCCAACCACCTCTGGGCGAGTCGCCTACTCTCTGTTGCTCAGGTTATGAGCCCTTGATCCCAGGCCAAGGCCTAATATAGATGTTAGGCCTAGGGCAAGGTTGGGCCAAACAGGCACTATACACTACCCCAGCTACCAAGCCCTGCACACACACAGAGCAACCAACTTGCACCTCCAGAAACGGGAAGATAGGGAATACAGGCGGGCCTCACGGCCTATCCAGAACCCATTTACTCAGAATTCAAGCATGCGGTCCTCATGGCTGAACCAGAACCGACTCATACGTAGGGAGGGGAGGGAGGGGAGAAAGGGAAGCACACACAGAAACATGTCAAGCAGAACCCCACGACACACAAAGGAATGAGGGACTGCGAAATAAAGATACTGTAGGCGGAGACCCTCAGCAGATAGGGAAAGAAAAAGTCAGCAAAAATGGAGTGCGGAGCCTAACACACACACCCAGCACAGAAGATAGTTACAGCAAAGGAAGAACTAGAATGGTCACAAGGGAAGACTGCACTAAGCAGACAAGTGCCAGAAGCAGGGAAACTCTGCAGACAAAGGGTTAAACCAAGCTCTGAATGCACAGCTGCCAGAGGCAGGGAACACTGCAGATAAAGGGTTAAACCAAACTCTGAAACACACAGCTGCCAGAAGCAGGGAACACTGCAGATAAAGGGTTAAACCAAACTCTGAAACATACAGCTGCCAGAGGCAGGGAACACTGCAGATAATGGGTTAATCAGAAGTACAGGGAAAGAGCAAACAAATACCCCCCACAGAGAGAAACAAAGGGGCCGGAGTCTGCTACAAGGGCAGGACTTACAAACAGAATACAAACACAGCACACAGAGGGTAACTCCGAAGGAAGGGGAACTAAAACAAACAAACTGGAACGGGACGAGGTAGGAACTCACCACACAGCACCACAACCAAACAGAGAGAATCCCAGGTGCAGAATAAACAGGTAATTGGACACACACTGGAAGCAGCCAGCAGACAGAGACAAAGCAATAGAAAACTGCAAGTGAGGTAAGGAGCAACTAGACTCCATGAAAACACAGAGCTAATAGCTCAGACAAAGCGAAGGGAAGGCTTCAGCAGAATAGGAATAATGCCAAAGCAGGGGTTGTAGGGAAAAGTAAGCTTAAGTAGATCAGACTGACAGCAGCTCAGCAGCCCCTGACAGGCCAATCAGGAGCAGTCCCAAGCATTCCCCTGTCTGACCAGCAGAATTCTAACAGAATCATAGCACTCTCAAGTTATCTCCAGTGATTTCTAGGTTACTGGGCCACACTCCCAGTGCTCTCATAGTTTCTGGAAAGCACTCACAGACCCAACACACAAACCACCAGGATTCTTAGTCAGTCTAGACAAGCAGAGTCAATAAACTAAAAAAGGTTTATTGTCATAAAATATTGA
This sequence comes from Microcaecilia unicolor, assembly GCF_901765095.1. Taxonomy (NCBI): domain Eukaryota; kingdom Metazoa; phylum Chordata; class Amphibia; order Gymnophiona; family Siphonopidae; genus Microcaecilia; species Microcaecilia unicolor. Next base: position 237,732,616 of record NC_044032.1, on the reverse strand, counting down.
ACAGTGAACTATAAAAACAGATGGAACAAAACAGCATACAATAACAGGTAATTAAATATGGATCAATATCAAAACTATCTAAACATTTTATCACTACCTGGAAAGTGCATGAGAATTACAGGGAATATAGCTGCTTATAGGTTACAGAATATAACTGCTCACAGGGTCTCAGTAAAGAGGTCTTTCTCTCTCTACTTCCAAACTGAGACTGGGGAAAAATCCAGTATTTCCAGACTGAATTTGAACTCCTGGGCCAATTTTTAAAAAGTAGTTGATCACATCATTGCAGGTTACTTCCTCTTTGTGTTACACTAAAGAAAGAACAGTCATTTGTTTGTAACAGCTTTAAACATAAAACATGCACCACCTGCTGGCCAAACTAGAGAAATATACTTCAAGAAATAATACAGTTTACAGGCTTACAAACCCAGGGCTGCTTATATTAAGTGGCAGTTAGCCCAATGCAGACTTACTGATCGCTATACAGAAAGTACCACCGGGCTACCGCAGCAGCCCGGCAGTACTTCCCACCCCTAGCACACCGTCATTTCCAATGCTACAAAAATTTATTTAGGGCTCCTTTCACTAAGCAGTGGTAAGCCCAATGCGGGCTTACTGCTCACTGTACAGGAAGTACCGCCGGGCTACCGCAGCAGTCCGGTGGTACTTCCCATCCCTAGCGCGCTGTCATTTCTGGTGCTAGAAAAATTTATTTTTGTAGCGCCAGAGTATACCCAGTGGTAATCAGGCAGTGCCACGTGCTGCCCGGTTACTGCCAGGTTAACACGGGAGCCCTTACCACCATTGGTAAGGGCTTTCCCCTGAAACGACTGCATGGCAAGTGCTTTACTTGCCGCCCAGCAATTTCCTGTAGGAAGACAAGACTTCCCTTTTACCAGCTGCAGTAAAAGGGGGCCTCGGCATGTATGTAAAACATGTGCCGATGCCAGCACCGGCCCCCTTTTGCTGCAGCTTAGTAAAATGGGCCCTTATTTTTGCAGCGCCAGAGTGTACCCAGTGGTAATTGGGTAGTGACGGTAAGGGCTCCCTCCCCAAAATGGCCATGCGGCAAGTGCTTTACTTGCCACCCGGCCATTTCCTGTAGGAAAGCAAGACTTCCCTTTTACCAGCTGTGGTAAAAGGGGGCCTTGGCATGTGTGTAAAACATGCACCAATGCCAGCACCGGCCCCCTTTTACCGCAGCTTGGTAAAAGAAGCCCCCACTGTTTTGTCACGTGCTTAAGAGCGGATTGTAAACAAACTGAGCATGAAGAAGAAAAAGAAGCCAGATCTCCTGGATCCTATGCTTTCAACTTTAAAAGCTGCTGGAGCTGTGACCTGGAGGATCTGGCAGAGCTCTGGCAGCTTTTAAGGCAAAAAGCATAGGATCTGGAGGATCCGGCTTTTACTCATTTCCCAACCCTAGCTCTTTCCTTAAAATAGTAGGATAGTTACTTGTTAAGAATCTCATCAAAACTGAAGTAAAAATAAAATCACTCAGAATTTTTCCCCACACTCACAATTTTCAGATTACTTTGTCAGATTTTATTCTTCGGCAGTCTCGAGACCAATATGTTGTACCGTATTTTTTGGACTATAAGTTGCACCAGACCATAAGACGCACCTAGGTTTTAGAGGAGGGAAATAGGAAAAATTTTTTTTCCTTTTTCCCAACTCTAAAACCTAGGTGCTCCGGTGCGTCTTGTCCGAATCCCGCCCTCCCCCCGGCCCTGTCACCACTTCTTCCTACTCACGTGATCTTCCCTGGTGGTCTAGTGACGTCGGGGCAGGAAAGAGCCCCCTCTTTCCTGCCCAGCGCGCTGCTCTCCATCCTCCTGTATGCAGCCTGACGGTCTCGGCGAGATTCAAAACGGCCGCCGAGAATTGAAATCTCGGCGGCCATTTTGAATCTCGCCGAGACCGTCAGGCTGCATACAGGAAGATGGAGAGCAGCGCGCTGGGCAGGAAAGAGGAGGGTCTTTCCTGCCCTGACGTCACTAGACCACCAGGGAAGATCGCATGAGTAGGAAGAAGTCTACCTTCGGACTATAAGACGCACCCCCCATTTTCCTCCCAAAGTTTGGGGGAAAAAAGTGCGTCTTATAGTCCGAAAAATACGGTATATATTATTGTATTTATACTTGGTCATTTTACTGTGAGGACGCCGAGAATTTTTTCAGAAGATACGATTTTCTTCAGAAGACAGAAGATCCAGATTGTTGATAAAGTGGTCACAGTGCAGTGTTCCAGGTGTGAGCAGGTTCCCTGATGAAGACATTCGAAACGGGACCGTAGGAACCAGTGCATTACCCATCTTAAATTGGATCTAGCGCCTCATTAAGAATAAATCGGCACAGCATTGAAAAAAACATTCGGCAATACTGGGCAAGATAAGTGAATCAGTTCCATTCTTTTTGATACGTTTAATAGTTTTTTAAGTCTTAATAAGACGCTTATACATTGTAATTATAATTGAAACAAAAAAAGAAAATATAAAAATTGAGGGTTTTTGAGTCAGTGATGACTTTTTCTACGAGCTATATAATGAACACCTATGTGTGAAAATAGCCGTAGTAGTTGAGACTTTTCCCTCATTTGCAATAAAATCTCTGCTATAGGTGTAATTAGGTTATGCTATTAACAACATTGTAAGTTTTACTTTAAAACTGTATCTAATATACAGTTTCCACTAACTTGGGCGAATTTCTTTATAACGGCGGTTAATAAATCCCAATAAATAAATAAATATAGTAGCTTTAAAGTGGACATTTAAAATCTCTGTCCCTGGAACAGAACAAGTTTATGTGACTTTTCACAGTGCTCAAGAAATGCCAGCCCAAGAAACAGAAACTACCTACTCCTATCTACCCAACTGCAAAAACACCATCTACAAAACTACTGTATATACACAGCAGGATTTAGCTACCTGGGTTCCAAATAGTGGAACTCAATCCCAAAACCATAAGAAGCATCACAAATATCCTCTAATTCAGAAAAGAAATGAAAACCTACCTCTTGAAAAAATTCTACAACTAATCACAAAGATATCGTCGCCTTCCTTTCAAATCTACCTCTGTCGTGTCCCTCAGCTCCGCGTTCTGCCCGCTCCTTGGCCTCGGCCACCGGGATATGAAGCATCTGCCGTGCTGCTTGGGCCGGCGCTCTGACGCTGCTCCCCTCCTGTTTGCTGCGTCGGACGTCAGGGTGGTGCCCTTGCCCTTCTTCAACCGCTGTTGCTGTTGGAGCACCGGCCATCTTGGGGTCTCGGTGCTCCAGGATGGGGTGTTCTCTTCCAGGCACGGGGCACGGGAACTCAGGCCATGCCTCTTGCACCCGGATTGGCCAATGGCCTCGTGGTTGTGCCCTCTCCTGTTGGCTGGCCAATCTGTATCTCTCAGGCCAGCTGATTCCACTTCCCGGCCAGCTGATTGTTGTCTTTCAGGAGGGGAGGGGGTATTTAAGAAGCAGCCCTTTACCTTCAACTTTGCCTTGGCTTCTACTCTTGTAGATCTGCCTGTGCATCTAAGTGACTTTGTCTGTTACTACTTGTTGCCTGACCTGATCTGACCTGAGCTTGGAACTCGACTACTCTCTGCTCGCTGCCTGACCTGACCTCTGTTTGGAACCCGACTACTCTCTGCTTGCTGCCTGACCTGACCTCTGTTTGGAACCCAATTACCCTCCACTTGCTGCTTGACCCAACATCTTCTCTATTCCGATCCTCTGTTGCTGGTTCCTCGACCCAACTCTAGTTTCTATCTGAGCCTGGTCTTCTCTCGCCTGCTGTCTGTGGCCATCTGACCCCCGCAGTATCTGGAAGTCCTGCGGGACACCTGCACCTGAGGGCTCAACTCTCAGAGAACGGTGGTCCTCCCAGGTGAAGCCTCGGGGCTTGCTTGGCTGCCCGACTGGGCGCAGGCTGAATACCTCCTCGCTGTGCTCCGTCTGGGCACAGGGCTCACAAACGTTACAACCTCTTCAAAAACTATATGAATAAATATCACCAAAACTCTACAATTGAACACAAAAGCTACCACTACCCTTTCCACTTCAAATCTATCTCTTCAAAAACTCTATGAATAACCACATGAACTATAGATGCCCTCAGAACACTATTGTAACTCCACCAAAATGTAAATTGTAAGCCACTTTGAACTGAAACTTGTTTTTGGATAATAGTGGGATACAAGAATGCATAAATAAATAAAAAATGAAATAACTAATATCATCTTTTCCTTCACCTACTTTAATGTACTTTAAAACTAGAAAATGTTTTCCATTCCTTTTAAAGCAAGTCACATCCTTACATTATTTTCTGTACTTAAAAGACAATTTTCCAGCACCTGGGACAGCTCCCTCATTTCCCAAAATAAAAGCTTTTTCTCATGCATGGCCAATTTCTGTTTTGTTTTGTTTTATTTTTTTCTAAATAGTTTACATAACACTCCACACTCTAGAAGCACCATTTGCATCCATCCTTTTCAAGTCCAACTGTCATTCTTTCCAGCTGACAGTGCCGGTGTGACCCAAGACTTCTTCTGAGTTTTCATGCCATCACCTACCCCACTGCTCCTTCTTACAGCTGCCTCCTCTCTTTCATAGTCACTGTAACTCTGTATCCCAAAATCAACGGCCTTAGCTTAAAGCTTCACTCTTTTTTTAGCACTGCGGCCTGAACTGCAGAGATGCCATTTCCAAGTTCCAGGCTGGAGAATTTTTGGCCAATCCTGGTTTTGAACTCACATCCCAAAGCAGCATGGGATTTGTAGTACCTGATCCTGCCCTTTGAAAACAGTGCTGCAACTCCCATAGCTCACCAGGATAGGGTGTCAGAAATCCAGGACTTTCTGAAAATCTCCAGCCTGGAACTGGGTAACTTGGCATCTCTGGAACTGCTGTTTGGCATCATATGGAACTCCCCCCCCCCCCCCCCCCCAAAAAAAAAAAAAAAAAAGCTGCACTTCCTAGTACCACAGATCCCTATTTCCCAGGAATGAGCAGAATCAGTGCTACCAGTGTAAGCAGTGATTTTTATCTGTTTACATTCCATATGGCACTGACAAACTGTGGAGTGGAGGAACCAGGAGAAGGTCTGCTGCCCTATACTGCAAGTTAATGATTAGTGGGATGCAGAAGAAATTGCAAAGCTGATATTCAGAGTAGAGAGCCGCACGGATATGGGGTTAGTGGGAATCTTGCACGGATCCCCTCCAGGTCCACAGGACTCCCACAGGGATAGACAGAGGTCTTGCAGTGTTCCCACAGAAGTGTAGTGTCAGGCCAGTCTACCTATCCTTTCCTTGTGCCATGGCAATTATAATAGCACTAAAAAAAAAAAGAATGGATATGGACGATAGCATTGAAATCCCCATACCCACTGAAAGGGGAAGTTATCAATATGGGCTACTGAGTTCAATGGGGAGGATCAGGCACTATCAGGCTCATTTTCGAAAGAGATGGATGTCCATCTTTCGACATAAATTGGAACATGGACGTCCATCTCCCAGAGATGTCCAAATCAGTATAATCAGAAACCGATTTTGGACATCTCTAGCGAAAGTCCATCGCAAGGACATCCAAATCTCAAGGGGGCATATCAGATGCGTGGTGAAGGCGGGATTTGTGTGTGCCTAAGAGTTGGACGTCTTTGAGCCATAATCGAAAAAAGCAGGGATGTCCATGACTAACACTTGGACGGTTTCATCCGGACATGTTTTTCTTACGAATAAGGCACAAAAAGGTGCCCGAAATGACCAGATGATCACCGAAGGGAATCGGGGATGACCTTCCGTTACTCCCCCAGTGGTCACTAATCCCCTCCCACCTTCAAAACACATCATTAAAAATATTACGTTCCAGCCTCTATGCCAGCCTCAGCTGTCATACTCAGGTCCATGACAGAGTGTGCAGGTCCCTGGAGCAGTTTTAGTGGGCAAATCCAAACACAGGGTGCAAGAAAACAAGTCCAAGTGACCAGCCAAAACACCGGAGTAAGAGCTCCAAGCAAAGTTTATTGGGACCATACACGGTCCATGTTTCGGCAAAAAGCCTTCCTCAGGGGTCTAAAAACACACACAAAAATAAAAATTCAATATACAAATAATAATAAAAATAATGAACATAAACGCATACATAGGCATACAGTAGTATGAACTGCGAACATTAAATAAACGTGTAAAATATATATATAATTAAAAGACAAAACTATAAATCACACACAATTTAAAATCCAGAAATCATATATAAAAGATAATATCAGTAATGTTTGAAGTGTAATAGCGATACATAGATTTAAAATTTTTATGAATATACTGAAGTGCATATATATAAAAGACATAACTAGAAACATATTTTGATGTAAAAATAATAAAAAGAAAAGACAGACAGGTGGACCCAGGCCCATACCCCCCTACCTGTTACATTTGTGGAGGAAACAGCGAGCCCTCCAAAACCCACCACAAACCCACTGTACCCATATATAGGTGTCCCCCTTCACCCGTAAGGGCTATGGTAGTAGTGTACAGTTGGAGGTAGTGGGTTTTGGGATGCTCAGCACACAAGATAAGGGAGCTGTGTACCTGGGAGCATTTTATGAAGTCCACTGCAGTGCCCCCTAGGGTGCCCGGTTGGTGTCCTGGCATGTCAGGGGGACCAGTGCACTACAAATGCTGGCTCCTCCCGTGTCCAAATGGCTTGCATTTGGATGTTTTAGACATGGACATCTTTGGTTTCAAAAATCTCCAAACATCAAAGACGTTCATGTCTAGGGACGTTCAAATCCAAGGACATCCTTGGTATTTTCGAAATGAAAGATGGACGTCCATCTTTTTTTGAAAATACGCTTTTCCCCGCCTCCGGATTTGGACGTTTTACAAAGACATCCAAATCCCAACTTTGACGTTTCTTTCGAAAATGGCCCTCCACGTGTCTTTAAAATGGTAACTTTGCATCTCTGCAAATGTGATTGGACAGCTTCCCTGTGAATTAGAGAGTTGCATGGGGAGTCCCCACTGGAATCTAAACCAATCCTGTAGGAGATTCCAGTGGGGACAGATGGAGATGGCTTAGATTCTAGTGGGGATGGATGAAAGTTATGTTCCCGTGCAACTCTCTAATTCAGAGGGAAGCTGTCCAATCACATTTGCAGAGATGTTAAGTTACCCATTTCCATGTTGGAGACATTTTGGCCAGTTCCGGTTTTGAAACTATATCCCAAAGCAGTGTGAGATTTGTAGTGCCTTATCCTCCCCATTAAACTCAGTGCTGCAAGCCTCATAATGCACCATGTTGGGAGTTGTCAGAAATCCAGGTCTGTCCAAAATCTCCAACCTGTAACTGGGGAACTTGGCATCTCTGCATTTAACCAAATAAGTTATGTGCTTAACTTCATTTTGGCTGAGGAACCTGCGGGGCCAAGAGTGACTGGGGATTGCTCTTGCCAAGCAGAAACCACTAGACCACCAGGCCATTTAAAGCAAAGGTAGGCTGGGGAGATCTTTTGGGTGGTGGGAGGGCAAAGGTGTTGGGATTGGGTGGCCGGCCAATTTGCTGGCCCTCTTCTGAGGGGGGTGGGGGTCATCATAGCAGCAGTGGAGGTGGCTGGTCTGGGAGGACATGTGAGGCACTGTCTTCAGTTTTGGTTCCAGTTCCAGCCAAAATCGAGCAGCAAATTTCATCCACTGATTCGTCCAGAACCAAAACCACCAGCTTCGGTCAGCATCTACGTGAAAGAAAGTGCAATGACATGATAATGCATACTTTCTTGGTAAGCGTGGACAGGGGCAAAGTTTGGGTGGAGGATGAGTACAATTTGCAACTGTGTGTGTGGATGGTAAAATATTCTAATCTATGAGTGTACTTGAGTAATCTAGGTGCAAACATTTATACTTGCACTCAAGAATAATCTAGGAGTTAACATTATACTCTTGAACAGGTATAAATGTATGGTGTGATTTCTGACGCTGACACTACTGTTTTGTAATGACATATAGGTGCCTATCCAGCTTATTTTCGAAAGAGATCGCTGGCCATCTTCCGACATAAATCAGGAGATGGCCGGCCATCTCATGAACCCGGCCAAATTGGTATAATGGAAAGCCGATTTTGGCTGGCTCCAACTGCTTTCCGTCGCAGAGCCAGCCAAAGTTAAAGGGGGCGTTTCGGAAGGGTATGGAAGGCGGGACGGGGGCGTGGTTATGAGATGGCCGACTTCGGCCGATAATGGAAAAAAGATGGCCGGCTCTGATGAGCACTTGGCCGGCTTCACTTGGTCCATTTATTTTTAGGACCAAGCCTCAAAAAAGTGCCCCAATTGACCAGATGACCACCGGAAGGAATCGGGGCTCACCTCCCCTTACTCCCCCAGTGGTCACCAACCCCCTCCCACCCACAAAAAAAAATGTAAAATCATTTTTTTGCCAGCCTCTATACCAGCCTCAAATGTCATACCCAGCTCCATGACAGCAGAATGCAGGTCCCTGGGGCAGTTTTTAGTGGGTACAGTGCAGTTCAGGCAGGTGGACCCAGGCCCATCCCCCCCTACCTGTTACACTTGTGGTGGTAAATGTTGAGCCCTCTAACCCCCCCACAAACCCCTCTGCACCCACATGTAGGTGCCCCTTCACCCATAAGGGCTATGGTAGTGGTGTAGAGTTGTGGGGAGTGGGTTTTGGAGGGGGGGGGGTTGGGGGGCTTAGCACCCAAGGTAAGGGAGCTATGCACCTGGGAGCAATTTTTGAAGTCCACTGCAGTGCCCCCTAGGGTGCCCGGTTGGTGTCCTGGCATGTGAGGGGGACCATTGCACTACAAATTCTGGCTCCTCCCACGACCAAATACCTTGCATTTGGCTGGGTTTGAGATGGCCGGCATTAGTTTCCATTATCGCCAGAAACCGATGCCGGCCATCTCTAAAGCCGGTCCAAATGCTGACATTTGGCTAGCTCCAACTGTATTATCGAAACAAAAGATAGCCGGCTATCTTTTCGATAATATGGTTCGGGCGCCGCTTTACGGCACTGGCCAAATAGATGGCCAGCCATATAGATGGCCGGTGCCGTTCAATTATGCCCCTCTATGTGTTGTTATAAAATAGTACCTAAGCCTATTTGCTCTCTTAAACCAGGCACCCTGTTCCTCATATTGTTAGACTGCACTGTCTGACATAATACTATAAATTTCCAAACTTGGAGTCAGCTGGTGTGCATTAGAAGAAGCATTAACAATAAAAATCAGCATTAGCAAGAACTCATGAAGTCTATAAGACAATAAGCCTATTTTACTGAGAGATCCATGTGTTTGAGACCTCTCATCCATGAATAAGGGACATTGATTGGGTACAGCACAATTAAGAGCAAGCAGTGTCAGTACCCAGAGTTCTACACAGAGCAAATGGAAAGAATATTCTTTCAGAGAGAAAGTACACACTGCCATTTTTATGATAGAATTGGTCATATCAACAAAGTGCTGAGTAAATAAAAAAAATCACCCAGCCAGTGCTATACCAAAGGCCGTACAAGCAGTATGGCCATATGGGGTGCATATAGAGGGGGGGGGGAGGGTGAAATCTTGCTTTCCGCCCACTGTCTCCTCTCATTGGCAGTTGTGAAGCAGGCAGGGCAGGGGGTGTCAGTGGGTGAGTTACAGAGTGCAACTATTGCTTGGTATGGTCCTGTGCCCAGCGATTGGAGAGGGACGGGGAAAAGCACTGTCAACGCCATCAAGTAATGCAACTTATACATTTCTTTTATACCCCAATGAAGTATATTTTATCAAGCATCTCCAACAGTTCTAGCAGTCTACTATTCATAAGAAAAGGATGACAACTATTAACTGAACTGTATACCATGCATCCTGGAAGGTGATTCTGGATCAGTTTTCTTCATTATTTTATTAGAGACAAAACTGATAACTTTTCCGCACAAGGGGCCAACAAGAGGCCCTTTTACTAAGCTGAGCTAAGACTTAGGCTTAGTGCGTTCTTACGTGGGCCTTTCTCATCGAAATGGGCTTTTGTTCTATTTGTTGCATTTCTGGCCATGCACTAGTTAATGCAGGAGCACGTATTGCCTCCTATTTAGGAGATGCTAAGGGCTCCCATATTATGGATTCGCTAATGAGTTAGTGAAGCTGTAATGTCAACGTGCTGGCTGATTAGCGCAAACACGCCCTTTCTCTACCCTGGCATACCCCCTCCAAAAAAAGAGAGACAATAAAAGCATGCACTTAGAATACGCAGATGGCAAAACTAATATAGAATGCTTTAGTGCGTCCTGTGTTAGGCCATTTTTTTGCATTAGATGCGCATTAACGCACTGCACTTATTAGTGACTGCTCCTATGATAAGTACTGAAGAGAAGGTTCATTTAGATGAAGGTTTTGAATTGCTTTGGAACTATGTTTTCATCCATCAGTGACTATTGATTTGAGTGTGGGTTATGAAATTGTGTTGAAAAGCTGGCTTTACACCAGATCAATTGTCTATCTGTAAGGGATAGTGTCACTCAGACCGTGAGCATAATTAGAATGATGACGTGTTAGTCTTTATAGATAATATAATACATATTTGCACATTTTAATTTGAGTGTGTTTGTCTGAAAGAGTCTGTTATCAGAATAATGCTAAATTTGATGTAAAAAAAAGTTGATGTGCTCTAATAGTTTGTTAATTTTACCAGCACGTTATATAAAAAGTTGTTTTCCCAGTTATATAGGAATCCTAGCATATGTATCAATTTATGTGCCTAGATAATTTCTCTGTGGGGTCTGATATCACTTAATGCTCACAGTGAGCTGTGTTACTGGGGGTTTTTTCTCTGCTCTATTTTATGTCTTGTTATACATAAAACAAATAAATGTACTGAACTTACATAGAAAGTGTATAGTTAGATATCAGAGGGAAAACTGGAGTAAGTGGTGGAGTCTTGGAATGGTTCTTTAAATGCAGTGTTTGTTTAACATGGGTTCTTGATGATAAGCCCAAGGATAAGAGCTCCTACACCTATTGAAACAGCAGATAAAACCTCTGGAGTGGAAACAGCAAACAAAAAGCCTTTCCCTGATCTGAAATGTTGCCACTTACATAAGAAAAAGTATAAACATGATCTGGAGAGTACAACGAAGAGATATATCTCCAATCAGACTGGCTCAACTCAGAATCAGTTAGGCAAACCATACAGGGCTGCTTTTACCAAAGGGCAAAAGGGGCAGCTGCCCTGGGCCCCTGTAAAAAGAGAGCCCAGAGACACAATTGCTCATTGGTAAATCTAGCCCTGTCTCTGTCTCTCTCTTTCTTCCTCTGCTCCCTGGCGAGTCCTGAATCTGTCCTTCTCACTTCCTCCCACTCCCCCTTCCTTGCATTCCTCCATATTTTTTTTTTTACTGTGAACAGTGACTTAGCAGTGATTAAGACAGGCTGCAAGCATTGGGGCCTTCCCTTAGCACATGGCACCTACTCTGGAGCCAACTGAAAGGGGGTAGATAGGGACATAGAGAGGGGCAATGCTGAAAAAAGGGAGGGGAGGTAAGGACACAGAGGGCAATGCTGAAAAAGGGGAGAGGAAATAGAACATAAGAGTAGCCATACTGAGTCAGACCAATGGTCCATGTAGCCCAGTATCCTGCTTTCCAAATAGTGGCCAAGCCAGGTCACTGGTACCTGGCAGAAACCCAATTAACAGCAACTTAGCAGGGACACAGAGGAGCAATGCTGAAAAAGGAGGGGGAGATAGGGACACTGAAAAGGTAGATGGTGAACATGGGGGGAGGATAGGGGCAGGGACACAGAAGTAGATGCTGGAAAAGGGGTGTGATAAGGACATAGATGGATTATGCTGGAAAAGGGGTGAGATAAGGACATAGAGCAGCAATGCTAGAAAGGGGCTGAGAGATGGACCTAGAGAGGTGATATTGGAAAAGGGTGAGATAGGTACTCAGAGGGGCAATGCTTGAAAAGGGGGAGGGGTGATGAGGGACCCAGAGGAATGATGCTGGAAAAGAGGTGGAATGGGGACACTAAGAGGGCAGATGCTGAACATGGAAGGAGGATATGCTCCAGGACAGAGAAGAGAAATGCAGAACAGGATGCAGAGGGAAAATGGACAGTCGACATGTAGAGAGAAGAAATGTCAAATAGACAGAGACCCTGCAAAGACAGAAAAAAATAGGAAAGCAGAAAAGAGACACTGGGATCAAAGTGAATGAAAAAAAATAAAATGCTCAGACAACAAAGGTAGAAAACAGTATTTTATTTTGAATTTATTAATTGTAATGTCAGAATTTGGAAATGTACATATTTGATATCTTGCATTTCAGTTTCTATTTCTCTGTTTCTGTGTGCAGAATCCAACTTCTTGAGGTTCCAGATCAGATTTTTTTTGCCTTCAGCTCTCTATTACTGATCTGTTGTCCCTTGTTTCATATTTGTTGAAGGTCTGTGTTTTATGCCTGTTGCCGAGGTGTGGTATTCTGCTAGTATATAGTTTCTGTATAGAGATCCGTAACAGTCCCATTTGTTCTATTTTCTCACTAGGTAGTGTATTGGTGTTTTATGGCCCAGTGTAATACTTACAGTGCTGCGGGTAAGATTGTTGCTCTCTGAGTCCTAGGAGTTAGTGCTTTTATGTTATAGTAAGGTTCTAAATGCGTTTCCCCCCCCCCCCCCCCCCCAAGTTTGTGCATAGTGTTTTGCAATGGAGGGATTGTGTGTTGGTCTTATTGAGGGAATATAAACATTTTAATATAGTTTTAGTTTGTTATAATGTCAGATGGGATTTTAGAAGCTTTAGCAGGATCTGATGTGAGTTTTTTTTTAAGCCCGTGATTCCAACTAAAACCATGCTTGACTGAATAAAATAAGGGTCTGGGTTTGCTAAGGCTTTTTCCTTCATGTGAATTTGCATTAGTTCAGTTAATACATAATGGTTTTAAGATTGGTGAGGATTTGTGATGTTTTTGTAACAGTTATGTACCTCACTCCTTCATATTTTGTTTGTTTAGTGGAAATTAGTAGTTGGACAAAGTAAGTTATGGAACCGAGGTCCAAATATGTGGAAGGAAGAGGTAGATTAGTAACACTGAGAGACCAAGAGTTAAGGCTAACCTGTAACTACTGAGGCCTGGGATCATTAGGATCTATCTGAAGCAATACAGAACAGTGAGGATCAAGTATTGTAGGCCTGAATACAGTAGCAGTTTTAGAACAGCTAAAAGTGGAAAGAAATTGTTTGGTGTTAAAATCAACACCAGTGTTGTTCAAAGTACTTGGTCAAAGTACTTAAGTAAAAGTATAAATAAATGTATTTTTAATACTTAACAGTAAAAGTACAATGAATAAAATTTTACTTATTTAAAAGTAAAAAGTTATTGCCTAATATAATACCTTTTGAGTTAAAAGTAAAAGTACCGTGACTACAATGAATGCAATAATTGCTAACATTTTTATCCCAACAACTTTTGTAGTGTACAATTTAATCCACGTGCTTTTAGTAAAACTAAATTTTGAAAAAGATTGTCACTCATGTGAGTGTACTTGTGAGTCATTTTTAAACCAGCACATTTAAAAAGGTGTCCAGTGACTGTACTAGCAGGAAGTTCATTGTTCAGTCTGATAAAAAGTTCCTTCAATCAGGCTAGACTGCAATATTATTGATATCTTTGACTGGGTCTGCAGATGCTGATCAAGGGAATCTATGTCTGAAACAGTTGACTTTCGTATAACGAAGAATACTTTTATTATTATCATAGTCACTATGGTCTACATTGGAAGTAGTGTGGTCTAATTCATCACTTGCATCTTCATCTTCATCATTATTATTATTGTCATGCTGTCCAATTACAGGGAAGGTTTTCACAAAGCAGTGGTATAGCCATGTGTGCCGTGGGGGCCTGGACCCCCCCAAGTTTGGGCTCAGGCCCCCTCATAACCCAAAGTACCTGTTAAATGGCTGGCAGAGGTGCCCAATCCCTGCAGCCGATGAGATCTGCTGCCTGGAGCTGCCCCAGTGCTATCTCAGGAGCCAAGAAATTGACAGCATCCTTGCCAGCAAAAGTAAAATTATTAATGCAGTGGGGACAGCGGGAGTAGAGAGAAAATGCACCTGCCCCCCCCCTAAAAAAATTTAATGCTGGCTATGCCCCATCACAGAGTTGGAACTGTCTGTTGTTCTAACAATTTTCCATCTGAAGACAAACTGAATATCTTCGAGAACTGATGCAAGAAGGTCAAATGTGCGGGAACCCTTCAGTCTTAGGACCGGACAAGCAGACTTCCTATCTAAAGACTCTCTTAATCTAGTGGACAGTCACCCCACTGTAAAATTTTCCATGGAATGACCAGCAGTCTCTTCTGGTAGAGACATGTCTGTTCACCAAGAATTGCAACCAGCTTCAGCTTTATCTCTGCTTTAAAGTGACCCAACTCATCACTGTTCTGTTTGGCTGGAGGCCAGTAACCAGTTCAACAAATACAGGCAATTCCACTTGTCTCATAGACTGTATTTCCTGAACAGCAAAATTTAAGACAAAATGATCCACTGTTTGTGTGACAAGATTTGCAATAGCAAAATCCTGTTCCAGGTTTTGCTGCTTCAATTGGTTTACTGAGGTATTCTCATTTGCTTCTGCTTTTACTTTTTACTTTTAACTGCAAGCATTGGATGTACCTGAATAAAAGCAGTAAAAAGCTTTGAAATTATTACTTTGATAAAAACAAAAGTAATATGGTTTCCTGTACTTCTTTATAAGTAAAAGTGACAAACCTTTTACAGTAACTAGTTACATTTACTTAGCTACTATATAACGGTGGCCACCATGAGCTGCTTAGATCCTTTTCCTCAAAATATCTGTAGAGTTTGGGAAAGATTCCCATACCATTGGTATTATAGGGCCTGATATTGTAAAGGGTTTAACCAGGCAAGAGAGTGGCTACTAAAATACTCAATGTATAGGGACAGACTCCATTTTGTTTATATCTTTTTGAAGGTGAAGCCTCAAGATTTGTACATATTACCCTAAATGAGGCTCAGAGAACTGGATATCAGTCTGAACATCTACTTGGATGCCCAGTTAACAATGGAATGTCAGGACCTGGTAAATGTGGCCTTTGCTTGTTTGACAAAAAAGAAATATGTAGGGAATTAAGAATTATCACTACTCTTCATAATATGTGAAATCTGCTCAAAAAGAATAGTTATATTAAAGGTACAAAACTGAACTACAGTAAATCCCTTTAATCAAAATTATTACCTATAAACATGACCTATTTATGGATGTCTACCTACCAATAAGATGCAATTCCCATTATATATATTGTTATCTATAAACATTAATAATAATAAATATCCCATAACAATAAAGATCATTACTTCCACCAAATGCCCAATATATGTATAGGATTCAATTCTCAATCCTTCCAAATGCTCCAAGTAGATTCATCCATTAAAAAAAAAATCACAATCTCTCCAAATACCAGAATGAACGTCACTCCAAAACAGTGCTAAAATAACCTTTTCACAATTCTTCATCCAATGTCAATAGTAGTTCTCCAAAGAGTTATCAAGCTGGATACTTGTGGATCTTTTAAAACTTCACTGATAACATTGTCATCATCATTGAAACTTTGTAATCCAAGCCAAAAGTATCAGAGTAAACAGCTCTACACAAGCTGTGTTTCACCAACCAGCGCCTTCAGGAGCTGTAAATCCTCGCCACTGAAAGCAGCTCATAACTTCTGCCTGTATAAGAAAGAATATGTTTGCTTATCCTTCTATAATAATGTAATATAACACAATATAAAATAAAGTGAAGATACAATACATACCTGTAGCAGGTATTCTCTGAGGACAGCAGTCTGATTGTTCTCATATGTGGGTCGACGTCCGCGTCGGCCTGGGAATCGGACGGCAGTTTGCAAGCAAAATATAAAAAATGTTTTGCATCGATTACATTTTAGGGGCCCTTTTACTAAAGCTTAGCGCACACTAATGGAATTAGCTGCTGAGGCTTGCCGACCACCACACTCAAATGGAATGTAGGAGCACATATTCCATGCACGTCCAAAGTATCCCGACCCAGTTGTGTTCCAAGGTTTTCCTTTACACTTTCTGCCATCATCTACACCAGTGAGAAAGAATCTGCAGAGACCATCGAACACCGCAGGATGAATTTCTTGATGATGCATCTAGGCCTAGCCAACGAAGACATCAAAATAGTGCTGTACCTAGCAGAGCTGTTGAAAATGCATTATCTGCAGGAGTCTGGCAGAAGGGTGCAGCCAGTGCTCAGGTTTGACTATGTTCCCAGCCTTTTGTACAAAATGTAGTCTCTATTTTATACCTATGGGCCATATGGTACTTAGGGCCAAATTCTATAAGTAGCACCTAAAAATTGGAACTAATGGTGTGTATTCTTTATAGAATCAAGCTTAGCGCATAACTGTGCCTGCAATTAGGATTTTAGAAACTAGCTTCCTCGAACTGGTGGACTTAATTCACCGAAAATGTCATCAAAACCACTAAGGATAAGGAATTGAAGGTGGACAAAATGCAGGCCTTCTCTGCTGCCACACATCATCAGACCCAAGCCTGGCTCAACCATTGGATTCAGGCGAGCACTGGCTCAGGGCGCCAAAATCCCCATGTTACTGTCAGTGCCTCACCTGGTCCAATGTTAAGCCTTCTTCCTCATGGGTCTAGCTTATCTTCCTCCCCCAGTCCAGCATCTCTCCTCTTCTCTCCCCCCATGGGCCTAGCATCTCTCCCTCCCCCAGTCCAGGCCTTCCTCCCCTATCCTATCTCTCTCTTCCCTTCCCCATGGGTCCAGCATTGCTCTCTCTCCTCCCAGCCCCTCCACAGTCCTTAAAGTTTACATAGGTTGCCAGCTGCAGAAGCAAGAGGCAGGCTGCCTTCAGCCAGCCCCTGGGTTTCCCTCGAACACATCTAGCCTTTTGTGATCCTGCCTTCATGCTACTTCTGCTACTGGCATCTCATGTAAATTTTAAAGGACTGGGGGGGGGGGGGGTGAGGGAGTGATAGAGGAGAGGGAGTAATTCTGGAGCCACAAGGAGCGAGGCAAAGGGAAGGGAGGGAGAGAGAGAGAGATAACAAACCATGAGGGAGCCAATGGGAGAGGGAGCCAATATGGGGGTGTGGTAAAGGTGTGTGTGTGGGGGGAGAGGGGGCACTGATGCAAGCTGGCTCAAGACACCAGAATCCCTTGAGCTGGCCCTGACCAGACCCTAGTTGTGGAAGTCTGTAAAGTGCTTGTGAAGACTTTGGAAAACAAACTGGAAACTTTAAATGCACAGCAAAGTACAGCAGTCTAGTGATTACAGCAGCAGACTGTGAACTAGAAAAGTCAGGGGTCAAACCCTGCTGCCTCCGATGTCTGTCCTTGTGATGCTGAGTAAGTCCCTTCGCCCTCTGTTGCCTCAATTACAGCTTAGATTGTAAGTTCACATGGGCAGGCATATAACTCATATACCTGAACTTAAACCATGCCTTGCACTTGGAAAAGTGATGAAATGCCAAATCCATACTTGTGTCCATTGTCAAGGACAATTGGAGACTCACAGAAGGGAACTTGCTTTGCATACAGCTTTAATAAAATCCATTCTGAAAGCAAATTCTAATAAAAAAAAGTTTACAGTTCATTGCTATCCTAGAATCAGTGGAGGAAAGAAGTCTATGCCAAGATTTGGAAACTTAGCTGCCAAGAGAACTGAGCCTTGGGGAGCAACTGCTTCTTGAATGGACACTTACAACAGTTCACTACAAGCTGGGACTTTACAACAACAAGACTACAGCTAGAGCTCATGGCAGTGAGTGGAGATCGCTCCTACCCTGAAAACTCCGCTGGACCACCAGAGATATAAGGTAGGCCTGGAATGCGGTGGATTTGATCATGAAGGCATTATGATTATGTTTATTATAAAAAATTAATATACTGCCTGGCTTAAACAGATCATGGGGGGGGGGGGGGGGGGGGGAGGGTTCAGAATCAGTGGGAGGGGGAAGAATCTGACAGATGCATTTATAAGAGTCCTGACCGATATTCAGCCGGGACCCGCATAAGTGCCTGGACGTGGTCTGGCACTGAATACCTGGGTCTAACTTAGCCGGTGACAGCATTTTAAAAAATACGCTGATCACCATTGGCTGAATATATTCACCAGTGGAAAATCATCAGAATGATCCAAAGACATCATACTGCAGCTTTAGAGACCACATCTGCCCAACCATTGGACATAGCAGTGATTTTCTGACCTCTACACCTATGGCAGAAACTTGCCTTTGCAATTTCCAAAATTCATTTATTTTTCACTTTTGGGTTTTCCTGACAGGATAAACCCTTATTTTTAAAGATGTCATATGCTGTTTCTGCATAAACCTAGCTGTTTAAATAACAGTTGAGACAAACTCAATTTTTCATCAAAACACACACACACACAAACACATTCATTATTATTATTATTCTGCAACTGTTACTCATTTTATTGTAAACCATTTACTTCCAGATTCTATATAGACTTCATCATTAACTATTAAAGTATCAAAAATTCTTTATTATTTATATCAAATGTATCAACAACCACAAATTCTTAAAACCTACAGAACTTTCATACTCAGAGCACATCCACTGTACTCTCTACAAACGTACCAACACTCAACCACTCCAAACTCACAACACATGTAAAAAAATGATTGACAAATGCACATATTTTTAACATTACGTGCATAATGAGGCAGGTAACCAGGTGGAGAAATATTATAGCATGTCCCAACAGTCCTTCAATGATTCTTGAATCTTGAAATAAATGATCAAACAAAGAGCGGCCGCACACAACAGCCCCTCCCCAGTTCTTAATTCAAGAAATATAAATCAAGTGAGGATATTCCTGGAGACGGACGAGCTTGTGAAGTCACCGCATCAAAATACAAACTCTGTGTATGCCAAGCTCGTGATATATAAGTTGAATTTCCACCAATACATCATTATAGAATAAGCCTAAATTTCTATGAGGTTTATAGAATACACCAAGCACCTATCTGCATGACTAAACTTAGTTGCGGGCAGTTATGCCAAGTAAAACTTAGTATAAATCTCGATGCCTAAATTAGGCATGGACTGGGTGTATTCTA
The DNA here is from genome assembly GCF_901765095.1 of Microcaecilia unicolor. Lineage (NCBI taxonomy): Eukaryota > Metazoa > Chordata > Amphibia > Gymnophiona > Siphonopidae > Microcaecilia > Microcaecilia unicolor. The sequence goes on along the minus strand of NC_044032.1, from coordinate 237,713,484 downwards.
TAACAAAGCTCATAGATTTTAGAAACACCCACGACCCGCCCATTGCATGCCCATAGCTGTGCCCCCTTTTCAACTATGTGACATAGGGCCAGATTCTATATATGGTGCCTAAAAAATCCACGCAGTAAAGATTTCCGCCTAAGCACAGTTTATAAGCAGGCCTAGATTTAGGCATGGTATATAGAATACGTTTAGGTGGAAATCCTAGTGCCCAAAACAACATGCATCCATTTAGGCCAATGAAAACATGGCCTAAATCCCTGCACATGGATTTACGCCTGCTGGGCCAAATTCTATAACTGCGCACGTAAATTTTGGAACACCCATGGAAAAACCCATTTCCCTGCACATAGCCACACCTCTTTTGAACAGCGCACATTAGAATTTAGGTGCAGTTCATTACAAAATATGCTTAGCGAGTTGTGCACGTAAATTCTTACTGCCAATTAGTGCTCATTATTGCTTAAGTGCTGTTATCAATGCTGATTAGCTTCTTAAGCCAATTAAGTTACGTGCAATGTTATAGAATATGCCTAGATTTTGGTGCGGATTCTAGGCATGCCAGGTGTTAGAATGCACATGCATCCCATTATAGAATATTCTTAGTTGTGTGTGTAAATTCTAATTAATTAATTGCATTTGTACCCCACATTTTCCCACCTATTTGCAGGCTCAATGTGGCTTACATAGTACCGTCAAAGGCGTTTGCCCAGTCAGTGGATAACAAATACAAAGTTGTATAGTGATCATATGAGGTATAAGTGGAGGGTCAAAATGGAAGAAGATTGCATGTTGTCCTGTGCGATCATAGTCATGTTGTGTTGGTAGGTGAAGAGGGTTACGTGGGGTCGTTGGGGTAGGCCTTTTTGAAGAGGTTGGTTTTTAGTGCTTTCCTGAAGTTCAAGTGGTCGTGGATTGTTTTCACAGCTTTTGGCCAATTAATTAAATCAATTAATGCCAATTAGTGTCAATAACTGCTTGTTAACTGGCAATTATCAGCACTGATTGGCTTGTTATCTAATTAAGTTGCACACACAAATACAGAATATGACTGGATTTGTGTGCACAAATTAAGTCATGCTATATAGAATCCGGGGGGGGGGGGGGGGGGATGTGTGCTTAGTACTCTATAAAAGTTACACACATGGCACACCCTTTACAGAATGATGCCAGGTTAGCCTGGATCTGTTCCATCACTTTTGGGACATTTTGCTACAGCAGTCTAGTAGTTTGTTTCCTTCTAATTTACCATAACACAAATACAACCACAGCCCCCTACCCCATGACAACATAGAAACGCATGGCTAGAATTAAAGGTTGTGTCCCTATCCTGTGAAGTGCACTTGTTTTAGAAGAATTAAGAACAGTCATATATCGCACAGGGCAGTTCCAGTCATCCAAACCTAAACGCTTCAACGACCCTTATAATTAGCTCTTCTAACACACCAGGAACAAAAGTACCCGTTCGACAGACGTTTCCTACGATCAAAGCCTACAACCTTTATTTATAGAAGCGCCACGTATAATTTAGCGTAATTGCTAAATGAAGTGGGAGAACACCGACCCGGCAATTTCCCTATCAGTAGCGAGCTCTAACTATTCAGGAAAAGTCGCCCCCCCCCCCCCCCAAATAACCACCACTAGCATTATATATAAAAAAAGATTTAACAAAATCATAAAGATTCAAGAATACACTTTATTCGTTTCATTTCTTAATACAGGAAGGTTTTCTCGGGGTCGCGTCCCTAGGTGGTCAGGTCAAGGTGAAGGAGGGAGGGATACAGTAGGAGCAGCAGCATCCAGATGTTCGGCTGCCCAGAGCGGCGCAGCGACAGGGTAACCCCGCGAGGCTGCGCAGTGCAGCGCGCTGCAGTACAGTGCAGTGCGGTGCAGTTCAGTGGGTGCCGCGCTGCACAGCTGAGTGAGCCGAGTGCGTGCCGCGCTGCACGGAGCAGCTCCCTGGCAGGGAAAGGAGCAGTTTGGGAGCTGAGCAGCAGCTGCACCTGATCAGGAAATGAGGCCGGGCCGGCGGCGGCGGTGGCGGCGTGGCCGGGCGGGGGAGCAGTGAAGCGGCAGCCGGCACCGCCCCCAGCCGCTATAAGGAGTGCCTCGACGGGGCAGCTGGTCACCTCTGTAGCGCGCTCTCCTGCCGTTCATAGCGCGGACGTGCTGCAGGGCTTTGCTCTTTTTCTTCTCTCTCGCTCTCTCCGGATTGGCGCCATGGTCCCGGCTCCGTGGCTGGTCTCTTTGCTGGTGCTGGTGCTGGTGGCGGGGTGCTGTGTGCACGGAGACGGCGGCTCGATGCACGGTGAGTGACCCAGCGCTGTCTCATATGTGATCGGGCTTTGCGCCAGAGCCCGATCGGGACTGTTGCTTGCAGTGGCTGATGGTATGTAGGGGGTTTTCTTGGCCCTCGCTATAGCGCGCACAACACAATTTCGGTTACCTTGCTATGATTTGTCTCTTGAGGCAGAGGTTGTTGCACGCTTATTTAAATACACCTTCCCCTTCAGATCTGCTTTTCTTAGGAGGTTTGAGTCACGGGTGGAGCGGCTGGTGCCTGTGGCTGAAGTGACTTAGCAGGTGTTTTTATTATAGGTCAGAATAATGGGGTTCAGGGTGGACAGGCTAGTATTTCTGTGAGTGGCTTCTGATTTTGGAACAGGGTTGGGATTTTCTCTTCTGGGGGGGGGGGGGGGGATCGCTTTTTGCCTGCCTGGTTCTGACTGCATGACGTCCGTGTGGCCGAACCAGATCAGTGGTGCCCGTCACGTTTGTGCCTGTCTTGGAAGGTTTTGTGGCTATATGGTGGTAGAACTGCAGCCGCGCAGTGGACCCTCGGATTTTGATGCGCTCCTGGTGGCTAGCTGAATTCTCCTTCCCCTTTTATCTTCAGTTGCTGACATGAAATTGTGGCTACTTCTCCCCTGGCTAGACTTAAATTAGCAGGGTGCCTTGTATAGGAGGGGGCTGCATGGGTTTAAAGCCATTTATACCGGTCCAATAATCTGCAACCTGCTGATAAAAAAAAAAAATCTGCCATCGTCTTCATATCATAGCACGGGACTTTATAAGATGAAATGATAGGTGTGGAGGGAGGGACGGGGAACAGTGTAAACTTATGTTGGTTCTCCCGGGCATAGGGTTTTTTTTTTTTTTTTTTTGTAAGCTTGTAATCATTTAAGCCACCGTTTTATAGTGGAGCAAAAACTGCAAACACTGACCAATAGTCGGCTCACCAGGTTATCGGTCGCCATGTTTCGGAAAAAGTAATAGGTGTTGTAGGAGGGCTCTGATTACATCAGAGGATACCCAGGTCTCTTCCTTTTGCGTCTTGCCTTCAACCAGTGTAGGGATTAAGTTGAGGAGAACGATTTCTTGGCTTGACACGTAACTAAATCTGTATAAATTGCCATATAGTACCCGACTACTTTAGTTTCTTAATATTAGTATAGATTGCATCAGGCATTGTAATGCGAGCTGTTCTTTTAAGGTCAAGGATTTCCGATTAAAGCTTTGCTTAAGCTCAAGGAAATTTCCACTGCTGTATGCCTTTTAATCTAGGATAAGCATTTGGAATCTCTAGCTGTTGCCTGGAGCAGGTAAGATTGAAAATACACTGGGACTCACCAGTGAGTCGCCAGTAGGGACTCACTTTTTTTTTTCTCTTGGTTTATTAAAGATATTTGGAAAAAAAAAACTGTAGTCCAAGCAGCATTTAGTAAATGTAAGTACTTGTAGTGTGTAAGTTTTTTTTTTTTTAACATAAACTAAATTGTTTAACCTAATTGAGTCCTATATTTCTTTCTCTATAGACTTGAATTATTAATCTCGGCTCCCTACCTATCTTTACTAATTGTGTTCCTTTTTCCATTTACACTATGGCCAGGTCATAGTAACATAGATGATGGCAGAAAAAGACCGGCACATTCCATCTAGTCTGGCCAACAAGATAAACTCGTATGTGCTACTTTTTGTGTATACCTTACTTTGATTTGTACCTGTCCTCTTCAGGGCACAGACCGTGTAAGTCTGCCCAGCACTATCCCTGCCTCCCAACCACCAGCTCCAACCCTTTGTCACCTCACCTACTACAATGCTTCTGGATTCTTTCGTCACTGTAGCTCAAATTGGAAGGTAGAACCTTCTGCCTAGGGCTGGTAACTTATAAATCTCCCTTACCCACCCCATTCCAGTCGGAGTCATGTCATTCCCACTTGAAGTGTGATATGGGTAACTTATTTCTAAATATCTTCTAGAGAATAGACTGGGGAGGGGAGAGTGTTCAGTGGCTTACAGTCAGCTCAAATGACTTTTTTTTTTTTTTCCAGCTCGCATTCTTACATCCTCCAATTCTGAACTGATTGGATAACTGTACAAAATCAACAGCCTGAACCCTTCCCCTTATCTTTACTAGGAAGTGCTATACCTAGAGCTGTGGACCCAACGGGCCTCTTAAGTTTTGTAGTCTTACTAGACTGCCCCCTTGTCATTACCCTGTTGCTACTAAGCATCTTCTAAGCTAAGTCTGATGCAGGATCAGTGCTCCTGTTGCTGATTGATGTTTGGTCTTAAACAGCTGGAAGATTGTGCCTTGATGGATAAGTCTTAATCTGATACTGTGATTGGGTAGCGTTCTTTAGCTGTGTACATTCAGACTTTTTTAGTAATAGAAACTGTACAAAGGTAGTCTTATGATAAGAGGAAATGCTAAATAGCAAGCTGTAGTACACCTCTGTGAGGTCTTTAGATCTCTTCTACTTCTGAAGCAACAATATCTTGTATGATGTACTGAGGAAGTGCATTCCAGAATGTTTTACCACACTAAAACATAGTGGGTGCGGGTTCCATTGACTAATGAATCTTTAGGGGTATTTTACAGAAAGTGAATGGAGGCTGTTGTTAGAAGTCCTAAGAGGTTAACGTCTGCTGGGAAACATGTAATCGTAGGGGCTAAACTTGAGACCCTAAATGTAAATCTAGGAGACGGTAACCTGAGTGTGTTGTAAAGTATCAACTATAGTTGAAGGCAAGGCATCTAACCAGTTAAGTGAGGCCTAGAGAACCCTACAGTAATCTAAATGTACCCAGTACAGTGCTAGACTCTCACTGTTCTCTAGTTGGATCCTCTTATGCCATGGCATTTGACTTGTTACCTGTTACCACCACCTACTGGTATCATTTGTGCATCACCACTCTTCAGTAAGAGTAGACACTGCTCCTAACTCTATCCCTCCCCTAAAACCTCAGAATGTCTTGGTTTAACCTCCTGAGGTATTTGCTCTTGTATAGCAGGCCCCTATTTCTGTGTATGAAATTTAAGCTTGAGGACTAGACAAAACTCAAACTACAATGATGGGTAGTTGTGCTCTTTCATGAAGGAAAGAGCCACATGTTTTTTTTGCTCATAGTAATCTGAACTCCACGGGGTGGGACAATGAGTCTTTTTTTTTTTTTTTTTTCTTTTTTTGTGTGGATACATGGATAATGTCAAAACAAAAAAAAATCAGCTATGGCCTTTACAGCCATTCACCACTATTGTTTCTAGAAATCAGTTTTCTCATATCAATGGAAACCTCTTCAGAGTTAGTTATACTTTTGAACAGTATGAATACAGTAAAGGCAATATAATTTTTAATCAAGGGGACTTTTAAGGAAACATTTGCTGCTTTTCTATCCATTTACATCAAGGAACTATTTGCCAATAGTAATTTAGCATGACCTGCTTTCCAAACAAGATGTGAGGTACATAACTACATGTTGGCTTTTTTTTTTTTTAAGAGAGCAGAGTAGAACTGTAAAATGCATGTTGTAGGTGTGACTTTTTGTATAGCTCTATGCGCCTTACATGGGAGAAATCAACTACCGTGCTTCTGGTACCTCAGGATATGCTCTCGATTCTGAGAAATGTTTACGGCATTGAAAAGATTATAAACATACTGTTCAAAATACATCATGCAATCTGTTCAAGTTCTCAACTATCAATATCGGCATCTTCATCTTTACCCCACTAGCTTTTTGTTCTTGGGGTTTATACCTACCAGTAAGAAAAGATCACTTGTCTATTTGCCACCCCTCAAGCTGCTGCCTTAGGTGACTGCTTTATCTTGAGGTTAAGCCGGTCCTGGCTCCCGTTTTGTGAACTAGATAGTGTAATACATTTTATTCTTGGCAGCAATCCAGCTTAACAGTTCCATCACTGGATTACGTCACCAGTTTTTAGTTTTTTTTTTTTTTTTTTTTTTTTTTTCAAATTTATTGAGAGAACAAGACAGAACCAAAAACTCAAAACAGCATAGGGATTGGTTTCTTATTGCCCCTGTGAGAAGTACAAAGTAATAGCCTTCCAACTGAATCCCTCCCAAACCCAAAAAGTACAACGGTCTTAGTGGAAACAAAGTTCTTAACTCCTATTCTGTCCTAGAGGAGGTCATGTGATTCCTTGCTACCTGTGAGACTGTATGGATCCCAAACAAAGAATTCTGATCTTTTAGCAGAAAGTGCTCTCACCTCCTACAATGACAGTTGATGAAGCTTCACACCAAGTCCAAATAGATGGAGACTCTGGAGTCGCTCAGTAACATAGGATGCATTTTTCACTCACTAATTCTAATTCCTTCTGTGTTACCCATGCTGCCCCCTCACCCACAATTACACCAAAAAACAAATCCTCTGATTCAAAATAATGAAGAATGAAAAATAGCCAACCGAAATTGCTGTAGTGAACAGTATCACGCTGCATGACAGAAAGTATTGTCGCTTCTCTGGCATCTGCACCTGGGTGAAGTATACCCAGTGGAGTATACAACACGCACTTGCAGATTCCCCCCCTTGGACTAACGGGGGCATTTTATGAATGGTATTGGCCATCTGGGTTTTACCTCCCCAGTAATCTTTCCCTCCTGCTGGACTGATTTGAAAAGCCCTGATTAGTGAGCTGCTCAGTAACCACCAATTAAAAAAAAATATATCCCCTTAATTTTGTTCCCAATTTTAAGGTGTTTGGGTCAAGAGATTGTTCTCAGTTGACAAAAAGCAAACTGGTCTCCCCCCCCCACCCACTATAGTACCATCCGACAAAGCCTCAAAAGCTCATTGTTCCCTCTGCCATGAGCACATGTTCTAACAATCTGTAACTCGGGAAAAATAGGAGAACCTATGTATAGAGTATAGGTCAGTCAGGCTATAGCAAACAATGCTTAAATATTATACGTTTTGTAGAGGGAAAAAAAGGCCTTAAGAAGCCCCCAGCTCTGATTTTAGCTTCGGGAGCTGGACTGCTTTATCATCGGCCAAACACCTCTTACCTTTATTTCAAAATAATCTTGATTTTGCTCAATTATTGAATTGCATAGATATTAAGTTTCCTACGCATCAGATTACTTAGCTTATCTGTCGCTTCTTGGCTTTTCTGTTGCTCCTTCTCATTCAGGTTATGATGACCTACGATGGCCAGTGTTTCGGTGACCTGCCTCAGGGTCTAGTGGTCTGGGCAGGACCACTAGACCCTGAGGCAGGTCACCGAAAAGCTGGCCATCGTAGGTCGTGGTCAGAACTTAAGGTGTGGGAAGGACCTGAATGAGGAGCAACAGATAAGCTAAGTAATCTGATGCGTAGGAAACTTAATATCTATGCAATTCAATAATTTAGCAAAATCAAGATAATATTGAAATAAAGCTAAGAGGTGTTTGGCCGATGATGAAGCAGTCCAGCCCTCGAAGCTAAAATCAGAGCTGGGGGCTTCTTAAGGCCTTTTTTTCCTCTACAAAACGTATAATATTTAAGCATTGTTTGCTATACCCTGACTGACCTATACTCTATACATAGATGCTCCTATTTTTTTTTTTTTTTAGGTATCCAGTATACTAAAAAGGAGATCACCTCTTGTTGTATTTCTAGTTTAGAATCTAACAATCTAACACCAGGTCTCCCAACATTCAAAATACTATATTTTTCATACCAGGCAGAAAATGCAGGTTCCCCTAATCAGCAATTGATCTGCATCTGTGGGAATGCCACCCAACCACTGAGTCAACTTATTCCAAATATCTTTTAGGGACCTCAATAGTTCAAGGAATAAGTTGAGGTGCAAGTAGGAACTCGCAAGAGATCTGACACTATAAGGTGCATAGAGCAGTTCAAAATAGGAGTATATTCTAATAACCAACCAACCACCCAGATATCAAAAGGCGGGCATAATTATATGCCTGTAAACTTGTCAAGTCCAATTCCTCATTCTGCCAGTTTCATACAAGTATAGTAAACCCTTATTTTCACCTTCTCACACCAGCAATATTTAGCATTTTGGCCACCTGCAAAAGATTCTTCTTGAGGCAAATTTACAGAACATAGACACTTGGGGGGGAGGAAATTGCTTGATTTAAAAGGCTAATCTGGCCAGACAAGGAGAAAGCTAACCACCCTTCCAAGTGTTTGCTTCATTGCAGCCAGGAGCTCCCACATCATGGGAGCGCACCAACCTGGACAAACAAGGCAACTGAATCCCCCAAATAACCTAAAAGGAGTCCATGGCCCACCTCAAAGGTCCCTCCATGTCCCGTGCACTGAGGTCTCGGTGGCCAGTGCCTCTGATTTGGAAAGCTTTAACTTGAAACCCAAGTAATCCTTGTATTCTTGAAAAATACTCCTAGAAAGAGGTGGACCAACACATCTATAAAAGCTGCTAATCTAAAAATGCTTGTCCTTTCCCCACCCTCTTCACCGCTGGGTCAGAAAGATGTCCTAATAAAAGGGTCTAGCATCAAAACAGAGTAGAGATAGGGGGACCTGCCAGAGCTGTCCCTCATGTATGTCAGTCCCATGAGTTATCTTCTGTTGACCCACATTTTGGCACAGGGGGAACAGAATGTGGACTGCATCTAGAACAAACCCTTAAACCATAATGGTCTAATTTGACATACATAGTCCCATTCGACCCTGCCAAATACCTTTTCTGCAATGGAACTGCAGCAGCTAGAGGTCAATATTTTCTGCTATGTACCGGCCCCCGGATAAACCCACCTGGGTCTCATGCCCTAATTCCAGGAGGATTCTTGGCTAATCTATTCACAAAAGCTTTCACCAGGTGTTTGGTCTCAAAGATTAATGAACATGGGTGGTACAAATCCAGAAGCAGGGTATCTTTGCCAGGTTTAGAGAGCTACTATTTGGGCAAAATTTTTAACTCTCCCAAGCTGGCTCTATACATAGCAAGAGGGACAGAATAACATGCTCCCACAAGTTTATAGAGTTCTACCCTATATCCGAGCCCAGGCCTTTAACAAGGCTTTAATTGCCAAAGCTATTTCATCAGATGCTAAGGGGTATTCAGAAATTCCCAAGTATAAACATCTAAATACATGGAATTATTCTGATGTCCCTTCTCAGGAGGAGTGGCATAACAGCACAGCATAGTCCTGGGAAATTTGGCAAATCTCAGCATCAGTGTGTAGGGCTGGCCCCTTCCAGCCAGCCCTAAATCCCATCAGGGGCCATTGTGAGTAGTTACCAACCAGGCCAGTAATCTTCCCCCTCTGTTACCATGATTTATAAAGGTGATATTGAAGTCTTGACTTTTTTTTTTCTTTTTGGCCCTTTTTGGTGCAACAGTTCATTTAAAGCAGTCTGCAAGGTTAATTTTTTTTTTTTGCTTAGTGACATCTGTAGCTAAAACCCCATGGGGCTTGCAAGCCATCCTGACCTGTCATTCAAGACAATGTCCTGGTCTCTAGCTTTCTTTTTGAAACTAGAATAAAGTACCATCTTTGCCGCTTCCCAAAACAGAATAGGATTATCCTTGTGCTGTGCATTACTAGTTTTATACCTTTGCCAACATTCCACTAAATAGTCCAGAAACCTAACATTGGCATATAGATCTAAAGGAAATTTCCACACTAAGGGCCCCTCATCACTGGCATCCACCAATCATTGCATGGAAACAGAACCTATCTCTGCCTCCTGAACTGATGTCATGACAGTAAAATGTTCTCAATTGAGTGTTGTATATACTTAACTCCAGGTGCCTAAAACATGGCATAGAGGATCTGTTAATGTTGAAACATTTGTGGCTAACAAGAGCCAACTTTATCAACAGAGGGGTCTCGTACACTGTTAAAATCTCTACCCAGAATAATAGGGAAGGTTAACTGCAGAATGCTTGGTTGTAGTATAAAAAATAAAAATGAGAAATTTCACAATAAAGCAACTTAGTGCTTTCATTTTTTTTTTTTTTAAATACGTATAACAAATACAATTGAAAGGATGTGAAAAGACAATACTATCATGGTTCTAAACAATCAAAATCTTAATGAACTTATTATGCCTTGCATTTAAATATAGAAATGATTAATATATAAAAATGTGTAATGCACTGATAAGTGAACAAATAAAAAAAAAAATTAAATGCCTAATATTCTAATACAGTAAAACCAAAATAAACACAATATAAGGTTATATATAAATAATGCGAATGTTAGTAATGGATTAACACATGGGAGACGGTTCATCCTATAGGAGCAGAGTAAATTTAAAAAAAAAAAAAGGGTGAAAAGGATAGCTATAGATGTCATAAGACTGTCTTTATCTTGGCATTAAGGCCATTTGGTTTTAAACTGTTGAAATAGAAAATAAGTCTTTGTTCTCCGAGTAAAATTGTATCAATGTCTCTTTTGTGCCATCTCTGAATGAAACGTCTAAGGACAAAAATTGAAGATCGTCAATAATGTGAGAAGACCAATGTTCAGTGAGTGGTGCAGACAAATTTCTTCGTTTAATGCTGCTCCTGTGTTCTCATTTTTACAGAACGTTTAGTTTTGCCAATGTTTAACACGGATAGCTAGCATGATTAGTGTTGCAGTCTGGTGGTGTAGTGTACTTTCCGGTTTGTGAATCTTTAAAATCGGTGATGTCCATAGAATGTTTACAGACTGAACATTTGCCACATGGATGATGTCCTTCAGGGCCTGCATCTTTAGTTGTAATGTAGATGGAACGAGAATTTCAGGCCTCTATTTTGTAACTCTAACTTGTATGAGAAGAGTTCTTGCACATCTGCAGTTCCCAGAGCTCAGTCTGGAAAGATCCAAATCTCTGCTTGGAACAAGCTCTCCAGAGCACTAAGTCTGTGTTTCTTGGTAGCATAATAACTTAACCAAAAAGGCCTGCAGGGGAAATGGACGACCCAAGTCTAGGCTGCAGTTCTCTTGAGCTTCCAGTTTTTCGTACTTTTTTTTTTTTTGTTACATTTGTACCCTGCGCTTTCCCGCTCAATGCGGCTTACATGGGGCAATGGAGGGTTAAGTGACTTGCCCAGAGTCACAAGGAGCTGCCTGTGCCTGAAGTGGGAATCAAATTCAGTTCCTCAGGACCCAAAGTCCACCACCCTACCCACTAGGCTACTCCTCCACTTTGGTGATGCAGGTTGCAAATATATATCGCAGGATCTCTGTCTTCTGGGATCCTGAGGATGATCTGCAGGCTAGACCTCCTGTTCCTGTTTTTCTTGATCTTTATCAAGTAGTCCCCTTGCTTTTGCAACATGCTCCTTAGAGGATTGCCCCTCCATCCATCCACTTCCAATGCTAGAATCTGAGGTTCAAGCAAATGCATGGTAAGGGATTTAAATCTGTTCTCTAATCTTAAGCCCACAATTGCCTTCTTGGACCCCTAATTTCTTTGAGGACTAGGCCCCATATGGCTTCTGGCATCGTAGAGTGAGCAACTGTACCCAGAGCAGCAGAGGGAGCCAGGGACGGCATCTTAACAGACCTATAAGATATCCTGCCCAGATTAAGTGGCATACATCTCCTTTATAGAGACAAGGGTCTTTGGTCTTAGTTTAGTCATTGTACTGCAAGTATGAGGTTTTGAAACCTGCCAATAATGCCTGGAATATGGCATTCCAGATCATGATCCGGGGGGGGGGGGGCATAGCCTGTTCCCACCTTTCATTGGGTAGTGCCCCACACCTGTCTGCCAAGGTAATTGACAGCCTTTTGGTTTAGGGTCCTGTCTTTGGTCAGGCAACTGGAAGCACAAACTGAGGTCCCTTCGCAATGATGGCAAGAAGCTGCTCTGATTCACTGGCAAAATTAGGTAATTGAGGTTTGTGACCTCCTAGTCTATACTCTGAAGGTGAACTATTAGCATCTGTCATTAGACCCTTGCCCATGGTGATATAGCAGCAGTGTAGTGTAACAAAACAAATTTCTATATAGGTTGTATGGAGTTGTGCTGAGACTTTTTTCAAATTGTTCCTTGATTAGGTGCTATGAGCAGTCCCCAGATCCCCACACTACTAAGCTGCACCCAGCTGTTCTCTCATGCATCTAAAGAGGGGGTGTGCTAATGGGGGAGGCATGAGCAGGTTAGCAGTGGTCCAAGAAGTTAGTGGCCATGACCATTTTCTAACTTTGGGTATGGGACTTAGCACTTCTGCCTCAGAAGCTGGTATTAAATGTTGTTCCTACAGGTGCAATTTATGCGCTGAAGAGCATGGGCTCGGCACAGATCTCTTTGCACCTAAATTCTGCCGCTACATAGAGAATTCCCTCAGCCCTTCCTTGATAGGGGAAGACCTGCATAAAATAATTTTACGTCCCATGAGAGCTGTCATTGTAAAGCTTGTTTGTGGGGATTTATGAAAAGGCAGTGCACAGTAGTTAAATTTTGTTAACAAATACAGCCAATTGAGACCTTATACTACCATGAAACAGGATCAAAATTATACATATTTTAACAGCATTGAAATTCTGTAACAGAATACAATGTAAGCATAATAGTGATAGAATATTGAAAGCACACAATGAGAACATTCAAATAACATTGCTATGATACTAATGCTTTTCTACAATACAGCTTGCCATATAACCGAGTTACTAAACTGGTTTCAGTAGCATACTAAATGCATACCTCAAGGTAAAGGGTCCCAAACCTGGCCCTGGAGGCACCCCAGTCAGTCAGGTTTTCAGGGTACCCAAAATGACTATCCATGAGACTTGCATGCAGTGAAGGTAGGGCATTCAAATCTCATGAATATTCATTGTGGATATCCTGAAAACCTAGCAAGCTGGGGTGCCTTCAGGACTAGGTCTGGGAACCACTGTCCTAAGGGAACAGACAGTTGCACATGCTGAAAAAGCTGTTCAAAGATGTGAATGACAGTGATACAAAAGGTAGTGTTTACAAACATACAACTTCTGTGGCTTCTAGTGGTAAATATCAATAGATGACGTACAGAGGGGTTTCTGGATCCTCTGTTACGATGGGAGGTAATTAGGGGCTGGTTTAAATTTTTACTCAGATTCTGAAGGTTACTCAAGGTCAGTGTGATCTAAACTCCTATGCAGTACAAATAACCCCAGGGCCAAACTTCATATGCTCACCGTTAGAGCAATTTAGCAGTTTGCTACTATAAAATGGCTTAGATGGACCCATAAAGTGTACAGCTCTAGCTTGTTCTCCTCACACTTAAAATTCTCCTAGTTCTGCAAGGATCTGTAGAGCAGAGGCTCTGATCTATCAGGACCCCAGCCAGTGTAGTCTTCAAGATATTCCACAATGAATATGCATGAGTTTTGCATGTACTCCCCCCCCCCCCCCTTCGCAGGTAAATTTGATCTGTAATCATTGTGCATATCTGGCTGGGTGTACCTTGATATCTGAACCTTTACTCTAGTGTACATGTGCTTAAGTCATGGTGGATGAATGAAATGCTGGGAGTTCCAGTACACACTGAATTGTACTTTTAAAACACAAGCTCATGAACAGTTTGCAAACATCCTCCATGTGCAGGAGATGTGGTGAGGCAAAGGGACAGTGAACATGCTGTGGTCATGGTACACTTTTTTTTTTTAGTGCATTTGGGTACATTTAATGTCCATAGGAGCCAGCTGTGTGAATGCTTGAGCACCCCTGTATTGAGCAAACTACCTTGCCTGTGTCCAGGGAGGGGTAACTTCCATTGGGTTTAGCACCCCAATCACTTTGAAAAGGCTCCTATGTCTAATAATCATATCATTCAAGAAACCACTTTACAACTGCAAACACCTGGGGGCCAAGTAGGTGGCAGTACTGGATAGTACCTTATTTATTTTACATTTTGTATCCCACATTTTCCCACCTATTTGCAGGCTCAATGTGCCTTATACTACTGTGAAGGCATTCGCCAACTCTGGTAGAGAAATAGTGATGTTAGTCGAATAAGGTTCGTGTTACAGACACATTGGGGAATCGTATAGAGGAGCTGCCTGATTCCTAGCTTGTGTTAATCTGGTTATGCTTGAAAAATGGTGGTGCATGGGACACCACTAGGTGACCCCTGACACTTGGATGTATGTGTATTCTGCAGCTTCAACTCATCCATCACACAATGGGTGCTGGAAGTGTCTTCCCTATAGAATTCAAGACTAAAATCATTAATAGCAACATCTCCAGTACAAAGCATTGGAAATAATACAAAACATTAGATGTCATAGTGCTGTTTATGGTATTCCATACCATGGTCTGTTTGACTTCAGTCAAAGTTCCATCATAGTTCGGTTTGACTTATCCATTGCTTTTGAACTAATAGATCATAGTGTTCTGCTTTCCTTTTGATTCTTTAGGGATTCAGGGTTTGAGGATTATCATGGTTTCAAGGCTTTAACTAGATCATATAGGGTGAAAATGAGAACTTTCTGACCCTTGGGATGCAGTGCCTCAGTCTCCTCACCTTGATTAACATCTTAATGCAACAACCCTTAAACTCACGTCATGCGGTCTAATATATACAAATCAGTGTTAATACCTTTTTACTTCTCTCATTCATTCTATCAGACTAATGTGTTGTATTGAAGGCAATTGGCCTGAGTATGCTCATTCAAGTGTAAGCTAAAAAGAAATTTTCTCGGGATTGGCCCTTTTAACTTTTGAGAGAATCCTATTAAGCTTGATTATGTTTATCAACCCTTGATACAATCTATTTTTTTTTTTTTTAAGATGTGGAATTAGCGATACTTGGGTTACGAAGGTGGTTGGCTGCAATTATAGATTTAATTTTGGGGAATTACATTAACTTGCACTGTAAGGTTTAAGGACACGTGTTCGGAACATAAGGACCAGATTTTAACCAGTAACATTTACAATACAGGTAACGCAATAATGTTACAAGGCAGTTAGGTATTTTACACAAGGAAAATGTACTACAAGGTAAATAAGTATGTCAACACTGGGACAGACCAAAGGTCCATCAAGCCCAGCATCCTGTTTCTAACAGTGGCCAATCCAGGTCACAAATATCTTGCAAGATCCTGAAAAAATTAAATAAATTTTATGCTGTTTATAACAAATAAGCAGTGGATGTTCGCCAAGTCAATTTAATAATGGTCTATGGACTTTTTTCCTTTAGGAAGCCATTCAGACCTTTTTAAAACCCCACTAAGCTAGCTGCCTTTACTACATTATCTGGTGATGAATTCCAGAGTTTAATTACATGTTGAGTGAAATTTTATCTGAGGTTTGTATTAAAATTACTACTTTGTAGCTTCATCACATGCTCCCAAGTCCTAGTATTTCTGTACAGAGTAAACAAAAAAAACTATTCACATCTACTAGTTCCACGCCACTCATTTTATAGACATCTATCATATCTCCCCTCGGCCGTCTCTTCTCCAAGCTGAAGAACCCTAGATGGTTCAGCCTTTCCTCAAGGAAAGTCATCCCATCCCATCCCCTTTATCACTTTTGTCACCCTTCTCTGTACCTCCTTTTTTTTTTTTTTTTTTTTTTTTTTCTAATTCCACTATCTTTTTTTTGAGATTCAGCAACCAGAATTGAATACAATATTAGCGGTGCAGTCACACCATGGACCGATACAATGGCATTATAACGTCCTCACTTTTGGTTTCCATTCTTTTCCTAATACCACCTACATTCTATTTGCTTTCTTAGCAGTTGCAGCACACCAGAGGGTTTCAACTTAACAATGTGACTAGATCCCTTTCTTGGTCTGTGACTCCTACCCTGGAACCTTGAATTACATAGCTATAGTTCAGGTTCCTCTTTCCCACATGCATCACTTTGCACTCGTTCATATTTTCATCTGTCATTGAGACGCCCAGTCTCCTAAGGTCCTCTTGTAACTTTTCACAATCCTCTCATGATTTAACAACTTTGAGTAACTTTGTCATCAGCAAATTTAATTACCTCACTAGTTCCATCTCTAGATCATTTATAAATATGTTAAAAGCAGCAGTCCCAGCACAGACCCCTGGGGAACCCCACTATCTACCCTTCTCCATTGAATACGGACCATTTAACTCTACTGTTTTCTATCCTTTAACCAGTTTCTAATCCACAATAGGACACTACCTCCTATCCCATGACTCGTTTCCTCTAGTCTTTCATGAGGTACTTTGTCAAATGCCTTCTGAAAATCCATGATACACTATCAACCGGTTCACCCCTTCAAAGAAATGTAATTGGTGAGGCAAGATTTCCCTTCACTTAATCCATGCATTTGAATATGCTCTGTAATTTTGTTCTTTATTAATAGCCGTTACCATTTTGCCCAGCACTGATGTCAGGCTCACCAGTCTATAATTTCCCAGATCCCCTCTGGAACCTTTTTTTAAATATCTGCATTACATGGGCTACCCTCCAATCTTCTGGTACCACACTCTATTTTAAGAGTTCCATCAGTTCATTTTTCAATTCTATCAGTACTCTCGGATGAATACCATCAGGTCCAGGAGATTTGGTGCTCTTTAATTTGTAAAATTGCCCCATTGCATCCTCTAGGTTTATAGAGATTTCATTCAGTTTCTCTGACTTGTCAGCTTTGAATACCATTTCTGGCACTGATCTCTCCCAAACCTTCCTCTGAAGACCGAAGCAAAGAATTCATTTAATCTCTCCTCAATGGCTTTGTCTTCCCTGATTGCCCCTCTTACCCCTATCTAGCAGTCAAACCAATTATTTTGCCAGATTCTATATATATATATATATATATATATCTAAAATAAAAAAAAATTGCCTCCAACACCTTTATTTTTTATTTTTTTTTTACTATTCTCATTTTGTCTCCGTTTTGAAAGTTAAATGCTAGCATATTGATTTCCTGTTTATACTCCAAAGCTAGTATCAAATCATATTATGATCACTATTACATCCCACACCAGATCATGTGCTCCATTAAGGACTAGGTCTAGAGTTTTTCCTTCTATTGTCGGCTCCTGTACCAGCTGCTCCATGAAGCAGTCCTTGATTTCATCAAGGAATTTTACTTTGCTAGCATGCCCTGATGTTACATTTACCCAGTCAATATCAGGGTATTGTTCAGTTTTGGAGGCCATGTCTTGCTAAAGATGTAAAAAGACTGGAAGCGGTGCAAAGAAAAGCTACAAAAATGGTATGGGATTTACATTGCAAACCACATGAGGAGAGACTTGCTGACCTGAACATGTATACCTTGGAGGAACAGGAAAACAGGGGTGATATGATAGACGTTCAAATGTTTGAAAGGTGTTAATCCACAAACCTTTTTTGTAGATAGGGAGGCGGTAGAACTGGAGGACATGAATTGAGGGGGGGGGGGGGCAGACTCAGGAGTAATGTTAGGAAGTGTGTTTTTTTTTTTCCCCCAGAGAGGATGGTGTATGTGGAATGCTCTCCCACGGGAGGTGGTGGACATGAAACAGTGATGGAATTCAAACGTGTGTGGGATAAACACAAAGGAATCCTGTTTAGAAGGCATGGATCCACAGAATCTTACCAGAGACTAGGTGCGTTGCTAGTAATTGGGCAGATTCTTACGATCAATGCCCTGATCGTGACTAAATAGATATGGGGTTGCGATGTTAACTTCAGCACTTAGTACAAGAACAGTGCTGGGCAGACTTCTATGGTCTGTGCCCTGATAATGGCAAGGACAAATCAAACTTGGGTATAAAAGTATCACATATCATGTGAAATCATTTACCACATACCATCATTTACTGTGGTAATTGAAATAACCCATTATCGGGTTGCCCATTTCTGATATTTCTACATTTGTCCATCCTGGCCAGGCAGACTGTAGTACCCTATCACTATTTCCCCTTTTTACACATGGAATTTTAATCCATAGGAATTCCAAGATGTGTATTGTCCTGCATATTCAAGGCCCTCAATATACAATGCTACCCTATCACTACAATATAATTTGTAGCCTGGTATGATAGTGTCCCACTGGTTATCCTCCTTCCACCAGGTCTCATGCCTATTATATCTAACTTTAAGTGCAATATAGTCTCTCCCATTTTTTTTCTTAAGCTTCTGGCATTCGCATATAGACATTTCAAACTGTTTGTTCCTATTTACATCATGCTCAGTTACTGCCAGAACATATTGTTAGAAAGTCTGAATTATTAATTAGGCTGGCTTAATAGTAACTCACTGAGGCTTCATTTTTCTGCTGCTGGCTGGAGTGGTGAAGGTCTTTCTCTGTAGTTGGATGGTCTTTGAGGTTCATTCTGCTGCCAGTTGGAGTGGTGGAGGAGCTCTTCACTAAAGTCCTCCTTTTTAGAATGGAACCTGGTTTGTCCCAGAGGTGCAGGGAGGACGGTGCGGGGTGGAAGTTATTTCCGGTTTTTATAACTTCTTGTTGGGTCCAATAGGCTGAGGTCAGGTGGGGTGTATTGAAAAACTCAGGGAAAACTAAAAACTAGTCTTGAGGTGGAGTACGGTGACTGGCCACATCTTTAGATGACATAAGAGTTCCTGGCTCACTGTGCTGTTTTAAACATTCATACTTGACAGGATTAAAAATCATTGAGAGTAAATGGACTTTTTCATCAGATTAGGTGGGTCATGATCTGGTACTTTCAGATAGGCTGGTTTTTGTTCCCCAGTCTCTGTGATTGCTGTCAATATGCATACTCTGATCGGTGATGTGTACTTTTAGTATTCACCCAGCTAGTTGTAGTGTTACAAACTATTACTGGCCTTCATGGGGAGGGTGCAGGTCAGACCTGTTTTTCTGATACTGCTCCAAGAAGTCTTTGCAAAACTTTTTTTTTTTTTTTTTTTTTCCCCAGCAAAATTGGTTCTGAAAATTCCTCATTATGCTACATTGTCACGATTGGATTATTGTAACTCTATTTACATTGGTTGTACAAAATGCTACAGTTTTTTTAGCATAATGAATCTCCCTTTGTTGCCAGTGGAAGCTAGATTGTAATGAAGGCTCTTGTCTTGATCTTCAAGCTTTTCATGGGAATTCCCAGGACTATTTAATTTCCATGGTTCCCATTTAAAAAAAAAAAAAAAACCCCAAAAAGTCTTACTAATCTTTCAGGTAGATTTTCCTACTGTTAAGGCTTTCAGGCTCATTTTCAAAAGGAAGGGCGCCCATCTTTCAACACAAATTGGAAGATGGGCAGCCTTCTCACAGGGTCTCCCAAATTGGTATCCATTTTGGGCATCCCCAACTGCTTTGTCATGGGGACAACCAGTTCATGGGGGCATATCAGCAGCATAGCGTAAGCAGGACTTGGGCTTGCCTAACACATGGACATCCTTGACCGACCCATAATGGTGGGGGGAAGGGCATTCCTGATGAGCACTTGGATGACTTTACCTGGCCCTGCCTTTTTTTTTTTTTTTTTTTTTTTTTTACATCCAAGGCACAAAAAGGTGCCCAAACTGAGCAGATGACCTCCCCTTACTCCCCCAGTGGTCACTAACCCCCTCCCACCCTAAAAAAAATCTTTTAAAAATTTGTGCCAGCCTCAAATGTCATACTCAGGTCCCTGGAGCAGTTTTAGTGGGTGCAGTGCAATTCAGGCAGACCTAGACCCATCTCTCCCCACCCCACCTGTTACAGTTGTGGCGGTAAATGTGAGCCCTCCAAAACCCACTGTAACCACATCTAGAAGCCCCCTTCACCCGTAAAGGCTATGGTAGTGGGTTTTGAGGGGGCTCAGCACACAAGGTAAGGGAGCTATATACCTAGGAGCGATTTATGAAGTCCACTTCAGTGCCCAGTTGGTGTCCTGGCATGTCAGGGGGACCAGTGCACTATGAATGCTGGCTCCTCCCACAACCAAAGGGTTTGTGCATTTGGTCGTTTCTGAGATGGGTGTCCTTGGTTCGATTATCACCGAAAAATCAAACTACCAAGTCTAGAGACAACCATCTCTAAGGACTACCTAAATTTCAGGATTTGGGTGTCCGACCATATCGAAATGAAAGATGGACATCCATCTTGTTTTGATACAGGTTTTGCGAGGATGTCTTAGCAAAACTTGTGTCCCTTTTGATTATGCCCCTCCACGTGTCCTTTAGTCTTCCATTGATTTCTTGCTGGAATTCGCTTCCTTTTTTAAGGCATATAGAACACTATTCTGAGTTCTGGAAATATATAAAACTTTTTAGAAAATGTTTCTTAACCTATAGATGTTAATGTAATATAGACTTGCTCTAATGGTCCTAACCTTACTTATACAAACCTTCCTATTGGAAGGAACCACCAAGTACTGCCCCAGCACATCAAAATACTATTGGAAAAATGAGCCTGATTACTATAAATAGAGGTCCACGTTTAAAGAATACCTGTCTTCTGTCACACATGAACAGATTGCAAAGTTACAGAATTACCACTACTAAATACAAATTTTAGACATTAAATACCAAGAAAGCCATACTCTATATGTAGTGTAACACCAGAGAAATGATGCTTTTTTTTTTTCCTATACTGTGAAAGGAGTATCTAATCACTCATGGTTGTACAAGATGGTGATTTTTCTAATGTTGATACCAATTTCCTGTTTCTACTTTCCAGGATTTCCTGTCAACTTCTTTTCTATCCTCCTCCTTCCCTGCATATAAAATTTCCTTTCAGCTTTCACTTTCTACTTCTATCTACTCCTGGCTCCTCTTAAAGCTTCCCCCATGCAAACTACAATGCATACATGAATGAATGGTATATCAAGGAGAAAATGGAAATGAAGCATATTTCAGACATCCCTTGAAGCATGGTTAATTTTCTTTGTTTACACATGCTAGTGCTCTCCATCATATAATCTTGTCCTAATACTGTGGGGGAATGGTCTGGAACAACACGAGCAGTTTGGCTTGGAGACTGTAGTAAAATCACCAACCTGAATTGGGATGGGATAAATAACTGGAGGCCTTGGGTGTAGGATTGTTCTTTTGAACACAATTTATCAAGTATTCCCTAAACCAGGAAGCCAACTTTGATCTCCATAGCTTTATTTACCAAATACCCAACTTTCCAAGTTAAGGAAAGTCTATAGGTTTGTCAGTAGTACTTGAAACCATGGCTTTATATTCTAAGACCAAAGGCACTATTGTAAATCTCCCTCATTTTAAGCTAACTCCTATCAGATGAAAACATAGGTATCAATGTCTCATATGTAAAATTGACATTTTATGAATATTACAATTATGTTGGGTAGACATCAAGAATCGGTAAAACACCAGATTAAGGGCATATTATCTTGAGGTACCTTCACTTGTAAACTTACTTTTAACACCTTATTTAGGCCCCAGCACTTTTTCCTTAACATAATGGGGGGTCTGCCTGTACTTCCAGGACATGGCTAGGTGCCAGTGTCAATACTGCATCTAATGATGGTGAAGCCTAAGGATGAAGTGTTCCAACTCCTTTTAAACATGTGGATAACTTAGTTTAAAATGTCCTAGACAACTATATATACTTATGGCTTAATGCTAAAGCAGCAAATGTTTCCTAATTGTTTCTACTTTTAGATGCAATATATAAGAACAAATGCAGCCACCAAAAAAGGAAAGTAGACTACTGATGAAGTTCAAGATTATTTTCCTAGCTCAATTAGGAAGATGACTCAAGTAGACTAAGCTGTGCAGTTTGCAGGCCTCACAGGTTGAGGGCAGGGTGGAGCTAGAACTTCCAGATTTTCACAAATCTCCACTTGGGAAGGAATCTCTTCAAATGGCTTCAGGAGGGGAAGTTCTAACAATGTAACCTCTTAAATGGTTCTTGCCTCTTCTCCCCCCCCACTCCTCCTGCTTACTTTCCATTTTACTGTAGAAGGCAGTAAAGGTCAATGGGTGTTTACAGTATGAAAAAGGCTAGGTCTCAGATCACTCAATGAGTGAAATAAATTATATAGGCAATTACAAGTTAGTCTTTAAAGTTTCCCATCACTGACCTAACTGTGAAATTAGAATTAATATAACTTTCTGGCCAGCTCTAAAATACTAAGCCTGTCCACCATGTTTTTCAGCATAGCTTCAAAAAGCTGTGCAGCAGTTTACCCATCAGTCGACTCATTCCCACTCCTACACGGGAATATGTGGGAGTTCGTTTGCCTCGGGGGGGGGGGGGGGGCAAGCTACAGAGGCAGGTGAGTCCCTTTTTGCTTTAAGCTCATCCTCCTTCCGTCTAAGACTGTTCTCAAATCCATAGCAGTGACTCTAGATGTGCTGTTCTAGGCTTGGGCACATATGCATCCACTCCAACAATGGACAACACTGGCACATCACAGTATGAACTGGTGGCTCTCAGATGCTAATCTGGCCTGGGGTCTCCTGTTGGAATCTGTGGACAGAAGTGATCTCCCAACACTAGCCTCTGATGATGGGGTGGGGCTCATTGTTGGGTCAGGCAGTTGGATCTTTCACTGGGGTTTCTCCCCCTGGTGGAGGGCATGCCAGTCCAGGTCCTCCAACATGACAGCAGTAGCCTATATCAAACAACAAGGAGGCATGAGCAGTGCAGCACTAACTCTCATGTGGGCAGAGGTTAATTTGCAGCAGCACAGCACACATTGCGAACATGCATATAGATTACTTGAGCAGGCATGTGCTAGACCTGGGAGAATGGGAGCTCGCTTCCTCGGCATTCCAACTGATCATAGCCCAGTGGGGACACCAGTCATGGACAGACTGGAAGCGGGATCATGGTTCAGAAGGGATTGATGCTCTTCAGCCATGGCCAACCAGTCTTCTGCATTTCCCCTGTGGCCCACGTTGGGCAGGCTTCTTCAACAGATTCAAGTCCATCAGGCCACATGATTCTAGTGGCTCCCGATGGCCTCGTCATCCATAGTATACACTTAGTATTCAGTTTCAATTGGATAGGCCTCTGAGATTGCTTCTCAGCCTGGTCTTCTGATTAAAGGCCCAATTCAGATGGAACAACCTTCCCACTATGGTCTTGCAGGTGAAGTTGAGGAAGGAAGGCTATTTTCCAGAGGTAATTGGTACCCTTCAGGCAAAAAACATTCTACCTCTGCAGCTTATGCTCACATGTGGCGGGTGCTTCTGTTCCCCAGACCTTGCCCTTGCAGGATGACTTGGGGGGGGGGGGGGGGGGGGGGGGGGGAGGGGAGGAGGACATGGCGTACAATTCTGTGCAGGTAGCAGCTTTGGCCTTTTTAGAGGCAGAATGCTGAGTTCCTCATGGCAGAAACACCTGGGTGAGCTCGGTGTGGCTCGGACCGTTTTTTTAACCCTCAAATTTGGCTCTTTGCCTTCTTTTGTAGTACTTGGAGGTGACCAACTGGTTTTATCAGTTGATCATTTGTTCATGCTTCCATGCTGGCCCTCACAAAGGGGAGGAGGTCTCTAAAGCATCCATTGCTCGCAGAGTACAAGAGGCAAGCATTTCCATATTTGCTGGCATGCAAGCCCATTCGGCACATCTAAGGGCATGTTCTACTCTGGCAGTAGTCACTTTATGGGCTGATATGCGCTAGATTTCTTTGGGTAAGATTTGCAGGGCAGCAATGTTCCACACCTAGTCCAAACATTATCTGGATATCGTGGCTGAGACAGCTACTGCTTGCAGGGTGACAGTCCTAGGTATGGGAGCATCTGTTTCCCACCCTAGTTAAGACTCTGTGTTAAACATCTCACTAGTCTCTGGATTCATCTGGTGCTAAGGAAAGAAAAATATCTTAATCCCTTTCCTTTAGGCACAGTAGATGAATCCATGGGCCCACCCTGGATTTCCTGCTCTGGTCTGTTGCAGGTTGACTTCAGTGCATTTTATGCAATGAAGGGGGTTTTTTTTCCCCCAAAGTTTGTCAAGCTAGAAAGTAGTAAACTTAAAACTAATCGGAGAAAATATTTCTTCACTCAATGTGTAATTAAACTCTGGAATTCATTGCCAGAGAATGTAGTAAAAAGCAGCTAGCTTAGCAGGGTTTAAATAAAGGTTTGGCTGCCTTCCTAAAGGAAAGTCCATACACCCATTATTAAAATGGACTTGGGGAAAAATCCACTGCTTGCTTCTAGAACTAGCAGCATAAAATTTTGTACTTTTTTGGGATCTTGCCAGGTACTTGTAACCTGGCTTGGCCACTGTTGGAAACAGGATGCTGGGCTTGATGGACTTTGTCTGTCCCAGTATGTCAATACTTAAGGTTGGTTTGTTATGGTGAGGAGAATCATTCTGTTACTGTTATGAGATGTGAGGCACTTCAATTTGAGTGAGTGTTCTATCTCCACCTGCTGACAGGTCACAACCCACTAGTCTCTAGATTCATCTGCTGCATGTACAGGAAAACTAGTTTTGATACCATTACTTATTGCAACACATCAGTATTCACAAAGTAATCCTATATAACAATTCTCACCTCCAATGTTCTGACTTGCCTGGGACCGTGGTGCATTCCGAGTTGGTCTGCTAGGCTCCATAGATCAGGCTGACATCACTGTAGCCATTATGATAACTTCAGAACCGGGGGGGGGACAGGCCTCACAGCTGATCCATGTCCAGAGGAGGGTCGCTGGACATAGGTGGCTGTAGAGGAGTCAAGGAAAACCTTCTTAGCACCCGTTTCATTTGTGTCAGAAATGGGCCTTTTTTACTAGTATACAATAAATTTATTAAAAGCTTCTTGTAAAATAGGAAAAAACCCCCACATACCTTTCACACTAGAAAAACACTAAAAAGCATCCCAACTTGTTTATCAAACACACACTAAACCAAACATAGTGGTTCTCATTCCAGTTGCAGGGTTCATTGGACTAGAGCCTGTAAGAGGATATCTTGTCACCAAGGTAGTTGTCCGTAAACAATCTGGAGACACATCTGAACTAGTTTCAGGTCAATTTGAAAGTGAACCATGTAGTGAATTAATAGAAAATCCATCTCCATAGGAGTAGGATCTGATTCCAAGTGACTGAATAAGCAACTACAGGGGCTTGCGTATAAGCTACAGTGGTGGTGAGAAGACGATCCCTATGGGGTTCTGTCTAGATCACCCAAATTAAGGGCCCTTTTAAGTTGGGTGATCTAGACAGAACCCCATAGGGAATCCTTGGTGTAAAGCTGAATTCTGAACAGGCCCTTTGTTCAGAATTCAGCTTTACACCACGGATTCACCATATAACCTGAAGTCCTTCCTAACAGCATATCTATGGACCATTTTAGTCTCTTCTCCTTTCCTTGTTTTCTTTTGGCCTGGTTTTTTATTCTCTCAAACTGTTACCTCTGATCTGGCAATAGCCTATCAGTGCATTGTAAGCCACTTTGCGCCTGCTAAACTGTGGGATAAAACATGGGGTATAAATGTGCAAAATAAATACACTCTAGAATTGAGAATGAGGCGGTTGGGCAGACTGGACAGAGTGTTCAGGTCTTTATCTGCCGTCACTGTTTGCTTATACCTTGTTCTTTTCTGCCAGTTACACCTTTTCCCTCTAATGCCTGGCACTTAGAGCCCCAGCTTCTCTCTTTTTGGGGTTCTTTTCCTTATTGGATGCACAGCTAATTTCAAGGGAACTATTCTCTACCCTAGGAGTGGTATGGCCATCCCTAAAGGTATATTGGGAAACTACCTTGGTGACACTAGTCACACTTGGTGCTGCTGCATCCTGTAAATTTAGGTTGTAATAACCTTGTTCCTGTGCAATGTTGGACTAACAAGATTATCTAACAATGAATTGGATAAATTGCCAATTACCACAATGCTGCATATGCCAAATGGGACACAAGTGAATAATTCTAGCATATAACTGAGACTACAAATTAGACTGCTAATGTGCCTGCAGGTGCTTTTTTTGAAGACTCCCAAATTAGAGAGTAGCATTAGGCTATAAGTTAAAACTCAAGGTCTAGCACTAAGCCATATGCAGGAACTCCACAGAAAGAGCCCTTTCCTTACCAACCCCTTAGCGAATCTGTAAATGGGCATGCAAATGAGCTGCTCGCTGTTAATTCATTTGCACATGATTTTTTTTCTTTAAGGAGGGGAAGCCAGTCGGCCAGCTGAGCATGCACAGAGCACCCAATCGTCATGCTGGCTGCTCTGTGCATGCCAAAGACGACTTCATACATGTCCTTCACTCGATGTCCCTGACGAGCACTTGGAGATGTTTTACCTTTCAGATTTTGTGATGGGCGTCTTCTCTTGGACGTTACATGGTAGATGACGGCAGAAAAAGACCCGCACGGTCCATCCAGTCTGCCCAACGTGTTTTTCTTACGTGCCCGAAATGACCATGCCAGAGAGAATCAGGGATTGGGACTTGCGAGGACTTCCAAATCTAAAACTATTTGGATGTCCCTTTTGATTATGCCCCTCCAGGTCAGTCTGTCTCAGCCAATCACAGTGCGTTTAGCTGACTAACATCTAAATGTGCTGTGATTGGCTGAGAGACAGACCTGGAGGGGCATAATTGAAAGGGACATCCAAATAGTTTTGGGCGTCCTCTTGGACGTTTTTCTTAATGTGCCCAAAACCCGCCAATCACAATCTGAAGAAAAAAAAATCTCCGTGTTCGTCAGGGACGTCCCTCCCCCCCCCCCCCCCCATTTTTGCGATGGGCGCCCTCCCTATGCATGGGTCCTGCTCACAGCAGCCCCAATGAGAGGTGCAGACCTCCTGTTAGGTTTTCCACAGTGCATTGGGAACAGTAGTGTATCGCATTCACATTATAATAGTAATTAGCTCATTTGCATTCCGTTTTCATTAGCTGCTACTGTGACAGGAAAATGGCGCAGAGAACCCTTTTGTGAATGTCCCAGTTTACTAAACTGACTAGAACCAGTTTAAAAACCACGTTGCTGGCTCGTTCAATGCATCTGGCTCTATGTGCTGCTAGAGGCCCACTTGTCAGGGCATGTATATGGAAAAAGTGGCCTCGCCAATTAACATTAGCTGTGGATGTAGTCGGCATGGCAGAGTACTTCAAACCTCATATTACAGAGGTTAGTTGGCTGCTGCTGCTGTCACAAAGCACACTAAATTGGCAACAGGAAAGGCTTTGCTGACCATCTCCAATATACATGGTGAAACAGCAGTGAGGATACACAATGGGCTGCATTAGAGGCAAACCAAGACCTGTTTCTCTTCCTCCTCCTCCCCCCCCCCCCCCCCCCCCCCAAAGGACTGCAGACTATTCTTCTGACTCCAATGGTAATACCTGTTAAGACTGCAAGAAGAAAATCTTGAGCTTGTACCAGAAACTGGTTAGGCAGGATTTTAGTAGTGGTGGCACATGAATCGGGGAGACCACTTTAGTCGGCTCATTGACAAGACTTGGTGAATGCCACTGAGCGCTGGGTAGGAGAGTACACTGAGACAGTATTAGTCAGCAAAGAGGTAGATGAACTACCTGTAGAGTAATGCACCTGGAGACTAATCCTGAACAGGGCAAGTGACACTGCTGATCAGGAGAGAACTGAGTGCCTGGAGGGGTTGTTGAGCTGCAGAGGAGGAAGTGCCTAGAGTAGAGCATCTCTGACCAGAGAGATTGGCAAGCCTGAGTGAGTACTTAGAACTTTTATCCTGTTCAATCTAAATTCCTTGTCTGTTTTAAAATGTACTAATTATAATAAACCACAAATACTAGGGCTACACCAGTTTCAGTTCAGCTAAATAACTTTAAATTTAAACACAAACAAATCCAGGGCTATATTGTGCTAAATCCTACGGGAACCCCCCCCCCCCCCCCCCCCCCCCACTTGATCTGATTTCATGTCATTTACAGATGTTAACTGCTAGTGTTATACAACTTGGGACCAATCACTTAAAAATACTTTGTCCACATCTTAGACTTTTTTGGGGGGGATCTTGCCAGGTATTTGTGACCTGGATTGGCCACTGTTGGAAACAGGATGCTGAGCTTGATGGACCTTTGGTCTGTCGTAGTATGGCAATACTTATGTAGAGCAGAAAGGAACTTCCAACAAACTGCTAGCAGCAGATAGTAAGACTGTAGCTGGTAAGTCGTCTTTAAACGCACAGCAATAATTGGGAGAGACTGCATTGGGTTAGTGAGCCTCTCTTCTTGATTTTTTTCCCCACTCCAAGCAATAAAGCTTGATGCAAGGAATGTCGGTGATCTGGTGTTTCCCAAACATGCCAGAAAGATCTATTTAGCTTTGGGTGACATTGATTCAAAGCACACTAACTTGAGTCTATGCAAGTTGCATCTTAAAACTCCCAGAGGAAGCTTTGGCAGCATGCAAGTACCATAGTCATATCAAATTTACTGAGATTGTACACCACATACCCTGGCTTAGGAGTGTAGGATCACATCATTTTTATGTACTATGCACACACAAGATGTACCCAGAGAATGAGCCTAGTTAACTGCATGATATACATGACAAAGTTCTGAACTTAACCTAAGCAAACTTCATTTACGGACCTGAAAGATTTGTTTCAAAAACAGAATGGATTTCTAGGCTTGGGTGCCAGAAACATTAGATCCACAGCAGTAAAGTTACTTAGATGTAATTGAGTAGAGGTGAAGGACTCTTGGGTCTCTGAGCTATCCCAATAAGACCATGCTGTGTTTAGAGGTTTAGAAAGTACTTAAGATGCTGGCATTTCCAGCAGGAGCAAAGACTTAAAAAAAATTCTTCCAGTATCTACTAGGAAGCTCTGAGGCAGCCAGTGATGGGATCAAGTAACCCTTCAACCCCCTTCCCCCCCCCCCCCCCCTTATTAGGGTCTCCTAGTAGTAGGCAAGAGCAATCCTCAGATGGTGGTCTGGTGGGCTTCAGGGCAGGAAATAGCCCAAATTTCCTGCTTGCTACTACTGCAGACTTCAAGCAGCAGCCTCATGAGACTTCTGCTTTCAACCTTGTTACTCTCTGACAGAACTACCCTCTGCTGGCAGATCATTTTACTGGGTATACATAAGGTACAATAAACAGTTTCTTAACCAAGTCCTGTGACCCTGAGACAGGCAGCAAGTCTGCCAAAACAGACCCATGCCAGTTCTGTCTCTTCCTTGATAGGCTGTATGTACTACTCTTACTCCCATCTTGAGCCACCCTCCACTTTGTTACATCTTATGTTCTCCATAGAGGCTCAGGCCCCCAAGGCACTCCACTGCTCAACTTCCTTTCCTCTTGATTGGATTCCATTTACCACCATCCTGTCACATGTTGGTCAACCAACTTCCAATCCAGTTCACAGCTTTGGGTCTTAAGTTCAGTCCTCTCATTTTAATCTGTGAAGAACCATATCAAAGGCTTTGTTGAAATTCAAGTAGATAACATCTAGTGCATGTTAACTGTCAATCACTTGTTTGGCAGGATTGCCTTGGATCCTGAAAGTTAACTTTTTCCATTATTTTTCCTACCACCAACATGAGGCTTCCTGGCCTGTAGTTCCCACTTCTGCCCCTGCTTTTTGTGACCACATCCACTAATCTCCAATCCTGCAGAACCTCTGTCTCAAGATCTCTTTGACTCCTTAAGAGGTCCCACCAGGATTTCTGAGCTTTCCCAGTATACTGAGATGTATTCCATCCAGCCCATAGCTTTGTCCACTCAGATTTTCAAGTTTATAAGCTTATTTTAATATCCACTCTGTTCTCGGATACCCTCAGCAGCTGTCTACAGTCTTCCAGGATTTTATTCAATGAACACCAAAGTGTTCCTCATCACTCTCCCACATAAGCTATTGCTAGCATCTTTCAGTCTTGCAATTCCATTCATAGCTTTTTCTTTTGCCCAATATATCTGAAAGTTCTTTTCCACTTTACATGTTATTCCTTCAATCTGCGCTTTTGGTAGCCATATTTCCCTCTTTGCTTTGAGTTTATAATACAGTAATCTTTTCAATGATCCTCTTTTGTGTTCTGTTAAACACAGCCTCACTTCCCCCCCCCCCCCCCCCCCCCAACTACTTGTTTAGAGCATATAGGCTTCCCGTTTTCTCTTGGTTTTTACTTTCCTTGTATAAAGATCTGTATTCCCCCATTTTGCTGAAATCCAGTACTTGAGTTTGCACTCTGCTTTTGCTCTCGTATGAAACCATATTGTGTGGTGATCACCATTGCCTAGGTAGGCACCCACCCAGACAGTGGAAACACTTCTATTCATGAGTACTAGATCAATAGCAATCCTTCCCTCATGGGTTCTATAACCTCTTGTCTGAGCACAGCACTTTGACAAGCATCCATGATCTCGGCAAGTTGACATCTACAACAGTACCTCTGCTTTCATTCCAAGCTTGTGTATATCTGATCAGATCCTTGTCCCGTTTTTCTCCATTTGTGTTGGGAGGTCTGCAGATAGTTTAGAGATGGGTTCTGGGTTCCTTGCATTTCAACTGCTCTATTCACAATACCACTTCACCTCTTTCAGCCTTCCCTATCCTTCCCAAAATATTATAGCCTGATATGGTGGTGCATTCCCCTTACCCCACTTCTATCTCATGGCACCCCCTCAGCTTGCATTCACTGTTCTCCCTTTCACAGCCCATATCTCTTCTTGGACTCCCTTCTCTTCCTAAGCACCACTACCACTTTATTTCTCCTTGGTTAGTTTCCTCCTTTTGGTTACTATTCCCCCCCCCCCCCCCAGACCTTATTGCAGTACCCCTTTTACAGCTAGCCTCCCCTCTGCCAGCAGCTCACACCACTTGCAGGTCTGTATCCCAAAGTATCTGCTATAGTGCTGGAAAGAACATTTGGGTTGCCCTGGCACCTATGCATAGCTGAGCATCTGCAGACATGTTTGACTACCTGCCTTAAAAGGGCGTGACTGAAATGGGTATTGCATCAACTTGGTTCCATTTTTTGGGGTATATGGAAGTCTAAATGTCTTCAGTACATACAGAAGGCAATTCTGAATGCCATGACAGTGTAAACTGATCTCATATTATCTACTAATTGCTGTGCAGTAAATGTGTACTAGTGTGGAAAACATCCGAAGTCTGGGCTTATCTGCTTTTCCTGCCAACTGTTCGCCATGAAAGGTAGTAAACTGAAAATGCTGTCTCCCAAAGCTGATAAAAGGGAGTCCTGCCTACCTTTTATTCAGCGATACATAAATTGATTTGTAATTCAGCATAAATGAGTGGATTGAGTAGAGGGCTTATTTCCTAGAAAGTCTAATTGAGGGACAGTTTAGGCCTTAATGAAATTTGGCATGACTTTCAGAATTGGGAATGCGCTTTTGGGGTTTTTTCCAGTTTAGTGATGGGCAGCAATTTAACTACCAGACAAATATAGACTGATTAGGCTGCCCTCAAGTCGGCAATATCAAAATAGATGCACTAGTTGGATTTAGGACCAGTCTGAAGCAATAGACTTTGTGTTTAAGGAATTGTAGGTTAGTGATACGCAGAATAAAAATATATAAAAACAAACTTTACCAATTCCATCTCCATACTCTTTCCCCCTAGTTTTAAACCTTGCCTTTGACCCACAGCGTTAAGAGTCTCTAGCAGGCGCTGCAGGACCTAGTCCTGTCCTTTCATTCCTTAACGTATGCAGTTTTGCAGTAACTGCTTCATCAGAAGGCTACATTAAAAGGAACATGTACCTTGCATGAGGCTCCATACGAGAACAAAAATAGCATTCATTGATCACGCCATTACAAAGCTATTCCCTGTAACAAATTTTAAAATACTAAAATACCCCTGAAACTAGACCAAAAATACAAATGTTCCTTTTAATATAGCCTTCTGATGAAGCAGTTATTGCAAAACTGCATGAGTTAAGGCATGAAAGGACAAGTGCTGCATAGATTCTATGGTATCCATCTAGGAATATTTCTGAAGAGGAATCAAAAGATCAAGTATTTCTAACAATACACTTCTCTGAGTTTTCACCGTTGGGAGTTTGGAGACTGTGATGAACTAATCGCCTGATTGCAAAACCTTAATGGATTGTAGCATTGAATTGCCTTAATGGTGGTAGTTCATGAATTATTTTCATTTGGTTTTGTCATGTATCCAGTGTTTGCTGTGAATTGTATTTTTTTAAATCAAATTCTCTAGTCCCATAGGTGTAATTCATTTAGATTTGTATAAATAAACTGCAGTATAGTGATTGCTACATTCAGCTATTCTTTTCGATTTGGATTTGTGGTACATGAATTAAAGTATTGAAAATAATATACAATATAAGGTGTAATATTTATAATGTGCTATCATTAGGATTAAGTAGTAACTTTAGCACAAATTGATATTAATTCCTTAGTTGTAGGTATTAAAAATTTAATGCCAAGTGCAGAGTGTGCACTCGGGGTGCAGAAACCCAAGTGTCAAAGCAAATGCAAGGCGCAGATAAGGCCAAGAGGGATTACAAAAAAAAGATAGCATTAGAGGCAAAAAAACATAGTAAAATTTGTTTTCGGTATATTAAAAGCAGGAAGCCGGCAAAAGAATCGGTTGGGCCGCTGGATGACCGAGGGGTAAAAGGGGCGATCAAGGAAGACAAAGACTTAGCGGAGAGACTGAATGAATTCTTTGCTTCGGTCTTCACCGAGGAAGATTTGGGTGGGATACCGGTGTCGGAAATGGTATTTCCAGCGGACGAGTCGGAGAAACTTACTGACTTCACGGTAAACCTGGAGGACGTAATGGGGCAGTTCGGCAAACTGAAGAGTAGCAAATCTCCTGGACCGGATGGTATTCATCCTAGAGTACTGATAGAACTGAAAAACGAGCTTGCGGAGCTACTGCTAGTGATATGCAACTTATCCTTACAATCGAGCGTAGTACCGGAAGATTGGAGGGTAGCCAATGTAATGCCCATTTTTTAAAAAGGCTCCAGGGGAGATCCGGGAAATTATAGACCGGTGAGTCTGACATCGGTGCCGGGGAAAATGGTAGAGGCTATTAAAAACAAAATTACAGAGCACATCCAAGGACATGGATTACTGAGACCAAGTCAGCATGGCTTTTGTGTGGGGAAATCTTGCCTGACCAATTTACTTCAATTCCTTTGAAGGAGTGAACAAACATGTGGACAAAGGGGAGTCGGTTGATATTGTGTATCTGGATTTTCAAAAGGCGTTTGACAAGGTACCTCATGAAAGGCTACATAGGAAATTGGAGGGTCGTGGGATAGGAGGAAATGTCCTATTGTGGATTAAAAACTGGTTGAAGGATAGGAAACAGAGTGGGGGTTAAATGGGCAGTATTCACAATGGAGAAGGGTAGTTAGTGGGGTTCCTCAGGGGTCCGTGCTAGGACCGCTGCTTTTTAATATATTTATAAATGATTTAGAGATGGGAGTAACTAGTGAGGTAATTAAATTTGCTAATGACACAAAGTTATTCAAAATCGTTAAATCGCGACAGGATTGTGAAAAATTACGAGACTGGGAGACTGGGCGGCTAAATGGCAGATGACGTTTAATGTGAGCAAGTGCAAGGTGATGCATGTGGGAAAAAAGAACCCTAATTATAGCTACGTCATGCAAGGTTCCACGTTAGGAGTTACGGACCAAGAAAGGGATCTGGGTGTCGTTGTCGATAACACACTGAAACCTTCTGCTCGGTGTGCTGCTGCGGCTAAGAAAGCGAATAGAATGTTGGGTATTAGGAAAGGTATGGAAAACAGGTGTGAGGATGTTATAATGCCGTTGTATCGCTCCATGGTGCGACCGCACCTTGAGTATTGTGTTCAATTCTGGTCGCCGCATCTCAAAGATATAGTAGAATTGGAACAGGTGCAGCGAAGGGCGACTAAAATGATACTGGGGATGGGACGACTTCCCTATGAAAGACTAAGGAGGCTAGGGCTATACAGCTTGGAGAAGAGACGGCTGAGGGGAGACATGATAGAGGTATATAAAATGAGTGGAGTGGAACAGGTGAATGTGAAGCGTCTGTTCACGCTTTCCAAAAATACTAGGACTAGGGGGCATGCGATGAAACTACAGTGTAGTAAATTTAAAACACATCTGAGAATTTTTCTTCACCCAACGTGTAATTAAACTCTGGAATTCGTTGCCGGAGAAAGTGGTGAAGGCGGTTAGCTTAGCAGAGTTTAAAAAGGGGTTGGACGGTTTCCTAAAGGACAAGTCCATAAACCGCTACTAAACGGACTTGGAAAAATCCAAAATTCCAGGAATAACATGTATAGAATGTTTGTACGTTTGGGAAGCTTGCCAGGTGCCCTTGGCCTGGATTGTCCGCTGTCGTGGACAGGATGCTGGGCTCAATGGACCCTTGGTCTTTTCCCAGTATGGCATTACTTATGTACTTATATATACTGAATAGGAGGAGAGATTAGTAAGCTCGTCTTGGGAGAGAGACCTTGGGGTGTTGGTGTCCGAGGATATGAAGGTGAAGAAATTGTGACAAGGCGATGCCATTGCCAGAAGGATGCTAGGCTGCATAGAGAGGGGTATAACTAGCAGAAGGCGGTGTTGCTGCCCCACTTGGAGTATTGTGTTCAGTTTTGGAGGCCGTACCTTGCTAAAAATGTAAAAAGATTAGAAGCGGTGCAAAAAAGCTACAAAAATGGTATGGGATATGCATTGCAAACATACAAGGAGAGACTTAGTGACCTGAACATGTATACCTTGGAGGAAAAGAGAAACAGGGTGACATAACACAGATGTTCAAATATGAAAGGTATTAATTGCAAACCTTTTCTGGAGATGGGCGGCAGTAGAACTAGAGGACATGAATTGAAGTTGATGGGGGGGGGGGAGCAGAGTCGGAGTATTTTTTTTTTTCACAGAAAGGGTGGTGGATACATGGAATGCCCTCCTGCGGGAGGTGGTGGAGATGAAAACGGTAATGGAGTTCAAACACGGGTGGGATAAACACAAAGGGATCCATAGAATCTTAGCAGAGATTGAGTGGCAAAACCAGTGCTGGGAAGACTTCTACAGTCAGTGCCCTGATCATGACTGAATAGATAGGGATGGGCTAGAGTGTAAATTTTAAGGGATTTTGATGTAAGATTCAGAACTTTTTTTAGTATGAGTGCTGGGCAGACTTCTATGGTCTGTGTCCCGAGAATGGCAAGGACAAATCAAACTCGAGTATACATATAAAGTATATCACATACCATGTAAAATGAGTATCTTGTTGGGAAGACTGGCTGGACCGTACAGGTGGTATCGGCTGTCATTTTCTATGTTACTATGATTTATCAGAAGCAAATGCAGGCACTAGACTACTAGCACCTGTGTTTGCTACTGCCCCATGATCAGAGCACCAAGTGCATGAAACACACTTCTGGGCTCTGAATGTAACTAGCATGCAAATGCCTGCATAACAGGGTTAATCATATTCATCCCCGATAACCAGCGCACCAAAGATTGGCTCATTGGCCACAGCAAACCCTATGCCAGCTCGGAGCTGGTGTTTGGGTTTGCAGACCATTGGGGAGGAATGATACCCCTGTCCAGCATGCCCTTGATGCTAGCAGGCCCACATCCCCCGACACAGGTTCAGGGGGGGGCGAGATCAGGGGGTCTCCATCTCCCCAACCCTCCCCAGCATTCTTGGGATGTCCCTGGTGGCCCAGGGGGCTGCAGTCAATCCCTACCCTCTACCTTAAGTTGGAGGAGGGAGGTGACTTTACCTCTTCCATTGGTGCTACCTGGCTCAGGGCGGGGGTAGTTGGGGGTTTGGTGGTCCCATGGAACTCCAGCCTCTGTGTTTTGTCAGGTCTGAGCTTTTGACAGACCTATCAAACAAGTGCGTGAGGAAATCCTCCTACAATTCTACCCCATGATCAGAATTGTGTGCTTAAATTTGCATGCAATTATCTTTGATCGTAGGTCCAGTAATGCCCCGCGCTGTTCCAGCATTATTTTTTTGAGTGCTGTCGAACAGCAGGCTTTTGATCATCTTCCTGTTAGTGACTCTTAGATCCACACCTGGGAAATCTTCCAGAGCCAGCCCAACCATTTAGGCAGAAGTAGGCAGTCACATAGGGTAGACTTGGGGTTTTTTTTTTTTGGGGGGGGGGGGGGATGGGGAAAAATAGATCCTCCATATGTGGTACTTAAGCATGGAAGGTAGATAGCTTTGAGCAACTCCCCCCCCCCCCCCCCCCCCCCCAAGATTAGTTCATGGCCTCCTCTCCCTATTGACAGCCACTCTTAAAGGGGCATGAATATTTGCCTAGGTTCTTACCCGTCTACTAGAACAGAAGCTCCAAGGAGTTTGAACATACTATAGATCACACCATAGTTTGTTTGTAATATAACTCAAACCATGTTGCATCTTAACTCTACCACTGCTGTTTAAAACTTGCATCTGCTAGTTGTCTAGACTACATATTTACCACAGAGCAGAACAAACCTGTATTATCTCAGGCATGATAGTTGAGAATTTGCAAGTCCTCTTTTAAAAAGCAGGATTAGTTCAGAGAATGGTAATTCTTCATTGATATAATAAAACTGGATTTTTTTTTTGGGTCCAGTGAGCACAAACAGGGTACCATAAAACATTTAATGTTCTTTAGTCAAAGGGCCCTTAATGTTACTCACAGATCTTGTTGGGCAGGGAAAGCCTCAAATGAGTTTGCATTTTTATATAGTAACTAGTAAAAGAGGTCTGTTTCAGAGCAAATGAAACAGGCGCTAGCAAGGTTTTCGTCGCCAACCCCTTCGTTGTTCTGCCATTGCTCCGCCCCCAACGTCATGACGTTTGATGCAAGGGCTGGACCCGGAGCAATTTCCCTCCTCCCTCCCTCCCTCCCTGCCAACCCCTTGGTTCTGCTATTGCTCTGCCCTCGAGGGCGGGGCCCGGAGCGATTTTGGTGGATTCACCACCACAAACCTTGGCTTCACTGACGTCAGTGTCCTCAGAACATTGAGGGTGAGTTTTATTATAGTAGATTCCTAGAATGGCGATTTCAAATTGCTAAAAGACTGTGTTATTGTGGCAAGGTGACTGACTTGTTCTGCTTTCCTTTCAAGGGTTAAAGTCAAAATGTGAGGAGTCCCAGTTCCAGTGTGCCAATGGTCGATGTATTACTTCCTTATGGAAGTGTGATGGGGATGAAGACTGTCTTGATGGCAGTGATGAGGCTTCCTGTGGTAAGCTGAATGTTTTAATAAGCTTATTAATGTGGTGGCAATTCATGTAATACCTTCTCTTCCCCCCTGCCCCCCCCCCCCCAGTTCATCATAGTTGAATCAAGTTAAGATGAGCACTGAGGAACAATACTGAAATATCAGACAAGGGAATGGTACACTTAAGGGCCACAAGCAATGAAGTTTTCAGGATTTCCCCAATGAATAGGCATAAGATCTGTTTGTATGCACTTCCGCCACTGTATGCAACTAGATCTCGTGTATTCATTGGGGAAACCCTGAAAACACAGCTGGGTTGTGACCCTTGAGGATCAAAGCTGCCCACCCCTGGCAGAGGGCTTTTCAGTATTGTAGTGGGTTTGTGTATGCTTTCTAAATTAGCTATAGTACTTGTACAAGCTTCCCAGTGTAGGGCTTTGGTATAACCATTTTGTTCAGTAACTTGTTTTATGAGCTTGTCTGCAAATACCAGTATATAGTTTGATTACATAGTTGGACATATCTTGAATCAATTATCATAATGATACAGGTTATAAACATATTTTACTAAGTGTTCCTGATATGGTGGTTTTTAAGTACTTTGTGAAAGAACTGAGTTTCTGAGCATGCTCATTTCCAAAGATAAAGAATTCCACAAGAACAGTCAAATTGTGGAGAGAGGTTAACAGCTTCTTAAATGGTCAGGGCCGGTCTTAAGCCGAGGCGGCCGCATAGGGCCTTGTGCTTAATGGGGCCCCGCACGGCGCGCCTCAGTCAGCCTCCTTCACTCCCGATTCCCGGCAGGCACTATTTAAATTTACCTCCGCTCCGTTGCAGGCAGCTTGGCAGCGTCAGTGAAAACACTGTCTGACGTCCCACCAGCCTTCCCTTCGCTCATCCGTTCCCTCTGTGTCCTGCCCCTAAGGAAATGACATCAGAAGAAGGCGGGGCACAGAGAACGAGCAAAGGGAAGGCTGGTGGTATGTCAGACAGCATTTTCACTGACGCTGCCTGCAACGGAGATAAATTTAAAGAGGGCGGGGATGGGGAGAGAGGAGAGCATTGATCGATGGCGGTCAGGGCCCAGGGAGAGGATTAATTGCTGGGGAGGGAGGAAAATTGCTGGATTTGGATAGATGGAGGAGGGAAGGGGAGAGGGGAGCATCGATGGACATGGATGGGAGGGCAGGGCCCAGGGAGAGAGGAAAACTGCTGGACATGGATGGGAGGGCAGGGGAGAGAGAACTGCTGAATATGGAATGGAGGGAAGGAAAGACGAACGAGATGCATATGGAGGAGAAGGGAGAGAGGAGACATGCTGGACATGGATGGAGAGGAGGGAAGTAGATGCACATGAATGGAGGGGAAAGGGCTGGATCGGAACACTTTGAAGGCAGATGCTGAAACTGGAGAAAGGATAGGGACAGGGCTACAGATGGTAGACAGGACACAGGAGGATGGTGGACATGGTGAGAGAAAAAATATCAAATGGAAAGAAGACACTGGGACCAAAGCAAATAGAAAAACTAAATGATCAGACAAAGGTAGAAAAGTGTTTTATTCAGAATTTATTAATTGGAATGTCAGCTTTTAGAAATGTGCATCTGTGTTGTTTTGCATGTGCAAGTTTCAATTTTTCTAATATTGCTGCATGCTGAGTCTGACTTCTTGAGGTAACTTTCCAGTTCAGTATTTTGCCTTCATATCTGTTGTGTGATCAAGGTGCAGTATCCTGCTAGCGTGTAGTATTTGTAGCCCTTTTTGTTTTGCTTTTTTCACGAGGTAGTGTAATGGTGTTTTAGAGCCTGGTGTAATTACAGTTCTGCTTTTCCACGCTTAAGGTTGTAACTCATCCTGTCCTTGGAATTAGTGCTGATTGGTCTGCACAGGGCCCCGCACTTGCTAAGACCGGCCCTGTAAATGGTATTAAATGCACCAAAGGGAACTTTAGCAACAAATGGTCACGAGTGATCATAGGTAGTCAAGCTGCATGAGCTTGGATACTGTGGGGCATCACCATAAACACAACTAACTTAAAATTTAATCCTGGCTGCCATCATCAGCCAATGCCCTTTAACAGCAAAGAGTGGCAGATGAAAATGTGCTAGCTGAAAAGTTTAAGCATGCTGCTGTATTTTTGAATTGGTTGCAATCTGCTTTTATAAGTGGTTTTTTAGAACTGTTTTATATAACATTACAATAGTCCACTCTAGACAACGTCAAAGCCTGACCCAATCTAGACTTTGAATGGTTCTCAGTTTCCTCAGTGTATAAAATGATTTTTAGATTTTTGTGTATTGAGAAAATGTTAGTATCTCAAGTCCTAATACCGTAGACTAAAAGAAAATGTATTTTTCAATGGAAAATTGCCTGGGA
This sequence comes from Microcaecilia unicolor, assembly GCF_901765095.1. Classification (NCBI taxonomy): domain Eukaryota; kingdom Metazoa; phylum Chordata; class Amphibia; order Gymnophiona; family Siphonopidae; genus Microcaecilia; species Microcaecilia unicolor. Next base: position 237,673,905 of record NC_044032.1, on the reverse strand, counting down.
AACTGAGTAAACTAAATTTCTCTGGTCTTGTTTTATTTTTTTGGATTCAGTTTGGATCTGACTGGAATTCCAATGCTCTAACCTATATTCAAATTTCCAATTTCTTCAATGTGCCACTCCAATCACCATCTACCAGTAAGTGATATCAGCATCAATAAAGAATAGAATGTTCAGCTTTTCTAACTCCAAACCTAGGGGTTGGAGCAGCACATTGAACAATGATGGAAAGTGCAGACCTCTGAGGGACCCCACAATTTGGGATCCAATCCATAGAATATCAGCTCTTTGCACTAAACCTTTTGAAGAATCTGCAATACAACAGAGAACTCTAACGCCCCACGGGAAAACACAAGTTCAGGTAAAAGTGGGATATTAGACCATGGAAAAACAAATCCTGAAGACAGTGATCTTGAAAATGCTTATTTGTTAAAAAGAGTCTTTTTAACAAATAAGCATTTTCAAGATCACTTGTCTCCAGGATTTGTTTTTCCGTGGTCTTAACATCCAACTTTTACCTGCACTAAACCTTTTGAACCAGCTCAAACCTTTTTCACCTTTCACTGTCATTCAACCTGGGCAGCAGAGAACTCCAATTTGAACTAGAATAGCACTTTTTATCCATGACTTAATTTGGGCAGTTTTTTCGAAAGCCAGATTCAGCCAGATGCAAAATATTCTTATCTAAATACTCATCTAGCTTTATAGACACATCCTTCCATTAATTTAATAATGGATCGAAGCAATAGGGGGTGATGCTGCTTGCATATCTCCACTAGAATGTGTTTGGTATAAGGGCAATGTTCCCCCATCTTAATGGAAAATTGCCACTTAGTAAACGGTCATTAACCCAATTTGTCAATGCAGATTTTAATAAGTATGCTGGACAAGAATCAAGACAGCAATTGGACTTTTCAAACCTAACAATTGTTTAACCTGCTCCATCGCCAGAGCTTGAAAATTTATTCTAGATATGATCAGCTGAAATGTTACAGCTTGATGTCTAACTATATAGTACTAGGCAGCTGTTGAATTTTAACACGCTTAACGAATCTGCTGTTGGTGGTGGTTGTGCTTTTCGTGCCACGCTTCCAGAGTCTCTAATCACGGCTGGGCACTACTCACACAAATACAATCCCCTCGACCGCTATCTTAAAAGAACCAGACAACTGGTAGCACTATTTTAGACTGTGACCAAGGAAGCGCTTCCTGGGGTTAACACAGGTTTATTTAATTATCCAGAGATTAGGATAAAAAAAATAAAATATTCAAGTATAGTCTAGTATAGAAAAGAGGAGAAAAAACATGAAAGGACAATGGAAATGATCAGGTCAGGCTCTCCATCCCCTGGCATGGGGCAGAGTGCACTAGACACTGACCAACTTCTTATCTGGCAAAGACATAATATATAGAACTTTCTTTCCCTTACAGTACAAAAGAGCAAGAGAGAGGGGAGGGCTTCCCTCACCTCCTCAATTAGTATCCCACAGTCAGTCAGGATCTCCTGACAATAAAGAAATATATAGCATCTGTTTCTATTTCCTTTTGAAAATGCATTTGGTCTGCTGTCCAAGTGTCTTGGACATACATTTCTCAAACCTTTAATTAGTATTTCTATTCTGAAAGAGGAGACAAAAGTTAATTACTGCTTCCTTATAGAGTTGTTATACAGGTGTTATGTTTCTCTTGTCAGGGAGATAGTGTTTGAATTGTTCTAGGCAGAGAAGGAAATAAGGTGTTACCTGATTCGTGGTTGTAAAAGGGTAATTCTGTCCTGGATAGTAGCCTTACTTCCAAGGGCATGGGAAAGAATTCTGTCTTGGCCATATTCAAAGGGAGAGATTCTCCCCCTTCTGCAATAATATTTTCTTATCCAGTCCTTACTACAGGATTTCTATTTCTCTCTCTCTCTCCTCTGTCAACCCTGCCCCCTACACCTGGAACTTCCTTTGATCTGCATCCTAAAAGTCTCTCAAAGGCTAATAAACACATTCATGTGAACAGCAAATGGACAACAAATAGCAGGAGCTCATTGTCTTTCACTTGCTTGGTCAGAGGGAGGTGGGGGGTACTTGCTCCACCTGGCCTGCTTAATATCATTGTAATTTACAGAAAAAAGAGAAATTTCCACTTATCGTACATTAATTCTTAGATATTAGATACTTAGCAGCACTGAAACTGCTTGGTTCAGGCCTTCATAAGTACAAAGTACACCTCCACCAACAGTGTACCACTAGTATTTCCTAATCTTAAATTGGTATTTGTAAGATTGTATCAAGTGTAGTTTAAAAAGTTAGTAAAAAAAAAAAATGGTCTGTCCAAGGAAGAACATCTAAGACCTTTTTCATGAACTGTAAAATGCTAGGACATAAAAATCCTAAAAGAAAATTCAGAAACTTGAAAGCCTTTACATCTGTACTGTCTTCAAGATGCAAATTCATATCGGCAACAAATGTGGACTGATAAGTAGAATATTTTAAAATTCTTGAATGTTGAACTATTTGGAGGACAGATTACTACACAGTAAACTTCCCACAAATGTACACAAGTCCTCAATACTGCAACTCAAACATTTCAACTGAGGCAGTAGAAGATTTATCCAAAAGGGGTTTTTTTTTTTTTTGTTTTCCGGTAGAAAAAAAATCTATACAAAACTGCCAAACTACAATCCCTTTTTTTACCTTGCCTAGAAATATGTAAGATCTTAAACTCAGGTGGGCAAAGTGAGAGTAGTCTAGGATAATCTTCACAATACCAAGTTTCAGTTAAGAATGCTAGATCTGCATATTCCTCAATCGAATCCCTTATGTCTGCCTTCTGTACAACTGATCTCACATTCACATACAAACAAGGCACAGGTAGAGCTGACATGGGCAAGAGCAACTGGGTATCACTCCTGTCCTGACTAAACCACTAGACCACAAGGTAGTGTAGAGGGCTACTCTTTACATTATTTTGTGTGTAATGTGATTGCAAGAGTAGTTTTATATGGTAAATAGTGTTGATACAAAAATTTGGGATATGCTCCTTAGGATATCAGCTGTCACTCCAAATGTGGCAGTGGCAGCCATTGTAAAAGCACTGGCTTTTAGCTTGTTTTCCTTAGCTGAGGTCCATGTGTGCAGAGGCTATTTTGTTTGGAGGTAAAATACTTTCATTTGTTTAATTTCTGGCTTGGATACTATCTGGGTGATTCTAAAAGGATTTCCAGGCTCTGTTGGGTATAAGTGTTGACTTGCAGAATACAAAATGGGAAACATCTCAATGCAACTTTCAGCTGGTAATCATGACTTGTTTGCTCTCAAAGTTCTTGTATCCAAGGATATTCAGCATTCACTTGAGAACCTAAACATGCCAGACTCATTGAAGCCCTTGTTAAAATAGGCTCTCCACCTGTGCACTGAAGGGTAGTCATCTTTGGATTTAGCAGAGGGCTGCTGCCTGCAAGCTCTGACAATCCCCATTGAGCCTGATTGGTTCATGATCACACAACCAAACTAAGTTGTTTTTGGTCAGGCTTTTCTTGTTCTAACACTTTGAAAGTTAACAGCTGGAATAAATTTCTACACCATGTAAATGTTAACTGGAGTAGCATTCACAATCTTTTTCTACTGTAATTGGATATACTTGTAGATACTCTCTGTATGTACTCAAAGCTTGTAGCAAGAGGGGTTAACTAGACAAGGACTAGGCAGGTTGACCATCTCTGAATTCCCTATTGCTCAGTTTCTAGTTCTAATGCCTTTTCCTCAAATTGAACAGTCTCGAGTATTTCTGTAATTGTATCAAGTGTACCATATATCAAATCTGTCCCCTAGTAAATGATTTGGTCTCCTTGATTTTAAAATTGGTGCTTTTTTTTTTTGCCGGGGGGGGGGGGGGGGGTGAGTCAAGTCTTAGAACTACCACATTTTCAAAGAACAAGTTCACGAAATTACAAGGATGTGTTCAATGGCCATTGCTGCATCGTCTAGTCCCTTTAGAGCACCAAATTTGACATGGAAGAGGAGAAATTAGTAGAAGGGACAAACTGAACATTCTAAAATATCAGGATCTAGGAGCCTAGATGCAGCAAAAGCACAAATAAGGGACAACTGAGCCAATTCTGCATATCTCCAGTCTCATTTTGGGAGATCATACTGGCTGTTAAAGCCACTTCAATAGCAGAAAGGAAACAGCCCTTCAGAGGTAAATGTAGCCAGTGAGCTTTTAAGATGGTCACCATTGTGTATGCAAGATGTATGTTCACTGTGGGAAGGTTCCCCCCCCCCCCCCCCAATATATTTTGGGAATCCTAAAAACCCAGATAGGGTAGTGTGTGTGGGAGGGAAGCAGATAACTCTTTTCACTTCACTAGATACTCTTGTTCATGTCACACCAGAGCAGCCTGCACTCCAGCGAATCTTCACATTTTCCTGTGGCAAAGATGTTATGTAATTGCATATCTGTAGTGAGTGGGTTTGTTCAACAAAAGCCCCTAAGCTATAGATCACTTGTAACAATTACAAGTCAAACCCTATTGAGTAATGTAAAAGCATATTCTGCAGTGTAAAACTAGTCCAACATAGCAATCAACTTTTCTGTCCTTGGCACCTTGGCCAACCCAGACAGCAAAAATGAGATCTTTCCACCATATTTGTAAACCAGACTTGTTGCGCACCCCCCCCCCCTAGGGTTTATAGTTCCTCAAATGGCAGGAATTTATAACAATCCTTGTCACAGAAGCAGGCTTGGATGCAAGTAGTAACTGCTTCCTGTCCTTGGTTAAAATATGTTCTGCAACTAAATGGCACTGTACTATCAATGAAGGATCTAATTCTAGCTTTAGATTTGGGATTAAATGCAAGAGTTCCTTTGATAGTTAAATGTGGTACTTGGATTACCACAACACTAGTGTTTTACCCTAAAACTTTAATTCCTGTGCCTTGGCTGTTTAAGCTATGCTAGAGATCAGGCATTCAGACTGGATGCATGGCACCTACTATGACTAAACATGGAATACCACAACCAGTATGCCTACTCTGTGGGACTTGTTCACTACCAAGTTCTCCATAAGCCTCCCCCCCCCCCCCCCCCGCATCTTTCTGCAGTAAGAATACTTTATTCTGCCAGACTAATCTAGTAGCAACATCTCCCCTTATTTATCTAATCCTCAAGAGTGCAAAATTTTCAAGTACATTTACCCCATTAAGAGATTTGTTGTTTCTTAAGGAAGTTTTTAAATATCCTGAAGATAATCTCCCTCCAATACAAAAGCTTTATTTGGTGCCCAATCGTGGTTTAAAAGCAAAAGACCAAGCGCCTATAATTCAAGCCTCTGAAAATCTGGATGTTTCTGCTTTGTTGGAACAGTCACAGGAGGACGTTGAATTTAGATCTACACTATTGGTATCTTTTGTCTTTCTTATGGATAAAGAGGTGTTATTGAGACAGTATTTAAGACAGATTTCATCAGTAATCTTTATGGGGGAGAAAATCCAGATATTTCCTGATGTATCCAGAACTACGCAAGAAAGGAGAGAGCAATTCTTTTGAGACAAGAGACAATACAGATGGGGGTGAAATTCCAATTGAGATTTTCATGTAAATGTGTGATCTTTTTTGAAAATAAGACATACCATATTTTTAAATGCAAGGATTCCAAAACCTCCATAGATATCTAATTTAGGACTTTGAAGTATGAAGATGTAAAAATAAAATAGCCCGACACTTTCCTTTCTAATATGTTTCTTAAATGTATCTTAATCCTCTAAGATTTATGTTAATCAGCCTCTTTATTTGAGGACTATATATAAAGGAACTGATTTTGTCATATGCATTAGCATAATGACAATGTATATTCCCTTTTTTATTCTCGACAGTTTCTTTGGAATGTAATTGAAAAATTGAATAAAGAATTAAAAAATTTTTTTTCAAGTACAGTATTGGTCATGTGATATGTCCATATAAAGTATTGTACCTTTTTTGCTAAGTAGGCCTTGAATTAGCAGCTAGGCCTGTCTTGGTACATTATAAGCTGTTGGAAATAGACATTCAATCTGAACAGGCTACATGAAATGAGAATACACAACTGGGCGGATCTTAGGCAGGTTCAGAGATCATACCATAACATGTAATATATTCCTTTTTGACCTCAGATAAGATCCTCATTGCCATAAGGAAGTTTCAGTACTGTAGGAGTCGATCCCTTGAGGGACAGGCTCTGGCTTCACAATCTTAGGATGGCAAGAACCCTGTGCTGACCCTGGATAAATGGTACCAAGATCTTTTCAAGTACTTAACAGAACAGGCAAACCTTAATTCCCTTGTGATATCAAGACTTGGACATACTCTCATGGCTTTAACTGGGGAAGTAAATTTTGTAAACTGTTAGCTATAGAACTGTGGGAATCTTGGTAGCCTGCTGCAAAAATATTGATGCAAATTCATAGGTGCATTTAGTAACTTAAAGCTTAAATATTGGCATGCCCTAGTTGGGCTTTCTTAGCTCATCCAGGTGCACTAGAGAATGTGCTGGATTTAGTTAAATACTTGTATGTAGGGGGCAATTCTCTAAACTATGTACTAAGTATGAATTCTATAATAAATTTAATTGCACAATTGCAGTTATAGAATGTTTAGGTGTGGCATATGAAGTTAAATGTTACACTATGCTAGATCAATGGTTGATGTAAATGCTCATGTGTTCTGTGACCTACACGTGTCCCTTCCACATCCACATCCCTAGCAGTTGTGCACCAAAATCTCCCACTCTACAGTTTGAATCAATACTAGTTACACATGTAATTGGCAGTATTCTATAACATTCGTATGCAATTTTGCACACAAGTCTGCATAAGATTAAAATTGGGGTATATATCTTGTATATCTCTACAAATTCAGCATGCTGTAGGACACAAACTTCAGGCTTCCCTGGAGTTATGGCTGAACACTGCTTTAGCTGTTAGGTAGAACCATGAGAACTACTGAGTAATAGTGGCTGTATCCCAGCTAAACTGTAACAATTTTAGGATCCCTTTTGTGGATGGGACAGGATTTTTAAGCACTTGCAATCTAAAGGCCCTAGAGTATCCTTGAACTGTTTTAACATGACCCCTGAGAGTCCTTGTAGTGTTTAACATGATTGGAAAGCCAAATGGTAAAACCCACACTTTGATTGGAATATGGCAGCTTCAGATGGTGTGGTGATACTTCCTGAAAGTTTATACTTGATTTTGACTCATTTTGCTTATACAGTGAAGCATCAAGTACATGTTCGGACCAACGAGGCTCGATTTAGGACACTGCACTTTTATAGCATGCTCTAAGTAAAAGGTTAGTACATGAGCTCTTGGCATGCCTTTTTGCACACTAGGTTACTACAGTGACCAGGCAGTCTTGGTTTGATTAAAAATTTGGCTCTCTTGTGGCACTTTTCTGAAGCTAGAGTCTGGAAACTAATCCATCTAGAGAATAAGCAAAAAACATCGGCAGTGAAAACTATTTCAATGAACTAAAGACAGTCTAGACGAGCCCTAAATCATGGTTTCCAGTGTGCCTAACATGGCAAAGTTTTAAGTATTGCTTTGTCAAGCTGCAGACCTTTTTGTAAATGACCTTTATAACTATTCTGATGCAGTGGCTTTTTTTAATTGAGCTAGATTTAGTTTGAGCCAAGTGGGGGTACTGCCAGCTGGTGGTATGCTGCTATTTTTGGGTAGAGGATCTTGTCAATGCCAGCTTTTTCATAAGGCTTCTGATACACTCAAACTTCTGTTCTTGAAAGGCATGCTATTAAAATGTGAGTATTAATTGGGGCTGTCGTTTCAATACAAGCTACTGTACCACTAATTGGTCTCTGGACTTGTGATACCAGTTCATATTCTATAGAAGCCTGTCCCAATAGTACCAGTTTCTGTTCTATAGAAAGTTAAAAAATCAACTACAAATCCTCTTCACTGCAAAAAAAAAAAAAAAAACTCAAAACGTACAAGTGAATCAAAAAGGAAGCACTCATTTGCAAAAATAGGAGGAAAAAGACCTCATAATACTGTTTCAAATTGCCATAAAACTCCTGAGTCAGCAGCTATACTTGCACATAGCAAAAAAAATTAATCATGGGTCAAACCTCTACAAAAATGCAACACATTAGTGCCATAAACTTTAGTCTTGAGTGAGCACTTACATTAATAGTGCCATGACTTATCTGAATAGTGCCATGTCTGTAGGAGTGGTTCAGTCTCGGCAGGATAACAAAAAAGCAGTATGGTTCCAATGGACCCATTTCGCATAGTCTTCCTTTGGAGACCTCCCTGAATTCTGTGAACCAAAAACAAAAAAAACTTACTTCACACAAACTGATTCTAGTTTGTCCTCATCTCAGTAGTATGTAAATTTTTAAGTTGTAGCAGATTGTTCAATTCAGCATTTATTAGAAAAATGAGTCCTTAGAATTCTACACACATTAGTTCTTAACCCTTGAACAGTAGTCTTGATGGGTATTTACCAAAGGGAACTCAAGAAGCTCCAGTTGGTGCAGAATACTGCTGTAAAATTAATTAGGGCAAAAATGTGATACCTCATTTTTACAGATTGAATACTGGTTACCAATTCTCATGTCTCTTGGTCTTAGTAATTCTTCATGTTCTTTCTCTCAATTTCTGGGTTCATATATTTCTTCAGTCCATTCAGTGTGCTCAGCAGGGTTTGTTGCCAGTTGGCCTTTCAACTTAAGAACCTATGATGGCGTGCAGGTTAAAGGTTTACTTGTTATGAAGCCTCTGTGGAACTGAGGGCCTCGATGATTGAGGCTAATCAACAATTGCTTGAAGGCACAGGTTTTACAGGCTAAGGAGCTGGGATTTGTAGGAGCTAATGTCTGCATAAAATATCCTAGATATTTATTTTTTTATTTATTGCATTTGTATCCCACATTATCCCACCTATTTGCAGGCTCAATGTGGCTTACATAGTTTTGTTAACATAGTCATTGCGGGTTCAATGTGGCTTGCATATTTTTTTGTTAGCAAAGTCATTGCAGGGTGACATACATTTAATATTGTGTCGAGGTTAGGTAAGTGTAGGAGGAAGAAAGGGGTGATTAGGTGAGTTATTTTGGCTGATTGGGTTGTCAGGCAGATTTGTGTGGCCGTTAGTTCTCATTGTATGCCTTGTTGAAGAGATGTCTTCAGAGATCTGCGAAAAATAGTTGTTTCATTGATTGTTCTCAGGTCTGTAGGCAGTGCATTCCACAATTTCGTGCCCAAGTACGAGAATGTAGTATCGTGCATCTGCTTGTACTTTAGTCCTTTACAACTGGGGAAGTGCAGGTCGAGGAACTTGCGGGATGCTCTTGTGGCGTTTCTTGGAGGTAAGGTAAACTAGAGGGGCCAGAACAAACCCTGGCAATAACCCTGTTGGACTGAAAAGGAGGCAGCTAAGGTAAAAGCTGTACAGAAATGAACATGGAGACACTATTGCTGACTTGTCCAGCCTTTGATCAAGTAGATCTGCTGTTGCAGGTCAAGAGACTTGAAGTGCTGACCTCACACACTATCAAAGCTATGAAGCGCAGTAATCAAACCTGCCAGCACCATCTGTGCCTGAGGACAGAAAAGCAGTGTTGCAGGCAGAAAAGTTAGTTTCCACCCAGTTTTCAATATGTTCCAACAACTTGGCATGGAGTTGAACAGATGGCAAATTTGACAAGCCTGTAGTTTGAAGGCAAAGGATCAAGAGTTTGACTTTCTAAACCTGGACAGTTTAGGAACTTGTTTCCAGACTGATAGTACCCCCCCTGTGGTTGGGCTGTGATTGGCTTACCCTATACTAGATACTTTTAGCCTAGTCATTAAGGAAGAGGGGTCAATCCAACAAGTAGTAGCACTAAAGAAGGTAAAGCTTTGTAAACTAGATGCCAGGTTGAACTAGGACAGTGAAAAGGGTTTAGAATGGGGGAGTAGATCAGATACTGCAAGAATTTAAACATCCCGTCATTTTAGCACTCCACAGGTATTCACTTTTTAGCATCAAGTTGGAGTTTGGGGGGGGGGGGGGGGGGTGGGTGCAAGCGAGTGATGAGAAGCTACTTGGGCTGCATCCATACCCTTAACCAGTTTTACCTGCTAATTAAAGGCCACTGCATGCAAGTTTGTGTTGAGATTTACTCCCATGGTAGATGTCGGCACACAGCATATTGTATGTCCTAAAGAGCTGATTAGCTACCCTGCAGCAATGCAGGACTGTACATCTACAACAACTCTGGTTCTGAGGCTGGTGTAGTCCCAATGGTCAGCATTGGCCCCATTTTTCTCACACCTCTGCTCCACAGGTATTTGCATTTGTATCCCACATTTTCCCACCTATTTGCAGGCTCAATGTGTCTTAGTACCATGATGGTGCACACCAATTCTGGTGTCAGAAATACAGAGTAGTAATTGCGTTAAAGTTCATGAGTAACAGCATCATTAGGTAGTTGAGGAGGGAGAATTAAGTGTTCTGTTCTGGTACAAGTTTTGTTGTGTTGCAGGGTTCGGGTGTTTAGGTTGGATTGTTGAGGTAAGCCTTCTTGAACAGATTGGTCTGAAAGGTTGTTAGGTCATGCATTGTTTTCGTGATGTTTGGTAGTGCATTCCATATTTGTATGCTTATAGGAGAAGCTGGATGCATATGTTGATTTGTATTTTAGTCCTTTGCAGCTTGGGTAGTGGAGATTTAGGAATGTGCATGCTGACCTGTTTGGGTTTCTGGTTGGTAAGTCTGAGGTCTGCCATGTAGATCGGGGCCTCGCCGTGAATAATTTTGTGCACCAGGGTGCAGATTTTGAACGTGATTCGTTCTATGGGAGCCAATGCAGTTTTTCATGTAGGGGTTTGGCACTTTCCTATCTCGTTTTTCCAAATATGAGTCTGGCTGCGGTGTTTTGGGCAGTTTGAAGTTTCTTCATAATTTGTTCTTATACATCTGGCATAGATTGCATTGCAGTAGTCTAGGTGACTTAGCACTATTGATTGTACCAGGCTGTGGAATATTTCCCTCAGGAAGAAAGGTTTAGTTTCCAATATTCATTCTCCTATAAACATTAGGTTGGAAGAATATAAGGACTTCTTTTCATGGCTGTATGTAGTTGCATTCTATCCATTCTCTGCCTTTATAGGAAGGGGCTTAAAGCTTGTCTCATGTTTTTGTTTTGTTTTTTGTTCATTTCATGTGTGATTGTATTTTGCTTTGAGTATCCCTGTTATATATTTTATAAGCTGCCTAGAACTAGAAAGTGGGTTTGTTTTTAAATTGGGATGCATGCTTTCTTGTTGTGTATTTTTTTTTTTTTGTTCTTTCTCACTTTATGTAAACTGCCTTGGCCTAGTTCAGATTAGCAGTATATCAAATGCTCAAATGTAAGCAAATAGTCTTGGCTTCTCTGAAATGGCATCACATAGACTTCTGGTTCATATGGAGTTGAGCTTCTGCCCACATAAAGGTCTTATGCTGCAGCAGCCTGCTAAAGCTGTTGCATTAGGTTTGGGGGGTGTTAGAGTACTGCTGCCTGATAAGGAGCTCCATACCAGGGATTTCTACAACATACCTTTCAAGATAACAGGCTCTACTTTTTGTGCAAAGTAAACATACCATATCCTAAAGATGTCTTCATCAAAGTTGCTAAAGCACAATTCTGGAAACATGTCATTGGCATGTGACTGCCACTTCCAGGCAGCTCAAATGCTTCAACAGATGTATTAATTGAACTGAAAGCATTGCACTTCGACACCACATGCACTTTAAAAAACCAGACCTGGCAACTTTGTCATCCATTTGACTTTCAAACCAGGCTCACTCAAATTGAAGAAAAAAAAATCAATTTTACCGACTCAAAATTTAAACTACATAAGAACTGTACCATAGAAAAACTCACTTTTAAAACAGCAGCTGGAAGATTTGGTGGAGCCACAGAAATATCATAATTATAGGTCTCGTTGAAGGAGCAGAAGGACGGGATTTAACTCCCCAAGTTCCTGGTTACCCTCAATCAGTCTCTCCACAGATGCCCCTTTGGAATTTGAGCATGCCCAACACTCCCCGGGGAAACAAATTCGAATGCTAAAACACCTAGGCCAATCGTCGCTAAGCTTCATTTCCCACAGGCTCTCAGTATCTTTAACAGCATGCTCAATCCCTTCCATCTTAACATGCCAGTAGAAAAGTTCCTGACCTCAGCAAGTCTACTGCAATCAAGCAGAAGCAATTTCTCTAGATGCAACCTAGACTAGGACCTGGGAGCATGGTACAGCTTGCAATATCCTGCAAGAGGTATTTTTAGATTGGCAAGCTTCTACTGGAGTGAACAGCTGACTTTTTTTTTTTTTTTTTTTTTTTTTCTTTTTTCCCAAAAGTTGCATTATGTAACTGATCTTTACATGTTCTGTTTTTCACATGAATAATTACATCAGTGCTTAAAACTGCATATCCACCATTGTTAAAGCTGTATGCTTGTTTCTTCTATTGATATTGTAACTCATCTCTAAATTTATTAACCACTTGGGGGGAAATTCTGTATATGGTGCCTTAAAAATCTGTGCTGTAAAACCACCCACTTTGATTTTATAAACTAATCAATGCCTAAAGTTGGGCGTAACTTATAGAATGTTTACGCACCCATTTAGGCCACCTAAATACCTGCGCTTAAGTTAGGCAGATTGGGTGTGTTCTAATGTGCATAGTTTTTATATTTTATGGCCACACCCCCTCTTCAACTGTGCACATTAGAATTTATGAATACAGTACTACATTAAATACACCTAGAAAATTGTGTGTAAACTCTATTTAAAACTGATTAGTGCACACAACTGAAAGCACCATATATAGAATTTGGGAGTTGATCACTTTGCCTGTTATCTTTAAACTTCCTTGGGAGGGTCGCTCTTTATGTTGGGCACTCCTTCCCCCCCCCCCCCCCCCTCATAATTTGGGATCTCATTTCACCCAGGCCTGAGTTCTATTACTAGAAAGATGCATGATCTTCTACTTCTGCCTTTTCCTACCTAGTTTTCCTAAAGACACTGGTTATTTCCTTGTCACAATTCTAATCAACATGACACATGGAGCATGCTAGCTTATGGAACATCTATGGTCTTTAAACCGCCTGTCAAGTGTGTAAAAAAAAAAAAAAAAGTGTTAGCTGTTAAAAATGAACACACATTGCTTTTTGTCAAGAAACCTACCTTTATAGCTTTAGCCCCTATTTTCAAAAACTCTAATTGGATTGGCACCATCCACTCCTCTCCAGCAAATGGAAAGAAAAATGGGGTTTCTATAATTTTCCATAAGGATTCAAATCAAGAAAATTTAAAGATTCTGAAGGCAGATCCTAATAAGAGTAATTGGCCTTAAATAACATATATACACCCAATCAAGACAATCCTTCCTCTACATGTCACTATTGCCTCATGTGATCCACTACCTATGGCAGGAGATTTTAATTTACCTTCCAATTTATATGGAAGACTCCTTTCACATCCCAAAAGCGCACACCGCATCTTAACTTTCATCTAATTGACCCATGGAGGCAATTAAATCCAGCTAGAGATTACTTTTCTTCCCCTCATTTTGAGCCACTCCAGGATACTTTCCTTATGTCTAATCTTTTACACAGTGTAAACTCAGCATATATTGACACATTATCCAATTATGCTGCAATTTGTTTAGGTCTACACATTAACACACATCAACCAAGACATCTCAAGACTCATCCTGTGCTTCTATCCATTGACGAATACAATGTTCATCTCATCAAACGTTTCTCTAACTTCTTTGAAGGATATTCCATCTCTTTGGAGGCCTTCAAGATCTAATTAGGAGGTAAACTTATCAATATCTGTACAACAAAGAGAAAGTGCTAAGACTTGGGAACTCCATTAAAATGTTAGAGAAGCAGCATATTGATCCTGCTAAATTAAATCACCTCAATATTCAAAAATATGGAGTCAAAAGGCAGGTCATAAGATTACTTCGAGATCTGCATATAGAACAACAAATGTAGCCAAGCCCTTGCTAACTAGCTAAAACAAAAGCTAGCACTCAAATCCCTTTGATAAGAAACTTATCAACACTACTGGGGTTTTTAATGCATTTTATTTACCTTTATAATGGTCTGCACAAGTCAAAATTCTCCTTAACCCAGTGGATTTGGGAAAAATTCATAAATGATCTTCCTAGTAGTAAATGGTTCAATTGAGGCTGTTAAGTGATAATTAAGAACTTTTATGCCAAAGATCTCATGGTCCTGGTAATGTTTCCTGCCTCCTTCTATAGACCATCTTGTTCAATTTCTATGGGCTTCCAAAACTGATAGCTTTGCAGACACTCAAAAATCCTAAAGCTTTTATCTGAGGCTTTGATTTTATCTTTTATATCGTAAATCATTCCTCAACAGTTATGCTATTCAGATAGAACCATAATCCATATCTGGTTTTCTCTTAAAGTACTTATGAGATCAATATCTCGTATCAAATTGTCTCTTTGGTCTTTTTTTTTTTTTTTTTTTTTAACACTAGTTTCTGGACTGATTGGTACCAACAAAGAAGGAAATTACTACAGAATTTTACTGCTCAAAAACCTTAGTTTTTCATTTTCTCAGCTTTATAAATTTCTCACCAGTCTTTCTAAAAACTTGGAATTACTGGTCAGTGGGAAGATACGGCATATCGGCTATCTCAACAGCAATGGACTTTGTTGTGGTCTGTCAGTACGACTAGTTGAATCAGCCCACATTATACAATCCCTCTCCCCCCCCCCCCCCCCCCCCCCCCCCCACAACACATGGATGCCACAAAAGTTAGTTGTTTTACTCTCCAAAAATCTCTGGTCATTTAAACATCAAGGCACCTTTATACCTAACTTTGAATGTGAACATAATTACAAATTTTGGAAATGGGGTATGGAACATTATTTTTCAGGTGTTCAATATCCCAGTTCCACTTAGTTAAATCTTCAATTCTTTGATATTGGATGCCACTCTTGCTACAGAGGATCACTTTTAAACATCTTAATAGTGATTGCAATCAAATCTGTCCTCAATTGGAAATAACCTGATGCTCTGCGTCAATATTTTGGTGACCATTATTGCAGATTCAAATTTGAACTATCCTTAGTAGGTAAGCTGGACTCCATTTCTCAAACTTGTAGAGTTTTTGGTCAAGTGTAGACAAACTTATCTTGTCCAGTGTCTTCTTACATCACTATGACAAAAGTATGTGACCTTATTCTCTTAATTTACAATACTTTGTATTGCATAAGGATTACAAGCACATCTTATTCACTTTAGCCTTTGATAAATATTGCTTTAATTTATGCTGGATAGCTGCACCTTCCATCCTAGAATAGACTTGGGACAGGTGTAGCAGGCAACTAAAAATGCTCATCTTCCATTATAGAAGACTTGTCTTTGAACACTTCAGGACAATGGTTATCCTGATAAACCCGTAACTCCATCTATTGACAATCAACTGTACAGCTTCTAGAAGCCACAAGTAGGTGCAAAATTATCAAAGGAGCTGTCACTTCTCCCACAATTTGCAAAATGCCACTGCACAAACTTGATGGTTCACAAAAACCAAATCTTGCAGTAAACAGAAACAAATCTGCAAGACAGCAGATATCTTGGATTTTATTTAATGAACTTTTTTCCAAATATGGGGGCTGTAGAACCAGAGGACACAATGAAACTGTAAGGAGGGAAACATCAGCAACTACTCAAGAGTGGAGTGTGTGTCTGTCTGGAATGCTGTTTGGGATAAACAGAAGGCATTAAATTTTTTTTTAATGTACAAAAACAAAAGAATCCACGATCATCTAAAATAGCTTGATGCCAAATGTCAAACAGTTGTCAGATATTCATATCACCAGCAAAAGAGAATGGACTCTCATAATATAATAAACTAATATAATATTAGAATTGTGAGGCTTTAATAGTATCACAGTACTTTAGATAACTTCAGACAGTATGGGCTCCTTTAATAAACTAGGTTCAGCAATGGTGTACTGTATTTGAGAATAGTACAAATAGAAGCCCACCAAAATGAGACCAACTTATTCCAGAAGTGTTGCAAATCAGGACAAGAAAAACATGTTCTAGTGTACTTATGCTTGACGCATTTTGTTTAACAGGCATCCATAATGCATAAAGGGATTGTGATATTGGAGCAGAGGCTAATGGCTTATTACTTACACCATGCCTTTTCATTTAATATATGATCAGTTTCACACGGCCAAATATATTGCAGTACAGTAGTTCTGTAAAGGCAACAGTAAACTAAATTTTTGAGGCCACATTTTTTTGGTTTTGTGAGTGCATGAAGGATATTGTCAACTCGGGTTGTCTAGAACTTTAAATGGTGCGATATCAATTTTTGATAGCCTTTAAGTGAAGGTATTTGAAGTGTGTAACAGGGAGATTTTAAATTTGAGCTATAGAGCCGAAAGAAAATATCCCATTTTGCTCAGATCACTCAAATATGTTTTGTAATCCATTCATGCCAAACAAATGACTTGGAGCCTATTTTTAATTGAGTTGCTCCAAATGGAGGATTAAAACGATGAGATGAGTCTTGGTTCTTGATTCCTCTTGTAAATTCAAAGCTTGAACTGCTATATTACAGGCCATTTAGAAAGTAGCGGAAGATGTGAAAGTTAATAAATCCATAGGTATAAGTTCAATTAGTGAATATTCAATATGTACCCAAATAGGGGCCAATTGTCTGGAAGAATTTTTCTTTGCTAATGCTGCCTTAAGAGATGCTTGTAATTATAAAAATCAGGTAACTTTAATCCCACCCATAGTCTTAATATTTTGTACAAAAATTCTGGGGGGGGGGGAGGGGGGTGTCTCCAGATAAATGAATTAACAATTTTATATGACTTTTTTTAAAAAGTTAGGGAATTGGAATGAAATCATGCTTAATATGCATATAATAGTGCTAGAACCATTTTTTTTGTATTAACTCCGACAGTTCCCATGTATTGCAATATCTGGGTACCATCTAATTGGAGTAGATAAAACGTGATTTATTGCAATATACATTTAGAAGCATTATTTGTTTTTGACCAATTTATCTAAATAAACTAAAGGAATATAATTTAAAATGAGGGAGAGAATTCTGGATGTGGAATATATAGAACATCCATATAAGTGGATAGCTTGATTTTATAGTCACCAGATACGATACCTTTTTAATGATTCTCTTAAAGTTCAAGGGGATAGAGGGAATCCATGCCTCATTCCACAGGAGAGTTGAAAGGCATCACTGAGGAGTTAAATAATCTTGCAGTAGAAGAATACAAAACAAATCCATATTAATGAATTCATTACCAAATTTAAACCATATAAGCACCTGGAACAGAAAAGGCCGTTCAACATAATCAAAAGCCTTCAAGACGACACTTTGTTCAGAAGCAATTATAGAGCCAATTACAGCAGCTGAGCAGTCTGCTAGAACTTTTGCATATATTTTGCAATCGGTTTAGTAAGGATAGGGGTCTAATTACTAGCAAGGATAAGATCTCGACCAGGTTTTTCAAGAAGCACTATAATTGCCTCTGCCATGGACCTTGTACATTTCATCCGAGTAGTTATTGTATAGGTAATAGTAGAGAATTTCTGGTAAAATTCAGCAGTCAAACCATCACTCTGCTGACTTTCTCAGTTTTAAATGTAGAGAGCTTTTTGTATTTCCAGAGTAGTAATTGGCTTATCTAAATGAGAACTGTTCATCTGGTGTAGGACAAGTTAAGACTGTAGAAAGCATATTTGTTCTGAACAAGTATGTTTCATAGAGTTCTCTTATAGAAATCCAAAAAAGGTCTAATTTTTGTTAACACAATTCCATTATGATCGCATGAATTTTCTTCCCCCCCCCCCCCCCCTTGCACTCAACGTAATTTGCAAGGGTTATCCCCATCCTGTTCATTTCTGCATAATAAACAGATGAGATGAGCTGAACGCCAGCCTTTTACTTAATATCTGGTTATGTGAGCTTTTGAAGAGTAGCATATGATGTTCTTAGAACCAGACAATGAGTGTTCATAGGCAGAAATCTCCTTTTCTATTTCAGATAAACTGTTTTGCTATATTTGTTCTTGTAGGCCAAGTATGCAATTTCTCCATGTATGTAGGATTTATAGGCATCCCAGGTGGTTGAAAAAATATCTGGGGTTAAATTTTTAAAATGAAATATGATTCAGTTCGTTCATTTTTTTCTGAAAAGATCTTGAAGTAGCAAAATGGTAAACTGCCAAAACTTGGAGTTAGATTGATCAGTAGTGTCCATACAGATGGTGACCCATGAATGTCATGGTTCTATAGGTGTTGTAAGTAGCTTGTCCACTAAAGATTTTGGTATAAACCAATAATCCAAACGTGAGTGAAGTGGTATTGAGTAAAATGTACAATCAAGGGTATCAGGATGCAGCAATCTCCATGAATCTACTAAGCAAAAATCATTTAGGGCTTTGTGTATGTTTTTTTGTTTTTGTGAATTCTTTTTAACCTTTGCTAAATAAAAGTCCACAGGAATATTCGTATCTCCTCCAATGATTTAAGTTTGTGGTCATATTTTAATTGGGAAATTTGAAAGGTGATATCTCAAAAAAAAAAAATGTGGGCAACCAGATTTGAAGCATAGACATTTTATAAATACATATATGAGGCTTTGTATTTTAATACTAACTATTAACCATCTTCCTTCATTAACTGCATGATAACGAATTTGTATTGTAAACTTAGCAAATGATATTGCAACTCCATTTTTCTTAGACTCGGGGATTAACAATTTGGAAACCATTTGGATTTAAGTTTAGCTGATTCGGTGGCAGGCAGATATGTTTCTTGTATAAAGTCTACTGAACAAAGATTAACTCCATTCTGTGAAGCATATTAAGATTTTTCATGTAAGAAGGTATTTAATGACATTCTTCAGGATATGAATAGTAATAACTAGGTATATAATAATTAACACTGAGAATTGCAGTAGAACAAAAACAAGAGTAAAGGGACCCCCCCACCCCGCACTAAGTCTCCTTTGGTTCATTTGGTGCCCGCCCACCCCTAGGGAAGTTCAGTGAGTCATGCTTTTATGAACTTAAGAATACCCATACTGGGTCAGACCAATGGTCGGTCTAGCTTGGTAACCTGCTTCCAACAGTCCCAATCCAGGTCACAAGTATCTGACAAACCCCAAATAGTAGCAAGATTCATGCTACCAATTCCAGGACAAGCAGTGGCTTCCCCATTTCTCTCAACAGCAGACTATGGACTTTTCCTCCAGGAACTTGTCCAAACTTTTTTTTTCTAAATCCAGTTACGCATTTTCTCTTATTTCCACGTAATCAAGTGTCTTGGAGGATCAGATAATGAATGCTATGTGCCCTTTGTACTAGAGCTCCCTAGGTATGCTACACAGTTTTAATATGGTGACTTAAGACAGACTGAAATGGAATAAGTGCATGAATTAAAGGAATTTAGGTTCTTTTTTTGTACAATAAATGTGAAGTAAATATAGTAACTGTATGAGGTTGGGTTTAGGGTATATTCCTGTTCACCTGCTCCCCCTCAATTCTTTGAATTGCACTTGTTTCTTATAATGCTTGCTATTAGTACTAAATCATGTAAACATCTATCTTTTTTTTTTTTTCTTAGAGAAGAAAACATGTAAGGATTCTGACTTTATTTGCCGTAATGGACAGTGCATTCCTAATAGGTGGCACTGTGATGGAGACCTGGACTGTGAAGATGGATCTGATGAGAGCCAAGAGCTTTGCTGTGAGTCTTCCCCCCCCCCCCCCCAAAAAAAAAAAACAAACAAAAAAAAAAAAAAAACCTTGAAGCTTACATGCAAACAGCACAGGAATGTCCCATTATATGAAGGGCGTAGTCTAGTATTCCCTTTCTAGCAACTTTAGAGCATACATTTTCATACTAGAAAAAGCAGCTAGGCAAAAAAGTTGGACCTTGGAACTGGGATCTTGCTGAAGCGTTTCCGTTTCTAGTTATCACTTTCAACTTTCTGAACCTGTAGCTTAGGCTTAAACTGTAAACCCACAGTGATAGTGGAGGTACTTCCAAACTCCCTATCATGGACAGTGTTACTTACCCAGATGTGGATCCCGTAATGCAGGCAAAGTTCATATGCCCCCATTCAAACTTGAGCAAGCACCAAAAAGGAGTCCCCTACAGAATAGGAAAAAGAAAAACACAAGTAGAGGAAAGCCAACAATGTGGAGTTAAATATGCTTAGCATTTGCCATTCTGTAAGTCTGCATAAAAATCCACAAAGGTGTCTAGTTCAGAGGAAAGACTCAACAATGGTGCCATGTTTCAGCTGGATTTCCTGCTTCAGGAGTATGAAGTTCTTTAAACAAATTTTTCTTTGAGGATTATTTAATCCCCAAACTGCAGATTTTTTTTTTTTTTCCAAGTGCTTTACTGTTAAATGCTTAAAATGTTTGACACCTAGGGGTAGATGCACTAACCAAAACGTTAAAGCCCTTCCCTTACCGATTCCTTAGTGAATCGGTGAAATCGCATGCAAATGAGCTGGTCGCTGCTCTCATTTGCATGGGATTTCCTTCCTAGCCAGTCGGCCAGTTGAGCATGCACAGAGCAGCCAAGCGTTATGCTAGCTGCTCTGCGCAAGCCAAGGATGTCCTTTATGGACATCCTTCACTCAAAACAACAAAAAAAAGGACGTTCCTGACTAGCAGGGCGGGTACTCGATTATGCTCCTCCAGGTCTCTCTCAGCCAATCACAGCGATTGGCTGAGAGGCCGTGGGGGAGGCCGATGGGCTTTTCTTCAAACTGACGGGATTTTTTGACGGGCATCCTTCAAATATTCGATTACTTATGGACCTCCTTCACTAAAAAACCTACTCAAATGCTCGAAACAGCACCCTTTCTGTTCCTTTTCCTTGGCTTCAGATCCTGTGTACTCGCACAGCCCTCGGGCACCTCCAGATTTCTGGCACCGTGCCCAGCTCAGCTCCTCTACTCTGCCACTTCCATGGCAGCACAAACTGATCCCTCATAAGCACCCTGCTTGTGTGATCGGTCTCAAACACACCACACCAGCTCAGCATCCTCCCCTAACGCTCAGCTCAGGAGGACAGCAGAGCCCTAACATAGCACTCATATCCTGTGCACACACACAGGGGAGGGGAGGGGGTGCTTCATCAGTCATAAGACAGGAATCAAACAGATTCTCTTGCACACCCTTTGGACTTTTTATCAGTCACTGTATACTCACTATATACAGGCTTTGTCACACATCAGCAAACTACGGGCTTTCAAGGGCTATTTAGTTATGGATCAGCAGCAGCACACAGTCTTGACACACAGCTTCCGTACTCCACTTTTACCACCATCACAGCATAGCAGCAGCGCAGCGTGACTGACCGCCACACACTCCCGGAGCTTCATTACCTGTTCTTTCTTTATCTTTAACTTCTAATTCCATTCTTCCTTCTAATCCACTTTCTGAAGAACTGAATACTGCTCTTGTTCGTAGAGAAACTGCTCAAGCAGAACTGCATATTGCCCTTGCTAAAAGAGAAACTGCTCAAGTTCTTGCTGAAGCTCAAAGGGATTGCTTAGGTCATTTACCCTCTCACCCTACTGATCTTGTTGCTGAGTTTGCTGCTTTACCTATCGGATCTGCCTCTTTGCCAGAATCATCTTCTCTTGGTGTTGCTCCTAAATCTAGTCTGCGCTCTCACTTGCTGCACTACCTACTGGCTCTGCTTCTTTTACATGTATCTACTTCTTTACCAGGTCCTTCTGTACCCTTTCCCACTATTCCTTCGGACAAAAGGATACTACTTAATGCTGATCTTCCTGGTTTTGATAAGGCTGCATATAACTCTCTGATGCAAAAATACTCTCGCCAGCTTACCCCTCTGCACCTTTACCTGTTTCTGGTTCCGGTTCCATGCTCAAACATTCCAAGCCATCTTTTCACCCTGGTATCCTTGCTTCTGCTTCTGAACATGACACCCGTCTGTCCAGGGCCGTGCCTAGGGTCATTGGCGCCCCCCCCCCCCATCTAGCATAAAATACCATAAATTAAGTAAATATAAACTTTTAACGTTGAGCTCCTGATTATCAAAGTGGACATATTCCAAACACTATAATGAAAATAAAATGATTTTTTCTACCTTTGTTTTTCTGATCATGCTGGCCCAGTACTTGGTTCTGCTGCTATTTACAGTTGTCTCTGGTTTCTGCTTTCCTCATCTTCTTCCATCCAGCATCTTTGTTCTCTCTCTCTCTCTCTCTCTCTCTCTCTCTTTCTCTCTTTCTCTCTTTCTCTCTTTCTCTCTCTCTTCAATCCACCATTTGCCCTCCCTCTCCCATCCATCCAGGATCTATCCCCTTTTTTTTTTTTTTTTTTTTTCAGCCCCCAGTTCCAGCCCACTTCATCCACCTGCCTTGCATTAGGGCCCCCCTTTCAGCCCGACCCCTTCTCCCATCTGAGAACCGCCAAAATATACTGCTACTGAAAAGACTTAAGAATTAACCAGGGAATGGAGCCCCTTGTATGTGTGAGTAATCAAAAAAAATATACAAACATTTTGGGCCTCCAAAAGTTATATTTCAATGCCAAAGAATGTCTATGTTGTATGAGGACGTATTTACAGCATTTGTTGACAAGCAGACTGAAGAAAAAAGGTTTAAGGGTATTGTTTAATGTCATCTGTCCCAGTTCTGTTTTTGAATTCCCAAACTGGTTTTCATCCCCACCCCCATCTCATTTCTATCAACTGCTTTCTCCCCCATGTCATCCTATGGGGGAGAAGGCAGTTGACTGTCATCTCCTGTCGTTATCTCTGCTTTTCATTCTGTTACTCAGCAAAGATACCAAGAAACACGCACTCTGCTGCCCTCACATTCCGCGCACCCCTCACACGCATTCGGGGACCAGTCTCCCCCCCCCCCCCTTAGTCTGCTTCCGCTCTCCTCCTGCGACCCGGCACCTTTCCCAACATCCTACTACCGTCAAACTCATACCTGAGGTCGCCTTGCATCTGCCCTGTTTGTAAAACAAGTAAATCTCTTCTCCTCGTCATCGTTGGGCCTCACTATGTCCCGCTCTCACAGAAATAGGAAGTTACCTCAGAGGAGGGTGGGACACAGTGAGGCCCGACGATGATGAGGAGAAGAGATTTACTTGTTTTACAAGCAGCCGGGCAGACGCGAGGCGCTGCCTGCAACTCAGCTTCACAAATTTTTTTTAAAGGTAGGTGGGAGGCAGGGCAGCACCGCAGCGGCGCCCTTGAAGGCAGGCGCCCCCTGCGGTGCTTACCCCGCTTATTGTGTTGGCACGGCCCTGCGTCTGTCAGATGAGCTTTGTATTTCTGCTGCTCAAAAGCACACTGCTAAAGCTTTTGATCTTGCATGTGCCTCCTCAAATCAAAAGTACGGATTGTACATATGGAAATGTTGCAGGACAATTGGCCACAAACCATGACTATTATGTCTGGTCTGTACTCTGAAGCTTGTGACATGGATCAGTTCTATCTTAATAGTAACTATCCTGTCAAAATGACTTTCCCACTAATTCAAAGTAATAGAACAGTAACAGTTCAATTTTTGATTTGCATCAAGTTGCTGATTGTGGAGACTTGTCCTGGCAACAATCTTATGCGAAATACTATGTTTACATATGTACTTCTGTTTTGGATGCTGGCGTTTATTCTGCTAGCTCGTGTCATACTTGGTCAGATGTATGGTGGTATACAGGCCCAAACTATCCTACCAGTAGTCATGCCTGGAACAATCCTCTACGGAAGAAAATTACCCTCATCCGTAGACCCGTCAAAAAGAAATGCACCCTAGGAAGATGCAATCCAGTTTCTGTTACTTTTAAAGGAGTGGACCTTACCATAAATCGCATCTTTGGTATAGAAGCCACGAACACAGACCCTGTTGGTCGTTTCCATGTTCTGGTCTGCTCTTATAAAAGAAAAACAATCTAAATTGGCCAATCCTTTACTGCCACAAATCCCTGAAATTCACATCCCAATCCAGATTCACAATGTATCTAGTCTTAGAGATACATTTACCATTGAAACAGGCTATGCTGACTCAAATTTATGGTTAAATTGGGTAAAATATACTACCAATTCATTACATCTATCTGCTATGTCTTCAATGGAAGGCTTAATGTATAAAGTTGTAGCCCAATCAATAGCAATCGGAGATGTAAGCCTGAGCATTCACATGTTGTGACCAGATTATTACTCTCAATGAGAACAAGCCTGAGGCCTGTATTTTGATTGATGCACCACCCTTTTGCTGTATTGCCCGATTTTGAAATAACCATTGTAATTTTGGTAAGTCACGGAAACTGTAATTTGCTTCTCATGCAATTTAACAAACCTGAGTCGGTCTCTTTCTTGTAATTATAAACAAGTTCTATTTACTTCAGTGGTGGACACTGTTAGTATCAATATAAATGTGTTAGACTATATGATAGAGAGACAGGGGGCTAGGAGTCAGAGGTATTTACAGCTTCTGTTACTCAGACTTGGGCATCATACTAAACCTTTTTGGCGCTACATATGTTGCTAGTTAGGCAATAACGGTGCTAACGTTTCACTACAATTAGTTTTGAAAACACTATCTAGAATTCAGTAAAGTGCTTCAGATTAAGACCTTTATCTGTACCCTCTGACCTTTTCCTGCACCACTGGATAAGAACTCCTGACCTAGTTAGTCAATTCCTGGCTACCAACACCATTTTATTATCTTTACACCAGACATGCTAAACGCACTTCCCATCAGTGATCTAGAAAGACGTTCACACAACTTTAGGCCCAGTTTCCAAAGGAGTCTTTCAAAACTTTTTAAGATGACTTGTATTCAGTCTTGTTTCTCCTTGTAGATATGCGAACCTGTCGAGTGAATGAGATCAGCTGTGGCCCTCAGTCAGCACAGTGCATCCCAGTGTCTTGGAAATGTGATGGTGAAGCTGATTGTGAGAGTGGAGAGGATGAAGAGAACTGTGGTAAGCCAGGCTTTCACTTGCTACTGCCTTGTCTTGAGATTGCATTCTTGACGTTTTAAGAGCTAGTAACTTGCATTGCACAAAATCTTGTATTTAAGCATGTTTTACTATATTGTAACAATTAGCTATATTGCAAGGGTTGAGTTGCCTATGTAGCATGTGATTTGAAATATACATTGTATTCAGTATGCTTACATACTGGAGAGAGGTATACATTTTCAAAGCTAAGGGGTCAAAATCAAGATTCGAGATCTAATTTGGATACTACAACATTCTCATTAGCTTTTGTGCAGATGTAAAACTTACACTGAACTGGAAGTGATTTCAGAAAATTTGGAAATCTAGGTATTGCATATTTCAGATATAAAACTTTAGCAAGCTAAGTGTCATAACTGCAATTTTTAACCAGATTTATCACATACAGCAATTACAGAAACAGGCTCACAAATCTAGTTATGGTTATGGTGCAATTGCAATGTAAGCATTTTCAATTGCCAGCTCAGATCTGAACAGATATAAAATGCAGGGTATGCTGTATAGAGGAATTCACACTCCAGAAGGGAGATTGACTTCATTCACCAATCAAATCAGACCATATCACTCTTCAGCCACAGTATAGTAAACATTGCTTCCCCCCCCCCCCCCACCCCTCCAAAAGAAGAAGCTTCAGATAGGGTGAAAGGAAAACTTTCAGAATTAATGCAGGGTCCCACAATCCCCTGCTTCCCCATCTTTTTATGTATTGATGTATTCATTGTTGACAGTTCATTCATTTATGCTGATTATGACCAAATCTTGTGTTCAATAATTACTTGTTTCAGACATGTTAGAAACAATTTTAGTGATTTTTGGGAATGTTAACTTGATCAGTGTTTGACCAGTACATATTTAGTTATAAATAACACTAATGGTAGCTATTGAGGCATATTTTCAAAGCACTTAGCCTCCCAAAGTTCCATAGAAACCTATGGAACTTAGCCTCCCAAAGTGCTTTGAAAATATGCCTCATTGTGTTTCTTGGTAGGGTAGTGCCTAAGCCTATCTGCTAGTTGCATAGAACCTACTCAGATATTTGCAGATTATAATGTAATTTAATGAAGGATCTAAGCTGTCCACAATTTTCAGGACTCTATTTTCTTTTCTATACTACATGTAGACTA
The DNA here is from genome assembly GCF_901765095.1 of Microcaecilia unicolor. Lineage (NCBI taxonomy): Eukaryota > Metazoa > Chordata > Amphibia > Gymnophiona > Siphonopidae > Microcaecilia > Microcaecilia unicolor. The sequence goes on along the minus strand of NC_044032.1, from coordinate 237,647,719 downwards.
TGGATATATCCATATCAGGAAGTGACCTTTAGTTTCCAGGAGGAATGTCTCCCTTCAGATTGGAGAAATAACCAGCCTCAAGCCACATTACATAATGTACTATATGTATCAGTCTTCACCATTTGAAATGATACAAAAGATGTAATTTTTTGCCAGTAACCACTGCAGATGTATTTTGTTAATATCTTGCAACTAACTACCTGTCACTAATATATGAATCCATTCTGAATTCACATCTGAATGTGGCACCTTCCACTCGTAGGTCTTAAACTAGCATCCTGTTTTTCTGCTCCATTTCTGCATTGTAATAAGCTTTTTGGATTCTAAACCTTTTTTCTATCAAAGACCTATGGAATGCTTCTATAAAATTCTCATATTTGGAAATGCAGAATTCTGCTTTCACTTGCTGCAGAAGGTGACTTGAAGCAAGAGGAGTTCAGTAGTTGCTAGATCCATAGGAACCAACTTTTCAAAATGATTGGGGGTGCTGAAATTTTTTTTTTTTAACAGGTAGTGCATTCAGGGTCCCTCCCTTCCTCCCTCCCTTCAAATTTTAAGTCACCTTACCTCGTTGGGGTTATGGCAGCAGCAGCAGTGAAGAGCGTGCAGGCTCAGCGGTTGGGTCAGTCTTCCCTTCTTTCTCTCTCAGCTCTTGTCCCGCCGAGCCTGCATGCTCTTCACTGCTGCTGCTGCCATAACCCCAACGACGTAAGATGATGACTTAAAATTCAGAGGGACGGGGCCTGAAACTCAAGGGAGGGAGGAGGGACCAAGGGAACTTCTGGTGGGTGAAATATTGGGGGTGCTCGAGCACCCACGGAGTCAGCGCCTATGGCTAGATCGGCCTGGTAGGGCCTTTCATCTTTAAAATACATTTGTAATTTTTCCTCCCCTCCCCCCTTGGAAAAGGAGAGAAACCATTTCCGGAAAATATGGACTATTTCATAAAATCGGTGTTTTTTTTTTGTCAAGTTGTCTTGGCTGCAACAGCCATGTCACACACTTATAGCTGAACTAGTCTGAATTGTAAATGGACATCTAACCCAAAGCAGTTGCCAGATGTTGGAACATAGTGGCAGTAGTGCTACTGTGTAGGAGACTTGATACTGGAATGCCATTAGTTTGGCATGTTAGAAACAAAATTCAAACATAGAAGCTTTGCCAAGTTGGACCAAGGTCCATCAAGCCCACTGTCCTGTCTTAGTGGACAGTCCAGGTCACAAGTAAGAGCAGATCAAACTTCCAGGAATGAGCATTAAACAATTACTAAACACATCTATGGCACCAGAGTACACGGCACACTACTGATGTAAAGTCCATGCTCAATGGAGCATAGTCTACCTGAGAAACGTCTAACCAATTACATCACACTGAGCCATGTTTAGTCAAGGGCTGGTAATGTCAGCATCCGTTGGCAGCAATTAACCAGCTTATGTATTGAATGAGTCTATAATTGACTTCAAGTTGTGTCCCCTTGTGGTGGTTGAAAGGGTTAAAACAATTCCCTACTTATTCTACCCCACTCATGACTTACAAAACTTCAATCACATCTTTATTTATCCAGACTGAACCAGGTTAGGATTCTTGAATCCTTTTCATGAGGGAGGGGTTCATCATTGTTTTTCTAGAGCTAAACAGCATATCTTTGGCCGAATACAAAATAATGGGCATGGAGTTAACATAAGCAATGTGAAATCAGTGTTCAGCAGAGGTATAGCTAGGTGGGTCACCAGTGGAGTGGCCGCTCCCCCAAACTGACTTCTTCCGGCACCTATTTTTCACACTGTTTAAAATACTCACTGGTGGCAGTCCACTGTCTGTGCCCTCTGCACCCTCAATCTGGCTATGCTTCTGGTGTTCAGTAGGATTTAGCACAGTAGAACCTGCGTTTTTTTTTTTTTTTAAATTCACTATTTGGCCGAATACAAATGTGCTTTGGGTGGAATTGAATAAAAATATTGGTACAGCCCTAGTCATCCTTCTGAACCTTTTGTAGGTTTGGCCTTCATTAGAAATGGGGCAACAAAACTGAACATATAGAGGAGGCAATCCTTAATACCCAATTTTGCTTTTTAGCAGCCATAACACTGGGCTGACTATTCAAGATATTCACAATGACTTCAAGATCTTTCTTGGTGGTGGAGGAGGGGGGGGGGGGGTGTTTTGTGACATAACCCAGCAATTTAAGACTTTTTTTTTTTCTTGTCAATTTTTGTACTTCCGTTGCCATCTGCTAATGTCCAGCTCAGTTTCTTAATATCACAAGATCGTCAGATTATCCCATTCATCTGCCATTAACTGCTTTTGAGGGACAGAGGCATTAAGCCAGTTGCTGGACAAAATATACAGGTGTCCCCTTCCTTTGTGGGCTCATGTGGTCCTATTTTTGACTGATTCAAGTGTAAGTGTGTACCTCCTAGAATTTGGTACTGAGACTTAATTCTTAAATCGGCACTGAAGTTACAAGGTCTGGTCTTCATGGGTCTGTAAATTCCAAACTGGATGAGAAGGTGTTCATGGCAGAGGCAGGACTTTACCACAACTAAATCTGACTGCTGTTAATGTACAACAGGCACTAAGCTCGATGCCAGCCAAACCATGGATCTGATGTAACAAGCTGTTCGGATGAACAGGAGACAGTGTCAGATACAAGAGGGGGGGGGGGGGGCATCTGGTAAAGGGAGAGGTGGCCTTGCCCTGTCTGTGGAAAATAGTTCCCAGGTCAACCAGGAAATACATTAAGAAAAAGAAGTCCTTTGACATGTTTCAAATATTGGAGGGAAGGAGAAGGGGTGGTGGGAGGCGGGGATAGTGCTGGGCAGACTTATATGGTCTGTGCCAGAGCCAGTGGTGGGAGGCGGGACTGGAGGTTGGGAGGCAGGGATAGTGCTGGGCAGACTTATACAGTCTGTGCCCTGAATAGCATAGGTACAAATCAAAGTAGGGTATACACAAAAAGTAGCACACATGAGTTGTCTTGTTGGGCAGACTGGATGGACCGTGCAGGTCTTTTTTTCTGCCATCTACTATGTTACTATGGACTATTGAGCACATTGATTTTACTGTAACACGTGAACATTACACCCAATAGTTTTAGCGTGGGGAAGATGAGCTTAAACCAGAGCATTTACAGGGAGCACAGTGGGTATGCAGAATCATAGGAGCCAACTTTTCAAAATGATTGGGGGTGCTGAATTTTTTTTTTTTTAACAGGTGGTTCATTCCAGGCCCACCTGCCCGCCCTCCCTCCAAGTTCCAACCCCTACCCGACTGCTTCTCCCACAACAGGCCTCCACTGGTCCGCCCTCGCCTTCCTACATGCCGCCCAGAATTTTAAAGTCATCTTACCTTAGCTCTGGTCCCACCCTTGTGGAAACAGGAAATGAGGGCAGGACCAGAGCTGAGACGAGAGAAGGCAAAGCTGAAGTGCCGAGCCTGCTCACCTTTCACTGTTGCCACCGGGAGCCCGAGGTAAGATGACTTTTTAAAAATTGTGGGCAGCACACAGGAAGGCAGACTAGCGGAGGACTGTTACGAAGAGGGCGGGCACCAGGCAGGTCAGACTGGCAAACGAAACTTCCAGTTCCGACTTCCGGCTGTTGAAATATTGGGGGTGCTCGAGTGGCGCCTATGTGCAGAATCTGAATTCCTAATTGCTCCCTTCTGTACTAAATGACCCTTTAAAAAGCTGTTTTTCCTCCCTTGGTACGGAACTTACTCAGCTTTTGGATTAGAGTGGATCTTGCTCCCATACAGCATGTCAGGAAATGCAGCAATTACCTCGATGACCCTTAAATCTAGTGGCCCCTGAGCTCCCCCCACCCCCACTCATCTGAGGTAGGAGCAATGTCCATTCTTGTCTCTGGCACAATTTTTTTTTGACTATGGTGACGCCTGATCTAGCAGTATACAGGCCACCTGGCTAGAGGTCATTCTGCCAGGCTAAAGCAACATAATGCCCTGCTAGGAGTCGGGCAGCACCATTTTCTAGGAGGGTGGTGAGAGGTCATCCTGCTGTGTGTATCCCTAGACCAGGTAAATTGGTCTGAGGGTCCAATAGCATGGGGGCTTTGATTTAGGGTGTTGGAACCAGAAAGGGCAGGGGTCATGCCTGCCATTTTCAAAAAGGTACCCCTTCTATCTAGTTCATTCAGTGCATGAGCAACCCATACCATCTCTAACAGGATGTGAATTTTTTTTTACCCCAGAAAAATACAGCAACAGCTATAATTACAGTAGCAGGGTACACTGTTGTCAGTACACACCTAATACTGGTCACTTCTGGCTGTTTACTGTATCAGGAAGTACGTAACTTGGAAGCCATGAGTTATACACTGAATGTAAGATCTGAAGAGCAGGCCTTTTATTGGACTTTTCTGGCCTGTCTCAAACCAGTCCTTTAGCATCATGTGCACTTAATGTGAATATCCAGTGTAAACTAGGTCAGCTAGCCTGACCCAGCAGAGAAGCACTTAACCCTTGCACAATTGCCATTGTTCTCAAACTTCATGCTGCTGTCACCAAGGTAGTTGTCAAGCTCTGAGGCTGCAGTATTCAGGAACTGGGGTCGTGAATCTTGGTTACATCCTGCTGCACCCAATAGTAAGGATGAGATCAGTAACTCTACAGCACTGAAGAAATTCTGGGCTAGTAACCCTGTAAACACTTTTGCAATAACTTTGATTTTCTGTGAGTATAGTCAAGTGGTAATGTGTGGTGAAGATGAGGGAGGGTCCCAAAATGGGCTGCACTGGGAACGCTTTTCTTCTGGTTGGAGCAAATAACTGTTCTAATTTTTTTTTTTTTTTTTAATTCTTAGGCCATAGCAACTCTGTTAATGCAGAATAGGTTCTTGGATGTTAAACATGGTTTCTTATGCTAGTCCAAGTAACTTTTTTTTTTTTTTTTTTTTTTCTTATTGCTTCTCCCTTAGGCAATATAACATGCAGCCCAGCAGAGTTCACATGCACCAGTGGTCAGTGCATCTCCAGGAACTTTTTCTGCAATGGCCATGATGACTGCGATGACGGAAGTGATGAGCTGGATTGCCGCCCTCCCACATGCGGGGCACACCAGTTCCAATGCAAGAACTCCTTCTGCATCTCTCTTAGCTGGGTGTGTGACGATGAAGCAGACTGCTCGGATCAGTCAGATGAGTCTCTGGAGCAGTGTGGCCGCCAGCCTTCTCCACCCATAAAATGTGCTGACAGTGAGATCCAGTGTGGCTCTGGAGAGTGCATACACAAGAGATGGCGCTGTGATGGAGATGCAGACTGCAAGGACAGAAGTGATGAGATGAATTGTCGTAAGTTGCAGCTCTATGGAATCTTAACTGCCATAAATACCTCTGTTATAATTTTATCTTCAGCTTGAAGCAGATAATTTTGATGGGATACAAAAGATTGGGAATCCATGTCTGCAGGGCAGTATAGCAAGCTACGGCAGAAAAATCTCTTCTGGCCTCATTGTGGAAAATAGAAACATTGCTTTTTTTTTTTTGTGCAATGAACTTGCCTTTTGCCCCTGAAATACTGGTGATCCTGAAGAGGCTCCACAAGTCCAGTACACATTTATCATGGGACATACTTCTAGATTGGATAAGGCACTTATTGCAGGGCAGTATAATAACTCTGGAGACCAGGAGTATGCTTAAGCATGACTGTCATCTCTTTACTTTTTCTGCTGTCTATCTCTACAGCCCTTCTAGTCAGCTGAATTACAGTAAGAGTAGATCTTAATTTGCCAACTGTAGAAGCATGAGCACATATGGTGGTTCTTGTACACATAGGAGTTGGGCTCCTTCACTGTGCCCCAGAAGGGGTATTTGGCACCTATGCTCATACAAATCTTGGTTGGGTTGGCTTTCTCTTTGGCTCTGTGCTAGGTAGAACAAGTTCAGGTATAACCCAGCAGCCACCAAGGTTTGCAGTAGTCTAACATAAAAACGGTGAAGTTGCTTTTCAAAACACTTGGGCTACTTTTGGTCATTCACTCTAATTTCACTGGTTCCTACCCTTTGTGGGCTAATAACATGACACTAAGCACCATGCAAAAGTTCAAAATACTAGCATAGAACTGTATGGCCTTACCAAAGTGGACAAATGCCATTGTTTTACAGTAATCTGGCTCATAACTAAAGTGTGTGAATAGCATCCTTTTAACGGTAATTTCAAAAGTTCCAACTTGGGTGAAGGAACAATTGCACCTATATGCCTTTCAAATAACGGTTCTGAATTGAGGGTCTTTGAGGGCTTTTAATGTAATTAGTGCCTAACATACAGGATATTGATGGAACTACAAGGATCCTGTGATCTGTACTACCTGGCATTTAGGCTTTACTTTTTTATAAAAAAAAAATAGCTGTACTGGGTCAAACCAATGGTCCATCTAGCCCAGTATCCTGTTTACAACAGTGGCCAAGCCAGGTCACAAGTACCTGGCAGAAATCCCAAATAGTAGCAACATTTCCATGCTACCAATCTCAGGGCACGCAGTAGCTTCCCCATGTCTCTCAATAGCAGACTATGGCCTTTGCCAGAGAATGTGGTGACAGCAGTTAGCGTATCTGGGTTTAAAAAAGGTTTGGACAAATTCCTGGAGGAAGAGTTCCGAAGCTTAACTATTCGAGTGAAAAAAATATTTCCTCCTATTTGTTTTTAAGTGTTGCCATTTAACTTGTGTCCCCTAGTCTTTACATTTAGAACAAGCGAAAAAAAATGGATTCACTTCTACTCATTCTACACCACTCAAGATTTTTAGACCTCAATCATATCTCCCCTCATCTGTCTCAAGCTGAAGAGCCCTAACCTCTGTAGCCTCTCCTCATATGGGAAATAATTCCACTATCTTTGAGATACAGTGACCAGAACTGAATGCGGTACTCAAGGTTAGGTCGCACCATGCAGCAATACAGAGGCATAGTATTTTCACTTATTCACCATCCCTTTCTAATAATTCCTAGCATCCTGTTTGCTTTTCTTTTTGGCCACTGTGCACCCTAGCATCAGGTAACTATGATTTGGATTATTCTTTCCAATGTGCATCACTTTGCATTTGTCTACATTAAATTTCATCTTTCGTTTTGTCTTACAATTCCTATAGCCTTCAGTATCAAATTCTAGCAAGATCCAAGTAGTGACGTAGACAAATCAGTACAAGTATGGACTACAACAAGGATTTTATAAGGGTAGTAAGTGACTATTAACAGCACAGGTGCCAACGCCAGCCTTGCAGTACCTCTGCTACCCTAACAGAAGTTCCTCATGTTTACTCTGAACCGTCCCTGTAGCTTCATATTGTAATGCATGTGGAAAATGTTCCCCTTCATAAGAGCAATTTGCATGTTAAGCTTTTTTTTTTTGTAGGGTGTTGCACACCCTGTATTTTTTTTTTTTTTTTTTTTTTAGTTTTCTAAACTGCTTCTGTCCTCTTCAGAAAGTTATGGTACGTGTGGTCTTAAATACATCTAAGCAACAAAACATACTGTTAGCTGACAAATACACTAAACCAACAGATCTTGACTGTCACTTTTTTTTTACATCTCATTAAAAACTGGAAACTCCATGCTAAATACAACACTCCCTCAAACTTTTTCAGGGAGTATAAAACTCAGTTACATAAGTATTGCCATACTGGGAAAGACCAAAGGTCCATCAAGCCCAGCATCCTGTTTCCAACAGTGGCCAATCCAGATCACAAATACCTGGCAGGATCCCAAAAAAGTACAAAAAATATTATACTGCTTATCCCAGAAATAGTGGATCTTCCCCAAGTCCATTTAATAACGGTCTATGAACTTTTCCATTTAGGAAGCTGTCCAAACCTTTTTTTTTAAAACTCCGCTAAGCTAACTGCCTTTACCACATTCTCTGACAACGAATTCCAGAGTTTAATTACACGTTGCGTGAAGAAACATATTTTATCTGATTCATTTTAAATTTACTACATTGTAGCTTCATCACATGCCCCCTAGTCCTAGTATTTTTGGAAAGCGTGAACAGACGTTCACATCTACCCGTTCAACTCCACTCATTTTATAGACCTCTATCATATCTCCCCTCAGCCGCCTTTTCTCCAAGCTGAAGAGCCCTAGCTGCTTTAGCCTTTCCTCATAGGGAAGTCGTCCCATCCCCTTTATCATTTTCGTCGCCCTTCTCTGCACTGTTTCTAATTCCACTATATTTTTTGAGATGTGGCGACCAGAATTGAACACAATATTTGAGGTGCGGTCGCACTGTGGAGCGATACAAAGGTATTATAACATCCTCATTTTTGTTTTCCATTCCTTTCCTAATACCTAACATTCTATTTGCTTTCTTAGCCGCAGAAGGTTTCAACATATCATCGACGACACCTAGATCCCTTTCTTGGTCCGTGACTCCTAACGTGGAACCTTGCGTGACATAGCTGTAATTCGGGTTCCTCTTTCCCACATGCATCACTTTGCACTTGCTCACATTAAACGTCGTCTGCCATTTAGACGCCCAGTCTCCCAGTCTCATAAGGTCCTCTTGTAATTTTTCACAATGCTCCCACAATTTAACGACTTTGAATAACTTTGTGTCATCAGCAAATTTAATTAACTCGCTGGTTACTCCCATCTCTAGGTCATTTATAAATATGTTAAAAAGCAGCGGTCCCAGCACAGACCCCTGGGGAACCCCACTAACTACCCTTCTCCATTGAGAATACTGACCATTTAAACCCTACTCTGTTTTCTATCTTTTAACCAGTTTTTAATCCACAGTAGAACACTACCTCCTATCCCATGACTCTCCAATTTTTCCTCTGGAGTCTTTCATATGAGGTACTTTGTCAAACGCCTTCTGAAAATCCAGGTACACAATACCTGTTCACCCCTTCAAAGAAATGTAGTAGATTGGTGAGGCAAGATTTCCCTTCACTAAATCCGTTGACTTTCTCATTAATCTATGCTTTTTGAATATGCTCTGTAATTTTGTTAAGTCTCTACCATTTTGCCCGGCACTGACATCAGACTCACCAGTCTATAATTTCCCAGATCTTCTCTGGAACCTGGACAGTCTTCTGGTACCACACTCTATTTTAAGGAAGGAAAGAATTCATTTAATCTCTCTGCTACGGCTTTGTCTTCCCTGATCGCCCCTTTTACTCCTTGGCCATCTAGCGGTCCAACTGATTCTTTTGCCGGCTTCCTGCTTTTTATATACCTAAAAAAAAGTTTTTTTTTACTATGTGTTTGCCTCCAACGCAGTCTTCCCCCCCCCCCCCCCCCCCCCGAAGTCCCTCTTGGCCTTCCTTATCAGCGCTTTGCATTTGAATTGACATTCCTTATGCCGTTTCTTATTTTCAGTGGGTTCCTTCTTCCATTTTCTGAAGGATTTTCTTTTAGCTCTAAATAGTTTCCTTCACCTCACTTTTTAACCACGCCGGCTGTCGTTTGGTCTTTCGTCCGCCTTTTTTAATACGCAGAATGTTTGGCCTGGTCTTCCAGGATGGTGTTTTTGAACAGCAACCACGCCTGATGTAAATTTTTGACCCTCGCAGTCGCTCCTCTGTTTTCTTTTCACCAACTTCTCATTTTATCATAGTCTCCTTTTTTTTAAAGTTAAATGCTAATGTATTTGATTTCCTATGTATACTTCAAAGCTAATATCAAATCCGATCATATGATCACTGTTATCAAGCGGCCCCAATACCTCCCGCACCAGGTCATGCGCTCCACTAAGGACTAGGTCTAGAATTTTTTCTTCTCTTGTCTGCTCCTGTACCAGCTGCTCCATAAAGCTGTCCTTGATTTTCATCAAGTAATTTTACCTCCCTAGCGTGCCCTGATGTTACATTTACCCAGTCAATATCGGGGTAATTGAAATCACCCATTGTGTTGCCCAGGAGGAAATATTTTTTTCACTCAACCAATAGTTAAGCTCTGGAACCCTTTGCTGGAGGAGGTGGTAACAGCAGTTAGCGTACCTGGGTTTAAAAAAGGTTTGGACAAATTCCTGGAGGAAGTCCTTAGTCTACTATTGGCAGACATGGAAAGCAACTGCTTGCCCTGGGATTTGTAGTATGGCGTGTTGCCACAATTTTGGGTTTCTGCCAGGTGCTTGGCTTGTCCACTGTTTGGGAAACAGGATACTAGGCTAGATGGACCATTTGGTCTTGACCTAGTATAGCTGCTCTTATGTTCTTTTTTTTTTTTTTTTTTTTTTTTTTTTTTAGCTGCCTTGGTCGTCTTCCTCCTGTGCATATTGTATGATAGGCAAATTAAAATCTCCCAATATACAGATGTGAGACTTTATTGCTACATTAAACTATCAATGTTTTGGAGGAAAAAACATATTTTAGTGCTAGCAATATCTGACATCTAAAAACGATTCTTTAGACTTCCCTATTACATGGATGCTTCAAACTGCAGTACACCATTATGAAAGTGGATATAGTCTGGGCATATTTTTGCAGAGGACTAGGGAGGGCCTGAAACACATATTCCACTCTGATTTTCAGAAAGGAAAGGGATGTCTGTCCAAGATGGATATCTGTATTTAGGCTGTACCAGCAAATCAGGCTACAGAGATGCTCCAATTGAAAAGAAAAGTGGATAGGATTTTATATACTACCTTTCTGCATTTAAACAATCAAATCAGTGTACATATTGTATACAGGAACTTATCTTGTACCTGGGGCAGTGAAGGGTCAAGTGACTTGCCCAGTCACAAGGAGCTGCAGTGGGAATCTAATCCAGTCCCCCAAATTCTCAGGCTACTACACCAACCATAGGCTACTCTCCACTGGAAAGGAGGATTAGATAAGGCCAACTGTTGCTCTTAAGCACGGACCAGTGGTGCCCTTTGGTCCTTCCATTGCTTAATTGACAAGACAGACTCTTACTGAGTCATATGAAGAAACATAATTTAGAAAAAAAAACTGAAATTCATGTTGGATAATTGTGTGTGACAGATGGCATTAGTACCCTAAGCATATGCTTATTTAGCTTAATGCCTGATTCATGGGCCGATCAGAAGCAAACGTAGGCACTAGAGGCTGTTAGTGCCATACTAGCGCCTGCATTTGCTATTGCCCCAAGCATGTGAACGCACTCATGGGCTTTGAACGCAAATGCATGCCAAACAGCGCTCTTAGCACAAGTAGCTTGCAAATGCATGCTAAACCTATTCATCCCCAATGACCAGCGACCAGAGCACCAAAATAGCTCGCTGGCTGCAGCAAACCCTGTGCCAACTTGGAGCTGGCATTAGGGTTTGCAGACCATTGAGGAGGAATGGTGAGCCCTGTCCAGCATGCATTTGCATAGGTTGGCTCGGGTGGGGGTAGTTGGGGTCTGGTGGTCCCATGGACCTGCAGCCCCTGTGTTTGTCAGGTCTAGGCTTTTGACAGCCCAGACCTGTTAAACAATCCTCCCACACTTCTACCCCATGATCAGAGAGAATTGCTTGCTTAAATTTGCATGCAGTTCTCTGATCATAGGTCTGGTAAAGCCCCGCTCTCCGCTGTTCAGCGCTATTTTTAATTCTGTTTGGAACAGTGCGGGGCTTTTGATCATCTGGCAGGGCCCCTGGAGAGAGTAAGGGAGGTCTTGTCCCTCTCCCCCACCCCACCCAAATGTGCTGGCAAGGGATGCTAGGCTGACAGCCTCTTATCTATGGATGTTTATAAATAACTTCATATACCACCTCAAGCCATATGTTCAGGTACAGTAGGTATTTTTTTTTGTTCCTAGATGGTTCTCAACTTAGTGGAGCTCTAGTAGGCTTTGAACTAGGGTCCCCTGGTTCTCTGACATTCCCTTGTCCCTTGTTTGCCTCATTGATTGGACTTGTTTGTAAAATTGATATTCCATGATTTCATTTTTCATGTGTATTAGAACAGGCTGTACACTGGCAGATCCTGTCCTAAAAGGAGTACTATACAGTTATTCGGAGGAGTGGTTAGGGTGGTGGACTTTGGTCCTGAGGAACTGAGTTTGATTCCCACTTCAGGCACAGGCAGCTCCTTGTGACTCTGGGCAAGTCACTTAACCCTCCATTGCCCCATGTAAACCGCATTAAGCCTGCCATGAGTGGGAAAGCGCGAGGTACAAATGTAACAAAAAAAAATCCAATACAAAATGTGACCCACAGTACTAAACTTTCATATGCTTCAAAAATATTTTCATAGTCTATATATAGATATGCTCATACATTTCCAAGGGACAAACACACTGGTCTTCAGATATGTCCAGGCATATAATCATAGCATGACTCTTTAAATTAATTCCCCCAAGTACCAAATAACAGTGCAAAAAATGTATTTAAGCTCTTGCTTAACTTGTTAGGTGAAAAGAATAAAATGGGTCCAGACATGGTCCATGTTTCACCAGAGCTGTTTCAAGGTACCCACTGTGAAATCTTTAAACTGCACACGAGGGACACTTCACATTGAAACAGCTCTGGTGAAACATGGACCCATTTTATTCTTTTCACTTAGCAAGTTAAGTGATGAGCTTAAATTTCTTGCACTAAATATTTGGCACTTGGGGGCATTAATTTAGTGTCATGCTGTGATTATATGCCTGGACATATCTGAAGACCAATGTGTCTGTTTATCCCTTGGAATTGTATGAGCATGTCCATATATTAAAAAAAAGTGTATATATGTAAGCTTGTTAGTATTGTATGTCACATTTTTGTATTAGATGGGAATAAGAACTATATAGTTTTATCGTATCTATTGGAAGAAGTTTACCCCATTTTTTTTTTTTTTTAAATAAGCACTGCCAGCAACTTATAGATTTGGACATCCCTTCTAAAATGCCATTGTGTATTAACAAAAAGCCACATTAGGATTTATTAAAGCAAGCATCCCAATTTTAAGATTGATTTGTTCTTTTAACTTAAGTGATAAAAAGTTAATTCTTTAACTTAACGATACGAAGTTAATCAGACACCACCCCCATACCTAGCATCTCTTACAAACCCAGTCCCAGGAAAAAAAAACCTGGCAACACCATCTAGCATGTATCGCATGTACTATAAATGTAACATGACTCTGATACATCAAGTCTCTTGACGCAAGACATTCTTAGTACTTAGGACTGCATTTAACATAGCTACATACACTTGTTTCAAAGAAACAAGTAGATAAACACGGGCCAAAAGCTCTTCCACTTCATTAACAATTGGAACATATCTTGAGAGCAACCTAAACACCTGCTATAGAGATCTGCAACAAATTGTTCTTGTACCTATTAACTATCTAATTTACACTTATTCAGTTCTTATATACTGCAGATATCCCCAGTGGTGGTCAGCAATCAAGAGCTAGACATTCCTAGAATCAGCCAAATATTTCTATCAATACAAAAGTGCTGGATAAGACAGCTTATTTTTTATTTTTTTAAATAACTTTCAGCAATTGTGCAAAAAGCTGAGCCAAGGGTAACAAATTCCAGTAATTAGCTGCTTAAATTGAAATGTGAACTGATACATGATTGACTAGGGTATGTTTTTTCAAATTGTCTGGCTTTCCTGGATCTATTTGATATCAAATTGATTATATACTTATTCAAAAATGAGAAATGTATAAACCCCTACTCGAAAAACTACACTGGCTCCCAATCAGAACGCATTGCCTTCAAAATCTGCACCCTGTTTTACAAAATTATCTACAGAGAAGCCCCTGGATACATGAGACTTGCAGGCTTATTTTCGAAAGATTGCCGGCGATCTTCCGACACAAATCGGGAGATGGCCGGCCAAATCAGTATAATCGAAAGCTGATTTTTGGACACGCCGGCATTCCGTTGCGGAGGCGGCTGAACTTCAAGGGGGCGTATCGGTAGGGTAGTGAAGGCGGGATGTGGGCGTGCTTACGAGATGGCCGGCTTCAGCTGATAATGGAAGAAAGAAAACCAGCGATGATGAGCATTTGGCTGGTTTTACTTGGTCTATTTTCACGACCAAGTCTCAAAAAGATGCCCAAACTGACCAGATGACCACCGGAAGGAATCGGGGATGACCTCCCCATACTCCTCCAGTGGTCACCAACCCCCTCCCACCCAAAAAAAAAACTTTAAAACATTTCCTTCCTAGGAGGGGAAGCCAGTCGGCCAGCTCGTAAAAAAAAAAAAAAAAAAAAAAGGATCTTGCTGATCAGTTATGTTAAGACTTACTTGTTCTGGAGTGCTCTATTTTGTGATACTGTTTTGAGAAATGTTCAAGAAAGACTTCATACAAATTAAAGTCCCTGCTGTTCATTTTCCCTTGATGCACTTCCCTTAATAGCCGTCTTTCTCTTAATGGCCGGCTTTCTCCCCAAACAGGGAAATCAAACCAGTTTTTGCTCAGTTTTTTTAGTAGTAACAGTGGGATTTGAACCAGCCACCTCTGCATTATAAGACCAGTGATGTAACCACTTGGCTACAGCTCCACTTACTTGGCTGTCCCTCCCTTTTGATTATACCCCTCCAGGTCTCTCTCAGCCACTCACAGACAGCTCAACGCACTGATTGGCTGAGAGAGACCTGGAGGGGTATAATCAAAAGGGAGGGATACCCAAGTAAGTGGAGCTGTGGCCAAGTGGTTACATCACTGGTCTTGTAATGCAGAGGTGGCTGGTTCAAATCCCACTGTTACTAAAAAAAAAAAGCAGTGTGCAAAGACTTTTGATTTCCCTGTTCAGGGAGAAAGACGGCCATTAAGAGAAGTGCACTTTTGGAGAGAAAGACGGCTATTAAGGGAAGTGCACGTCAGGGACGGCCATCAAGGGAAAATGCACGGCAAGGACTTTTTTCATTTGTATGAGTCTTTCTTGAACATTTCTCAAAACAGTATCACAAAATACAGCACTCCTGAACAAGTAAGTCATAACATAACTGATCAGCAAGATCTAAACATCCAGCAGTACCAGTGCACTATGAATGCTGGCCTCTCCCACGGCCAAATGCCTTGGATTTAGCCGGGTTTGAGATGGCCGGTTCCAGTTTCCATTATCGCTGAAAGTCGGCCATCTCAAACCCGGCGATCTGTGGCATTTGGCCGGCCCCAACAGTATTAGCGAAACAAAAGTTGGCCAGCCATCTTTTTCGATAATACGGTTCTGGCCAGCTGTTGCGGCGCCGCCAAAATAGATTGCCGGCGATCAATTTCGCCGGCGCCGTTTGATTATGCCCCTCTTGATCGACTTACCAATTAGAAACACATCAGAATCAACACAAACATATCTAAACCTGCACTACCCAAGCTGCAAAGGCCTCAAATACAAATCAACATACACATCCATCTTTTCCAACATAAGCACACAACTATGGAACACATTTTCAAAAGCCTTGAAAACGACCACCTAAACTTCCGGAAATCACTAAAAACTAACCTATTCAAAAAGGCATACTCTGCTGATCCAACCTAAATGTCTGATCTCCGCAACATAAAAATAAAGTATGTAATGGACACAACTCTTCAATTGTACAATTCCCTAATTGTGGCTATACCACACGATCTTTATCCTACCACACCACCACTTTGTATTTGTTCTCACCGGAGCCGGCAAACACCTTTCCGGTACTATGTAAGCCACATTGAGCCTACAATATGTGGGGAAAATGTGGGATACAAATGTAATATAACTTCTAGCCTCTAATGGTGTCACAAAGTTTAACCTGGCTAGTGTATTCTACAGGGTCTGGAATGGCTCACGCAAGGTGTTTGAATTCCTCAGTCAAACACATCAGTTATCTTAGCCTTCAAAATGCTTGTTGGCGATGCTTTAACTGGCCATACTCAAGTTCAGAGATTATACAAACAGTACATCAATGCTAGACCTTTTATCCAATGACCTAGATGCTGAAGGCAGAGGTAGTGCTGACAGCCCTTGGGGAAAGCCTTGCCACAGTTATGAAATATTCACTGACTTATGAGCATGTATCTGGTTCTCTAACACCTAGTTATGCATGCTTGGAGCACTAGAACAGTAAGGCAAAACATAAAGGCCCATGGTATTTTTGTTGGGTCCTCCCATCCACTTCCCACACGGGACTGTCAGTGAGCACAGTTCCACAAGATAGTGTCCTTGGTGTGAAAGACCAGTTTTAAGTATACAAAATACTGATTTGCCATGCGATTTTTAAAGCTAGAGTATAACTTTTTTTTTTTTTTTTTTTTGCTAGCTAATTACTTGGTCTATTCTATGGTGTACACATATTCCAGTCAGTTTTGGTACACACTGTGGATCCTAACAGATCCAGGTACATAAATAGCTTAGACTGTTTAAGTGTCAGCCAGTCATAAGAATAGCCATACTGGGGTCAGACAAATGGTCCATCTAGCCCAGTATCCTGTTTCCAACAGTGGCCAATTCAGGTCACAAGTACCTGGCAGAAACCCAAGTAGTGGCAACATTCCACTCTACCAATCCCAGGGCAAGCAGTGGCTTCCCCATGTCTGTCTCAATAGCAGACTATATAGACTTTTCTCCAGGAACTTGTCCAAACATTTAAACAGATGCACTAACTGCTGTTACCACATCCTTATGTAACTTCCTTGAGAGTTCATTAGTCTTTCTATTTTTTAGAATGAATAAAAAAAGATTCATTTCTATTCGTTCTACACCACTCAATCATATCTCCCCCCTCATCAGTCTTTTTTTTTTTTTTTTTTTTTCCCCAAGTTGAAGAGCCCTGACCTCTTTTAGCCTTTACCCATATAAGAGGAGGTCCATCTCGTTTATCACTTTGGTTGCTCTTTGAACCTTTTCTAATTTTTTTTTTTTTTTTTTTTAATGGCAACCAGAATTGAACACAGTACTCAAGGTGAGGTTGCACCATGGAGCAATAGAGGCATAATATTTTCAGTCTTCACCATCCCTTTCCTAATTCCTAGCATACTGTTTGCTTTTTTGGCTGCCACCACCACATACTGAGCAGATGATTTTGGCATTTCTACAACAGCTAGATCTGAGTGCTGACCTCCCCCTGCTCAAGGTGGACCCTAGCATCAAGTAACTGATTTTTTTATTCTTTCCAGTATGCCTCGCTGTGCGCTTATCCACATTTAAATTTCATCTGCCATTTGGATGCCCAGTCTTCTGCAATTTTTCAGTCCACATGGGTTTGATCAACCTTGAATAGTTTGTCATCTGCAAAATTTAATCCTCACTCATCATTCCAATTTCCATATTATAAATATTAAACAGTACTGATCCCTGCAGCACTTCACTAATCACCCTCCTCCATTGAGAGAAATTACCATTTAACCGTGCTCTTGTTTTCTGTTCAATAACCTAATTCACAACAGAACATTGCCTCCTATCCCATGACTCTCTAGTTTTCACAGGAGTAAAAGCTTTCTGAAATTCTAGATACATCAACCGGCTCACCTTTATCCACTTCACACCTTCAAAGAAGTTGAGGCAAGACTTCAATTGGCTGAACCATGCTGACTCTGTCCAATTAACTGTGTTTATAATAGCTTCCACTATTTTACCTGGCACTGACGTTGGGGCTTACCAGTCCGTAACTTCCCAGATCACCCCAGAACCCTTTTAAAAAAATCTGTTAGCCAGCTTCCAATCTTCAGGTACTACGGATGATTTTAA
This sequence comes from Microcaecilia unicolor, assembly GCF_901765095.1. Classification (NCBI taxonomy): domain Eukaryota; kingdom Metazoa; phylum Chordata; class Amphibia; order Gymnophiona; family Siphonopidae; genus Microcaecilia; species Microcaecilia unicolor. Next base: position 237,630,151 of record NC_044032.1, on the reverse strand, counting down.
TGACTGGTTACGTATTACTAACAGCAGATCAGCAATTTTGAGTTATTTGAATACCCTTTCTGGTCCAGGTGGTTTTCTGCTTTTTAATTCATTAATTTAGCTCTGTACGTCTTTCAAGTTCACAAAGACTTTCTTTCAGATCCTCCACATCCCCCTAGAAAACCATTTCTGGTACAGGTAGCTTTCTTTTTCCTTAAACTGAAACAAAGAATTCATTCAGTTTCTCCACTATGGCCTTGTCCTCCCTGAGAGCCCCTCTTGCTCCTTCATGGTCTCAGTCCCACAGATTCCTTTGCAGGCTTTGTTTCTGATGTACCTGAAAAAATTGTTACTGTGAGTTTTAGCCTCTGCAGCAAGTTTTTCTTCATATTTTTAGCCGCCTTTATCAATGCTTTGCATATGGCTTGCCAAATGCTTATGTTGCTGCTTATTTTCTTAGGATCCTTTTTCCATTCTTTTGAAGGACAATCATGTTTGAAATAAGTCCTTCACCTTTTAACCATGCTGGCTGTCAAATTTTTCTCTTTCCACCTGTGTAAATACGTGGAATGCATCTAATTTGCACTTCCAAGATGGTATTTTTGAACATCCCATGCCTGATTTAGTGTCCTAACCTTTGCAGCTGATTCTTTTAGCTTTAACCATTTTTCCTCATTTTATTATAGTTGCCCTTTTGAAAATTAAATGCAGCTACAGTAGACTTTTGTGGCTTCATTCCAGATAGCTCAAAACTTGATCATGTTATCACTGTTTCCCAGGGGACCCAACACCGTTGCCTCTCATACTGTGCCCTGCATGCCACCAAGGACTAGATCTAAAATGGCTCCCCCTCTTGTCCTTTATATCCCCCATCCTAAGAGACTTGAGACTAAATCCTACTGGATCCATATGGTATTCAGGCAATTGAGGGGGGGGATGGGGGGACTTTTTTTTTTCTCTCTAACAAACTAGTTCTGGCATAACATGCTGATCTTGGAGGTGGGACAACATTCTGATCATTGCATTGATGCAGACTAAAGTGGTAGCACAGTGCTGAGAAACTCCATAATAGACATATGTAGAAATTGAGACTTGGGTTTGTTTTTGGCTTTTCAGTTTCACACACGTGTCAGCCAGATCAGTTCAAATGCGAGGATGGGAACTGTATTCATGGCAGCCGGCAGTGTAATGGTGTGCGAGACTGTCTAGATGGCACTGATGAACTGAACTGTAGAAAAGGTGAGTATACATGTCTCTTTGCTGTTCAGGGACTAAAGTGCATTTGGTTTCGAGCCAAGTCAGTCCTGGTAGTATCGACACACTTATCACACTAATCTTAATTTTACTGTTCCATGTGGCAGAAGTACATGATGCATTCATTAAAACAAATATATAGAAATACTATTGAGATTTGACTCCCACTCATTTCCAGTCAATCAGTGTTCTGGACCTGGAAAGTTCAAGTGCAAGAGTGGAGAATGCATTGATATAAGTAAGGTCTGTGATAAGCAACATGACTGCAAAGACTGGAGTGATGAACCCCTCAAGGAGTGTGGTGAGTACAAAAAATAGCTTTACTTACATCTTACTTGGCTCATTTAAGCAGAGTATGATTTTTAGGGCTGCAAATGTTGAGCGAATCAAACAAGGGATTTCTGAGCCCCAGAACTCATAATTCCATATCATGCTGATCAATCCATAGACTGGTGGGTTGTGTCCATCTACCAGCAGGTGGAGATAAGAGAGCAATCCTTTTGCCTCCCTATATGTGGTCATGTGCTGCCGGAAACTGCTCAGTATGTTCTCTATCTCAGCAGGTGGTGGTCACACACAGCAGCAGCTCTGGCTAGGTCTCCAAGCCTAATCTTTAGGTTTTGTTGAGTACCTGGGGTTGAGGGCTCTTCTTGAGCAAGTGCAAACCTGGTGGTGCCAGGTCCCTCCTTTTTCTCCCTCCTCCCGCTGGCTCCGTTTAAAAAAAAATAAAATAAAATTTTGGACGTCCTTTAAGGGCGTTTATTTCAACGTTTATATCGGCGTTTATTGCAGCTGTTCACTGGGACACCAGTTCGTTAAAGCTCGGAGCGAGAAGTAGGTAATTTTACCTTTTTATAGCAGGCAGGGGGTTCCCCGTTCGGTCTCCACGTGGCTTATGGCGTCGGAGGACGAGGGCGCGAAGATTTGCTCCCCGGACCGCGCGTGTGCGTCTAGCGGGGATGCGGGGGTTTTCAAAGCCTAAATCGCCTTTGTTGGGCATCACTATGGCACAAGTTTTGTTTTTTATCTTTTTATAGGCTAGTCCCTTATAGCATAAGTGATTTGTTCAGAACAGTTATTTTTGTTATGCAGAAACAGAAAATAACAGCAGGTGAAACGTGGATAAATTATTCTAAATCTTGTTTTATTCTTCAAAAAAATGAACTGTAGTTCAAACCACTTTTCTACCTTTGCCTTAAAAGGGATCCTACTGTCCCAAGTTTCAAAAATTTGGACTACAATTGATCTCTCTGCTATATGTTCACAACAGAATGACTGGTCATAACTTATTCCTAATGGGAATAAGTAGAGGAACTTTGAAGGATGTCAGTTAGAATTTACAACCCAGCTTAAAATGAAGTCATCAATATTGTAGCAGTGGTCCATTGACAATAAATCTGAAGTGCAGAAATAATATCAACGCTTCTGTCTGTTTAATAACATCTCCACTTTTCTCCTTAGATGTGAATGAATGCTTGGTTAACAGTGGTGGCTGTTCTCATATTTGCCGAGACCTGATTATTGGTTATGAATGTGACTGCCCAGCAGGATTTGAATTGATTGACAGGAAGACATGTGGAGGTAATTTTTTTTTTTTTTTCCCTTAAAATAAAAATAATGTATCAATGGTGCCATGTAGCTTATCCATTTGCTATTACTTTTATTTTTTAGATATTGATGAATGCCAGAATCCTGAAATCTGCAGCCAAATCTGTGTTAATTTGAAAGGAGGCTATAAGTGCGAATGTAGCCGTGGATATCAAATGGATTTAGCCACAGGAGTCTGCAAGGCAGTAGGTAAATTACAAGACTTCCAGTGTGGAAATGCCCAGGAACATGCACCTGCATGTGATTGGTTGTATACAGGACTCGAGACTTGAATGAATACATGCAAAATCACAACCTAGGTAAGCCAGTGTCACTGGCTAGATCAGTAGTCTTCACTAACCTTTTAAGTTGGGGACAACCTTGGATACAAATGAGCTGACATGCTGGCAAATCTCCCCATGCTGGGCTGTGATACTGAGTATCGGATATCCATCCCTACCAGGCAACACAAACTCTTCACTGAAGGTATCCTCAAGGAGGTGGGCATTTTCAAATGTATTCATGCCTTGTCCTTCAAGGATGCAGTCTTCACCCCCCCCCCCCCCCCACCTTCTACTTCCCATCATGAGCTTGGGATGAGTAGTGAAGAATTAATGGGGGCTGCCATAGAAGTCTCCAGGGGCCACATTTTGGCCACTGGGCCTTGCATTGATCACTGGACTAGATGTTAATGCAAGTTGGCCTAGGCTTACACTTATATGCAGAGCTAGTAGCAGAGGAGTTACTGCCCCTGGGTCAAGCATGTGACAGGCTGGGGGGGGATGTAGTAATGGGCAACATTTGATCTGTTTCTATCTAAACATTCGCAATAGTAGCAATATGATAGCCCAGCTCCACAATGAGTTGTAACAGATATATACCACACTCCCATCTGATCACTTTCATTTTTCATTTCTAAACTTTGTTAAAACTTTTCAGAAAACTGACAAATGCAACAGTTTGCTATCTCGGGGCCAGATGACAACACCTAAGAGTGTATTGGCTGGTAGATAACCTTATCAGGTTCCATTCCAGCTAGCTACTGTTTATCATGCTGCATAACTGATAAGTTGCTGTCGCAGTCAGGATTCCATGATTACAGGTGAAAGGCCAGGTAGAATCTGAAAAGCTCGAATTTAAATACATCCCCAATTCATCTGGCTAAAGCTACCAGCTAATTATGTTCCACATTTATCTAGGCATTCTAAGTGGATAACAAATGTAACAGATCAAAACATAATAAACAGCAGTAATGAAACAATTTAGTATTTATATACACTACCCAGTTAACCACTATGATGCAGACAATAGTTTTTGTTCTGGCAGTGCTTTCAGTGCTGATGCAGAAATGCGGATTCTAATGGTGGCTATGGTTCCTGCAAGGTGCAAACGCATGTTACTGGTTGCACAATACAGAAATAGGTTCACCATGGCAGTTAACTCTCTTGCAGTATATTAAATGGTAGAGGCCTGTCACAGAATGCCTAGCAACCCACCTGGGGCTACCCTGTGGCTATATGAGGTTCTATTATCACACAGCGCAGGTCTGCCTGCACCTGCTGCTTGTGTGTGCTGTATACTGGCATTCTCCTCCCACTGACTGGGTCCCAAATGTCTCTGGGCAAGTCTCCCACTCTCAGATTATAGGATTCTTTGTCCAGACAAGCAGAGGCAATAAACTAAAAATGTTTAGAACAATGTGCAAACAATATTTGTTTACTATCTAAATAGTACCTGGGGAGTTCAGGACACATAGCTGCTCAAAGGTTATCAAATATAACAGTTCACAGGGCCTCAACAAACAGATCTCTCTCTCACTTCTCCCTAGCTAAGACTGGAGAAAAAGCCAGTACATCTTAGCTGAATTTGAGATCCTGGGCCAATCTGAGCCCAGAACAAAGAAGCTGGCCACATCACTGCAGGTTAACTTCTTAAACTAAAGAAGGGACGGTCATTTCTCTCTAACAGCTTTAAATATAAACATCCACCACAAGCTGGCCAAACTAGAGAAATACACTTCATGAAATATTCTTGTAATTTATATGCTGGAAAATTCACCATTTCACCACAAGGCCATTATGCATTCCTCTGCAATGGCCTGAAGTAAACTGTGTTTTAATGTGCACACACGAAATTCACTAAGCCTGGCAGTGTAGAAGGATTAGTTGAGGATTGATCTCTGGTTTCTCTTCCTGCAACTTAGACAGAACAGAAGTAACAGCAGCTTTCACTGTGCATGTTGGTGCATATCTGTGCATGAACCAGAATGTTTGGTACATAATTTGAGGCTAACTGGCCAAGGGTTTTTTCTGCTATGTTCATGTTCTTCAGAGATGCACAGTGAAGCCTACCTTATCCATAACCTCTATCTGGCAGGCAATCCCTGATTTGTGTACAAGGTCTTCATGCTCTGAATTTGCATTTCAGCTTACTCTGTCACATGGAACCTCTTCTCAGTCTTATCACAGAAGCCACATGTTTGGTCCGCTGTATAGCTCTACCATTTGACTTTCTACATCAACCCCTTAGTCTGTAGGCAAGCAGCTATTCATAGAAAATTAGACCCACACATTCCTCATCTTACACCACCACCTAGTCTACCCCAAGAATTCATACCATATTATTTACAGCTTCTCTCCCCCAGAATATTTTAGTGGTTTCTTAAAAAAAAAAAAAAAAAACCCTCATAACTCTGCTCAGGATAGCCATAGCACCAGAATCCTTTTTTTTGCAGAAGTCTCCTGTCATCCTTTGTGGCTTGGACTATTTTTCCTGTCCTTTTTTCATATATTAAATACCTATTGTTATAGTCTGTGGCAGGATATCAAATGGGACTATATTGAGGTGCTTTCTACACCTGCCAACTATTTATACTTGCCAATTTCTCAACTATTCAACATTCTCTACTGTGAAACTCCATCTTCCCAGCTCCTTAACGGTTAACTTATCTACATTAGTCTCCTACTCACTCATAACTAGTGCCATGAGTGCTTGCTTCTGTCCAGGGATACATCTCAACACCTTGGGTCACTGCAGAGACAATTATGGGCTGGTGGACATGTAGCCTGGCTTCTTAGAACCTGACAGCTATGAGCCCCAAAGGGTATTTAGAAAACTTTTAATATCCATTCCCCCTCAACCACCCCTGCCTCTACCCTCAGGCTGTAAACATCCACAGCCAATCCAGGGGGCAGAAAACCAAACTTACAACCTTGGGCCATGTGTCCCATAGTGTCTAAAGCAATCTGTCCCCTGACTGTACTTAAAGACTCCTGACATAGTCCTCAAATTTGACGTCTAGAAAATGGGAAAACTCCTTCAGGAAGAAGTGAAAGGTAACATGGCTTTCAAAGTAATGCTTCAGTGAAATGACCATGGCCTTTTGTGGAGGAGTTCAGATAAGTTTGTAGCCTAATAAAAACTAATCTGCTTGCAAGCTCTTCACATTGTCATATGGCTATATCGGCTTACAAAGTCAACTATATTATACAGTACTCAGTGTTGTATAGTAACAAAGTAAAAGCAACCCATTGCAATAGTTAAGGAAATACTTCATTACTTGTTTTACTTGTTACCAGTTACAAGACAAGTGTGAGCACTTAAAGTATTATAACCAGTTTTAAGTACTTTCTGCTTTTTCACAAGTAAAAGGCTAAAGTACTCCAATTCGCCACACGTTCCTTACATAGCTGGCATATCCCCTCCCACTTCCTCCACCCTCTCCCCAAGCCACATTAGGTCCTCCCTGGTCCTAGGTTGAAGGGCTGTGGTGGTCTAATGGTCTCTTCAGGGGCAGGAAAGAGCCACACTCTTCCCTGCCTGTTGCTGCTCTGCCTGGCACCCCACTGCATTTTCAAAATAGCTGCCGAGACTTGTGGGAAGTCGCCGCAGTGGTGCTTGGCAGAGCAGCAGGCAGGAAAGAGTGGGGTTCTCCATTAGACCACCATGGCCCTTCAAGGTAGGACCTGGGAGGGCCCACTGAGGCTCAGGGGGCTGCAGTATGTGGGGAGGATGGTTGCTGGAAACAAGGTGGATGGGGTTTGCATACCTTTTTTGGCCAGGGGATGGGGTGACAGTAGTGGGCTAAAAAATATATTAATGGCTTGTGGGTGCAGGCAGGGAGGGCACTCACTTTGTCACCTGTGTGGAACCATGTCAAAGGCCGGGCTAAAATCAAGTACACCACATCTAGCACACCTATCGCGTCCAATTGTTTGGTTACCCAGTCAGATCAATCTGGTCTGACACAATCTGCCTTTAGCGAAACGATATGGCCTTGGATCCTGCAGTCTATTTGAGTTGAGAAACCTTACAATCCTCTGCTTTCGAAGCATTTCCATTAGTTTATTCGCCACCAAAATAAATATTTTTTTTGGTATCAGGAGAAGTGATTGATGCTGCAGGAATATTTAAGTCATTGAAATAACCTACATTGAGGCTTTTTCCTCCGTTTTTTTTTTCAGATTATTTTGAACATCTGAATGAGCAGATATAACTAATGAGAGAGCTGAACATGATAGTGAAGTGAGACTTACTACTTTCACGGACATGTCGCAGATTCTCAATTCTCAATCAGCATTCCTTTTCAGTTAGATCTTTAATTTTAATTGATTTATTGTGTCCACTGCTTGATATCAAATTTAGTAAGCACACATTTTGCAGCGTCAAATATACACAATATTAGGTACTCTTTACTTTTACCTGAGTAAAATTTTAAGGTGACTTTCATTGTACTTTATCAAAATATGCATTTAGTTAAGTACTTTGACCTGGTACTTTTAAACATGGACAGTACTGAAGTACCACTTTCATTTGAATTGAGCTACTTCTATCTTGTTCTGATATCTGCGCTGTTTGCACTAGCACGTCCAGAGCTGCTGATCAAACTACCACAGCTGTTGTACTGCCCCATCCTACCACCCTACTCCTATCTGTAGCCCACAAACTTGTTGTAGCTTTTGCATTAACAAGGTGGCGGGGGGGGGGGGGGGGGGGGAACGGACCTTATCCAAATTGACCTGTACTGTGTCCCCACAGGAAGAGAGCCAAGTTTAATCTTCACAAATCGGAGAGACATCAGGAAAATTGGACTGGAAAGGAAAGAGTACATCCAGTTGGTAGAACAGCTGAGACATACTGTAGCTCTTGATGCTGACATAACTGGGCAGAATATATTTTGGGCTGATCTGAGTGTAAAGGCAATCTTCAAGTAAGTGGGTACTTCTTTGGGTAGGCTTGAAAAGCCAATATTTTGACACAAAAAAAAAAAAAAAAAAAAAAATGATTGCATGCTAAAAACTTGCAACTATGGGGATTTAGTAAGGGGTCCAGCTGAGGAAGACAAAGCTAGGTAACAAGGGATTTTCAAATGTGCAGTGAAATGGATATTCAGTTGTAACAGTGTATACTGCATATTAATACCCTTCTTGCCTAGGAGCTACACTAATACTTATTCCAAATGTAAGACAATACTAGCCCCAAGGCTAGAGCTTTGGCAGCCAGGCAAACTCATGCTGTTCAAAACATCTGTTTCTGAAAGTGACTAATGCTGCAATAGCTGTACTTTGAAGATGCCAAAAGTATAAATTATACACGTTCAAACAGTGACTTGAGATTCTCTTTTTTTTTTTTTTTTGTTTTTTTTTTTTTTGTTGTCAAATTCTTAGTCCAGATAGGAAAGGACCCTCACTAGAGAATAGTTTTATGCAAAATACATAACTCAGTGCACTCTCCAGAACTATATCTATATAACATTCAAGTCCTGTGGTACATCTGCTGAAGGTGGTAATAGCTGATATGTATAATACCTCCTGGAGTGGAACAGTTTAGTTCAGACTTGGTAACAATGTGAAACTCATTCTCAACTCACTGCCAAACCAGTTTATAAATGCTTGTGCCAGATTACAATACAATAGCATCCCATTTCCCTCAAGTCTTTACCCTATTTCTGGAACTTGACAGAAGCTGGGGCTATTTTCCGTAACGGCAGACTACCTATGTAAACATTTGGCCTCTTAAGGCTTTTTTTTTTCTATAATAGGGGTAATTCAGGATATGTTACCTAAAGTTAGTTGTTGGGACACTGTACACTATCACTCTAATTCTATATATGGTGCTTAAAATTGCATGTATAAATGTGAGCGTGCACTCAATTTGGCTTGTCAATTAAATTGCATGAACAATTAGCACTAATTGGGTGCTAGCAATTGGTATAAATTAAAATTTTAATTTACATGCATATCTTTTAGATGTGGATCAAGGGGGCATGGGCAGATGAGGGCTGTTTGGAATTTTTTTTTGTTTACAGCATAAAGGGGATCTGTGCCTAGTTTGTGACCAATTTACACCAGGTTTCAGTTGGTGTAAATCCTCACACACAAAATGAGGCACAGATCTATTCTGTAAATGACTCCCAACTCTGACTGCTGTTTATAGACTAGCACTTAGTGCTAATATCAGCACACAAATTTCGGGTGCCATTTATAGAATTTTAGTCATGTGTAATCGCTGTTCTAGAACGCTAGCATAAGTTGTGTGCAACTTGAATACTTGGCAATTTACACAGCCATTGACTAAGCAGCTTCCTGTAATCTTAGTGCCAGTGCTGGACTGCCCCTCCCCCTCCCCCTCCACCCCCTTTCACTTACACATTAAAGGATTTTGATAAGGTTAGAGTACTAAGGGCGGTTACATGCATAATGTAATTAGTGCCAACAATGAAACTCAATTATAAGTGATTTAAAATCAATTTGTCTTACAACTGGCACATCTATAAGAAGTTCCAAAAATGCACATGCAAGATCATAATGAGGGGGATATGTTGCCCTTGCAACTTCATGTAACTTCATTTTTCAGCTTGCGAAAATGCATGTTAAATTTCAGTGGACTTCCCATGTGCTTATAGCTCTCAGCAGTCTCTAAGAGATCTAAGCAGAAGGCATGTTCTAAAATTTCTGTGCAAACAATTCCCAGAACAATAAGATGGTCTTTCCCTTGCCAAGCATAGAACAGATTGTATTTAAGAGTTTAGTGCCAAAAAAGAATTTGTAAAATAAAAATGAGCTTGGAAATGTTTTTTCCCTTCCTACCCCTTTGCCGGAAAGGAGGGGGAATGGCATCCAACCACTCAATTTGTTTGCAAACTCCTTAGTCACAGGGTTAAAGAAGAATCATTGAATCAAGTTCAATAGTTAAATTCATAAATGAGAGCCTGCAGCTTACACGTACATATAGTTCCCTATCAAAGCCATGATGTGCTAGATGTGCCATATAATAACCTGTATGTAAATTTTACATAAGGATAAGGCATTTGATATACCACTTTTCTGTGGTACAACCAAAACAGTTTATGTATTCTATACAGGTATTTTGTCCCTAGTGGACTCAATGTTTTATCTGGGGCAATGGCAGGTTAATTGATTTTTGCCCAGGGTCAGAAGGAGCTGCAGTGGGGATTGTCATAATAAAACTATGTAAGCCACATTGAGCCTGCAAATAGGTGGGATACAAATGCTATAAATAATAATTAAACAAGTTCTCGGCCCACTGCACCAACCAATAGGTTATTCCACTTAGAATTCTTAGTTATGTAAAAGCTGCTGGGGCTTTTTACAGGTATGGTGAGAAGGGATCTGCTATTCCTAAGCTTTAAATGGCTTCATTTGAATTTAATATTTATATCCACAAAGCAGTGTGAATATTCGGATATTGTGTATGTGCTGCTCCAGATTTAAGTTGGTGCTTTTTGGGGGGGGGGGTTCCCAGATGAGTTTGCACATAGCATGCACTTGCCTCATTCTGACAAGACCTAAGTCACCTTGCTTTGGTACTGCTATCCTCCATATTTGGAGGTGAAAGTTAATGAAAACAAGGGGGCATATTGCTGCCTCCTCCCACAGCACAAATATATAGTGACAGCTAGAATTTCCAGTGGCGATCCTAGCCGGCATGACACCCGGGGCAGATCGCCGACGCGCCCCCCCCCCCGGGTGCAGCGCGGCCGCCCCTGGCGAAATGACACCCCCCCCCGGGTGCACGCTGTGGGGGGGGGGGGGGGTGCCGCGGCGCGCGCCTGTTAGCTGAGTTCGCTGACTTCGCTAACTTCACTGCAGCTCCCTCTGCTCTGGCCGGAACAGGAAGTAACTCAGCTGACAGGCGTGCGCCAGGGCAGACCGCCCCCCCCCCCCCCCCTTGGTACGCCACTGAGAATTTCTCCTTTTTTTTTTTTTTTTTTAAAGGGGGAGGAGGTGGGATTTTGTGGGGCACGGGAGGCTTAACTGTTACTGCCGCCCTAAATGTGAAGTCACCCAAGGCTGTGTACAGCATACATCATACAATGTCAAGATAATCCCACAGTTGTAATACTTGAGTTGTGTGCTCATAAATGAAAATGGGAGCACCACAGGTCCAAATTGATCTGTTGCCAACGATTTTTCAAAACATTTTTCAAATGTTTAATCATGGCACACTTTTTTTTTTTTTTTTTTTTTCTTTTCTCCCACTGATATGGGACTACTGAAATTAAACTTGTGTATTTATTTAATATATCAAATGTTTAACTTTTTTGCAGAAGACTGTGGTCCTGACCCAAACCATGTCTGGTAAATGCTGGCTCAGGAAATCCAAGGTTTTGTGTGTAAATACTATGCGCATCACTGACTATTTGAAAAATTGAGTCCATAATGGAGGATGCCATGGTGGTCCCATTTTGATTTTAAGCCCACTTAAGTTCTAAAGATTTACAAGTATTTAAACTGGGATTTTTTTTTCTTTTGACACTGGGTTGTTTGTACTTCTCCAGTATGTGACTATTCCACCCTTTTTGGGAGGCAGCATGTATTATACAGCAATTAGGGTAATTGGCTGATAAACTAATAGCTAATTACTCTGGTTTAGTGGTTTCTCATCTGGAATATTTTTGCCCTTGTGTGATTCCAAAACAAAGGTGCTTATGAAGGTTCACTGGCAATAAGGGGAAGAATGCCATGTGTTGGAAACTGTAATTCAAGATACGCTCAGCTTCTATATATCAATCAATTAAACCCTAAGGATCAATAGAATCAGGGAATCCTAATAGGATCTCTCAGATCAGCGTACCCACCCTAATTTGGCTAAATCATTCAATGAGCCAAGCATACTTTTCAAGGGTGGTATCGCAATCCTTATATTTACAATTACTTTTGTTCATAAGTGCTTCTTTTCAAATTCTTTCTTTTCTTTTTTAGGCTAAAGCCATTTTTATAGCAATATAGCATCAGGCCGAAGCCATTATGTATATATATTTTTTATTTTTTATTTACATTTGTACCCCGCGCTTTCCCACTCATGGCAGGCTCATTGCGGCTTACATGGGGCAATGGAAGGTTAAGTGACTTGCCCAGAGTCACATAATTACTTCAGATTCTTTCTATATCTATATAAAGATTTAGAAATATTACTTTACCTTTTTGTAAAGCTCTCAAGTAATGGAGACAAGATCTAGAAATAGTACTTGAGAGCTTTATTATTATTTATTGCATTTGTATCCCACATTCCCCCACCTATTTGCAGGCTCAATGTGGCTTACATAGATTTGATTAGCATTGTCATTTCTGGATCTTAGATACAGTTAGTATTGTGACGATTTAAGGAAGGGAAGAAAGAAGGAAGAGATTGATTAGGGTTGTTATAGACAGTGGGTGTTCATCATTGAGTGGATTGGTGAGGTGACTTAGTGGGGTTATAGGTTCTCACTTTAGGCCTTGTTGAAGAAGAATGTCTTCAGAGATTTTCGAAAGATAGTTGTTTCGTTGATTGCTTTCAAGTCTGTAGGTAATGCATTCCATAGCTGCGTGCTCATGTAAGAGAAGGTAGTGGCATGCACCAGCTTGAATTTAAGTCTTTTGCAGCTGGGGTAATGCAGGTTGAGAAATTTGCGGGATGATCACAAAAGCTAAGTACTATTTCTAAATCTTTATATAGATAGAATCTGAAGTAATTATACACATAATGACTTTGGCCTGATGTTGCTATAAAATGGCTTTAGCCTAAAAAAAGAAAATAAAGAGAATAATTTGAAAAGAAGCACTTGTGAACAAAGTAATTGTAAATATAATGAGGATTGCGATACCACCCTTGAAAAGTGTACTTGGCTCATTGAATGATCTAGCCAAATAAGGGCGAGTACGCTGATCTGACAGATCCTATTATGATTCCCTGGTTCTATTGATCCTTAGGGTTTAATTGATGTAAAGAATCTGAGCGTATCTTGAATTACACTATTGAGAGCTCCCTTCAACTTCATAATTGTAATTGGTGCATGTAACTGTGTTGGAAACTGCCATACCAATATACGTATTTTTGTTTTACTAGTAAATTGTAAAGTAGCTGCAAAACTTAGCAGCAAACTATTCTAATAACAAATGAGGTTGTAATACAATTTAATTGTACTGCCATCACACAATTCCTAACAAAACTAAACCATATGCCAAAGGTCCTGAATCACACTGGGAAGTTAGAAAACATTGCTATTTAACCCTGGACCGTAGGAAGGAAACTGTGCTCACCTGCACATCGTGAGATGCACCCAGAAGAATCCTTGGCTTTCTATGTGGAAGGTCTCCTCTCCATCTTGGTTGCTAAGCCTTTCATAACTGGTTCTCAGGAGGCTGGCTGAGCAATGATGCTTGATGCACACAGCCTATTGGTTGTAATGGAAGTGCCACACAGTTCTTGTTCAGTATTGGTACAAACTTGTAGTTCTGGTCTAAGCACCAAGTGCTCATACACTTGAAGATGCTAGAGAACTACATCTTGGGATAGTAAACACTCAGGTGTCTAAGAGCCCAAGAACCCTAGGATAGCATAGCTTAAGTCTGCTCAGGATCTCTATAACTGTTACACGTGGAGGGGCATAATCGAACGCAAACGGGTACATGAAGAGGCGGGACAGACTGTATTTTTGAAAAAATGGACGTTTTACAGCTGGGTGGTTTTTTTTTTATTTTTTTTTTATTTTTAGCGATAATGGAAACTAAAAATGTCCTAATCCGAGCCATTTGGTCGTGGGAGGGGCCACGATTTGTAGTACTCGCCCCCCCCCCCCCCAACATGCCAGGACACCAACTGGGCACCCTAGAGGTCAGTGCAGTGGACTTCAGACAACGCTCCCACATGCATAGCTCCCTTACCTTGGGTGCTGAGCCCCCAAACCCACTACCCACAAATGTACAACACTACCATAGCTCTTAGGGGTGAAGAGGGCACCTACATGTGGGTACAGTGGGTTTTGCAGACCTCCCATTTACCAGCACAAGTGTTACAGGTAGGGGGGGATGGGCCTGTATCCACCTGGCTGAAGTGCACCGCGGTACCCACTAAAAGTGCTCCAGGGACCTGCATACACGCAGGCCTCTAGGACTTGTTGCTGTTATATAACATCAAGACTAATCTCGCCAAAAATGTCCTTTATTGGAATAAGCACGCTTACTCACAGTTAACTGCAGATCAGAGGTTGTGCCCCACTGGCAACGAGTCTCCCTGGTACTGAGATGAGCAGTAGGTCAGAGTTGGCAGAATGCTGTACAATGCCCTCTTTCAGCCACATTCAAGGTAAGAACTAAGTTCTGTAACGTGGACTACCGGAAACAAAACAGGGCGCACACTGACCCAGTAAGCAGGGAGAAAAGCACCATGGGAGTAGAGCCTACCAACTACCAACATCGTGAGCATTTAACACAAGCTAGTGGAATCGTGGAGCCCAATACCCTACACCCACCACAATGCATTGCTGATGTGACTCTGCAGTGCGCATAACAGAAAAGGTGTCACACTCACCCGAGAGCCACATCAGAACCAGGGAAAGGCTGTCACAGGATAGAACACATTCTGCTGTCATGGAGGTGGGTACGGCATTTGAGGCTGGCATACAGGCTGGGAAAAGTTTTTAAAGTGGGTTTTTTTTGATGGGAGGGGGTTAGTGACCACTGGGGGAGTCCGGGGAGGTCATCCCCAATTCCCTCCAGTGGTCATCTGGTCAGTTGGGGCACTTTTTTTTTTTTTTGGGACCTGTTCATGAAAAAAAAGGGTCCAAAAAAGTGACCCAAAATTGCGGTGTAAACACACTCCCCCCCCCCCCCCCCCCCGATTATCAGCTAAAGACGCCCATCTCTCCTCGGCCGATAACCACGCCCCAGTTATGCCTTCACGCCTCCAACACGCCCCTGTCAACTTTACCCGTTTCCGCGACGGATTGCAGTTGGAAACGCCCAAAATCGGCTTTCGATTATACCGATTTGGGCGCCCACGGGAGAAAGACGCCCATCTCCCAATTTGGGTCGCAATATAGGCATTTTTCTCTTTCGATTTATAAGCTGCATAGTATCATAAGTTCCCTGATGATGGAATAAGATGGTCACATGAACATCTTAGGACCAAGTACAGGCATACATATGAGTATGAGCGATGGCTGAGGTGCTGAAGACACAGGCCAGGATGAGCCATGACATCCAGGCCAGTGTGCCTGTAGCCTTGCCGACCAAGGACATAGGTACAAAAAATTTTGTGAAAAGTCCTAGGCCTCATGAACAAAGAGTTAGTGTCTCAGCAGAAACATGTCCTTGAAAGCCATCATGCAGAATCTGACAGGATGATTGGTGCAGTCACTTTGGCTCATAGGCCTCGGGTATGGGCTGTAGATATTCCCTTCAGTATAGCTTGACATTACAACATAACAAAATGACTACCTCATTCACTGTATTTATGCTTATATTTAAAATCTTGGAGACTAGCAAATTGAATCCTAGTAAAAGGAGTAACATTGTCATTTGTATCCTGGCACTTGTTCAACAAGAGTATGGCTGAGACTCAGAATGCATAACTGTGTTGTCGTCATAGTCCAATTTGTGTGGAAGTTAATACTTGTTATATTCCCTGCTTGATCACACAACTACTAAGTGACTTAAATGTAACTCACTTCCTTTTAGAAAACGCAAGTAAAATAAAAATACAAACCAAACTTGAATCCAGCATTTTTCATGTTCTCAATGTTTCATTTCAGTCCTATAGTCTTAAAAGTTGTTTTTTTTTCTTTTTAGGGCTTCTTTGGATGCACGTGATAAAGTTGGTATACAATCTAAAATAGTTGAAAACTTGCACAGCCCTGCATCAATTGCTGTGGATTGGATCTATAAGAATGTCTACTGGACAGATGTGGGCTTAAAGACTCTTTCTGTGTCCAACTTTGATGGTTCCAAAAAAAAGATCTTATTCAGCAAAGACCTGACAGAGCCGACATCTGTAGCTGTTGATCCTCTTTCTGGGTAACTCAGTATGTTTTACTAGTCGGGGGGGGGGGGGGGGGGGGGGGGGGAAGGTAGGCAGGAAACATCTCGGACAACACCAACACATTAGTCACCTAAGGGCCCTGTTTACTAAGATGCATTAGTGTAACCAATACTGTAACCTGTTAACCAGAATGTGGGTTGTAATCCCCTTTGAACTGAAACTTGCTTTTGGATAACAGTGGGATATAAGAATGCATAAATATATATGGGGGGGGGGGGGGGGGGTGTAGGGTTGGCACACACTAATTTTAGTACACGTTTAAAAATGTTAGTGTGCAGCTTAGTAAACCGGGCCCTAAGTTTGAAATCAGTGGTCTTGGGCACTGCATAATTTGGTGTTTTTAAGGCAACCTTTTCAGCCTTTCCTAGCCTAAAGGTGATTAGTTCTTGCTGTAACCCTAAAGTACTGGCACCACCACCACCAAAAAGGTACAAAAAGCTTGCCTAACCAGGGTTTGCTGTACAAAGATCAAGCCAGTTGTGATTTTCAGTGGCCACTACAGAGTTATTTCAGATCTTGTATATGGGTGTGGATGTGAAACTGCAGGGCATTTGGATATTGACATTTAAGGTTATGTTGACTTTTTTTTTTTTTTTTTTTCACCTTGTTCATGAAAGTGTAAATTTTTGACTTTCACTTGAACTTTATACATGTGTAGCTTGAGCAAACTGGCTTTTTTTTTTTCTATTTTAGTTTTATATACTGGTCAGACTGGGGTGAACCAGCCAGAATAGAAAAAGCAGGAATGAATGGATATGACAGACAACAGCTTCTGACAACTGACATTCAGAGGCCCAATGGAATTACACTAGGTATTGTTTTGTTTTTTGTCTTTTTTTTTTTTTTTTTTTTTTTTTTTTCCTTCAGTAAAGCACCAGATCAAAGTTGCCTAGATATAGAACCTTGCCGTTTCAGAGCTTGCTTCTCAAGATAGCATCTATTTTGTAGCTGTCTTACAGCCTCCTGTAAACTGCATTACATTCTGGTTTTTAGTAAGACACTTCTGAAATTACTTCCTGGTTTAACTAAAGCTCTTTAGTCCAGGGTCCTCCCTCAGCTAGAGCCCTCCCTATACTTCCAGCACAATGTATTTAGTCCACCAGGGAAGCTTCTTCTGTTATCCTCCCCCCCCCCCCCCCCCTTTTAATTGTTTGGAAAATGATGGAAGTTGTCTGTCGGACATCAGACTGCTGCCACTTTCCAAGATGAGATTTTGCCTGCTACTTGTGACTTGGATTGGCCACGGTTGGAAACAGGATACTGGGCTTGATGGCTCTTCAGTCTCAGTATGGCATCGCTTATCTTATGAAAAGAGCAGGATGCTTCCCTGGGACAGAAGTATTGGCCCATCAGGTTTAGGAGGCCCACTGGGATTTGTGCGTCTCTTAAGATCCTTTTCTGACTTAATGTGTCTCATTGACATGAACTTAGTGGGAATTTAAAACCTCACCCTTGGGAGATAAGTCAATGCAGCTTAGTACCATTTTATCACTCAACTACATGCCAGTAAGAGCACAGTGGCTTATTCTGGTACAGTGCTGGCTTGTGTGCTACAATACTAGTATCAGAAATAATTAACAGTCTGCTAGACCAGAAGGAAACTGCTGTACTGAGATTTGCTGTGCTGTGGTTTATTACATCAGCCTTAGTCATGCATAAGTGCTTGGAGGCTAATGAACTAGAAAATGCTTGCCATTCAAAACCCCAAGTATAATGCAGGTATTTTTCTGTAGAGTGAGGTTAAATAGATAAACCTGGAAACAGTTATGGTTTATAGTAAGATTGGGATAAATCAAAGTTATAATTTAGATTTGAAGTAACAGGGCTGTGACCTGAGGTTTTGGATTGCATTTGTCTGGCTTGTGTATTTATGAAATCGCATGATATAAAATATACACTCAGTGCTAACGACTCTTACATATGAACACAGTGTTCCCATTAGGCCTCCAGTGGAGACTTTTTTTTTCACATGGGCTAAACTGTACCCATGACTCACCTACTTCATCGGTCATTCAAATTACTTTGGTCCTTAATATTTTTATAACACTTTTTTCATATTGTAAAGTATAATGGACAGCATGTGTGACAGTGGACCACCCCTGCGGCAGTGATAAGTGAAACGTGGTACATATTGGCATATGATCTGTAACTAAGTTTTATACATAACTAAAATGCAAAAAAACAATTTTTACAATACAAGGTTTTGGTTTAAATGTTAGAGCAAAGATAAGGGCCAAAGTAATTTGAGGAGGCAGGTAAATCATGGGTAGAGCTCAGCGACGACTCTTCAAACAGGCTAAAGTCTAATACAAACAGTGGTCATATGCAAGTCATTAGCATGTGTATTTGAGTTAATTCATTACCCCTGCAATCATAGTTTAAATTTTGCATAAATTATGGCATATTTAAATGTCTAAAGCATCCCCAGCATTTAAATGAAGACTTGAAGGATCCTCTTCCTCCCCCCCCCCCCCCCCCCAAAAAAAAAAAATGATAGTACACCTGTTTTAATCATTTGGTTGAGGATATGACTAATCCAGCATCCTAACCTGAAAGTTATCCTTGGAGTAGGGGCTGGAGACTAACATGAAGTAAATTGTGCTTTCTAGAAACCTCTCCAGTTTTCCTCTGAACACTTGGAATAGAAGCAGTGCAGTGTATATTTAAATTTTGAATCTGAACTATACTTTGTAGCTAAATATCAATGGATTTCTTGACTTATCAATGCATTGCAAATGACTTTTTGAGTGGGGGTGAGGTCATGATACTATTCTTTCCATGAAGGTACTGGTCTGTGACTGGGTTTACTGCTTTAGGAAATGTGGTTCAGTTTTTGGCATCTAAACTTAGGTTATAAATGTTAAAACATTTTAAAAAAACGGATCTTTAACTTGACGATGTGGCTTTTTACTCTAGACCTTGTAAAGTCTCGTCTCTACTGGGTTGATTCAAAGCTGCACGTGCTCTCCAGTGTAGACCTCAATGGCCAAGACCGCAGAGTAGTGTTAAAATCAAATGAATTTCTTGCTCATCCCCTTGCTCTGACAATATTTGAGGTAGGATTTAAAACATTTGATACTTCTATTCTAAATGTTAGTAGTGATCATGTGTAAAAAGTTGACAGTTAACCTTGGTTTTTAAGAACAGTGCTCTTTGCCTGAAGAGGCCATTATTCTACGTAAACATGGATGGCTGCTTATGAACAGCTTTGTCTAAACAAAGCCTGATTTAAACTTTACCAGCCTAAGGAGTGAGATCAGTGAAGATGGGCTTGACCTTGTTTGTGTGTTGGGGGGGAGGGGGGGGGGGGAAGGAACGTGCAAACCCTAGCTATTGTATCTACCTCCCACATGGGAAGCCTTATACCTCAGTACAAAGTGCATGCATGGATTATTTAACACCTTTTGCTGTGTGAACCTGTATCTCTGGGCTTTGAGCAGTATGTGCTGAATCATTCTACTTAGCTATCTCCATTTGGTGACTGAGACATTCTGTACAAGTCAGTTCAGGCTTTGTGCATATACTGACACAGAAAATATATGCATAAAAGCAGAATGGACATGTGACTTGTAGTTGGGTATGTTCATAATCCCATGGCACCCTGCTGCTTTCGTACTCTAGTGAGCATTTCACATGCTGAAATGGATAGATTAGCACACTGGGCTAATCAGAACAGCTGTCTTCTGGCTGTATCCTTTCCATATAGTTTAATCAGGTCAGGTGATCTAAAGTAGAGCTTTATTTGCTCAGCTCACCTAGTGTGACCTTGTGGTACAGTTTCATGACACTCAACTGTAGTTTAGGATGACCATAGTCTAACATAATCAGCATAGCCTGTAGGGAAGCTAGGCTGATCTTAGATTTTTCCAAGGGAAATGATTTGATGTAGAAGACAAGTAGCTGCACTTGGATGTGTTCATTTCTAGAACTTAGTCCTTTCAAATGTAAGCCAATTGGTACCTCTTTTAGAATTTTACCTGCTATGACATTTATCCTGTATCAAGCATGTGTGACCCAAACTCTATATTTCTGATCCTTAAAACTGTAGGGAATAATTGTAAGCCAAACATCTTAGTGGCTATAGCCAACATTAACACATGCCACCTCAGTATTGAATCAGTCTCATCTAATCAGTTTACTGTTGCTGTTAATCCACTGACATTCAATTCTATAGGATCGTGTTTATTGGATTGATGGTGAAAATGAAGCGGTTTATGGTGCCAATAAATTTTCTGGAATGGAATTGGTGACTCTGGCTAACAATCTGAATGATGCTCAAGATATTATTGTATATCATGACTTAATACAGCCTCCAGGTAATGATTTAAGATAATTTCACTCTTGGATCACTTCTTGGCAAGTGATTCAACTCATCTGTTGAACCTGAGAAATGGACTGAAAAGTTTAGCCATAGCTGGGGCGTGCTTAATCCTTTTGGACAAATAGAGTAATGCTAAGAGGGAAGTGCCTCTAGAATGCTTCCTTTGGGTCATAGTTCACTGGCAGTTAATGTGATGACACATTCTAGTGAAATCAGTGATGCCTAAGTAGCAGCTTCATAAGCCTTTTCACATAAAGTATCATACTAAGCTCATAGAATTTCAACTGCTCAGGAACTTGAGTATTGATTTCTAACTTTAAACAGTGCCCATCCTCTTCAAAATCTTACTGATCCCCTATCTAATTTGCTTAATCCTAAATTTGAGCTTAGTGACAGTGCATTTAATACTAGTCTATCTAGGGATCCTTGGCATACTTGTTGTAGTAGTCATGAATCTAGAAGCATGGGTTTTAACATAAACCGTAAATTTTAGATGAATTTTCATTAGAGCTTAGGCTGTTAATTTTAGTTTGGCTAAATATTGGAGCTCTTATGCTTTTTATATTGGCCTCTTAACAAACTAAACTTGTACTTTCTTCAAGACCCTTCTATAAGTTTCCCTAGTTCGCTCACTCTAGTTACCAGATGGCATACTCGCCACATCCATCTACTACACACAACCTATGAAGGACAAAGTGCAGTGAGATTTCTTGTGTAACTCAAAGCAAGGAAGTTTTAACACTGGAAGTTACATGTTACTCTTGGTCCTAGAGTAGCCTAGTAGCACATAGTGTGCAGTATGTTAACCTCTGCAGCTCATACTAGTTGAGAAGAGCAACGTGCAGTGTTACCTTCCAAATGGCCATAAAGCAGTAATTCCATGCAGAGCTACTGATGTCTATTTCCCTAGGTCTTCCACATCCTGGGTCTCAACTTTTATTTTATTTACAAAAATTTCTATACCGCTGTAGCTACCATTCAATATGGTGTAAAAAAAAATAACACACAAATTTACTTAAAGCATATACAACACATTATGAAGAAAACATTCTCCTATATAGTTCTTACATATAGCCAAATGCTATAACTTGTCTCATTCAGCAATAAAAGCACACTGGGAAAGGTTTTAGCATTCTTTTAAATTGGTTCAGAGATCCAGTTCTCAAAGATGTTGGCAATTTTGTTCCATGTAGGATCCATTATATAAAAATTACATTTCTGTGTTGCTCTAAATGGACCACTCAAAACAAGGAAATATCAAACCAATTGGAATCGGAAGATCTCGGATATCACTGGCTGATACAAGTTAATAGAACAGGCTTAACTTGGGCACATGGATACAACATTTTAGTTCCTTGATTTCAGCAGCCTGCTCTGAGCGCTGGTTTGCTCACAAATTGGATTTGGTTCAGTACTATCATGTAGCTAGTTTCAGTAGTACAAATTTCTTGCAACAGTAGGACAGTTGAAGCAGGTGAAACTATTGGCTCTGCTCCAGCAGAGCTGCTCACAGTACCCAGAGACAAAAGCTGCGTCCTACAATCGGACTACTCACTCCTTTTCCGCATGCTACAGAGGACAATCTAGGCAGGAATACTCGTGCTATTTTTATAGAAAACAATATGGGTGATTTTATATTTTTGTACATGGCTTTAAAAATACCTCTTTGACACTACTGAAGTTCTGGTGGTGGTTCTTGGGTCGTACTATATGGCCAATTTATTCCTGGTTACTCATGTGTAGTCATTTTCTTGCATCCTTTAGGAAAGGCACGCTTAATAGCTTCTCTGCATTTTTTTCTGCAATGGGCAAATTTAAAGCTAAAATGTATAAGAAAGCTAATACTGCAGAAGGGCCAATTTTTGTTTTCTTACAGTTCTTAACATGCCTTAACTGGTTTAACTCTTCACCTAATCTAAAAGCATTACTTCTAAATTACGTTTTCATACCTTTTATTTCTGCAGATGGATTAGAGGGGATAAGAAGTAGAAAGGTGTGTAATCATTGTACACCAAGAAAATGCTTTGACAGGGAGCCTCTAGATGAAACTTTGGTTGCATAAGACCTTAGAATTTTCAGTCTTTCCTCCTCCTTGGAGCAATACTCGTTAGCTTATACTGAAACTTGTTTCAGGTCTAATCTGTAACAAGTTCATTCTTGAACTAAACTACTGCTTAACATGCCTATGTGAATACTAGAACAAGAATAAATGACTGAATATTACATGATTTTTCTCAACTTTTTTTTAAAATTCCTCAAGGTAAGAACTGGTGCAATGAGATAAAGGCTAATGGTGGCTGTGAATACCTGTGTTTACCAGCTCCTCGGATAAATGAGAATTCCCCAAAGTACACCTGTGTGTGCCCTGACGGATTAGAACCAGTGGATGGAGGCCGAAGGTGCCGAAAAGGTATAGTGATGTGGAAGCACTGTCTTCAGTTTCTGTTGATTACTGATAAGCACAAACCTTCACAAAATTGTGAATGTTGCTTGGGGAAAACAGGATTGATAATTCCAGATAAAATTTGAGGTTCTCACTGCAGCTTTTATCTCCAGGGTCACATGGAATTGGAGTGGAAATATATGGCAAAATTAAAACCTGAGTCACTATCTTCACTTCTGAAGGAAGATGGCTTTCTCTGAACAGTTCTGCTCTGAATTTGAATTCTCATTCCTGAGTTTTTTTGCAAGAGATATTTAGTGCTTCTAATTCTGTGGTCACAAACCTGAGCCATGCTTTTTTTGTTCAGGATTCTGAGATGCAAAGTATGGCATAGAACCATCCAGGTGGTTCAGAAGTGCTGCAGTATCTGAAGTATTGGGGGTTCAGTTCTTGAATTGGGTTGTCTGCTTGCCAAGCCAAAGCGGTGTGAGTCCAGTCGTGCAGCAACACCAGTGGCAGATTCAGGGTCCTGATGTCTGGCTTTGTCAATCCAGTGACTGGGTTAAGTAAAATAGGATTATAAGGGGGGGAACTTCACTGGTAGTGGAAGAAGGCACATGGATTTGGATACCACCTAGTCCAGAATGAGAGAAGTACAATAGTACAGATCACCAGGATTAGAAAAGGCATTGCCTAAAACTTGGTTCCACTGTGTCATAAGTGGATTTCTTGCTAGGGTGCTGTGCTATTACTTAACATACTTCCAGTCTCTTCTAGTGTGGCATCTCTTCCTAAATTGTTTGAAGATTTGGTTACATAACCCCAGTTTTATAGTTCTGATGCTTCAGTTTGCCATATGCCAGAGGCGCTAAAAACTGGCTTTACTAGGCTATCATGCAGTGACAAATGCAACCCTGTTAGCACCTATTTCTTAGCTCCTCCCTTTGGATTTGATATGTAAGTTGCTCAGATTGTTGGGTAGAAGTGTTGAATAAACTTGGAACCCTGGCCTGTTCTAGCCTTTCCTTAATACAGCATAAGTATTTGCCCCCTTTTTTGTACTTAACATTCCAGTGCAGATTTGAGATTAAGCAGTCGTGCACTACAGCCAACTTTCCAAAATGACTGGGGTTGCTAAGTTTTGTTCAAACTATCCCTGCTTTTGGATACAATGAAGGAACTGAATAGTTGGCTTGCTCTGGCACATGTAGTTTGTCTTGTAGAACAAGTAAAATTGCTTCATTTTTCTTGATAATGGAAGGATTCAAACTAAATGTTAGAAACATAGGAACATGATGGCCGGTAAGGGCCAAATGACCTATCCTCATTAACCACTAACTCCTTTTCCTAAGAGATCCAAAATGCCTGTCCCATGTTTCTTAAATTCTGACAGTCCTTATTCACACATCTACCACCCTTACTATGAAAGCACTTTTTTAGATTGGAATGAGAGGGCATAGGATGACGTTAAGAGGAAATAGGTTTAGGAGCGCAGAGTTTTTTTTTTTTTTTTTTTTTTTTTTTTTTGTTAAGGCTCACCTCCTGATTATATCCCCTCTCCTGCCTCTTCCAGTGTGTATATGTTGAGGTTCATAAGCCTATCTGTTTTGCCAGACAACTGACCAATATTGTATCTGCCCTCTGGACCAACTTCATCCCGTTTATATTCTTTTGTAAGTGTGGACTCCAGAATTGCACAAAGTATTCCAAATGGGGCCTCACCAGAGACTTAGGCAATAGTGCCCTTGTATATCACCTTTTCTACTTGTTTGACCACCTTAAGATCATCAAACACAAATGCTTCGTCCCCTATATTGTACCATTCCTTTGGATTTTTGTAACACAAGTGCATGACCCTGTGTATTTTTTTTAGCATTAATCTTAGTTGCCAATTGTTGGACCACTTTTCAAGCTTTGCTAGATCCTTCCTACAGCTTCAATCGAGAGGTTGAAGCTTCAGATAATACACTATATGGGAGGAAAATGTTGGCATAAGTCTGTCATTTGTTTTGTTTTTTGTAACTGCATTAATTCTGAAGTCAAAATATTGGTCTTTTTTTACTTTAAGGTTCAAGAATTGTTTTCCATGGTGTTGATACAACAAGCAAACAACCAATAGTTGAAACACCTCTTGGAGGTATGGGGTCCTAATTTGTACTTAAACTGATGTTTAACATGCTCAGATGACTGTATTACTCCTGCCTTGGCATGTTTCCATGTCTTGTTTGGCCCAGAATGTTGAGATCTTGTTTCATGTTGAACATCCTCATTCATATTAAGCCTTGTAAAATAACTGATCTTGGAGCACTTGGTAATACACTTTTTCTATTGATTATAAATGCAAGTTTGACACCAAGTGTCATTCAACATCTACCCCCCCAGATTTTATAAACTTGTGCACCCAACTTTAGATGGTAATAGTCATGTGCATAAATTTAACAAACATGGTTTATTCAGTGCTATACTCCTTAATACAGTTAGAATATACTTCTTTGCAATGTTCCTTTATTTCCTCATTATCAGGAGATCCACAAAGCATAAAGGAACAGGCTTGCACAAAATAAATCAGACTGTTAAAAATCTGTCAAGTTGCAGGTAGATTTCTGGCCAATGTCCAAGTTTGCCTGAGTAAATGGGTAAGATTTAAGTCTGATTTTGAAATTAGCAAATGTTTGGTCTTCGTGTGAAAGTGAGTTACATAGCTAGAAAGCTGAATGCCAGATGCTTTCTAAGTAGGCACAAGAAGGATTTCAGTAGATGAAGTCAGGTGGCAGGATGGCTTAAAGTTGCAAAAAAAGGCAGTGTGGCGTATTGTGAAGAATAGTAAAGAGCTTAAAATGAAACTGTACTGGGACCAATGGTGAATGGGTAAAGGAGTAATGTTTACAAGCATGGCAAAGAATCTTTTTATTGTAGCGTTTTGTACAGTCTGCCACTGAATAGCCATCTGAGGTACTCCTGCTAGTAGTGTCGGTCAGCTCTCAAAACTAGAGCACATAAGATCATAAATTGTGCTGTGGAGTTTAGTATAGAGCAGACAAATTGCAGTAAGAAACGGTGTTTGATACCTGCAGAGATGTGGGCCTCAGAGGATAAATGATTAAACCCCTAAATATTTCAAAATTGGCAAGTTGAATTGTGGAACTTAATTGTGGGAGCAAGTACTGGCAGTGAGGCAACTTGTAAACCAACACACTGTTGCCTCCAAAGGGTTTAAAACAAATTTTTCAAAGCTAGGAAGAAACGAGATGTGTTGCAATAGAGTAGGATCGGTAATGAGAATTGGTGATATGAAGTAACAAAATGTCATCCACGTAAGACAGCGATTCCTCCTCCATCTATTGTGAGAGGACTCGATGTTAGAGTAACAGTGATGATAAACCCTGGGATACTCTGCAAATAAACAAGCAATAGGCTACAATTGGCACTAAGTTCCAATTAGAATATAGACTAAGAGCAGTTGTATGCATAACTATTCAGGAGCTGGGGTGTGGCTATAGGATGGGCATGGGCGGGTCAGGGGTGTGCCTAGCAGTTATGAACATGTTAACTGTAGAAAGGTAGGAATATAAATGCTACTCTAAGTGCAAGCACTTACACCAGCCTTTGACAAGGTGCTTGCACCTAAAGTTAAGCACATATGTTGGCTTAGAAGAACAATTTGTGTGTGCAACTGCACTTGGAATCCATCTTAGCCTGCTGTCTAGCACCTAACTGTGGGGTGCCTTTTCTTGAGTCTACCCCAGTGCCTATTCATAAAACCATCTATTTGCCTGACCAATAATGGTGTTCCCATTACATACCAAGGATCAGTCCAGACAAATGGGTTGTGACCATCCACCAGCAGGTGGAGATGGAGTTCTTAGCAACCATGCTAGTATTCTCTATCTCCAGCAGACAGGATAGCACTCCTGTGCACTGTGGTGTCTTGTGTGGCCTCCTGTCCTGCTTACAGGTTGAGTTTGAGATTGAGAATATCCTGTGCCTCAAGTAAATCTAGTGGACTAGGTCCCTCCCTGCTCCCACTTTCTACCTCTTTATCCGTCTTCATTTCTCTTTCTTCTGCCTCTATCTAAAAAAAAAATAAAAAAAAAATTTTAAGCCATTGTAGTTCTTTTTGAGTGCTTGTGCTGTGGGAAGATTGTGGGGCTTCAGTACCTTGGAGGTCACAAGACTGGCTATTTGTTTTTCTTTGTTTATTTATTATTCTCAGTGTCTGAGCCTATTAAGTCTTGTGCACACTGCAAGGGTAAGCTCTTAGCTATTGGTTCCTGCATGCTTTGTTTTACTTCTATGAACATGCTGCTTCGTATTCTGTACTGCATCTCCAGGAGCTCAGTCTGGTCCCACCCTGATGTTTTTGGCAGGCTCAGCGCCAAGGGCTCCTGCACTCCATTTTGTCAGCAGGTTCCTCACCCACTACAGTGTCCTGGGATGTTGGATTTTGCAAGGATAGAAGTCCTCTGCCCTACCGTTTTTGCCTGAATTTGTTATGACATGAGGCCGCCTTAGTTGGATCAAACTGCCTCTCCTTCCCTCATGTTGTTTTGAGAAGCAGCTTCCAGCTTCCTACAACAAGATTTGAAGAATGTTTCTCCTCAAGACTCAGGAGGCATATCTATGTATTCTGATGGTCCTGACTGACATTTCAGAGGCAAATGGGGGTGGTGATCCTACTGTAGATAGGCTGTTTTTTGTGTTTCCTCTGATCACAAAACTTATGTAGGCTATAAATGTTTTTCCCTGCTTCAGTCCTGTGGTCCTGCTCCTGTATCTTTCCATATTAGGCCATGCGGAGCTTTTTTTAGCTCATCAGGAAACATCTGATTCTAACCTCGGGTAGCTCGGACTATGTCCAAATTATATCCCCTTCTGTCATTTGATTTAGAGCAGTTTGCTCTGTCTAAGGTGGATGCTCTTATTTGGGTGGTTAATAAACGTACCACTTCCCTGTTGAAGGTGGCACTGTATTAAAGCATATGCATGATTGAAGCTTGCCTTTCAACTAGCTGTATTAAATTCTCAGGCAGCAATTTCTTCTCTTGTAGCCAGGGCTGCTTTATTGTGGATTCAACAATTTGTCCACATTGGACTTGCCTCCAGACTTTCTCCCTACCCTAGAGGTGGGGTTGTTCTATTTGTCACACTCGCCCACACCTAGCTAAACTGCATCAAGCGTCGCATGTTGATTATCTCCTAGTTGGTGAGAGGTGTGTGTGCTCGATGCAAAGAACTCCTAGCTCTCAACAAGTCCGTTCTCTTGGGCTAGAGTAGCAGACTTGGGAGGAGCTGAGGGAGATAGATGAGGCATATTTTCAAAGCATTTAGCCTTCCAAAGTTCCATAGAAACCTATGGAACTTTAGAAGGCTAAATGCTTTGAAAATGAGCCCCACTGGTACATAGAGGAGGCCTACAGCGATGTTATAGAGAAGTCCAACCTCCAGTCTGGCAAAATGGTAAAATAGTAGACTACTATAAAGAACAAAATTACATAACATATACAAAAGCAGGGATTAATGAGACAGTCAACATGGGTTTAGTGACGGGAAATCTTGCCTCAATCTACTACGTTTCTTTTGAAGGGGTGAACATGTGGAAAAAGGTGAGCCGGTTGATATTGTGTATCTGTAATTTGTACTAGGCTGCACATTTGATTTGCTATTCACTAAAACAACTTATGAAATCACAAAATATTATAGAAAAAATTATACATGAATTAGAATTGTCTTTACTCACCCACCAGCACAGCATCAGACATTAGTTTCAAGTTATAACAAACTTACAAAATCTAACATCAGTACCTCTGGTAATTATAAGTAATTAGACTAATTAGATAAAGAAAGGAGGAAGAAAGTTTGTTCCTCATACAAAGGTCACAGAACAGAGAAAGCAGAGAGAATAAATGAAAGATTCATAGTTATAGAGAATTAGTTTATCAAGAGGGGGAAGTAAAACCCCTTTGGGGAAAAACATAGGCCATTGGATGGATCTGAAACTCTCTCTAAGCATGCCTAGTTTTTGAGTTCCTTTGCAGCGTGGTTTTATAGGCTGTTGTGAGCATCCACCTCTCCTCTACCCTGGACCAATCATAGGTGCTGCATCTGGGCTGGAGACTTGTAATTGGGACTTTCATACGTACTGGAAGCTTGCAATTGGTCCTTGCCATACATCTGCTCAGTAACTTATTTTCATAATGGGATATACCAGGTATCTGAGTTGCCTTAGCAACATGAGACCCTATCAGAGCATGTGACCAGCCAGAAATTCCTTCATGTGGCTGATAGAAAAAAGAGATGGGGGATGGGAAATAGTGCCGTATACCTGAAATAAAACTGTATAGCTTTATAGCTAAAAATTATAGACAATTTTCAAAAGGCATTTGACAAAGTACCTCATGAAAGACTTCACAGGCAATTGGAGAGTTATGGGATAGGAGGTAGTGTTCTATTGTGGATTAAAAAAGGAGTAGGGTTAAATGGTTAGTATTCTCGATAGAGAAAGGTAGATAGTGGGGTTCCTCGGGAGTCTGTGCTGGAGCGGTGATGGCTAAGAAAGTAAATAGAATGTTAAGTATTAGGAATGGAAAAAGTGAGGACGTTATGCCTTTGTATCACTCAATGGTGCAACCACACTTCAAATACTGTGTACAGTTCTGGTCACCACATATAAAAAAAAAATAGTGGAATTAAAGGTACAGAGAAGGGCAATGAAAATGATACAGCGGATGGGATGACTTCCCTTTGAGGAAAGGCCAAAGCGGCTAGGGCTCTTCAGCTTGGAGAAAAGACGGTTGAGGGGCTGATATGAGGTCTATAAAATGAGTGAGTAGAGAACAGGTAGATGTGATCACTTATATACTCTCCAAAATTACTAGGACTAGGGGGCATGCAATGAAGCTACAAAGTAGTAAATTTAAAACAATCGCTCAACATGTAATTATACTCCAGAATTCATTGCCAGAGAATGTGATAAAAGCAGTTAGCAGGGTTTAAGAGGTTTGGATAGCTTCCTAGAGTCTATAAGCAGTGTAGTAAATTTAAAACAAATCGGAGAAAATTTTTCTTCAACGCATAATTAAACTCTGGAATTCGTTGCCCGAGAATGTGGTGAAGGCGGTTAGCTTGGCAGTGTTTAAAAAGAGGTTAGACTGTTTCCTAAAGGACAAGTCCATAAACCACTACTAAATGGACTTGGGGAAAAATCCACAAATTCCAGGAATAACATGTACAGAATGCTTGTACGTTTGGGAAGCTTGCCAGGTGCCCTTGGCCTGGATTGGCCGCTGTTGTGGACAGGATGCTGGGCTCGATGGACCCTTGGTCTTTTCCCAGTGTGGCATTACTTGTGTACTAATGTAAGTTGGACTTGGGGAAAATCCATTGCTTATTACTAGGATAAGCAGCATAAAATGTACTGTTGGGATCTTGCCAGGTACTTAGAACCTGGATTGGCCACTGTTAGAAACAGGATGCTCTGTCCCGGTCAGTATAGCAACACTTATGTTTTTATGTTCTCTGAGCGTCAGCTAAGGGTATGGCCTTGGCCATGTCGGCACAACACTGGCTGTGGTTGAGGCTTTGGGCTGCTGATGTGGCATCCCAATCTTATCTGGCAAAGTTGCCTTTAGTGAAACTAGCAAAGACCTAGGAGATTATGAGGTCCAGCAACTACCTTAGGACAAGCCTAAGCCTCATCTCCAGATGGCTAAGTCTTGTTTTTGAGAAGTGTGGAGGTATAGACCAGGGAAGACTAGTGCTTCTGCCCAAAAGCATCATTTTCCTCAGATTCGTGTCTTCCTTTCAGCGAGACAAGAAGCCCTTTTCTGCTTCCCCCAAGAACCTCTCCCTCTTTGCAGCCCTCGCAATAATGGAATTGAAGTTCTCCTTTATATGTAGATAGGTGGGTGTGTCTCCCACTTTCACAAGGAGTGAACCACCATTACTGCAGACCAATGGGTACTTGATATCATTCTCCACGGCTAGAATTGGCTACAAGCTAAAATTTTCAAAGCCACTAGCACATCTTTTCATGCTATCCCCTTGAAGCAGCTCTGCAAAGAGTTGGGTAGGGCTAACTACCATAGCCTCTTTAAGGTAACTAGGGGCCATTTAGCCTGTTCCTCTGGCAGAGGGGCTTGGGTCAATATTTATTCCATCTATTTTGTCTGGATGTTGAGTGCTACGCTTCTGAATGGAGACTTTGTCATAGGCTCAGTCCAGCCAGACATTCTCTTTATTGGACCTCAAGGAGGAGCCTGAGCAGATGCTGAGGCAGGAAAACCTTCCTCACCTGGGTATTGAGCACACTTCCAGAAACTCCAGGGTCTAGGTGGGGGTGAGTTGACTCTTGCTGCAATTCACCCAACCCAGCGCAGAACGTAGACAGGACTGTACTGCGAGGTTATCTTGATAAGGTACCTGAATTAGCCAATTGCCCAGTAAGGATGTACCTGGATCCCTTGCTGGTGAAGACTGCCACCGCCACCATAACTTTTGAAAGTGTGTGATGTGCAGAGAAACTTCCCATGTGAAGGCCAATTTGTGATATGAAAATAAGTCTCTATTAAGAAGGTCAGCACTCAGATCCAGAACCGGGCGAAGTAATTTCCACACAGTGGGGCCTTCTGGTTCTGAACCTCATGGCATCCAGACTCAATGCGCAAGTGTACAGATTCTACAGCTGCTTCAGGGAGAGACTTCCTAGGAGTGGATGCACTTGATATAGCTTGGCTATCAGATGGCTTCCTTTAGTGTTTCCTTCATGGCCTCTCATGGGAAGGACATTGCACAGGATTGCACCTCCTCCTGGGAAGGTCATTCTTGTAGCTCTGGACTGGCCCAGGTGTCCTTGGTATGCAGACCTCATCTGTCTTCAGATTGTTCCTTGGTTGACTGTTCCATCAGACGGGCTTATTGCACCAAGGTCCAGTACTTATGGAGGATACTTCACACTTTGGCTCTTGGGAAGGTGCGACCTGAGGAAGAGTTACAAGGATGATAATACTACCTTGCTGCAAGCCTAAAAGCAGTCCGCTTCTTGCTAGTGTGGAGAATATTTTAGAGCTGGTCTGCACAGAATGGTGTTTCTCTATTTTGTGCTTCCTTGTTAATCTCCCTTCAGGTGGGATTCTAAAAAGGCTTGGCTGTCAATTCACTCAAGATGCAGGTGTTAGTGTTGGCATGTCAAAAGCAAGATAACAGAATGCCTTATTGGCTGCTCACCCTGATATAGCACAATTCCTCAAAGGAGTCGCTCATCTGCATTCACCTCTTTGCAATATTTTTTAACATCGGACTTTTCCTTTTTTTCAGGAAGGTCTATTTTGCAGAATACACTGCCTTGCGACGGTTGGATGTGGAGTGTCCTTATTTCGCTTTCTTACTGCTACCAACAATTTCAGGCAGTCCATCTTTGCCTACTTTGTGGGACCCTGGAAGGGTTTGCCAGCTTCCAAAGCAACAGTGGCTTAAGGAGGCTATTTTTGGCTTGCATTCTGAGGGGAAGATCTGCTTCTATGCACGTCAAGGCTCATACCAGGTCTCTGACTTGTCAGTCTAGGGCAATTTGGTAGAAATCTGTCAGCAACATGGTCTTCTCATGCCTTTAAGCATTACAGTTTGGATGTGTCGGCTCGAGCAGATGCTTCCTTCAGAGCCACAGTTCTCACTGCAGGGATGCGAGTCCCTCCCCATTAAAGACTGCTTTGTACATCCCATTTGTCTGGACAGATCCTTGGGACATAATAGAAAAAGTAATCATTTTCTTTCCTTTTAGTCCCAAAGGATCAGTCCAGATCCTGCTGTTCTGTGATGGTTTCTGTTTTTCCAGGTTCTGTGTAATTTTGGGTGTTTGTATTCTGTTTTCGTTATTTCTAAAGCACAAGTTTTGCCCTTTATTTTGTGTATTTTTTTTATATCTAGAGGCTGGAGTTTTCTCTGGAAGTCACTCTTCCACTGCTTTTATCAAATACTGACTTGGTTGCTAAGCGCAAGAGCTTGAGGCATAACTCGACATCTCCACCTGCTGGCAGATGGTCACAACCCATGTGTCTGGACTGATGCTTTGAGACTAAAGGAAAGGAAAATTTATCCTGTAATTAATCATTCTGGCCACAGTCTGTGTGGAGGTGCTGTCCATTCCTGAGACACTGCTTTTGTACAGGAACTTCTCCTTCAGCCCCCTTTCTGTAATCTTTCTATTTTGCTGCTGCTTTTATAGTTATTCAGAATATGCCAGGTGCTCAGATGTAGTAGAGCCTCTGCATAATAGGGCTGGATTAATTTGTCAAGCTAGTTCAGACGCTTAAACAGGTTTTGAGTAAAATGGAGCAAACTGAACAGCCAATGATAACCAAGCAACAAAAGGGATTGAGCATTCTCAAATCTAGTCACACAGCTCACGATCTCTACGTAGTGCTGTGGAAAGCTTGTTTTTACATAAATCAACTTCCAAGTCCTGAGTTTAAAAAAAACAAAACTGTATATATATTGTAACTCTTTGCCATTTCTGTTGCATGCAGGGTGACATGAATTTCTATAAAGGGGAGGGAATAAGTATCTTGGCTCTGGTCCTCTGTAAAGGCACTCGTGTTGCTTCTAGCTTTGTGGAGATTTTTGATGCTGATTTCATCTTTTAAAGTATACCATACCACTACTCATGTTTCTGAATAACAAAAGGCTGGGTCTGAAGAGGTGGTAAACATCTCCCTTCTATTCTCATCTGCCTGCAAAGAAAGCAGTGAAGTTTCCTGTTAAAGGACATGGGGAAACAAACTTAAAACACCCTTCAGTTTTCCAAGACTACAGTGTCCTTATCTGCAGAGATGTGCAAATGTTTTTGCAGGCCCGCTTTCTCTAATTTAGGTGCTAGCTGTAGTTTGCAGTGGCATATGAGGAGCAGGCAAACAACTGGTTAACATATGGCAAAAAATTGTGCATGAGGCAGTTTTAGCAATAGCTTGCTAATGAAGCAAATTAAGGATTATAAAATTGAATAGCTGAGGTTCTGTATCTGCATAGCAATTAAATGCCTTCTGAGTGGTAGAACCTGGAATCTGGCCTAGATTTAGTTTTTCTGCAGAACTGCTAGAGCTTAGCTAACAAATTTGAAATCATGATTAGCAGAACTGGTCATCGTACAAGGTTGCCATTAAGCCATACCATGACAGTTCATGTGCAGCTGAATTAGAAGTGTGATCTGCTTGGAATAAAGTTTAGGGATGCTGCACAGGGATAGCACTAATCACTTTATCTTCCATGAGGAAAGGAATTATCACATGATTGCAGCTAACGGTACCAGGTTCTCAAGAAGCATGTGCTCCCCTATTAAGGACAAAGATAACAGACAAGTAGCTGCTGATTCAGGTGCACCAGAAGCAAACAGCATGAACCTGCTGAGCCCAAAATTTAAAAATGGAGTAGAAACTTATCCACAGCTGGTTTCCCAGAGGTGGGGAGGAAAACAGGGTGACTGCCCGAGGTTCCCTTGGCAAAGCCAAATGTCACTGAAGCATAGCTTCAGGACACCAGGCACTGCCACTATTGGGTTGCAATCTTCTTTTTTTTTTTTTTTTTTTTTTAAACTAGAATAGTGCTGTAGAGGCTTGTAAATGTTTTTTTCAACATGTGGGTTACCCTTAGATACCAATTTTTTAAACTTAGTATCAGGACCCTTTAACAAGTCTAGAATGAGTTCAAACTTGACACTGAGCTGCTTTTCTCTGCCTTTGCTCCAAATAATGTAGCTTGGTAGTCTGAGGCAATTTTGCACAAAATTTCCCCATCCTAAGGCCTGAAATGTGTTCCAGCCCTCCCCAGTTCCCCTCCATTCTTACTGCAGTTCTCTAACACCGTTCTGCCTGCGCCCCCTCCTCAAGTCTTCTCATGCATATAATACTCCCACCTCTTTTCTCCTGCTCTCCCCAGTGGCACACTTGGCTTTCTGTTTCCACTCAGCCATTCTCCGCCACACTCTTGGCTGGCATTATCCATGCTTCTGTATGCAGGAGGAGGGAAGTGGCCCAATACACAGCATCCATCTGTGCCGCATCTTGCTGCTGGATCTCTTTATGGGGAGAGTGGGAGACAGCAAGCAGAGATCAGATGCTGGTGCCCATGCAGAATTCTTCCAGGAGTATGTTCTGGCTTCTGCCTCTCTGGGAGGTTTGTGCACTGTGTCATTTTTCAGCCATCTATGGTAGAATGGCCTGAATCTGCTGAATCACTAGGGTATCACTCAGTATGAAAAGCTATATTTTGTGGTAATACAATTTACATGAATGTTAACACTTGAGCTGTCCTGTACACTTTTAGGACTGCTAAACTCTGTAGAAAAGTGAATCTGGCTTGAGGCAGAGATGAGGCTAATGTTTCCAATCATGGCTCTGACACCTGACAGTTCAGCACAGGGGCATAACCAGACCTCGTGGGAGGAGGTCAGAGTCCTGCTGCCCTGCCAGCACCCTCCCCCCCCCCCCACTGCTGCAGCAAATACCTTGGCCGGTGGGGGTCTCCAACCTCTGCCAACTGAAGCCTTCTCCAGTGCCACCACATTGCCTGCCCTGCTCTCTTCCCCCCTCATGTCCTACACGCTCCTTTTAGTGAAACACCAGCGCTAGCAGGGGTTGGGGACCTGCCAGCAAAACCAGGGGCCCAGAGGAAATTTGGGGGGGGGGGGGGGTTATGGCTCCATATAGCTACGCCACTGGTTCAGCATCACAGGCTGTAGAAAAATGCACATATGTAAGCACCTGACTTCTGATGTGTGAGGCTCCAGAACTGGGTTTTCAAATGTTCTTGAAAATGAATCCAGTATGACAAGTGCTGTAAGCACCTGGTTATATAAACGGACATCACTTTTTACATGATTGAATGTAGAAAATTTTGAATGTTTTCTATTTAACAGAACATAACCTGAGCACCCCACTGTCTGAAGCAAACACTTCCACAAAAGGCACTTCAGCTGCATGGGCCATCCTGCCACTGTGTAAGTAGGAACCAGTTGTATTGGTTTTTAGCATTTTTGTTGCAAGTAGTAAAATCGTTACACTATTTAGACTTTTGCAGTTTTGGTCACACTTAACTTCATTCCCTAACACCATCCTTTCATCTTCCTAGACACTCAGACTTGTAAAATGCTGCAAAACACTGGAGATAGTAAACATTGCAGCATGAACCAGAGTTCTGCCTTAGCCACTGCAACTTTTTTTTTTTAAATCTGTTTCAGATTCTGCTTTGACACTGTTCTTGGCCCTAATGAATTTCCACTCGGATAGTTATGAATTATAGCCAGATGTACCTGCAGTGGAGCAACTGGGAGTTCCACAGTTTGGGAACTGCCATGGCTGGCTAGAACCATGCCACAGACCTGTGACAGTGGAGCATCCCCAGAAAGCAGTGGCGTAGGAAGCGGGGGGGGGGGGGGGGCGGTCCGCCCCGGGTGCACGCCGATGGGGGGTGTCGGCTCCGCGCTGGTGCACTGCCCTCTCTGCCCCGGAACAGGTTACTTCTTGTTCCGGGACAGAGAGAGCAGTGAACCAGCGTGGAGCCGACACACCCCAGCAACGTGCAGTCGGGGCGGATCGGCCCTCCCGCCCATCCCTCGCCGCAGGTATGCGCTCCGGGGGGGGGGGGGTGCGCTCCAGCAGGAGGAGGGTGCGCTGTGCTGCACCCGGGGGGGGGGGGGTGCGCAGCGGCGACCCACCCCGGGTGTCAGCTCCCCTCGCTAAGGCTCTGCCAGAAAGTCTCATTCAAAAGGTTATGAAAGAAAACTTAGTACAAAGTAAAGCAAAATGCATCTTGACCCACCATAATCAGTTTAGCAAACCTTTAATATCTAGAATCAGATTATGGTAAGTCTGACCATTTTGGACTGTACATACCAAATCTAGCTCATTCAAGGTTAAAGAACTCCTGTTGCATCTGCCTGACCAATTTGTCATGTGTAGTGTAGGTTACTTGAGGTTTCATGAACTCATTCAGTTGAGTGAATTACACTGGTTACTGGTCTCTTAAGAGTTCAAGGTTCTGATCATGACACTCAGAGCAGTAGAGTAACAGACCTAGATATTTGGTAGGGAACAAAAGTATGATTCAAGCAAGTGTTTCTAGAATTTTCCATAATTGTTCGACTCAAAGGAGGCCAGACTATGAAATAGGCTAACTTTTTCAATAAAGGCCTTTTATGACAGAACAAATTACCTGGAGATCTATAATTCAAATTGACTTCTACAAAAATTCAAATGGGCAATGTTTCCAATGGTGGAGGATGAGTTTGGGCAAGCGAAAACTGGGTAGGTGTTAAGAGTAATTTCCATTAATGTGTTTTTTATGAATGATTACAATTTTAAAACTGCTACTTTGACAATTAGTGCATAGTAGATAGTGTCCATTTTTCTTTAATGGGAAAGTGAGGATGATGTGTCATAATTTGGAAAGATTAAAGGTGCAGCACATGGCAAATTGTTTCTGTAAACACTGATGTAACATCCTAAAACTTGTGTTTTGAAGTGCTAGTGGCAATGGCAGCTGCTGGTGGTTACCTGTTTTGGCGGAATTGGCAGCAGAAAAATATGAAAAGCATGAATTTTGACAATCCAGTGTACTTAAAAACAACAGAAGAGGATCTGACGATAGATATTGGTCGACACAGCAGTTCAGTAGGACACACCTATCCAGCAGTAAGTGATTACTTGGGTCTCTCCAATGCCCACCACTTTACAAACACAAAACCTAGCTCAGTGTTCTGAGGACTGGATTGAGAACTTAAAATGCCTGAACTCTGCAACACTGCATAACTAAAGTACGTAATGGACATACCACAACTCTTGTGCTTTACGATTCCTTAATGTGACCATTCCACATGAATCTTATTTTACCACATCCTTGTATTTGTTCACACCAGAGTCAGCGAATGCCTCTCCGGTATTATGTAAGCCACATTGAGCCTGCAAATAGGTGGGAAAATGTGGGATACAAATGTAACAAAATAAAATGGTAAATTGCTCTGCTGAACACACAGTAGAGCTGTTGGGGACACTTCCAGTCCCTTTGTCATAAGCACCCAATGGTATTTGCACTCTAGCTTCATTCTAGTTTTGTAACTGCTCTCCTGATGCTTACTTTACCCCTCAACTATTTGGAAAGCACAAACTCAGATCCACACAGGTTGCAGTTTTAACTCCTATGTCTGAAGTCAGGATATCTGCTCTTATTTTCCTAAACCTATTTCTACACTACATCCTGCAGCTTTTGTGTTTTTTTGTTTTTTTTTTGTTTTGTTTTGTTTTTTAAGAACCTAAAATTTTTGGTAGTTCAATACTATTTAAAGAAAATAAGAGGATAAGAACTAATAAACTAGAGCTAGTAGGATTTTTTTTAATCTCTAAAAAATCAAGGTTATACACCTCTGCAAAACCATTGTAGATATTCTGAAAACCTGACTGGACCGGAAACACTGCTCTAAGGCACCATGATATAATGCAATGGGTCAGTACCTGCCTTTTGGATCTCTTATGTTGCATTAACTTTCAACAAAGGTTTCTTGGCCTCATTAGAGGCTCCAAACTTTCTGGTTTGTATTTAATATGGGAATAAGCATAGAATTGATACTAACATATCCACAGTAATTCTAAAATGTATTTTTTTTCTATTTATAGATATCGGTTGTAAACACAGAAGATGATCTATCTTGAGAATAACTCAGCTTGATCAGAATTCATCCATCAGTCCCCTAGTTTTGTTTTTTTTTAATTGATGAGGCCTGTGACCAAGCAGATTAGGATTCAGTCCTGGAAGAATGTGACCATATCATCTGTGTGGACCAAGTGTGTACAATGGATGTCTATAACATGTATAAACTTCTGTAAATATAGATGCGTTTTTGATGTGGTTAACATTGTTACAAACATCCCCCACTCTCACCCCCAAAACCTATCAGTATTAAGAGCACCACAGGCCAAGTAAATGTACAGAGCACTTTCCCTAGAAAGCCATATTCAGTAATGAACTGTGCTGTATTGAACCCTCCTGTACATATTTGTAAAGGCTGTAAATTATATTCAGAACAATCACTGTTCTCAAGCACTTTGAAACATTTATATGTAAATATGTAACACTACACTTTGGGAGGACTTTTTTCCAATGGTGGGGTCAATGGCAATAAAAGAAAACGGGTTACATGGATCAAATTGCCAAAAAATTTGTAAACCTAGATGTACTTTTTGTATGTGTGAATGAAATTGAACTTGTATGACTTTTTATAGAGGTGTGCAGAGGGTGAGTGATATCACAAGGACCACTGTAAACTTTTCAAAATGATTTAAAATAAATAATTTATACAGATGTTGCTCTTGCAAAATACCTTTCCTTGTGCTTTTTGGGGAAGTGAATAAGTTGTCTGTGCAAAGGGTGAAATGGGACCAGGAGTCTGCTCACGTTCTATTTCAACATAGAGCACACCTTCCAGATTCCAAATTGTGACCATGGAACATCAAGGCAAATACAATAACCATGACTTACCACTGACCCACCTTTTGTTCAAATTTTAGTTGTCTTGCACATGAGGCAAAGATAAAGGAATAGAGTAGTTAATGTCGGAGTAGCTACATCTCCCCCACTCCAATTCACTGAAGAGGTCTTCTAAAAGGAGAGCATCACCCTGGTGCAACTGGAAGTAATCCTGTAGCCAGAACCAGCACACCAGGGGATGCAATATCCTCACACAGAGGAGTTGTCTCCAGGAGCTACTGCCCAGGAGGGAAGGGTTAGGACGGCTGTTGTAGTTGGTGATTTGATTAGGCATGTAGATAGCTGGGTGGCTGGTGCGAAGGCAGACCTCACGTGTCACATAGGATTTTAGATAGTGCTGGGGTGGAGCTGGCTGTCTTGTGCATGTGGGCACAAATGATGTAGGAA
This sequence comes from Microcaecilia unicolor, assembly GCF_901765095.1. NCBI lineage: Eukaryota > Metazoa > Chordata > Amphibia > Gymnophiona > Siphonopidae > Microcaecilia > Microcaecilia unicolor. The sequence goes on along the minus strand of NC_044032.1, from coordinate 237,590,390 downwards.
AATGTGGGAGAGGTTCTGGGAGCCAAATTTAGGCTCTTGGGTAGAAAGCTCAAATCAGAACCTCTAGGGTAGTATTTTCCTAAGTGCTACCTGTTCCATGCGCAGGGCCCAAGAGAAGGCAGAGCTCCGGAGTCTCAATGCATACATGAGGCGATGGTGAAGGGAGGAGGATTTTTAATTTGTCAGGAACTGGGCAACATTCTGGGGAAGGATGGGTTCCACCTTAACCAGGGTGGGACCAGGCTGCTAGCATCTTCATATTAAAAGGAGACGGAGCAGCTTTTAAACTAGAAACTGGGGGAAGGCAGACCAGTTCAGAAGCACATGGTTCAGAACAAGGTATCTTTCAAAGTTTATCACCAAGACAGGGAAGATAGGGTATCCCGGTAGCAAGGTTGCAAAAGAGACCATAGAATAGGACAGGTGTCCTTAAGTAAACATCAGACAAGATTACAAATTAACACTGTCAACTAATGAGCAAGATGTAAATAGGAGCAACAAACTTTGAAATGTCTATATGTGAATGCCAGAAGCCTAAGAAATAAGATGGGAGAGTTATTGGATCTAATTTTTCATTTAGTGCAATATATTCTAGGCATCTGAGACCTGGTGGAAGGAGGATAACAAGTGGGACACTCATACCAGGGTACAAATTATATCGTAGTGATAGGGTGGATCAAGCTACTGGTGGAGGGGGTAGCATTGTATGTTAAGGAGGACCTTGAATCAAATTGATTGAAAATTCTGCAGGAATCAACACATCTTGGAATCCCTATGGATTGAAATTCTTTGTGTAAAGGGGAAAGGATAGTGATGGTGTACTACTGTCCACCTGGCCAGGATGAATAAATGGAAGTAAAAATGTTATCAGAAATTAGGGAGGCTAACAAACTAGGCAACACAATAATGGGTGATTTCAATTACCCCAATATTGACTGGGAAATGTAACATGGCATGCTAGGGAGGTAAAATTCCTTGACAATCAAGAACTGCTGTATGGAGCAGCTTGTACAGGAGACAAGAAGAGAAGGAAAAATTCTAGACCTAGTCCTTAGTGGAGCAAATGATCTGGTGCAGGAGGTAATGGTGCTGGGGCTGCTTGATAACAGTGATCATAATGTGATCAGATTTGATATCTGCTTTGAAGTAAGTACATACAGGAAATCCAATACATTAGCATTTAAATTTCAGGAGACCATGATAAAATGAAAAGAATGATGGGGAAAAAAAAACTTTGAGCATCTGCAAAGGTCAAATATTTACATCAGTCTAGGATGCTGTTCAAAAATACCATCCTGGAAGCCTAGGCCAAATATATTCTGTGTATTAAAGGAGGAAGAAAGACCAGAAAATGAGGCGAAGGAAGCTATTGGAGCTAAAAGAAAATTATTATTTTCAGTCAGATCCTTCTTCCATTTTCTTAATTAACAGCATAAGAATGGCATGTGACATGGAAAGCGCTGATAAAAGAAGGCAAAGCGATTTTGAAAAAAGATTGCATTGGAGGCAAAAACACATTTTTTTTTAGGTATAATTAAAAGCAAGAAGCTGGCAAAAACTGGTTGGACTGCTAGATGACCAAGGGGTAAAAGGGGCACTTGGGGAAGACAAAGCCGTAGTGGAAAGATTAAATGAATTCTTTGCTTTGGTCTTCACTGAGGAAGATTTGGGAGAGATACTAGTGCCAGAAATGGTATTCAAGCTGATGAGTCAGAGAAACCGAATAAAATCTCTATAAACCTGGAGAATGTAATTGCGCAATTTGACAAATTGAAGAGTAGCAAATCTGGACCAGATATTCATTCCTGAGTACTGATAGAATTGAAAAATGAACTTGCAGAACTATTGCTAGTAATATGTAATTCATGATTCCGGAAGATTGGAGGGTAGACAATAACATTTTTTTTAAGGTTCCAGAGGAGAGCCAGGAAATTATAGACCAATGAGCCTGACATTGAAAATGGTAGAGACTATTATAAAGAACAAAATTACTGAGCATATTCAAAATCATGGATTGAGACAGTCAATATGGATTTAGTGGAGGGAAATCTTGTTGCCTCACCAATCTATTACATTTCTTTGAAGGGGTGAACATGTGGACAAAGGTGAGCCAGTTGATATTGTGTATATGGATGTTCAAAAGGCATTTGACAAAGTACCTCATGAAAGACTCCAAGGAAACGGTAGAGTCATGGGATAGGAGGTAGTGTCCTATTGTGGATTAAAAACTGGTTAAAAGATGGAAAACAGAGTAGGATTAAATGGTCAGTATTCTCAATGGAGAAGGGTAGATAGTGGGGTTCTCCAAGGGTATGTGCTGGAACCACTGCTTTTTAACATTTACAAATGATGTAGAGATGGGAGTGAGGTAATTAAATTTGCTGACAACATGGTTAATCAAAGTTGTTAAATCGCAAGAGGATTGTGGAAAAATTACAAGAGGACATCATGAGACTGGGCATCTAAATGGCAGATGACGTTTAATGTGAGCAAATGCAAAGTGATGCATGTGGGGAAAGAGGAACCTGAATTATAGCTATGTAATGCAAGGTTCCACATTAGGAGTCACTAACCAGGAAAGGGATCTAGGTATTATCATTGATACGTTGAACCCCTCTGCTCGGTGCGTGGCAGCAGCTAAGAAAGAAATAGAATGTTAGGTATTAGGAAAGGAATGGAAAACACAAATGAGGATAAGTACATAAGTAATGCCACACTGGGAAAAGACCAAGGGTCCATTGAGCCCAGCATCCTGTCCATGACAGCGGCCAATCCAGGCCAAGAGCACCTGGCAAGCTTCCCAAACGTACAAACATTCTATACATGTTATTCCCGGAATTGTGGATTTTTCCCAAGTCCATTTAGTAGCGGTTTATGGACTTGTTTTTTTAATGATTTTGTATCACTCCATGGTGCGACCACTCCTCAAATATTGTGTTCAGTTCTGGTCACCACGTCTCAAAGATATAGTGGAATTAAAAGGTACAGAGAAGAGTGGTGAAAATGATAAAGGGGATGCAACAACTTCCCTATGAGGAAAGGCGGCTAGGGTTCTTCAGCTTGGAGAAAAGACGGCTGAGGGAAGCTATAATAGGTCTATAAAATGAGTGGAGTGGAACGGGTAGACTTGAAGCACTTATTTACTCTTTCAAAAATACTAGGCCTAGGGCGCATGCAATGAAGCTGCAAAGTAGTAAATTTAAAATGAATCGGATAAAATATTTCTTCACTCGACATGTAATTAAACTCTGGAATTAGTTGCCAAAGAATGTAGTAAAAGCGGTTAGCTTATTGGGGTTTTAAAAAGTTTAGATGGCTTTAGTGGGGTTTTAAACAAAGGTTTGACTGGCTTCTTAAAGGAAAAGCCTATCGACCATTATTAAAATGGACTTGGGGAAAATTCACTGCTTATTTATAGAATAAGCAGCATAAAATGTACTGTTTTGGGATCTTGCCAGGTACTTGTGACCTGGATTGGCCACTGCTGGAAATGGGATGCTGGGTTTGATGGACCTTCTATACTTATGTACTTATGAGGTAGCTTCAGAAATGTGGGTTTAGTTTCTAGTTTTGTCACAGCTGAGCTAAGCAGAAGCATAAAGGAAGAGCACATACAACTACAACCATATGACTAGGCCACATAGATGGGCCAGGTCTCATTGCCACTTTGTGCCAAGATTCTCTCCTAATCTGTGTACCAATTGGGCTTGTAATTTCCTTCTCTAACTGTTCTGGGAACTGGCACTATTTTTCAGTTTGGTTTCCTAAAGAACCGGCTATATCAAATCCAGAAGACAGAGATCTAACCTCTTGGCAGATCTAGATCTGGTAATCTCTCTCCAGGTAAGAGAAATGGAAGTGCACTGCCATATGAGAGTAAAAGAGCCTCTACACAAAAACTTTTTTTTTTTGATTATTCACTCATCATAACATGACTAATTTCTTACTATAGGGAGCTTGTGTTCAGGATATTTTTCCTTCAAATGATACAAAAACAGCAGTGAAATTGATAAGGTTCTGAAATGTGATCATTACACCCCTTCTGTGATGAGCACTGGCTACCCATAAAACAATCTCATAATTCTTACAATGGTACATAGGATACATGATTCTAGTGTCTATACCTTTCTAAGACATGAATACCATTACTCATTCCAGAACCCTTCGTTCATCTCAAATTGCCTGGTTGTGCCATCTTTTCCACACTATTTGATTTTTATCCTCTCTAGGATATTCAGTGTATCAAGTCCTACCCTTTGGAATGCACTCCCTTCCAGTCTTTGTTGAGGGCTGAGGTTGGACACCTTTAATCTAAAGTTAGGTTTTCAGGATTTCCCCAATGAGTAAGCATGAGATCTATTTACATACAATGGAAGCAATGCATGCAAATAGATCTTGTGGAAATCTGGAAACTGGATTCTGGCCCTCAGACACGGACAAATCCGTTTATAGAACAATCCCATACCAAATTTAAATCTGGCCTAAAAATGCCTATGCTCTGCCTTCTCTGCCCTTTTTTGGATGGCTAATTTTGTTGATGTAAGCATTGTGAACTATGCACAGAACAGATTTTTAAACCTATCCTATCAACTATTGCATTTCTTGCATATGATTTATTGTAAAGGACTCTGAAAGAACATAAGGAATAGCCATTCTGGGTCAGACCAAAGGTCCGTCTAGCCCAGTATCCTGCTTACAACAGTGGCTAATCCAAGTCATAAGTATGTGGCACAAACCTAATTAGTAGCAACATTCCATAGCAGCAATTGCAGGGCAAGTAGTGTCTTCCCCCATGTCCATCTCTAACTATGCACCTTTCCTCCAGGAACTTGTCTAAAGCTTTTTTTTTTTTTAAACCCAGATATGCTAACCAGTTACCACATCCTCTGACAGCAAGTTCCAGGGCTTTAAGTGAAAAATTTCCTCCTGTTTGTCTTTAAAGTATTTCTATGTAATTTCATTGTATTGCCTAGTCGCTTCACTTTCAAAATTGATTCACTTTACTCGTTCTGCACAATGCAAGATTTTATAGACCTCTGTTATATCCCTCTTCAGTCATCTTTTCCAAGATGAAGAGCCCCAACCTACATAAGTACATAAGTATTGCCATACTGGGAAAGACCAAAGGTCCATGGAGCCCAGCATCCTGTTTCCAACAGTGGCCAGGTCACAAATACCTGGCAAGGTCCCAAAAATGTACAAAACATTTTATACTGCTTATCCCAGAAATAGTGGATTTTCCCCAGTCCATTTAATAATGGTCTATGGACTTTTCCTTTAGGAAACTGTCCAAACCTTTTTTAAACTCTGCTAAGCTAACTGCCTTTACCACATTCTCTGGCAACGAATTCCAGAGTTTAGTTACACGTTGAGTGAAAACTTTTCTCCGATTCGTTTTAAATTTTACTACATTGTAGCTTCATCACAAGCTCCCTAGTCCTAGTATTTTATGGAAAGCATGAACAGATGCTTCACATCTACCCGTTCAACTCCACTCATTATTTTATAGACCAAAGCACATAAGCACTGCCGTACTGGGAAAAGACCAAGGGTTCATCAAGCCCAGCATACTGTCTCTGACAGCGGCCAATCCAGGCTTCAAGAACCTGGCAACCCCCCCCCCCCCCCAAAAAAAAAAAAAAAATTAATAATGTTCAATGGACTTTTCCTTCAGGAATCTGTCCAGACCCCCCTTAAACTCCGTAAGGCCAGCCGCTGCTACCACAGTCTCTGGCAATGAGTTCCAGAGTCCATCTACATGCTGAGTAAAGAAAACCTTTCTCCTATTTGTTTTAAATCTACCATATTCTAGCTTCATCTGTGTCCCCTGGTTCTATTATTGTTTGAAAGTGTAAACAAATGCTTCACCTCTGCTCTATTCAGCTCATTATTTTGTAGACCTCTATCATATTTCCCCTCAGCCGCCTTTTCTCCAAGCTGAAGAGCCCTAGCCGCTTTAGCCTTTCCTCATAGGGAAGTTGTCCCATCCCCTTTATCATTTTCGTCGCCCTTCTCTGCACCTTTTCTAATTCCACTATATCTTTTTTGAGATGCAGTGACCAGAATTGAGCACAGTATTTGAGGTGCGGTCGCCTCATTTGGGAGAAGTTCCATCTCCCATCATTTTGGTCACCATCTGAGCCTTTTCTAATTCCACTAGCTTTGAGATACAGCAACCAGAATTGAACACAATACTCAGTGACCATGGAATAAGATGTATTATCTTGCTCTTTTACATCCCTGCCCTAATTCCTAGAATCCAGTTTGCTTTATTGTCTGCCGCCACACACAGGGCAGAAGATTTCAATATATTTTCTACAATATGTAATTTTTTTTGAGTGCTGTTTCATAAGGTGGACCCTAGCATTGGGTAACTGGGAATGGGGAAAAATGAGGATGTTGTAATGCCTTTGTATTGTTCCATGGTGCAACTGCACCTCAACTACTGCATGCAATTCTGGTTACCGCTTCTCAAAAAAGATATAGTGGAATTAGAAAAAGTACAGAGAAGGGTGACAAAAGTGATAAAGGGGATGCAACAACTTCCTCTTTAGGAAAGGCTAAAGCGGCTACGGCTTTTCAACTTAGAAAAAGGCTGAGGGGAGATATGATAGAGGTCTATAAAATGAGTGAAGGGGTAGACATGAATTGCTTTTTTAACTCTTTCCAAAAATACTAGGGGGTACATAATGAAGCTACAATGTAGTACATTTAAATCGGAGAAAATATTTCTTCACTGAACATGTAATTAAACTCAAATTTCTTGTCAGAGAATAGCTTAGTGGGGTTTAAAAAAGGTTTGATAACTTCCTAATAGAAAAGTCCATATATTAAGATGGCCTTGAGGAAAATCCACTGCTTATTTCTAGGATAAGCAGCAAAACTCTTTTACTGTTTTGGGATCTTGCCAGGTACTTGTAACATGGATTGGCCACTGTTATAAACAGGGTGCTTGGCTTGATGAACCTTTGGTTTATCCTAGTATGGCAATGCTTGTTATGTTCAAATTAAGCTCTGTAAGGTAGAGATAGCAAGTCAAACTTTTACAAGTTTTAGACTGTAATAGGAACATGCTACAAACGTTACATATTCAGACCATAGAGAATTGATTACTTTAACTATCCCTGCTAACTTTTTCATATGACCCTACAGTAGCTGGCCAGAAGGTAATGTAAAACATATCGGTTCAAATAAAGAAAGTAGAACTTTGCACAATGCCTGGCTTTCAGATAATTAGCTAAACAGAAACCATGCCATTCATGAAGAGGATATGCATTCACAACAATGCATAGGTTAGTCCAGTGGTTCCCAAACCTAGTCCTGGAGGCACTCTATCCTGTCAGATTTTCAGAATATCAACCATTAATGTTCATGAGAGATTTGCATACAGTGGAGGCAGTACATGCAACTCTCATGAATGTTCGTGGTGGATATTCTAAAACCCTGAGTGGCTGGGGTACATTCAGCAGAAGATTTGGGAACTATTGGGTTAGCCAATTTCTGATATATTTCTGAGCTTTGAAAGTCTAATAACCCATAAATATATCATCTTCAGACACTTTTTTCTTGGTAAATTAAACTATCCTGAAATTGAGCCTTTTAATTGAATGTTTGCATCAGCTCATTAGATAGCAAATAATAGATATGATGTATTAAATAGTTGGAAAACTCCTGGAGGTGATGAATATATGGCTGAGGTTTATCAAGTTTATCACTCTCCTATCTCTCAAGCTATTGCTTTGGTCTCATGATCTGATAATGGAACAGCTACACCCACTTTTTCAGAGGCTCTAATCATTTGTTTGGGAAAATGTTTAATTTATTAGGCTCAAAATTACAGGCCTGTCTCCCTTATTCATTTATATTGCAAAATTCATGCCAAGGTTTTGATTGAGGCTTTATGCTGTGAAGGATACTTTAATCCAGAAGTTTGGAAAGGATGACTGGCTGCAGAAAAAATTGCTTGCCTCAACTGAACACCTAACTTGCCTTCTTATGCTGTTGCCTTGTCACTAGAAGCAGAGAAGGCATTTGAGAGTCTTGAGTGGGAATTTGTTTAATGCTATACTATTCAGGCTGGGTCCTAATTTCATCTGCAAAGTTAGATTCCTTCCTTCTTTCTACAATACTTACTTATTCATTAATCTTGAATAACTTTGCTGTAAAAGGCTACTGGGCAAAGATGTCCTCCATCACCATTTATAATCACTTTAGAAGCCTTATCAATGGGTGTTGGAGCCCAAAAGAATTTTTTCGGATAATGTAGTAAATGATGGCAATTAAAGACCTGAATGGTCCATCTAGTCTACCCAGCACTCACACTCATCACTTCATCATTAAACTAACAATGAATATGATAAAACTTGATTTATGTCCCAGAAATGCTAAAGAAAGATCACAAAGTCTGCCCGGCACTGTCCTTATCATTCCAACTACTGGAGTTGCCGTCGAAACCCACTCCAGCCTATCTGAACCCATCTTGTCATTTGGGACAGACTAAAAGTCTGCGTAGCACTGTTCCAGCTACTGAAGTTGCTGTCAAAGCCCTTTCCATTCTGGCTAAACTAGATTGCCATATACAGGACACAGACATGCAAGTCTGCCTGGCACCAGCCTTATTCTTCACAGTCTGAGTTGCCATCTAAGTGCACTTGACACATCCACACTGCAGCAGTCTAAGGTTTTGGGGGGGGGGGGGGGGGGGGTGTTTGGTTATACCATCCATTTCTAATTAGAGATTCTGTGTTCATACCACACCTTTTTGAATTGTCACCATTTATATCTACCACCTCCCTCAGGAGGGCATTCTAGGCATCAGACACCCTCTCCTTGAAATAATTTCCTGACATTACTCCTAAGTCTACCACCCCACAACTGCAATTCATGCACCTGTCATGGAAAGTGTTATAAACATTTTATGCTTATTGTATTCATCTATCTGTATAACAAAGGTGGTATCTCAAAGCCATGACCCTCTCAGTTTTGTTTCATTTTTATGGGCAGGTCACACACTTCTTGGGGTATAAGATTAAATGGAATAAAACTGAACTTACAAGTAGAAAAGTAGCCTAGTGCCTAGAGCAGTGTGCCAAGAATCCCTAAAGATCCAGGTGCCCTTGGGTAAGTCACTTAACCCTTCTTGTGTCAATTTGATTGCAGCCTCTGTGTGGGACAGAGAAATACCTGAATGTAACTATTTTAAATCCATGTATTTATCAAGAATACAAAGTGCTTTAGGAATATTAACAGGATATTTTTTTGCAACCTTGGAAGACACAAATCAATGTAGAGGGGCAGAAACTTTAGTGTTAATTTGCTGCCACTGACTTCAGAGAGGGCATTGGGTCAGTTAACTCACTGGTAGCCTCCATGCATAGGAAATATTGTTCTTTTTGCTAAAGTGTGGTATGTTTTTGCACTTACCATGCATTAGGTGCAAAAACTAGTCCATAGTAAGTACAAAGCCTGTGTGGTAATGGCAGGAGGTGTGCATTTACTACACAGTGACTGTTACATGCACAGCAGTGCTGTTTATCCCCCCCCCACCCCCCCCACCCCTCCCCCACCCTGTTTCCATCCCCTCTCCATCCTTGATCTCCCTTATCTTTAAAAGAAATTGCAAGAAATTAGAAGGGACCTGTAATAAGGAAGGAACTGAAATAAAGAAACTGGAGGACTGCATTGAACAAACATAAAACTAAGATTAAAGAAATACAGTTCATGTATTCATCTAGATGTTAAACAAGACATTTTAATTTTATATGCAATCCTGCCAAATTAGTTGAATAAGATTATTCCTAAAATTGAAGATATTGCTTAATTTTTCTAAAAAGGAAAATTTTGGAAAAATAAGAGCATCCCTTCTGAGACTATCCTGACTTCGCTGTTAAGTGAGATTCATGCAAAACTAGAGCATGGCTATATTGCCTTGGTTGTTTCACTTGATCTATCTGCAGCTTTTGATTTAATTAATCATAAACTACTTCTTGACAGATTAGGTGAGATTGGTCTTTCAGGGACAATTATGAAATGGTTTATATCCTTTCTTACCGAACGTTCATTTAAAGTAGTTCAGCAGCAATTGTCCTCTACAATATACAATCTACCATGTGGGGTTCCACAGGGATCGGTCCTGTCCCCATTACTGTTTAATCTATACGTCAGTCCCTTGGCACTTCTCATTCAAACAATGGGTATTAGTTTTTATTCATATGCGGACGATTTTCTTCTTATTCATTATGTTAAACCATCTAATATGGATCTTACACCGCTACAAATCTGTCTGGATAAAGTGGCAGATTGGCTCACAACACATCAAATAGTATTAAATCCAGATAAGACTATAACATCTTGGATAGTGGGACAGGGCACATGTCCAGCAGTGGTACCTATGCTATTTGGCCAGAACATCCCTACAGTTAAATCCTTTAGATACCTTGGGGTTATAATCAATTCTGCTTTGACTTTTGAGGAACAAATATCCGACGTAGTGAAAAAATATTTTTTCCATCTTAGGAGACTTCGGTCAGTTAGGAATTCAATTAGTAAGGATTCCCTTAAAACGTTGACATCTGCCTATATTACCTCACGCTTAGATTATTGTAATATCATATATGCAGGGATCACTCAAGCTAGCTTGAAACGACTACAAAGAATACAGAATACTGCAGCACGTATGATTTGTAGGGCCCGGAGGGATGACAGAATAACACCTTTACTACATCAACTGCATTGGCTTCCGGTTGAAGCAAGAGTTAAGTTTAAAGCCTTAGTTTTGACTCATAAGGCTTTTTATACACTAAATCCTGACTATCTGTCAAATCTAACTATTCCTTACACTGCCACACGAACCCTTAGATCCCTGACAGACAACAGGTTAGTGATTCCTCCTCTTGCTAGGGCTAGATGGGAATCTACACGGAATTCGGCTTTTTTCTATTTGTCTCCCTCTCTTTGGAATGGCCTTCCAAAAGAGATCAGACTTGAGAAATCTTACTTTCATTTTCGGAAACTTTTGAAAACCTTCTACTTTATCAATTATGTAGAACAGAATTTAGAATAATGGAAGAAAGGTTATAAATGGGCATCTGTAATATATATTAAATCAAAACTGTATTGTTTGTCTGTGTAGATTATATTATGTATTTAATCTTGTATTTGCGGTGCTCTCCTGTATACTAAATCATGAGTTATACTGTTTTTCATCTTATGTAGCTAGTTTGTGGGTTTGCTGTGCTTTCCTGTAATGACTGGAGTTCTAATGTTTGTCCAACCTCTACATATTGTATTGCTTCTTTTTTATAAATTGTAAACCGTTCTGTTTTGCAGTAGCAATAAGATACGGTATATAAATTGACGTAAATAAATAAATAAATAAAAATAAATAAATTTAACTTTCAATTGATAAGTAAAGATCCAGGTATTACATCTGATAGGATATGGGATCATTTTCTGCCTCCTACAGTCTCAAATTACAATAATCATTAAAAAATATTCCTCTTCTCATTGTCAATTGCCCAACTTATTTGATGAAAGATGCTTCTCAGGAATTTTTTTGGACATTTTATCTTTATGATTAAAGGATATTTCTTTTTTGTACAGGTACGTTTCCAAGTTCATTGGATGAAATCATACACCTATTGCAAAAATTCCTAATTTAAAATTGAATGATGTGACTACAGACTAGTCACATTCATATCCTTTTGACAAAAGTTATGGAAGGAATAGCTGCCAGACAAATCACTGAAAATTTAGACCATTATCTTCATTCTTCACAATCTGGTTTCAGAAGTGGATATAGAGACAGTTTTTGGAACACTATTGAAATTAGATCATGTATAGGTACTGGAAATCAAGTTTTATTAATGCAATTTGATTTATCAAGTGCCTTTGATCTTGAGGATATTGAGTTGTTAATGGAAATTTTGAATTGTCGTGCAATAGGAGGAGAAGTAAATGATTTAAGGCAGGCCTTGACAAATTTTCTTGGGATTTAGGAGCCAGCCCAGAAACTTAAGATCCAGCGGCTGATACCTTTCTCAACCCCCCCCCCCTTCTCTTGTCGCCATGGTCTCCATTGATATAAGGAGCGGGGGGGGGGGGCACTATTCTAAAGTCTGAGCTCCTACAGGGTTCTTTTACTAAGACTGTTTGTTTTTAATTTTCCTTGTCCATGGGAAAAAGTGGGCTTATTAAATCAGACCCTTAATGCATCACTGAATGCCACCCAATCTAGCTCACTCTCTTCACCCCATTCATCCTCTCAAATTGTCACCCAGTCTGTCTCTCTCCCCCTCTCCCCTATCACTCTCCATGCCTTGTAGTCATCCAGTGTCTTTTTTTAGCCTATTCCGCCTCACCTGTCTCCCTCCTCCCTTATGTCAGCCACTAGTCCTATTTCTTATCTCAGAATACCTTTTTGTTTGGGGGTGCCCAACTCTGCCTCCATCTCCACCACCAAACCTTCCCTATGATCCCATAGTCCCCTTCATGGTGTCCAGCATCTCTCTCATTCCTTCCCTCCCAACACTCCCACCCCTGATCTCAAGCATCTCTTATTCCCTCCATCTCAACCCCCCTAGTCTCCAGCATCTCTGTCCTTCTACCCCATCCCCCACCCACCCATGGCCCCCAGCAATTTGTCTTGCTCTACTTCCCTTCCCCACCCTATGGCATTTAGCACTCTATCTTTGCCTTTTTCCTTACTCCCCCTTCCCCACCCATGTTGTCCAGCATTCCTCCCCTTCAGCATCTTTCTCCTTCTCTACCACCCTGCCACAGCCAGACATTTATTCCCTTACCTCATTCCCCTGGGGCGATGTGTATCAGCTGCATAAGTGACATCGCCTGACTGGCCTTTGTGGGGCCTTGAGCATCTGCTCATGCTCAAGGCCTGCTGGCTCCTGATGCCTCTTATGCAGCTGATAGTCACTGCCCTGGGGAATGAGGTAAGGGAATAAATACCTCGCAGTGAGAGACAGAAGAATTGTTTTGGAGGTGCCATGGCATTTATGGCTCCCCTCATTCTGACTTGGATATAACAAAAGAGAGGGAACGAAGTACAAACTAAAGTCCAAACAAAAAAAACAGCACCACGGGCCTTTAAAAATGGAACACAGTTCTTTAATGAATGAGTGGAAAACTTGGGGAATACAGAAAGTTAAAGTGCCTTGCTGCTTTGTAGCTTTTACTATATGAGACGTGGGGTAAGGAATAATATATTGTAGAGGAATATATTTGAGTTATTCCCCAAGTTTTCCACGTCATCACTGTGACCCCTGACGCAGGTGCTAGTCACTGAAACACGGCCCGTGTCGGGTCTTTTTGTCAAGGCTTATTCATTAAAGAACTGTGTTCCATTTTTAAAGGCCCGTGGTGCTGTTTTTTTTGTTTCCCCTCATTCTGACGCCTATGTCTCACCTCATCTAGCCAGCCAGTCACCCCCTCCTTACCCTTCCTTGTACCCCAGCCAGCCATCCAGCCACACACCTCCCCTACACATTAAAGGAGATATGTTTAGCTGTTAAGTTTCTTCCTGTCAAGGAAGCACCTGGGCCTAATAGTGTCAGTGCAGATTTTTAAAATGCTCTAGCTGCCACATTAGCCCCTCATCTGCATCAGCTGTATCAAGACTTTGTGGAGGGTGACTCAGTGGATGGATTATTCACTGAGATTAATCTTGTAGCAACTGTTGACAGCCATGAAGCATGAAAAGATTTGCACTACAAGAAAATGTTTAACAGGTCCATGGGGAAAATACAGGCTCTTAGCAATGCAATCAATCAGAGTGCCAAATATGCAGATGTTGAAGAGGTGGCTGGACATACATTCCTCAAGCCACTCAGCACAAGGTGAGTTTTAAATTACTTAGCCATTAGTAAAATGGTTACAAATGGAGTGGAGAAGAAATGAGAATGTCAACAAAAATAGGACTAGGACTGATGACTGATAACTGATACTGAGATGGTGTTCGTGAGGCACTTTTATCAGCTGCAACTGATATTCTGCAAGTTGAAAATGACTGCTATATTGGATGAGTAATCCCCACAATAATGGGAATTCACTCAAAATTACAGGGAGTGGCTGATAACTTGGATAAGACGATGAAACCACTAATCACAGCTCTGAGAAAAGGAATTGCTTTGGTCCAGTATTTGAAGATTACTACAAGGATGCTTGTTCGAAGTTCAAAGCAGTATGAGAAGTTGCAGCTGCTTATTTGTGCTGTGGCTGCAACAGACACTGAAGTCAGAGCTAGTAGCATAGCGGAATTAGAAAAGGTACAGAGAAGGACAATGAAAATGATAAAGGAAATGGGAGGACTTCCCTATGAGGAAAGATTAAAGTGGCTAGGGCTCTTCAGCTTTGGAAAGAGATGGCTGAGAGGAGATATGATAAGAGGTCTATAAAGTACTGAGTGGAGTGGAACAGGTAGATGTGAATCACTTGTTTACTCTTTCTAAAAATACTAGGACTACATGGCATGTAATGAAGCTAGTTAGTAAATTTAAAGCAAAACAGAGAAAATTTCTTCACTGAGCGTATGAAGAAATGTGTAACTTGTGGAATTCATTGGTAGAGAATGTGGTTAAAAAGCAGTTAGCTTAGAAGGGTTTTAAAAAGGTTTGGATACTTTCCTAAAAGAAATTCCATAAGACTTTATTAAAGATAGACCTGGGAAAATCCACTGCTTATTTCTGGGATAAACAGCATAAAATATATTCTACTGTTCTGTGACCTTCGTATAGAGCTGTGTGGTTTTTCAAATCAGTCAGCTTTGTATAACATTCATTTTTCTTATTTAGTAGAGCAATTAGCTAGCTTGTGTCTTGGTTTTCTCAAAGACTATAGACAGGCTTGCTTAGCCCTCGTAATGCACTATAAACTTTAAAAAGTGTCTGTTTGTGTCAAACAGGCTTTTAACTTAACACAGGGACATTTTTCAGTGAAGGACCACAAAGAGTGATAGGTATTCATTTCAAAGGGCAAATGATGAATATTTGAGGAAAATACCAAAGAAACAGAATTATGTGAAGGTGACCTTAGAGGTCAGAGTTGAAGAATACCAGATAAGTAAAAGAGAAAATGTAGGGCATTAAGTGATTGGACAAATTTAGCTTCAGTTTTCAGCCTGGGTACCTTTTGTACTAGGTCAGAATCTGACAGCTTCCGAAGGGAATACAGAGAGAGAGATTGATTTTATTTTCCTTATACTGAAATTTGGACTGATATAAATAAGAATTCAATTTTCTGTAATACTGGGATAAAAGAATTTTAATTGTAACCATTTATTTACTGTAATAAATTTTAGCATTATTAGAAAAGAGAAACAAACTGAACTCTTAGTGTTTTTCCTTTGTTAGAAGGGCTTGGTTTTTTTTTAGTTTCTTCTGTTCTGCTTCCTTTTAGAGGCAAGAAGCGAGTGCCCTATAAACACCTTGTCAGATACCTGTGATCTGGATTGACCACTGTTGGAAACAGAATATTGGGCTTGATGGACCATCGATCTGTCTCAGTATGGCAACACTTATGAACTTATGTTCCTCTCATGTCCAACAATTATCCCTCTCTCCTACCCTTGTGAGTAGTTTGGGGGGCAAGGGGGGCAGTGCCCCCCCAAACGGCTTGCCACCGTCTGCATTGCCGATCGCTATTCCATCTACCCCCTCTCTTCCTCCCTCCCTCCCTCCAGCACAGAAGTCTTCAATCTATCTGGGCTCCCTGCAGCGTTAGCAATGTATACACGCATCCTTCGCACTGCCCCAGAAGCCTTTTCTCTACAGCGTCCCTTGGTCCCACCTATGCAGGAACAGTAAGTTCCGGGGCAGACCGAAGGCAGTGTGTATACATCACTAACGCTGCCGGAAGCACAGAAAGATTGAAGACTGCTACACCAGAGGAAGGGGCGGGGATAATGATCCTGGTCCTCAGTGTGCTTGAGCGATCCTAGACCTCATGGGGGGGGGGGGTGCAACTTAGACTGGGAGAGGTGGGGCACAGCAGAGGGAAAGAGCAGGAGATGGATGGGACTGGGAGGGGTGGTGGTGTGTGAGCAGAGGGAAGGAACAGAAGATGGATGGGACTGAGAGGGGTGGAAAGAAGTAAGAAATGGTTACAAGAAAGGAGCACCACCATAGTTAGATTTGTGCAAAGCACAGCTGCAGGTGGGGAGCAGTTAATGATACTGTATTACTGCATCAACTGGAACCCAACCCCAAATTTGAACTGGGAGCAAACTTATACTGGTGGATGGAGTCCCACTGAGAGTCTGACATTACAAACATTCTTATTTTCTGAAAACATCTTGTAAGTTCTATGCAGATTATATAATAAGAAAACCAGTCAATCGATGGGAATCGCAAATCAGCATGAGCAAACCAACTAACAATGGATCAGGGCACATTACTTAAGCAAATACTTCCTAACAAATACGCTTTTAACATTTTCCTAAATATTGAATAATTTCTGTACGATTCTAATATGTCTAGGAATAGAATTCCAAATACAAGGCACTTAATACCAGAAACTAGAATTAAGATTAAGAAATGATTTATATTTAACCCCTTTTGTCAAGGGAAAATGCAAAGTCATAAAATTATAATTTTCTGTTCTGACAAGGCAGCTCTACTAGTTCTGTCAAATACACTGGAGCCAGACAAAACATTTTAAAAATTAATGTGCACACCTTAAAACAAATACAAGCCTCAATCAGCAACCAGTGCAGATCAATCAAAAGGGAAATGAATCTGTCATATGAATGAGCATGGTAGATTAAATGTGCAGCCATATTCTGGACTACTTGTAATTTCTTAATCAATTGTTTTTGACATCCTATATAAACACTATTACTGTAATCTAATACTACCAGACCAAAAACAGGTTGATCAAAACGGATAATGGATCCTCCTCAGTTTTTTCATCACCAGCAATGTGTGTGATTTGAACAAAAAGAAAGTGAAAACACTGTACTAAATATGATGTAAGCAGGAAAATGAGCAGAAACTACACCACTGTAACAGTTATTAAGCCACTGGAAATACTTTAATATGACTGCAGAAGAAGTAGAGCCAAGAAACAGCAGAAACTAACATGTCTGTGATCTGCGCTTCTGTGTTTGCATGGTATGGCTTTGATACAGAATTCACTCCAGGAGAATGCCAGGTGAAATTGCACATATGAACCATGTAAGAAATACTTGAAATGGTAAAATTAAGTGGGTGGCAGAAAAACAAGACTCTCCGTGACTCAGACCTGACCACAAATCCAAATATAAATATATGAGAACTACTGGATTTCTTAATATAGAACAAAACATCACAAAACAAGTCTTAGATCATACCTTTTTTTACTGAATTAATACATTGTGACTAGCCTTGTATAGTAGCAACCAGCAAACTAGTCTGTATTCCATAAAATGGATCTCTATGCTATTAGCAAGAATTCTGCGGTTGGTCTACTGATTAAAGATATATCTATTATTATTACATGTCAGAAAACAGTGGGAACAGGGATATAAGAGGATAATCTCCAAATCCTCTTCATAGAGCTCAGAATGTTCCCTGTCAGCAAGATTACAGAACTATCCAGTTGTGCCTCATGGCTATAATCCACAGACACCAGGCAAGTTGTCACAGTTGCAGAGGAGAGTGGTGGGCCACACTTTCCGATTCTATTCTAAGGGTTTCTTACTACTAAAGTCCCAACTTCTGTTTTACCCTGTTTGAAAATACAGGCTTTAGAAAAAGGCAGACCATGCTAAAATTTACACACAGGAGACTGTCCCGTTTTTCTTTAGGCAGGGGTGTGGAAACAAATGTGCAGCAGGAAGAGGGTGACACCCAACAGGTGCCAGTCTTGGGCACCTACAATTATTACATCGATGATGATGAGGAGCTGGAGGAACAGGAAAAGGAGATAGTGTACAATGACAACAATGGCTGCCACATCCTGAATTTGAATGTGGGTGGTGCTTGCTATCACCTGACCTATAGGTTGGCAGCCAGACACCCTAAAACACGCATTGGTTGTTTAGCCACCTATAGGGATCGGCAGCGCCAGTTGGACCTATGTGATGACTACACAGCACCACCAGTAGATGAGTACTTTTTTGACCGAGACCCTGCTGTCTTCCGGCATGTGTACAACTTCTACTACACAGGTGTGCTGTGGGTGCACCATGAACTCTGTCCACATAACTTCCTTGAGGAGCTGCACTACTGGGGGGTGCACATACGACATGCACCTCGCTGCTGCCGCATATCATTTGAGGAGCGACAGGATGAGTTGCGTGAGCATCTCAAAGTGCAACGCGAGCTGTGTGCTGAAGCCGAAGCATGTGAAGAGTGGGTCAGGTGTGAGAACAGTGGGTATGACAATATGCTCCCCTTTGGTGACCAGCGTCGCCAACTCTGGAATCTGATGGAGAAGCCTTCCTCCTCAGTCACTGCCAAGGCTGTGGCTGTGGCCTCCAGTTTCTTCGTGCTTATTTCTGTTGGAGCCCTGACCCTCAGTACCATGGAGGAGATGCAGGAACAGGATGGTGACCACCGCCCCTTCTTGGAACATGTAGAGACATTGTGTCTTGCCTTTTTCACGCTTGAGTACATTCTACGCTTGCTCTCCACACCTGACCTGCGACACTTTGCCTGCAGTGCACTCAATGTCGTTGACCTCATTGCTATCCTGCCTTTCTACCTGCAGTTGCTTCTTGAGTGCTTCATTGACGAGGATGCACGTGGCATAGACTTGGCACATGAGCATGAAATTGAGGCAGTAGGACATGTGGGCAAGGTGGGGCAGGTGTTACGCATCATGCGGCTCCTGCGTATCTTCTGCATCCTCAAACTGGCTCGTCACTCGACTGGGCTACGAGCCTTTGGTTTCACCCTTCGCCAGTGCTACCAACAGGTGGGCTGCCTGCTGCTCTTCATTATTCTAGGGATCTTCATCTTTTCTGCCATGGTCTACACTGTTGAGTATGATGTTTCTGGTACCAACTTCACCAGTATGCCCCATGCCTGGTGGTGGGCAGCCGTGAGTATCTCCTTGCTCTTTACCATCCCTTTTCTTGGGCTTAGACATACTGTTTTATCTCTTTATCTACCTCTACATAGTTTTATTAATCTGTATTTATTTTTGTATATCTATTTTTGGTCCCTATCTCTGTCTCTCTCTTTTTCTGTCTTATTTTTCTTTATCTCTCTCTCTTTTTCATCAGTTATCTATGGTATTGGATATATTACATTTTTATGTGTATTCTGCTTTTGCTGTAAATGGTGTATGATTTTTCTGATGTACACTTGAACATGAAGAGACAATCCCTGCTCGACAGAGCTTAGAATCTAATTAGGACAGACAAACAGGACAAACAAGAGATAAGGGAATATTAAAGTCAGGATGATAAAATAAGGGTTCTGAACAAGTGAATAAGGGTTAGAAGTTAAAAGCAGCAGCAAAAAGGTAGGCGTTTAGCTTAGATTTGAAGACGGTCAGAGATGGAGCTTGACGTACCAGCTTAGGAAGTCTATTCCAGGCATATGGTGCAGCAAAATAAAAGGAACAGAGTCTAGAGTTAGCAGTGGAGGAGAAGGGTGCAGATAAGAGAGATTTACCCAGTGAACGGAGTTCCCTGGGAAGAATGTAGGGAGAGATGAGAGTGGAGAGGTACTGAGGAGCAGCAGAGTGAATGCACTTATAGGCCAATAAGAGGAGTTTGAACTGTATGCGGAAATGGATAGGAAGCCAGTGAAGTGACTTGAGGAGAGGGCTAATATAACGGCACTGGTGGAATATTAGTCGTGCAGCAGAATTTTGAACAGATTGAAGAGGAGAGAGATTGCTAAGTGGGAGACCTGTGAGAAGCAAGTTGCAATAGTCTAAGCGAGAGGTGATAAGAGTGTGGATGAGGGTTCTGGTAGTGTGCTCAGAAAGGAAAGGGTGAATTTTGGTGATATTATACAGAAAGAAATGACAGGTTTTAGCAGTCTGCTGAATATGTGCAGAGAAGGACAGGGAGGAGTCGAAGATGACCCCAAGGTTACGAGCTGATGAGACAAGAAGGATGAGAGTGTTATCCACAGAAATAGAGAATGTGGGAGGAGGAGAGGTTGGTTTAGGGGGAAAGATAAGAAGCTCAGTCTTGGTCATGTTTAGTTTCAGATGGGGCCGAGGCATCCAGGCAGCAATGTCAGACAGGCAGGCTAATACTTTTGCTTGGATTTCGGCTGAGATTTATGGTGTAGAGAGGTAGATCTGGGAGTCATCAGTGTAAAGATGGGATGAGATCAGAGTACCAAGGGAAGAAGTATAGATGGAGAAAAGAAGAGGTCCCAGGACAGATCCCTGAGGTACACCAACTGACAGTGGGATAGAAGTAGAGGAGGATCCACTAGAGAATACACTAAAGGTACGCTGGGAGAGATAAGAAGAAAACCAGGAAAGAACAGAGCCCTGAAATCCAAGGGAGGACAGCGTATCAAGGAGTAGGCTGTGATCAACAGCAGCAGATAAATCGAGAAGGATGAGGATAGAATAGAGACCTTTGGATCTGGCCAGGAACAGATCATTGGAGACTTTAGCAAGCGCTGTTTCAGTTGAATGAAGGGGCAAAAGCCAGATTGAAGTGGATCAAGAATAGCTTGAGATGAAAGAAAGTCAAGGCAACGGCAGTGAACAGCACGTTCAAGTATCTTGGATAGGAAAGGGAGGAGGGAGATGGGGCAATAGTTGGAAGGACAGGTAGGGTCCAATGAAGGTTTTTTAAGGAGTGGTGTGACTACGGCATGTTTGAAGGCATCAGGAACAGTCGCAGTGGAAAGTGAAAGATTGAGGATATGACAGATAAAAGGGATGGCAGTAGGAGAGATAGTGTTAAGTAGATGGGTGGGAATAGAATTAGTTTCGAGGAGGAAAGAAGATATGCAGTTTCCTCTTCAGTGATTTCAGAAAAGGAAGAAAAGGAGGCAGGAGTTGGAGGGTTGGGGGAATGCACTAAGGGAAGGAGAGGTGAAGGTGATTTGGTTGAGAATTCAAGTTTAATCTTGTGAACCTTATCACAAAAGTACTCAGCCAGAGTCTGGGGAGAAAGTGAAGGGGGAGTTGGAGGTGAAGGCACTTTGAGGAGAGAGTTCAGTGTGGCAAAGAGACGTCGAGGGTTTGAGCCAAGAGAATTTGTCAACTGGATGTAATAATCTTGTTTGGCAAGTAAAAGAGCAGACTGGAAGGAGGTCAGCAAGAATTTGAAATGTATGAAGTCAGCATGGGCACAGGATTTCAGCCAAAGGCGTTCGGCAGAGCGGGCACAGGAACATAGGTAGCGGATTCTAGAGGTCAGCCAAGGCTGGGGTTTGGTACGTTTTACAGATCTGGGAATGGGAGGAGCGAGAGTATCAAGAGCAGAGGACAGAATAGTATTATAAGAAGAGACAGCCTCATTGACAGACTTAGATAACATAGTGGTAGAGAAGAGATTTGAAACACTGGAGGACAGAGTAGAATGGTCAATAGCCTAAAGATTCCTAAATGTATTGGTTAAGATTGGACGGGACTGGGTGTTTAAGTGTGAAAGTTATCAGATGATGGTCAGAGAGGGGAAGAGTTGAGGCACAGAAACTGGAGAGTGAGCAGTTTGAGAAGAGGATAAGATCAAGACAGTGGCCATTCTGGTGAGTGGGGGCAGTGGAACACAGTTGAAGATTGAAAGGGGATGTTAAAGCAAGAAACTGAGAAGCATAAGAGTCAGAGGGATCATTAGCATGATTAACAATATTCTTTGGATAATCCCTTTACTCCCATTTGGATGTCAAATCTAGAGCTGATCTTTTATATTGAGTAGAAACACAAATATGCTAATATCACAAAAACTGTGAAAAAGACTATTTTTTAAAAATGTGATAGGGATGCATACTACCATACTTCAATAAAGAATGTCTATCTGTAGGTTTAAAAGCAATCAGTTGCAAATAAAAATTACAATCAAATTTAATTGTAGAATGACATTTAACTCAGTCATGAACTCTTGTAATTCCTCACAATTCCCTGTCCATACTACAAATATATCATAGATATAGAGTAGCCAGCATGCCACCAAATACAATGTAGTCAAAGAATATACCCAACACTGTTCAAACTCTGTCATAAAAATATTAGCAACTGATGGGGCAAATTAGACTTCCATTGCCACACCTCTCGGTTATAAATAAATGCAATGTTCAAATACAAAATGATTATTTAACAAAGCGATTTCCATCAATTGAACTAAAAATTCAGTAGGAGCTGAATCCAAAGCAACCTCTATCACATAAGCTTCCTATAATGCAATAGAAGTGTACAGTGCTTGTACATCTAGTGTCACCAATACATTGTTCCCTTCAAGATGTAACTGAGATAAACAATTCAAAAAATGTGTAGCGTCTTTTGAATATGGAGGAAATAAAGGTATTAACCTGTGAAGAAACCAGTCCACAAATTTACAGATTCTCTCAAATAGGGAATTCCTAGATGACATAATAGGTCAACCTGGAGGTTGATGTAAACACTAATGAATTTTGGGAAAATATAAAATATGGATAATTGAGAAGTTTTGAAGTTCAAAAACTTATACACATTCATTATAAGGTATCCCATATTCTTCGCAACACTCGTAATTTTCTCTAATTCTTTAAGGAAATGCTCAGTGAGGTTTTGATCCACAGGTTTATATATTGCTGCATCCCACAATTGACAATATACTTTTTGCATGTAATCTGTAGCAACTCCCTTGTCTGTAAATAACAATAGTGGATTTCTCTGCAGGATGTTGTAAACCTTCATGTTCCAGAATAGATAAATTATGCAGAAAGAAATGAGGCTGTTCTAGTCTATTTACATCCTGAAGAACTAATTGACGAAGTCTGCAGCTCAGGGTCTAAAGGACCAGGAGGAGTCAATGAAATTTTAAACCAGACATCTGAGTAGGAGCCATAATAATAATACAATTATTAAAATGTATCTTAAGTTGAAGTGCATGAATACATCCTCATTAAATTGGAATGGATCGTGTTTTTGCACAGGAACAAAAGACAATCCTTTAGATAATACTGATATTTCAGCAGCACTCAGATTATAACTAGACAGGTTAATTATAGCGAGTTGTCCCATCATCGGGCCCTCATGTTCAGTTTCCCTTGACCCTTATCCTTTGCCCTGTCCACTTCCTTGACTTTGTCTCAAGTCTTCCAATTCTCTCGATTCTTCCATATCCCTCTGGGTACTGAACACCCCGATTTATCACCTCCATCATCCCCACTAGAGGAATCTGATGACAAATCAAATCTCTCCATCCGTGTTTATCCTCTTGCCTTCTCCTTTGGTTTCAATCAAAAATATACAAAACCCTCACTGTAATCTTTCTAATCATGGTGCAATGTTTTCACTATAGTCCCGTGGAATTCCTTCTGAAATTTCTCACGTAGTGTTGAAATCCACCAAAACTCTTCTGATTGAATGTGGATAATATTTTATTCCTAAATTGCATTTTCTTGGTATGAATGATGCTCTTTATTTCTCTATCCTGTCCAAATGATGAAGTTCTTTTCTGTTTTAAGGAATTGTTTTAAATTGTGAACCACTATGCTGTATTTTTATGAATAGTGGTATATCAGTTAAAATTCAAACCATAATTTATTCATATTACTTTTTTGCTCTTCCAATTTAGGTAACTCCTGTTCCATCTTCCTTTGCAAAGTTTGATTCAACAATAACATCAAGTCTAATCAACATTGATTCAAAATACTATTTCATTTGGCCACAAAGATCTCATCATCCGGAAATAATTTAGGCCTTCTACAAATCCTCAGCCCTTGTGGTATAATTTCTCTTTTACAATATTCTACTAATGCGGCACTATGCCATTCCTATCTGATATAGTTCTTATTCCCCTAGCAACTCTACCTACTCAGAATTATCTGTCAAATCTGTATCTGATTGTGAGAATACTGGAGCTTGCAAAATCTGTGTGCTGATCCAAAGAAAATCAAAACCCACTCTGCCAATCTTGACCCATAATCAACCCCACTCAATTGCCAATTCTAACAGTTTACAAGGGGTGAAAACAATCAAAATGTGTTTGCTATTCCTTTGAATTAGGAAAAACTGCAAAGGGCAAACTTCAACATAAATATATATAGCAAATGAAACCTAAACCTATAGGCCTCTAACTGTTCTCTGAGTCTCACTGTCCTATCACCAGGAAAAAAAGAACAGTTTAAAAAAAAACCTCCACCTAATATGGAGAAAAACACACTGTTTACAAAAAACCTTGTCCCATATTGTTGGCACCTTTGTAAATCCCAGTCGCCATCTTGTGTGCTAAATTCATGTCAGTTCCGCCTCCTGAAGCAGCACTTTGTGAAACAAGTGGTCTTTGACGGGGTTTCAGATGAAGCTGGTGTCCTTTGTTAGTTGAAGGTTGTGTGTGAAGAGTAGAATTTGCTATCTGATTTCCTTGAATTATGCGCAAACCTGGGGCGTAGCCAGACAACAAATTTTGGGTGGACCTAGGCAAGAAGTGGGTGGGCACCAAGTGTTCTCCCCCCTCCCAACCACCACCAAAAAAAGTATTTCAGCTGGCGGGAAAATGCTTCTTTCCACCTTGGCAGTACGCAGCAGGCATGTGCTGAAAACTGAGCATGTGAGGTGCCAGTATCGTGGAGAGTAGCGTTTTTGTTACCATCAGGGGGAAGTCTTCAGCTGGCCGAGCTTGAGATCCCCATCAGCTACCGCTAAAGGTGTGCTACTGTTGGGTGGGCCTGAGCACTAAATGGGTGGGCCCTGGCCCACCCAGGCCCACCTGTGGCTACGCCACTGGCGCGAACATGTGGGAATGAAGAATTGGAAGGAATCTGAACTTTATGGACTGCTTTATACTCCAAGTTAAGTGCCCTTCGACAGGTTATTTTGATTATAGACACAATATATTATGATATCTTTTTTGTGTCCAAGTATCTTTATTAACTTTGAAAAGTACAAAGTACCAAAAAACTACAACAAAATACTCAAACAAATTCAATGAGATGAAGCAGAACAAAGAAAAACAATTTGTCAGGTGAATTGCTGGATGTGAAAATAAAGAAAGTCATCACCTTTCAAGTACAGTGTCTAGAAAATATCAGAAACATATATCAAACCTGTTAAGTAAGTATTTAAGTATTGGACATATAGGAGTCCAAACTAGACCATACTTTATGTTTAAATCTCTTTATTATTATACATTTTATACAAGCATATCACTTGCAAAAGAAAAATTCCACTATGGTAATTCTAAGGGAAATTATCTGTACACAGATTAAATAATTCTATAGTTTCATATAAGTCCACTACCAGAGTCCAATAGTCCTATAAAGGAGAGAAAGGAAAATAATCTTTACATCAAATTGAGTTTCAGACAGGTTTCTATTCGGTTTTTTCTTATATAAGAGCTCTTCTAGCTGTTATAAAGGAGGACAATTCATCAGGATCAAAATATACATATTTCACTGACTGGTAGGAGATTAAACATTTACATGGGTATTTAAGATAAAATGTTGCTCCCATTTGGAGTACCTCCTGTTTCATTTGCAAAAAATTTTTCCGTCGCCTTTGCGTTTCCCTCGCTAGATCTGGAAAAACACGAGTTTGCAAACCACGAAAAGTTTTATCTTTCTTCTGAAAGAATTTTTTTAAAATCCAGATCTTGTCAGAGGGTAACTCTACTGTAGCCAACAAAGTAGTAGCTGTTATTTGCTCTGTATCTGACATTTCGAGCAAAGCTGAAACATAAAGTGGTTGATCATTTTGAATATTATTCCTTTGTTGATTATCCAAAACCCTCACAGGAATATAAAAGACCTGTGAAAAGGGTGGTATATCTTTGTCTTCTATTTCTAATATTTCTTTAAAGTAATTTTTCAACATTTCTCTAGGTTAAATTAAAGGTTGTCGCGGGAAATTAATAAAACGGAGGTTAATACTTCTAGAGGTGTTCTCCAACATTTCTGATTTTCTCCTCAAATTGATCAAATCTTTAAGCATTGTTGATTGCAAAGTCTGTGACTCTGAGGAGACTTTTTCCTGTTTCACCATGTCTTCTTTAACAGCTTTCACCTCATTTTCTATTTTTTTAAATTTCCCATCTAACATCACAACTTCATTGGATATTTTTCTCATTTGGGGGCATAAAGTCTTCCCCATTTCTGCAATTAACAGCCACAGATTATCTAAAGTCACTTCTTGTGGTTTTTGAAAAAGTTTTGCAAATGCTAAAGCCTCACTCTCTTCCTGTGAAACATGTCTCTCACCTCCCAACTCTCTCTGTCTCCTCCTGCATGTGGGACATCAGGGAGCTAGTTGTAAAAACTCCTATCTTCTCTGTTAAGGCTACAACTGCTTCCTGTCCATGCCCGCCCTGAAGCACTTCGGTATTCAGGGCTGAGGACTCTGCCAACTGAGAGCTGCTTCCCACAGGCTGTGGGGGAGGGGCCCTTCTGTCGGGGCTCAGGGAGACTTCCAGTTCAGGGTTCAGCCCTAGGTCTCCTGTCCCGGGCTGAACCAGCGAACCGCTCACCGACGACGTAACTGCCGAAATTTGAGCTCTCTGAAGGTAAGAATCAATCAAGCCTGATGAGACTAAAGGTCTTTGCTGCTGGGATGCAGTAGCAGCTGCTCTGCCTCGTCTCTTCGGCATTCTCTGGAAATAACTTTAGTTTAAAGTGAAAACCACAGGAGCTCAGAAAAACAGGTCTGACTCAGTCAGCGGCCATCTTGGACCATTCAAACTAGACCATACTTTAAGTGCCAATGGAGAAAGATTTTTCTTATCTATTACTGAGACTTCAAATTGATGAAGTTGCAATACAGATTGCCACCAGAAATTAATATTTAGAAGAGAGTTATCTTTCCAATTGGATAGTACAGATTTTACAGCAATGTTTATCCAGAGAGGTGCCCAATGCCAGAGAACCAAAAATAATCATTTTCCAGGAGATTGGTTGTTGAATATGTAGAATTTTGGAAATAATGTTCCATGTCTTTTCCCAAGAAGCATGAGTGAGACTGCATTCAAAAAGAAGATGTTTCAGAGTTCCAGGATATATCTTACATGACCAACAGAGATTTTGAGGTAGTGGACCTGCAACTGCTAGTTTTTGTGGAGTCCAGATGGCTTTGTGATGCAAAAAGAAAAGCGACTGGATCATGTTAGCTGAGGTTACCTGTCGTCCAAGAAATTTCCAGAAGTTTTTCCATTGTTCTGATGTTAGTTTGTGTTCCAGATCTAGTTCCCATGAATGCATGAGGCCAGATTTTGAAGATAATTCTTTTGATCTCAAAGATTTGTATATATTAGAGGCCATATGACCAGTACTAAATAGTTTCTCAACAAAGGAAATTATAGTCGGTTGTAGTGAAGAAAGTGTCTTAATATTTTCATTTCTGGTAAGGCAATGCTGCAATTGCAACCATCGAAAAAACTGATTAAAGGGTAATAGATATTTATTCTGCAATAAAGAAAAAGAATGCAGTGTTCCATTGGATAATAATCCTATATAATAAAACACACCTCCAACATTCTGAAGCTGATTGTATGGCTGAGGCATTCCTGCTCTCTGTATCCATCTCCTGAATTGACATCACGTACTTCCGGGTTCGTCACAAGCAGAAGTGACCAACTACACGAGGTTTCTCGGCTTCAGAATGTTGGAGGTGCATTCTATTAAATAGGATTGGTCAGTTCCTTGAAGCACAGCCAGAGCTCAGCGTCCTGCACAGTAACGCTCAGACACCAGAGAGAGAGAGGGGGGGCCTGACACCAGAGAGAGGGAGGGAGGGGGGCCTGACACCAGGGGGGGGGGGGGGAGGTATCTCTGTCACACACACACTCTCTCTCTCACAGTCAATGTCTTTCTCTGTATCACTCTCACACACTGTCTCTCACACTCTATGTCTCACACTGTATCACATTCACTCTCTATGTGTCACACAGTCACTCACATACTCTCTTGGTCTCATACACTCAGTCTCACAGAGAGTCTGTGTCTCACACACACTCTCTCTCGCACACACTGTATCTGTGTGAAACACACTCTCTCTCTCTCACACACTGTGTCTCACATACGCACTTGCACACACTCTCATTCTCATGCACACACTCTCTCTCTCACAGGCACATTCACACCCAGACTCACTCTCTCTCTCTCACACACACACTCGCACATTCACTCTCTCTCTCACAGTCACTCTCACATACACTTTCTCAAACATACACACTCCGAGGAAAACCTTGCTAGCGCCCGTTTCATTTGTGTCAGAAACGGGCCTTTTTTACTAGTTGATCTATATAATATATGCCTTTGTTATACCAAGTTAACCAGAATATCTATGATTTGTTGATTTTAATAATGGGATTACCCCAAATTATGGAGTGTAATGAGTTCTCACTAGGGGTTTCCATGTATTTATCTAGTTCAATCAAGCATTTATGAGATGAAACAACAGAATTATCTTGTGTTTCGGTATACAGAAAGGAATATGTTGTGGATGTAAGTAGTGAGACCATAGTTCTTTTTCAATTTTCAACCATATAGGTTCATAACTGGAATGTGTAGCAATCCAATAACATGCTTCTTGTGTTATGAACGCTTTGTGATATGTACAGAAATCTGGAAAAGCAACACCATTATGTTCTTTAGGATTTTTTAATGTTTTCAAATCAATTTTTGGGACTTTGGAAGCCCACAAAAATTGTGATACAAGTTTATCTATTTGTTGATAAACAGTGCGGGGGGGGGGGGGGGGAATAGAATTATACTTAAAATAAAGTTGATTTTTGGCATTACTACCATTTTTATAGACTCCAATCTTCCCCACCAGGAAAGGTGCAATGGGCTCCATGAAAGAAGTAATTCTTTGATTATTGCAAGAATTTTCTTTGAATTAGATGTCATAGTAGATTCAAGATCTGGTAAGAGATCCAATCCAAGGTAACGAAAGCCACTAGATGACCAAACAAATTCAAAATGTGAGCTAATGGTTGGAGTGGCATGTACATTAAGGGGTATTAACTCAGTTTTTTGTTTATTGATCTTGTAGCCTGAAAAATAAGAGTAAGTTTCTACCAGTTAAAAAAAAATGTCTAGGATCCAAGATGGTGCTGTGAATAGACGCACCTGTGTTAGCTCCTGGAAGTTGCTCTCTTTGTAGGTCCTCTTCGGTGCCTCCATTGCCTCATCAAGTATGGGGAAACGAAGGGGAAAAGTGAAGGAACATCCCGCAGCTCCTGTGACTTCTTCGGCGATGAAGCAGACAACTTTGCAATTCTTCAGACAGCAACCGGGTCCTCAGGGTTTTTCGACCCCCCTCTGCAACTCTCAGCGCTTCGGCGTCGATTGAGAATGGAAACGGGGCTTCCCTGAGCCCCGTGGAACAAGTTGCTCCACCCAGCCTGGAGGGGAGTTGCTGGCAGCTCTAACAGGGAAGGAAGCCGAAGGGGCTCAGCTTGACCTGTTTGAGGGAGTGTCTGCAGTAACGGAGGCTGAATCTCAAGGCCGAGAACTACTGCTACAGTCAGCTTCAAAGGTATTGCCCCAGGACATAGTTTCTAAACTTGCTCGTGTTGAGGATCAACCTCATTCTTCTCCAGCCATTAGTGGTGTGAATAGACCAGCAACTGTGACATTAGAGTCACTATGGGACATGGTTTACAGCATTCACACTTCTATGCAAGCTACTTTAAAAATGAATACTTCTGACATAAAGACTCTTTCAGAGGCTGCCCTGCTTCAGGCACAAAAGACTGCACAGCAAACCTTAGATTTGGAGACTGTGAATACTAAAATTCAAGAAATGGGATCTGTAGAAACGGCTTTGGTTAAGGATAATAATTTCCTACACAAAAGATTGGAGTACCTGGAAAACCAGGCTAGAAGACTTAACCTCAGGTTTCTTAACTTTCCCAAATCGCCTTTAATTTCCCCTTTGGATATGGTTAAAAAATATATGATTGATATTCTTGGAATGGACAAGGATTCACTGCCTCCCCTTACTCGGGCTTATTACATCAGGAGTGGTGGAAGAAAATCCCCCGATAGCAGGGGAAGGAATGGATCTTACTTCTTTCCTTGAAAGTTCATTGGAGATAATTACTCAGAGGTTGACTCTGCTTGTTACTTTTGTGCTGGAGCCTGATAGGAATGCCGTATTAAGGCTTTCCTTGAGACACTTAGAAAATCTGTTTTTGGGCTCAAAAATTCGTATTTTTCCTGATCTCTCAAGGCCTACACAGATGAGACGGAGGACCTTTCTGGAACTCCGCCCTAGGGTGGTGGCACTGGGAGCAACTTTTATATTACGTTTTCCTTGTTAGGGAGCAACTTTTATATTACGTTTTCCTTGTTATTGTAATGTAATGCTTGAGGGTAAACAGTTTCAATTTGTAGACCCAAAACAGTTAAAAGAATTCCTAGATGCTAGAGTGGAATTGAATGTTGTGTGCCCTCCCTAAATGCAGGCTGGGGTCTGAACCAGAGGTTGCAACTATTAGTTCGTAATTATTGCTATATGTTTTATTTTTAAATTCTTGGATTCCAAATTTCCTAAACTTGTGGACAGAAAGGCTGTTAATGATATTTTCCTTTATTTCTTTTTTGCCTTTTGTATAAATGCCGATTGCATACTCACGTATTGTGATGATATATTGAAATATATGAATAAAAGATATAATAAAAAAAAAATGTCTATAGATTGTATAGGATTTGTGAAGAATAGTAGAACATCATCTGCATAGGCCACTGCTTTGATTTCTTCATTTTTAAAGGAGATGCCATGTATAGTAGAATTATGACGGATGGAAATAAGTAGGGGTTCCAGAGCTAAATTAAATAGAAGAGGCGGCAGCGGGCAGCCTTGTCTGGTGCCTCTCTTCAAATTTATTTGCTTTGATAGTGTATTATTTGCAATAATGCATGTAGAGGGATTCGTGTATAGTATTTTAATTTTATTGATGAAAGAATCTGGTGCTCCAAATTTATGAAGGACAGAGAATAACAATGGAAGAAGTTCCCATTCTACTCTATTGAATGCTTTTTCAGCATCAATAGCCATTGCTATAACAAGTTGATCTAGAGATTGAGCAAGCAAGAAAATCTGGTGAAACAAGTGGGCATTGTCGGTGATTAATCTCCTTGGTATAAACCCAACTTGATTGGAATGAATAACAGAACCAATGATTAAACACAGATGGTTAGATTGTAAGCTCTTCTGAGCAGGGTCTGTCCTTAGTTATTAATTTGTACAGCACTGCGTAACCCTAGTAGCGCTCTAGAAATGTTAAGTAGTAGTAGTATGGTTAGATAGGATTTTTGCAAATATTTTGTAATCTACATTTAGTAGAGATATTGGCTGATAATTGGAGACCTGTGTAGGATCCTTATTAGGTTTTGCTATAATAGTGATAACTGCCTCAGAGAATCTATTGGGTGTTTTTAATAAAGAGTCATTTTCTAGTTGTTCAAATAAGTTGGGAAGGTTGGGGATCCAATCTTTACTAAATACTTTATAAAAATTCGCTAGGAAGACCATCTGGTCCAGGTGCTTTCCTAGACTTTAATTGGTTAATAGAAATTAAGATTTCTTGATCAGTTATAGGGGAATGGAGTGAGTCTCTTTCTTTTGTGCACCAAGAAGGGAAAGATATATTATTTACAACATTTTGTAGTTGAGATTGGGAATATGAGGTCTCTGATTGATAGAGTTCTGTATAAAATTTGTGAAAAGCTTCAAGTATATCTTTTGCTTTAGTATAAGAAATATCTGATTTTTTTTTGTGTTTTATTATAGGTATCTGTGTTTTAATTCTTCTCCTTTTCAGATAGCAAGCATATGACTGCATTTATTCTGTTCAGCATACTGGGATTATATTTGTATTTGGTTTGATATATGAAATTGAGAATGTTTGGATTAGGAGATACAGTATATTGTTGTTCCAGTGATTTTAATTCATTCTCCAATTCTGTAAGGTGTTCATATCTTTCTTTATATTTCTTTATTTCAAGGCCTCTTATAGTGGCCTTGAAAGCTTCCCAAATTGTGATATGGTTTATGTTAGGATCTTGATTATAGGCAAAAAAAAAAAAAAAAAAGAATCAACAATTGCATTTTTAATTCTGTTTTTGTAGTTATCATCCATTAATAATAGACTATTAAGTCTCCAGAAAGGTTTTTTTTTAATGAGGTAGATGTATTAAGTTGAAAAGTAATAGAGATTACTGCATGATCTGAGATTGTAATTGGAGATATGTCTGAAGAAATGGTTGGTTCCAGTAAATTATTAGAAATTAAAAAATAATCAATTCTTGTAAAACTATGGTGAGGATTAGAAAAAAAAAATGTATTCTCTGGAATCTGGGTGAAACTGTCTCCATGGATCAATCAGATGATATGTATTTATCATAGAGAGTAAGGCAGTGTGTGCTTTAGGTATATTGTATTGGATTATTGGATTGGATTATCTGTCCAACCATGTATCTAGAGGCATATTTATTTATTTATTTATTTATTTATTTTGTTGCATTCGTATCCCACGTTTTCCCACCTCTTTGCAGGCTCAATGTGGCTTACAATACATCATGAGTAACAGAAATACATGAAAAAGTATGCATGTAGTGATAACTTCAGGATATTGGGTAGTGTGATAATGATAAAACATGATAGTGTTTCAGCAAACAAACATATTAAGAAGTATCTAAGAAATATATAAGAATTGTATAAGAAAGTATACATTTAGTAGTAGTTACAGGATCTTGAGTATCATGATAGTGAAAAACATGGTGGTGTTTTGGCAATTTGATATAGTAAAGGTAGTTTTGGATGTGCGTATAGGAGTTTATATTTGTTGATCATTGTTGTATGCCTTGTTAAAGAAATGAGTCTTCAGTAGAATTCAGAAGTTACCGGTAGCTAATTCATAGATCGTTTTTAATTTGCGCGGCAGCGCATTCCAGAGTTGTGTGCTCAGGTAGGACAAGGTTGACGCATGCGTTAGTTTGTATTTGAGACCTTTGCAATTTGGGAAATGAAGATTGAGGAATGTGCGGGATGATTTTTTAGTATTCCTGGGTGGTAGGTCTATCAGGTCTGACATGTAGGTTGGTGCGTCTCCGTGAATAATTTTATGAACTAGGGTGCATACTTTGAACGTGACATGTTCTTTAAGTGGAAGCCAGTGCATCTTTTTTACGTAGGGGATTAGCACTTTCGTATGTTGCCTTGCCGAATGTAAGTCTGGCTGCAGTGTTCTGAGCTGTTTGAAGTTTCTTGATTATTTGCTCTTTGCAACCAGCGTAGAGTGCATTGCAATAATCTAGGTGGCTGAGTACCACTGATTGTACCAGGTTGCGAAAGACGGTTCTTGGGAAGAAAGGTCTTACTCTTTTCAGTTTCCACATTGAGTGGAACATCTTCTTGGAACTGGAAACTGGAGCGTAGTCTGCCAATTTTTCAGTTATTGTATGAAAAAAAGAAGAGTCATCTTTGTTAGGGGCACAAATTAAGTTCTACACCATTTACAGCTATATTTAACAGAAGCCATCTTCCCTCTGCATCTTTTGTTTCTTTTTGAAGATTAACTGTTAATTTTTTATCAAATATAATAGCAACTCCTCCCTTTTTACCATCAGATGGAGACTGGTAGAATTCACCTAACCAATTACCAGTTTTGATGAAAAGCTGCATGTCAGGGAGATGTGTTTCTTGTAAAAACATGATTTGTGCTTTCACTTTTTAAAGAGCTAAACATATTTTTTTCCTTTTTATTGGGTGTCGGAGCCCATGCACATTCCAAGAAATAAACTTAGTACCATTTTTTGTATTGTGAGCCATATTGAGAAAGTATGTTTAGATCTGAAGAAACATTATAAGTGTTGCAAAATCTTATATGAAACAATTTCCATTTCAAACATTGTGTATATCCTAGAGAAGGATGACAAATATACATCATCATACTACTAATATTATGATATCTTGAAACTGTTTACATTGTTTAACGGAGTGGCCTAGTGGTTAGGGTGGTGGACTTTGGTCCTGAGGAACTGCGTTCAATTCCCACTTCAGGCACAGGCAGCTCCTTGTGACTCTGGGCAAGTCACTTAACCCTCCATTGCCCCACGTACAAATAAGTACCTGTATACAATATGTAAGCCGCATTGAGCCTGCCATGAGTGGGAAAGCATGGGGTACAAATGTAACAAAAATAAATAATTTATTTGAAAGAATTGTGTCCTTTTATATTAGTGTTTTGGCATTAATGTAGGACCAGGCTTATTGTGAATAGTGTGTTTTTCTCCATATTAGTGGCAGGTTTTTTTTTCTACTGTTCTTTCTTTCCTGGTTTGAATTAGTGAAGCCAGTGATAGGACAGTGGGACTTCAGTAGGTCATAATCTGTCCTGGGTGCTTTGAGGCTTCATTTATTTTATGTTTAAAATTTGCCCTTTGCTACTCATTTGAATTAGGAAAAACTGCAATCAAAGTTTTCTTTCTATGTTGGTATTTCAGAATATAAATGTGCCTATGCTGGAAAATACATGTTTCTGTCAGTCAGTTTTGAAACATACATGTATATTTTTCCCATTGCTGTCACAGAGCCCAATATCGTTTTTCAGTATTGCTGCAGAGTGCTTCTGAAATAGGGAGCGCACGTGTACAAAGACTAGGGGACACTCAATGAAGTTACATGGAAATAATTTTAAAATAGATATGAGGAACTTTTTTCAGTCAATGAATAGTTTAGCTCTGAACTTGTTGCTGGGGGATGTGGTGACAATGGTTAGCGTATCTGGGTTTAATAAAGGTTTGGAAAAGTTCCTGGAGGAAAAGTCCATAGTCCATTATTTAGATGGACATGAGGGAAGCCACTTCTTGCCCTGGGATTGTAGCATGGAATGTTGCTACTATTTGTGGTTTCTGCAAATATTTATGACCTGGATTGACCACTGTTGGAAACAGGATACTGGGCTAGATGGACCATTGGTCTGGCCCAGTATGGCTATTATCTTTTTGATCCACCCTAGTAAAATAAGCCCAGACCTGTAGTATTGAGACTCAACTGTTTGGGGGGAATAACGTGGGGTAGGACAGAGTAGTATGAGTTGGAGAGGAGCAAGTTAAAATCCTTAGGGTAAGGGGGGGGGCTACACCTAGGTCAGCAGTAAAGGGAGAGTAGGGGCATTTTTGAGCACAGCAGGGAACAGCCCCTTCATGATGCCCCTGGTGCAGATGCACCAGCTGCCTCCCTAGTACCTCTGTTACTCCTTGTTCATTTGTCCTATTACATACCTCCTTTGTTGATTCAGATACTACAGATTGTATTCTTTTGTTACTATGTAAGCCGCATTGAGCCTGCAATGAGCAGGAAAGCGCGGGGTACAAATGTAATAAATAAATAAAATAATGCATACCAAAATGCAACATATTAAACAGAATAATAATAAAGAATTATAAAAATATATACAGAATTCTCCTGTTGGCTATGTGAACAGTAGTGATCAGCAGTGCTATATATAACAGAAACCCCATGGTTACCGGTAACCATAACATGATTTGTCTATCAGGTTTTTTTGGTAGGTTACCAAATAGTCACCAGGCTTTAGATCTTTTTGCCCTTTAGTTTACTGTTGAGTTGCCAAACATGTTTATATATTATCTGTGCTACTTGTTCCTAATAGAGCAGGAAACTGACAACTGGGGAGGTCGGGGTTCAAATCCCAATGCCATACCTTGAGATCATGAACAAGTTACTTAATTACCTTAGGTACACACTTAGATTGTAAGACTTCCAAGGACAGGAAAATACCTACTATGTCTGAATGTAACTCACCTTAAGCTACTACTAAAAAAAAGTGTGAGCAGCTAAATTTAAATACCAGGCATATTGTGAAGTAATACAAAATCCTATGAATGTCACACAGGATCTATAGAGGTATTCTACTATACCATAATAACACACAAAGGCCTACCTAGGAAAAGACAGTACCATAAATATTGGAAAACTAAACAAGCCAGAATAGTACAGCTCGATCCTACAGACATTCACCCCCTAATTCGAGAAACGTTGCGTGCCCAAATTTCCAACTAGTGTGCAACTTTGCACATACAACTTATACAATAAGGTCAGTTGCACACATAACTTAATAGATTAATTAGATGATAATTGGCTTTAACAACCAATTATTGGCTATAATTGGCAGTTCCACGTTTAACTGTCCTTAGTTGGCATTCTATAAGTTGCCGCTCAAATTTCACAATGCACAACTTCAAGGGAGGCATGGACCTTGGAAGGGCATGGGTGGTTTGGAGAATGTCAGGCAGTTAGATGCACATCATATAGAATACCAGCATTTACGCACCTAACTGTTTATAGTTAGGCACAAGCATTTATACCAGCCATTGGGACAGCAGGCCTAGAGCATCCACAGATGCTCCACGCCCTGCACCAGCTGAGCACATAGCTTTGTCAGTGGCAGCTGAAGAAGGTAGGACCTGCGAACAAAATCCGGTAACCATGGGGGGCTGAGGAGGGTAGAGGTGCAGTAAGAAATGCCAGTAACCACAAAGGGAGTGGAGGGGGGATGAAACAAGAGACTCAAATATAAACTGAGACCTCCTTTTTTTGGCCCATAAATGTGGGATAGAAATGTATTAAATAAATAAATATATATATATGGTACCCTCCTGCTGAGTTTACATTAATCTTTTTTTCCAGATATCCAAGCCTTTCCGATCTCTGTTCCCTCATATTTTCCATGATCTCACTTTTACTAGCATCTTTACTCCAGAACATGTGATTTGGTGTCTAATATAGCATCTTCACCTCTGTCACATCCATCTCTTTCCTTCTCAAGCTCTTGATTACTCTTCCTAGTAGATGACTACTGATCATATTATTGTCCTATACACCTTTACTTTTACTCAGGCCAGGATTTTCTTATCAACATCTGGCCTTGGTTCTCGTTCTGATCTCCCTGATGTAGTATCCACTTATTTATTTTAAAAAATTATAACCTGCTATTTCAATGTCCAAAGCAGCTTTCAGCAGTGCATACATTTATAGGCTGTATAATTACAAAAAAACAAACAAACCCTAAGCATGTAGTCAAATAAAAATACTAAAATACAATTTCTTTTAAATAAATTCAACACAAAAACAGTTTCATAAAATATAAATTAGTAAAACTGCTTCACTTACTAATCTTTCACAAAACCTGTTTCAAAATGTATACCTGAGTTCGGTACCAGGCTCCCCCTAACTATCAGATAGTAATGAATGCTTGCTGAAAAAGCATTTAAGGCATTTAGTAAAAACAGTTATATCTGTTAACAAAAGTATCTTGGCAGGTAGTGCATGTTGTAATGTAGGTGCTGCAACTGAAAACACTTGATTGTGATTTTCACATAATCTCACCAATCAAATTGATGGTACATCCAGTACACATTTATTCTCAGACTGCGAGGACATGGGTGGATGATATAATTTCAACAAAGCAGCAATAGCAAAAAGAGCTTCACTGGACAGTATTTTATAAACCAATTTAAGGATCTTGAATTTAATATGATAGCTTTCTAAATACTTCAACTGTCAGCATTTTCTTCTCTTCAGTGGTCAATGCTTTCCACCTCGTCACTTTCGGTGGTGAATTTTGCCACCATGTACTGTCTTTCAAGTTCATTCTGTTTATCTGCTGTCCTCCTCCTTCCATGTATCATGCCCATCGTTCTCAGTTCTGTCACTCTCTGTACGTAGCACAATGTTGACAGCAAATAGCTTGCACCGTGAGTGCTCCTTCTCATTACCCTTTGTCAGCATATTCAGTAATATGAAAAGAAGGGATTTAGAGCTGATCCTTGTCTTACTCTCACTTTGACTGGAAAGTCTGCTGCCTTTTGCATGTGCCAACTCGCAGTCCTGCCCTCAGTGCAATGTTTAGCAATAATACTCCAGAGAGAAATAAACTGCATAAGTCTGCTGGTAGCTTGTCAGCTTTAAAGTAGACGTGTGATGGGGCAAGGGGTGACATTAAAGAATGTATTGCATATTTTGTGAACCTGCGAGTTGAAAGCTGGTTTTGCTAATAATTTTATCAATACACATTTATTTAAGGATATATAAATTCATTATAGTTTTGCAATCTAACATAAAATGTGAGCTCACCAGAATGTTTGGTAGACTTGGAGCAGATACTTGCATACTGCTGGCTGGATGATAATCTTTCATTTTGTTTACAGGTCAGTATTTCTACAGTAGGATATGGAGATATGTTACCAGAAACCCACCTCGGTAGGCTGTTTGCTTTTCTCTGCATTGCTTTTGGAATAATCCTAAATGGAATGCCCATCTCTATTCTCTACAATAAATTTTCAGACTATTACAGCAAACTGAAAGCCTATGAATATACCTCCTTTCGACAAGAGAGAGGAAAGGTGGACCTTTCAGGACGAGCAATGAAGAAAATGTCAGAATGCTGTACAGGAGACCCAATTCATCATTTACCACAGCATGGGCAGGCCTGACGGTCACTAGAAGGTTCTGACATGTTTTGTGGAAACAACCAGAACTCCCAGGAAATAGCAGTAATAATTGAACATGGTAAAATAAATCTCTCTGAGAATATGTATCCCAGTTTCTGGAAGACTCTTAAAGGAACAAATTAGCTAATTATTTAATATTGTATTATTGTTTTGACTCCTTTTGCAGAGAACCCACCTTGCAGAGTTGCTTGTTCTGAAAAAATGAACAAAGTTTCCTGGCTGTGAATACAATGGTACTGATCAGGGCTGGTCCAACCCAGTAAGCGAGGTAAGCATGGCAGGAGGGCGCTGACCTCTGTAGGGCGCCGCCACGCCATGTTGACCCTCGCCGCTTACCTCAGCTCCTGGACCCCGACAGCAGCCCTGCCTCCGGTACCCGCGCCGCCCTAGGGCATTTAAATCTTATATTTAAATTTACCTCCGACGTCGCAGCAGCTGCGCAGCATCAGTGAAAGCGCTGCTGCCCGATATCTCTAGCTTTCCCTTCACTCGTTCATTCCCTTCTCAGCGTCCCGCCCTCACAAGGAAATGAAGACACTGAGGGAATGAACGAGCAAAGAGAAGGCTGGGAGACGTCGGCAGCAGCGCTTTCACTGATGCTGCGCAGCTGCTGCGACATCGGAGGTGAATTTAAACACAAGATTTAAACCAGAGAAGAGGGCAGGCAGGTGGGCATGGGAGCAGGAGGGCAGGGGAGAGAGAAGCATTGATCGATGGACATGGATGGGAGGGTAGGGCCCAGGGAGACAGGAGAAATTGCTAGACATGGAGGGGAGGGGAGGGAGGAGAATTGCTGGATATGGATGGAAGGTGAGAGAGGAGTATCGATGGACAAGGATGGACATGGATGGGAGGACAGGGCCCAGGGAGAGAGGAGAAATTGCTGGACATGGAGGGGAGGGTAAGGGAGAAAGAGGAGAATTGCTGGATATGGATGGAGGGGGGCAGCCAGGGAGAGGAGAATTGCTAGATATGGATGGATAGAGGGCAGGGGAGTTGCTGGACATGGGTGGATGGAGGGGAGGGCAGGGAGAGAATTGTTGGATATAGATGGAGGGGAGGGAAGGGAAGGGAAGACAGGTGTAATATTTTCAATGATGCCATGGCTAGTAAAAGGGGTGTGACTACTGTAGGGGCAGAGCCATAGTGATGGGTAGGGGCGCCGACTAATATGCTGCAGGAGGGCGCCAGAAACCCTAGGACCGGCCCTGGTACTGATTTGGGAGATCTAGGCTTGCTCCCTTCTCATCACTTCCTGCAGCACTGCTGAAGAGATAGTACATGGTATGAATGGGCAGACTGTGTAGGCCATATAATCACTGACATTGATGGGGGTTAGAAAGACTCATCTTTCATATCTCAGTAATTAATACATAAAATGAAGAGAAGATTCTCCTGGAAGTGGAACTAGAGATGAATGATTTGCTATATGTCATAGGCTTTATCAGGATTCCTTAGGGATGTACATTGGTTAGTGTACATTTGGTGTCTTAAAAATTCTAATGTGTGCAAAATCAATTAATGTGCATTAACCTACAAATTGATATGCAAATTAAAACATTCTAGTCAGGTTAAAAACATTTCAACATCACAAATATGTGAACAAAGTAAGTGCCCTGTTTACTAAGCCACTGTAGAGGTGTGTTGGTCTTTAGTGTGTGCTAACCATGTAGATGTCCATAATATTCTTATGGGCATCTACACAGACACACTAATTTTTGGCATGCGCTAAAATCACTAATGCACCTTATTAAACAGGGCCCTAAAATAATTAATGCAAATTGGGGGAGGAAAAAATCAAAATGTTTTGCAAAGACAAACCAAAACTTTTGCCTGTGATCATCCTTAGTATTTCAGGTTCTGATCTCATGATCCTGTCAGTGTGCTGAAGTGCAAGGATGGTTAACTCTGGTGCTAGAATCCTACAAACTAGTCTGGCTTTCAGGATTTCCACAATGGGTATTCATGGGAGAAATTCACGCAACCTTAGTCCAAGATGCAGATTAATTGGCATAGTTTGGCTCTCCTGATAACCAGGTCTGGGACATTCGAGGACCAGGGTTCATCATCATCATCTCAGCCTTAGCAATACACAAAATATATCCAGTCAGCGGAGTTAAAGTTTTAAAACCAAAAATGTGTCTGGTTAACTGAAGTTAGCCAGATCAATCCTTTTGAATATTAGTCTGGTAATTTGGAAAGGCACATACAAGGCAGCACTGGGACTTTTGCAAGGTGCTACAAAGAACCACTGAGCATGTTGGTAATTGTCAGGCCTGTCCTATGACCTTGTACCCTAACCGGTTGTGTATAGATCACATGTCTGCCTCTTCAAAGATTCAAAGCAGAGCTGAGCTTACTTAGCAGCTTACTGTACTGAACTGAATAAAATTAGTATTAACTATCTTTGTGTATTGATATGTGTTTAATAGAGTTATAGTTGCCAGAAGATATAGCTGTACCTTGCCATCTGTTAGTGTCAGTCATTCACTGCTATTTCTCCTCTGAATCCTTCCTAGAACTGCCACTGTTACCTAACTCCCTCTATCTGTTGGCAGGGCTGGTCAGTTTTTCAGCATTGAACCTTTCAGGCTTACAACATTTTCTTCAATTGAAAGGAAGCACTGGATTAAGGGGAGTATAGGATGAAGGTGAACAGGGTTAGGCTTAAGAATAATCTAAGGAAATATTCCTTTAGGGAAGGGTTGTGGATGCATGGAATTGCTCCTGGTGAAGATGAAAATTTTAACTGAATTCAAGAAAGCATGGGACAAGCACATAGGATCTCATAGGAGAGGACGGGATAGTACATGGTAGGAATGGGGAGACTGCATAGGCCATATATTCTTTATCTGTTATCATTTTCTATATCTGTTTAACTGCAAGAACAAGTAATGAAACTGTTATTGTGCAGTTCAGAGCTACTAATGAGTAACACAATGCCATCCAGGGAAAGAGGAAGTGAGGCAAGGATGTGAAATTCTATAACAAGGTGCTTACATTTATGCATGTGAATGTATAGAATACTGACACTGATGTGCATGTGTACACATATGCAGATAAGGAGAATGGGACTTGACATACCACCTTTCTGTGGTTACAATCAAAGCAGTTTATAGATTCTATACAGTAATCTCATTTTGTACCTGGGGCAATGGAGGTTTAAGTGGTGTCTTATAACGCTTGCTATACTAATATCATGCTTTTTACTATCATGCTACCCAAGATCCTTCTGTAATACTAAATGTTTATTTCTTATACTTCTCCACCATTCATGATGTATTGTAAGCCACATTGAGCCTGCAAAGAGGTGGGAAAATGTGGGATACAAATGCAATAAATAAATAAATACATAAAAATAAATTAAGTGACTTGCCCACAGTCATAATTAGCTGCAGTGGGAATCAAACCCAGTTCTCTAGGCTCTCGGGCCACTGCGCTAACCACAAGGCTACTCCTAAATGTCAGTAGTCTCCCTAAGCACTCTTCTGTAAGGGGGTACCTAAGTGGCATAGTACCTAAATGCAAGGGGGACTTATACAGGGGAGGAGCATGGGTGAGGTTGTCCCTTAGATACATAATTTACAGAATACTAGAAGTTTCATGTGCCCTTGCTGCAGTTACACCAGATCTATGGCTGAATTATTTTAGGCAGCCTGGTGCTAGCTTACACTAATATTGTATAACAGCACCTGGGTTCCCAGATGCCATTGTAGCTACGGCTCTAATCCCATTGGAGCACCTAAAAGAAGGCCCATTTGTAGAATTACCTCCATAGAGGGCGATTTTATAAGAGGGTGTCTATTGTCAAAAGACACTTAGATGCATTTGTGTCTTCATAAAATGCTATCAGAAATCCTGCAGAAAATAAGCTTATTCAAAAGCAGGCATAAATGTTAATGCAAACACATATATTGTATACTATATTAAGTTCTATAAACCTGCTGCAAAATCTCAAAGGCCACATTGCAGAATTTTGTATTGCTCATTTTGAATGTAGCCAATAACTGATCAGAAGCTATGTTGAAATAGAAATATTGATATCATGATTCTTAATCCTAGAAAAGAGAAACACACTCTCCACGAGAGAACCAAACTTCATAAAGTTCCAATTCTGAGCTGGTCTGTAGACCCGAGCAAGCAGTGTCTCACTGTATGTCTCTCAATAATCTTTTGGTATTGATGATAACATAAAGGCTAGATTTACTAATGTGCATTGATTTGATCAACATACATTATTTAATTTTCAATAATGTACACTAAAACATGAACGCATGTTAGAAAAAAGAATAACACCACAAAGAAGTTACAAAGATGACAGGTACAACATGATAGAATTCCCTTTTCTCAGGGGTTGATACGATGATTAGCGGGGTGGGATATTGCAATTTGGTAGTGAATTGAGTAACTGAAATTCAAAACATTGCCACTTAAATAAGCTGAAGTCATGTGATTATGCAGTGTCAGGGTAGGACCTCAGGACAGTGAACACTTTGCCATTAGGAAAACCTTGTACAGTTGAAAACAACTAAGGTTAATTAGATCTTTTTTTGATTTTTATAATTTTTATTCAAGTCTTTTTGTTGGCAATGTATTTTGTACACATGATATTGGGTTTTGTTTTTTAGATCTTATTAGTTTTATTGTTTTAATTTTGTACACCACATTGGACCCAATTGGGAAAATAGCGATCAATAAGAATTCTATTAATGTTAACAAGAATGACTAGTTTTACATGTACTTCTCCATGTAAGGGTAAGGGTCATGCATTTGATATACCACCCTTGTATGGTACAACCAAAGTGGTTTATACATTATATACAAGTACTTTCTCTGTCCCAAGTGGACTCAGTCTAAAGTTTTGTACCTGGTGCAATGGAGGGTCAAGTGATTTGCCAGGGCAACAAGGAGCCACAGTGGAACTTGAACCTAGTTCTCTTGGTTCTTAGCCTACTGCTCTAACTATTACATTGTAAGGGGTTCAGGCCCCTTGTGTATATAGGTGCAATACAGAGCTTAGCTTGACAACTTCCTGAAAGAACAAAGGCAAAGCAGAATGAACTTTAGCCTGAATTTGCTCATCAGCTGGAAATGGACTATTAGTTGTCATTTGCATAACCTGTGTCCTGTACTTTTTGTACAGATACCAGTTTGAATTGACCACTCTGTTGCCTGAATTTGGGGACTTTACTGAATTCCAAGAACTGCAACTTAAGGGACATAAAGTTTCTGAGGACTGA
This sequence comes from Microcaecilia unicolor, assembly GCF_901765095.1. Lineage (NCBI taxonomy): Eukaryota > Metazoa > Chordata > Amphibia > Gymnophiona > Siphonopidae > Microcaecilia > Microcaecilia unicolor. The sequence continues at coordinate 237,546,562 of NC_044032.1, read as the reverse complement.
ATGTTCAGAACATAGGGAAATAAGAACAAAAGAGTAGCCATACTGGGTTAGACCAATGGTCCATCTAGCCCAGTATCCTGTTTTCCAAACAGTGGACAAACCAGGTCACAAGTACCTGGCAGAAACCCAATTAGTAGAAATATTCCATGCTACTAATCCCAGGGCAAGCAGTTGCTTCCCCATGTCTGTCTCAATAACAGACTATGGACTTTTCCTCCAGGAATTTGTCCAAACCTTTTTTTTTTTAAACCCAGATATGCTTACTGCTGGTTCTACATCCTCTGGTTATCAATAGAAATCAAACAAAATAAAACATGGAAAAGAAAATAAGATGATACCTTTTTTATTGGGCATAACTTAATACATTTCTTGATTAGCTTTCGAAGGTTGCCCTTCTTCGTCAGATCGGAAATAAGCAAATGTGGTAGCAGATAGTATATATGGGAGAAACATCAAAGCATTACTTTGACAGTCTGACAGAGTGGGAGGGTGGGGGTATGCATGGGGACATCAAAGCATTTCATTGATATTCTAACAGGATGGGTGTTGGTAGGTGAGAGGAGGGTGATAAACAGAGAAATACAATTTTATGGTTTATAATGGGCTAGAAAACCCAGATCCTTGTTAAGTTTTCTAGCCCATTATAAACCATAAAATTGTATTTCTCTGTTTATCACCCTCCCCTCACCTACCCACCCCCACCCTGCTAGACTGTCAATGAAATGCTTGGATGTTTCACTTATATATACTATCAGCTACCACATTTGCTTATTTCCGATCTGATGAAGAAGGGCAACCTTCGAAAGCTAATCAAGAAATGTATTAAGTTATGTCCAATTAAAAAGGTATCATCTTATTTTCTTTTCCATGTTTTATTTTGTTTGATTTCTATTGATAACCTTAAGCGTGGACTAACACGGCTACCACACCTCTCTACATCCTCTGGCAAAGAGTTCCAGAGTGTAACTATTTGTTGAGTGAAAAAATATTCCCTTCTATTTGTTTTAAAAGTATTTCCATGTAACTTCCTCAAGTGCCCCCTATTCTTTGTACTTTTGGAATAAGTAAAAAAATCAATTTACTTCTGCTCATTATACACCACTCAGGATTTTGTAGACCTCAATCATATCTCCCCTCATTCATCTCTTTTCGAAGCTGAAGAGCCCTAGCCTCTTTAACCTTTCCTTATATGAGAGGAGTTCCATCCCCTTTATCATTTTGATTGCTGTTATTTGAACTTTTTCTAATATCCTTGCTTATCTTCAAGGATAATGCCTCCACCAGAACTATATAAAGAAATGCCATTTTTCCCCCCATTCAACCTGAATTACCACCATTTCAGGTTTTTCTACTAGCCATCCTTGCTGATGGAACCTGCCAGGGATCTTCTGCATCCATCTGTTCATCTGGTGTCCTGCATTGATATCACCTGCTACCTTTATCTACATCCAGGTTCTATGCCAGCTCCTTATGTGCTGAGGTGGGAGCAACATACTATGGCAGTAATAGGTAGCAAGAGGGATCTGGAAGAGGTCCAGGAGTAGGAACTCCATACTGGAGCATGGACCTGAATGCTATTTTAGAGTAATTTGGGATGATTGATGCTAGGTGGGTCATATTTTCTAGGACTATAACGTTAAATTAAAGATGAGTAGAGTGCAGTGGCATAGCCCACTGGTTAATACAGTGGGCTGGGTACTATGCTCAAGTACCACTGTGTGTCCTCGTGACCTTGGGTGAGTCACTTAACCCTCTATTGCCCCAGGTGCAAAAACTTAGATTATGAGCCAATCAGGGACAGAGAAAGTACTGGCATATAATAAAATGTAAACCACTTTGGTTGTCCCACAGAAAGGCAGACCCTTTGAACAATGCTCCATCCCGGTTAGAATTCATCAGAAAAGACAGGCCTTAAAAAGGTTAGCTATTGATAGAATAATTATTTCCAAGCACTATTAAAGTGCTTGGAAATAATTATTTTGCTGAAAACAATGATGAGGAAAGTATGGATGCTCTAAAATTAAGGATTTAGGTGGAGGCTGATTAATTCTGTGTCTTACTCTAAGACGATTCTTAAAATAAGAGTTAGGAATGTGTAACTAACTCTAAAATAAATAAATAAATAAATAAAAAAAGAAGAAACAAGCATACAGGGAGCATTTGTCACAAACCCCCGGATTCTATATAGTGCATTTAGATTTAGGTGCCGAAATTGGAACAGATTCTATAACACCATGCGTAACTTAATTGGCTTAACAAGCTAATGAGCGCTGATAGCAGCACTTAACGAGCACTAATTGCCACTGATTAGAATTTAGGTGCACAGCTCGCTAAGCATATTCTGTAATGATGTGCGCCGAACTTCTAACATGTTGAAGCAAAAAGGGTTGTTGTTATAGGTGGGGAAATGGGCGTTTCATGGGCATTCCAAAATTTAGGTGCCTAGTTATAGAATATGGCCCAGTGCGACTAAATCTATGTGCTGAGATTTACACCAGGCTTTTGTTGGTGTAAATGAATGAGCGCAGATATTGGCACTGAAATATCAACTAAGTATATTCTAGAATACATTTAGTTGGCACTGATTTCAGTGCTGATTTTTTAGGTGCCATATATAGAATCTCCTTCAAAGGGGCTAACTTAATTGTTTTGAATAAAAATGTAAAGAATAGGATGAGAAAAATCAAGCTGTTATTTTTTGGAAAAAGGGGGATAAAGCAGAGAGACTATTGGATCCAATACTGTGATAATAATCAAAAAGGTAAGATGTCCAACTATCCATCAAGACATGAATGGATGCATGATTCATGATTTTAAAACTATTGTAGAGCAGTTCAAATATTTTTGCCAATTTTTATATGATGAGAAAAGATGTACTAAGATGGTACTTCTCAACCTGGTCCTAAGAACCTAGCTAGCCAGTCTGTTCTTAAGCAAAATGAATATGCATGAGATGTTAACCAGTTTCAGTTACGGTACCAAAAGCAGCCCCAAATCCTTTTTCTGCCCGGTTTCCATTTCAGCAGTAAAATTATTTTAATTTTCGGTCATGTTTTCGGTTTTAGCCAAAAATGACCATGTAGTAGAAGCTAAAAATTTGTGTGTTGTCCTGTATGTCTCCCTCTAGCCCCTTGAACAGGAGTTGCCCTTCCTTCCAGACTCTCCCAGAGTGCCTTCTTCCATGGTAAGGTAGTCCTTGTGGAGGGGGTGGGGGTGGTTACTCTTTGTAAAAAAATTTTTGTTCTGCAATTGCAAGTAATGCAGTTATGATCTTGTACAATATGTTTATATATATTACATAAAGTGCTTCAAATAAATGCTTCTGATGCAAAATGGTAGCAGGAATTTAAGTCTGTAAATTTGATATGATAAACTCTTTATATCTTGCTTCTGCTTTTACTTTTTACTTGTAACTGCAAGCATCAGAAGTAACTGAGTAAAGGTAGTAAAAATTGGTGAAATTATAAAAGTAACAAATGTTTCCTGTCCTTTAGAAGTAAAAGTAACAAAACTTTTACTTGAGTACAGTAACTAGTTACATTTACTTAGTTAGTATACAACTCTGCAGCTAGGGACCTATCAGTCAAGTTTAGGGTGGGAAGGGATGTGACCACAGAGCAATCATTGAGTGCTTTTATTTCTTTACTCTAACACCTGTCAATAAGGGGACATTTGAAAAGAAGTATCAAAAGAAATTACAACAGAGGCACTTTGGAAAGAAAACGCTGGCATCAATCATGTGCCCACAATCACAATCTTTAGCATCTTTTATTTTATTTTTTTGGAATGACTATGTCATTGCAATAACACTTATGTTATATTTAACATAAAATTTAATGCAGCCAATCAAATAAGAATTCTTACAGTTCTGGTGGCCACAGGGTGAGTTCTCTAAATTGCTTCTTGTAATTTCGTTTCTCCTTTTTTTTTTTCTCTTTTACTTTAGATAGAATCTTTTCTTGTTTTACTGTAAACCACTTAGATGTCATTCCCAATGTGAGATATGAGCTATATCAAAAATAAAAAATAATCTTGAAAATTCAGCCTTCTGTAATGGTGTTAAAGGTTTATTACAGTGAGTTTAATGTCCTTAAAAAAAAAAATCATTTCACTTATCAAGTGCTGAGTTGCAGTTTTAAAAATGCACTTTCAATTGCTTCAGACCTATTTGGGTTCTGGAGGGCTATAAATAAGTTTTGGCCAAATACTTTATAGCAGTTTCAACTCATTATATGCAGATTTAATTTGTCAGTATCCTTGTCACAAAGGAAATCTAGTTAGAAGAAATGATAAAGTGAAAGAATCCTACAGTAAATGATCCCCACCTGCATAGCACACACACAACACACACAACACACACAACACACAACACACACACGCACACAGTAAATGATCCCTACCTGCATAGCATGCACACGCACACACACACGCACACGCACAACACACACACACACACGCACACACACACACACGCACAACACACACACACACACACGCACACAGTAAATGATCCCTACCTGCATAGCATGCACACGCACACACACACGCACAACACACACACACACACACACACACGCACAACACACACACACACACACGCACACAGTAAATGATCCCTACCTGCATAGCATGCACACGCACACACACACGCACACGCACAACACACACACACACACACACACGCACAACACACACACACACACACGCACACAGTAAATGATCCCTACCTGCATAGCATGCACACGCACACACACACGCACACGCACAACACACACACACGCACACACACACACACACACGCACAACACACACACACACAGTAAATGATCCCTACCTGCATAGCATGCACACGCACACACACACGCACACGCACAACACACACACACACACACACACACACACGCACACAGTAAATGATCCCTACCTGCATAGCATGCACACGCACACACACACGCACACACACTTCATGTCACTACCTGTTAGATGTAAGTAGGATTAACCTTAAGCTTTCTCTGTCATTTATTGGCTAAAAACCAACACATGGATGCAGCTAGCTAAATCTTACCCCCTTGAGGAGAAATAACCTGAGTTAATGGGGTGACACATTTGTTCCAATTTGGTTTTCATGTGCACTCTGTAGTTTTTAATTAATCTAATGTGCGCAAAATTGCTACTAATGAATGCTCTTTTATTGTAGGTAGAACTACTCAAACCACAAAATAGCCTACTAAGTTAATCAGTGGGTAGGAAGCTATGGTGCTGAAAACAGATTTTTTTGGGTGCTGCATTTTTGTGAATATATGGGGAGTCTCTCTAACACGTTTAATACGGGGTTTCTGAAATGCAGCCACCCACAGATTTTTTTTTGTGACCACCACATGAAAATGTTAGCTAAAGTTAAAGAAGCAATTTAGGGAACACACCCTATGGCCACCAGAACTGTGAGAACACTTATTTTATTGGCTGCATTGAATTTTATATTAAATATTGCATTTAAAGTACAACAGAGATGACATGGTAGTTGGGCACACTCTTTGACCTCTGGGTTGAATGCAATGTGCTTTCAAAACAAGAGAGCCAGTGGAACCAGGTTACGACAGGAAGAGAATGAGAAATCACCTTGGATTACATTTGATAAGGGAATGTGTTGTAGTTAAAGGACTTACAAGGGACGGCAGAGGCACTAAAAAGGCAACATTCAGGGAAATGTGAATGCCAGAATGTACAGATGGTGCAGCCACACAGGGCACAAAGAAGATGGAGGTATATAAATCACTCCACATCCGTTCTCTCCCCTATGGTGGCTGCAGCACAGTGAGCAGACAGGGGCGATAGGGAGCACAGGGTGTGATTCTGGCTGAGGATGCTCCTCTGCAAAAGGGAGGTGAACTGAACAACAAGGCGCATGTAGGTACAAAATGACCGTGAAAGAGCAAATAAAGATTCTAAAGCAGTTTAGGTTGAATAAGTGTTTGACAAGTACCATAGCCAAATCTATGACCTAATCAGAAGTCATATTGTAAACCACCTCTAGGCCATTAGTTGTCTCCACTTTTCCATGCTGAAAGGGAACATGTTTCTAGCAAACCAAAATCCATAATCTATTCCAATTTAGATTCAAATATTGAATCTGAATCTTGTTTTGTAACCACCTCTAGGCCACACATTCCCGACTCATGCTGGCCCTGTGAAAAGGGTTTCTATGAATCTAATTGTGACGCTTTTTCCTAGATGTATTGCCTAGAGAAACAGTTTTCACAAAAGTCAATTCTTAGTTTTTCTTAAGCATCAAACCTGTAAAGCCAAATGCCATTGGTGTAGGTACCACTCTGAGAGCTGTTTACAAGTTTTCAAGTCTTGCAGTAGAGCATACAATTTTCATTTGAAATCTGCTAAAAAGACATTTCTCCAAACTCATTGTCAAATCGAAAAATCCTGCAAAAATATTGTTCTCTATAGTTGCCCATCTCACTCAACCTGATACTAAACATCAACGTATGTTTCCACTCACCACTCTACTTGTATCCTATTTCTCTGCTAAGGTTATCTCTTTGCAAAACTCCATATGTCAGGTGCCTGTTGATTCAGCGGTACTGCCTCATTCACTATCTTTGCAATCTACTCTACCCACTGTTCCTTTATCAACTTGGAATTGCTTCTCTATTCTAACACTTAATGATCTAACAGGGCTTAAGTCCATGAATATTACTACCTACTCACTTGATACTCTGCCTTCTTCTTGGATCAAATTCAAATTATTTATCAGTTTTATTTGATAAATTTGAAATAGTTAATGGATTATTCCTTGTTTACAGAATTTGTGATATATATATATATACCGTACACACACACACACACACACACACACACACACACACACACACACACACACACACACACTCACACTCACTCTCTCTCTCTCTCTCTCTCTCAAGCCCATTCTTAAGAAACCATCCCTGGGCTCAACCTTTCTGGAAAATTATTGTCCTGCTTGAAATCTTTGTTTTGTATTTAAGTTAACTGAAAAGGAAGTTTTTGTTCAATTTACCTCTCAGTGTGATCGACTATCCCTACTTCACACTTGCAAATCTAGTTTCCATACACACCATAATACTGAGACTACCATCACAGCCTTCCTTAGTGAGCTACACTCTTTTCTTGATGCAGGTGTCATTCTCATGGTCTCACTTGACCTATCGGCTGCCTTCGGCTTGTAGCAAGTTAGCCTGTCTAGCACTGTCCTTGAATGGTTTCCCTCTTATCTTCATGACAGTTCATTCTCCATCGCTACAATTTCCTCTTCTTCACCTAATTTCCCTCTCTCCTGTAGGGTGACTCAAGGCTCCATCCTCTCACCACTCTTACTTAATATCTTTTTGAGCCCCTAGCTACACTAATCCAAAAATTCAATAGAACATTTTTCTTTTACACAGATGACATTCTATTGATATTCCCTACTTCCCTGATTTCCCCTGAACTTGGTCACCTTCAGGACTGCATAAATGTACTTTTCTCATTGGTTACTTTACCATAAATTGGTTCTCAATACTGCCATAACCACTACATGCTGGATCACTGGCTCTCATTCATCTGCTTTTCAATTGCCTATTTTTGCACAGGACTCATTTCAATATTTAGGAATTATCTTCGATTCAGAGCTAACACTGGAGAAACAAATTTCCCAGACTGTTAAGCTTTTTTTTTTGTGCTACCTTAAATATATCCATAACTACTTGGATTTCTCATCATACATTAATTCATGTGTTCCTGATTTCACAGATTGATTATTGTAACACTGTCTATTTAGGCATCTCAAAACTTCAACTACATCATCTACAAACACTCTAAAACTCTGCTGCTCATCTTCTGTGCAGAGTCCGGAAATATGACCATGCCTTTCCCCAGTTGGCAAAACTTCATTGGCTTCCCATCCACCTATGCATCTGGTTTAAAATGTTGTGCATTACCTACACACCATCTTATCTTTATTCCTTAACTATTCCTACACCCCTACTCACTCACTTAGATCCATTGATTTACACTGTCTTGTTCTCACCTCTCCTAAAAAAGCCCATTTCAAATCTACTAGGATCTCTGCTATTTTCTTCATGACTCTCAAGTTCTGGAATAATCTCTCTCCCCCCTCCCCCGTAAGATAGGAACTTTCATTCTCTAAATTTAAAACTTATCTTACAACTGATTTTTTTTAATTGTCTTTCGGGGCCCCTGACTACGCCCACAGGAATGAATGTCCCTGTTGTGGCAGCATTGTCCACACTGACTGATTCCTTGGACCGTGAACACTGTCCCTTTTCTTATCCTTTTAATCAAGTATGAGATATGAATGATTCCTATCCTATCATTTCTTTGGTGTTCCTTTCTATTCCTTCTATTGAATATTTGATTTTATGAGACCACTTTGATCTGTGTGCAAAAAACAATGGTATTTCAGATTCTAAATGAACATAAACATAAATAAGTAGAGAGAATTAAAGACGGTCTAAATCAGAGGTTCTCAACCCAGTCCTTGAGACACACCCAGCCAGTCAGGTTTTCATGATATCCACAATGAATATGCATGAGATAACTTTGCATGCACTACTTACATTCTATGCAGATCTATCTCATGCATATTCAGTGAGGGTGTTTCAGTTATTTGTTGCATTTGTATCCCACATTTTCCCACCTTTTTGCAGGCTCAATGTGGCTTACATATTGCCGTTATCAGCGTTAGCCGATTTCAGTCTGAACAAATACATGGTTTGAATTCTACCACAAAGTGAATTGTGGTAGAATGAGGTACATGTGAGGTATGCACAAGTGGGAGAACTTAGAGAGGGAGAGGGGAGGAAGAGTCAGGTAATATCCATTACGGTCCTTGGTTACATTGAGTCACAAGTGTCTGGTATTTTATGTTGGGTCGGCGGGGTATGCTCTTCTGAACAGTTCTGTCTTTAGTACTTTCCGGAAATTAAGGTGGTCGAGCGTAGTTTTTGCTGCTTTTGGCAGTGCGTTCCACAGTTGTGCACTTAAGTAGGAGAAGCTGGATGCTTGTGTCCCGAGGACTAGGTTGAGAACCCCTGGTCTAATTTGATTTACTTTGGTTTGATAGAATAAAATACAAAAAGATAAGTAGATGTTACATTATCTTGTGAGTATTAATTTCAAATAATTTTCTTTTAGGGTTCTCTCAAAAGCTTACTAAGGGGCCCTTTTATTAAGCTGAAATAAAATTTGCAGTTACCACGGCTTAATGCATGACTTTTCAATGCAGTAGCTACAAATTTAGGGGCCTTTTTACTAAGGCACGCCTAAAAGTGGCCTGCACTGGTGTAGGTGTGTGTTTTGGACGTGTGCAAGTCCATTTTCTAGCGCACCTGGAAAAAAGCCATTTTTTTGTGCCTGAAAATGGACATGCGGCAAAATTAAAACCAGCGGGCATCCATTTTTAGGCTGAGACCTTACCACAATCCATTGACTTAGTGGTAAGGTTTCACACGTAAGGGTCGGTGCACGTAAGCTGCCAATTACTGCCGGGTAAGCGCCGCGTGGTAGAAAATAGGAAATATTTTCTAATGCGTGTTTTGGATGCATGTCAAAAATGGAATTACCACCCAGGGCACGCAGTAGCCAGGAGGTAGTGCCAATTGGACATGCACGTTGGACATGCATAAGTGCCTACACCCCTTTGTAAAAGGGCCCCTTAATGCAGCAACTATTGGGGGCGTTCTCTGTATTTTCTACTGTAGGTCATGCATTAACATTCTCATTAATGTCATAGCTGCTCTCAGTTATTGCGGAAGTGCTTACTGCTATTTAGGAGGCAGTAAGTGGTCCCGCATTAATCCCACATTAGTTAGTGCATGGTAAGTGAAGTGTACTAACCACCAAACATCTTCCATGCCCACTCTCCACCTATGCCGTGCCCCCAACACAAAAAGTAATTAATGCACAGTTTAATGTGTGTGATAACTGCTACCACAAAGCCCCTTAATATGATTGTTTGCTAGCAGTTACCCCACAGTAAATCCAAGATTCTATATAAGTTGCCCATATTTGGGCGCTAAGCCCAGATCTACGTGTAAAGTAATTAGTTAATTAAGCACTAACAATCAGTTATTGGAGTTAAACATTTAATTGGCAGCAATTACGAGTTATGTGCAGATCTGGCCAACACCCTATTCTATAGCATGCACGCCTAAATTTCATAGCGTGCAACTCCAATGGGGTGTGGCCATGGGAGGGGCATAGGCAGGTCAAGGATGTTCCCAAAAATTAGGCATGATGATTTAGAATACCTGCATTTGCTTGCCTAACTGCTATGAGCATTTACACCAGCTTTTGGCAAGCATAAATGGTCATGCCCAAAGTTAGGCGTGAAATGCGCACTTGGCTAGTATTCTATAAAGGACACGCTACATAGAACACTAGCTTAGTGCAGATCATCCCAGTGCCTAAATTTGGGTGCCATTTATTACTTATTTATTTTTCAAAAATGTGTATCCCGCTTTAAGATCAAAGCAGGTTACAATAAAACAGATATCAATAAACTTAACATACAAACAAGCACATAAAATAAAAAATCTACATCAATATATGTTAAAAAAGAAAAGAAAAAGTCACGGGAAACCAGTAAAGACACAAGCTCAAACCTATCCATCAGTAAAAGCTTTCACAAAATAAAAAAAGCGGTTTCTTAAACTGTTTATACTCAGCACAGAGCCTTAAATAACCTGGCAGGAGGTTCCACAAATGTCCTCCAGCTTCCGAATTTCTGCAAAACAACACATTGGAGCAATCAACTATTTCATTGACATAGATCGTAAATCACATCATGGTTCATACATAGTCATACAATTCAAAAGATATTGCGGAACTTCACCATATATACGTTGATATAACAAAGTTAGAATTTTGAATTGTACGTTAAACTGTACAGGCTGCCAATGCAAACATTTCAGTGTAGGAGAGATATGCTTGAACCTCTTCAATCCTACTAGCAAATGAGCTGCCACATTCTAAACAATCTACAGAGCCTTTATCTTAGATAAATTTAAACCCAAATAAAGGGAATTATGATAATCTAACCACAATAATACCAGGCTCTGCAGAATTCTACAGAAATCGTTCACCAGAACCACTCTCTTTACCCTACTCAAAACCCTCAACTGAAAAAAAGAGGTTGATATTACGTGATTTATCTGTTTGCATACCCAAATCAGAATCTAACAATACTCCCAAGTTTTGAATCACAGATTTCACATGTAAATCCAAATCTCAATGTCTCAATATTGTAGGCAATAAAGGATTAAAAATTTTGCCAATATACATAAGTTCTATTTTCAAACAATGTAATGATAAACCATGCTCTTTCATCCAGTCTGATATAGCATCCAGATACATCCTAAAAATCCCAACTAATTGTTCAATTTCATTAGGAATGGGAAAGTAAAACTGAATATCATCAGCATACATACGGAAAAAGACTCCCAACCTTTGAAAAACTTTACCCAATGAAGCCATATAGACATTAAATACTAATGCAGATAGGGCAGAGCCCTGTGGTACACCTCAGTTTATCTGATAACAAGATGTCAATTCATCACCAATTTTAACTACAAAAGATCTGTTACACAAAAAAAGATTGAAACCATTGCAACACTTTTCCACCAATTCCATACATTGACAATTTTTTCAACAATAACGAATTATTTACCATATCAAAAGCTGTGGTAATATCCAAAGACCAAACAATATCCAATTTGATGATCCATTCCTAATCTATCCCTAAGGGGCCCTTTTATTAAGCCGTGTAGGCGCCTATGCGTGCAAAATGCACTCCAATTGCATGGCCAGGGCGGTAATTTCATTTTGTACATGCAACGAGTAGGTGCGCCGGAAATTTTCCGGCACGTGGCGCTAACCGGGTGGTAATCGGCATTGTATGCATGCTGACAATTACCACCCAGTTAACGCATGAGACCTTACCGCTAAGTCAATGGGTGGCAGTAAGGTCTCAGGCCCAAAATGGACATGCGTCAACTCTCATTCTGCCGCATGCCCATTTTCGGCCAAAAAAAAGAGGCCTTTTTTACAGCTGTGCTGAAAAATGAATCTGCATGTGTCCAATATATGCGTCTACACCAGCGCAGGCCACTTTTCAGCACACCTTAGTAAAAGGACCCCTAAATGCTTAACATTTAAAAGGGCCCCTAAGTCCTCAAATATCTCAAAAAAGACCAACCAGATAAGTACGTCACATTTCCTTAGACTTTCTTTTTCAATTATACTAGCTTTGAATTAGATATTTTGTGACCTCTTTGTTTTGACTAGAGCTTCTCAGTTCTTGTCAACACCTGCCGAAATACCTCAGGTAAATAGCAACATTTTGTTCTCTTAATCAACAAAACCCTCATCCACACCCTTGTCACCTCTCGTTTAGACTACTGCAATCTGCTTCTTGCTGGCCTCCCACTTAGTCACCTCTCCCCTCTCCAATCGGTTCAAAACTCTGCTGCCCGTCTCGTCTTCCGCCAGGGTCGCTTTACTCATACTACCCCTCTCCTCAAGTCGCTTCACTGGCTCCCTATCCATTTTCGTATCCTGTTCAAACTTCTTCTACTAACCTATAAATGTGCTCACTCTGCTGCTCCCCAGTATCTCTCCACACTCGTCCTTCCCTACACCCCTTCCTGTGCACTCCGCTCCATGGATAAATCCTTCTTATCTGTTCCCTTCTCCACTACTGCCAACTCCAGACTTCGCGCCTTCTGTCTCGCTGCACCCTACGCCTGGAATAAACTTCCTGAGCCCCTTCGTCTTGCCCCTTCCTTGGCCACCTTTAAATCTAGACTGAAAGCCCACCTCTTTAACATTGCTTTTGACTCGTAACCACTTGTAACCACCTGCCTCCACCTACCCTCCTCCTTCCTGTACACAATAATTGATTTGATTTGCTTACTTTATTTTTTGTCTATTAGATTGTAAGCTCTTTGAGCAGGGACTGTCTTTCTTCTATGTTTGTGCAGCGCTGCGTGTGCCTTGTGGCGCTATAGAAATGCTAAATAGTAGTAGTAGTAGTAGTAAAATGAAGACAGAAATAATAACTTGAGCTCAGCTGTCATGTGCTGACTTCAAACATAAAAATAATATTTGGACATCTGAGTTATGTTGTCATCCAATCCTGGGTAGCTCTGACACCAGCTGCTTACCGCTCCCCTATACCTATTATACTAGCTTTATATAAACCAATAATAGAACACCTAAAAATAAGAACTACCTAACATAATCTCTCCTCAGTCACTGAATTCCTTTGCTTATGACTTGACCTAGCTAGAAAAATAAAATAAGAAGCATTTTATCCCTAACTGAAAGATTATAAATCAGATCATTCTTTTCACGTCTCTCTTCCACAGTCACCGTTGACTATTTCAAGTACAGTTTTTTTTCTTATAGCTTGCTCACAAAGAGTCTGTTTGGCTAGTAAGCAGCTAACTCCCCTCTCTTGAGGGAATAGACTACCTTTCAGCTGTCTTTGTTATTTCAATTTTCCATTTCTTAAACCTTTCATTCAACACCTAGACCTACATGACACTCACACAATAGAGACCTTTTTGTTTTCTGTAGCTGGCACTGAATAGGAGTTATTACTTACACACTGTTAATGTATCATTGTTTTAATTTTCTTTATAAACATAAACATCACCCTCAGTAGCACACACATGAATTTTCACTTCAACCTTGTCTTTCAAACTCTCATTAAACAAGCAGCCCCCCACACACCCCCACCCTACTCCACGCCCAGTTCCCAATTCTACCAGCTATGTTGCTATGGTTATTAGGTCAGCATCCCCCTCCCACCATTTGGTTACCAAGGTATCTCAATAGATACTCCAATCAGAAGCTGGACCTTGGCTTGGGATCACCAACTATATGTTCAGAATGCTCCTGGATTTTGAATTAAGTTAAAGTGATGATAGACTATTTTCAGTGAAAATTTGCCTCATTCTTACAACTCATGCTTCTCTCATATTCATGCACCCCATTCAGCCTCCTTAAAATAGTCCACGGGATATCTTTTAATCATCACATTAATTACCCCCACTCTTAGTCTTCCCCCTCAGCATTAAGGCACAAGCACTAACAGCCATCTTCACATTTTTTTTACATTATTTTTTTCCTTTCTATGTATAGCAACAGTACAGCTAATACAGATCAAAGAAGTCACTTAATCCTAGCTTCCACTGTGTTTTGGGCATAGTCTGCCCTCTGCTTCTTTAAATGTTAGTGGCTCAAATCTGTACACTGCCCCTCCTCATTGGAGCTCTCAATACCTTTGTCATCTTAATACTGGACTCTCTTGAACCCCGATTTGCTGCTTCTTTACCTTTCGGGAGCAAGCTCTGCTTAGTCCAGGTTTGGATCAGTTAGGGTTGCCAGCTTTTTTGACAGAGAAAAACTCGGCACCTGTCCCACTCCATACCCCTTGCTTTGTTCTACCCATGCCTCACCCTATCCTTTCCATACCTATTGTTGCAAATATTGAGAACAAAATCATAGTTAAATAAAATGCAAACAATATGAAATATTAATACTGTAAACATAATTTAAATGTTTGAAGGACCTTTGGTCTGACATATGATAGCAGTTCTTATGGGTTAAATGCAAACAGTTTCAGATCAGAACTAGGAAATATCTCTGATTCTTGTGTCATCCGAACTATAGCAATATATATCTCTCCACTCCCAGGCACATTGTCAAACACAAACCCTGAAAAAAAAAAATCCTAACTCAACATACAGGTAGCAAACCTACCATATAACAGTAGCACTAATCCTATGAGTCAAACAGAAAGAACTATACCTATGAATAGGAGGCACCACAAATATTACACTTTGCCCTTGAACACCAATACATCTACTACTGTTAAAACAGAACAAGTGGGACTGCAACAGATCTCTACATAGAAATTATATGCAAACAGAATACCATACCTCAAGTCACCTGGAAAACACAGACAGATCTTCACCAAATACAGAACAAGAGATCACAAATTAGAAATAGAAATATGAAAATAAAAATTGATCTGGGAACCCCAGAAAGTCAAACTTAGCAAGTATTGCAACACTGGAGAAATAAAAACAAAAATGCATTTCCTTACATACTGAGCAAAATACATCCACAATGCATATTTCCAAAAGCTAACATATTCTGGTTAACAAATTTGAAATAAAAACACTTCATTCTACCTTTGTTGTCTGGGTATTTTATTTTTCAAATCATGCTGGTCTCAGTTTCTCTCTTCTGCTAACTCTTTCCAGTGGCTGCTGTCTATTTGTCCTTTCTCTTCTCTCCTCCTGCTTCTTCCATTCCATCACATCTGTCTCTGGCATATTGAGCTTCCTTTTAGTTCTTTCCTCCTTTTCTTTCTTTACTGTCTTTCTGTCCACTCAAATTTCACTCTCTTACCTTTCAGTTCTCGACCTCCTTTTTACTTTTAACCTATCTTTCCATCTCCTTTTCTCAGTCCCTAGCTCTCTCATCTCTCACTCCTTCTCCTATTTCCTTCTGTCAAACATTTCCCATTACCATATTCCTACTCTTTGTATGCACCATCCCTCCTCTCATTCATCTTTTTTTTACAGCCCCATGGCTTCTCCCATATTGTTCCATTGTGCCCAGTATCTCTCCTCACTCTACCTATGTAGCCTAATATCTCCCTTCTTTCTCTTTACCCCCACCCTTAAAGCTCATCTTCCCTCTCTTGCTCACCCCCCACATTTGAATCCTAGCATCCCCCCGTCCCCTTTTCTTTCTCCCCAACAGTGCAGCTTCTATTTCCTTCTTCTCCCTCCTCCCATGGAAAGCATCTTCCCCTATGTATCCCCGTCTTCTTCTTTCCCTATAGTTAACATCCCATCTCTCTACTCCTTCTCATTGCTCCTCCCATGGTCATCCCCTCTCTCTTCAATCCTCTTCTCCCCCAAGTCAGGATCTCTCTCTCTCTCTCTTTCTTCTTCCCATACTCAGCATCCCCTCTCCCCTTCTTCATCTCACCCCATAGTAAGCATTTCCCTACATTGTCTCTTCCCTTCCCTCAGCTCCATTTTCTCCTCCCTTCCATGTCCAGCATTTCTCCCCTGCTGTTCTCCCTCTCCCAACTTCATGGTCCATCCAGCATCTCCCCCTCCCTTGCTGTCTTCCCCCCTCCAGGGTCCATCCAGAATCTCTCTCTCTCTCTCTTCCCCTCTCCTGTGGTCCAACATCTTTCCCTCTCTTTTTCCTGCCTTCCTCCCATTATCTGGCATCTCTCTCTTCCTCCACTCTGCCAATGGGTCCAGCATCTCTTCCTCTCCTCCCTACCCCAACCCCACCAAATAATCTTGAATATCCCATCTCTCGGCCTCCTCCCCATGTATCTTAAATTTCACCTTCACTTCTAAAACTCACTAGAAACAAGCAGTGATTAACACACACTGCTCACCCGCGGACCTAGAGCCTTTCATCTGATGCAAAATCCTGCCCCCACATAGATTATGTCAGAGGATGGTCATCCACAAGCAGCATGTGTCAGTGACATTTAAAAGTGAAGGTGAGATTTAAGGTATACAGGGAGGACTGAGAGATAGGGGAGATGCTGGATAATCAAGAGAAGGGGGGGGGGGGGGAGAGACACTGGACCCTGGAAGAGGGGGAGGGGAGAGTTGAAGAGAAATGGAGCATCAGAAAAAAAAACCACAGCTTTCCTATGGCCAGTCAATTAAAACAAATAGCACATTGGCAACCCTAGGATAAGCTCTGACCAGAACACTAGACTCCTTTAAATCTGGACCCACTGATTAAAGAAAAAAAGTCCAAAAGTGCCCTACTGGAACACTGACTGCAGTGTGAATCATCAAGGAAGCACAGTCACATAAGTAAGCCAGGGCTGTGTTCCCTTCAGTCCAGAAGAGGTGCTGTGAGAGGACTTCCAGAGAAAAAGAGAAATTAATTGGTAAGAATTTGCTTGGGCATTGCTTTTAAACTTGAGGAAAGTTAGAGTTAAATAGGTAACCTCAGGGAATATATTTTAAGTTACTCTTCTCACTTAGCAAAGAAGTTTAAGGAATAGGTTTTTTTTAAAAGCATTTAAAGTCTCTATTACAGATCCATAGGCTAGCATTTAAACAAAGTATTTTAAAGTTACCATAGTATTAGTATAAAGCACAGCTAACAGTCACAGGAAACCTCAGTTTAGACTTGAATTCCTTCCACCTACCCCAACTCTTGCCCACCCCAGGCCTGATCTCAGATTTATAGGCCCTTGAACAAATTACCAAGCTGAGCTATAGGCACACCAGGGGCGTATCTGGAATCCGGCGGTAGGGGGGGCCACAGCCAGAGAGGGGGGGCACATTTTTGCCTGCCTCCCTCCCCCCCCCCCCCGCCGCCGCCGCCGCCTCTCTCCACCCCCTCCCCGCCGTCAACCCTCCCCCGCTGCTTACTTTTGCTGGCGCCGAGGTCCGACCCGCAATCTCCGTTTTTCGTCTTCCTCCGTGGCCATGCTTCCAGGAAGTAACGCTGCAGTGCTGATTCGTTGAATCCAGTTCGACGTCTGACGTCAGACGCCGAACTGGATTCAACGAATCAGCACTGCAGCGTTACTTCCTGGAAGCATGGCCACGGAGGAAGACGAAAAACGGAGATTGCGGGTCGGACCTCGGCGCCAGCAAAAGTAAGCAGCGGGGGAGGGTTGACGGCGGGGAGGGGGGGCCAGGGCGAAATCTGCGGGGGCCCAGGCCCCTGTGGCCCCACGCAGATACGCCCCTGAGGCACACTAGTGTTTTTAGTAATGCTAGAGACAGCCATATATTCCTATGGGTGTCTCTAGCCTTAGCATATTAAACAGGGCTCTTAATTAGGGCATCTCTATCAGCCAGTAATTAGCGCTTAGTAATACTTGGCTACTTAGATCTACAGAGGGGAACCTACTAATAACATAATAATAATACCTAAATATTAGCATAACCTAGCATATAACTAGTGTAAAAGGACTCATCATCAGAAAAGACAAACCTTACTTACCAATTGTAAATTTAAAGCTTAAAGTGTCACTGTGTCCTATTACCTCAGGTTTCAATTTCTGAAATGGGTCTTTACACTTAAAAAAAAATCTCTTCCTTCTTCCTCAAACAAAGAAGAGGAATTGGTTTATTAAAAGTTAAAATAGAAATAAAACATGCATGCAGAGAAAAGATGCTATTAAATGGACTTGGAAAAATTCCGCATTTTTAGGTATAACTTGTCTGGAATGTTTTTACGTTTGGGGAGCGTGCCAGGTGCCCTTGACCTGGATTGGCCACTGTCGGTGACAGGATGCTGGGCTAGATGGACCTTTGGTCTTTCCCAGTATGGCACTACTTATGTACTTATGTTACACTCTGAGGGGCATAATCGAAAGGGACGCCCAAGTTTTGTTGAGGACGTCCTTGCAAAACGTCCCAATGGAGGGGCGGCGAAACCCATATTATCAAAACAAGGTGGACGTTCATCTTTCGTTTCGATAATACGGTCGGGGACACCCAAATCTTGAAATTTAGGTCATCCTTAGACTTGGTCGTTTCTGATTTTCGGCGATAATGAAAACCAAGGATGCCCATCTCAGAAACGACCAAATGCAAGTCCTTTGGTCATGGGAGGAGCCAGCATTTGTAGTGCACTGGTCCCCTGATATGCCAGGACACCAACCGGGCACCCTAGGGGGCACTGCAGTGGACTTCATAAAATGCTCCCAGGAACATAACTCCCTTACCTTGTCTGCTGAGCCCCCCAACCCCCCCCCTTAAACCCACTACCCAACAGTCCTTATGGGTGAAGGAGGGCACCTAGATGTGGGTACAGTGGGTTTCTGGTGGGTTTTGGAGGGCTCGCTGTTTCCTCCACAAACATAACAGGTAGGGAGGGGGATGGGCCTGGGTCCACCTGCCTGAAGTGCACTGCACCCACTAAAACTGCTCCAAGGACCTGCATACTGCTGTGATGGACCTTAGTATGACATCTGAGGCTGGCAAAAAATATTTTTAAATATATTTTTTTGAGGGTGGGAGGGGGTTAGTGACCACTGGGGTAGTAACGGGAGGTCATCCCCGATTCTCTCCGGTGGTCATCTGGTCATTTCAGCCACCTTTTTGTGTGTTAGTCATAAGAAAAACACGACCAGGTAAAGTCGTCCAAGTGCTCGTCAGGGATGCCCTTATTTTTTCCATTATGGGTCGAGGACGTCCATGTGTTAGGCACGCCCAAGTCCCACCTTCGCTACACCTCCGATACAACCCCTTGAACTTTGGCTGTCCCTGCGACGGAAAGCAGTTGGGGATGTCCAAAATCGGCTTTCGATTATACCAATTTGGGCGTCCCTGGGAGAAGGATGCCCATCTTCTGATGTCGAAAGACGGGCGTCCTTCTCTTTCGAAAATGAGCCTGTCTGTATTTATTGATAATGAATTATTTATTAAATACCATACGCTATTAGGTAAATATGTTGGATTTTAGTTAAATTGTAGTTAAATATGAAAATGTACTTTGTAATTAACAATTCAATAAACAATTTTTATTATTTCAAAATGGAAATAAACTTTCCTTGTAATTTGTGTAAATTCAGCTGAATTTTTATGTAACCAGTATTCAAATTCTTTCATAAACTTTTTATTTAGAGACAATTCTCTTAGCGTAACTTAAATCTAATTAGTTAAGATTTCCTCAAACAAGGATTTCATCCAAAAATCAGAAAAGTGTTACAACATATCACTGAGAGCTTTACTTCTCAGTATAAATAAATACTAACTTTGAGTTCTTTTCTTGTTCTCCGTAATATTTCAAATGAACAATGAATTAAACTTTAATTCTGTAACTAATACAGGTAAGCAACTGAAATAATTTTTTCAGGTAAGTATTTACAAAGCCACACTAGCGATTTTTTCAGGTAAGTATTTACAAAGCCACACTAGCGATTCCCACATGGCAAATGAGAGGAAGCCCATAGGAATTGAATGGACTTCCTCTCATTTGCCGTACCGAGAATCAGCAGCGCGGCTTAAGAAGCCCTTTGTTTGGACTCGAGTCTTTTTCTCAAATAAGTCACCCTTTTAAAAGTATATTTTGTTCAGTCTTGTAATGTGCTGTATATAGGTGCACTGCTGAATCAAACTTACTTGTCTTCCAACTTCTAATTTTCTCTTTAGCATTGGGGCCAGTCCTTCTTTCTTTTTTCAGGTGATGCTCTTCTGTACCTGGGACTATCATTACAGAAAATGAAAGGAAGAAAACTATCTTCTTATCTATGTGTGTGTACACTAACTCTGTTGTTACTGTCAGGAAAAACTGGAATTCTACACTGTGAAAAACCTAACTTTCCAAAATAAAGATAATTATATCACTTAACTATGTTTCCTGTTCTATTCTTTACTTATAGTCCCTATTCTAATCTATTCATCTTCTGTTGGAACTGGGTTCTTCAGAGAATTTTTCTCCAGTCAGCTTAATAATATTTCCTTGAATTATTGTAAATGGAAAATAATTAATAGTATATCTAGAAAAGAATATTTTATTTACTCAAACCTCTAACCTAGGTTCAGTCAGAAACTGTAACTCTCTGACTCGTAAGTGTTCTCATATCAGATTATGATTCTCCTTTTGTATAAATTACTTCAGAGAATTTTCTAAGAATTATATTCACTTTCTATGAAATGGATTCCTGTTTTCTAAATCAGAATCCTAACATAACTTTAAATGTTTATGTGTGGTCTTCACTCTTATAAAATGTCTGTTCAACAAACTTCATGGTTTTTCTGTAACTCCTCAGAAATTACAGGATTATACTCTCTCTCTTTAAATTCAAAGGAAATGATAATTATTCTATATTAAATTCTCAAAATGTATTCAATACTTTACTCTCAGCCTCTGAGAGAACACACTTTTTAAATCAAGAAAGAACTAAATTTTTCCTATTAAACTCTTTCCCTAAACACACATTTAACTTTCTTGGTTCTTCTCTCTCTAACTTTCAAATTTATTTTTGTTCAGATTTCCTCACATTAGTCACACAGACAGCAATCACACAACTTGTCTTCTCCCCAGAGATTCTAAAGTTCACCTTAGAAACAGGTTCCTTCAGAGAGTTGTGCAGGCAATCAAAGCTCTCCTCTTAAAGATACAAACCCTTCTGAACATTCCATTTCTCTATTTAATATAAAAATAGCCTTTAAAATCCTCAGTTTTGGTAATTAACCATATAAATCAGTGCAATACCCTAATCTGTATTATGTAAAGGTTTGCATTTTTATATACCCCCTTGAACTCCAAATAGAACTCTTTAAATTCATATCATTTTGCATTCAAACAGGACTTAAATAACACCATAGCATATGTCTATAAGCTCCCCACAACTGAATTATTTATTTAGCAACTTTTCAGACACTTTTATAATTATTTAAATAATTATTTTGGCAGGCGTCTTTGCAAGTCTCATTAGCCCTCACTGAGCATGTGCATGAAATTGCACTGTTTTGGGGTCATTTGTGGATTTCTGTAGCCCCCCTAACTTTCCCAGCAACATTTGGGGCTGTTGAATTAGAAATGCACCATTTGTCTCATGCATAATTGTGTAATCGCACTGATCACAGCGCGATCCAAAATGTGCATTAAACAGACCTTTTATGCGTCAAAACTGGTGTTCCCCACTTTAATTTAACAAAACATTGGTGGTGCAGTGTTTCCCAAGCTCCGGACCAGCTCTGGAGTCATTGGGACTCTTTAGACAACAGTGCATGCACGTGTGACATCACCAGTGATGTCATTGCACATGCCTGAGCAGCGATTTCCAGGGCATACCAAGGCCCAACACCACCAGGGGCTTTCCTGAATGCAACAGCCAGCTTCCTTCTTCTTCGGAGTAACCCAGAAGAAGCGCATCCACAGCGGGACTGTGACCACTGCAACCCCCAACTGCAGGCGCTCCGGATGCTCACCCTAACTCCAAGGTTAAAAAAAACAAATTTTATTAACCACAGATTACACTAGCAATCTTAGGGGACTTTAGATTACATATTCCCACTCCATTAGCAATGTAGGGGTCCTTTTACTAAGCTGCAGGAAAAAGGGCCCTGCGGTATTGGTGGGGGCTGTTTTTCCCACGTGCCAGAGCCCTTTTTACTGCAGCAGGTAAAAAGCCCCCAAAAATGGCCATGCGGCGGAGAGCACTTACTGCCACCCATTGAGGTGGCAGTAAGGGCTCCCGTGGTAACCTTGGAGGTAACCGGGCAGCGGCAGTGCCCAATTACCACTGGGTTAGTGCCACACTAGACAAAACAATTTTCTGAAGAGTGCCAAAAATGGCAATGCTCAATCTGGCACTTGTCCAGCAGCAGTAGTTCAGTTTTAGCATGCAGTAAGCCCGCGTTGGGCTTACCGCCACTTTGTTAAATGGCCCCTTAATTAAGATCACCAATAAGAAGATGCAGGCAGCAGTCCAGCAGCAAGAAGGGGGCTATCCAGTCTTTTGTACTGAGTGTCACATGTTTATCTCCCAGTTAGTGAGGAGTCATATGTGTGTATTTGGTGCAAACAGTTCCTAGCACTAAGGAAATGGGTACGATCTCTGGAGGCTAGAATAGCAGACTTTTGGAGCTGAGGCAGATAGAGAGGTTTATAGAGGCCTACCTCCAGTTTGGCAACCTTGGTGCTGCCAAGGAGAAGAAAGGTCAGCTGAAGGGACAGCATCACTATGGAAAGGGAGGAAGTGATCCTATAGCCAGAACCTGCCCTCTAGAGGATGCAATATCCTCTTGCACCGAGGATGTCTCCAGGGGCCTATGCCCAGGAGAAAAGGGTTAAGATGGCCATCATAGTTGGAGATTCGAAAATTAGGCATGTAGATAGTTGGGTGGCTGGTGGATGTGAGGATCGCTGGATCACTTGCCTGCCTGGTGAGAAGGTGGCGCACCTCACACGTTACCTAGATAAGATTTTAGATTGCTGGGAAGGAGCCTGCTGTCTTGGTACATGTGAGCACTACTGACATAGGAAAATGTAGGTAAAAAGCTGAAATCCAGAACCTTCAGGGTAGCATTGTCAGAAGTACTCCCCGGTCCAACGTGCAGTGCCCAACAGACAGGCAGAGCTCTGGAGTCTCAATACGTGAATGAGACGATGGTGCAGGGAGGAGGGTTTCAGATTTCTTAGGAACTGGGCAACATTCTGGGGAAGGGGGAGGAGAGCCTATTTCAGAAAGATGGGCTCCACCTTAACCAGGCTGGAACCAGGCTGCTGGCATCAACATTTAAAAAGGAGATAGAGCAGCTTTTAAACAAGAAACTGAAGAAGGCCAACAATCAGTCAAAACCACATGATTTGGAACAAGGTAACATTAAAAAGATATCACCAAAACAGGGAAGATAGGGCATCTAGTTAGAGAGGTTGCAATAAAGACCATAATAGGCAAGGGAGCTCATTTTCAAAACACTTAAGAGATACTAAGTACCATAGAGGGGTATAATCGAACGGGGCTGGCCATCTATATGGGCGGCCATCTCTAAGGCCGGCCCCGTACAGCGGCATACCCGACCGTATTATCGAAACAAGATGGCCGGCCATCTTTCGTTTCGATAATACAGTCGGGGCCAGCCAAATCTCAACATTTGGCCTGGCATTAGAGATGGCCGGTGTTAGAGATCACTGCCATTGGTTTCCGACAATAATGGAAACTAATGGCGGCCATCTCAAACCCGGCCAAATCCAAGCCATTTGGTCGTGGACGGAGCCAGCAGTTATAGTGCACTGGTCCCCCTCACATGCCAGGACACCAACTGGGCACCCTAGGGGGCACTGCAGTAGACTTCACAAATTGCTCCCAGGTGCATAGCTCCTTTACCTTGGGTGCAGAGCCCCCCCAAGCCCACTACCCACAACTGTACAACACTACCCTTATGGGTGAAGGGGAGCACCTACATGTGGGTACAGTGGGTTTTGGAGGGCTCACATTTACCACCACAAGTGTAACAGGTGGGGGGGATGGGCCTGGGTCCACCTGCCTGAAGTCCACTGCAGTACCCACTAAAAACTGCTCCAGGGACCTGCATAGTGCTGTGATGGAGCTGGGTATGACATCTGAGGCTGGCACATAAATGTTTATAATTTTTGTTTTTTGGGTGGGAAGGGGTTGGTGACCACTGGGGTAGTAAGGGGAGGTGATCCCCAATTCCCTCCGGTGATCATCTGGTCAGTTGGGGCACTTTTTTGAGGCTTGGTCCTAAAAATAAATGGACCAAGTAAAGCCGGCCAAGTACTCTTCAGAGCCGGCCTTCTTTTTTCCACTATCGGCCGAAGCTGGCCATCTCTTAACCACGCCCCGTCCCGCCTTCGGTACCCTGCCGATACCCCTCCTTGAACTTTAGCCAGCCCTGTGACGGAAAGCAGTTGAAGCTAGCCAAAATCGGCTTTCGATTATACCGATTTGGCCGGGTTTAAGAGATGGCCGGCCATCTCCCGATTTGGGTCCGAAGATGGCCGGCCTTCTCCTTCGAAAACAAGCAGGCTAGTGCTGATAAGGAAGGTAAAGAGAGACTTTGAAAAGAAGATTGTGTTGGAGGCAAAAACATGGTAAAAACCTTTTTAGGTATATCAGAAACAAGAAGCTGGAAAAATAATTAGTTGGACTGCTAGATGACCAAGGGGTCAAAGAGGCACTCAGGGAAGACAAGGCTACAGTGGGGAGATTAAATGAATTGTTTGCTTCGGTCTTCAGCGAGGAAGATGTGGGGGAGATACCAGTGCTAGAAATGGTATTCAATGCTGATGAGTCAAAAAAAACTTTGAAAGAAATCTCTGTAAACGTGGAAGATGTAATGGGGAAATTTAACAAATTGAAGAGTAGCAAATTGCCTGAACCGGATGGTATACATCCCAGAATACTGAAAGAACTGAAAAATGAACTTGCAAAGCTGTTAGTAATATGTAATTTATCTGTAAAATTAAGCATGGTACCAGAAGTGATCTGGAAAATTTTAGAGCAGTGAGCCTGCTCTCTTCCTCATCTATTTGTGCAGGAAAATGCTGGACAGAGTGGATATAAATAGTAAGCCTGGAGGGTATGAGTGCCAGGAGGAGGGTAACAGTGCCAGCTACCACTGCCTTTTTGGCTCCTGTGTAGCATTCTGTTCATCGAGATATGAAATTGTGATTATGTTGTTTTATGTAATCTGAACTTGAACCAGAGTAGGAGGGCTATAAATGTTATAAATATAGATAAAATCTCTCTCTGTAAATATATATATATATATATATATATATATATATATATACACACTAGTAAAAAAGGCCCGTTTCTGAGACAAATGAAATGGGCGCTAGCAAGGTTTCCTCGGAGTGTGTATGTTTGAGAGTGTGTGAGAGTGACTGTGTGAGAGAGAGCATCTGTTTCGTCCCTCTCCATATCCTTAACAAAGCTTGCCCACTTGTAGCAGTTCACAACGGTTGCCTGTGTAACATGATTCCAGGCATCTTTCTGCATATGTAGGGAATCCAACAGTGATAGATTACAAGCCAGTTCAACAGCACGCTTATCCTTGCCAGTCTGGTATTCCATAATGCTCATCAGACGATGTAGCACAAGAGCCCGATAATGTTGTTTGAAATTGGCTATTATGCCCTGATCCATAGGTTGGATCAGAGAGGTAGTGTTTGGTGGCAGGAAGACCACCTTGACGTTAGACAGCCTGACATCATCCCTGTGTGCAGCACAATTATCACAAAGCAGAAAAATCTGACGCTTTTGTGCCCGCATTCTAGTGTCTAACTTCTTTAGCCACTGCTTCCAAATTTCCCCAGTCATCCATGAATTTGTGTTAACCTGGTATGACATAGGAAGTCGCTTAACCTTCTTGAAGCAACGGGGGCTGTTTGCTCTTTCCAATGACGAGGGGTTCCAACTTCTCACTCCCATCCATATTGCAGCAAAGGAGGATTGTCAGTTGGTCCTTCGATGTTTTACCTCCAGTAGTTTCAGCATGTTTGAATGCAAGTGTTCCATCAGGAATCGCTCGCCAGTAGAGACCATTTTCATCAGCACTGAAAATGTAGCGAGGTGCAAACTAATTCAAAATGGTAGGACGAACTGAAACAACCCAATTTTCAGCACCAAAGTCATCAGCATCTTGTTTCTCACCATGCTGCTTCTTGAATGTTATGCTGTTCCTCTCCTTCCATCTTTCCAACCATCTAACAGTGGCTTTGAATTCAGTCAGTCCAAGACTTCCTGCTACCTGGTTAGCTTTCTCCATAAGCAGTGGGCCACTGACAGGAAACTGTCTGCTCCTGACTCGAGAAAACCACCGAAGAGCATCTTCTACCTCCTCAGCTTTTCCCACCCGTTTTCGTTTCCGTTGTGGATTTGTTTTGTTTTGCCAGTCTTCCAGAAGCTGGTCTTTCTGCTTCAAGACATGTGAAATTTGACTGGGATTGACACCATATTCTTTAGCAAGAGATGCTTGACCTTGTTTGTTTTCTAATTTTTTAAGAACTTCTATTCGTTCAGCCAGTGTTAAAGTCTTACAGTTCCGCCACGATGACAACCCTGGTGTACACCCTAACAACATTCTTTCGCTTATTCTGCCTGTGGTAGCTAAAGAGGCAGTAAATTTGAAATCTCGTTGGTTGTCATGCGCCAATCGGCTTCCATATTCCATGTGTGCACTTATGCGGAGTCTTTCCTGCAGAGGAACAGTCTTGAACCATGCATATAAGCGAATCTTGCAGTTATCAGTGGTGCGCTAAACCAAACCTTGTCCCCATAGAAATTTATGGTGCCAAAAACGGGACCGAAGTATGGCATGCAGTTAAACAGAGCATGTGCTTATCCGACATGCACTTAAATGGAGTGCACTGTATATTTTATATATATATATATATATATATATATATATATATCAGAGAAATTCAGTGTCTAAATTCTCAGTGCTGTTTTCTAATTCATTTCTGTGTCAGTGTTTCCACTGCTGGCTTCTTTAATGTGACCCAGCCAATAGTAAGAAGCTGTTTGCTTTTTTTTCAGCAATAGATAAGCGGCCTTGAGGTCCATCTTACCTGTGGCCTCTAGTTGAACTTATGTGCATCCTGCTAGGGTAGGAGTGGATAAACATGTCTTGCTATAGTATGTGTAGCCAGTGTTATACTTTGTGTGTGTATGACTAGCTAGTTAATTACTTCCATTAAAGGCCTGGTGAAGAGCCAAGCTGTCACCTGCTTCCTGATAAATGATGATCCATGCCCAGCGATTCTCCTCTGCCCTGTCCTCCCCCTGCCACCCATGTCCAATGATTCTCCTCTTTCCCCTACCCTCCTCTGTCATCCATGACCAGTGATTCTCTCTTTCCTGCCCTCCCTTCCCATCCATGTCCAGCGATTCTCTCTTCCCTGCCCTCTCATGTCCAGCATGTCTCCTCTCTCATCCATGTTCAGCGATTCTCATCTCCCCTGCCCTCCCATCCATGTCCAGCGATTGTCCTCTGACTCCTGTCATCCATGTCCAGCAATTCTACTCTCTCCCCTGCCCCCCATCCATGTCCAGTGATTATTCTCTCCCCCTATTCTCCCCTGCCATCCATGTCCAGTGATTCTCCTCGCCCCCCTCCTCCCCTGCTATCCATGTTCAGCGATTCTCCCTCCTTCCCGCCCATCCTCCTTTTCCCATTGCCTGCCTACTTGCCTAAGAGTCCGGGCCCCCCAGCATCAGCCAGTACAAGGCCCGGCACAAATGCTGACAAGCCTTCACGCCAATGACACATGCTGGGGAAGGCCCTGTTAGTTCCGCCCTCTCTGACACGTCACATATGCGTCAGAGGAGTGGTACCAACAAGGCCTTCATGAGCACATAGGCTCAAAGGCTGAGTGTGCTGGCTCCAACCGGGACCCGTACTGATTGAACGGGGACCCAGACTCTCAAGCAGGCAGTGAGGAAACAGGAGCAGTGAGAGGGGGACTTGGAAGGTAAAAAAAAGGTGTCAGTATGCCGGCACGAAAAAAGCATTGAAAGGAACAGTAAGGATTTTGGTTCAGAGAGACATGTGTGAACTGTGTTCTCAAGTGTAGATTTAAAGTCTGATGCAGGCTGCTCAGCCTCCTAGGGTAAATCCTAGTCCTGTCCCTCAACAAAGAAATAAGAGCATGTTGTCCTGATCCTATCCTATTCATATATAGCGAATGCTACATACCTGTAGAAGGTATTCTCCGAGGACAGCAGGCTGATTGTTCTCACTGATGGGTGACGTCCACGGCAGCCCCTCCAATCGGAAACTTCTCTAGCAAAGTCCTTTGCTAGTCCTCGCGCGCCCACGCGCACCGCGCATGCGCGGCTGTCTTCCCGCCCGAAACCGGCTCGAGCCGGCCAGTCCAGTATGTAGCAAGACAATACACTTCAAGGGAAGACACAACTCCAAAGGGGAGGCGGGCGGGTTTGTGAGAACAATCAGCCTGCTGTCCTCGGAGAATACCTTCTACAGGTATGTAGCATTCGCTTTCTCCGAGGACAAGCAGGCTGCTTGTTCTCACTGATGGGGTATCCCTAGCCCCCAGGCTCACTCAAAACAACAACCATGGTCAATTGGGCCTCGCAACGGTGAGGACAAAACTGAGATTGACCTAAAAAATTTACCAACTAACTGAGAGTGCAGCCTGGAACAGAACAAACAGGGCCCTCGGGGGGTGGAGTTGGATCCTAAAGCCCAAACAGGTTCTGAAGAACTGACTGCCCGAACCGACTGTCGCGTCGGGTATCCTGCTGCAGGCAGTAATGAGATGTGAATGTGTGGACAGATGACCACGTCGCAGCTTTGCAAATTTCTTCAATAGAGGCTGACTTCAAGTGGGCTACCGACGCAGCCATGGCTCTAACATTATGAGCCGTGACATGACCTTCAAGAGCCAGCCCCGCCTGGGAGTAAGTGAAGGAAATGCAATCTGCTAGCCAATTGGATATGGTGCGTTTCCCTACAGCCACTCCCCTCCTATTGGGATCAAAAGAAACAAACAATTGGGCGGACTGTCTGTGGGGCTGTGTCCGCTCCAGATAGAAGGCCAATGCTCTCTTGCAGTCCAATGTGTGCAGCTGACGTTCAGCAGGGCAGGAATGAGGACGGGGAAAGAATGTTGGCAAGACAATTGACTGGTTCAGATGGAACTCCGACACGACCTTTGGCAAGAACTTAGGGTGAGTGCGGAGGACTACTCTGTTATGATGAAATTTGGTGTAAGGGGCCTGGGCTACCAGGGCCTGAAGCTCACTGACTCTACGAGCTGAAGTAACTGCCACCAAGAAAATGACCTTCCAGGTCAAGTACTTCAGATGGCAGGAGTTCAGTGGCTCAAAAGGAGGTTTCATCAGCTGGGTGAGAACGACATTGAGATCCCATGACACTGTAGGAGGCTTGACAGGGGGCTTTGACAAAAGCAAACCTCTCATGAAGCGAACAACTAAAGGCTGTCCCGAGATCGGCTTACCTTCCACATGGTAATGGTATGCACTGATTGCGCTAAGGTGAACTCTTACAGAGTTGGTCTTGAGACCAGACTCAGACAAGTGCAGAAGGTATTCAAGCAGGGTCTGTGTAGGACAAGAGCGAGGAGCTAGGGCCTTGCTGTCACACCAGACGGCAAACCTCCTCCATAGAAAGAAGTAACTCCTCTTAGTGGAATCTTTCCTGGAAGCAAGCAAGACGCGGGAGACACCCTCTGACAGACCCAAAGAGGCAAAGTCTATGCTCTCAACATCCAGGCCGTGAGAGCCAGGGACCGGAGGCTGGGATGCAGAAGAGCCCCTTCGTCCTGCGTGATGAGGGTCGGAAAACACTCCAATCTCCACGGTTCTTCTGAGGATAACTCCAGAAGAAGAGGGAACCAGATCTGACGCGGCCAAAAAGGAGCAATCAGAATCATGGTGCCTCGGTCTTGCTTGAGTTTCAACAAAGTCTTCCCCACCAGAGGAATGGGAGGATAAGCATACAGCAGGCCCTCCCCCCAGTCCAGGAGGAAGGCATCCGATGCCAGTCTGCCGTGGGCCTGAAGCCTGGAACAGAACTGAGGGACTTTGTGGTTCGCTCGAGATCCACCAAGGGGGTGCCCCACACTTGGAAGATCTGCCGCACCACTCGGGAATTGAGCGACCACTCGTGAGGTTGCATAATCCTGCTCAGTCTGTCGGCCAGACTGTTGTTTACGCCTGCCAGATATGTGGCTTGGAGCACCATGCCGAGACGGCGAGCCCAGAGCCACATGCTGACGGCTTCCTGACACAGGGGGCGAGATCCGGTGCCCCCCTGCTTGTTGACATAGTACATGGCAACCTGGTTGTCTGTCTGAATTTGGATAATTTGGTGGGACAGCCGATCTCTGAAAGCCTTCAGAGCGTTCCAGATCGCTCGCAACTCCAGGAGATTGATCTGTAGACCGCGTTCCTGGAGGGACCAGCTTCCTTGGGTGTGAAGCCCATCGACATGAGCTCCCCATCCCAGGAGAGACGCATCCGTGGTCAGCACTTTTTGTGGCTGAGGAATTTGGAAGGGACGTCCCAGAGTCAGATTGGACCAAATCGTCCACCAATACAGGGATTTGAGAAAACTCGTGGACAGGTGGATTACGTCTTCTAGATCCCCAGCAGCCTGAAACCACTGGGAAGCTAGGGTCCATTGAGCAGATCTCATGTGAAGGCGGGCCATGGGAGTCACATGAACTGTGGAGGCCATGTGGCCCAGCAATCTCAACATCTGCCGAGCTGTGATCTGCTGGGATGCTCGCACCCGCGAGACGAGGGACAACAAGTTGTTGGCTCTCGCTTCTGGGAGATAGGCGCGAGCCGTCCGAGAATCCAGCAGAGCTCCTATGAATTCGAGTCTCTGTGATGGGAGAAGATGGGACTTTGGGTAATTTATCACAAACCCCAGTAGCTCCAAGAGGCGAATAGTTATCTGCATGGACTGCAGGGCTCCTGCCTTGGACGTGTTCTTCACCAGCCAATCGTCGAGATATGGGAACACGTGTACCCCCAGCCTGCGAAGTGCCGCTGCTACTACAGCCAGGCACTTTGTGAACACCCTGGGCGCAGAGGCGAGCCCAAAGGGTAGCACACAGTACTGGAAGTGACGTGTGCCCAGCTGAAATCGCAGATACTGTCTGTGAGCTGGCAGTATCGGGATGTGTGTGTAGGCATCCTTCAAGTCCAGAGAGCATAGCCAATCGTTTTCCTGAATCATGGGAAGTAGGGTGCCCAGGGAAAGCATCCTGAACTTTTCTTTGACCAGATATTTGTTCAGGGCCCTTAGGTCTAGGATGGGACGCATCCCCCCTGTTTTCTTTTCCACAAGGAAGTACCTGGAATAGAATCCCAGCCCTTCTTGCCCGGATGGCACGGGCTCGACCGCATTGGCGCTGAGAAGGGCGGAGAGTTCCTCTGCAAGTACCTGCTTGTGCTGGAAGCTGTAAGATTGAGCTCCTGGTGGACAATTTGGAGGTTTTGAAGCCAAATTGAGGGTGTATCCTTGCCGGACTATTTGCAGAACCCACTGATCGGAGGTTATGAGAGGCCACCTTTGGTGAAAAGCTTTCAACCTCCCCCCGACCGGCAGGTCGCCCGGCACTGATACTTGGATGTCGGCTATGCTCTGCTGGAGCCAGTCAAAAGCTCGCCCCTTGCTTTTGCTGGGGAGCCGCGGGGCCTTGCTGAGGCGCACGCTGCTGACGAGAGCGAGCGCGCTGGGGCTTAGCCTGGGCCGCAGGCTGTCGAGAAGGGGGATTGTACCTACGCTTGCCAGAAGAGTAGGGAACAGTCCTCCTTCCCCCCAAAAATCTTCTACCTGTAGAGGTAGAGGCTGAAGGCTGCCGGCGGGAGAACTTGTCGAATGCGGTGTCCCGCTGGTGGAGATGCTCTACCACCTGCTCGACCTTCTCTCCAAAAATATTGTCCGCACGGCAAGGCGAGTCCGCAATCCGCTGCTGGAGTCTATTCTCCAGGTCGGAGGCACGCAGCCATGAGAGCCTGCGCATCATCACACCTTGAGCAGCGGCCCTGGACGCAACATCAAAGGTGTCATACACCCCTCTGGCCAGGAATTTTCTGCACGCCTTCAGCTGCCTGACCACCTCCTGAAAAGGCTTGGCTTGCTCAGGGGGAAGAGCATCAACCAAGCCCGCCAACTGCCGCACATTGTTCCGCATGTGTATGCTCGTGTAGAGCTGGTAAGACTGGATTTTGGCCACGAGCATAGAAGAATGGTAGGCCTTCCTCCCAAAGGAGTTTAAGGTTCTAGAGTCTTTGCCCGGGGGCGCCGAAGCATGCTCCCTAGAACTCTTAGCCTTCTTTAGGGCCAAATCCACAACTCAAGAGTCATGAGGCAACTGGGTGCGCATCAGCTCTGGGTCCCCATGGATCCGGTACTGGGACTCGATCTTCTTGGGAATGTGGGGATTACTTAGTGGCTTGGTCCAGTTCGCAAGCAATGTCTTTTTTAGGACATGGTGCAAGGGAACAGTGGACGCTTCCTTAGGTGGAGAAGGATAGTCCAGGAGCTCAAACATTTCAGCCCTGGACTCGTCCTCCACAACCACCGGGAAGGGGATGGCCGTAGACATCTCCCGGACAAAGGAAGGAAAAGACAGACTCTCAGGAGGAGAAAGCTGTCTTTCAGGAGAGGGATCAGAAGGAAGACCCTCAGACTCCTCGTCAGAGAAATATCTGGGGTCTTCCTCTTCCTCCCACGAGGCCTCACCCTCGGTGTCAGACACAAGTTCACGAACCTGTGTCTGCAACCTCGCCCGGCTCGACTCGGTGGAGCCACGTCCACGATGGGGGCGTCGAGAGGTAGACTCCCTCGCCCGCATCGGCGAAGCTCCCTCCGCCGACGTAGTCGGGGAGCCTTCCTGGGAGGTGGCCGCAGTCGGCACCGCACGCGGTACCGTCGGGGACCTCACCCCGGGCGATGGGCCAGCCGGCGCCACGCTCGACGGTACCGGAGGCGCAAGCACCGCCGGTACCGGAGGGGTAGGGCGCAACAGCTCTCCCAGAATCTCTGGGAGAACGGCCCGGAGGCTCTCGTTCAGAGCGGCTGCAGAGAAAGGCAAAGAGGTCGATGCAGGCGTCGACGTCAGAACCTGTTCCGGGCGAGGAGGCTGTTCCGGGCTGTCCAGAGTGGAGCGCATCGACACCTCCTGAACAGAGGGTGAGCGGTCCTCTCGGTGCCGATGCCTGCTGGGTGCCGATTCCCTCGGCGACCCAGAGCTCTCGGTGCCGACGCGGGGAGGCGACCGGTGTCGATGCTTCTTCGACTTCTTCCGAAGCATGTCACCGGAGCTCCCCGGCACCGACGAGGAGGACGTAGAATCCAGCCGTCGCTTCCTCGGGGCCGAGGCCGAAGGAGGTCGGTCTCGGGGGGGCTGTACCGCAGGAGCCCTCAGGGTAGGAGGAGACCCACCCGAAGGCTCACCGCCACCAGCAGGGGAATGGACAGCCCTCACCTGCACTCCTGACGATGCACCACCGTCCGACGACATCAGCAGACGAGGTCCCGGTACCACCGACGTCGATGCAGTCGCCCGATACCTTGGCGCCAATGCAGAGGCCCGATGCCTCGATGCACTCGATGCAGTGGCGGCCGAGGAAGATGGTCTGGACGCTGACGACGTCGATGCACTCGAAGATCCCGGTGCCGATGCCGACGAAGAGCCCGAGAACAACACGTTCCACTGGGCTAATCTCGCTACCTGAGTCCGCCTTTGAAGCAGGGAACACAGACTACAGTTCTGAGGGCGGTGCTCGGCCCCCAGACACTGAAGACACGACGAGTGTCGATCAGTGAGCGAGATTATCCGGGCGCACTGGGTGCACTTCTTGAAGCCGCTGGAAGGCTTCGATGTCATGGGCGGAAAAATCACGCCGGCGAAGTCAAAATCCGAAATGACGGAAAAAGAGCACCAAAAATTTTTAAGGGAGAAAATCTCGACCGAGGCCGAAAAGAGGCCTACCCCGACGACGAAAGAAAACTTATCGGGGCAAAAAGCTGGAAGTACGGGAAGGGATTGACACGAAACCCGGGGGGGGGGGGGGGGTTCCGGAGCACTTCCCGACACTTTTAAGACTTTTCCGAAGAAAAAAACACGTCAAAAATAAATTTGGACGCGCGAGGTCGACTTTCCGGGGCTCGACACGGCGGAACACGACCGTACCGAGTGCGGACAAAAGAAGACTGGCCGGCTCGAGCCGGTTTCGGGCGGGAAGACGGCCGCGCGAGGACTAGCAAAGGACTTTGCTAGAGAAGTTTCCGATTGGAGGGGCTGCCGTGGACGTCACCCATCAGTGAGAACAAGCAGCCTGCTTGTCCTCGGAGAAAATCTAGATATAGATGAGGTGTTGAGAGGTGTGCAACTTTCAAGGCATAGATCGAGGTGCAGGATGATTGAAATGTTAGCATTCAAAGCTCAAACTGTTACCATATGTGATCCTTCCACTGTCTTTTTTAGTAAATGTTTTGTATGTGGTGCTCAAAGGATCCACAGGAACTAAAAATGCAGGCCAGGCACCATCAGAGCATAGGGCAGGATGGACAGGCAGAGATACAGGCAGCAGCAGCAGCAGCAAACGCAAAAAGGTGCAGTTAAGGAGAAGGGTTATATTTTGTAGTGGGGCCAAAGAACCCACTGCACAAAAAGACTAAGTAGCATCTACAGCTATTGGTACTCTCTTCTAAAAGCAACCTTTCTATCTTGGCTAATGAACAACAGGGGTTTTGAGACTCAACTCTCTGTTCATCTGCACTAATGCTATTGAGTGTAGAACTCTTGGGAGAAGCAAACAACTGTCCTCCTCACCTTCTTCCACACCTACCTACCCTCCCATTCCAAGTATAATGACTGTGATACCCCCCGTGAGCCTTCTCCGGAATAGCCTCCACCCTCTGGAATGAACTCCCTATTTCTACTTCAGGAAGCAGGTGACAGCTTGGCTCTTCAACCAGGCCTTTAATGGAAGTAATTAACTAGCTAGTCATACACACACAAAGTATAACACTGGCTGCACATACTATAGCAAGACATGTTTATCCACTCCTACCCTAGCTAAGATAATATTCAAGCACTTTCTGTCCTACATTTGCAACGTTCTTTAAATAAGTACATTATTTTCTTACTCCTGTTCCTCTGTCTTAACTAAACTTTCCATCTTTGCTTACACCCTATGCTATTAAAATGTTTTATTGCGTATTGTGTTGACATTGTAAGTAGTATACTATGCCATACTTTATATTGTTTGAATATTTTTACTGCTGTAATTGTGCATTACTATGTTTGACTTATTCTTGCTGTACACCTCCTTGAGTGAATTCCTTCAAAAAGGAGGTAAATACATCCTAATAAACTGATTCAATCTGTATACTGTGTGATGTGTCTGGATTCATAATGTGCACACACTACAACTAACATTAGAGTAGACATGTGACCCTATGGCACAGCTACTCACTTCAGTGCACCCACATATTATATATTAGACTTGGAGCCGCTCAAACCCACAAACGGAATGAGTATGCATGCACCTTCTGCCCTGCATTATAAGGATGCTACACACCAGGTTAGCTAGATGCCAGACTTTACCGAAAGAGTGACTCACACCCACAATTAGTATACGTGTACTCTTTGCCCTGCCTTCCTCATCTCTCTATACAAAATCATCTGCTCTTTCAGAGTCAAGCCCCTCACAGTATGGAGTGTCGTCTGCTCTAGAGTCTGCACCCTACTCCTCTCTACTTATGCCTGAACCCAATGCTTGATTTTTTTTTAAGATGAACATTTAAACTCTCCTAATAAAAATGAGCAGACAATAGTTGTGCCTTCTGTTTGCTTCATGTTGTCATCATCATCAGCAATGGCATTTAGAAAAAGTGAGGCTTGGGTAGGGTTGTTCAGTTGCTTATCAAAAGTTTCAACATGATAGCTTAAACTGACTCCTACCTCCTCTGTTACTTGGCCAGATATAACAGAGCCAAACAGATTGGGACAACAGCTTTAGACCATAATGGCACTGAAGATGATAGGACACAGAGGATTTTCAGCTCTTTCTGGCCCTGCAGCCATTCAGTTTATCTAAAAAGCCACAGACCAAAAATGCCTTCTTTCATTGCTCTTTAACAGCTCTGAAGTGAATGCATAGCCCTAGAGAATAGAGAGGCACACTTACAGAAAAGTATGTGTCTCTTTCCTGATTTCCCCTTTTATTGCACATTATTTCACACTGAATGGTTTTTGATCTTTAGATAAAATGTATTATTAGACAAAGGAAACCTGGGTAAATACATTACATGGGTTTTAAATTATTACTTTATGTATTAAAGGAACAAAGTTATCCACACTTATATCACCCATGTGAAAAAGTAATTGTCCCCTTAATTATTTAATCAACCAACTGACCAAATTTAATGTATAATTAGATTTAGCTGATTGAACACAGCCAGGCTTGACTGTAGTCAGCCCTGTTGAATCTAAACCTCATTATATTGGAAGTATTTGGTTACAATTATTGCTGCTACAGATGGTGCAACCAGTTACTTTTTCACATGGGTGATGTGGGTATTGGATAACTTTGTTCCTTAGATAAATGACAAAATAATGTAAAAACTTCTGCGTGTTTACTCAGATTCTCTTTGTTTAATATTACATTTTGTTTAACGATCAGAAACCATTCAACGTGACATCTACGCAATAACAGGGGAAATTAGGAGGGGTAAATACTTTTTCACATGACTGTAATTTACTGTTAACAAAATTTACAACCACAGAGAAAAAATTATGTTTAGGATCCAGTTGCCCTTTGCTTTAACAAAGTGGACCATGTTTACCTCACATTTTATAGACTATGATATTTTCTGCAGTGATGTGCCTACCTGCAGCCTGATACTTTAGCAGCACATTAAGACATGAGCAGGCTATGAGGAACTGAAGGGGAACTTTGTGAGATTGGGGAAGCAGACATCTTTGAATGGTATATGAAATATAATCTAGACAAGGGCAAAGTAGTGCAGATAGAGAAAAACAATCCTATGTTTACAAAATGCTGGCTTCCATATTAGGAGTTATTATGCAGGAAAAGGACCGTGGAGTCACTATGGTCAGTACCTTGAAATCATCAGCTCAGAGTTCAGCAGTGGTCAAAAAAACAGAATGTTGAAATTACTTGAAAAGGGACAAAGAAAACCAAGAATATCATAATGCCTCTGAAGCAATCCATGGTGAGACTATACCCTGAGTATAGTGTGTAGTTGTGGTTGTCCCATCTTTAAAAAGAAAAGAGGTAAACAAAAACAATAGGATGGAACAACTTCAAAATGGAAAAAAAAAGGGTTAACAGGCTAGGACTCTTCAGCTTGGTAAAAGTGAACAGATATGGGATATCATAAAGATTTATAAAATCAGAAGCGTTATGGAACAAGTAAAAGAAAAACCAAACAGTTGGTTATCCTTTGAAATTAATCCTGAATCTAACAGATTCAGAACAAATTAAACAGTAGAATTTTATTGACACAGACTGCAATCAAGGTCAGCAGCACACTAGCGCCTGTGTTTACAAAGGCGTGCTAACATTTTTAAAGTGCGTTAACGCTAACGCCTATCAAACACTAACACACCTATAGGAATGTATTGGCGCGTTAATGATTAACATGCCTTAACTTTAAAAGCGTGTTAAAAACGCTAACGCAGCTTAGTAAACATACCCCTAGGTTTACAACAGATTTGGACAAGTTTTTGGAGGGGATTACCATCTCATTTCTAGTAATCATCATCAGGGTAGGCAGTTCTGCATTATGATGCATCTTTGATGTGATTGGTAGGCTGTACCAGTGGTCTGTCTGACACAGGTACTTATATTCTTAAAAAGCAGGCATCCACATTATTGATATTTTTATGCAGAGGTTCCAAGGGAATTTATTCTACCCTAGGGGGCATACAACTGAAATGTTATGTATTCAAGAACAAACTGAAGAAATGTTACTTCTAGCATGACGGTGTAAGCACAATTCATTGTTCTGGATTTCAGTATTTGCAATCATTCTCCAGTAAACTCAAACTGGTGTATATGGCAGAATGTAACATCAAATTTGAAACCTACAAGGATTACTACACAAAATATTTTCTACACACCAACATGAAAGTAATCCAAACTATGTTCAAAAAGTTTCATTTCCCAATTCCCTATTAGTTTATCTTTTAGTACAAACCTGCTGAAACACAACATGGCAAAAAGGCAACACGGGGTGAAGAGAAAACCAGCCCAAAATAAAACGCTTCCATTCATTATAAATTTGGATTTAGGAATTAACTCACACCTTTCTCAGTAGCTCAAGGTGTGTGATGTTTAGGTACAGTGAGTATTTCACCAGAAATCTTACAATCTAAGGGCCCTGTTTACTAAGCAGCGTTATAGGCGTGTTAATATTTTTAATGCATGTTAACCACGTACTTGCCTACAATATCCCTACAGGTGCCTACATGGTTAGCATGTGCAGTAAGTGTAGGCGTGCTAAAAACACTAACGCACCTTAGTAAACAGGGCCCTGAGTTTGTACCACAGGCAACTGAAGATTAAGAGACTTGCCCAAGATACAGGATGTGGTAGTGGGATTTGAATCCTGCTGCTCTAACCATTACACTCAACATCTAAAGAGCGTACTGAAAGAAATAAGGGATTCTCAGTAGCAATGGAGAGACCACCACAGTGAAGCTCTGTAAAACAGCATACAACCTAGTCCTTTCAAAATATCCATATACCTGTTTCCTGGCTGCATAACTTCTGTTTTCGCTCATATTTCTATTCTTCCTTCACTTTTAAAATCTTACTTTGATCATTTATGGGACTAAAATGTATGCATATTTCATTATTGCCACACCTCTTATTAAAAGTCTCTTTCTGGAACAATTTTTCAGAGGTTTGTTCATACGTCACACTAGGTATGTGCATTCATTTGAAACATGGGAAATAATATTTCCACGTTGTGTCATGAATTCATAGCTCAAAATGACAGGAAAAACCTCATTTATTCCTGTGTGAGAAGAGTGTGCAATTGTCCGCAAAATGGGAGGAGGAGGGTTGGAATTCCTGTGAATCTAAAAACCATTTTTGAATACACATCCTTACTTTACACATATGCAAGTGATATCAGTATGTGCTTTTGGGGGGCAAAGACAGCAGAAGAATGGGGTGTCTAGCAGATTCCTCCTACTCTTCAGGGTTTCCATTTCAAGTCAGTACTGAGACTGGGATCCAGCACCATGAATCTTCATTTACACTTACCCACTGAATTTTGTTGCTGTGTCATAACCCTGCCCAATTCACTTAGGCCCAGATGCACTAAACAAAGCGAGCCTTTAACGAACAAATTTTTAACCATGGCATGCATTAAAGGCCATTTTCTGACGACGCTAGCAGCTAACGAAAACGGATTGCAGATGAGCAAATTGTGCAGAAACCCTACTGTAATGAGATGCATCAAAGTTTACCGCTTGCCCTAACGGTGGAAATCGCCAGAAACTTTAACGAGAGGTTGTACCTCTCGTTGGGGCTGCCCGGCTAAAAAGTTAAATGTAAAAACAAAAAAATCGCGAAGGGGGCAAAAACGCGCGTCTGGAGCGTCCTTTATTGACGCCCAAGGTCGCCGCTGTTCCCCGCTCCCCCTGCGTTAAAATAAAAGGAAAAAAAAAGGATTGGGAGGGGGCAAAGGCGCTTGTCAGGAGTGTCCTGTATGGATGGCCATACTCCCCCCCCCCCGCCCTAGATCTCGCCTGCTCCCCGCTTCCCCCTGCATGAAAAATCAAAATTTTAGCAGACCCGGCCCCCCTCCCTTCCTCCCCGTAGGTTACTTACGTCAGACGGGGGCGGGCCCAGGAGGAAAAGAGGGACGCCTGAAGACTCCGTGAAGAGGCATCAGCTGTTCTTCTTGCCCATGCAGCGCCTTCACACAGAGATGAGAGGCGCTGCACGGGCCCGGTAAGAGGGAGGGGGGCCCGGTGGCGACGACCTCAGGGCGGGTGGCGGGGCTGGGGGGAGATAGAGGAAGGAAGAGAGGAAGGGAGGGGGGCTAGGGCACCTTAAAGTTTTGATTTTTGGGAAGCAGGGAGCAGCGGCGACCTCGAGCGGGGCGGGGGGGGGGGGGGGGGGGGGGGCAAGGCCGTCCATAAAGGACGCTCCTGATGAGTGCCTTTGCCCCATCCCAATCTTTTTTTTTTTACATTGTGGATTAATGCCGATAACGTGCGCTTTCTGTGCACATGCGTTTCCTACTCCGCTATGGGGGATTGCACCAGATTAGTGAAACTTTCATATATCCAACTTTTGAATACCGTCCC
This sequence comes from Microcaecilia unicolor, assembly GCF_901765095.1. Lineage (NCBI taxonomy): Eukaryota > Metazoa > Chordata > Amphibia > Gymnophiona > Siphonopidae > Microcaecilia > Microcaecilia unicolor. The sequence goes on along the minus strand of NC_044032.1, from coordinate 237,506,161 downwards.
CAACATTTCTGAGGTGTGTTTTTAGTGCATTCTTTGTTTTTTCAAATTCGGTAAGCACTTTTACGTTTGGTTGATGCATCTTACCCTTAGCCTAGACGTTACAGTGAGTGTCCTTAGCTGGAGGCCAAATTCTCACTGTTCTTTACCCTAAGTATGGTCAATAGGTGTTGCAACTGCATGATAGCCTCCCTCTACCGATGGTGTATGATCATCACCTCAATAGCATCCCCAATGCTGGCTAACCCAGGGAGTGAGAGACCTGACTTTGAAATCAAATGAAAGTATTCTATGTAGAAGTGTGGAACACTGGTAATGAGCCACCGAGCCAGCACATGATACAGTTTTGCTGTGGGGGCCAAGAGAACTAAACACGCTGCTGAAATAAAATGACAAAATTAGAATTAGAAGGGTGGAGGGGGCAAACTGGATATGTTAAGGAAGAAAAAAAATACCAATAACATTCTGCAGTATGCACTAGGGGAGGGAATACAGGGGCAGAATACAGAAAGTATCATTTCTGAGGCAACAGTCAGGAGTCAATAGTCAAAGGGTTTGTCTGGTCACTGTTAACAGTTAGCTAAACAAACCACCAGGTTTTAAATTTCCCCATGCTGGGGTTTGGTGGGGGCGGAGTTAAGATGGCGACCTGAGTTGGAGTGCGTGCGAGAGGGCTGTGAGGACTGGGGCCTTTGTTTTGTAGCGTAATTGCTTTACCTCAACAAAGTTAATGCCACATACTAAAAGAAAGGCAGTGGTGAAGGCTGTGCTGCCGCCGGCAAGAACCTCATCGCCAGTCCAACAGACGATCCTTTGTTATGCCTCCGACCCCCGGACTACCACCGGAGCGTTGAGTCCCGCTGTTCAGGCTGCCAGAGGAGCGACAGCCTCACCTGGGAACGAGATATAACTCTCTCCGCCGGAATCCGCCATACCTCCCTGCCCTGCGTCTTCCCGAGATGAGATACAATGGCTAACAGCACCGGAAGTCGATAGCGGTTTAGCCTTCGGCAGCTCCTCACCTCGGAACACAGGCGATACAATCATGGAAGCAGACATGGAAGCTCTCAGGGAGGTAACTTTGCAGTCTATTTGGACTATATTACAAAATTTAACAGCTACAGTCACAAAAGTATCACAAGAAACTACAATACTAGCAAACAAAATAGACTCTCTAACCTTGGCTCTTGAAGATGTAAAGCAAGATATGAAGACTCGAGTAACACAAATTCAAGCTGAACATCAAACTTTAAAATCTACTACAGAGATGTTGATTAAAGATAAAATTATGATTGCTCACAAAATAGAACAAATTGAAAACTTCAATAGGAGACTGAACTTAAGAATGTTAAATTTTCCGTTGGCCAGAGGGATATCGGCTTTTGAACTTTTCAAAAAATACCTGGTTGAAATTCTTAAATATCCATAAGCTGCAATCCCACCGGTCACTAAAATGTATTATCTTCCTGTTTCAAAATCAACTGATAACAGAGTTTCTCAACAAATGGACACTTTGAATATTTCAGAGCTTCTAGAAGATTCATTGTCAGAGGTTAAGGAACTTCGGACTCTGCTCATCTCGTTTGTCTTCGAACAGGATTTAAATTCCCTGATGAAAGTATACTTCAAAAACTCTTCAAAAACGTTTTGTGGACAAAAGATTTGGGTATTTCCAGATGTTGTAAAGACTACTCAAGAATGACGCAAAGCCTTTTTGGCTTTTAGAGAGGAGGTTAGGGCAATGGGAGCCTCATTTTTACTGGTGTATCCCTGTAAATGTTGCGTGAATTATCAGGGTAACAAATATGTTGGGTTTTTTTTGACCCAAGCCATTTGAGATCATTTATAGAAGCTAAGAAAATTATTAAATAGGCTGCATATTAAAGACGGAGTTTAAATTGTCAGGTTAAGGTCAGGCCATTTGCAATGTTTTCTAAATATATTCCTACTATGAGCTCTTCGCCCCCTTGTTTTGTATTGTGGTCTAAGAAGGCTTAAGAAAGCTTTATTGCTTTTCTTTTTCTTTGTTAAAATTAATATGTAAATGCATTATTTGCGAGTTTTCAGTTTTATAAGTGTAACTTGTAAACGACAAAAATTTAAATAAATTAATTAATTAAATTTCCCCATGCTAAGAAGGTAAATCTTGCCCAGGTCAATCTACCCACATAAAAGACAATTGGTATGAAGGCATTCCCAGACTGAAGTAAAACTTCTTCTGGTTAGTGCCGATACTCTGGCCACAGTGAAAGCCTGTCCTACAGTTCTCTGGATAACTTTATCCAGATATATGCAGCTGCAAACATTCAGATAAGTCTCACTGGATGACTTTATCCAGATAATAGCAAAACAGGGGAAAAAATATCCTACAGCATTTTGGAGTCTATTTTTATTCTGTGCGCGTTCTACAACTAATATTGGCATCCTCTCTCTAACAGCAGTTTTCCAAAGCTGGAGGCTAAGTATGTTTTTTTTTATTTTTTGATTCATTATTCTCCAATCTCCTTATTGTGCTGCTGACAGATCCCTAAAGAAGGCATTGCTGCCAAAATACACCCCATGTTGGGTCAAGATTGTTTAAAGTTTTTTTGTGTGTTTTGGAAACACTGGACTTCTGGATTTATCATTGGTTATCTTTTTGGAACTACATTGGTTGACATCTTCCACCCCTTTCCTTCTTGCTTTATCCAGATAATTTCACTGCTCACTGGCTTGCTAAACATTGCCCTGTTGGGAGGTCATTTTATAAGCCTTTTATTGAGTGGAAAATAGTATTTAACAAGCAGAAATAGGAGTTTATAAAAACGGCCTGGAGCATACCTGTCCATACTTTCACTCAGAAATGGCTGTGATTTACAAAATATGGGAGCCTTGCTTAACTTGAACAGATTTGCACAAAGGTCGGAGCAGGTGTTAACTGAGCTAGCACTTTGCAGGGGAAGAGGGATGTTAATACAGCTTTAATCTATTTTAGAGTAAATCCTATTACACAGAGAGGAGCAAACATGCCTTAGCAAACAGTTATCTACGTAGATAACTGACGTCAGAGGAGGGCGGACACAGGAAGAAGGAGACATCGGAGGAGACAGAAGAGCTGAAGAATAGCTGATCCATCCTGTGCAGCGCCTTCAAACATAGGTGAGAGGTGCTGCACCGGCCATTATGGTGGAGGGGGGGGGTCCGGTGGGGGGGCGAGGCACGGAGGTGGAGGAGGGCAGGAGGCGGAGCATTGCCGACTAAAGAAGAGAGACACAGGAAGGGAGGGGGAGCCCAGCAACTGCAAAGGTTTCATTTTTAAAAGCTTTTATTTCACAAACGGAGCAGCGGGGACTTCGGGGGGGGGGGGGGGGGGGGGCAAGGCAAGGCCGTCCATACAGGACGCTGCTGATGAGCGCTTTTGCCCCCTCCCGATCCTTTTTTAATTTAGTTTCCTTTTTTATTTTAGGCACAGGGAAGCAGGGAGCCACTTTTCTTTTAAAACATGCCAGCAATTTGGTTTTTCATCGTGCAGGGGGCAGTGGGGAGATGACAGCTCAGGCTTTAACGACAGGTCAGAGCTGACGTTAAATTTCTGGTGGTAAGTGAATCGTTGCTATCGTCGGTATGGTTAGTGCATTCCGAATTGTCTACATTTCAATGGTAGTTTCTCACTTGCATTCCAGTTTCGTTAGCTGCTACTGCCGTCGAAAAATAGGCTTTAGTGCATGGAAAGGATAGGAAATTCTTCCTTAAGGGCTCATTTAACGATGAAAAACGTTTAGTGCATCTGGGCCCAAATCACAACCAACTGCATGATGCCAAAACCGAAATGCAGTTTGAAACCAACAAAATGTGGAACAAAGATACAGAAATAGTTCCCAACATTTTGGGTGCCACAGGCTTGATCAAAAAAGAACTTCCAAGCACACCTGGATAAGTTGCCTATACATGTTACATTTTATGAACTCCAGAAGGAAGCTCTCTTTAGGACGATGCAAGTTTTAGAGTGAGGATTAGCAGTAAATTTGAGAGACTGAGATCATACTCCACATACCCTGGGGCTTAGAAGTAGGGTTCATTCCTGTCATGGTATGTGCAAAACTCACTCATTTAGAGAAACTGCCCCCAAATCAGAAGAAAAACTAAACAGGTAAATAAATGGTTTGGCACAACAATTTTATTTACAAATATAAAATAATTTTCTCAGTATGGTCTACAAAAAAATTTTTACTTAAACCCCTGCACTCCCTGGAAATTACATAGCATTACATGTTTCTTGTCCCACTGTCACATTATGAAGAATTCAATCTTTCTAGTAAAGCACCTACGCCTTTTATATTCTTATTGCTTTGCAGTTTTGGTACAAGGCTCATCAGTCCATTCTTCACATTCATTGTGACTTCTTTATCAGTACTCTCAAGAAGACTAAAAAAGAAAAAGCAAACACACACACAAACAAATAAGTAAACACTTTACAAGTTATGTAGCATATTTATTTATTCTGACATTTATACCCCACATTATCCCAAACAAACTCAAGCTCAATGTGGCTAACAGTAAATAAACAGACAAGGTTTACACAGCCATAAACAAAAATCAAATATAGACCACTGATGGCCAGCTGCAATCTAAGACACTCCATCAATGGATAGAAACCTCTTAAACAGGATAGTTTTCTGTCTTTAATGAAATACCAAGTAATCAGGCTGACTCTTGATTGCCAATGGAAGTGAATTCCACCACTTAGCAGCCTAGTATCTAAAGTCAGCAGAGTGAACTGACTTATAACGCACTTACTTACAATCTGGAAGATGAAGTCTAAGGTAGTCCCTAAAACCAGAGGTTATATTGCATAGGGGAATAGTTATTAAGGGCTGCATACAATCTGGTGTCATCCCATATAATATTTGAAAGACAAAATTCATAATTTAAAAATAATCCTGGCTTTAATGGGCAATCAGAGCAGCTTGCATAATAATGGTGTGGCTCTATCAAAACCTTGAGGAATAGACTAGTATTTTGGGACATTTGTAGCCATTTCAGAACACTGTCCTTACATCCAACATAGATGGAATTGCAGTAATCGAACTGAGTAAAAACCAAGGATTGAACTAGCAGTCTAAAGATGTCTGGCGAGAAATGAGATCCAATTCTCCTTAGCTCCCAATGAGATCTGGAGGATTTTTTCACTACCGAGGAAACCTGAGGCTCAAACGTATCAAGTGAGTAAACAGGGACTTGCATAAAAAAAATGTTTTTAGAAATATCTTTTGCTGATTGGCAACTTTGTGATAACAAAATATTAGAGCTGCTTTATAAAATAGGTCACTCACTACAGTTTTTTAGTCCACCCTTCCAAATGCTGCTCAAGGTAGCTTATATACAAAATTTTCAAGTATACAAATTAAAGTCCAGTTCACAAAATAAAAAAATGCCAAAGATAAACATAACGCTTAGTCTTCAACTGAAAGTACTGTGAAGAAGAACCAGGGGCAGGGTCTTCCATCTCCCCAGTTCTTGATACACAGCCTTTTAATTGGGGTTTCAAGATATGAACAATGAATATACATGTAACAAATGTGCATGCGCAGCCTCCCCTGTATAGAAATCTGTCTTATGAATATTTATTAACCCAACTGGCTGCATGCGTCCTGAGGACTCTACTGAGAACCAGTCATGGGAAAAGGGAGAAATCTAAAGGAGAAGGGCAGGACTGAAAACCTGTAGGAGGGGAGAATTAGAAGGCGGCACAGGCCTGGGAAAAGAAAAAAAATTCTAAAAAGGGAGTAAGGGATGGGAGGACAGAAGCCTGAGGGGGAATAGAGAGAAAAAAAAAACAAGAGAGGTGAGGACCAGAAAAGAGAAGAAGGAAGAAGAGAGAAGATTCCTGAATGTGAGAAGGAAGAAAAGTGGATTCTGCAAGAGGAAGGGAACCTAAGTGGCATACACTGAGGAGGGAAGAACACTAAATGGGATGGGAAAGGAAAAAAGTGAAAAATAGACAGAGGATTAGAATGTAATAAAAGGTGCAGCCTCATATCACTGTGCCCCAAATTAATGGAGTGAAAAGAGGAAAGGAACATAATGCTTGGGGGAAGGGGGAAAATGAGAAGCTTCTGGAACAAAAGATGAAGGAAGAAATGCAGAAAGACAATTCTGCAGTAACGAGAGAAAGAAAGCTGGAAAGAAGAGAGAAGGATGTGAAGGAGGGTTCGGAAAAAGGAGAGGAAGAAGACAGTAAAACAGAAATTACAGCATAAGGCATAAAGACAATCTTCCAAAAAAATGAAAAATACAAAGAAGAGAAAACCGAGATGGCGAAAGAAAAATGGATTTAGCCCAGTGTTTTCCTCATTCTTCTCTGGGCTTCCATCTCAATCAGAAATAACCTTTATTAAGCTAGGATACCATACATCTTTATTTACAATTACCTGGATTACTTCCCCTATTTTATTTTGATTTCTGGAATTTATATTCCACTTTTATAGATCAAGTGACAAAGTACGTACCCTTATTGGCACTCTGCTGTTAGCTCTGTTTCATGCCATGAAACAGGACTGTTAGATGTCTGCATTTGGATGCCGCTATTCAGGTGCTACTGTTTCGGCATCTACACACACTGGAAGTCCTCTTCTGCTGAAGGATATCGCTATGCCAAAGCACAGACGAGGGAGGTCACTGTGGGGGTAAGGTCTCCCTCCCCCCTCCCCTTCACTCAAATGCACAGCACATCTAAATGCCATGTTGTTTCCCTCCACCTCACCCTGAGGCTGTATGCTGCACTGTTCTGGGCCAGGGCTAACTGACCCTTGGTTGGTAGAGCCGACCAAACCTCATAGCTTTTATTTACATGACTTGTCGGGTTTCCATGTGTCAGCGCTGCCGAGGTGCAGGGCCACGATGTGAGCGCAGAGCAACGATGACCGATGGTGAGGGCTCTGAGCTCATGTTATAGCCCCACCCCTCAGCAGCATTCACTAATGCAGAGGGCTCCAAGCTTGGGCATGTCATGGCTCCGCCCCTTGGCAGTGCTGACACATAGAGAGGGCTCCATCCCTCAGTACCGCCGATACACAGAGACCCAGCGAGCCAGGTAAATAAAAGTCTTTAGGCCAGGGCTCAGGCCCACCCAGCAGCTCTGTACTCTTTGGCATAGGGAGAGCAGACTGGGCTCAGGAGGCTCCTATGGTCCTGCATCTCCCTCCCTTCCTTCACTCACAGTGATTTCAATATCCTGCCCTAACTAATCCGGAAGCCTCCCTTCTGCTGCTGTGTACTGCTGCCCCCACTTGACGCAGCTTCATCTTTTTTTTTGCCTTCATGGAACAATTCAGAAAAGGGAGGCTTCCGGTTTTGCCACAGGCCAGCAGCATGTGAGAATTGCTGCTGCTGTTGGCAGTAGCTCTTGGACAGAAATCTTTTGTGAAGGTAGATGGAGGCAGGGGAGCGATTTTTGCTGGCAGAGTAATGCATGGGGGTGGAGGGGAGGGGAAGAAAGGAAAGAAGTGCTGCACAGAAATGCATGGGGGTGCAGGAGAGAGATGGGAAGGAACGAGGTGCTGCACATGAGAGAGGGGTTAATTGTTAGATATGGAGAGAGGGAAGGAGGGAGAGATGTTGCATGGAGAATTTCTGGGAATGGGGTGGGAGGGAGAGATATGGCTTTGGGGAAGGAGGATTGTTGGAGGTGGGGTGGAGTGAGGTGGGATGGGGAGAGATGAAGATATGTTGGACATGGGGGTGGAGGGGAGGGAGAGATGCAGAGGAAAAGGCAGAGAGAAATGTTAGACAAGGGAGTGAGGGAGGGAAAGATATTGCATGGGGAAGGGGATGAAGAAAGATGTTGGACCTGGGGAACGAGAGAGAGAGAGAAGAAAAGAGAGAGATGTAGATAGTTGGAGAAAGGGATGAGGGAAGAGAGGATGGACACTGGGGTGGAGAAGAGGAAGGGAGAAATATGCACAGGAGGGGGAAGGGAGAAGGAGGAAGATGCTGGATCCAGTGACAGAAGGGAGTGAGGGAAAGATCCTGGACAATTGGAGGGAAGGAAGAGAGAGGGATTTCCAAGCATCGCCAGCTGAAGGCCTCCTCCAAAGGTGGTCAGATTCCCTTCTGCCGTGTCACTGACAACTACACATACGTGGGGTGCCGACATTTGTAGCTCAGGGACATTACTGCTGCCTGCTAAACTTGGTAAAAAGAGCATTTTGGCTACCTTCAGAAGAAGTCTTCAGTTTTCAGAGCTTGGGGATCCTCATTCGCTATAGTATTTATGAGTTGTGAGGTGCTGGGAGAGGGGTGAACAGTGGGGGGTAGGGCTGGAGCAGAGAAAATGTTGTGCCCACCCATTTTGAGCTCAGGCCCACTCAAAAACGGCTATCTGGTTACGCCACTGCTTGAGGCTGGGATGGCTCTACCAATCAAGAGTCATGTAGCCTTGGCTCATAGCAGTGAAGCACATAGCCTTGGAGTGAGGAGGGGAACAACACAACATTTAGATGTGCACTGCCATTTGGGCCCCACCGTGATGCAGCATAGTGATGAAAGAAAGAGCGGGTGCCCAAAAATTACATGCACCCCCAGACATCAGGCACACAAGTGGATTACACATTCTAATGCCAATTGTTGGTTAGAAATGTTTGTAAATCATGTGCTTGAAAGTTGTTTTTGCTCTTTTTTTGATGCATATGGATTCTGATTATATCCAATTGTGGACTGAACTCAGTGTGGAGTTACTAGCAAATTGCTAGTATTCCTTTATTGTCAAAACTTCTGGAAATAGCTGTGGCTCAGCACTTATGAATTTATTTGGATGAAGACGTTATTAGCTAGAGTGTCCACTTTATGTCTGATTTTGGATAAAGGAAGCCATACAACAGTGCCAGTTAGATCTTTCTGCTGCATCCAGCTTTATAGGTCATTAATTAAATTGAGTTTGACCTAGCAAGTGTAGGATTGCAATGATTCCCTAGGACTTTGAGGGCACACAGTAGAAGGGTAAGTCATATGACTCAGGGTAAATGCTGGGTGATGTTCCTTGAGGATCACTTCTTTTCCCCATCTTATTTAATTTAATCTTTTAAAGTTCATTTAGATCTGATTTACGTAGGTTGGGTATTCACTTTATTCTTATGCTGATGACATTATTACAACTGTACCTTTCCAAGAGTCCATTTGCTCAACATTCTGACTCTTGGATACTTGTTTTAATGTAGTAAATGAGTAGATAATAGCTAGCTAGCTCAAAATCAATCCTGAGAAAAACACTCTTTTATGGACTGGAGCTATGAACAAAGACCAGCTAAGCAACTTTGACTGGCAGGAGTGGTTATTCCTCATGAAACTCTCATATAAGGAAATTACCTCCTGTCCCATGACTTTCTAATGTCCTAATGTGGATTAAAAACTGGTTAAAAGATAGAAACAGTGAGTAGGGTTAAATGGTCAGTATTCTCAGTGGAAAAGGGTAGATAGTGGGGTTCCCCATGGGTCTGTGCAGGGACCGCTGCTTTTCATTTTATTTATTAGGATTTATTTACCGCCTTTTTGAAGGAATTCATTCAAGGCGATGTACAGTAAGAATAGATCAAACGAGCAATAGACAATTACAGCAGTAAAAATATTCAAAAACAATACAAAGTATGGCATGGTATACTATTTACAATGTCAACACAATATGTAATAGGTGATAGCGAAGGGTAAAGCAAAGATGTAACACATAGAAGGGTAAGAAAGTAGGAAGAGTTAGAAAGTAAGGTGATTGATTTAAAGAAAGTTGAACATGAGGTCAGATAAATGGTTAAATGTTATATCTCAGCTAGGGTAGGAGTGGATAAACATGTCCTGCTGCAGTATATGCAGCTTGAGTACTCCTTGTGTGTGTGAGTGAGACTAGCGAGTTAGTTACTTCTTCCAGTAAAGGCCTGGTTGAAGAGCCAAGCTTTCACCTGCTTCCTGAAGTAGAGATAGTCTTGTGTTAAGTGCAGCCTTTCAGGCAGTGCATTCCAGAGTGTGGGGGCTACTCCGGAGAAGGCTCGCTTGCGGGTATCACATCGTGTAATGTCTTTTGGAGAGGGTGTGGTCAGTGAAAGTCCTTGGGAGGACCTTAGTGTCCTTGGCGGTAAACATATTTATAAATAATCTAGAGATGGGAATAACTAGTGAGGTAATTAAATTTGCTGATCACACAAAGGTATTTAAAAGTAGGGATGTACAGAGATTAAAAGGTTTAATCGCAAGATCGGCCATGACTAAAAGTTTTAATCGCACGGTTAATAGCATAAAGCGCCCCTCACATTGCCTCATGTACAATGCAGTAGATAGATAGCAGAAGTAAGTTCTCAAAACTGACATAGTTCAATTACTAAAATAAAATTATTTATCTTGATTTTATCTTTCAAATCATCTCTTTCCCTGTCTCTGGTTCTGCTTTCCTGTGCTCTAAACTCTGTTTGCAGAGCCTCCTTTATATTCATTATTTCTCCACTTCCTGCCCTATATTCATCTTTCACATTTAACTTTCTTTCATTTTTCTTCCTACTTCTCAAATCTATGTACAGCCCTAGGTTTGTGTTTAGAGCTGTGAGGATTATCTGCACTGGATTGCCTACTCTTCTCCAGCTGTTCATAGGGACACTTTTGAAATTACCATGAACTCAAGCCTATACAAATGTACTGAAGCCTTGTTATAGGTTCAGCCACACTGAGGAAAGGGTCAGAACCCAACGTTTGTGACATTTTAAAAGAAAGACAAAGTAAGGACAATAACTGAGGAGGAAAAACGCTGTTGGAAGACCAATGTGGAAAAACTCCTGACAAGATAGCTTTGTTTTTGGGTCAATTCAGCAGAGTGGAAAAAAACCCCCGAGGTATTGAGGACATTGTTGCATACAGGAAGGGTTAAATATGCTCAGAACTTATCTCTGAGCTCCAGGAGAGCTGTTCCATCTTGGCATCACGGGATGGATATGACCCCCACCTGTGTGCCTGGTTCAAACCGGCTGTTCAGTGGAAAATAATGTGTACAATAAGAGGTTGAAAATAAAGTCCTTTAACGTCTACTGCACTTTCATCTTTTTAAAAGAACAATAAAGAGCTTGAACCGTGCAATACGTACCAACAGAGAACAATGGCACCACGGTTGACTTCTGTCCAGGACTTCAGGCTCTCTATACCCACATGTTCAACTAGTGTTCTTGCAAAGCACCCTGCCAAAAAAGCAGATACATTATGTGTAAAGCAGGGACAGTTACCTTTGAACAATGAGTGAACTATGACTCTCCCTGCACCATTAATTTAATAAAGATTATAACTGCCTTTATAACAGTTGCCCATGGCAGTGTACATACAAGTTAAGACATAACCATAAAACCAAAATCATACACGATTGAGGCTAAAACTAAGGGCCCTGTCCCTCCAAACCACTAAAATTAGGACTGCATTTCGATTAAAATTTGTAAACATGATTGACTGTACGACTAAAGGCATGTTTTGTTTTTTCCAAACTGCAGTTCCTTGTGACTTTGGGCAAGTGACTTACCCCAGGATTTTATATATTGTGCTGAAATTTCCACGTGGAAATCAAAGTGTATTTCATTGATTCCATAACAATGAGAATATCTTACTTAAGTTAACAAGCTAATCAGCGCTGATAATTGAATGCTAACAAGCAAATATCAGCACTAATTGGCATTAATTAGAATTAACATGCACTACTAGCTAAGCGTATTCTGCAATGTGGTGCCCGAAAATTCAAAGTTACATAGCTGAAAATGAGAATGGTTATGGGTGTGGAATGGGCGGGTTGTGGGCATTTCTAAAATCTATACTTATTATAGAATACACCCGATTTGCACCAGTTTTAGCTGGCGTAATTGACCACGACTAAATTTAGTCATGTGGACCAGCGCTCAGTGTATTCTATAAACCATGCCTTATATTTACAATGCATGGATTCTGTTATAGCATACTAGCGTAACCCAGCATTAGCGCGTTATATTTAGTGTTGAGATTCTGTTACAGCATACTAGCCTAACCTGGCATTGGTACACCTTTACATTTACCCTTGCCATACACTTGGCTTAACTGTGAGCATGTAAATGTGGCAAGGACCGAGGGAACTTACTGTATTCTGTAATTCTTCACACAGTGTGAAAGCCAGGAAGTTTGTATGTCCTGGGCTGTGGCAACACATGAAAATTGAGGGAAAACAAAAGTCCCTTTACATGCCAGTGAAATTTAAAAGGAACCTTTTGCCCAAATCTAAGGACACCCCAGATGCCATCCTCTAGGGAGGTAGGGGGCCCTCCATTTCTTCATGGTCCCACAGACCTGATACCCTCACCCCTAGTTCTAACGTGGATCTAAAAAGTTTTACAAGCCCTCATTCCCTAAAACCCCACCCTTCGAAAAAGAAAAGCCTGCCCTATCTCCTCATCCTCCTAAAAGGTCCAGTAGGTGATGGGGAGGAAGAAATCCCCACTTCCTCGTACCTTGGAGGCTGCCTAGCTAAAAATGGCACCACTGACCCTAGTGGTAGTCTCACAATACTATGACCATAGGGTCAGACTGCCAAATAAGGAAGTTGAACTCTAGTAGTACTGTGAGAAACCCTGCACCATTACCACCACTACCATCATTTTGAGCCAGGTAGCCTCCAAGCGAATGGGGATTGCTCCTGCCTACATTGCCTTCCGGACTTCTTGGGGTGAGTTGGGGTCTAGGGGATAGGGGAATGGGTTGTGCTGTCATTTTCAGAAGTTTATTTTATTTTATTCAGATTTGCTAGCATATGTATCAAAGTGATTTAAAGAGTCAAGAACATACATCCACACCAATACAATAGAGATTTATAGGTAACAGTGTAAAGATACAATAACAGAATACAAAGTGAAATGCTCTGGCTAATAGTCTAAACATTCTGACAGAGATTTCAGAGAAGGGAGCTTGAAAACTTGCAAAATGAGGCCTGTAAAACATTTTAGGCCCATGCTGAGACTAGAAATTGTGTGTGGGGGTAATCGGGCCCACTGGGCCACCAGGGAATGGAGATCCCCTGATGAAGGGGATTAATTTTTATGCACTGCCGTAAAAAAAAGGGCCACAATATTTAAGGCTTTGGACAATAACTACAGCTCTTGAGATATAGTTAGTTTTCTAACATAAAAGGGTGTGAAAAGCTGTTTTTGTGTTCTTGTTTTTGCATTAATGAGCTGCTTTGCATGTATTTGCACTGCAGGAGCTCATTAATACAAAACATATATATTTTCATATGAAGTGTGCTTCGCATGAAAGTTTATACGGAGAAGAGTACTTTGCAAACTGACTTCACAAAAATGCACTTTGTGCAAACAGCAGCACAAAACCCTTACAACTGGGCAATTTCAGCACATTTCCAGGCATTTTACGACTTAAAGGAACTGTGAACCCATTATCATTCAATGCATAAAATATCACAGTCAAAAACTTACACTGAATATGCAACTACACAGGTAGCCAATGGAATGCTCTAACAAAGAAACTTACAGGTCTCACTGCGAAATTTCACATCAATTGCAGTTTGAAATGATAATCTGCATTATATATGATAAAAGCTTGGACAACAACTTTTTTTTAAAGTCAGCCTAATCCAAATAAGAGCAAAGCAGACGAAACAATTGAAGCTTTATAAAGCTTCACATAACTTCTGCTATCAGAAGTTCCAGACTCAAACAAGTTCAAAAAAACCTCTTAGATTCTTTGCTCATTTTTGGAAACACATAGTCTATGAGTCCTTAATTTTGTGAAGGTCATCCGAATTTGGTGGTTCTACATCAGCATTTCTCAAGCTAGTCCTGGAATATCTTTCAGTCAGCTGGTTTTCACAGTATACAAACTGGATATGATTGATATACATCTGGAAGAGTTAATAAGCCCTACGTTGCAGGTTATAAAATATTTAATTGAACATTAAATATGAAAGGGAATGGAAGGCTGGGGGAAGGAGTGAGATGGGTAATGGGAGTGCTAGTGGTAAGAGAAGGAGATGGAATTTGATAGGTAGCTGAAAGGTAAAAAGGAGAGGGATGAGAAAGACAGTGAAATTTGAGGGAACAGAGAGGCAGTAAAGAAAAGGAGAGGAATGTTGAATTAAATACTTTAGAACTTGCATCGTAGGGCTTATTAACTTTTGGATTGCTATATATGTTGGCGTTATAATTATTGATGATACACATCTGCAGGCACTACCTGCACTGTATGCAAATCTGCTCAAACATATTCATTGTGGATATATTCATTTTGTCACCATTTAATTTAAGCCTAATGTTAATCATTTAATTTGAGATTTATAGCATATTCCCTTTCAACAGGAGGCATTTCAAAGCCAATAACTGCTTACAGATCTTCTACATTCAGTTTTTTCTCTAACATCAACACATTGCCATTTATTGCTTGGTTGTGGTATTCCTGACTAGTTAAGTTTATGCACCAAAGAAGAATTCTTGACACACATTCTCTTCTATATTGCCTTAAAAATCATAGGGGCCCTTTTACTAAGGTGTGCCTAAAAGTGGTCTGCGCTGGTTTAGGCACGCGTTTTGGATGCGAGCTGGTCCATTTCCTCAGCACGCCTGGAAAAAAAGGCATTTTTTGTTTTGTGCCTGAAAATGGAAGTGCGGCAAAATTAAAACCAGTAAACGTCCATTTTTGGCCTGAGACCTTACCGCCTCCCATTGACTTTGTGGTAAAGTCTCATGAGCTAACTGGGTGGTAAGTGTTCAGTGTGAATAAACTGATTACCACTGGGTAAGCGCCAGATGGTAGAAAATAGAAAATATTTTCTACCGCGTGTTTTGGGTGCGCACAAAAAAATGGAATTACAGCCCAGGGCACGCAGTAGTTCCAGTTGGACGCACGTAGGTGCCAACGCCTTAGTAAAAGGGCCCCTTACGGAGGCATTAGAGACAATAAGATCTCACTAGATTCAGACTGCATGTGCAACACTGGCCTAGCTTAAGCACGAAGGAAATACAACAGAAGCAGCTGGCACCCATCTCTTTCAGCTTCACGACCCCCTGCTTGGTAGGAATGAACAAAGAGCTCTCCCTGGCACATACCACACAGGAGCTAAGCAGCTGAACAATGGGCAATACCGGAGCCAGCTTGAATCTGCACTACTGATCAGGTTTATCTCAAACACTTCAATCCAACTTACATTACTACCCTAAAATGGAAATTACTTGTCCAACTAGCCATATCATTTCCAAGAAACAAAAAGATGAGGCTTGGTCACTAGTGCAGTGTAAGCAACCTGGACTTCCTTAAACCAAACAGATAAATATGGAGACTGACTTATACAGCTAAACTGTTCTAAGCATCATCTTTGTGCAGATCAGGCAGCACAAGAGGTCTTAGTCTTTGTCTCACAATTTGAAAAAAATCTTGATGTGATGGGGCATTTGAATGTGCTTTGGGCACTGCTTGAAACTGATGACTTGCTTCTTAGCCACAGTAAGGAAAACAGACATAGTCAAATAAAATAGAGGAAGAAATCTTGAAGAAAAAGCAGAACTGTGTGCAAGGGGAAAGGGAGGAGGGGCAAGAAAGAAAAGCAGGCTGTCAAAATGGTGGCATTACAGAGTATTGAAAAGTATATATTGGTTATGGTAAACCTAAAACCTACTATAAATTAAAAGAAAAATAACAAAAATCAAAGAACAGCTATATGTTCTGTATGGTTATGTTGACAGCCCACTGAAATAGGAACATTGTAAATGATGGCAGATAATGATCTGACAGCCTATCCAGTCTGCCCAATGAGGCAGTCAGAGCCACACCTGCCACTCCGTGAAGGTTTCAGTCCCTCATGATTAAATATCAATACTGCAAACAGAGTAATCGGCAATTTGTCACCAAGATATAGGCAATTATTTATGGTGCAGTCCAAAAGTGGTTTTGTTGTTTTGGCTCCAATACAGTCTCATTCATTATCAATACATTTTTAAACCAGCAACATTGCTACTCCCTAATTTCAACCTTAAGATATTTTCCCCTCTCCCTCCCATTGAGTTACACAGTAGAGAATGACACGGGAACAAATTTTGTCCCCACCCTATCCCTGTGGGTTCTGTCTCCATCCTCACTCCATCCCTGACCAGTCCCCGCAGTCTCCGTCTCCATCCACACCTCATCCCCAATGGGCTCTGTCCTCATTTGCAGAAGCCTCGAACACATGATTTATCCCCGTCCTCATGGGTTCTGTCTCTGTCCCCACCCCATCCCCGCAGGCTCTGTCTCCGTCCCAGCCTCATCCCCGTGGGCTGTTCTCATCTGCAGAAGCCTCGAACACTTATGATTTTATATTTAAATCTTTTTATTAAAGTATAAAAAGGCCCTGGCTGGCCTTGTCAGAACTAGTTAACCTTTTTTCAAGAACTCAACAGTCTACCTCCTTGCAAGCTGCTCCAAATCCCAGTGCCAATAATTTAACAAGAGGGTTGTCTTCTTCATTCAGACTTGAAGCTTAGACCTTACAGCCTTGCAACTGCGCAATCTCTAGTGCTCTTGGTGTTTCATAGCTCAGTATTTCTCAAACTTGCTCTGGGGAACCACCAGTTAGTTGGGTATACCCCTAATGATTATGCATGAAACAAATTTTCATATAATGGAGGTGACAAGCATGCAAAAATCTGTCTCATGCATATCCTGAAAACCCAACTGGCTGGTGGTTCTCCAGGACAGGTTTGAGAACTATTGCCATAGCCCATCCAGTAAATCCTGATAACTGCTTGGAAACATTCTAATAGATAAACATCTACCTTCAAAGGGAAGAGATTTTCAATCTGGTACTTTTCTAATGGCCACAACTTTATCACAGGTCCTTTTACAATGATTCTACAGTGTTTATACTACTTATAACATCTTCACCATAAGATGAGTTCTACCAGAATACACCTCAGTACACTGTTGGCTTCCACGGTTAACCTTCCAGCATCACAAACATATATGGTGCTTTGTTTCATGAAAGGCCTGCTTCATTTAAAGAATCCCAATAAATAAATAAATTACAGAAAACCATGTGCTGTGGGACCTATCTTTAGTACTTGCTCACTAATGAAGTCTTCTTTTGCACATCTGTCATTGCGTCTCTGACGTTTCATATTAGTAAGTACTTCCTAGTATCAATCACTTCATCCAGGACACTAAGTAGACTTCAGATATTGCTAACATATGATCCCATTCCTACATACAGTGACATCAAATTGTTGTTTTTCAAACATATCCCAAATTATTGCTGAAGATGGCACTAGGTTTGTACATAAAGAAATAGTCCTTTCTACCTTGTCTGAATTCTTGTGAGAGAGCTCTGCATACTCTACAGCATAAACAGGCTTTTGCTAGACACTTTAAAAAGATTTAGGAAAACCATTTCATTTTTTATTTCCTTTAATACTAATACAACTGATATTCCAGTAGCAAAAAGAGCTCTAGTGAGCTGGCTTCTATACAATTTTGCTATGAGTGCATGGACAGTCCTCTCAACTCTCATCCAGCTAGGCCTACTGCTGCCACATTAGCTCACAAGAAGTCCGTTTCACGGCATACTACCCTGTTTCCCCGAAAGGGTATGATACATACCTGTAGCAGTTGTTCTCCGAGGACAGCAGGCTGATTGTTCTCACGACTGGGTTGACGTCCGCGGCAGCCCCCACCAACCGGAAGAAGCTTCGCGGGACGGTCGGCACGCAGGCCACGCCCACCGCGCATGCGCGGCCGCCTTCCCGCCCGTGCGCGACCGCTCCCGCCAGTTGAATGACAAGCAATAAAATATGAAACACACAACTCCAAAGGGGAGGAGGGAGGGTAGGTGAGAACAATCAGCCTGCTGTCCTCGGAGAACAACTGCTACAGGTATGTATCATACCCTTTCTCCGAGGACAAGCAGGCTGCTTGTTCTCACGACTGGGGTATCCCTAGCTCTCAGGCTCACTCAAAACAATAACCCAGGTCAATTGAACCTCGCAACGGCGAGGGTACAACAGAAATTGACCTACGAAGAACAACTAACTGAGAGTGCAGCCTGACCAGAATAAATTCGGGTCCTGGAGGGTGGAGTTGGATTTACACCCCAAACAGATTCTGCAACACCGACTGCCCCGAACCGACTGTCGCGTCGGGTATCCTGCTGGAGGCAGTAATGAGATGTGAATGTGTGGACAGATGACCACGTCGCAGCCTTGCAGATCTCTTCAATAGTGGCTGACTTCAAGTGGGCCACCGACGCTGCCATGGCTCTGACACTATGAGCCGTGACATGACCCTCAAGAGTCAGCCCAGCCTGGGCGTAAGTGAAGGAAATGCAATCTGCTAGCCAATTGGAGATGGTGCGTTTCCCGACAGCGACCCCTAGCCTGTTAGGGTCGAAAGAAATAAACAATTGGGCGGACTGTCTGTTGGGCTGCGTCCGCTCCAAGTAGAAGGCCAATGCTCTCTTGCAGTCCAATGTGTGCAACTGACGTTCAGCAGGGCGGGTATGCGGCCTGGGGAAGAATGTTGGCAAGACAATTGACTGGTTAAGATGGAACTCCGACACCACCTTCGGCAGGAACTTTGGGTGAGTGCGGAGCACTACTCTGTTGTGATGAAATTTAGTATATGGAGCATGAGCTACTAGGGCTTGAAGCTCACTGACCCTACGAGCTGAAGTAACTGCCACCAAGAAAATGACCTTCCAGGTCAAGTACTTCAGATGGCAGGTATTCAGTGGCTCAAAAGGAGGTTTCATCAGCTGGGTGAGGACGACGTTGAGATCCCATGACACAGTAGGAGGCTTGATAGGGGGCTTTGACAAAAGCAAGCCTCTCATGAATCGAACGACTAAAGGCTCTCCAGAGATGGCTTTACCTTCCACACGATAATGGTAAGCACTAATCGCACTAAGGTGATTCCTTACTGAGTTGGTCTTGAGGCCAGACTCTGATAAGTGCAGAAGGTATTCAAGCAGGTTCTGTGCAGGGCAAGAACGAGGTTCTAGGGCCTTGCTCTCACACCAAACGACAAACCTCCTCCACTTGAAAAAGTAACTCTTTTTAGTGGAATCCTTCCTAGAGGCAAGCAAGACCCGGGAGACACCCTCAGACAGACCCAACGCAGCGAAGTCTACGCCCTCAACATCCAGGCCGTGAGAGCCAGGGATTGAAGGTTGGGGTGCAGCAACGCTCCGTCGTTCTGCGAAATGAGAGTCGGAAAACACTCCAATCTCCACGGTTCTTCGGAGGACAACTCCAGAAGAAGAGGGAACCAGATCTGACGAGGCCAAAAGGGCGCTATCAGAATCATGGTGCCGCGGTCTTGCTTGAGCTTCAGTAAGGTCTTCCCCACCAAAGGTATGGGAGGATAAGCATACAGGAGGCCGGTCCCCCAATGAAGGAGAAAGGCATCTGACGCTAGCCTGCCGTGTGTCTGAAGTCTGGAACAGAACAGAGGCAGCTTGTGGTTGGTCTGAGAGGCGAAAAGATACACCGAGGGGGTGCCCCACTCTCGGAAGATCTTGCGTACCACTCTGGAATGGAGCGACCACTCGTGCGGTTGCATGACTCTGCTCAGTCTGTCGGCCAGACTGTTGTTTACGCCTGCCAGGTACGTGGCTTGGAGAAGCATGCCGAACCGACACGCCCAACGCCACATACCGACGGCTTCCTGACACAGGGGGCGAGATCCGGTGCCCCCCTGCTTGTTGACGTAATACATTGCAACCTGATTGTCTGTCCGAATTTGGATAATTTGGCAGGACAGCCGATCTCTGAAAGCCTTCAGTGCGTTCCAGATCGCTCGGAGCTCCAGGAGGTTGATCTGCAGATCCTTTTCCTGGAGGGACCACAGACCCTGGGTGTGAAGCCCATCGACATGGGCTCCCCACCCCAGGCGAGATGCATCCGTCGTCAGCACTTTCGTGGGCTGCGGAATTTGGAATGGACGTCCCAGGGTCAAATTGGTCCGTATGGTCCACCAGAGCAGTGAAGTGCGGCAACTGGTGGAGAGGCGGATGACATCCTCTAGATTCCCGGTGGCTTGGAACCACTGGGAAGCTAGGGTCCATTGAGCAGATCTCATGTGAAGACGAGCCATGGGAGTCACATGAACTGTGGAGGCCATATGACCCAGAAGTCTCAACATCTGCCGAGCTGTGATCTGCTGAGACGCTCTGGTCTGCGAAGCCAGGGCCAGGAGATTGGTGGCCCTCGCTTCGGGAAGGTAGGCCTGAGCCGTCTGGGTATTCAGCAGAGCTCCTATGAATTCCAGAGACTGGGTTGGCTGGAGATGGGACTTTGGGTAATTTATCACAAACCCCAGCAGCTCCAGAAGCTGAATAGTGCACTGCATGGACCGGAGGGCTCCTGCCTCCGAGGTGTTCTTGACCAGCCAATCGTCGAGATATGGGAACACGTGCACTCCCAGCTTGCGTAGGTAGGCCGCTACCACCACGAGGCACTTTGTAAACACTCGTGGGGCAGAGGCGAGCCCAAAGGGCAGCACACAATACTGAAAGTGCCGTGCGCCCAGGCGGAATCTGAGATACTGTCTGTGAGCTGGCAGTATCGGGATGTGAGTGTATGCGTCCTTTAATCCAGGGAACATAGCCAATCGTTTTTCTGAATCATTGGCAGAAGGGTGCCCAAGGAAAGCATCCTGAACTTTTCTTTGACCAGGAATTTGTTCAGGCCTCTCAGGTCTAGGATGGGACGCATCCCCCCTGTTTTCTTTTCCACAAGGAAGTACCTGGAATAGAATCCCTGCCCTTCCTGCCCGGGTGGTACGGGCTCGACCGCATTGGCGCTGAGAAGGGCGGAGAGTTCCTCTGCAAGTACCTGCTTGTGATGGGGGCTGAAAGACTGAGCTCCCGGAGGACAATTTGGAGGCAGGGAGGTCAAATTCAGGGCGTATCCGCACCGCACTATTTGGAGAACCCACTGGTCGGAGGTTATGAGAGGCCACCTTTGGTGAAAGAATTTTAACCTCCCTCCGACCGGCAGGTCGTCCGGTACGGACACTTGTAGGGCGGCTATGTTCCCGTGGATCCAGTCAAAAGCCCGTCCCCGGCTTTTGCTGTGGAGGCGCAGGGGGCTGCTTAGGCGCACGCTGTTGACGGGAACGAGCGCGCTGGGGCTGTCCCTGTGCCTGACGAGGCCTTCGGGCCGGCTGGTTGTACCTACGCTTCGCAAAAGAATAGGGTGCAGCCTGCCGAGCCCGGGAAAAACGCCCCGCCCGCGGGGGCGGGTGCTGAAGGCGCCCGGTGGGAGAGCTTGTCGAGAGCGGTTTCCCGCTGATGCAGTTGGTCAACCATCTGCTCGACCTTCTCGCCAAAAATATTATCCCCCCGGCAAGGGACGTCAGCCAGTCTCTGCTGGGTGCGGTTGTCCAGGTCAGAGGCACGCAGCCATGAGAGCCTGCGCATCACTATACCTTGGGCCGCAGCACGAGATGCCACGTCACAGGTGTCAAAAATCCCCTGGACAGGAACTTTCTGCACGCCTTCAGCTGCCTGACCACCTCCTGATATGGCCTGGACTGCTCCGGCGGGAGCTTATCGACCAGGTCCGCCAGCTGTTGCACATTGGTCCGCATGTGGATGCTCATATAGAGCAGGTAAGATTGGATGCGGGTCACGAGCATGGAGGATTGGTAGGCCTTCCTCCCAAATGAGTCCAGAGTGCGAGACTCCCGCCCCGGGGGCGCCGAGGCGGTATCCCTCGAACTCCGTGCCCTCTTGAGAGCAGAATCCACGACCGCTGAGTCATGGGGCAACTGGGGCCGCATGAGCTCTGGGTCAGAGTGGATCCTGTACTGGGACTCTGCTTTCTTGGGAATGGTGGGGTTAGTTAGTGGTCGCACCCAGTTCCGAAGCAGCGTCTCCTTCAGGACATTGTGCAGCGGTACCGTGGAGGACTCTCTAGGTGGTGATGGATAGTCGAGGACCTCGAGCATCTCGGCCCTCGGCTCTTCCACAGAGACCACGGGAAAGGGAATGCTTATAGACATATCCCGCACAAAGGAGGCAAAGGAGAGACTCTCAGGAGGTGAGAGCTTCCTCTCCGGTGACGGCGTGGGGTCCGAGGGAAGGCCCGTAGACTCCTCTGAGGAGAAATATCTCGGGTCTTCCTCTTCCCCCCACGAGTCCTCATCCTCGGTATCGGACATTAGCTCATGTAGCTGAGTCCGGTACCGGGCCCGGCTCGACGTCGAGGCACCGAGGCCTCGGTGTCGTCGAGCGGTGGACTCCCGCGCCGGCGGGGACGGAGCTCCCTCCATCGACGTCGACGGGGACTCCACCTGCGTGGCGGTCGAGACCGGCACCGCAAGCGGCGGCGGTGTCGACAGCCCCGGCGCCGGGCTAGAGCTCGGCCGGCGCCACAGTCATCGGCGCCGGGGGCGCAAGCACCCCCGACGCCGGCACAGCCTGGCGCATCAGCCCTTCCAGGATCCCCGGAAGGATGGCTCTGAGGCACTCGTCCAGGCCCGCTGCCGGGAAAGGCGGGTGGGGCCGGTAAGGTGTCGGTGCAGAAGCTGCTGGGGGCCAGGAGACGGCACCGAGGTGCCGGAACCCCCGACGCGTCGGTACCTCCACCACCGACGGAGATCTCTCCTCTCTGCGATGACGCTTCGGCGTCGACTCCCCTTCAGGGTGCACCGAGGGCTCCCGGTGACGGCGCTTCTTGTCTTTTTTTCCGGTGCACGTCACTGGCGCGGAGGGCATGGAGGATGAGGAGGTCGATCCCCCTCGGTCTCGAGGTACCGGGTCCGACAGGGTTCGGTCCCGTGGCTCACGAGCTGAGGGAGTGACCGGGGCCGACAGCCCACGCGGCCTCTCAACCCCACTCTCACCGCGGGACCGGCGGGCCGACGGGACCTGTTCTCCTGGGGTCGCTGCCATCGGTGCCGATGTCTCGGGCATCGATACCGGTACCGAAGATCCGGCCTTCGATACCGATGCCGTCGAGGTCGACGTCGAGGGGCCGGCGCAAGTTCCAAAAAGACGGTCCCGCAGAACTTGCCTCGCAACCTGAGTCCGTTTCCGGAGACCGAGACACAGCGCGCACGACTTGAGATTGTGCTCCGGCCGAGGCACTGGAGGCACCAAGCGTGGGTGTCGGTCTGCGAGATCGGCCGGCCGCAGCGACCACACTTTTTAAATCCACTCGGGACCTTCGAGGACATCGACGGAAAAATCGCGTCGGCGAAGTCAAAGTCGGCAATGGTGGCTAAAATCACACCACGAAAAAACTAGCCGACCGAGCGGCACTAGGCCGCAACGAGGCGTCCCCGCTGGAAGCGAGGGAAAAGGGGAGCGCGTGCTCCACACGCGCAGTCTTTTTTTTTTTTTTTTTTTGTAAAGAAACGATAATAAAAGGAAATTAAATTAAATTAACGAAGCGCGATCCGCGTATACGCGATCGCAAGAATCCGGCGGCTGAAGTAGAGAGAGCGGCAAAGCACGACTCTCTCCAGGCGCGGAAAAAAAGGAACTGGCGGGAGCGGTCGCGCACGGGCGGGCAGGCGGCCGCGCTATGCGCGGTGGGCGTGGCCTGCGTGCCGACCGTCCCGCGAAGCTTCTTCCGGTTGGTGGGGGCTGCCGCGGACGTCAACCCAGTCGTGAGAACAAGCAGCCTGCTTGTCCTCGGAGAAAGTAAGACATCCCCCGAAAATAAGACCTAATAGAGGTTTTCCTGAATTTGTAGATATAAGGCCTCCCCCGAAAGTAAGACCTAGCAAATTTTTGTTTGAAAGCAGGGCCACCGAGAGCCGGACAAGGCCGCCCCCCCACCCGAGGTTGCTGGCCCCCCCACCCCCCTCGCTCCCGGAACTAACCTTAACGCCTCCTTTAACCTTCGCAGCAAGCAGCAGCAGGGCAGACCCTCCTTCCTTCCGTGCCCCGCCCTCGCGGACGTTACATCATGCGAGGGCAGGACACGGAAGGAAGGAGTGGCCTGCCCTGCTGCTGCTTGCTGCGAAGGTGAAAGGAGGCGTTTAAGGTTAGTTCCGGGAGCGAAGGAAGGCGGGCGGGACAATCCCGATCCAACCCCGATGTTTCCCCGAAAATAAGACAGCCCCTGAAAATAAGACCTAGCGCATTTTGGGGGGCAAAAATTAATATAAGACAGTGTCTTATTTTCGGGGAAACACGGTATCTGCAAAGCACCTATATATAGTCCTCTCTTCATACTTCACTAAGCATTATTATTTGAGCCAACCTGTAGCACTGCACCTATACTCGTTGTGCTAACCAATCTGTCCTTATGAGCTATTTTCACAATTGACTATGTGGGCTACTTAAAAGACTAAGACAATTTAAGATGAAGCAGCCCTAAGGCTGGGAGTCATCTACTTGTGTCCCTGACTCAATCCTGTTTGTCGATGGAAAAAACAAATGTGCTTACCTACAAGAGTTTTCTGTAGAAGCAGGATTGATAAGGCATACAGTCCTTCTCACCTTCAGAAGAACTGCCTGAATCTTTTAAGCATTTGAACTAACTGAAGAGCTTAGGAGACCATTGTAATGGGAAAGGCCACCACACTCAGAACTTTACATGAAGTTCTAATTTCTGGGAGAGGAGTATTGTCATCAGATGGTGTCAGAACATCACCCACTTGAATACCTTATCAATCTGCTTGTCTATGGAAAATACCTGTTACAGGGATGCAACAACAATCATAGTAGAGTTCCTTTGGAGATGTCAAATGGCAATGGCAAAAAAGAACTAAAAATACGCATAAATGTGAAAAATAGGCCAGAAAGCTTTAGGAAGCTTAGTGACCTGCTCTGTTGCTGAAACTGATCTGTAAAAGGTGCAGAACAGGAATGTACTGAGCTTATCCTTCCCCTCTGAAGCTTGGTATCATATTTGTGTTTTGAACTATATCTGTTGGAGGTGCATGAAACAGAGTATGTGCGCCAAGGGGTAGGGTAATAGATAGGTCTGTGCATGCATGCATACACTGGCAGCCATTTACAAGCGTGTGCACAGGTGTTGTTGGGGGGATGACATGAAGGATGCTTCTGTATTTCTGTTACTATTTTTCAGTGTGAAGGGGAAGAGCTGTGCACTGTAGTTCTGTGTCTTTTTCATGTGCATAAACACAGAGAATCTATACATGTAAAATTCTGTATCCAGAAAAACAGATGCACAGATTTCCTACCCTTAAAGCTTTTCAAATTTTCTTGGCTGTGGAACTTTACATGTACAATTTCTCACAGCCAAGAATTTCACTTGCATGGACGAGGCCACAAATGGACACCAATGTCAGGCACATAATGTAAAATACAAACATGAAGCACACACACCTTGTTTTCAAGAGAGGTAGGCATGAAGGTTTGCTATCCCAACAGTAAAAAGCAGCACAACAGCTGCAAATCAAATCCAACTCTTAGCAAACTGCAGCAGTCAAGATATTAAACCTTACTATAGCAACACTAAGCCAACCTTTTCATCAGCACTATCTGCTGAGGCGAGGCCCAGATAATTAACATGCCGTTCCCTTAGAGGTCACAACTGTGTTCTGCACAGAGCGCATGTCACTTTGAATAAAACAGTATACAGGGATTAAATTAAAAAAAAAAAATCAGCTCCAGCAAATGAAGAAACCCCCCCACACATTCGGCTCATATCTTTATATCTATGGCTAGAGTGCATAGCTCAAACTGTGCTCTCTGAGTAAGGGTGAACAGAACAGTTTGACCCAGGAGGCAGTTACCTATGTTTTAATTTAAATCTCCAATTCTCTATCTTTTACATATTTATGTGTGAAGCAAAATTAGCCTTGGCAATATTCAGTTTAATTACAAAATCATGTCACAAAGCTAGTTCAGTGCTATCAAAATTAGACATGCCATGTTAAAGGTCACTCACACGGCCTACCTTCCTTTCCCTTCTCTGCTATCTTCTTGTCTTGTTCTATTAACCATTTCAGCACCAGGTGGCCTGCTGGATGCTCTGCCATGTGAAGCTTGGAAGAGAGAAAGAAACGGCAAGTAGGAGTTATCTTAGAAGAAATGGTTACACTAGTCTTCATTCTAACTCTAACATTCATCTAAATCAAATTAAAAGTTTTAAAAACAAATGGACACTCTCATACCTTATTACCTTTATAAAATCTTTTGACATTTTTATATACAACTGTTAAAGCAAAATCACCTGGTGAGCTAAGCTCATTTAACAAAAATATTTTCCAATTCTTTTTATCATGCTGTTCTTCATCTTCTGTAGTTTAAGAGCCATATATTTTATTTATTATTAGGATTTATTTACCGCCTTTTTGAAGGAATTCACTCAAGGCGGTGTACAGTAAGAATAGATCAAACATGAGCAATAGGCAATTACAGCAGTAAAATATTCAAATAACAATACAAAGTATGGCATGGTATACTAATTACAATGTCAACACAATATATAATAGAACATTATAATTGATAGGGTAAAGCAAAGATGTAACATATATTGTATGCCTGCTCCCTAAGATCACCAGAACATTTCTGCATTAGTCATCTCTGCAGACTATGAAGGTAATTTTATGAAGTTATTCCCACACGTGGCTACACACATACATTAAATGACCTCTTATAAAATACCGACTGGTGTAAAAGTACGTGCCATGAGATGATGGTGCCTACTTTGCCCGTGGATTTATGGTTGGATAGAGCAAAGTAATCTTGGGCCTTTTCCTCACACTTGAAGACAAACTGCTTCCATTTAAACCTATACAACCTACTGGAAATCGACTGTCACCAGCCTAGGAGAGTGAGCCCTTGGAGTTGACACTACCAGAAGCTAGGTAGGCCCTGGCTGGCGGCAGTCGAGTCCGCCCAGGTGAACACCAAGACAGCCAAATCCAGAGAAACCACACTGAGTAAAGGATGGAACTGGTTCAGGCCTCTGCAGGCAAGCAGGTTTGGACACACACAGGACGAAGGCAAGGTTCAATGAAGCCGAAAGTCAGGGTAGGCAGCAATCAGAAAGGTCGAGGAGAAAGGCCAAGGTCGAAGCCGGGAAGACAATCCTAGGATGGGCGCCAAGTCAAAAACAGGAGGGCAGGTAGAGTGGACAGAGGTGTAGCAGGAAAGAGGTGAGCTGGAACTGAGGATGTACTGGAACTGGAGATGAACTGGAACTGAAGTTGAAGACATACTGGAACTGGAGATAAACTGGAACTGAAGTTGGAGATGAACTGGTACTGAAACAAGGTGTACTGGAGTTTAAGTCCACTGCAAGCAACGCAAGAGTCCTGTTGTAAAGGCTAAGGAGGTAGACCCAGTGGTTCCTTATATGACCCCCATCCACTGACATCTCCGGGCATCTGGATCCATCTCCTGTACCGGGTCCTTTAATTAGCTGTTCTCAGCACGCAGTGTGCCTAAGGAGTCCGGCTTCCACCAGCGCAGAACTAGAGCAGGACGCTGGCTCCTGGCTGGTTAAATCGCTTGTTTGGGTTAACCAGTCATTTTCAGCAGCACTTAACCAGTTAGTGCCACTAAAATCGGTTAGAACCTAAAGCAAAACTGGCTATTTGGAGCGTTCCAGGGGTGGAGTCAGCACTTGGCCAGTTAAGCACTTAACTGGCCAAGGTCACTGCATAAACAGGACCTCATAAAAGTCAGTCCCATCTTTATGCAGTGCCCCATGGCCAATTAAGTGCTGAATATTACACTTAATTAAATGCTGGAGCCGGGATATCGCCCCGGCATTGAATTTCTAGTCATAACACTAGCAGCAGTCAGCAAAACACTGACCCCCTGCATTTATAAATCACAGAATCAGACAGACAATAAAAGCAGACAAACAAAGAAGATCTGCAGATAGTAGAAATAAGAGATTTCATTAGTAAAAGGTGCCCGATGTGATCATGTTTCACCTGCACTCAGGCTGTGCCAGGAGCCGCCAAATGTTAATAAAATTAAAACCAGATTCATTGAATAATACACATCAAATCAATAATAGTAAACAACCATAACATTTAAAACATAGGTTAATACATAACAGTTAAATCAATAAATAACGACAATTGAATACAAACATTCAAAGTAAGGATTATTCCTTGTCCAGATTGATAATTAAGGGCTCTTTTACTAAGCTGCGCTAAAATGTAGCCTGCGGTATCAGTAGTGCGGGGCTTTCACACGCGTTGAGGCCACTTTCAGCGCTGCTGTAAAATGACA
Organism: Microcaecilia unicolor; assembly: GCF_901765095.1. NCBI lineage: Eukaryota > Metazoa > Chordata > Amphibia > Gymnophiona > Siphonopidae > Microcaecilia > Microcaecilia unicolor. The sequence goes on along the minus strand of NC_044032.1, from coordinate 237,477,999 downwards.
TTTCCTATTTTCTGTATTAATGGCCATGCACTAATTTCCCAATTAGTGCAAATTCATTAGTGTAGGAGCCCTTACCACCACCTATTTACTAGGTGGTAAAAGGTTCCCGCACTAATCAGTTAGTGTGCAGCAATACAGCTGTGCTAACTGATTAGAGCTGTGGGCACGCCTACTCTCGGTCCCAAAACACAGCCCCAGCGCTAAAAAATATTTTCTAGTGCGTGGATAGTTTGCGCTGAACACAAAAACTACTGCAGGATGCCTAAGCGAACTCTATGGTAGTACATTTTAACTTGTGGTAAGCCCGCATTAGTGCTTACCACAGCTTAGTAAAAGGGCCCCAAAATGATTAAAGGTATACGAGACAAAAAATGTAATTATGAAGAAAAACAAATGAAAGCCTCTGACTGACTGTGAGTGAATCACGCACATAGCATACCTATAGGGATCCTAAGTAATCCTTCCCATATTAGTTTAAAAGCATAAGCAAAGCCTAAAAAGAAATAAAACATTAATGAGCAACTGGGGATCATATTAAGTCCAAGCAAATAATAAGCAAGGTAAAAGATGTTTTGGGACTTAATTACTTACAATTACAGCCGCAGCTGCCTTTCTCTGGAGTAACACTTCTCCTTCAGCAAACTGAACAACAAGCATGCTGTGAATCACGAGCTTATGTTTAATGCTGGAGGTCAAAGATTCTCTAATTAAAAATGTTAAAAACCCGCAATAAAGTTACAAAAAAAATTTTGGATTCCAGATGCCAATCAGCTTATAAAGTCTAAAATAGCACAAAACGCTTAACAAAAAATGCTGATTTTGTCCTGTGGTTTAAAAAAAAAAAAAAAAAGTTATTTTCAAAAGTCAAAACCGAAGGTGAGGATCAATAGAGCACAGTTTGAACACTTAGAATCACAATTTTTTTTTTCCAAAAATGCTGCTTAAATAGAAAACTAAAAGCACCGGGTTTTTTGGGGAGGGGAATAGCAATTCTAAGTGGGCAGACTGTGTACTCTATTGATCCCCACCCTCACTTTTGTGGGGACTTTTAAAATTTCGTTGTGGGTTTTGTGAGGTACTTAACATTTTTAATTACAGAACCTCTGACCTTCAGCACTAAACATAAGTTGTGATTCACAGCATGCTTACTTTTCAATTTGCTGAAGGAGGAGGAGGAGTGTTACTCTAGAGATAGGCAACAGCAACTGTAGTAGTAAGTAATCAAGTCCCAAAAAATCTTTTACCTTGTTTCTCTATTTGCCTGAACTTAATATGATATTAACGAGCAATTAATGTTTTTGTTGTTTTTAGGCTTTGCTTATGCTTTTAAACTAATAGAGGAAGGATTACTTATAATCTCCTATAGAACATAAGAACATAAGCATTGCCATACTGAGACCGACAGAAGGTCAAAGCTCAGCATTCTGTTTCCAGCAGGCCAATCCAGGTTACAAGTACCTGGCAAGATCCCAAAACAGTAGAATACATTTTATGCTGCATATCCTAGAAATAAGTAGTGGATTTTCCCCAAGTCCATCTTAATAAAGCAACGATTAATTACACGTTCATGGGCCGATGATCAGAAGCAAACGCAGATGCTACAAGCTGTTAGCGCCATAATAGTGCCTGCATTTGCAACCACCCCATCAGAGTCCCCGAGTGCGTGAAACAGCACGCTTGCAGGCTCTGAATGCAACTAGCATGCAAATGCATGCAAAACAGGGCTCTCAGAGCAAGTAGCATACAAAACCTATTCATCCCCAATGACCAGCGACCAGCATGCCAAAGATTGGCACGCTTGCCGCGGCAAACCCTACGCCAGCTCGGAGCTGGTGTTAGGGTTTGTAGACCATTGGGGAGGAATGGTGAGCCCTGTCCAGTATGCATTTGAATGCTAGCAGGACCCCATCCCCCCCAATGCAGCAGCCACCGCCACCGCCCCCCCCCCCCTCCACAGCAACAGGGGGCTGGAAGTCTGGCCCCGACACAGGTTCGGGGGGGGGGGGGGGGGGGGGGGGGGGGGCTGGCGATCCGGTGGGACTCCGGCCCCCTCTACCCCCCCCAGCATCTCTTAAATGGGTCACAGGTCAATCCCCCACACCTGGTGGTCTAGCGGCCTTCCCCACCCCCCTACATTAAGTTGGAGGAGGGAGGTGGCCTCCCTCTTCCATCAGTGCTGCCTGGAAGATGGCGGCGCCCAGCCCTGTCCAGTGCATCCTGGACATCTAAGGGATGGGGGGGGGGGGGGGATTAGGGGGGGCGTCGGGGGGACCGGAGTTCCGCCAGATCTCCAGCCCCGTTTCGCCTGGCTCGGGGGTAGCTGGGGTCTGGTCGGTGACTCCTAATGTGAAACCTTGCATCTTGTACCTATAGTTCGGGGTTCCTCTTTCCCACATGCATCACTTTCCACTTCCTCCCATTATACGTCATTTGCCATTTGGATGCCTAGTTTCCCAGTTGCATAAGGTCCTCTTGTAATTTTTCACAATCCTCTTGTGATTTAACAACTTTGAAAAACCTTGTGTTGTCAGCAAATTTAATTACCTCACTAGTTACTTCCATCTCTAGATCCAGACCCCTGCAGAACCCCACTATCTACCCTTCTCCATTGAGAATACTGACCTTTTAATCCACAATAGAACACTACCTCCTAGCCCATAACTCTCCAATTTCCTCTGGAGCCTTTCATGAGGTACTTTTTCAGATGCCTTTTAAAAATCCAGATACACGGTATCAACTGGCTCACCTTTATCCACATGTTTGTTCACCCCTTCAAAGAAATGAAGTAGATTGGTGAGGCAAGATTTCCCTTCACTAAATCCATGTTGGCTTTGTCTCATTAATCCATGCTTATGAATATGTCCGGTAATTTTGTTCTTTACAATAGTCTCTACCATTTTGCCCAGCACCGATGTCAAATCAGCGTTACATTGGCCACCCTCCAATCTTCAGGTACCATGCTTGATTTTAAAGATAGATTACATATTACTAACAATAGTTGTACAAGTTCATTTTTCAATTCTATCAGTACTCTGGGATGAATAACATCTGGTCCAGGCAATTTGCTACTCTTCAATTTGTCAAATTGCCGCATTACATCTTCCAGGTTACAGAGATTTCATTCAGTTTCTCTGACTCATCAGCTTTGAATACCACTTCTGGAACTAGTATCTCTTCCAAACTTTCCTTGGTGAAGACCGAAGCAAACAATTCATTTAATATCTCCGCTATGGCTTTGTCTTCCCTGAGTGCCCCTTTTAACCCTCAGTCATCTAACGTTCCAACCGATTATTTTGCCAGCTTCTTGCTTCTAATATACCTAAAAAAGTTTTTACTATGTGTTTTTGCCTCCAATTAAATCCTTTTTTCAACGTCTATCTTTGCCTTCCTTATCAGCGCTTTGCATTTGACTTGATATTCCTTATGCTGTGTCTCATAATTTTCAGTCACATCCTTCTTCCATTTTCTGAAGGATTTTCTTTTAGCTCTAATAGCTTCCTTCACCTCACTTTTAACCATGCTGGCTGTCATTTGGCCTTCCTTCTTCCTTTTTTAATACATGGAATATAACTGGCCTAGGCTTCTAAGACATTATTTTTGAACGGCACCCACGCCTGATGTAAATTTTTGGCCTTTGCAGCAGCTCCTTAAGGTTTTTTTAACCATTCTTCTCATTTTATCATAGTCTCCTATTTGAAAGTTAAATGCTAATGCATTGGATTTCCTGTGTGTACTTACTCCAAAGCCGATATCAAATCTGATCATATCATGATCACTGTTATCAAGCGGCCCCAGCACCATTACCTCCTGCACCAGATCATGCGCTCCACTAAGGACTTGATATAGAATTTTTCCTCCTCTTGTTGGCATCTCTACCAGCTGCTCCATAAAGCAGTTCTTGATTTCGTCAAGGAATTTTACCTCCCTAGCATGTCCTGATGTTATATTTACCCAGTCAATATCAGGGTAATTGAAATCATCCATTATTATTGTGTTGCCCAGTTTGTTAGTCTCCCTAATTTCTGATAACAATTCTACATTCGTCTGTTCATCCTGGCCAAGTGGGCGATAGCACCCTCCTATCACTATCCTTTTCCCTTTTACACATGGAATTTCAATCTGTAGGGATTCCAAGGTGTGTTTCATGTCCTGTAGAATTTTTAATCTATTTGACTCAAGGCCCTCCTTAACATACAATACTACCCCCTCCACCAATTTGATCCACCCTATCATTACGATATAATTTGTACCTTGGTATGACAGTGTCCCACTAGGTCTCGAACATACCTATTATATCTAATTTTTCATTTAGTGGAATATATTCCAACTCTTCCATCTTATTTCCTAGGCTTCTGGCATTTGCATATAGACATTTCAAACTATGTTTGTTGTTCCTATTTACAACTTCCTCAGTGGTTGACAGTGTTAATTTGCAATCTTTTGTCTGATGTTTATTTAAGGACACCTTCTTATCTACTATGGTCTTTTTTGCAACCTCGCTACTGGGACACTATCTTCCTTGTTTTGGTGACAATCTTTGAAAGATACCTTGTTCCGAACCATGCATTTTTGAACGACTGTTGGCCTTCCCCCAGGTTCTAGTTTAAAAGCTGCTCTATCTCCTTTTAAAATGCCGATGCCAGCAGCTTGGTCTCACACTGGTTAAGATGGAGCCCATCCTTCGGAATAGGCTCCCCCTTCCCCAGAATGTTGCCCAGTTCTTTACAAATCTAAAACCTTCCTCCTTGCACCATTGCCCCATCCATGCAAAAAACTACAGAGAGGAACTTTTAAAGAGTACGGAAAGTGACAGGAAACCGGGGTAGCACATGTACTCTAAGTTTTAACAGCTGGCACATGATAGTAAAAAGATTATTAGAAAGAATTGGCACATTTTAGAAATACATGAATGTTTCAAAAACACCAAACTTAACTATAGCGTACGCAGCATGTAGAAATTTAAGAGAGAGGATGGTACCATCAGCCCTCACATGAGATGAAAAATTAGAGCATCTTGCATGTGAGAAGTGTAGAGTATGATGATAAATGGTACAACTTTCATGTTTTACACATCTGACTACATATCAGGCCTTAAAAATCAGACATTTTCAAATTATACCAGCAATGCCATTTATGTAATTCAATGAACTTGTAAATTACTTTATGTGGGAAAACAGACACAAGTTTAAGACTACGATTATAGAACATAGAAGTTGCTTTACTAGATCTATAAATATTGCATCTTTAGTCAACCATTGGGCAAACACACATAATAGATGACCTGAAGCTGTGTGTCATTAAAGCAATGAACACAGCGAAGAGTGACATGTGACTGTTTTTTAAATGAAAAGGGGAAAATGTCTCATACACCTGTGGCAAAACTAACTTTTCATATGCACACAAAACAAAAAGTAATCATAGACATGAAAAACCCCACTTTTTTTTTAAGTGTTAAAAAAAGTGTATGAGACATTTTCCCCTTTTCACTTAAAAAACAGTCACGTCACTCTTCGCTGTGTGGGTTTTTGATGATCATTAGTTGTGTATACAGTGAAGTTGATCTTTGGTTTTGTTTATATTAAAGCAATGAAGCCAACTTAGAGACCTGGGAATGTTGATCTCATCCTTTTACAGGAGCAGAGATTTGTTTACACAATAGATACTGTATTGCCTAAGGGTTTAAACCTAGCATTATATGTAAAACCCTTTCTGTGAAGGTATATTAATTAGATGTCACATGTATCTCACTTTTCATTTGTTGACGTTTTGTTCCAATACAATTATCAGTATCTTTTCTATTTTACCTGTGCCTTTCTAAAATATTTCTTGTGTAAACATTTTTGTGTGATTTAAACTTTTTAGCTAGTAAAGAAACATTGAAATGTTTCTCGATGCCACTATAGGAGCAGCAGATATTCATGCATCAGATATCGTATTCCTTAAGGGTTCTGAACCAAGAACTAAGTTTGAAGCACTCCCGTTTAAAACTTAGGTGTGATATACAGTCCACATTTTTCTTTCACAGTCTCCATTTTTATCTTATAGTTTGTTTGTTTTTTTTAATTACATTTGTACCCCGCGCTTTCCCACTCATGGCAGGCTCAATGCGGCTTACATGGTGCAATAGAGGGTTAAGTGACTTGCCCAGAGTCACAAGGAGCTGCCTGTGCCTGAAGTGGGAATCAAACTCAGTTCCTCAGGACCAAAGTCCACCAACCTAACCACTAGGCCACTCCTCCACTTTTTAATATGATACCAGCTTTTTCACAGTGCTTTTTGTTGTTAATTTTTCCCCTTTCTTGGGCATTCTATAAGAGCTGTTCTTTAAGATCATGTCCTCTAACGGCTCTTACAAAAATACTTTTATTTAGTTATCTGTATTTCTAGCCCAACTAATGTTTATGCAAGTTAATCTTTAGTCCTACTTAAATTTTGAGCCCCTTTGTATATGTTTGGGATTAAGTATTAATACAGAGAACAGATCATCAATATCATTATTTAATATTTTTCTTTCCCACATATTGAACATGTTTAAAAATCGAGGGGGGGGGGGGGGGGGTTGGCACTATTCAGTAGCCTTGACCAGTGACCCTTTTGAATATGTTTCGGTATTAAGCCTTCAAAAATGCATTGGAAATTATTATTTTTGAACATTTTCCCATCAATTGGACATGTTTTAGTAATTTGGTCCTAGTTAGTTTGCCTTTATGGATTTTTAAGTCATTTTTTATGCCATATTTGCCTTCATAACATCTTCTGCGTATGCACATGGTTTCATTTTCACAGACGCTATTGCTGTTTTGTGGAAAATGCAGCATACTATTCGAGAGAGTGCAGAGGTATGCAACATTTTAAGCTATCTATATAGCTATCTATATGAATTCCTTTATTTTAAACTATTAAATTCAAATATAATCGTTTTTTCAGATTTAAGAAGTTTTAAAGCCACCAATCATTTCATCAACATACCTGAAACGCAATAAGATTGAGTAGTTGCCAATGCAATATATGTAAGACTTTTATGGGGTCTTTTACTAAGCCACGTTGGCGTCTTTAGCTCATGCTAAAAAGAGGCGCACGCTAAAGACGCCAATGTATTCCTATGGGCGTCTTTAGCGTTTAGTGCGCACCTATTTCTAATGCGCCCTAAAAACACCATAGCGCTTTAGTAAAAGACCCCTCAAAATCTTACAGATGACAAGGTATTAAAATTATAATTAGCAAGGTAAGTTACTGTACCAGAGATGTTGCTTTGAATTGTTTTTCAAACAATACTTATGAAATCACTTATCAACTTGTTTCCTTTTTTATTCATTTGTATTTTAATCTTCTATATTTTTAATGACAATATATTACAATGAACTACTTGTAATTACGAGATAAACTTCTGCTCTGAGAATTGAATTATCACGTTTTAGCAATCAATCGCTCTTATTGTGAAGGATTTATTAGTTCTCTGATATATGCAATGAAATATGCCAGAGACTTTTTATTTAAGGTACTTTATATCACAATATTTTCTATATTCTTTTATTTCACAGGTTTGAACCTATTCAGGATCCATCTTTTTATGTGTGTAGCTTTTGGAATATACAGGTTTTCCTGTTTCTTATGTTTAAATTTATAATTCATATTGTCTTTTCATTTAATATATATCATTTTATTACATATTTACATGTGTGTGGTGTTTTTTTTATTGTTGTATATATTTTCAAATTAATATACTCTTTTTTTAAATAATCATTACTGTTACATTATTACACGTCATGTTGGGTCATCATATGTGTCTGAATTATTATTGTGATGCTTGACTCTCAATATGTCTTCGAACTCTACTAGACTCTCAATTTGTCTTCAATCCTCCCCTTTGATTGTCACCACTGCTATCTTGTTTGGTTTCATATCTATGGAGATCTGATTCCATCTTGCTGGTGGTTAGAATATTGCCATTTTTCTGCATATAATATATAGGTTGAGTATTGTTGTGAATTTCATGTTTCCTAATGTGAACTTCCACCTCTCTTTGACCTATTTTGTAACAGTTGTGTGTATTTTACCAATTATTCTTTGACTTCTGCTACCATTCTTACTCCCCAGTACACAATAAAAGCATTAGCATGGACAGTCATTTGTGCTGTGTTGTGGGGATTTAGCAAAACGTCCAAAGTTGGACTTAGACGTCACAGCAAAACTGCTCCTCCACGTGATTTAGATGTGAATGTTGATATTTAAGATACACGGTTTTAAATGTGTTTTTCTTTTTTAGATGTTAAAATGATATTGCTTTGTCACATCGAGAATCAATATTTTGTCTCTCTGAAGTTTCAGCTACAACTAGTGTTTCTTCTGAGAATGATATATACAAGACACTAAGATGCGGTGCCCTTTATTGATGGAGTCCTTTAAACAAACTTCAAGCTAAGTTTACGTTTGCTGAAGTTCCATGATAATTTAGAATTTTATTTCACTTAGGATGTGATGATTAAACACTCGGAGACATAAGTGTTCTATATGAACACACTTCTATACATTTTTAACAAACATTTCCTGAAACGTTTGCTAAAGGTTTGTCTTTATGATATATTAAAAATACCTTTTTATATCTTTGTGCCAGCTCCCCCCTCCCCCAAATGTATTATCTTGTGAATGTAAACACATATACATTAACATTCAGAGATTGCAAAAAAACATCCTGTGTTTTGACATATAAAGTGAAGTATTACCTTTCCATCCTTGCCACCTGGAACAAATTCTTCTGCTGCCAGACTAGCAATAGAATCCATGACTGGCTGGAGGTCACCATATGCTGATTCCAAAATATTGGCAACAAGGATACATGTGGCTTTATCCATGACCATTTCTTGGGCATTTTCTTGCAAGTACTTTATCAATGGTGGGGAAATGGCTTCCAAGAGCTCCTGATGGCGGATTTCTGCATCCTTCTTACTAATGGAAGAAACAGAATATATACCAAGTTACTCCAGCAGCCTTGCTCTGTACTGAGAGCACAAAGTTTCCAAAGCAACTTGCAAATTTTAAAGCAATCATAAGTCTTCACATTTTTGTATCATATGTACTGGTCAATGTAGCAGTTTAAACTTTAGAGTATCTAAAATCTGTTCACAAAATAGGCCAGAACAGCAGTATTGTCAAGCCCTACTTAATTAAGCAGGGTACCAAGTTTGTTGCTTAGCCCTGTGTAAATATTAAATAATACTATTTAAGTAATCATTTGCAGTCAGTGGCTTTGATCCTTCCACTAACTCGATAGGATTTTTGTCAACTGGAAAAACTGCTTAAAGTACTCCATGAAAACAAAGCATTTTATTTTACTTATAAAGGAAAATACATCCAGGGTTAAAAAAATGTGTTATTTGTTTTCATCTTTATAGGCATTAGATTGATACTTGTAAACTATAAACACAACCTATACAGCTGATGATACAGGGAAATCAAATTTCTTATCTGTAGGGGTTGCTCTCTGTGAAAGCCCTCACAGATGTGTGATGTTATCAACAGAACCCATCCACAGGAAAGCTCATCCCTGGCTTGCCTACAACTAAAGCTTTTAGCTTAATTGTGCATCTGCATGAGTTCTTGTACTGTACTGTTGAATGGGGCCACCTCAGATCTTTTCATAGCTTAAAAAGTAGGGAAAGTCTGCAAAGCATGGCTTATGGAATTCTTTCCAACTCTGCTGTATGTAAATACATAGGTTTATGTATGTTGGTGCGGGGGGGGGGGGGGGGGGGGGGGGGGCGTATATGTGTGTATTTATATGCTGGAATATTTGTGAGCCCATGTGTATGTTTGGAAATGTACAAGTTTGTGTGTGTGTTTACGCACTGATGTGTGAGTGTACTTTCTGTGTGTGATCAGCAGAGATGAGAGAAGGTGGCAGTCTGAAAGCTGCAATAATCAGTGTATGTATACTGCAGCTGTTGGGAGCTGCTTCTCCCAAAAAAATGTATTGTGGCATTTTTGGAAGGGGCTCTTTTATCGCCTCCTCTTACCAGATGCAGAAACTTTACTTCGATAGCACAGACACCTCTTTCCTTCCTTTGACTACAGCTGGTTTTCAGTGCTCTGTCTTTATTGTCTACCAGTTGGCTAGATCCTACCTACAGTCTCTGATTTCTAGTTACAATGGTTGCAGGCAGAGTAGCTTGCTGAAGTCATTGAAAAAGGAAGCCTCTAGCAGACTGCACAGAACTTCTCTTTTTTACCTGTCTCTGCTCTGCTTTGACAACCTCATAACCTTTTCTTTGTGACTTGCACTTACCTTCAAGCTGGGTGAGATGACTGAATCTAAAATAATAAAAGCATAACATGTTTATGCTCAGCAGTGGTTCCTAAACCTGGTCCTGGAGGCCAAGAGACCCTGTTTTTGGGACATCCACAATGAATATTCATGAGAGATATTTGCATGCCCTGCCTCCACTGAATGCAAATCTTTCTCATGAATATCCATTGTGGATATCTCAAAAACCTGACTGGCTGGGATGCCTCCAGGATCAGGTTTAGGAACCACTGATCTACAGTGTTAAAATATCTTCTCGCCTAGCTAGACACAGAATATAGAAGTTACACTTAGAAGTAGGGAAGCTCAAAACAAAGAGAAAGACAAATTAAAAAATAAAATAAAACAGAGCAAACCAAACCAATGTAGTACTGTGAAAATCACCTGTGTGCATTCTTGTCGCCTTGCTGCAGAACTTTGATGATCTCTGGTACAAAATATGCAGGGTCTCTTGGGCTCAACAAATACAGGAGAACCTTCCTTCCATACTTGTTGCTTACAAGAGTGGAGAGGTTGCTGATGATCTCCTACAGACACACACAAATAGCATTCACTCCCTGGGTGAGAGAAGGTCTATAGGGTAAACACTCTCTAAATCAACACCTTAATGGTGGGAGCTAGGGGTGGTTTTCTATCTAAACAATTTTTAAAAAAAAAATTTAAATGTAGAATTGTCATCATTTTGCTCTTCGTGTGACGTTGACTGATGAACATTACCCAACAAGTGGCACCTACATGGCGTCTGTACATAGTGACTAATTAGACAACACTGGAAACACAGAAGGGATCCTAATACATTTCAGGGTATCAGATGCCTTTGTCACCCTCTGCCTATGTTCCACCTTTGCCCTTTTCACTGATCCAAAGGGTGGAATTTAAGCCCCTGTATTAACAGCAATACTCTGCATTAACCTAATCAGCTAAAGCAAATTCTCAGCCATGTGTTTATGCTCTGCAAACAGCTCCCTTTCTTCAGAGACCACATGGCCAAGTAGCACAAGTTGTCCACTGTAGGGAGATGTGACTCACTCATCCCCTGACTCCTCAATAAATCAAAAAGTTTGACATTGTGGAGTCTGTACATTTCAACATGGAAAACTACATAAAATGTACCATATAACATCTATCCCTTCTGGTCTTTAACAAATTAAAACAATTTTCATCTGACAGAGCCGGTAAACGAGAAGAACCAATCATCATATATTATTACAAAACCATACGGCACAAAAAATGGCAGAAAAGTGCTTCTGCCTAGGTAGAAAGCATATGCACACAATGTCTCAACAGAGCCCGAGGCAGCAGTCCGACACAAGGATCAGGATTACATGGTTTTCACTCCAGCATTTTTCTTGTCAATTTTTTTGTGTGGGTGGGTTTTATTTTAATCTATAGCTTAGGTAAGATACTGTTCTTTCTTAATTTTTCTGCCTTTAATCTTAGATCATGTTTTGGAGTCCAACATTTTAAATTTGCACATTCACACTTTTTGTGAATAAGATGAGCACCTTTTTGTTATGGTTACCCCCTATGTTTTTAGAAATCGCCTTCCCTCAGTCCACTCTTCAATTGTTTATGCAGTGCTCCCAGTTTTATACAGGATTAGCATGACATCTGCATGGTAAGCAGTGCCACCAATTTAACTTCTTTTCTTAACGAACAGTTGAACAGGAACACTTTGCCTCAGGAACTAAGGATGAGAATAAAAGGAATCTTAATTTGGTTTATCTGACTGCGGAGTTATTTTAAAATATGGAATTTTGAAATAATAAAAAATTATTATAATATACTGTATGGCTTTTATAGGTCATGGTGGTTTACAAAATAAAATTAAAGGTTAAAAATTAAAAAGAAAGGAATGCTAATCTTATAGACAGGAAAGATCTAGCCATATGTACAGGAGTGGAGGAGTGGCCTAGTGGTTAGGGTGGTGGACTTTGGTCCTGGGGAACTGAGTTTGATTCCCGGCACAGGCAGCTCCTTGTGACTCTGGGCAAGTCACTTAACCCTCCATTGCCCCATGTAAGCCGCATTGAGCCTGCCATGAGTGGGAAAGCGCGGGATACAAATGTAACAAAAATAAAATAAAATATTCTCTCAAGCCACTCACAACCAACATATCAGCAAATCCTTCCATTAACAGCTAGCTAACAGACCTTAAATTCCTCCTGTCAAATAAAATCAAAAGCCTGTCTAAAATAAGAGCTTTTGAGTAAGGTCTTAAACTTCTTGATATTCAACTCCACCTGTATTTCCTTATGAATAAAATTCCATAAACAGGGTGCTAGACAAGAAAACATTCTCTCCCAAACTGGAAAGCCTTAAAGACCAAGCAAAGCAATTTAAATATTTTCCTGGTCCAGTGCAGATCTCTCAAAATATGAATAATATGATAAGATCTTTTTCCATTAGCTACCAAATGTGCTGCAGTATTTTGAACTAGTTGAATTTGCTTTAAGCTGGTTTTAGTAAGTCTTTGAAATAAAGAATTACAAAAGTAGAGTCTACTCATTGCACATTTGTTATCTCATTTCTCTTTAAATTAGGATTTTTTGGAATAGAGGTAAATATTATGCTATCCACTTCCTTTGGAAAACTACCTGTGCTGAAAAGTTTTATTAAGCGATCATTTAAATAACATAATTCCATTAATGCATTTCTCATTAACTGAGTTGGACAGTTGGACAATTATCCAGAATACAATGCAACTTAGGGGGTGGATTCATTAAGGTCCACCCTTACTGCACCATGATGCCCCAAGGGAATCAGCAACCTGTGGGATACTGGTAGCACAGGTTGCTGAATCCCCTCTTAGAGGAATAACGCTGCTTGTGAGCCACCTCACAAGAAGTGTTATTCCCATGGAACAGGAGCACTGGGCTGCAAAGCCTTGGCCCAATGCTCTCAGGCCTGCAGATCCTCCAGCTGCTTATCATGTAGCTGAAAAAGTTTTATTGTGAGTTTCTGCCTCTACAGCAAGCTTTTCTTCAAATTTTCTTTTTGCTTTCCTTAATGCTTTTTTTGCATCTAACTTGCCAGTGATTATGCTGCTTCCTGCTTTCTTCATTCAGGTTCCTTTCTAATATTTTGAAAGATGGTCTTTTGGTTAAAATAGCCTCTTTCGCCTCACCTTCTAAGCATACTGGTTCTTTTGCCTCTTTCCTAACATAATTGTAGTTCATTATATCATATCCCCCCCTTCTCTCTATTTCCCCTTTTCACCCACTTATATCTGATATCTGCTGTCCTTTGTACACTCTCTCTCTTCTATTTTTAGTATTGTACACCACATAGATGGTCACCTGATTTGTGGTAAAGCTTGAATAAATATGAATCCCCCACCCCTACCAGCTCAGAATAAGTAGCCACTGAATTGAAGTGGTCCCCAAATCTTTGCCGACAGCACTGACCTAGCTGGTAGAAGTGGCTGGCTGGAGCCACGAGTAGGTGATGAGTCGGGAGGAAAAGATAAAGGAGGGAGAGGGGAAGGGTGACAACAGCTTACAGACATTCAGTTTGCAGATGTGCAGTATTTTGCTCCCTCATCCCTGCATAAAAAGCAAATGCAAAGCACAAGAACACTTTCAGTACACTTATTAATTTTCAAAGAGGAATGGGGTGGGTAGTTTCCATTTCAAAATCTGCACAAGTCTGCATGTTAGAACCACTCATGTGGCTGTCTGAAAACTGCCTTCTCAAAAATGCACTGGTTGGTTAATGTCATTTTTAACATATGGTTCGTAAAATGTACAAGAAAACTGAACTACTCACAGATATGATCAGCTGCTTCACAAGCTTAGTGTCATCAATACAGTCAAAGGCAGCCAGCAAGACCAAGTGAGAAAATTCACCCTGTAACAGTAAATAACCAGAATGTGTTAAATATTTACATCCATCCTCCATTCTGCCTCATGAGTCTATTGTATCTCATTCAGTAATGCCACGTTAATGAAGATTACCAAGCATATTCTGTCATGTAAAACAACTGTCAAACAAATTATTTCCTTCTACAGCACTTCTTCAGGTTTTCAAAATGTATTTAAGTTTATATAATATTGTGGTCAGATAAGAGAAGCATTCTTTTTCAAGTGGATGGCAACAGTGGAATGGCTTGACAACTGGCACATAACAATTATTAATTAGATTAGTAATGTACCACTGGGCTTTGTAGACCTGCATAATTTCCATGCAGACTTTCAAACAAACAAGCCTGAATCAGTGACCAGCAGACACTAGACCTATATCATTTAACCCAGGAAAAAAAAAAAAAAGGAGAGAAGAGGCTAGTCAAAGACAGTCAAACCTGCAGCAAGCAACCTTAGATGCGAGGTATGCAAAGGGCTGAAATACACCCAATCACCGCTAATTACCACAAAAAGAAAATAAATAAATAAAGGGTCTTCATACCAGCCAGGTGCTGAACATCCACTCAAATACTGTTTCAATCATTTAGACGCAGGTACAACATCAAGAGGAATCTGGACAGATGCAGACCTCCAAGTATACTGGTCCATAGGAAAGAAAGGGAATAACCCAGGTTCTTGTCTCACATATGTCCATTTTATCTATTGGGAAATTATTTGCTGCATCTATTATAGACCTCTATACATCTTGTTCATGAGTTGATATGCTAGAGGCCAACTCAATTTCCGGAAGTTGAGGTGATCCTGCTTTGTCTTTATAGCTTTCGGTAATGCGTTCCATAGTTGCGTGCTTATATAGGAGAAGCCAGATCTGTAAATTGATTTGTACTTGACTCCCTTGCAGCTAGAGTGGTAAAGATTTAGGTATGTTCATGATGGTCTAATAAAGTCAGTAGGATAAAGTCCGTCATCGAATTATTTTCCGTTTTTCCCCTTTCCCCCTGTCCTAACCCCCTATTTGTTTAAACAATTTTTTATTGATGAATCAGCAAAGTACACCTTCTTAAACGATGCACTGAACGGTGATATGCATGGTTACCATATACTTCAAAAGAGAGCACAAGGTAATAAATGCCTTCATCAAAGTTTGAACAATTCCTCTACACCCGCCAAAAAATTGAAAGCCAACCTAGTTAGGGTCCCCATGTCAGTGTATCATACCCCCCTCCCAATACCCCCCCCCCCCACAACATCCAACATTCCAGAACATAACAAGTACCAATTCCAACCCCCCACACCTCCTGCACCCCACGCTTATGACCAACAACTAAGCCACAGCCATCCCGCCCCCCCCAGGGGCCTGAGCTCTTATAGCCTCCAGGAAAGTAGAACGGACGTTACAACAGGAACATCTCAAATCCCACCCATCCCTAACTAAAATTCCACCAACCAGGTCAGGCTATCAAAAAAAAAAAAATCTTTCTTGGAGAATGAACTAGCACAGCCCATTTAAAACCAGACCTCTACTCCTGGGGGCCAACAAATCCAAATAAGGGTTCAAAAATCTGAGTTTGCGCTTGTAAGATCCCTTCGTCCTTCATCATGTTTTAAAGGAGTTTGGCGTGATAAAATATAAAATAGTTATTTTTAAATCTAATGTATCTGCTTATGCTTAGACATTACCACAGCAAAGGCTATTTGATCTGCTTCTACTGTTGCCATGAAAAGTTCTAATGTCTCACCGGAAAGAACCATCCTGCAGTTTGGTGAAATTATTCATGCCCAATTCATAAATATGAAAAGTGCTACAGCAGAACGAATAGGTATCATTACTGAGCAGGGGCAGTTGTGCACCTTTTAGATGACTCTGTAAAATTAGGTATGGTTTCTGACTGTATATGAAACTACAGGAACTGTTTCTGTTGTCTACTTCTCTACTTTAGTCTCATAAAATTCTCAATAAAGGTTTTCAATGAAGAAAGTGACTGAGTGAAAAACAAGTGTACAGTTCTCCTGTACACCAGGGAGATATTTTAACAAGTGGAATAAGTTGGCTTCCACCTCTACCAAAGCAATTCCAAATGAACTGCTACGATAACTCTCAAGTGTCACAACTACCTACACTTCCTCTGCCATCTAACAAATCAGGCACAGTGCACTGGCTACTGCATCAAACCAAATGCTAGAACCTTAACATGTAGCACATTGCCTCCTTTTGTCTGCATATATATTTGAAATAAATAAATGAAGGAATGGAGAGAAGGGTTCAGCCTTCCGACCCCACCTCAAGTGAGTTCAGACTCATCACAGTACTCCAGGAGACCCCAACAATCCTTTGCAAAAATTAGTCCAGATTTTTTTAAACACTTTTTAGCACCTTGTTGCTCCCCTAGACGTAAGGCAACTGTGTTGCCAATTGATAGTCATAACAGTTGCACATACTGTAGCAGGTCTTGCTTATCCACTTCCGCTCTGAGATCATTTTCATACATTTTTTCTGACTTCATGTGCAAGTTTTCCTTAACTTAGTCACCTTTACTTCTATTTAACTACTGATACTACATCTTATCTGTCTATATGCACCACCTCTACTTATACCCTATGCTGTCGATTAAAATGTATTCATGCATACTGTGTTGATATTGTAAGTAGCATAGTATGTCAATATGTGCACTATTTTTTGAATATTTTTTACTGTTCTAATTCTTTATTTCCTATGTCCGGCTTTTCTTGCTATATACTAATTTTTCAAAAAGTCAGTAAATAAAGCCTAATAAATAATTTAAATAAATACATGGCCCCCTTCTATCTGACCCACTAAGAGAGTTAAGTCAACAAAAACACCTCCGGTAGTTAACCCATCTTAGGAACTTAAGACTCCAACTAAGCCAATTTACAAAGAGGGAATCACTTTCCACCCCCTACCTCTAAGACCAGATCTATGCTCTTCTGGGGACCTAGGCTTAGAACCAGTCCAAAATTCTGCACCATTTGCTGTAGATAAATACTGACCAGCTCCCCTGCAGCACCAGCCCTTATAGGCAAGCAAAATTCAGTCATTAATTGTATTTGTCTCCATCTGCTGGCAGGAAGTAACAATCTATTTGTATGGACTGGTCTGATAGGATGAAAGGTCCAATGCTTTAGATGCTGCTTCTACCTTGCACTACATTAATCAGACAGGGAACACTGTGGAGGGTGGGGGAGAACAAACTAGAAGGGGAATAAAAGCCAAGACAGTGGAAACTTTTATACATACATGGGAGAGATACAAAGGGACTTTAGCAGAAGTGGAGTGAAATTTTAGATAAAGTAAGAACTGTGATAACACAGAAGGGTGGATCAGGTAGGTCCATTTTTGCCAACATATTTCTATGGCTATCATAGGGTCAGGAGAAATGTGAGAGGAGATAATAGGGGTGATGAGAGAGACAAAACAGAAAATGGGATACCAGAAGTGACAGATGAAGAAAGTTCACAGGGAGGCAAAGAATGAGAGAGGATGGGGAAAAGAAAGGATGGATGATAGGGGGTAACAGCTGAGCGACAGAGATGTGGAATTAATAACCTTACATCAATGGTGGAGGAAAAAAAGAGGTGAAGAGCAATAGCAGACAAAATAGTGGGAAAAAGCAATAAGAAAACAAACTTAGGTAAAAGAAAATACTATACTAATTTTTTTTTTTTTACTCTATAAAGGATAAACATGCAAGTCAAAAGTGAAAAAAATAGAAGAGCAGTCAGGGAACTAAATACTGAATACAAAAGTTAGATCTGCTTTTTATTCTATACTTGATCCTCCACATTCTGGTCTGAAATCTGCCTATGTTATTTTTTACAATCTGTCATTATTATCTAACATCAGATCTATAGAAATGCAACATACTTCATCTTGGGTACAGAGGTACAGCAGACTCATCCACTGAGTATCATCATGGCCATATTTACCAGTGTTCTGAAATGAACCCTGGCTATGAATCTTTCAACACCATTCTCCCACCTGGGTAGCAATGACTGGCAGTTAATACACTGTCAGCTGGAGCTCCCTTCAGGCCTTCAGCTCAGACAGGAAATAACTCTGTCCACAGCGTATTATAACATTGACATGCTACAAATGCGTTTGCGTCAGCTGCTTCTTTTTTAAGACTAATTACAAACATCCTCTGTGCAAACTACAACAGAACCCCCCCCCCCCCCCCCCCCAAATATTATCAAGTCAGCCTCAAAAGGGAATTTAATCTAAAGCAGGGCTTCTCAAGATTTTGTATCCAAAGACTGGCAGCTATAGTGCCTCAAATAAAAAATCTTTACACTCATGTACATTTTTCATATTCTGCTATCTAAAAAACAAGAATTCACACTGCATTAAAATAGGAAGTTGATTCACTGATTTACACAACATACTCTATATATATTTGATAACTAAGAAGAATCCAGAGTCTCAAATGCATAAGTCTTCACACCCTTTAGTCACAGCAACCCCAAAATTAGCCTTAACGAGGCGCATAAGTAGTTAAATAGGGTCCATCTTCAGTCACAGGTGAGTTGATCTAAATGCTCCTGGATGAAAAATCAAACTGTTTCTGCTGTATGAAGTCAATCTGAAGCAAAGTTCTGAATATGTTGAAAACATTGAGATAAAGTTATTCAAAAAGGTACAAATGAGAAGGTTGTAAGAAAACTTCAGTATGTTTTAACATCCCTTGGGGGGCACTGTCAAATCCATCACTGTAAAATGGAAACAGTTTGTCATCAGGAAGACACTGCCTCAATCAGGCCAACTCTCTAAAGTCAGTAGCTGTGGGTTAAGGAAACTACAATTACTTTAAAAGAGGTTTCTGGCTAAGCCTGGGGAAAATATTTTCTATTGAATGATATTAAAATCCCTCCAAAAACATGGCCTGTATAGGACGGTAGTAAGATGACCCGCTGCTGAAGAAAATCTGTATGATATGTGCCACATAGGGTATGGAAAGAAACCTGTGGGAAGTTTTGGAGTCTGTTGAGGACAACGTGATGTTAAACAAACAAACAAAAAAAAGCATATCACTCTATCATAATCCCTATAGTAAAGCATAGGGATCCGTATAACTGCTGAAGTAAATTAGTATGAACATATTTCACGTTCTTAATACTATGCACTCACTGCACAGTAAGTGCTGGTGTGTGATTTACAAGCTGGTGCATAAATATTATGACAGTCTCCTTGATATGCCCTTATGTTCCTTCTAAGGATCATGTTTTAGTCTGCCAGGTTTGCTCTTGGCTCCATCCTCTACTAGTACTAAGGTCACAGTGCTATCATGAATACTGTCAGTATGTGGTTCACAGTTGTGGAACTCGCTGCCTCTTTCCCTATACAGCAAGGATTCATATTTCACTTTCCATAAAAGTTAAAAGTGTATTTGTTTAGGGCTACATTCTAATGATTTGATAAGTATTTTTAGGCAGGATGTTGGTGGCTTTCTTTAGTTTATCATTACCTGTAAAGTTTTATGTTTTATTATGTATGTATAGAAATGCTAAATAGTAGTAGTAGTAGTATTTGCCGTAAACCACAAATATGGCCCAATTTGCAGTACACACATACATACAACACATGAAAAATATATTAAATAGGGATGGAAGCATCACATTGTGTGGATGCTTGACAGCAGCAGGGACACAAAGGCTTATGACTGAGGGAACAATCAAGTATGCAAAATACAGGCAGATCCTGAAGGAATCTGTCACGAAATGCCTAGCCACCCACCTGGGGTTACCCCGTGGCCACTTAGAAGGTCTATCCTCATCAGAGCTCAGGTCCGCCTGCACCTGTCGCTTGTGTTCTACACTAGCACCCTCCTCCCACCGACTGGGTCACAACTACCTCTGGGTGACTCTCCCGCTCTCCAATTATCCTCAGCAATTTCTAGGTTACTAGAGTCACACTCCCAGTGGTCCCACAGTTCCCAGAAAGCACTCACAGACCCAACACACAAACCACCAGGATTTTTTATCAGTCCAGACAGCAGAGTCAACAAACTAAACAGGTTTATTGCCACACTGGAAAATGAACAAAACAAATATGCAATCAACAAACAATAACAGGTAACTATAGATTTATGGAATTATGGATCAATTATAATACTAATTAAACATCTATATAATGTCTATACAGTACCTAGGAAGGTCAGGACATATAATTCACCGAGCCTTAGCAAATACATCTGTCTCTCTTTCCTCCCAGGCTAAGGCTGAACAGCCTGTACTGCTGGGTGATTTTTCAAACTCCAGGCAACAAGTTTTAAAAGTACACTGCTGCTTGCTTCTTGCTTGTGTTAAAGAAAAAGAACATTCAGTTCCCTATAACAGGTTTACAGCAAAGAAACACCACCTGCTGGCCAAATAGGAGAAATACAATTCAGGACATAATATCTAACACAGTTTACAGGCTTAAAACACACAGTTTCTTCACAGAATCCCTTTCCCAGTCTTCCACAGATCTGGAACTGGAGAGAAGAATCACACTTCAGCAGGACAATTATGCACAAAGCAAAAGGTCTTGCTCTTTTTCATGCACAGAACTACTTCATCCCCTACGCTGTTCCACTCCCTTGGGTTTTACAGCACAAAAACCTTTTCCGCCTCTTTGGGGATGACCGAGATTCTCGGGCCTCCAAGGACACCAAAAGATGCACTTGGTTCCTCCAGTGCCAATATGCTGGGGGATCTTGCACTGTCCAATATTGCAAAATGCATTTCCGGGCAAGTAAAGTCTGCTTATGGAGGAGCATCACGTTATATTTATTCTGACTCCCATAGGCTCCCAGCACATCTAGAAGCAGCTGTTCTACTTTTCCCAAAACCTTGATTCCCAGCTCTTGTTCTATAAAACGTGTTACCCGGCGCCAAAATGCTTGCACAGCGGGGCATTTCCACAAAGCATTATATAACGTCCCCGAATCTCTCCCACATTTCAGGCAGGTAGGTTCCGTCAACCCCCCCCCCCCCCCCCATATGGAAGAGCTGACTAAGGTGTGAGCAAAACCTAAAAAAATAAATAGAAGAGATATATGCTCTATGAATAATACGATAAGCACATTCTCTTAATCGTGCATCAGTAGTGAGGGTAGGTATACGTGCCACAGATGTTGATATGTCCCAATGTGTCAGAGGAGCCTCCACCTCTCGCTCCCATTTAATTTTCAACCCACTATAATCTTTGGGTGATTTCCTCTCAACAAGGGCTTTATGTAGTAGGGAGACTGATATTTCTCCCTCTCTCAGAGATTGAAAAAACTCCCTGAGCCTCAACCCCATTTGACTACCGAGTGATGTTTGGGGCAGCCTGGATAACTTGCCAAAAAGCAAATCTATTCCCTCAGGATTCCCCCACCTTATTTAAAAGATCTTCAATAGAGACTAACCTCCCCTCAGTAGTTAACAAATGCTCTAATTTAATTATATCTTGATTTGCCCATTGGTTAAAAATTCGGTTGCTAATGCCTGGTTGAAATGATGGGTTGCCCCCCAGTTTGAGCTGGTCAGTAACATCAGGGTCTCTCCCCAGGTTCTGCACTATTAACCTCCACATTGCCTTTAATGGGTTGAGTAACACACTCCCTCGTAACCCCAGAGGTATTTGGGTCCGCTTGTGATGTAATAGCGAGAGTAGCTGGTAGGTATCCGGTAAGCCTACTCATCCTTGTCTCCAACCCCCCACCAGATAGGTAAGTGATAATCTGGCTTTCCGAGAGGACCAACAGAACCAGGTAATTAAAGCTTTACTATCTCTCTGATAGAGCCAAATAGGTAAGTAGTATAGCCATTTTGGGAACACTACTGTCTTGACCAAGCTCACTCTACCCATCAATGATAAGGGCAAGTTCTGCCAACCCTCCAAGATCTTTTTGGTATCTTCCAATAAAGTAGTGACATTATTTGGTGCAATTGTGTCACGTCCATAGGTAGGAGAATGCCCAAGTATCTAAAGGACTTCTTTGCCCATCGCAAGGGGAAGGCCGCCCCCCATTCAGTCACCAATCGAGCTGAAGATGCTAGAGCCTCTGATTTACCTAAATTTAAATGGCCGGCATAGTCCCCATATTCTTTAAAGATTTCCAGTAGGGCGGTTAACGAGTCCTGCGGTTCTGTCAAGTGTACCAAGATGTCATCTGCAAATGCTGCAACTTTAAAGCTTTGCGTGCCCACCGGCACCCAGCGCACCCGCTTGACTATCCGTTATGTCTTTCAGCAACAGATCTAGTGTTAGGACAAATAAAAGGGGGAAGAGAGGGCATCCCTGCCTAGTGCCTCTTAGAATGTTAAAATCGCATGATTCCACCCCATTAACAGAGACTCGCGCCCTCGGATTTGAGTATAAGGTTTTCACCGCTGCTAGAGATCTCCCTATAAATCCATACTTGGCCAGTGTGGCAAATAAAAAATTCCAATAAACCCAGTCGAATGCTTTTTCTGCATCGAAACTAACTAGGAGTGATTGCCAGTGCTTCCTATGTGCATATTCTAAAGAGACCAAAATTTTTCGAAACTTTTTTGCCACCATGCGACCTCGCACAAATCCCACTTGGGATTCGTGGACAAGCTTCGGGAGCACACGTACTATTCAGTTCCCTAGTATTTTAGCAAGAAGCTTGACCTCATAATTCAACAGCGATATGGGGAGGTATGATTCCACTAATGTAGAGTCTTTCCCTGGTTTTGGTAGTACTATAATTCTCGCAGTATTCAACTGCTCAGGTAGGGTTCTGGCGTCCACCAAAGCATTGAACATATCTGTTAAGAGGATCACAATCTCCTCCCCCAGTAATTTATAGAATTCCGCCCGAAACCCATCTATACCAGGGGTCTTCCCCAATTGACTACTACTACTACTACTATTTAGCATTTCTATAGCGCTACAAGGCATACGCAGCGCTGCACAAACATAGAAGAAAGACAGTCCCTGCTCAAAGAGCTTACAATCTAATAGACAAAAAATAAATAAAGTAAGCAAATCAAATCAATTAATGTGAACGGGAAGGAAGAGAGGAGGGTAGGTGGAGGCGAGTGGTTACAAGTGGTTACGAGTCAAAAGCAATGTTAAAGAGGTGGGCTTTCAGTCTAGATTTAAAGGTGGCCAAGGATGGGGCAAGACGTAGGGGCTCAGGAAGTTTATTCCAGGCATAGGGTGCAGCGAGACAGAAGGCGCGAAGTCTGGAGTTGGCAGTAGTGGAGAAGGGAACAGATAAGAAGGATTTATCCATGGAACGGAGTGCACGGGAAGGGGTGTAGGGAAGGACGAGTGTGGAGAGATACTGGGGAGCAGCAGAGTGAGTACATTTATAGGTTAGTAGAAGAAGTTTGAACAGGATGCGAAAACGGATAGGGAGCCAGTGAAGGGTCTTGAGGAGAGGGGTAGTATGAGTAAAGCGACCCTGGCGGAAGATGAGACGGGCAGCAGAGTTTTGAACCGACTGGAGAGGGGAGAAGTGACTAAGTGGGAGGCCAGCAAGAAGCAGATTGCAGTAGTCTAAACGAGAGGTGACAAGGGTGTGGATGAGGATTTTGGAAGAGTGCTCGGAAAGAAAGGGGCGGATTTTACGGATGTTGTAAAGAAAGAAATGACAGGTCTTGGCAATCTGCTGGATATGATCAGAGAAGGAGAGAGAAGAGTCAAAGATGACCCCAAGGTTTCGAGCTGAGGAGACAGGGAGAATGAGAGAGCCATCAACAGAAATAGAAAATGGGGGGAACGGGGAGGTGGGTTTGGGGGGGAAAATGAGAAGCTCGGTTTTGGTCATATTTAATTTCAGGTGGCGTTGAGACATCCAGACAGCAATGTCAGACAAGCACGCTGAAACTTTGGTTTGGTCTATCAGGGGTAGAAAGGTAGATTTGGGAGTCATCAGCATAGAGATGGTAGGAAAAGCCATGGGATGAGATTAATGAACCAAGGGAAGAAGTGTAGATAGAAAAGAGGAGGGGACCAAGAACAGAACCCTGAGGTACGCCGACAGGCAGAGGGATAGAAGTAGAAGAGGATCCACCAGAGTGAACACTAAAAGTGCGGAGGGAGAGGTAGGAAGAGAACCAGGAAAGGACAGAGCCCTGGAATCCAAGTGAGGACAGGGTATCGAGAAGTATGCTGTGATCGACAGTGTCAAAAGCAGCGGAAAGATCAAGAAGAATGAGGATGGAATATTGACCTCTGGATTTAGCCAGTAATAGGTCATTGGAGACTTTAGTAAGCGCAGTTTCGGTTGAGTGGAGAGGGCGAAAACCAGATTGTAGTGGGTCAAGAATAGCATGTGAGGAGAGAAAATCAAGGCAGCGGCGGTGAACAGCACGCTCAAGTAATTTGGAGAGAAAAGGAAGGAGGGAGATGGGTCGGTAATTAGAGGGACAAGTAGGGTCGAGTGAAGGCTTCTTAAGGAGAGGTGTGACCACAGCATGTTTAAAGGCAGCAGGGACAGTCGCAGTGGAAAGTGAGAGGTTGAGAATATGACAGATAAAAGGAATAAGAGCAGGAGAGATGGCATTAAGAAGGTGGGTGGGAATGGGATCAGAGGAACAGGTGGTACATTTTGAGGAAGAAAGGAGAAGTGTAGTTTCCTCAATAGTAACTTCAGGAAAGGAGGAAAGGGAATGAGGGGAAGGAGAGAGAGGGGAACGGACTAGTGGAGGGAGAGGTGGTGAGGTAGAGAAAGCAAGGTTTATCTTTTGAACCTTGTCGTGAAAGAATTCAGCAAGGGTCTGAGGAGATAATGAAGGGGGAGTTGGGGGAGGGGCACCTTGAGGAGAGAGTTCAATGTGGTGAAGAGAAGTCGAGGATTAGAGCCAAGAGAGTTGGTCAGTTGGATATAAGAATCCTGTTTGGCACGTAAAAGAACAGATTGGAAGGAGGTCAGCATGAACTTAAAGTGTAAGAAATCAGCAAGGGCCCGAGATTTCCGCCAGAGGCGTTCGGCGGAGTGGGTACTTTGCTGAATCCCTAAGTGAACCTCCTCTGCTAGTATTGGCTTATTAAGCATCTCAGTATCTGCTGGAGTCACCAATGGCAAGGGCAAATGAGCCCAATAAAGATCACTGGGGAGCCCCGCAACCTCCATGGTATCACATAACTGTCGATAATAGGAGTAGAACTCCTTATTAATTTCCTGATCTGCCTGAACTGTTATACTATGATTCGACTTTAGCGACAACACTCTGGAGGGTGACCTTTTAGTTGCTATAAGGTGCGAGAGGAGGCACCCCCCCCCCCCCCTTTGTCCCGTGCTTATATAGCATATATTTATAATAAATCTGGGATTTGATGGCCCTTTGATGTATGAGCTCATTAAATGCCACCTGTAGTTCCAAAACCTCTGCTTCTGTTCTGAGGAATGTGACTGTCCAAACTGTTGGCGGGCCCATCCTACCTGTCTGTTCAAGCGGAGGATCTCCCTATCTCGAGTCCTCCTTTGGTGGCTTGTATAACTAATGATCTCTCCCCGTAACACCGCCTTCGCTGCCTCCCAGTACAACAGCGGATCTGCTTCATGCTCTACATTATGGATTTTGTAGTCCAACTCTTGAGAAGTCTATCTCGAAAGGCCTGATCTCTGTAAAATTCCACTGAAAAAACCCAACGCCCTGTAGAGGAGGCTGAGACCACTTGACGTCCAAACCCACGCGTGGTCTGAGATAGCATAAGGCCCGATATCTACCTTGAGCACTGAGTTAAAGAACTGCCTTGAGACCAGCATATAATCTATGCGGGCCTGGGTAGAGTGAGTTCGAGACAAGTGTGTGAAATCCCTCTCCTTAGAATGTAATACTCGCCAGACATCCACTAAATCCAACTGGTGGCATAAATTAGGTAAACCTCTGCTGTCATGAAGAGCTCCAGTCCTTCCGGGGTGGGATTTGTCCAACTGAGATCCATTACTGAATTAAAATCCCCTCCTACTAAGACTGCACTTTGGGGGCATGCTAAGAGTTTAGAAGTGACCATCTTATAAAATTGTTTATCATGTTGGTTGGGGGCAAACACATTCCCAATGATTAACTTCTTTCCCCGCACTAACACTTCACATAGTAAGAACCTAACCCCAGTATCCGTAAAGAGAGGCGTAACCTTATCCACCACCCCTTTCCTAAACAGGATTGCTACCCCACCTTTTTCCCCTGGGCCGCTGCTGCAACACAATCACCCACCCACCATTGTTTGAGCTTAGTATGTTCAAGGGCTGATGAGTCTCTTGTAACAAGGCAATATCAATACGGTGACGCTGAAGATGCTGCAGTATTTTTGAACGTTTAATAGGAGTTAATGCCTCCCACATTCCAAGTCACCACCTTCAGCGGTACACCTCACACTAGGACCCATAACATCTCAGATTAATAAACCTAATGGTCGGGGAGGGGTGCCCCAGCCCACATCCCCCCTCAAGATCGCATTCCCCCACAGGCCTCACATGCAAATCTAAGTCCATCCAAACAATCTTCCATTGAATCGCAAAAAGTTCCCCATCCAATTCTAATCCTAAGTATTGACTCCCTCCCAACCCCCCCTCTGCCTGCTATCTCCCACATCCCCAACCATCCCACCTAAGGGTCTCCTATGGAACTGTCACATTAGACACCACCCATCGCATATCCCTCTAAGTATATGCATTTATAGCTTAATTGACCAAAGTGACGGAGAAAAAAAAAGAAAAAAAGAGGCTTATTCTTATAACAACTTAATTCAGCAGCAATCTCACAGCATTGGCCATACACCAGGCTAAGCCTCCAATCTTTGACCATCCAGCGCTCCCCAAGTCCAGTCCGTCCATGGGTTAGCTCATCCCAAATCTAAAGGCCTCCGGGATTATAATGTGATCTCTCCCAGCAAATGATAATAACGGATCTCAAGTCAATGATCTGGACTTTCTCCCTTGGAAGGCCCTGAATCCACCGAACGTAGGAACTCCTGTGCTTCCTCCACTGTATGATAAACTTTGCTTGCTGTTTGATAAGTCACCCTCAATTTAGCTGGGTATTGCAGGGCAAAGCGTATCTTCAAGGCAAAAAGTTTTGCACACACTTGTGAAAATCGCCGCCTTTGAGCTGCAACCGCTGCAGAGTAATCCTGAAAAGATAATATTTTCTTGTTTTTATACTGTAATTCTTGGCCGCTTCTTAGCGCTTGCAAAATAGCTGATAGTGCAAAATTAAGTAGGTGGCAAATCACTACTCTTGGTCTTGGTGGAGATGGTTGGTGGGGTCCCACGCAGTGAGCCCTTTCCACACAGAGGTGCCCACGAGAGGGTTGCAGCTTTAATTGATGTGGCAGCCATGTTTCCAGAAAGTTCCACAGGTCTCCCTCTCTCAATGTTTCTGGTAAGCCCACGAATCTCAGGATGTTCCTTCGGGATCTGTTCTCTAGTCTTCTATTTTCTCTTCATATGCTGCCACCTTATTTTTCAGACGGGCATAATCCTCCTCCATTATGGTTACCCGGTCCTCTAATATCCCATGACGCTGCTGGTATGCTACCAAATCCTTACTGAGCTGCCACATATGGTCTTGTAATTGTTCTAACTTAAGTTCAATTGGGCTCAGTCGCTTATCAAATAGTACCTCCATGGCTCCTGTTACCTTGGCTGCCACCTCTGCTACCCATGCCGAGCCAATTGTGGATGTGGTCGGGCTCACCGGGGCCGCCATTTTGTCCTCGTGCGCTCTGACTTTCTCTTTCTCCTTGCACGGTCCCTTCGCAGCCATGGTGCTTGTGAAAGTTTCTCAAACAGCTCTGGAGTCTGCAGGCAAATGTCTCGGAAACACGTATGCAGGTCTTGTCGGTCGGAAAAAAAAAAAAAAAAAAAAACGATATTGACGGCGGGTTTAGCAGTGTTGTTCAGCACCCGCTCCCGAACATGCCGTCACGTGACCTCGAGAAATGGGACTTTTATATGTCCACAACCTGTTCCTCCTTTCCCTCCAGTTTTAGCTGCTGCCTGCTCCCTGAAATGCAACACTTGGGTTGTCTGTTCTCACATACAGAACACCAATCTTCTCTCTCTCATATAGCCTTAACTAAAACGTTCCTTGATTTCACACTCCTAGTGTGTCCCACACATGCACTACCCATTTCAAATTCCCTCTCTTTCACACATCAATCTCCTTTCCTTGCCTGGAGCCATACTTCTCCCTTCCACACTGGTGGTAGCAATTCTCTTCCAAGCTGGCTACCATTTCCTCTTAGGTGAGAAGCATGCAGCATAGTAGCCAGTTGCACATCCAGCAGAGAAAAAAAACTTGGCTTTGCAGATGAAGCCCAAGGGCCAATAGTTTGCTGTTCATACAGCAACAGCATCTCTCCTCCCCCACCCCAGCTTCTTAAGCACCAAGTGGGCAATTTTATAAATTGGCACCTAGATGTAAATACCAGTTAAGTAACTGCAAAGGGAGGGGGTATATGTAGGTGGAGCATGGGCAGGACAAGGATGGATCTCCAAGTTATGTTTGTAACTTGTAAAACAGTATTACTTATGTGTATCACTTGGCGCGGCAATTTACACCTGCCACTGACATGGCTTAGGTAGTCGCACTTAAACTTAGGTGTGCCAATGCTGACTTACACTAGTATTTTATAATAGAAACTTGGTGCACAGATGGTGTCAGAGAATTTACGTACAACATCTGGGCTTCTAAAATGAGGTGCCAAAATTATAGAATTGCTCCCAAATGCATAGTTTAATATCAGACCCCCAATGGATCAAAAGATTTAAGTACACGTAATAATAACTTATGCTTACTGTGGCAATTTTTTCAATTAATGTCTTCATAGTTTTCACAATGACTTTTCTGTCCTAATGAAGGAGAAACAAAGGTAGTATCAGCACATTGGTCCCTAAAACCTCTTGGCAGCCAAATAACACATCATACTTGTTTTATATTAAAAAGTATTACATTTTTTTTTTTGTTACATTTGTACCCCGCGCTTTCCCACTCATAGCAGGTTCAATGCGGCTTACATATTACATAGCAGGTTCAATGCGGCTTACATATTACATACAGGTACTTATTTGTTCCTGGGACAATGGAGGGTTACGTGACTTGCCCAGAGTCACAAGGAGCTGCCCGTGCCTGCAGTGGGAATCGAACCCAGTTCCCCAGGACAAAAGTCCACCACGCTAACCACTAGGCCACACATATTAGTTTAGGAAAGATAAAATGGAGTGCAAGTACCTGTGAAGAGCTGTGCTCAAACCAAATGCCACTACAGTTACCACCAGCAAGAAAATACAAACAAACCTTACTGACTCTCGGTTTCTTAAAATAATGTAGCTTGTTATGAAGGCAAACTGTGTCACACTTGTGGGGTCTGTAGTGAAAAGTGTAAGACTTAATTCTTTCTGCTCTGGAGGCTGACCAAAATTTGGTTTCGGTTTCAGCTTCAGTGCCAAAACCAGTCTGAAATTCTAAGTCACCCATGTTTCCATGTGGAAAAATGCAAAGTGATACACACTGAAAAGAATAATATGAATCATAGTTACCTGATGAAGGGTCCACCTTAGGAGTCAGCACCCAAGAAAACTACTGAGGTGCTATTGTAGACAATACACTGAAACCTTCTGCACAGTGTGTGGTGGGAGCCAAAAAAGCAAACAGAATGCTAGGAATTATTAGAAAAGGGATGGAAAATAAGACCAAGATCATTGTAATGCTTCTGTATTGCTCCATGGTACGACCTCACCTTGAGTAGTGTGTTCAATTCTGATCGCTGTATCTCAAAAAAGATTTAGCGGACTTAGACAAAGTTCAAGAAGACTGACCAAAATGATAAAGGGATGGAACTCCTCTCATATGAAGAAAGACTAAAGAGGTTAGGGCTCTTCCGCTTGGAAAAGAGACGGCTAAGAGGTGATACGATTGAGGTCTTCAAACCCTTCAGTGGTGTAGAACTGGTAAAAGTGAATCGATTTTCACTCTTTCAAGGGGACATTCAATGAAATTACATGGAAATGCTTTTAAAAACAAATAGGAATAAATTGTTTTTCAAAGAACAGTTAAGCTCTGGAACTCACTTCCAAAAGATGTGGTAACAGTGGTTAGCATATCTAGGTTTAAAAAAGATTTGGACAAGTTCCTGGAGGAAAAGTCCACAGTCTGTTATTCAGATAAATATGGGGGAAGCCACTGCTTGCCCTGGGATTGGTAGCATGGAATGCTGCTACTATTTAGGTTTCTATCAGGTACTTGTGACCTGGATTGGCCACTGTTAGAAGCAGGATACTGGGGGCTAGACAGACTACTGTCTAACCAAGTATGGCTATTCTTATGTCCATTTTGGCTGAAAACGCTGGTGCATTTTCAGCTGAAACCAAACCTTCCCACCCTGACCAAAACCGCTGCTCACTGCATCACCTTCCAACCAAAACCACTGCCATCGTTCCACCACCCCTAGGCCCTCCCCAGGCCTATTTTAGGAGTACTGGTGGTCTAGCGGCCTAACTGGGGAGGAGCGATCCCCAGTTGCTCCTGCCCCTGCTGTGTCCGCCATCAAAATGGCAGCTGAGACCTTCAGTTGTTCCTGCCTATACTAGCTCCAATCTCAAAAGGGCTACCACAACCAGCAGCAGTCTTGTTAGGCTGCTGTTTAAGGTCTTGGCAGCCATTCTGACAGCGGAGACAACAGGGATAGGAGCAACTGGGAATCACTCCTGCTCTCTTCCCCCAGTCAGGCCACTAGATCACCAAGGTTTAAGGGAGGCCGGGGGGGGGGGGGGGGGGGGCTGACAGGTGGATCTTGGACGAAGGCACTGTTTTGTGACAGTGGGGAGTATGTGCTGTTTTGTGGGGTGTCTGGCTGGTTTTGGTTTAAGCCAAAACTGAATGGCAAATTTTGGCTATAGATTTGGTTTTGGCTGAAATCGAAAAGCCTCATTTCCGTCGGCCTCTATCCTACTCACTACATCAGTACAATAACCAACATACAAACTCGTCAGTATTCTCTCAGTGATGAAAGCTTCCTAGCCAGATGTATAGAGCCCCTTCAACAATATTGTGAACAGATTCTGGAGCTAACATCAGGTGGGGAAAAGGCCCTGCCACTGTATCTAAAAGCATGAAGACCTATAAGGAATTTAGAATATTTCAATATTCTTTTCACTTGAAAGCATGGGGAACTTACCAACTGAAAGTTGCTAAGGTAGCACATGTGAAATGATGCTTCTGGTCTTGGTGCAGTTCCTATTACAGCAGACACTAAGAGGGTAATTCTACAAAATGGGTGCCAGAATGTACATGCCAGCTACACATATACATGTTTAGAATAATGGAATACACATATGTAAAAGCTCAAAATCTGCCTAAGCACTATTCTGTAAATACAGTATGTGCATATTTTCCAGATAGGTGTACACATGGGTGGAGTCTCAGCTTTTGTTAAGTGCTTTTCTTAACAATCTAGGCCCAAGCATTTATACTCTATGGCTGACATTAAGTAGCCTAAGTTGAATGCACATTTTTTGCCTGTTACACAAGTGTTTCATAAAAGAAAGTAAATAGGTGCCTACTTTCTTTTAAGCTCCAGAAGGATGCCCTCTTCGTGCCCTTTTATATAATTGCCCAGCATGTGGCTCTGCTGAAGATAAACACTGAACAGACTGGGATTCTAAAATTCCTTCAAGACAATCAACACTTTCCATTCCCAACATAAACAATTTTAAACTTGAAGAAGGGCAAAAATGCACGGTGTGTGTATTTTTTTATTTTATTTATTTTTGTTACATTTGTACCCCGCGCTTTCCCACTCATGGCAGGCTCAATGCAGCTTACATGGGGCAGTGGAGGGTTAAGTGACTTCCCAGAGTCACAAGGAGCTGCCTGTGCCTGAAGTGGGAATCGAACTCAGTTCCTCAGTTCCCCAGGACCAAAGTCCACCACCCTAACCACTAGGCCACTCCTCCACTCCCATGCCTGTGGAATCCTCTCACTCTTCCTCTACCCAGTAGTTCTCTCTCTCCTTTTCCAGTCCCCCAGCAGCTCTTTCCTCCATAATTCCAAGCAGGCCAGAAACACCATCCCTATATTTGTGGACCTACTTAGGGTGGGGGCATGCCCTGCTCATCCCAAATTTCAATTAGAGGCAAAGACTCCACCTCATAGACACTGAATGGGGTAAATGGTACTGTCATGTCACCTTACAATTAAATCGACTAGCTTCAAGCTAGAGAATTACACAGGGTCAAAGTTCGTCTCCCGTTCCCACGGGCTCTATCCCTGTCCTTTCCAAGTTCCTGCAGGCCCTCCCCTGTCCCCTCCCCATTCCCACAGGCTCTGTCTTCATCTGCAGAAGCCTCAAACAATTATGACTTTATATTTAAATCTTTTTTAAAAGTATAGAAAGGAACAATATTCTGTGCAACTGTGGTTTATAAGTCACAAATAGAAAACAATAACAACGAGCAACTAAAAAGCCTCCCACCCCCTCTACCCTTTCAACCTCAATAACAGTTGACTTCTGCTACCCCGAGAAACCTAAATACACCCTGTTAAAGGAATACAAAATACAACCCATTCTGTATGCCCTACTGGGGGAGAAATATGCCCTATGAACACTGTTATGATTTTTCAATCTGTAGATGAATAATAAGTCATTCACAATCTCAGGATTCAGTCTAGCTCTCCTGTCTTTCACAGTCCTTCCTGCAATAGAAAAGTCTTCTCAGAAGATGTGCTGGTAGCAGGAATGCACAGTGTCCCCTGTGTAAATTTTGACAGTTGTAGGCCGCACTTTGCTTGTTTTTCCAAAAAATGAATCATCGTCTGCATCACTCGAACATAAATAAGAGGCCCTTTTACTAAGGTGCGTAGGCACCTATGCGAGTTCAACGCACATCAATTTGGAACTACCATCCGGCTACCGCGTGCCCTGGGCAGTAATTCCATTTTTTACACGAGTCAGATACGTGTGGCAGAAAATAATTTTTATTTTGTACTATGTGGTGCTAACTGGGTGAAAATCGGCAATGTACGCATGCTGACGATTACCGCCCGGTTAACACATGAAACCTTACCGCTAAGTCAATGGGTGGCGGTAAGGTCTCAGGCCCAAAATAGACACGCACTGATTTTTATTTTGCCGCACATACATTTCTGACAAAGGGCATTTTTTGCAGGTGCACTGAGCAATGGACCTGAGCGCATCCAATACACACATCTACACCAGCGCAGGCCATTTTTCAGCACACCTTAGTAAAAGGACCCCTAACTGTCCAATTCATTAACAGCCTTCAAAGTAGAGAATGACACGGCAACAAGTTTTTCCCCATCACTGCGGGCTCTGTCCCCACCCCGTCCCATTCTCTACTCCAAGCAAACATATTTTTGAACACCTTTAAATATGCAGGAGAGCTGATTTACTCTATCACACTTGGACATGGTCCTTTCAAAACAGGGCAGTATGGGGCTCTGGGGAAATAGAAAACTTTGGTTTCTAGTGCTGCAAGTCCATTTTTTCACAAGTCACCAAGTCTGTTCTTAGTTTGTAGAAGGCAGTCTGCTGTCATTTCACACTTTACCTTAGGCGTGCCATCCCATATCCCATGCATGGCAACTCGGGCACCATCATGTGTATGTGCCATGTAGATCAGGGCTTCTCGGATTCCCTCAATCATTTCCTGAGAAAGACACAAGAGATTTTTTTTCTTTTTTTAAGATGGTGAAAATAACCATTAATAACAGCACATTAACTTCTGTATATTTACCAGCTTAGATATCAATCCTGGCACAATCCAGTTTTATTCAACTAGCTGCAGTGTTCCTTAGAACTCAAACAACAATATTTCCCTCTCTGAACTTTAATGCCGAAAATGGTAAGACTCACTGGGGTTAACGAGTCCAAATAAGATTTTTTTTTTGCATATGACATGAATGAACTTTACTTCCTATATAATAATTCTCACCTCCAATGTTCTAAGGCTGCCTGGGACCATGGCTTCCACTGGAGGTGGTCTGCTTCATGGAGCAGATCAAAGTGACGTCAGCAGCAAACAGCGACCCAGGCAGGGGGAGGAGTAACAGCCAGGGGGAGGAGTAGGCAGCAGCAAACAGCGACCCAGGCAGGGGGAGGAGTAGCTCCGTGTGTTTCCCTACTCCTTCCCCTGCCTAGGAATCGCACCAGACTGGTTGCCAACCTCCCGAACCACACATGCACACTAACCACCCTCAAAAAACCGCTGCAGCCCTCCCTCTCCTCTCCAAGTCTGGATTCGGACTGTCGGAGAAAACGAAGAGGGAGGGTGGCGAGATGGCAAGCGAGAGGCTGCGCCGAATGTCCAATGTGGAGGAGGCGGGTGAGGGATCAGACCGGGGGTCGGGGTCCACTCGGAAGAGGGGGGAGGGAAAGACCAGCGGGTCCGACTCCAGCGCATCCGTCATCCCCGTTCACTCACAACAAAGCAAGCAAACCTAGGAGATGCTGCAGGATGTCTAATAGACAGGAGTGGAACGCAGCCCTCATTGGCATACATTCAAAAACAAGCAAACCTAGGAGCTCCTGCTGCACACTGTCGTTTTAAAATTGTTGATAGACAGTGCCTTAAAACGTCAAGGACAAAAGGAGGGGGGAGACAGACAGACCCTGCAACTGGGAGGGAGGGGGAGGGGGGAGAAACACGGAGGACCCTGCAACTGGGACGCAGGGGGGGGGGGGGGACCCTGATGACCCTGGAACTGGGAGGGAGGGTGGACCCTGGCACATACTCTCATTCTTGCACACACACTCGCATCTAGTCTCACTCTCTCCCTGTCACACACTCACACACACTCGCACATTCACTCTCTCTCGCACAGTCACTCAAACATACATACTCCCAGGAAAACCTTGCTAGTGTCAGTTTCCTTTAAAACAGAAACGGGCCTTTTTTACTAGTAAGAACATAAGTATTGCCATATTGGGACAGACTGAAGGTCCATCAAGCTCAGCATCCTGTTTCCAACCGTGGCCAATCCACATTACAAGTACTTGGCAAGATCCCAAAAGAGTACAATACATTTTATGCTGCTTATCCTAGAAATAAGCAGTGGACTTTCCCCTTATAAGCTGAGGTATGTTAGGTGTGGTCTCAGTCTTTCATAGTAATATAGTAGATTACATCGGATAATGACTTGTAAAGTCCATCAAGTCTGCCCAAAAAGATAAACTCAGATTATAAGGTACGATGCAATACTACATATGCAAACTTGATCTTGATTTGACCTTGCCATTTTCAAGGCACAGACTATAGAAGTCTGCCCGACACTGGCCTTGTTCTCTAACTACATAAGCGGTCACTGAAGCCCCACTCCAGCCATAATCAGGGCACAGACAACAGAAGTCTGCCTGGCACTGACTTTGCTTCCCAATTACTGGAGCTGCTAAGCAATGCTAAGTTTATTTGGTTCCATTCTTTCAATGCAGGATTCCTTTCAGTTTATCCCACTAATTTTTTAATTCCGTTACTGTTTTCATGTCCACCACCTCCTGTGAAAGGGCATTCCAGGTATCTACCACCCTCTCCATAAGAAAAGTATTTCCTGACATTATTCCTGAGTCCGCCCCCCTGCAACCTCAATTCATGTCCTTTTTGACTTCTAGTGCAGGGTTGGCATTAAAGGGGAGAAGGGGGGAAGGGGGGCAAACAGGGCAGTCGCCCTGGGCCCCACAGCTAAAGAGGGCCCCATGGTCCACCATCTCTTCCCCTTCCTCCCCAGTTCAACTTACATGTCCCATCCCTCTTTCATGCAACTTTGTTTCTATTTGAGTGGAATGTGGCAGAGGGAAAGTTCAGGGGCAGGCCACAGACAACATAAGAATTGTTGCTGGCAACCTGTGTAGAGAGAGCAAGGGCGTAGATATGGGTGGGCCTGGCTGGGCCCAGGCCCACCCAATTTCAGCCCAGGCCCGCCCAGCGCCAGCCCCAGCTCCCACTGCCGGCCACTGCTGCTTTTCCTGTTGAGCAGCAGGGCCGGCGCTACAAAAAGAAGCGCTAACGGCGCTAAGGACGAAAAATGTTTAAAAAAAAAAAAAGCGCGGCACCGGCAGGCACTGTCTTGGCAGCCTTGAGGCATTGGCTGCTGGCTCGCAGGCTCCACCCGTTTCCTACGTCACTGCCCCTGGAGCGACGCAGGGGCAGTAACGTAAGAGACGGGAGGAGCCTGCGAGCCAGCAGCCAATGCCTCAAGGCTGCCTAGACAGTGCCTGCCGGTGCCGTGCTTTTTTTTTTTTTAAACATTTTTCGTCCTTAGCGCCGTTAGCGCTTCTTCTTTTTGTAGCGCCGGCCCTGCTGCTCAACAGGAAAAGCAGCAGTGGCCGGCAATGGGGGCGGGCCTCGTCGAGGAAAAGAGGGAAAACAGATGGAAGGATGGCAGAGAATGAGGGAAAAAACATGGAAGGATGGCAGAGAATGAGGGAAAAAACATAGAAGGATGGCAGAGAATGAGGGAAAACATGGAAGGATGGGGAGAAAGAGGGAAAACATGGAAGGATGGGGAGAAAAGAGGGAAAACAGATGGAAGGATGGCAGAGAAAGAGGGAAAACAGATGGAAGAGGGAAACAGATGGAAGGATGGCAGAGAAAGAGGGAAAACATGGAAGGATGGGGAGAAAGAGGGAAAACATGGAAGGATGGCAGAGAAAGGGAAAACAGATGGAAGGATGGGGAGAGAAAGAGGGAAAACGGATGGATGGGGAGAGAGACTCTGGATGGAAGGATGGGGAGAGAAAGGGGAGAGACTGGAAGGATGCAGAGAGAAAGGGACACTGAACAGAAAAGGGTAGAGTGATACAGAGACACTGGTTAGAAAGAGGGAGAGAGAGACATTAGATGGAAGGATCAGGAGAGAGGGTAGATGGATGGAAGGATGGGGAGAGAAAGAGGGAAGACTATGGATGGAAGGGTAGGGAGAAAGAGGTGACACTGGACGGAAGGATGCAGAAAGAAAGAGGGGAGACTACTGGAAGGATGGGGAGAGAGAGGGGAGACTGGAAGGATGGGGAGAGAAAGAAGAGAGCTGCTGGATGGAAAAGGAGAGTAGTGAAAGACTGGAGAATAAGAGGAAAGGGCATGGGGAGAATAAGGGTGAGAAAAAGATGAAAAGCCATAAGTAGATGAAGGAAATTAAAGAATGGATAGTAAGAATGAATTAAATCAGGACAGAGAGAGAGGCAGAAAAATATTGAAGAAAGCAAAGAAAAAGGAGAGAAAAATGAGAAATGGCCAGGAAACCGTGGCAGAAGAGTTAAGCGAAAACGAAGGAAAGCAGAATCTAGAGACTGGGAGCGACACAATGAGAAAAAGTAAATGGCCTTACAAGAAAGGTAAAGAAAATAATTTTATTTTTAATTTAGGATAAAGTAATATGGTACCTGTGTTAATGAAGTTTCAGAGACCAATACTTCCTTCCTTAGGTCAGGCGAGGATACCATAACAGCATTATACTGACCTGAGGCAGGAGGTTTTGGCCTCTGAAAGCTCACTGAAAAGGGTGTTAGGCTATTAAATAAATTTTCTGAAATCTGATGCACTGAAAAGCAGCACTTTACCCTGTGTGACAAATGCATCTGATTAGCGTGACTAAATTTTGCTGGGGGAGGGGGGGGTACAGAGAAAATTTTGTGCCCACCCACTTTGGGTTCAGGCCCATCCAAAATTGGCAGTCTGGCTACGCCACTGAGAGAGAGACACGTTTTAAGATATAAAGAGAGAAAGTGTGTATGCGTGTGCGGTTAAAAGAGAGAAAGGGAGATGCTGAATCGGGGGGTGGGGGGAGGGGGTTTAAGAGAGAGAAAGGGAGATGCTGAATCGGGGGGTGGGGGAGGGGGTTTAAGAGAGAGAAAGGGAGATGCTGAACCGGGGGGGGGGGGGGGGGGGGGGTTAAGAGAGAAAAGGAGATGCAAATTTGGGGAGGGGGTTTAAGAGAGAGAGGGCGAGGGAGATGCTGAATCAGGGAGGGGGCTAAGAGAGCAAGGGAGATGCTGAATTGGGGGAGGGGGGAGAAGAAAAAGAGAAAGATAAGGAGAGATGCTGGACCGGGGTAGAAGAGAGATAAAACAGGAAGGTGCTGGGGGATGGAAGGAATGGCCAGGGAGATGGCAGGCGACAGAGCTGAGGGAGGAGAGATAGAGAAGAGATGCTGGACTACAAGAGTGGAGAGAGGTAGGAGAGATGCTGGGAATGATGATCAGAACTAGCACATGACATGGGGACAAAGTTTTCCCCCATCCCTGCAAGCTCTGTCTGATCCCATCTGCACATGCCTTGAACAATTATGATTTTATATTTAAATAAATCATTTTATTAAAGTATAAAAAGAAACAATATTCTGTACAACTGTTTTATAAATCAAATACAGAACAAGGATCAACATAACCCATCTCCCCTTACAAATAAGCCCTCCACTATTGGGAAAACTGAATTAGCCAAATTACTACAGAATGCTACATAGCATTGGTTTGGCATCTCTTTCCCTTCTCTTCTCTCTTCCCTCTCCCTGCAGGTCCAGCACCTCTCTCCCGTCCCTCCAGAAACCCCCCTCCCACGGGTCCAACACCTCTTTTTCTTCCCTCCAGTCCTCCCTCAAGGGTCCAGTGCATCTCTCCTTTCCCTCCAGCCACCTGCATGTGTCCAGTGCCTCTCTCCCTTCTCTCCAGCAACCCCCATGAGTCCAGCACCTCTCGCCCTCCAATGGCCCCCCCTATGGATCCAGTGCCTCTCCCTCTTCCCTTCCGCACCCCCTCACAGGTCCAGCGCCTCTCTCACTTCCCTCTAACCTCCCCCATGGGTCCTGCACCTCTCTCCCTTCCCTCCAGCTTCAGCCATTCTGGCGGGGCCAGCACCTCTCTCCCTTCCTTTCAGCACCTGCCCCCTCCCGGAGGGTGCAGCATCTCTCCCTTCCTTCCAGTGCCCCACGGGTCCAGAACTCTGTCTTCCTCCTTCACCCTCTCTCACCGTGGTATTTACCTTATGAAGCCAGCAGCCACCAATAGGATCCCCACAGGCCTGCTCCAGGGCCTTCCCTCTGCCGGGTCCCATCTTCTGATTCAACTCCCTGTTTTTGCACCAGATACATGACCTGACATTCCTATTCACATTGAGGGAAGGGGGGAGAGGGTATCAAAGGGAAGAAGGCATGTATGTGACCATGCACAGTTCAGTCTCTCTTGATCCTGTGCCTCTGGTGGCTTTGATCAAGCTACCCATGCCATGCTTCCAGGCTGCTATCTCCCACTGGGACGGGCAAGTCTGGAAGAGAGGGGGCAAAGTTTCATTTTGACTGAATACATTGCCCTCTCTGGCTCGAGGGGGGGGGGGGGGGGCAACTGGGAGAGAGAAGGAATGACAAAAAAAAAAAAAGAAGAGGACCGATACTCTCTGCCTCACCTCCTATGTGGTGCCACAGACCCAGCTTGCTGTGCACTGTGGTGGCCTTTTCCTACTACACAGTGCAACTACCAGTACATTGCAGACTCCAACCCTGTGCACTATTGCTGTGTGCATTATTATTCTTCTGGGCAAGCAGGTCAGGGCCTTGGTTAGAACCCCACCTTCCCAGCTGTTACTGCTATGCTGATCATTTTCAAGTCTGAGACCAATCATCCTCACCTGGCTGCTGCATAAAAACTGGATTTTCTATTAACAGTTTTTAACTTCTGGAAGGTGGCCTAGCCATAGGGAAAGAGAAAGCAGAAGACAAATAAACCCAGCCAGATGAGCTGAAAACGAGCCAAACTGGAAAACCCTATCAACACAAATTCCACTGAAACTAAAACTAAAACATTCAGCACTGCAATTAGAAATAAGGAATAGTGGCAGCATTAATGAAAAGTCCATGTATAGCTCCAGGATGAGAAGCCCGCTCTGGTCATTATAGCATAAGGAGAACTGCTATTTTATGAGATATTTATTATTCTCTTGGCCTTATTCTTCATTTCTCACTTTTGCACGAATATACATTTCAAGTTATGCTCTGGTGCATCTTATGAAATAAAGAACACACCCTCAGTTTTCAAGCCTAAGTAGTTGAATAAATTAAGCATGATTGTAGCTTTATTAGGATTTATTAGCCGCCTTTATGGAGAGATTCACCCAAGGCAGTGCACAGCAGGTACAGCTTGATATAAAACTTACAAATTGTTAACAGCATAACAATACTAAAATGACCAAATACAAGCAAAAATATATTCAGTGAAGTAAATCTGGAGATAACAAATTATTTTTCTGATATTGTATCATATCACTAGGATTCAAACATTTAGCAGCACTGTAACATAATCACACAACAGAAATATAATGAATGTTGGCAAAATACAAAAGGTACCAAAAATGTAGTATGGAAGAACACTTATAGAAGATATGATACTCACGATATGAGAACAATACAAAAGAAACACTAGGCACACATTAGAACATTTAAGTAACAGATATGATGCTAACGCTGTTCATACAGTACAATGTGCAGAACAGAGAGGGTCCAAAGTACAGAACAAAGTCCAAATAGCAAAAAAAAAGCACCAAGAGCCTTCAAAAAAAAAAGGGACACAGTTCCTTTAATCGTATGGCTTGAACACCAGTGTTCCATAAAATGACCCGACAGGGGCCATGTTTCAGTGCACAGCGCCTGTGTCAGGAATAAAATGTGTAACAGCATCAAAATGATGAAATGTGCAGAGAACAAAATTTCTCCCTTGCATATATTAACAGCAGAGACGGTGCCTTTGTAGTAAGATCTATGAAACAAAACCATTTTTGACAGCTCTTTGGTGCTTTTTTTTTTGCTATTCATACAGTGCAATGAAACATCTTAATAAGAAGCCAAGAGGCAAGTGCATTTGAGATACATAAGCAGGCAAGGTAGGTGGGTACAAAGTTATTGGAATAAATAGATGGTACTGAAACTAGATGAACTGGCCTAGATATTTAAGTTAGATGTCTAATTTAATATCCCATTAGGGTGATGCCTCACAGGATTCAGATGGCAGCCAACAAAGCAGCACCCATGCATTACTAAAATTCATAACAGTGGGTGACTGATTTGATTTACAGCACTTGATATTCCATCTTTCACAATACCAACTCACCTATACAATAAGACAAATCTCCCATGGAGCCATTAAATGAAAAGATCATAAAAGCTTGTTTTTCTCAACAGGCATCTGGTGTTTTACCACCACCAAGGGCAGATGACGACCCTATAGATGTATGCCTCGTTTGTGTAACACCACTGAAAGCTGAATCCTGATCCTGTGAACTAGCTGCAGCAACCTGAAATGATGCATTTATTTCCTGGCGTTTTTCCTCAAAATGAATCATGAAATCAGAACTCATTTACCTACCCTCATCTCCCAATAGCAATCCTACTAATCTATACAATCTCACTGTATGATGCCCAACTTGGAGACTTTATGATTAATATAATCCCTCTTAGCCAAATAAATCTTGCCCAATATCTACACTTCTCCCTATCCTCTAAACTACAGCTCTTTCTCCATGCTTTTTCAAAATGTCACGATTGAGTTCTAAGCAAAGCCAGCTCCATGTTATAGCATGCTTGTGACTGTCCAACATTCTGTCACATCTTCTGATGAGCAAATAACCGTGCAATGAGTTCCTTACATTTAGACTCCCACACCTTAACTTGCCTGTGGAAGGAGGAGTTCTCAACATAGGATTCCACTTTAGCATATGCTCCCTGTAGATTAAGATTCTGATAAATGCACCAATTTACTTTCCACACATCAACAACTGTATTTTTAAAACCACCACTTCCCAATCTCACCTTAAAATGGATAAAATGGTGTTCTGACCAAGGTACTGAAACAATCCTGACCCTGACTTGATGTTTCCAAATACCCAAGGTTTAAAAAATGGCATCCAAAGTTAGTTTTACAGCTCTTGCACATTCTCTCTGTAATATTTTTTAGATGTTTCACTTTTATGAGTCTTGCTTGTAAATGTACCTACCCCACTGATTTGTATGTGGTTTAATATCTCCCATCACTTTTTATGGTTCACATAGATATTCTTTCAGCAACACTTAACATTTTTTACCTTTATACATGTTTTTCTTTACATATTTTTTCACATATCTTTTTTGGTTCAATATTTCTCCACACTTCTTTGATTATCTATCTCTTTTCACTGACTTATGGGTTGTTTCTCATCTATGTATCATAGATCGGCTTATTTGATTACTTGATTATCTATATTTTACATATTTTTTCTGTGTCTGTTTTTATGAGAACCCCCTGACGAAGGATTTGGAGCTGAAAAACAGCGTGTGTTGGGTCTACTGAACATACTGCATCGCTCATGTTTATTGCTGTACACTTGGTACCACATTTGCCTGACTAAATTTTTAATTTTAACAGACTTTTTCTGGTAACCACCACCTTTTTGTTTGCCCATGTTGTATTTGTGGAGTGTTTGGTTTTCTTCCCTTTTTTGAAATCCAAAGTTACTTCCCAAGATATGCACAGGCATATCAAGTAAATCCATCACCCAAGAAAAAAAATCATCCAGGCAGATAGCAATACTTTTACAGGAATGTTAAAATCCTCAAGTACTACAAAGTCAGAGTACTTTAACTTAAAAGGCAAATCTGTTCCAGCAACTCAACATTACCTAGTGGGGTCAATAAGCCCACCAGCAAGTGAAAGACCAGCACCTGGCTCACCTGAATTAAAGCTTCACCCCATTTAAATGGTGCACTTTTCAACATCTGAACACAGAAAAGAGAACTGTATATATTAACAATCCTCTCTCTACCCAGGATTTATGAACGTAACAATATCACAAGGGCCACGTCAAACTAAAAGTTAGAGAGTCACCTTCAGGAATCCAGATTTCTGTCAAGAAAACAATTTATAAACCATGGACTTCAATCTTTAATGATTCACTGAATGTATAATGAAAAGTCTCACGC
Source organism: Microcaecilia unicolor (assembly GCF_901765095.1). NCBI lineage: Eukaryota > Metazoa > Chordata > Amphibia > Gymnophiona > Siphonopidae > Microcaecilia > Microcaecilia unicolor. The sequence continues at coordinate 237,434,922 of NC_044032.1, read as the reverse complement.
ATACATCTTTTTCTATTAATAAAGGGATATCTGAGCAAACTGCTTTTTTGTTTTATAAACATCTTCTAGCATTTGTGTTAAGTTCATATCTAAAGTCTCCACAGGCTCATCTGCTCTATGTCCATGATCTACATTTTTCTTCAGGAAAGGCAGTATATAGTAAATTTTTGATATAGGAGGATGTGACTGTTCAGGAATTTTCAGAACTTCTGTTAAATATTTTTTAAAAGTAATAAGAGGTGAGATTGAATGTTGCTTTGGAAAATTTATAAGCCTAAGGGTATTTGAACGTTGATCATTTTCCAGAATTTCAATCTTATTTTGTAGGTAAAGGTTTTCTTTAATCATATTAACTTGCATCTGTTGGCAATTCTATGAATATCTGTATTTGGTTCCCTCATGTACTATCATTTATTATAAACATGATCAAGCGGCAATCCTATATAATAATTCTCACCACCAATGTTCTAATGTGGGACTGCCTGTGTCCGTGGCTCCCGGAGTTGCTGAGCTAGGCTCTGTAGCCAGGACGACGTCACTCACAGCTGATTCCCAGGCAGGGGGAGGAGTAGGGAAACACACGGAGCATGTTTCCCTACTCCTCCCCCTGCCTGGGAATCAGCTGTCAGTGCGCCGCTCCCTGCCACTTCGGAGCAAGTGGCAGGGAGCGGTGCATCAAAAAACTACAAGAGCGGCACCACAGAAACCCCCCCCCCCCCCCCCGGGGCACATCAACCCCCTCGCCACTCGCAGCTGCCACTGGTAACGCTGTCCGGCCGCTGCTGCTTCTCCTGTTGAGCAGCAGCAGCCACTACAAAAAGAAAAAAAAAAACAAAACATAAATGTTTTTAAACCCAGCCCAAATCATTCGCAAATGCCCGAGTCTTGAAACGCAGTCTCTGTAGCCGCTCCTCCTCTTGCCTCCACATCACTGCCCCTGGAGTAAGACCCCGAAGGAGCGCAGCGACGTGACAGGCGAGAGGAGGAGCGGCTGCAGAGACTGCGTTTTAAGACTCGGGCATTTGCAAATGATTTGAGCTGGGTTTAAAAACATTTATCGCTTTTTTTCTTTTTGTAGCGGCCGCTGCTGCTCAACAGGAGAAGCAGCAGCGGCCGGACAGCATTACCACTGGCAGCTGCGCCGGGGGGGGGGGGGGGGGGGGGAGGGGATGGTCACTGGACATGGATGGCTGGAGGGGGGGGGCAGGGGAGAGGGAGGTGGGGAGGGGGTCCTGAGACCAGAGAGGTGGGGATAGGGAGGGGGGCCCTGCGAGAGGGGGGTGGGGGCTCACACTCAACTCACTCACTGTCTCTCACATACACTCTCTCTGACACACTCCCTATCACACTCTATCTGTCACACACACACAGTCTCACTCACATAGACACTCTGTCTTTCACACACTCACGCTATCTCTGTCTCTCATTCTCTCTCTGACACACACACTCCATCTCTGACACACACACTCCATTTCTCACACACACACTCTCTCTTTCTCTCTCAAACATACACACTCCGAGGAAAACCTTGCTAGCGCCTGTTTCATTTGTGTCAGAAACGGGCCGTTTTTACTAGTTGTACCATAATTAACGCCGTTAATATGTAAGCCACACTGAGCCTGCAAAAAGGTGGGAAAATGTGGGATACAAATGCAACAAATAAATCTATGTTCTCCCCTCCAAACTATCATGCTTACCTCTATATTGGCCTACAAGAACCAGAAGAGAATGTTCCATAATACAATCAAGAAATGCCTGTATCAATTTCCTTACAGCAATATTATACAAAATATCAACAATTCCCACACTCCACTCCACTGTGCACAAAGGGGCACTCGATCACTCATGCCATTTCCCAAATTAAATAAGAAGCAGAATGTTTAGGAGGCTGGTCGCCCAGCACTATAACAACTTGCAGATGCAGACTCTCCCTGTTCTGGGTTCCTTTTTACATACAGCATGGCAAATGGCTGGAGATTTCCCACTGGAGACTGCTGGGTGGGAATAGATATGATTGAGGTCTATAAAATCCTGAATGGTGTAGAACAGGTAAAAGTGAATCGATTTTTCACTCTCTCAAAAAGTACAAAGACCAGTAGACACTCAATGAAATTACATGGAAATACTTTTAAAACAAATAGGAGGAATTATTTTTTTCACTCAAAGAAAAGTTAAGCTCTGGAACTCATTTCCTAAAGATGTGGTAACAGTGGTTAGCATATCTAGGTTTAAAAAAAGGTTTGGACAAGTTCCTGGAGGAAAAGTCTATAGCCTGTTATTGAGATGGACATGGGGGAAGCCACTGCTTGCCTTGGGATTGGCAGCCACTGTTAGAAGCAGGAAACTGGGGGGCTAGATAGACCATTGGTCTGACCCAGTATGGCTATTCTTATGTTATGTACACTTGGGCTGCTACACAAGATTAAAAGATTACAGCAAGTGTCTGTCACTTTATGATTCATATTTCCCTTCTGTGTAGAAATGCAATTTGATTTAACTAATGGATGCTTAGAAGCACAGTTCTGATTGACTCATTCTAAGATGTTCCATTCTTCTCTTGCATACAGTGTATCCATCTTACAGTTAAAATAGCATGGGAATGAGCTAGAGAATCACGCCTGCCCATCCTCCACTAGATCACGAGGCAATTTTAAGGTACGACCAGGGTGGACTACAGGGAGAAGGGGGGCCATATTCAGCATGCCACCCAGTTAGCTAACAGGTTAACAGTCTGAGTATCACCTATACCAGGTAAATTAGGGAAGGTAGATATTCAGTGCCAGGACACGGACAAGAACCATCACTGAATATTTGAGCATAAATCAGCCTGTCTCTGTCAGTATTTAAAAACAAACATTGACCGCCGCCACTGGCTGGATACCAAGGAGATTATTTTTTTGCAGCTGTTCCTGATATCCATCGCTCTGTAGATGGACTGTTATTGCCTTTTACTTTTTATCATTAAAGTATGACTTGGGTTCATGCAAATGAACTTTCAGGTTTTGACACTGCGGTTCAGGTGTTAGAATAATCGCTGGAATTTGCAGTCAATTCAGAGTGGTTCTGAAGAATGGATACCCTGAAACTTGTAGGGGTATGTCCCTGTGTCTCCCTTGCTGGTCTTGGCCTATACAAGCCTATGACATCTTGTTACTAGAAGATGGCTGCTGAAAACCTCTGACCTGCACATCTCTGTGTCAGAGTCAGCTTCAGTTTGTGGAAAATCACTGACAGGCTTGCTGAAGCCAAGGACACTCTGTGCTCCAATTATTCCCCTTCTATCTCGGAGATGATGAGAAGGGAGGCATGCATGGCACCAGAAGTTACCATTTCCAAGGTCACAAAGAAAAACAAGAGAATAATTGGTATCACCTGACCGAGAGGCGCTGGAAGAGCGGGAAGAGTTGGGGAGTTAGTGAGTCGGAATCCTTGGAAGAAGGTGGAGGTGGAAAGAAGACCAGTGACCTAAGAAGGTCCACCAACTGATGAACTGTGTATCTGGAAGAGTACCGTGTGATTCAGCTACCTACAAGGTGTGACCTGTGCCTTTGCTGACTGCTGCAGAGTGCCTGTCGTGGCTCTGACGAAGACTCGCTGATCTCTCAGCTTGAGTCTGGGAAGTAACCTGTGCTACTCCTGAGAGGCGTCCCCGGAGGTTGCCTGGTGAGAGACACAGTGATCTATCTCCTATTAGTCTGGGTTAGCGAGTGGTGATTACCTGAGCATAAGGCTGGTGTTAGTCATAACCTTGGTCAGGAAAGAAGCTGCTAATTACCATACTACCTCGCAACATAGTTATTGCATTCTAATCAGTTGTGCAAGTTTACCTAGCAACCAGTAAGAAATGTGTGTGGTGTGAGAATATAGTTGTAAGAATTACTGTCAGTATTTTTGTTCAGCCAAAGCTTTGCCAAATTTCTATTTTGTATATATTTTTTTATATTATCCATAATAAAGCTAATATATATATCAGCCTGATTTCTCAGCTCTCTCTCTGACCGACATAGTGGCATGTAGGGCCGTAGCCAAGGTTTTCCCCCTTCCCCTAGTCAGAGAACAGAATATTTTGCTTGCGGATAGTTCTGTTGGGAAACCTTGTTTCAGGTAATTTATTATCTGGGAAATCCGCCTACAAACTCAAATCATAGGACCTCTCACTCAGAGCAGGCTGTATATAACAGGCCTATCAGGCACATGGCGAGCAGCTCGTTTGATTTTAGTGGGGCTCTCCATCAAAGGAGACAGATACAGAGCACAAAGGAGGGCCACTCTAAAGCTCAGGCGTCACCTGCAGCTTTTAAGCCCCCTTCCCCCCCAAGTTTGTTTCAAACAACATTTTTAAAGCACCAACTATAATGGACTAAGTAGAACAGCAGCAGAATGTTACAAATGTATCTCTCTGAGACTTGATTGACCACTAGCTTGGCTTACACTAACTGCTGAAATTTCACACTACAGCTGACAGGCAGGAATACTTACTGTTTTTAGTTCTGCCCGGGCATGTGTGAAAAAATCCAAGAATACTTTGTGCACTAATGAGTGCTTGATGACAGCCTCTCTGAAAACACAGAAAGAGACAGCATTTTGAAAACATAACAGACTCAGGGCTGGCTTAAGGGACTGGAGCACCATGAGCCAACTTTGACACTGCCCCCCCCCCCCCCTACAATAGCTCCTTTCAAAGTCAGCCAGCCTGCCCATAATGGCTCCCAACCAGTCAAGTTTCCCCCACAAAGGGATCCTCAGGAGCTTAGCTTAGAATGGGTGGCAGAGCTGGTGGTTGGGAGGCGGGGCTAGTGTTGGGCAGACTTATACGGTCTGTGCTGGGGCTGGTGGTTGGGAGGCGGGACTAGTGCTGGGCAGACTTATACGGTCTGTGCCGGGGCTGGTGGTTGGGAGGCGGGACTAGTGCTGGGCAGACTTATACGGTCTGTGCCCTGAAGAGGACAGTACAAATAAAAAAGTAGCACATAAGAATTTATCTTCTTGGGCAGACTGGATGGGCCGTGCAGGTCTTTTTCTGCCTTCATCTACTATGTTACTATGTTATTATACACAGACTTACTCTAGGAGTCCCAGGAGCAAAGGGATAAGAGCAATCCCTGTTCTATCCTGCCCTGATGGATGCCTTTGGACCGCATCAGGATCACTGATGACAAGAAGGGGATAACAATGGTGTTGGTAGAGACACAGAATAGGAAACCACTGGGGTCACTGGTAATATTACCAGATACCTCCATATCATCAGGGATAGGATGAACCCACGCTGGTTTAATTTCCATTACAACTGGGGTAAAACTAAGACTGCCTCAACCTATCCCTAATGACCTGGAGCCATTTGGATCAGCTGTTTGGCTCCTATATCAGCCCTCAGACACAAAAACGGCTATTTCTACAACTCCCACCCCCAGTATCTAGCAGTTAACTTTTCTCTTTCCTCCCCTCCCTGCTTCTCACCCATTAAGCTTCACCCCTCCTCTCTCCCATTCCACCTCCTACCATATCACTCCTTCTCACCTATTCAGCATCTGAGGATCTCATTTAAACTTTCAAACTCCTTCAAATTTTGAAAATATTTAATGGATTATTTAAAAAAAAATAAATAAATAATTATATAAATCACCCCATTTTCTTCTCCTTTAACTGCGATAGCCTTGTTAGTTCCAAAGTATTTAAGCAGATATTCCTCAAGCTTTAGTGTTTTTATCTTCTGTCCCCACCAGAAGGTTGACCAGAGACATTGCAATTATTGAACTACAGCCACACCCAGGGTTTGAGGTGAAAAATTGAGGACAAGGTTTCACTGCAGCTTGTGCATCTCCTTGGGCGGTTTCAGGGGAAGGCAACTGATGAATGTTTCAGCGAGGCAAGATAGTTCTGCCAGGGAGGCAAGAATTTGTCAAGATAAGTGAACAGTTTTCACCTAGTATATACATTTTAAAAGTGATAAGCGATTTTATAGCACTGAGGTGATTTGGAAGCATGAAAAAATGAGCATATGTTGCTCCTCCCAAAAAATTTGTTAGAGTTACCCGATGAAAGAAGTGCTTTGCCACTTTGTAGCAGCATTATTGACTGCAGTAATAGTGGTAAATATCTGAGGGAACTCTACATACATAAAAATTTCTATTATATTATACTGGTATGAACTGTTTCAAGCACTCTCTTTGAGTTGGTGGCTACAAGTCCTGGTTTGTGTGTGTATATGTCTCCTAAAAATATGGCATTTTAGATGATAAACCTGTAAGTTTGAGCCAGGCCAAAAGTAGTTAGTCCCAAAGCAGAACCCAGGATGACACTCCCTACCAAAAGGACTTGGCTCACTACATCTAGCAGCTGCTTTCACTGCTCCAGCACTAAATAAAATAAGCCACAGTTCACGAAGCCCACTGTGCTGCTTTCTCAGGCCATCAAGGGCACTGTGGCTTCCTAGAAGGCCAAACAGGGCCACAGATACATCTTGGTTCTACAGTCTTTTGGGAATAGCAGGAGCTAGCATAAGGTAAAATTATGTATCATACCTGATAATTTTCTTTCCATTAATCATAGCTGATCAATCCATAGACTGGTGGGTTGTGTCCATCTACCAGCAGGTGGAGATAGAGAGCAAACTTTTGCCTCCCTATATGTGGTCATGTGCTGCCGGAAACTCCTCAGTATGTCGATATCAAAGCTCCATCCGCAGGACTCAGCACTTAGAGAATTACACCCACAAATGGACACTCTGCCCAGCTCACCACCGCCGAAACGGGGGAGGGGAATTAACCCAGCTCATCCCCACACAAGTGGGGGAGGGGAATCCGTCCAGCTCATCCCCGCGGAGCGGGGGAGGGACACCACACCCGCCGATGCGGGGGGATCTGGCTTATCCTGCAACCGCAACCGCGGGAGGAGCTGACTGACCCTAACACCGCCGAAGCGGGAAGGGTACAAAGCTGCCCTACAGCCGCACGAAGCGGGAGGGAGTGCCGGCAGAATTTAAGTCTCAATCCAGCCCCGTAAAACGGAGGGGAGAGGAATGCAGCAGCTCACTGTAACACAAATTCGTCTCAACTCTTGAAGAATCCATTGAAAAACTTGAACACGAAGTCCTCCTGAACAGGAACTGAAGACTAAACTTGAACCTGAAATGCAACCAGAATATAACCAATACAGATATCTGGGAGGGGCTATGGATTGATCAGCTATGATTAATGGAAAGAAAATTATCAGGTATGATACATAATTTTACCTTCCATATCATCATGCTGATCAATCCATAGACTGGTGGGATGTACCGAAGCAGTACTCACCCAGGGCGGGACATTGAAATCCCTGACCTCAACACTGAAGCTCCAAACCGGGCCTCCGCCCGTGCCGCCACAGTCAAGCGGTAATGCTTGGAGAATGTATGGGCTGATGCCCAAGTTGCCGCCTTGCATATCTCTTCCAAGGAGACGGAGCCGGCCTCTGCCATCGAGGCCACCTGAGCTCTAGTGGAGTGAGCCTTCAGCTGGATAGGCGGCACCTTCCCCGCGGCCACATAAGCCGCTGCAATGGCTTCCTTGACCCATCTTGCCACTGTAGGCTTAGCAGCCTGCAGACCCTTACGAGGACCTGCAAACAGGACAAACAGATGATCCGACTTCCGGAAATCATTGGTCACTTCCAAATATCTGATGATGACTCGTCTCACATCCAGATATTTAAGAGCAGAGTATTCCTCTGGGTAGTCCTCCCTACGAAAGGAAGGGAGACAGAGCTGCTGATTCACATGGAAGCGAGAAACAATCTTGGGCAGGAAGGAAGGCACTGTGCGAATAGTCACTCCTGCCTCAGTGAACTGCAGAAAAGGCTCTCGACATGAGAGTGCCTGGAGCTCGGAAACTCTTCTGGCTGAAGTGATAGCTACCAAAAAGACTGCTTTCAACGTCAGGTCTTTCAGAGATGCCCTCGACAAGGGTTCAAAAGGCGGCTTCTGTAATGCTCTTAGCACCAGGTTGAGATTCCACGCAGGCACCACCGAGTGCAGAGGAGGGCGCAGGTGATTAACTCCCTTGAGAAAACGCACCACATCTGGCTGCGAAGCCAGGGAAGCACCCTTCAGGCGTCCCCTGAAGCAAGCCAGGGCCGCTACCTGGACTTTAAGGGAACTGAGCGACAGGCCTTTCTCCAGACCTTCTTGCAGGAATGCCAACACTGAAGAAATTGGAGCAGTGAATGGAGAACATGAGCCTGCTTCACACCACGCTGCAAAGGTACGCCAAACCCTGGTGTAAGCAGTAGAAGTAGAGCGCTTCCTCGCTCTCAGCATAGTGGCGATGACCTTGTCTGAGAAGCCCTTCTTCCTCAGACGCTGCCGCTCAATAGCCAGGCCGTAAGACCAAAGGGGGAGGGATCCTCCATCACCACGGGACCCTGATGTAACAGACCCTGCTCCACTGGCAGCCGCAGAGGATCGTCGACTGAGAGCCTGATCAAGTCCGCATACCAGGGACGTCTGGGCCAATCCGGACCCACCAGGATTATCCGGCCCGGATGCTTTGCCACCCGGTCTAGCACCCTGCCCAACATGGGCCAGGGCGGGAACACATAGAGGAGCTCTTGTGTCGGCCACTGTTGGAGAAGAGCATCTACTCCCAGGGATCAAGGGTCCCGTCCTCTGCTGTAAAAGCGCGGCACTTGGCAATTGGCCGATGACGCCATCAGATCTAGGCTCGGCTGGCCCCAGCGCTTCGTGATGCCCAAGAACGCCTGAGCAGATAGCTGCCACTCTCCGGGCTCCAAGGTATGGCGACTGAGAAAGTCCGCCTTGACATTCATGACTCCGGCAATGTGGGCCGCTGACAGCTGTTCCAGGTTCGCTTCCGCCCACTGGCATAGATTCATGGCCTCCTTGGCTAGAGGGGCGCTCTTGGTACCTCCCTGGCGGTTGACATAGGCCACAGCCGTAGCATTGTCCGACAGGACCCGTACTGGCTTCAACGCCAGTACCGGGATGAACTCCAAAAGCGCCAACCGAATGGCTCTGAGTTCCAGGAGGTTGATAGACCACTTTGCCTCTGCAGGAGACCAGAGCCCCTGCGCTGTCCTTCCCAAGCAGTGGGCTCCCCAGCCCGACAAAGAGGCGTCCGTCGTGACGACAATCCACTCCGGGGTCACCAGAGGCATTCCTGCAGACAACTTGTCTGTCTGCGTCCACCAGCTCAGCGCCTTGCGCAGTGCTGGGTCCAAGGGAAGGCGCACAGCATAATCCTCCGACATCGGAGTCCAGCGCTGCAGCAGAGAGTGTTGTAGTGGTCTCATATGAGCCCTGGCCCAGGGCACTACTTCCATCGTGGCCGTCATAGAGCCCAACAGCTGCACATAGTCCCAAGCCCGAAGAGGAGAGGCTACTAGGAACTGGTCCACCTGAGCCTGAAGCTTGACAATCCGATTGTCTGGCAGGAACACTCTGCCCACTTGGGTGTCGAATCGAACTCCCAGATACTCCAGGGACTGAGTTGGGCGCAGCTGGCTTTTCTCCCAGTTGATGATCCACCCCAGGGAGCTCAAAAGAGCAACCACCCGGTTCACAGCTTTGCCGCACTCTGCATAAGAGGGGGCTCGGATCAACCAGTCGTCCAGATAAGGAAGGCCTCAGGAAGGCCGCGATGACCACCATTACTTTGGAGAAGGTCCGCGGAGCAGTAGCCAACCCGAATGGGAGGGCTCTGAACTGGAAGTGTCGGCCCAGTACTGCAAAACGCAGAAAGCGTTGATGAGGAGGCCAGATGGGAATATGCAAGTACGCTTCCTTGATGTCCAAGGATGCCAGGTACTCCCCTGCCTTCACTGCCGCTATAACAGAGCGGAGAGTCTCCATGCGAAAGTGCCGAACTTTCAAGGCCCGATTGACCCCTTTGAGGTCGAAGATAGGCCGTACAGAACCTCCTTTCTTTGGTACCACAAAGTAAATGGAGTAACGTCCCTTGCCAAGCTGATTTTCTGGCACCGGAACGACCGCACCCAGGCGGATCAGATTGTCCAAAGTCTGCTGCACTGCCACAGCTTTGACCGGAGACTTGCAGGGAGAGAGTACAAACCCGTCTCTTAAGGGTCGGCAGAACTCTAGCTTGTAGCCATCTCTGATGACTTCCAGCACCCAAGCGTCTGAAGTTATTGTGGTCCACTCGCCCAGAAACGAGGACAGCCGTCCTCCAATCTGCACTGGGGCGTGGACCAAGGCCCCGTCATTGGGTACGAGACCCTGGGGGAGGACCGGAGGGAACACCTCCGGGACGGCGGTCTCTGCGAAAGGAATGCTGCTTGGGGGAGAAGTTCCTCTTGAAGGAAGAGGAGGCAGAAGAGCCCGACCTGCCCGGGCGGTACCGACGGGCTTCCTGAAACCGTCCTCTGGAGGTACCGGGGCGAGTACTAGCCCGAGCCCTGACCTCTGGTAACTTCTTGCCCTTAGATGTGCAGAGATCGGTCACGATTTTGTCCAGCTCGACCCCAAAGAGCAGCTTGCCTTTAAAAGGCAATCTAGCCAGGCGGGATTTAGAGGCGTGGTCAGCAGACCAATGCTTCAGCCAAAGCCACCGCCGCGCAGAGATTGTCTGAGCCATGCCTTTAGCTGAGGCCCTCAAGACATCATACAGCAAGTCTGCCAAATAGGCCAAGCCCGATTCCAGGGCCGGCCAATCAGCCCTCAAGGAATGATCCGAGGGGGAAGCCCGCTGCACCATAGTCAGGCACGCCCTGGCCACATAGGAACCGCAAACTGAGGCCTGCAAACTTAAAGCAGCCGCCTCAAAGGACGACCTTAAGGCCGCCTCCAATCTTCTGTCTTGGGCGTCCTTTAGGGTCGTGCCACCTTCCACCGGCAACGCCGTTTTCTTAGTCACCGCAGTGATTAAAGAATCCATGGTAGGCCACAGATAGGCCTCACGTTCACTTTCAGGCAAAGGATAGAGGCGGGACATAGCCCTAGCCACTTTAAGGCTCGCTTCCGGGACATCCCATTGAGCCGAAATTAAGGTGTGCATGGCATCATGCACGTGGAAGGTTCTAGGCGGGCGCTTCGTCCCCAGCATAATGGCAGAACCAACAGGGGCTGAGGGAGAGACGTCCTCCGGAGAGGAAATCTTCAAAATGCCCATGGCCTGCACTAACAGGTTGGGCAAATCCTCTGAGCTAAAGAGCCGCGCTGCAGAGGGGTCATCCGCTCCATCCGAGCGGGGATCCGTCTCCTCCAAGGAATCCGCAAAGGACCGTTGGGAGAACTCAGAAACGCTGCCCTCATCTACATCGGAGGAGACAAAGTCCTCCAAGGCCTGGGAATCAACCCGAGGGCGTTTACCTCCGGGGGCCTCAACCTCTTTACCAGACGAGGGAGCAGGGGCAGCGTTTTGCATAAGGAAGGCCTGATGCAGCAGCAAAACAAACTCGGGGGAGAAACCCCCCAGACTGTGCACTTCCGCAGCCTGGGCTACAGCCCTAGACGCACCCTCAACCGGCGCTCGCAAGAGCGGGGGAGAGACGTGCTGCGCATCCAAAATGGCGTCCGGCGCGACACTCCGCGAAGGAGCCGCGTGGGAAGAACGGCGCTTAAGTTTAGCCGCTTTTGTGCCGTCGCCCAAATTAAGGGCGTTCATGGCATTAACGTCTCCCACCTCAAGAGCGGCCCAAGAAGAAGCCGTCCGAGCCGCGTGGCCGGCCAAGATGGCGGAGGCGAGCAGCGGGGGATGGGCGTTTATGGCGGGAAAAACCGCCACACCGGAGGAAGGACCGGGACACTCATCGGTCACGAAACTGTCACCCAACAAGGGCGAATCAGACTTTAAGACCCCCGCATCCCCTCTAGAAGCGCACAAGCGATCCGGGGAGCGACTCTTTGCGCCCTCGCCCTCCGACGCCATAGGCCACGTGGAGATCAATCGGGGAACCCCCTGCCCGCTATAAAAAGGTAAAAATTACCTGCTTTCCGCTCCGAGCTGTAACGACCTGGTGTCCCAGTGAGTAGCTGCAATAAACGTTTAAATAAACGTCGAAATAAACGCCTTTAAGGACGTTCAAAATTTTTTTTTTAACGGAGCCAGCGGGAGGGGGGAGAAAAGGAGGGACCTGGCGCCACCAGGTTTGCACTTGCTCAAGAAGAGCCCTCAACCCCAGGCACTCAACAAAACCTAAAAATTAGGCTTGGAGGCCTAGCCAGAGCTGCTGCTGTGTGTGACCACCACCTGCTGAGATAGAGAACATACTGGGGAGTTTCCGGCAGCACATGACCACATATAGGGAGGCAAAAGTTTGCTCTCTATCTCCACCTGCTGGTAGATGGACACAACCCACCAGTCTATGGATTGATCAGCATGATGATATGGAACGTTTGTTCCCATAGGTTGCAGATGAGTTGCCATATCTCTGCCTTGCTGTCAGATATCATGTTATTGGCTCCTGAGGCCAGTGGGCTACTGGCATGTCCTCAGCCTTATGGACTGTCAGTAGTGTGCACAAATAAAGGTGACGTAGGGAGGAGTCAACATTAAGCTATAAAAGATGTTGGACAACTTTAAAATTTTAAAGTGTGTTTTATAGTCTAATAAATATGGCATATTTATTTAGAAGAAGCAATTCTGATAACAATAAAGCTGAAATTTAAGTCCAAAGAACCTTTTATAGCCTCTGCTTATTCCCTTTTTCTTATGTCATTTATGTGCTCCTCTGCCTCTCTCATCCTTTCTGCATCAATATTTAGAACTCATTTGCATCCTTAATGAAATCCTTTCCATCCTGGAATCTTCTTTATTGGACATAACTTAATACATTTCTTGATTAGCTTTCGAAGGTTGCCCTTCTTCGTCAGATCGGAAATAAGCAAATGTGCTAGCTGACAGTGTATATAAGTGAAAACATTCAAGCATTACTATGACAGTCTGACAGGGTGGGAGGATGGGGGTGGGTCGGAGGTATGCATGGGGACATCAAAGCATATCATTGATATTCTAACAGGATGGGTGTGGATAGGTGAGGTGTGGGGTGATCAACAGAGACATACAGCTTTATGGTTTATAATGGGCTAGGAACCCCAGGTCCTTGTTAAGTCCTTTCTGTTGGGTGTTAAAATATTCAATCATTCTGACTTCAAAGGTCTTACGTTCTTGTATGGTTTTAAAGTTACCTTTCAGTATTCTCACTGTGAAATCACTGGTACAGTGTCCTGGTTCTGTGAAGTGCTGTCCCACTGTGGTGGGGGCCCTACTGGCTGTATTGTTCATGTGATGTCTATGTAAATTGAATCTTGTCTTAAGCATCTGGCCTGTTTCTCCAATATAGCATCCTTCGTTACATTTTTTACACTGAATGATATATATCACACAGTGAGAATACTGAAAGGTAACTTTAAAACCATACAAGAACGTAAGACCTTTGAAGTCAGAATGATACGCTTTGATGTCCCCATGCATACCTCCGACCCACCCCCATCCTCCCACCCTGTCAGACTGTCATAGTAATGCTTGAATGTTTTCACTTATATACACTGTCAGCTAGCACATTTGCTTATTTCCGATCTGACGAAGAAGGGCAACCTTCGAAAGCTAATCAAGAAATGTATTAAGTTATGTCCAATAAAAAAGGTATCATCTTATTTTCTTTTCCATGTTTTATTTTGTTTGATTTCTATTGATAACCTTAAGAGTGGACTAACACAGCTACAACACTCCTCTACTGGAATCTTCTTGAAAGGGTGGTCAAGGTAATCTACCATTATGAAGAATCCCCTTTATTACTAGAAATGAAAGTTCTGTGCTGCATCAAGAGCATCCATATAAACAAACATTTCAAGTGTTGAGGCCTGCAAAGACTTCTATCCCCACAATTCTCTTTTCTGGTAGCCTTTTTTTTTTTTTTTTTAATACATCTTCTCATTAGCTCTACTCCTCTGATGCTTATTTTACACTAAATTATTTCAGCACGGATATTTTGGAAGTAAATATTTGTTGGATCCACAAGAGGTTCATTGGAGATGATGAGATAAGACTCAAATTTGTCATCTTTGTACCATCTGCCTTTGTCTCCACTGTGCTCAATAGTGTGGCACTGAAACACACATCTTTAAAAAATATACAATCACTGAACATCAAGGCTTAATGGCTAGAGATAGAAAGAAAAAAAGCAGTAAGAGTTACTTGAGCTGCTCTCTTCATTAAAGGAGCACAATCCCCTCCCTCTCTCCAGCTCATTCTCCTATTAAAAACGTTCAAGACTGAGGAAGTTTCTAGAACAAAAACTAAAAGGAAACCTATGATTTCTGTACAGAGTTATTAAAAAACTCATCTATCTAGTGAACAATGTCCAACCTCACAAACTAACAGGTGTTACAGTAAACAGAAAAGTGGAAAGTAAACATGTTTTAAAAAATGGAAATGCTAATTTTTTCTTACTTTTGTGCCATGGGCATAAGAATCTGTTTCATTTCCTCCATGATGGCTTTTTGCTTGTCAGAGTGAGCTTCCAAAACGTTAGCCAATGTTGGGTGAACTGCAGACTTAAAGACACATAAAAAAACACATGCTTACAAAGACATGAATTAATAAAATCAGCAATGTGCATATACCAAAAACATCAAAGTGCTCCATTGCTCTTTAAAATGCTGTCCAGAAATCCAGTCTAAAATGTGAACACAATGAAACACTATGCTTCTAGTAGGGCATGCAGCTTTTTCTATACCACCCTGTCTGTACTCACTAACCTTATTTTCAGCAGATAAGCTAATGATGTTTCGAGTTTCCCAGATATACCAGTTACCACTGGGCGCCAGGTAAAATGTTTGTTCTTACTGTATGCAGTGCTGTGTGTGGCTGGGGTTTCTCTCTGGCCCCTTCAATGACTCTTGATCTCTCACTTTTCTTTCCTCCTTCTAGTACAAAGCCAATTTAGAATTATAAAAACTTTGAGAGTGATTTACTTAAATGAATAATTTGGCCAAAAAGTAGCTATTTGCACTTTTGTTACTTCCATCTCACAGATGGAAATTTTTCTGTTCTAATCTCAGTTTTTCATTCTCAGGGATACCCTTCTTTCCTGGTTGAGAGATCCTCGAGCCCCCTTCTGGGTGACGCCCTTCTTTCCTGGTCAAGGGGCTCCCAGGTCTGTCCCATCAGTTTAAATCTCCTAGAATCCCTGAAATGACCACTGACAAACCCCCAGCAGAAGATTGTGTTTGATCCTCTGGCAGTAAAGGTGTTTTAGACTGACAGGCTCTTGACTGGCTTTTCTAACTCATCTCCAGACCTCTTTTAAAAGGGTAATTTACTGAGATGCATCTTTGAAGTGACATCTACAGACCAATTCCTAAGCCACAACCATTAAAAGCGTCATGTTCTCACCAAGGATCTTACTAAATCACAAAAGGGTATCCACCAAGTATACTGCACTCATATCTAAATTCTCAGAAACAGCCCTGGCCACTGCCAAAGCCTGCATGAACACCTCAGCCAGCTCTTCTGACCACCTAATACATGCCCAAGCAACATAACTTACAAACCGCCTCTTGCAATGCCACAGCTGAGACTTCAAAGGCTTGTTTTAAAAGAGATTCCATCCAACAATCTAGAGGATCCTTCAACGCTACACTCCCTTTCACTACAATAGTAGTCTTCTTCGTAACTGACAAAATAACGGGATCTACCTTAGGAAGCTTAAACTTGTCCTTCTCTTGAGGCATAACAGAGTGGTTAGGTTCAGTTTTATTACATTTGATTAACCGCCCAAGGAAATAAATCCGTCAGAGCAGAGTACATATAAATAATAAGAACACACAATAACAGAAAAGAACTTCAATTTCATGATAGGATAAAAAGGAAAGTAAAAAATAAAAAAAATTATGTCTGCTACCATGGTTTCAGGTCCCAGCCCCCCATAAACCAACCTAGCTTAACTTGCGAAAGAATAGCTCATGAATCAACACAAAAAAAAATAAGCTTTAAGTAACTTCTTAAAAGCAGGCAAGGGCGCTTCGGAACGGAAAAGTAAGGGAAGCTGGTTCCAAAGCTCCGGACCTAACACACTAAACATGGTTTTCCTATAAGTTGTCAAACAGACTTGGTAGAAGGAAGGCGCCAACAGTAAATGATGTTGCATTGAACGAAGCAAACATGATGGAACATAAGGGACCAGATATTTAGAAAGAAATGCTGGAAGACCTACATAAAGGACCTTATGCCCCAAAAACAAAGTTTTATACAAAACCTGGAAATTAATCGTCAACCAGTGCTCCTCCCATAAAAGCAGTGTCACATTATCACATTTTTGCTTTCCCAATAGCAATTTCACAGCTGTATTTCAGATCAGCTGTAAATGTCTCAGTTCTCTCTGATCAATTTCATGAAACAGAGAATTACAGTAATCCACGTGCGTTAAAACCAAAGCATGCAAAATGATTCAAAGTGCTCCTCTTTCCAACAAATGCTGGATGGAAGAAATCTGTCTCAACGTAAAGAAACACTTCCGAACCACTAACACAATATGCATTTGAAAGGACAAAGTCAGAATCTAACATAACTCCCAGAACTCTCAGGAACTTCTGTATCACAGATGGCTAGAAACCCTGATGGGACAAAGAAGTGACTTCTGTGAAAAAACACTGCCTTAATTTTAGACATATTCAACTGCATCTTCTGCCACTGTAACCAGGCAGCAATTATAACAAGGTGTGAATTTAAACGGGAAAACGCCTCCCTGTCTCCACTATCAAATGTCATCAAGATCTGATTGTCAGCATAAATGTACGGGATCAACCCCAACGACTGAATCAGACCTGCTAAAGGCGCCATAAAGAGATTAAACAGCATTGATGCCAACAATGAACCCTGTGGCACTCCACTGGGAGAGGAGAAAACAGATGAACTCTGCATTCCAGAAAATTCTAAAACACCAACTGCGACGGTAAGACTCAAACCATGCCAACACAGAATCAGTGATCCCTATATCCTGGAGCCTATCTAAGAGTAGGTGATAACCCAACAGGTCAAAGGCCGCCAAGAGGTCTAATGAGAGAAGTAAAAACAACCTTACCCAAACATAAGCTAGCCCTAATACTAGTAACCAACCCCAATAATGCAGTCTCCCTATCAAGAGAGGGCCGAAACATTGTTTGATTGGGGTGCAAGATAGAATGCTCGCTAACATAGGGCTTTAACTAATCTGCCACCAATCTCTGAGCAATTTTAGAAATAAATGGAAGGTGAGCTATAGGTCTATAATTTGAAACTACATCCTTCCATCTGCAGGAGTCCTTAGGATGGGGCCTGACAACTGCTACTTTCCACGCATCGGGAACCAAACTCTAAACTTAACTGAATCTTTCATCAAATAAAAGGAAGAAATAGTGCACCACAATTCTTCACTACCACAGAGGGAACAGGGTCATGGGGAGTAGTTACCATATTACTGCTAAAGCATGTGAAACATCCAAAATAGACAGATCTGAAAAATCAGAAAATCTAGACTCTGAAGGAACCAGCAGGTTCTGAACAGGGGATCTGACTCAACCCCTGATGTAGCGAGATTACCTTACCTGCAAAATAATCTCCCAGAACTTGATCTGTGAGACCTGAGGCATCATTTGACGGATCAGTGGACGCCAAATTGTTTACAATCAGGTACAATCTCCTAGTGTTAGGGGCTTTTGCAATAATCCGAGAATATGATGTCCTTTTTGCTACAAAAATTTGATGCTTATAAAAGACTGAGATTACCTTAAAGCTGGTATGATCACTATCAATTGCTGGTGTAACTAGCAATAACCAATGGTATGAAAATCCTAACTTCTTGGGCCAACGCTTTCAAAATGAAATTGAACAAAGATAAAACTCAATACCTAATCCTCTCTTCCCACTATTCCACATTCAATCCGACTACTCTTATCACTCCTGATGTCACAATTCCTATATCCAACAATCTGAAAGTCCTTGGAGTTACATTGGATAAATACTTATCCCTTGAAGACTACATAACATCCATCACAAAGAAAATGTTCAACAGAATGTGGATGTTGAAATGCGTGAAACCTTATCGCTCCTTGAATACCTTCCCCAGCTTGGTACAATCCACGGTACTCACCCACGCTGATTACTGTAATAGTATCTTCGTTGGTTGTAAGGCCAAACTACGAAAAAACTTCAGACTGCCCAGAACAAGGCAGCTAGACTTATTTATGGGAAGCCTAGATTTGAAAGTGCAACACCCCTCTGTATGAAACTTCATTGGCTCCCTATTAAAGAACGAGTCAACTTTAAGGCCATCACATTAATCCACAAGATTATCCATGGAGTATCACCAAGTTACATGGTCAATCTATTAAACCTTCCGACCAGAAACATGTCTACACCTTCACGATCATACCTTAACCTGCACCTTCCCAATTGCAAAGGACTAAAGTACAAAACCTACCATGCATCTAACTTCCCCTACCTGGGATCCCAACTCTGGAATGCTCTGCCCAGATACATTTGGTCAATCAGTGAATATCTTCCCTTTAAGAAACTATTGAAAACCCATCTATTCAAACAGGTTTACCCGAATGCAATCCATCTATTTTCTGGTTCAACTAATCATTAACAACAACGACTCAGAAAATATCTCCTACCAATCTTTTTACCCTCCATGCTCTTACCAACTTCTCCTTTATCACCCACTTCCTTACCTATCCCTATCCTTTCTCTCACATCTCTTCTATTCCATTTACTCCTTGTTCATTTGTCCTATCACATACCTCCTTTGTTGATTCTGATACTACAGATTGTATTTTCTTGTTACTATGTAAGCCGCATTGAGCCTGAAATGAGTGGGAAAGCACGGGATACAAATGTAATAAATAAATAAATAAATAAATAAATAAATCCAACTTAGATTTCTTCCTTTTAACAGCCTAAACTATCCTGTGAACCAAGGCTCCCTCTTACGCAAAGATTGAGGTGGTAAACAACCCACTTTCAATGGGGCCACCTGATTCAAAACATCCGTGAGAGTCGTATTCCAGACCTCCACCTGATGACGCAAACTAAGAGAAGTAAAGTGTTCTATAAGCAAAAGGAAGAAACTGCCTCAGTGGTGAGGGCTGCCCAATTACAAGTATATTCTGAAGACTGATGAGATAAGTCCAGACTTACCTTAGATCGTACAGTAAAAAGCACCAGTGAATGGTCTTAGTACACCATTGGAAAAAACTCCTGCATAAAAAGTGAGTCTAACCATGGAAAGCCACGCACAAACACAATATCTGGTACTTCCCAGACAGCAGAAATGATTTATCATCAACTGCTTGATGCATAGGAAAAGACTTAAGACTTCTCACTGCCAGCCAAGAGAGGATCTTGCAACATGTGGAAGCATTAGAACAGTCCACTGAGATTTTAAGCCAGCTAACTCTTCGAGATTAAAGAGTTGAATATGGCGTACAGAAGGGTCCTCTCCTAAAGGAACATCTTCCTCTTCTGAGAGATCCTCATCCTCCATATTATGCTGCTGCTCTAAGGAGGTTACTTTGGGAGTTACCAGATTCCAGAGAAGACTCCAAAGCTCTGTCCTCCACATCTTCTATGGGCTCCAGCCTAGGATACTTAGAAGACATCAGCAGATGCCCCTGAAAAAAATGGGATCTTGACATATCTCCTGCTGTATAACCCTCTTCATTCAAAATGCTTTATGCAATAAAATAATAAACTCAGCAGAAAAATCCTGCTCAGAGTCAAGATCCAGAGTGGTGGTTGACTTGCCTGAATAACAGGAATCCTGTCTCAAGGAAACAACAAAGAAGAGTTCATCTCAGGCCAAAAACACAGATTTTGTTTTTATCTGACAATTCAGATTCGATTAATATTCTTCTAGTTGTTCAATGGGACGATACTGAGATGATCCGGAATGCAAATATTTGGATGTTTGGATTCTTCTTTATCTATGAAATCACAAGAGTGCAATTCAGAAGACTTTTTTTTAAATGTTAAAATTGATCAAATGCCTCAATAAAAAAAGCTTTCATATGGTACTGAAGGTTTTAGTTTCTCCTCTTTTAGATTATTGTAGTTCTTTATATTTAGGTCTTCCTAATTACATGTTTCGTGCATTTCAAATGGCACAGAATGTGGCTGCTCATTTGATTGCTGGAGATCACATTATTCCTGTACTTAAAGACCTTCACTGGTTACCTGTACAATAGCGTGTTAAATTTAAAATGGTAAGTTTAATACACAAAGCCGTGAATAATGATGATTCACTTGCCATTTCTACCTCTTTAAGAATCTACCAACACGTTTATGTTCTGTTGATAAATGTTACTGGATGTACCCTTGATCAGACAAACCAGATTGGATGCTTACCACTCTGCTATTTTTTAGTGCTTGTTTATGGAACATCCTGTCTTTCAAAGTAAGATGCAGTAAGTTCAGTAATACGGTTTAGGAAATAGCTCAAGACCCAATGATTTTCTTAGATCTTTTTGTTGTAAATTTTATTATATTTTGTCATTGCTTTCTGATATTGCTTTAATTTTGTTAATTACTTTATGTGTTTTATTGTAACTTGCCTAGAGTGGGAGGATAGAGTGGGCTATAAATATTTTAAATAAATAAATACAGGAACCACATCTAAAACAGCAGTGCTTCCTGCCAAAACCAGGTCTGCAGTAACTGGAGAAATCTCAGAGGAAAGCACTCAGCAGTCCACGGGATCATCACGCTGAAATGCCACCGAGGTTCCCATTCCAATGGCAACCTGTTTCTCCAATCTTTCTTCACACCCCTGATGACAAGTGGATTAAATGCTTGCATTCTGGTGTATTCCACATACAGAACAGCTTTCCTGGTTGCACTGCCATACCAAATACTGTGGCTGTACTGAGTATGGCAACAGGGACCAAAAATGGTCAAGAATGAAGGAAACCCAATGGTTTTCCCCTCTCTCCACACACTGGAGTAGTCTTCTACTTCCACATAAATCAGCCTTGAACAAACTGCAGAATATTGTATAAACGTTTAAGGCTTTTTTTTTCCCTTCACTCTTTACTTGTCTGCTGTGAGATAATAAAATTAGACCAGGCTCTCAAGTTTCCCTTTTTAACAGTAAAACAGGACCGAGCAACAACGATAAGCTTACTCCTTCAGAATGCTAAATTCAGGGTGTGTGGGTAGAGGAGGGTGGGACCTAGGATCCCCAGGTGTTACACGCCTAGGCTGTCAGTATGGCAGTGACAATATTAGCCTTAGCCTCGCTTAGAAGCTGAAGAGGCTGCACAGGCTGGCTGACCTACCACCTATCAGAGATTGAGAAATACTGACTGGCCAAGGGGCTACACAAGGTTCTTAGCTGATGACATCACAGTTCGGTAGTTCTCGGTCTCTACCTGCTGATAGGAGATCACAATTCAACCAGCTGGACTGGTCTGGTGGAATAAGGAATAAACATTTATATAGCATTATATGGTGCAAGCAGTACTATGCAAACAGATGAAAATGACAGTCCCTGATACATGGAATTTACAATCTTGTTCTGAATGAGATCTTACCCCAAAAGGTTTATCAGAAAGGAGTGCTCAGTTATGCCAACATAAAACTCTACAGTGATTCTTCAAGATAAAAAAAAAAACAAAAACAAAGCATTGATGTCCTCTGAAGGTTTGTATATGTCAAACTCCACACATTTTTTGTGGATATGAATTTTTCCATCTAGACCTCAAAAAACAAGAGCAAGGGGTTAGAGCAGTACCTTGTACACTAGGAAAGTGTTTCCATAGAGCTCCTCAGTCAGCATGTTCCTCTGCTCCAAGATGGCCTTGTCGTTGTATGCATACTCCACTACATTGGAGGCCTCAGAATGACGCAGTAACTTTCTCACTTGACCTTTGAAGCTTCTTATTATTTCTGCTACTTGCTGCTTAGTCCTGATTCAGACACAAAAAGAGATGAGGTGGGCAAGGTTAAAAAAAAGGGAGAGTGAAAAAATGCCAGCTTTTCTTCAGATTTTTAACAGACAAATGTATAACTATCAAAAAAATATGGGTATAACTTGCTAAATGTACCAGCATGCCTTGTCTGGAATATAAAGGGAAATGTTAAAACAACTGTTTAATATAATTTTAGATATGACTATGTGAGGGAGTCACTGATGGTGCAGTTCAGCCACCTTACAGCAGATGACGCTAGTCTGCTGAGGTTGGGGCTGTCAGAGGGGCGGGGTTCAGATCAGGCTGCAGTTAAATGCCCTGATGCTGAATAGATTAGGGACCCTGAGTGCAGAGGACTTCAAGGGTATGGTAAGCAGGGAAGAGTACCTAGAAAAAGGCTGGGGAAGAAGAGTGGCCTTAGCAGAGAGTACTAACCTGTAAGTGACAGAAACAGCTATAAATCTGAGGTAGGATAATTTTATCTTACAACCTGGTTGGCAGCATGACTTGAAAAGTCAGGGCCAAGCAGCATCCAGTGTGGAGTACTGAAACTGGAACACTGGGGATTCCAGGAAGAGACAGATGGTTGGGTTGCCTGGTGAAAGGGTGACCAAGTGTGTGACATGGGCCTACAGGAGCAGGCCACAGGAGAGAGAGTTTGAGAATAAGAAGTGACTTTGTATATTTAATGTCCCTGACCTGTGGAGGAAACAGGTTACACATTGTTCTGCCGGTAAATAAATATTTTCCTTTCACCTTTAACCCACGTGGCTGTATTTATGAAGGGAACAAACAAAGTAAACACTGGGCCTTCAGGATTGAGAAAAATGTAGTCCTTTATTTATGATGAAAACCCGACACGGGCCGTGTTTCGGCGTACAAACGCCTGCATCAGGGGTTGTAGATAGTTGAAATAAGAGTGCTGCACTGATTTTGGTTTAACACAAGCAGCATTAGTCTTTTGTGGCTGGTTGTTGTTGATTACTCAACTGATCAATTGACTGACTGACTATCCCACTGATGGAGTGAATGTTGAATGTCTGAAGGGATGGATGTTGAATTAACTGGTAAGAGGATGTGTATTCCAAGAGTGGAGAGGGAGAGAAAGGCTGTGAATGTTTGTGAAACGCCCCCTTTCAGGCGCTTCCTCGGGTCAAGGGTCAGAGCGGGCAGGGAGCTTCCTCAATGGGCAGACCCCTTCGGACCCTTTCACCTCACTGTTGACACGCGGTGCTTCCACCTTAACACAGACTTGGAAGAACTGCAGTTGGACTTTGATGACAGCTTCAGTAGTTGGAGAACAAGGCCAGTGCCAGGCAGACTTCTGTGGTCTAGGCCCTCAGCCAGGTCATGGCTGCTAGACATACGTTGTAGAGGCATACGGTGGGGCTCCAACTCTTCCTTTCCTGAGGCTCTCCAACTACTGAAGGAGTCTGCCCGTTGAGGAAGCTCCCTGCCCGCTCTGACCCTTGACCCGAGGAAGCGCCTGAAAGGGGGCGTTTCACAAACATTCACAGCCTTTCTCTCCCTCTCCACTCTTGGAATACACATCCTCTTACCAGTTAATTCAACATCCATCCAGGTCCACCACATCAAATGCCGGTGTCACAAAGGCTTTGACCTCTTAGGCTTGGTTGTTTTTACGAATCATTCCATTCTCAGCTGGGACAGTAGTCTTCTTTAAGCCCACTACCACCAAAGAATATACCCTGGAATTTCCCCACCTACCTACCAAAATCCCAGATAACCAAAGATATAAATGAAAAGCAGTATCTCCTGATCCAACTAGAACAACAAGAAACAAGAGTAGAGTCCAATATAAATATCCTGCCGTATTCAGGCAAATATGACACCGAGGATATATCTCCAAATGTTGCCCGGGAGGGAAAGGTTAGGACAGCTGTTGTACTTGGTGATTCGATCATTAGGCATATAGATAGCTGGGTGGCTGGTGGACGTGAGGATCGCCTGGTGACTTGCCTGCCTGGTGCGAAGGTGGCGGACCTCACGTGTCACCTAGATAGGATTCTAGATAGTGCTGGGGAGGAGTCCGCTGTCTTGGTACATGTGGGTACCAATGACATAGGAAAATGTGGGAGAGAGGTTCTGGAAGCAAAATTTAGGCTCTTAGGTAGAAAGCTGAAATCCAGATCCTCCAGGGTAGCATTTTCTGAAATGCTACCTGTGCCACGCGCAGGGCCCAAGAGACAGGCAGAGCTCCAGAGTCTCAATGCGTGGATGAGACGATGGTGCAGGGAGGAGGGCTTTAGATTTGTTAGGAACTGGGCAACATTCTGGGGAAGGGGGAGCCTATTCCGAAAGGATGGGCTCCATCTTAACCAGAGTGGGACCAGGCTGCTGGCATCGGCGTTTAAGAAGGAGATAGAGCAGCTTTTAAACTAGAAATGGGGGGAAGGCCGACAGTCGCTCAAAAGAGCATGGTTCGGGATAAGGTATCTTTCAAAGATATCACCATAACAGGGAAGATAGAGTATCCTGATAGTGAGGTTGCAAAAGAGATTGTAGTAGATCGGGTATCTTTAAATAACAATAAAAATCAGACAAAAGATTGCCAATTAATACTGTCAAGTACTAAGCATGATGTACTTAGGAACAACAAACATAGTTTGAAATGTCTATATGCGAATGCCAGGAGCCTAAGAAATAAGATGGGGGAGTTAGAATATATTGCACTAAATGAAAAATTAGATATAATAGGCATCTCTGAGACCTGGTGGAAGGAGGATAACCAGTGGGACACTGTCATACCGGGGTACAAATTATATCGTAGTGATAGGGTGAATCGGATTGGTGGAGGGGTAGCATTGTATATTAACGAGAGCCTTGAATCAAATAGATTGAAAATTCTGCAGGAAGCAAAACACTCCTTGGAATCACTGTGGATTGAAATTCCATGTGCAAAGGGGAAAAGGATAGTGATAGGAGTGTACTACCGTCCGCCTGGCCAGGACGAACAGACGGATGCGGAAATGTTAAAGGAAATCAGGGACGCAAACAAACTGGGCAACACAATAATAATGGGGGATTTCAATTACCCGCATATAGACTGGGGTAATGTAACATCTGTACACGCAAGGGACATAAGATTTCTTGATGAAATCAAGGACAGCTTCATGGAACAGCTAGTTCAGGAGCCGACAAGAGAAGGAAAAATACTAGACTTAGTCCTTAGTGGTGCTCATGATCTAGTGCAGGGGGTAACGATACGATGGCCGCTTGATAACAGTGATCATAATATGATCGGTTTTGATATTGGCATTGAAGGAAGTGAAACTAGGAAATCAAGTACGCTAGCGTTTAACTATAGAAAAGGTGATTACGACAAAATGAGAAAAATGGTGAAAAAAAGACTGAAAGGAGCAGCTCGCAGAGTAAAAAACTTGCATCAGGCGTGGATGCTGTTTAAAAACGCCATCCTGGAGGTTCAGGACAAATATATTCCACGTATTAGAAAAAAGGGAAAAAAGACTAAACGTCAGCCGGCGTGGCTAAACAGTAAGATAAAGGAAATCATTAGAGCCAAAAAACAATCCTTCAGAAAGTGGAGAAGAGAACCAACTGAAAGTAACAGGATAGATCATAAGGAATGCCAAGCCAAATGCAAAGCGGAGATAAGGAGGGCAAAAAAGGACTTTGAGAAGAAATTAGCGTTGGAAGCAAAAATACATACAGTGGGGGAAATAAGTATTTGATCCCTTGCTGATTTTGTAAGTTTGCCCACTGACAAAGACAAGAGCAGCCCATAATTGAAGGGTAGGTTATTGGTAACAGTGAGAGATAGCACATCATAAATTAAATCCGGAAAATCACATTGTGGAAAGTATATGAATTTATTTGCATTCTGCAGAGGGAAATAAGTATTTGATCCCCCACCAACCAGTAAGAGATCTGGCCCCTACAGACCAGGTAGATGCTCCAAATCAACTCGTTACCTGCATGACAGACAGCTGTCGGCAATGGTCACCTGTATGAAAGACACCTGTCCACAGACTCAGTGAATCAGTCAGACTCTAACCTCTACAAAATGGCCAAGAGCAAGGAGCTGTCTAAAGATGTCAGGGACAAGATCATACACCTGCACAAGGCTGGAATGGGCTACAAAACCATCAGTAAGACGCTGGGCGAGAAGGAGACAACTGTTGGTGCCATAGTAAGAAAATGGAAGAAGTACAAAATGACTGTCAATCGACAAAGATCTGGGGCTCCACGCAAAATCTCACCTCGTGGGGTATCCTTGATCATGAGGAAGGTTAGAAATCAGCCTACAACTACAAGGGGGGAACTTGTCAATGATCTCAAGGCAGTTGGGACCACTGTCACCACGAAAACCATTGGTAACACATTACGACATAACGGATTGCAATCCTGCAGTGCCCGCAAGGTCCCCCTGCTCCGGAAGGCACATGTGACGGCCCGTCTGAAGTTTGCCAGTGAACACCTGGATGATGCCGAGAGTGATTGAGAGAAGGTGCTGTGGTCAGATGAGACAAAAATTGAGCTCTTTGGCATGAACTCAACTCGCCGTGTTTGGAGGAAGAGAAATGCTGCCTATGACCCAAAGAACACCGTCCCCACTGTCAAGCATGGAGGTGGAAATGTTATGTTTTGGGGGTGTTTCTCTGCTAAGGGCACAGGACTACTTCACCGCATCAATGGGAGAATGGATGGGGCCATGTACCGTACAATTCTGAGTGACAACCTCCTTCCCTCCGCCAGGGCCTTAAAAATGGGTCGTGGCTGGGTCTTCCAGCACGACAATGACCCAAAACATACAGCCAAGGCAACAAAGGAGTGGCTCAGGAAGAAGCACATTAGGGTCATGGAGTGGCCTAGCCAGTCACCAGACCTTAATCCCATTGAAAACTTATGGAGGGAGCTGAAACTGCGAGTTGCCAAGCGACAGCCCAGAACTCTTAATGATTTAGAGATGATCTGCAAAGAGGAGTGGACCAAAATTCCTCCTGACATGTGTGCAA
Organism: Microcaecilia unicolor; assembly: GCF_901765095.1. Lineage (NCBI taxonomy): Eukaryota > Metazoa > Chordata > Amphibia > Gymnophiona > Siphonopidae > Microcaecilia > Microcaecilia unicolor. The sequence goes on along the minus strand of NC_044032.1, from coordinate 237,408,027 downwards.
ACCTCATCATCAACTACAGAAGACGTCTGACCGCTGTGCTTGCCAACAAGGGTTTTGCCACCAAGTATTAGGTCTTGTTTGCCAGAGGGATTAAATACTTATTTCCCTCTGCAGAATGCAAATAAATTCATATACTTTCCACAATGTGATTTTCCGGATTTAATTTGTGATGTGCTATCTCTCACTGTTACCAATAACCTACCCTTCAATTATGGGCTGCTCATGTCTTTGTCAGTGGGCAAACTTACAAAATCAGCAAGGGATCAAATACTTATTTCCCCCACTGTAGTAAAAACTTTTTTAGATACATTAAAAGCAGGAAACCGGCCAAAGAGTCGGTTGGGCCGCTGGACGAAAATGGTGTTAAAGGGGCGATCAAGGAGGACAAAGCCGTAGCGGAGAAATTAAACGAATTCTTTGCTTCGGTCTTCACCGAGGAGGATTTGGGGGGGACACCGGTGCCGGAAAGAATATTTGAAGCGGGGGAATCGGAGAAACTAAACAAATTCTCTGTAACCTTGGAGGATGTAATGGGTCAGTTCAGCAAGCTGAAGAGTAGTAAATCACCGGGACCTGATGGTATTCATCCCAGAGTATTAATAGAACTAAAAAATGAACTTGCGGAGCTACTGTTAGAAATATGCAATCTGTCCCTAAAATCGAGTGTAATACCGGAAGACTGGAGGGTAGCCAATGTTACTCCGATTTTTAAGAAGGGTTCCAGAGGAGATCCGGGAAATTATAGACCGGTGAGTCTGACGTCGGTGCCGGGCAAGATGGTGGAGGCTATTATTAAGAATAAAATTGCAGAGCATATACAAAAACATGGACTGATGAGACAAAGTCAGCACGGATTTAGTGAAGGGAAGTCTTGCCTCACCAATCTAATGCATTTTTTTGAGGGGGTAAGCAAACATGTGGACAATGGGGAGCCGGTTGATATTGTATATCTGGATTTTCAGAAGGCGTTTGACAAAGTGCCGCACGAAAGACTCCTGAAGAAATTGCAGAGTCATGGAATCGGAGGTAGGGTATTATTATGGATTAAGAACTGGTTGAAAGATAGGAAGCAGAGAGTAGGATTGCGTGGCCAGTATTCTCAGTGGAGGAGGGTAGTTAGTGGGGTCCCGCAGGGGTCTGTGCTGGGTCCGTTGCTTTTTTTTTTTTTTTTGTTTTTTTTTTGAAAATATCTTTATTGTGTCTTTGGTGTACAATATTGTCAGAAAAAAGTACAACATAAAGTACATAAACATGTCCCTATGAGGGGACTTCCGCTGATACAACAACAAACATATTGATAACCAATACACAGGTATATCACAAGGAAGGCTGCATGACTGTGTCTTGTAAATTTGTAGAACACCTTAGACTTTTTTATGATTAAACTTCCCATCCCTCCCATCCCCCCCTCCCCCCCCCCCCCCCCCTGTTGCCCACTGCTGTTAACCCGACACTTCTAAATCTCCTTGATTTCTGCTTGGAGATGTCTTTCACTCTCTTTACCGTGTATTAGCTTAGGATCCATCAATTAGCCCTCAATTATTCTCTGCCGAGGGATCTATTAGCAAAGTGTCAGCCTCTGGAAATCTACCCCAAATCAGTCGGTATTGCTGCAAACCTGTAGATGCCTGGGGTTGTATTGTCTTCAGTACCCAGCTAGCCATTTCTCTCATTAGACCCATCCACACATTGAGCAGGGGAGGGACATTGTCTATCCAAGACATCAGGATACACTTTTTGACCAGTATGGTGGCCACTATAATGAACTTACATTGGGCCTCATTCAGCCCTTGCTCTCTCAGGTTTATCGAACTACCCATGTATACAACTGAGTAGGACCATTCAATTTCCGCTTGTACCAGACGCTCTATGTGAGTAAGAGCACCCTGCCAGAGCTTATCCAGTTTGGGACATTCCATAAAAGAGTGCAGCAGAGTCCCCACATGCGCCCTACATCTCATACAGTGATCATCTGTCCACAGCCCCAATGCTTTCCCCTTTGCCCTGGAAATGTGAACCCTGTGCAAAATGCGAAATTGTATCTCCTGCAAAGCAGCATTGGGTGTAACTTTGCAAAGCTCTCCAAAGGCCGTCCCTAATTCTTCCTCGGTTACTGTGCCCCCAATTTCTTTACTCCACGTATTTGCTAGTTGTGTCAGGTATGTAGTTTTTCTGTTGTCCCTGATAATCTTATGCCACATAGACAACTTGTTTAAGATAGGTGGCACCTGCATAAGCATTAAATCCAATTTACTAAAGGTGACCGGGCCCCCGTTCTTACGTTCTATTGACAATACATAGTCCCTGGCTTGCAAAAAAGCATAAAACTGGGTATTAGGGAAGTTCCATGCACGCTTGAGCTGCTCGAAAGACGGGAAGGTCTGTTCACCCACCTGACGGAATTCCCCAATGTATCTACACCCCCTTGCTTTCCAAGATTGAAATACCGTGTTTCCAAGACCTGCTGGGAAGTCTGGGTTCCCCGTCAACGTGACAAAAGGACTCACTCCTCCCCTAGTGCCGCCAAGCTCTTTCCACCATTTCCAGGCCCTCCGCAATGCGAGCAAGTATGGACTGATTTTTACCTTGCCAAGACCACTAGTCTGAGCCTTGTCTATAAGTACGAATGGATCTAGAGGAGCACACCAACTCTCCCAAAAATCATCCGGGGAGAAAGTCGATCCCCCGGAATGTAACTCATGTATCCAGCGCATCAGTGCTGCCACGTTGTACGCTCTAAGGTCGGGGAGCCGGAGGCCCCCCTGTGTTTTATCTAGCACTAATTTAGCAAATGAGATCCTGGGTCTTTTCGCGTGCCAAATGAATGAAGTAATTATGCTGCGATATTGGCCCTCTTCCCTTTTACAGATCCATAATGGCACCATCTGTAGGGGATACAATATTTTCGGTAGCAGGACCATTTTTACTAGAGCCACTCGCCCCATAAAACTGACTGGAAGGTCTTTCCATTTGTTGCATAACTTTTTAATGGCTTCCAGCCTTTCCACTACATTTTTTTGTACACCCAGTCTACCCTTGCACTTAAGTATACTCCCAGGTATTTGATCCCTTCACTGGCCCATCCCAACGGAAAGTCTGACATCTGAACACATGCACAGGGATTACTAATTGGAAGTGCCTCCGACTTCCCAAAGTTAATGCACAAACCCGAAAATTGGCCAAACTGTTTAATAAGGTCCATCACTTGGAAGATACCTGTGGATGCATCGTCCACCAGTAACAGCATGTCGTCAGCGAACATATTTATGCGGTATTCCCGACCTCCTACCTGAACCCCTTTCAAAGTCGGCTCTTGTCTGATTTTTGCCGCTAATGGCTCGAGGGTGAGGATAAACAGAAGAGGCGACAAGGGGCACCCCTGTCTGGTGCCTCCCCCCAAGCGCACCACCGGAGTCAGCATATCATTTATTATAATTTGGGCAGTGGGATTGCTATATAATGCCTGAACCCACTCCAGGAACTCGCCTGTAATACCAAATTTGCGGAGTACCCAAAATAGGTATTCCCACACTACTTTGTCGAAAGCCTTTTCGGCATCTAGGCTTGCCATGATCTTGTCCCCTGCTATTTTCCTGCCCTCCAACAGAATGCGGCTGACCTTCAGTATGTTGGCTGAAGCGAATCTGCCCTTTACAAAGCCCACTTGGTCTTGGTGCACTAGATGTGGGACCACTGCGCCCAGACGCGCTGCTAAGACTGCCGCCAAGATCTTAATGTCCTGGTTCAGCAGGGATATAGGGCGGTAAGAACCTACAAGCTCCACATCTTTACCGGGTTTTGGTAGTACCGTGATATGTACATGGTTCAGAACCGTACCCATATCACCAGAGTCACGTACCTCCTCACACATAGCCACAAATGATGGGACTAACTCACCCTGCAGAATTTTATAGAACTCTGTTCCCAGGCCATCAGGTCCAGGGGCCTTTGCCAGTTTCAATTGTTTTATGACCTTCAGTACCTCCTGCCCCTCAATTGGTCTATTCAAACTAGCCACCTGAGTCTCAACAAGGGATGGCAATCTCAACCCTGCAAAAAAACTCTCACAACTGGTCTCTGAAAACGATCCCTTTGCATAGAGTGAGGAGTAAAATTGAACAAATTCTTGTTGAATCTCTGTCCTCCCCGTTTGAATTTTGCCTTGTCTATCCTTAATTTTTCCTATGAAACTTTTCCCACTTCTTTGCCGCACCAGGGTTGCTAGCAGTTTCCCCGTTTTGTTGCCCCATCTGTGCATGCGGTATTTATATAGACGGATATCGTACAATGCTCTAGCATCTAGCGCTGTCTGTAATCTCTTTCTTGCTGCTGCGTATTCCAACCTTTTTACTTCTGAGGGCGCGAGGACGAGCTCCCTCCTTGCTCCCTGCACCTGGGCTATAAGTGCGTGAAGCTCCCCATCCCTTTTCCTATTGAGTGCAGCGGTGTACGCCAATATCTTTCCGCGGATTACTGCCTTTGCCGCTTCCCAAAAGACTCTATCATTTACTGGCTGCTTTGAATTGTCTTCTACATATTCTTTCCACACCTGCTTTAAATATTTGCAGAAGGCCTGGTCCTGGTACAGTGCCGGGTTCATTCGCCAACGGTTCATCTTTTCCTTTCCACCCCACCTCAGTTGGACCCATACTGGGGCATGATCAGATACGACCGCCTCGCCAATGTCTGCTTTCTCAGTCAATCTCACTAAAGACTGACTTATCAGCACATAGTCAAGGCGTGCATGGACTCCGTGAGGGTGAGAAAAAAAAGTAAACTCCCTCTCTTCTAGGTGTAATAATCTCCAAATGTCAATTACTCCCACTTCATTGATAAGAAAGTTCACCCCCCTCCCCTCATGGTCTTTGCTGACTATCTTGGCTGGTTTCCTGTCTATCGAGGGGTCACTGGTTATATTGAAGTCTCCCCCTAGTATAAATGGGTAGTTGTCAAAGGTGGTGAGCTTTGCAGCTAATAGGGTAAAGAACTTCTGTGAATATATATTAGGTGCATATATGCTGCATATAGCTACTTTCTGTCCCTGCAAAAGGCCTGCTATAATTACGTACCGGCCCTCCGGATCTTGATATAATCTGTGCAGCTCAAAAGCCAAGTTCTTTTTTAAAAGGATTGCCACCCCTCTCTGCCTATTATTGTAGGAGGCGTAGTATACTTCCCCCACCCAATCTCTACGTAATTTGATATGTTCAGCGTTCCCCAAGTGTGTTTCCTGCAGTAAGGCGATGTCAGCTTGTTGTTTCCGTAATGTCTGTAAAATTTTAAAGCGCTTGACTGGTGAGTGGACTCCGTCCACATTTAGTGATATCACTCTCAAACTAGCCATATAAAAGCAATCTCCATAGCCAAATGTTTTCAGTAAATATCATGAGATTCATACCAAGGGGGCCTCCCAGCCAAACCCCCCAGGAAGTTCTTGTACCAGCATACAGTATGTTAGTTAGCTTCTTCATTTGTGTAGTGAGCAACTTCTTCCCCAATCCCTCCCCCCTTCTCTTCACTCCCTGCCCCCCTCCCCTGGAAGGATACCCCCCCTTGCCTTCCAAGCTCTCCCGCCCAGTCATCACATTCATTCTCCCCTCCACACACAACCAGCACTTCACATCATTCATCCCCCTAACACTAACTCTCCCCGTTCCCTTGAGCTTACCCTCCCCCCCTACAAGTGAATCTCTTATAACCTTCTTTGAGTCTGTCCTAATTCTACTCCATGATGCCCTGCCTGTATCATGCGGTACATTGTTAAACGTAATGCCTTTAAACTTTAGTCTCTTAACAGAGACCATTTAGCAGGCCACCCACTAAAGGAGCTTATAACATTTGGAACATGTTAACCATAGCATGTAAAACGTAAACATAACTAAACTCGTACAGATAATCAATTGCAAATTACAGATTACAAATTGAGGGGCTCACATTCTTTGCAGGCCATATCTGAGTGTGAAATACTTCAGGCACTACCACTTTTCTCGTCTCGTGCCCCACAGCTTGGGCAAAGTGAGATATAGTAAAAACTTTGAGGAGGCTCTCTTTGTTGCCAGACCGTGAAGGGTGTCAGCTCGTTGCTGAGCATGATCCTTCTCCTCCCATCTCCACGTGCATCCATCTCTAGCAGGCAGCTTTTATTAATCTGATCCATCAGCCTGCAAAAGTCCAACACATGTCGAGAGCCTCCTTCCCCTTGCTGAACTTGCTGTGGGGCTCTGCCCATTGTCAACTGACATTTGCCATCAGTGCTGCGGCCATATCTTCTGTGTCTCAGAATTTTTGAAATAAGAAAATTGGTAACTGTACACTGAAAAACATGCTTTCAAAGCTGCATACGTTCCACATAGTTCTCCAAGTCTTTAGGTTCTGTGAAGAAAAGTACCTTGTTATCCTGCATGATACGAACTTTAGCAGGGAAAAGCAATGCAAACTTCACTCCTTTCTCATACAGCCTCTTGCAATGCTGTCCCATCTTTCGACGCTGTTCAGTTACTGCAGCAGAGTAATCTTGAAACAGTAAGATTTTATGCCCCTCGTATTCCAGGCCCCCTTTTCCTTTCCGGAATGCTAATAAAAGTTTTTCCTTATCAGCATAATTTAGGATTCTGGCAATAACCGTCCTGGGGCGTGCATTTCCCTCTTTCAGAGCACCGAGTCTGTGTACCCGCTCAACCTTCAATCCCTTCTCAGGCTCCTTTAATCCCAGCTTTTCCGGTAACCATGTCTCCATGAAATGCCATAAGTCTTTCTCCTTTACTGTTTCTGGGAGTCCCACTACTCTCACATTGTTTCTTCTACTCCTATTCTCCAGATCGTCTAGTTGCTGCTCCAGTTTCCCGCATTTCTGTTCAAGTGCCACCAACCTCGTGTCTGCTGCCTCTGCCCTGTCCTCCTGCCTGGAGATTCTTTCCTCTGCTTGTTGCAGCCTCGCGCCCTGCCGCTCCACAGCCTCTCTGATTTGTTCCACTGATGTCTGAAACTTTGATAGTTTTTCTTCCAGGATTGCGGTAACTTGTTGAATCAAGTCTTTAAAGGCGTCCGCTGGCTGGCTGACCTCCCCCGCGGCCATGTTTATCGTCGCCATTTTGGCGCGCGCTTCCACCTCGCGGGTCTTTTTAGGCCGCTGAGTCTTAGCGGGCATGCCCGTCTCTCGGCCTCGTAAAGCTGTTGATTAGGGCGCCGATGCGCTGCCCCGTTCTTCCGCTGTACGCTACTCCGTTTTTTGTAATTTAAAAGAGCTTTTTGCGGTTAAATTTGCAGATTTTCAGGGGCGTCGGGAGCGGAGCTAGATCGCGTGCGTCCGATCAGCCGCGTTGCATCATGGGACCCCCGGGTCCGTTGCTTTTTAATGTATTTATAAATGACCTAGAGATGGGAATAACTAGTGAGGTAATTAAATTCGCCGATGACACAAAATTATTCAGGGTCGTCAAGTCGCAGGAGGAATGTGAACGATTACAGGAGGACCTTGCGAGACTGGGAGAATGGGCGTGCAAGTGGCAGATGAAGTTCAATGTTGACAAGTGCAAAGTGATGCATGTGGGTAAGAGGAACCCGAATTATAGCTACGTCTTGCAAGGTTCCGCGTTAGGAGTTACGGATCAAGAAAGGGATCTGGGTGTCGTCGTCGATGATACGCTGAAACCTTCTGCTCAGTGTGCTGCTGCGGCTAGGAAAGCGAATAGAATGTTGGGTGTTATTAAGAAGGGTATGGAGTCCAGGTGTGCGGATGTTATAATGCCGTTGTATCGCTCCATGGTGCGACCGCACCTGGAGTATTGTGTTCAGTACTGGTCTCCGTATCTCAAAAAAGATATAGTAGAATTGGAAAAGGTACAGCGAAGGGCGACGAAAATGATAGTGGGGATGGGACGACTTTCCTATGAAGAGAGGCTGAGAAGGCTAGGGCTTTTCAGCTTGGAGAAGAGACGGCTGAGGGGAGATATGATAGAAGTGTATAAAATAATGAGTGGAATGGATCGGGTGGATGTGAAGCGACTGTTCACGCTATCCAAAAATACTAGGACTAGAGGGCATGAGTTGAAGCTACAGTGTGGTAAATTTAAAACGAATCGGAGAAAATTTTTCTTCACCCAACGTGTAATTAGACTCTGGAATTCATTGCCGGAGAACGTGGTACGGGCGGTTAGCTTGACGGAGTTTAAAAAGGGGTTAGATAGATTCCTAAAGGACAAGTCCATAGACCGCTATTAAATGGACTGGAAAAATTCCTCATTTTTAGGTACAACTTGTCTGGAATGTTTTTACGTTTGGGGAGCGTGCCAGGTGCCCTTGACCTGGATTGGCCACTGTCGGTGACAGGATGCTGGGCTAGATGGACCTTTGGTCTTTCCCAGTATGGCACTACTTATGTACTTATGTACTTATGTACTTATGACAAGCTAAGTCACAAATAATAAACATATCAAATCCACCACAACAGAGACAAAAATTTCAAAAAATTGAACAGCAATCATCTAAGGTCCTCTTTTGGCTGGGAGAGATTGAATAAAAGTTTGTGCTGTCTCCACAGAGGTTAAAAAAAAAAAAAAAAAGGATTTTACCAGCTGATACAATCCGAAGTCATGCAGGATAGAGTAGAGCACATGAAATTTGCCGGGCATAAAGCTCAGGACACAAAGGAGCAAACATTTTTCATCATTGGGTGACATTTTGACCTGAATGGAAGCTTCTATTCAAAAATGCTCTTTAGAACATTCAACTTTGGTTCAGTCTGTCTGTTTCAACTCTGACTTTGTCGGACCATGGTAGAGTGAAGGAATTTCAGGAACAAGTTAGCATGATGAAGACAGAAACAGGGAAAAGTTCAAGTTGCCACAATTAAAGATAAGGAAGTGCTGCATATTGGAAAATTTGGAAAATCAAGCGAGGCATGTTAATGTACGTTTACTGAATTTTCCAAAGATAAGAGCAGCTTCTCCTTTACAGACTTTTAAGCGATTTCTTGTGCAGGCACTGGAATATCCTTTGGAAGCTGTATCACCAGTAGGGAAAATTTATTTTGTGCCTAAAAAGAAGGAACTAGTGTCTACATGAGAATCTGGGAATGAATTGAATGTTTTAGAGACTTCATATGATAGCTTAGACACATCTGGAGTTTTGCGAGTAGCAACTGCAGTGGTGTACAGAGCTACTTTTTAGTTACCCTTGTATTTGAACAAGATTTGAACTCATTGATGCATTTGTATTTTCAGAAGGCTCCAAAGTGTGTTTGAGAGACAGAAAGTATGGATTTTCCCTGATCCTTCTAGGGCTACCCAAGCAAGGCAAAAATTGTGAAGTGACTAAATTGATTCCCAAATCCCTTTATACATACATTTCTTTTTTACAGTGGTGCTTCTCTAACCATACTCAAATCGAAGTTATCAATCCAAATAATCTGTTTGCACACAGTTTTTATAGTTAACCCTATTTTCAATTATTGCATTTTTAATACTTCGTGTCCTGTATGGTTTGTCCTGATCAGACTGTAAGAGACAGTACTTACTCACAAGAGCTTACATGTTATTTTAAAGCACTGCACACACTAAACAGCTCTACAGAAGGAATAACTAACTATGCCAGTTTTTTTGGCCTAATTTTGTGCATAATGCTTATTGGATGAATCATGAAAATTTCCACAAAATATAAAAATCTATAGCACCTACCCATACATGAGAAATTTCTTCACGATATTCCTGCCATACTTAGATTTGCTCAATTCAACCAAATGTTCTACAGAAGAAAAAAGGTAATAGATTACTATACTACAAACATCACACTCTGAAATCAGATCAAAGGCCATCAGTAGATTCACACCAGTATTGATAAGGCGGTACACAATCAAACAATTGTGCAGGTGTTGCCAAACTACTTTTATTTAATTAAATGGCTAAACAATAATTATGACAAACTTGAAAATGTGCTAAATATATTTTTTTCTTTTTTAGGGAAAAAAGACCTCAGAGACCCTTCAAATGGTCATGGCCGTAATTTTGATGTCGGCACTTTTTCTTTCATTGGTCTAAAAACTCCTTTTTTAAAAACATTTGTGCAAACTTACTTTAATATGGCATTTTAACCACCACTTTTTTGTTTTAAGTTTAAGTGATCGATTTTGCACAAATAGAAAAAACAGAATTTTTTAGACCAATGAAAGAAAAAGTGTTGGAATCGAAAATTAGGGCCATGACCACTTGAGGGTCTCTGAGATTTTTCTCTCTAAAAAAGAAAAAAATATATATTTAGCACATATTTTCAAGTTTGTCATAATTACTCTTAAGCCATTTAGGCCCTCTTTTAATAAACCACACTAGCAATTCCCACACGGTAAATGAGAGACAGCCCATTCATAATAAATAGGCTGCAGTGCGCCAATTCCTAGCACAGTTTAGTAAAAGAGGTCCTTAAGTAAAAGTAGTTTAGCAGCACCTGCACAATTTTTTGATTGTATACTGTATACTTGGATATAGCACATCTGCATTACTGCGTATTTTGATGAGCGCACAAGCGCCTGCCTCAGGGGTCAAAGTGTGTCTTCACAATATATGAGCAGGAATGTTCAGACAGTCTGAGTAAATTGCCAGTCACCACTGAGCGTTTGTTCAATCCTAACAAACGCTGTCTGTGTGAAAACTGCCAAAAGATAGAACAGACGCCAACCAGCTCATATTAGTGGAAAGAGGTGAGGGGGAGGGAATAAGAACATCATGGATCCTCCAGGGTCCTACAGGCAGGTGAGTTCAATCTTGTGTATTGTGCTCATATATTGTGAAGACACACTTTGACCCCTGAGGCAGGCACTTGTGCGCCGAAAAACGGCCCGTGTCGGGTCTTTTTCACAATAAAGGACTGCCATTGTCTCTTTCTTGAAGGCCCAGTGTTGCTTTTTCTTGTCTATATTGTATGCTTGTATGCTGTATTACCCTCTCTTTTGTGATTACGTATTTTGATGAGCGACATATTGATAAGGCAGGTCACCCAAAAACCAATCACATGCAAAAAAAAGATAGAACTATTCAAACAAAATTAATTTTATGTGCTATTGGCTCATGCCTTTTTGTAGTTGTACTGTAGCTTAAGGTAAGTTACATTCAGGTACAGTAGAACCCAGATTACCTTTGTTCTATCATAGTTACTCAAGTGGAATTACCTCAGAGGTTCATAGTTCAAGCAGGACAGGTTCAGTTTAAATACTTAATATTAGAAACACTTGCAATATATGAGAGAAACTTCACAAATTCACTTTAATAAGAAAATGTTAAAAGTTTATTTCTCAGACTTAAGGCAATGCAAACATTATTTAAGAAGATGGTCAAACCTTGCAATTCTCATATACCTTTGTTCTATTAAATTTTACAGATTCTAATAACTCAAAACTGTCTAGACGCCTCCCTTCACTATGCTTTAAACTCACCATCATCAGATAGTATAAAAGTATATTTCTAATATTTTCATTTAATTTTCTATTTCTCTGCTCTCAGTGTTAAAAGGCTTTTAATTCTTTAGAAGTCTTTCTGCTATTTTTGTTTTTCATGTTGCTCAGTACCTTCGGACTACTTCCCCAGATTACTCAGCTTCAGGCTTTACACAAAGTGCATTTCAGGTAGGTATATTATCTATGTATTTTCTGTGTCAGTAGTCTGTGTCATTTCGGGTTTTGTTTTTTTATTCTATTCTATTAGTTTTTGAATTTTTGTATTCTGGAATTTTAATGTTTCTGTGTGCACCCAAAAGTTTTAAAATCACTCAGCTCAGTTCTTCTCTTTCAGATGCTACTCTTGTAAAATTATGTCCTCCATTTTAAGAGCTTCCACAACCGGAATTTGAAAGAAAACCTTCCCTACTTTCAATTCCTTTGTTTAAGAAGGCTGTGCAGTGACAACACAGAGTTCAATAAACAGGTGGCCAAAAGATTTAGAGACAGAGGGTACCCTGAATACTGTATCAATAAAGGTATAGAGAACGCTAGGGCTGCTGATAGGGAAAGTCTGTCGACAACACGTGTACAATGACCCAAGCCAGATATTGTTTCTAATTTAAGATTCTCAAATTTTTCTGGGAACATTCAAAGACTTATGAAAAGAATCTGGAATATTTTGGAGAAGCACTGGTGTTTTAAAGATAAAAGATTGATGATTGCATACACCCACAATAGAAATACCAAAGAAATTGTAGCCTCTTCTGCCCTTCCCTTAGAGTCTTTATCAGATGTTCCTTCTTTTGGTCATTGCCCCTGTGGATAATGCTCTGTATCTCCATCTTCAATGTCCATTACCATTTTCATTCATCCGCATACAAGGAAGGTTTATCTTTGAAAGAGTCATCAGACTATAACATTGAAGGAGTAATATATGTTATCCTTTGTCCATGTGGGCAAAACTATCAGGAAGGTTAAAACAAGGATGACTGAGCACAGAAGCAATATCAGGAGAAGCAACATAGCAACCCTTTGGTACAGTACTGTATCGATCAGGCACACAGTTTTTCTAATCTCAGGTTTCTAGTGCTGAAGAAGGTTCAACTATCATGACATTAACAAAATTTTACTGAGACAGGAACAGAAATACATTTATGCATTAAACACCGTCTCCCCTGCAGGTCTGAAAGCAGAATTAGATTTATCTGTGTTCCTATAAAACTGACTGTAAGCACAATTTTTGTTTATATATGAAATTGACATTCTGTTTTGTTTGATTGCATCTTCCTCTGTTATTTCTTTGTTCAATTTTTTTTGCGACTACTTATCTTACACCACACAAGTGGGTACAGCACTGTAAAGTTCTTGAAAAGCTCCCTTTTCAAAAAAGCACTGTACCCACTTGTGTGGTGTGCAGTAAGTAGTCGCTATGAGATTATTGTTGATAATATATTTTGAATGTAATAAAAATTGAAACAGGCCCCTTAAGCTTTGGAGGCATTGATTGATAGATTGCAAGGAGCTTGGATCTGAAATAGCTGAGGCTGTAAGAGATCCAACTACAAGAGAACCCAACTACATGTTTATCTGATGCCTCCTAGCTTTTTGTGTCCTTTTTTTAAGGTACACTAGTTTACAGAATTGATTTTTCCCACTTCCCCTCTAATGTTGATTTGAGAGTCCTAAAAATCAACAAGATTCCATGCTACTTAACCTCAGGAATAAGCAGTGGCTTTCCCCCAGGCCAACGTTAGTAATAGTTTATGGCCTTTTCCTCCAGAAATTTGACAAAACCTTTTTTTTTAAAGCCAGCTACATTAACTGTTTTTATCATCTGCCCCAGAAATGAGTTCCAGAGCTTAACTATATGTTAACTGAAAAAAAAATTATTCTATTTGTTTTAAATGTGTTATTATGTAAATTCATGGAGTGCCCCTTAGTCTTTGTACTTTTTGAGAAGAGTAAGCAATCGATTTGCATTTACTACTACTACTACTTATTTCTATAGCGCTACTAGACGTACACAGCGCTGTACACTTGAACATGAAGAGACAGTCCCTGCTTGACAGAGCTTACAATTTAATTAGGACAAACAAGACAAATAAGAATAAGGGAATTACTAAGGTGGGAATGATAAAACATAGGTACTGAACAAGTGAGTAAGGGTTAGGAGTTAAAAGCCGCATCAAAAAGTTGGGCTTTTAGCCTAGATTTGAAGACGGCCAGAGATGGAGCTTGACATACTGGCTCATGAAGTCTATTCCAGGCTTATGGTGCAGCAAGATAAAAGGAACGGAGCCTGGAGTTAGCGGTGGAGGAGAAGGGTGCAGATAAGAGAGATTTACCCAGTGAACGGAGTTCCCAGGGAGGAGTGTAGGGAGAGATAAGATTGGAGAGGTACTGAGGAGCTGCAGAGTGAATGCACTTGTAAGTCAATAAAAGGAGTTTGAACTGTATGCGGAAACGGATAGGGAGCAAGTGAAGTGACTTGAGGAGAGGGCTAATATGAGCACAGCGACACTAGCGGAATATAAGTCGTGCAGCAGAATTTTGAACAGACTGAAGAGGAGAGAGATGGCTAAGTGGAAGACCTGTGAGAAGCAAGTTACAATAGTCTAAGTGAGAGGTGATAAGAACCGGATAAGGGTTCTGGTAATGTGCTCAGAAGGAAAGGGCAAATTTTGGTGATATTATAGAAAAAGAAACGACAGGTTTTAGCAGTCTGCTGAATATGTGCAGAAAATGAGAGCGAGGAGTCGAAGATGATCCCAAGGTTACAAGCTGATGAGACAGGGAGAATGAAAGTGTTATCCACAGAAATAGAAAATAGGGGAAGAAGAGAGGATGGTTTCGGGGGAAAGATAAGCTCAGTCTTGGTCATGTTTAGTTTCAGATGGCAGTTTGACATCCAGGCAGCAATGTCAGACAGGCAGGCTGATATTTTGGCCTGGATTCCTGCTGAGATTTCTGGTGTGCAGAGGTAGATTTGGGAGTCATCAGCGTAAAGGTGATATTGAAAACTATGGGATGAGATCAGAGTACCAATGGAAGAAGTATAGATGGAGAAAAGAAGAGGTCCCAGGACAGGTCCTTGAGGTACACCAACTGATAGTGGGATAGAAGTGGAGGAGGATCCACCAACTAAAAGTGCAATGGGAGAGATAAGAAGAAAACCAGGAACGAACAGAGCCCTGAAATCCAAGTGAGGACAGCGTGTCAAGGAGTAGGCTGTGTTCAACAGTGTCAAAAGCAGCAGAGATCGAGAAGGATGAGGATAGAATAGAGACCTTTGGATCTGGCCAGGAACAGGTCACTGGAGACTTTAGTAAGCGCTGTTTCAGTTGAATGAAGAAGGCGAAAGCCAGATTGAAGTGTATCAAGAATAGCTTGAGAAGAAAGAAGACAATAGCGGTGAACAGCACATTCAAGTATCTTATTTATTTATTTATTGCATTTGTATCCCACATTTTCCCACCTCTTTGCAGGCTCAATGTGGCTTACAATACATCAGAAGGATCTTGGGTAGCATGATAGTAAAAAGCATAATATTAGTATAGCAAGCAAGTGTTATAAGACATTTCTGTGGAGGGGTTCATAAGAAAGGGAGGAGGGAGATGGGGCGATAGTTGGAAGGACAGGTAGGGTCCAATGAAGGTTTTTTAAGGAGTGGTGTGACTACAGCATGCTTGAAGACATCAGGAACAGTCGTAGTGGAAAGTGAAAGATTGAGGATATGACAGATAAAAGGGATGACAGTAGGAGAGATAGTGTTAAGTAGATGGGTGGGGATAGAATTAGTTTCGAGGAGGAAAGAAGATATGCAGTTTCCTCTTCAGTGATTTCAGAAAAGGAAGAAAAGGAGGCAGGAGTTGGAGGGTTGGGGGAATGCACTAAGGGAAGGAGAGGTGAAGGTGATTTGGTTGAGAATTCAAGTTTAATCTTGTGAACCTTATCACAAAAGTACTCATCCAGAGTCTGGGGAGAAAGTGAAGGGGGAGTTGGAGGTGAAGGCACTTTGAGGAGAGAGTTCAGTGTGGCAAAGAGACGTTGAGGGTTTGTGCCAAGAGAATTTGTCAACTGGATGTAGTAGTCCTGTTTGGCAAGTAAAAGAGCAGACTGGAAGGAGGTCAGCAAGAATTTGAAATGTATGAAGTCAACACAGGCATGGGACTTCAGCCAAAGGCGTTCGGCAGAGCAGGCACAGGAACACAGGTAGCGGATTCTACAGCAGCCAAGGCTGGGGTCTGGTATGCCTAACAAAGCGAGGAATGGGAGGAGAGAGAGTATCCAGAGCAGAGGAGAAAATAGTATTATAAGGAAGAGACAGCCTCATTGACAGTCTTGGATAACATAGTGGTTGAGAAGAGATTTGAAACACTGGCGGGCAAAGTAGAAGGGTCAGTAGCCTGAAGATTCCTAAATGTATTGGCTGAGATTGGACGGGACTGGGGAGGAGGGTGCTTAAGTGTGAAAGTTATTAGATGATGGTTAGAGAGGGGAAGAACTGAGTCACAGAAACTGGAGAGTGAGCAGTTTGAGAAGAAGATAAGATCAAGACATTCTGGTGAGTGGGGGGGGGGGGGGGGGTAGTGGAGATCAGTTGAAGATTGAAAGAGGATGTTAAAGCGAGAAACTGAGAATTTATTTATTTATTTGTGGCATTTATACCCCGCTCGATAGCAGGTTCAGTGCGGCTTACAAAGTATGGTACAAAGTATCACGGAGATAATACAGGTATGGAAACAATGTATCACAGAGATGACATAAGTCCATAGAGTGGATTCAGTGTGGCTTACAAAGTATATAAGTACATAAGTAAGCACATAAGTAATGCCACACTGGGAAAAGACCAAGGTCCATCGAGCCCAGCATCCTGTCCACGACAGCGGCCAATCCAGGCCAAGGGCACCTGGCAAGCTTCCCAAACGTACAAACACTCTACACATGTTATTCCTGGAATTGTGGATTCTTCCCAAGTCCATTTAGTAGCGGTTTATGGACTTGTCCTTTAGGAAACCGTCTAACCCCTTTTTAAACTCCACCAAGCTAACCGCCTTCACCACGTTCTCCGGCAATGAATTCCAGAGCATAATTACGCGTTGGGTGAAGAAAACTTTTCTCCGATTTATTTAAATTTACTACACTATAGTTTCATCGCATGCCCCCTAGTCCCAGTATTTTTGGAAAGCGTGAACAGATGCTTCACATCCACCTGTTCCACTCCACTCATTATTTTATATACCTCTATCATGTCTCCCCTCAGCCGTCTCTTCTCCAAGCTGAAAAGCCCTAGCCTCCTTAGCCTTTCCTGTATGGTACAAGTATCACAGAGATGATACAAAGTATGGAACAAAGTGTCGCAAAGATGACATAATTGCATAGAGTGGAACAATAATAAGAGATGTGGGGAAGGGATTGGGGTGTGAGTAATACTAATGGTGTGGAATTATGAGTGGTATTATATTTGAGAATTAGGACAGGTCTTTTGGGTAGGCTTGTTTGAAGAGGTAAGTCTTCAGCAGTTTTCGGAAGGGTAGCATAAGAGTCAGATGGATCATTAGCATGAATGTTAAAATCCCCAAGAATTAAGGGAAGAAGATGAAGGTTCAAGAAAGAAGGAAAGCCAGACGTCAAAGTCAGTGAAAAAGGAAAAAAAGGACTTATCAGGGGATCGATAAATGACTCTTACTCGGAGACGCAGAGGAGTGAATAGAGGGATGAAGTGGACTTTGAAGGAAGAAAAGCAGTGAGACTGAGGTGGAAGCATTTACCTGTTCCACTCCATTTAGGAGACCTCTACCATATCTCACCTGAGCCATCTCTTCTCCAATCTGAAGAATCCTAACCTCTTTAGCTTTTCCTTATATGAAAGTCGTTCCATCCCCTCAATCATTTTGGTCACCCTTCTTTATACCTTTTCCATTTCTATTACATCTTTTTTGAAATGGGGTGACCAAAACAGAATACAATACTCAAGATGCAGTCTTACCATGGAGCAATACAGAGGTATTACAATATTCTCTGTTTTATTCTCTATTCCTTTCCTAATAATACCTAACATTCTGTTTGCTCTTCTAGCAACAAGCACACAGTGTGAGCAGAGGATTTCAATGTATTGTTCATAATGTCCCCTAAATCCTTTCCCTCAGTGATAACTCCTAATGTAGAACCTAGGATCATATAGCTATAATTTGGATTATTCTTCCCAATATGCATCACTTTGCACTTGTCCACATTAAAATGCCATCTGCCATTTGGATGCCCAGTCTTCCAGCCTTCTAAAGTCCTCCTGCAATTTTACGCAGCACGCATGCAATTTAACATTTTTGAATAGTTTTGTGTCACCTTCAAATCTGATCACCTCACTCATCGTTCCTATTTCCAGATCATTTATAGAACTGTAAACATGCCTACCTGGCTCATCTGAACTCCTGGGCCATATCTTGAAGGAGCCAGCCATAGTTTCCTTCAAGGACAACTCAAATCAGAAAAATAATACTGAAGCATTGACCGATTATGCATTTACATGGAATAAGATCAGAACCTCGATTTGCATATACTGGGGCTCAGAACCTAGAAGAAGTACTTACAAGACATAATGAGCCTTTGCACCAGGTGGAAAATAAAGGACATAAGACATGTGACAAGTGTTCATACTGTCAGTATGTATGGGTCACAATTGCGGTAACACATCCAGTTACAGGGCGACGGTTTGAGTTGAAGGGGAATACTGATTGTGAGTCAAAACAGGTGATATATGGGATAAAATGCCTGTGTGACAAATGGTACATTGGCCAAACAAGGTGTAAAATTAAACAACGAATTGGGGAACATCTTAGCAGCCTATAAAAGAGGCACCTTTGGTTAGCCATCGGGAACAAGGGCATCAAGAAAAAGATCTATCGTTTGTAGTTCTGGCACAGGTCCACTTATTGCGAGGGGGAAACATCACAACAATTCTCCTATGTAAAGAAGCACAATTTATTTTTCGTTGGAAGACAACGATACCTAAGGGTTTAAACAAGGAAATTGATTGGTGATCAGTGACACACCTCTAACATTATTTAAATGGAGGGTGGGATCACAGATTCGATACTGTGCATGTGTCAGCGTTTGACCGAGCTGGAGCAGGCTGTAATACGGTCTACACCATAGGATCGCCAAAAAGTGTAAGGAAAGTATAATTAGAAAGTTGATGTACCAAGTTAAGATTAAATGGATATGATGTGAAGGGAGAATATTGTTCTTATAGTTCTATATTTTAGATATTCGTTCCCCTGAAGACGCATATAGCGGAACATGAGAGCATGTTGGGAATGGGAATGAGAGAACCAAGACAGAGAGTACAGCGTGTAGCACTACATTATTCACAGATGGAACTGGGTAGCATCCAATCAGCGAAGAAAAAAGGAATGACAACTTGAGCTACAACCCGCCAACTGGCACTACAAAAGAGTACTTGAGACAGCACGCCCCTACAAGTGGAATTTTTAGAGATACCACAAGTTCTTGATGTTATACCTGAACCCTGCAACACTACGAAACCAAAGAACGTAAAGGATATAACTTAACTCTTCTTCTATTCGATTCCCTAATTATGCTTGTTTCACATGAACCTTATTCTACCATAACATCACTGTGCAACTGTTTATACCGGAATTGGCGAACACCCTTACGGTACTATGTAAGCCACATTGAGCCTGCAGATGGGTGGGAAAATGTGGGATACAAATGCAGCAAATAAATAAATAAATAAATAAATAAACAGAGAGATCCCTGACCGATATATATATAAAAATCTTTAATGTCATAGCACAGCAGAGAGATCTGTGATTAACCAAAAACAAAAACAAGGGGTAGGGCGGTAGGGACGCATAGTGCAATGATGGTGGGTGTAGGTGCTATTTGAGTTATCCACTAGCTCAATGATATGCACCCGCTACAGAGCACTCACACATACATATAAAATATTTAAAAATATATTTAACTATACACTGATAAATGAATCAGGTTTCTATACTTTTTTTGAGAGTTAAAATATAATGCCAAGAAGTGCAGAGTGATGCACTTGGGGTGTAGAAACCCAAAAGAGACATATCGGAGGGGAGAGATTAGTAAGCTCGACTCAGGAGAGAGACCTTGGGGTATTGGTGTCATATGATATAAAGATGAAGAAACAATGTGACAAGGCGACAGCCATGGTCAGAAGGATGCTAGGCTGCATAGAGAGGGGCATAACCAGCAGAAGAAAGGAGGTGTTGATGTCCCTCTACTGGAGAAATCCACTTGCGAGTTCAGTGAATCTGCTATGTGAGATGCTGAAGTCATCGGAATGTTCCACCCACTGAAAAAGACACGACACGACTCCTGGGCTAGAGATACACTCTTTGTTTCTCCTTGTCTGTTGATGTAAGGCATGGCTGTGACATTATCCGAGAGTACGCACACCGGCCTCCCGCAAAGAAGAGGTGCAAAGGCTAGTAGAGCTTTCCGGACAGCTTGAAGTTCCAATCTCTTGATGGACCAGGAAGCCTCCACTCTTGACCTGCGTCCCTGTAGAGAATGATAGAGATAATGGGCTCCTCATCCAAAGAGGCTGGCATTGGAGGTGAGAACACACCAACTGGAAGTCTGTAAAGGCAACCCCACCTAAACGTATGCAGGGAAAAGCAACCAAGTTAGACTCCGTCTGGCTTGAGGCGTCCCAGACACCAGCTGGTCATAAGTCACCAAGACCGGAGAACACCGGCTCAACAGGGACGACTGTAGAGGCGGCATGTGGAACTTCACCCAAGGCAGAACATCCAAAGTTGCTACCATAGAACCGAAAACCTGAGCATAATCCCACATCTGCGGGCAGAGAAGAGAGAGAAGCCTGAGAATTTGCTGTGAGCTTGAGCTGATGATGCTGAGGCAGGAAAACCTTCCCTACCTGGGTATTGAAGCATACTCCCAGAAACTCCAGGGTCTGGGTGGGGGTGAGACGGCTCTTGATGTAATTCACCACCCAACCCAGAACAGAAAGAAGAGACAGGATTGTCTGTGTACTGCAAAGTCTGTCTTAATAAGGCAGCACTCGAATTAGCCAATCGTCCAGGCAAGGATGTACCTGGATCCCTTGCTGGCAAAGAAAGGCTGCCGCCACCACCATCATTACTTTTGAAGATGTGCAAGGTGCAGTGGCAAGGCCAAAAGGCATGGCCTTGAATTGAAAACGATCTCCCAGAATCGCAAACCGAAGAAATTTCCTGTGAGGAGGCCGGGACATGAAAATAAGCCTCCTTCAGGTTCAATGAGGTGAGAAACTCGCCTGGCTGGACCGAGGCTATGACAGAACGAAGAGTCTCCATGCAAAAGTGTAGAAGTCTGAGAGACTTGTTCACTCCTCTGAGATCCAGAACCGGACAAAAAGAGTCTTCTTTCTTTGGGATGATATAAAATAGATGGAATATCGACCCATGCCCCTCTTTGCCGGAGGAATGGAATGGTCCCCAGTCGCTTTAAAGGGGCTAAGGTAGTCAGCACTGCCTGACTCTCTGCAGAGCTGCCGCAAGGGGACAGCATGAAAAGATGCGAGTGGCTTTGAAAATTCTAGCTTGTAGCCATGGAGAACGATATCAAGGACCCATTGGTCTGCAGTAATGGTAGTCCATTCCTTGTGAAAGCGGGAAAGAAGCCAATCTATTTTTATGTACAAGGAGTGAACCTCGACCCCGTCACTGCGAGGAGGAAGATGTTCACGAGGAAGCAGAAAAGGGTTTCTTGCTTCCTCAAAAGGAAGACTGGAGTCTGAGGAAAGCAAAGTTTTTGAGTGGAAGCACCAGAACCAGCTTTCCCTGGTCTATAACTCGCGCTTCTCAAAAACGAGACTTAGCTGCCCAGAGATGAGGCTTATGCTTGTCCCTCACAGAGCCACTGGATCTCGGAATCTCCTAGGTCTTTAACAATCTTCTCTTAATCCACACCAGAGTAATTTCCCCCGAAAGGGCTGTTTAGTATAAAGCTGTCTGGTTTTGCAGTTCAGCCGACTTTGTATATATAACTTATTCCCTTATTTATGATCTAGTAGGGCAATTAGCTAGCTTGTGTCTTCTTGGTCTTCTCACAGACCATAGACAGGAGTGCATAGCCCTAGTAATGGGCCATAAACTTTAACAAGGTGAAATTAGATCTTACCTGCTAATTTTCTTTCCTCTAGACCCTCCAGACCGGTCAAGACGCGTGGGTTATGTCCTCCTACCAGCAGAGGGAGACTGAGAAAACACTAAGCTTTTGAAGCCTGTATATATAACCTGTGCAGAACCTCCACTAGCCAGTATACCCCTGACAAAGCAGAGAAACAAAAAACACTAACAACAACTAGCAACCCTGTACGTGGTCACAGTAAACTGCAAAAACAAGAAACATCTTCCGCTTGCTCTTACGGAAACATGTTCCTTTGCCTTTGATAAAACAGTTGGGCTTCTACAGGTGGACTATCAAAGAAGAGCCCCACCTGTCCCGGACTCCTATCACAAAACAGAAATAAACAGTCTGCAATTAGAGAAACAACAATTTACAGCAGCCAAGAATTATCCAACAAACACACCTCCTGGCCTCCAATACAGACAGGGCGGGCTCTTGACCGGTCTGGAGGGTCTAGAGGAAAGAAAATTAGCAGGTAAGATCTAATTTCACCTTCCTCAGCGACCCTCCAGACCGGTCAAGACGCGTGGGACGTACCAGAGCAGTAACTAACTTATGGGAGGGACCTACTAAGGCCAGAGGTCAAAATTGCTGCCCCAAAGCGCACCTCGTCCTTTGCATGCACAGGAATCCTATAATGCTTCACAAAGGAATGCAACGAAAACCAAACCGCAGCCCGACAAATATCTAACAGAGAAATCATACTATTCTCCGCCACGAGGCTGCCATTCCCCTAGTGGAATGAGCAGACCAGCCCCTAGGCACCACAGGACCCTTCACCAAGTAAGCAGATGCAACCGCCTCCTTCAACCACCGTGCTATGGTCACCTTAGGAGCCGCTGCACCCTTCTTTGGGCCACCATGAAGAACGAACAAACGGTCAGAGGCTCTGAAGTCCTGAGTTCCAGAGAGATAACAACTCAAAACTCTCCTGACATCCAGCTTGGCAATACCACGCTGCTCCGAATCTCCAGCCATATCACCCAACACTGGCAGAGAGATGACCTGATTAACATGGAACTCGGAAACCACCTTGGGCAAAAAAGGAAAGCACCGTCCGCAACGAAACCTTTCCCTCAGAAAGGACAAAAATGGTTCCCTAAAAGACAAAGCCTGAAGCTCTGAAACACTCCGTGCTGAAGTAATCGCCACCAACAAGACCGCCTTTAAAGATAAATCCTTACAAGATGCCGATACCAGAGGCACAAACGGAGGCCTGATCAAAGCATCCAAAACTAGCTTCAAATCCCACGGAGGCACCATCCGTCACTGAGGCGGACGCAGCAACTTAACACCCTTCAAAAAACGCACTACCTCAGGCACAGACGCGAAGGACTTTCACTGAAGCTTCCCACGAAAACATGACAAAGCTGCCACCTGAACCTTCAGTGTAGACAAGGCCAGACCTCTATCAACACCATCGTGCAAAAATTCCAAAACTTCCGCCACCGAAGAGTGAAACGGCCGAACTCGATGGTCTTCACACCAGTGCTCAAAGATTCTCCAAACCCGGACATACGCCAAGGAAGTGGATCGTCTACGGCAACTCAACATCGTAGCAAAGCCACTGGACGAAAGCCCCTTCTTCTTCAACTTGTGCAGCTCAAGAGCCAAGCCATAAGCGAAAACCGAGCCGGATCCGGCATGATTATCGGGCCTTGACACAGAACTGATCCCAACAAAGGCAGGGCCGCCGCCCCTGCCAACCGCACCAGGTCTCCATACCATGGTCGACGCTGCCAATCCGAAGCTACCAGAATCACCCGACCGGAGTGATGTTCGATGCGCTATATTACTCGACCGACTAACAGCCACAGAGGAAACACATACAGTCACTCCCGAAGCCAAGGCAACAGAAGAGTGTCGATTTCCTCCGCTCAAGGGTCTCTTCAGCGACTGAAAAAAAAAATCTCTGAACTTGCGCATAGCGAGCCGTTGCCCTAAGATCACCGAAAGTCCCCAGACCGACACAACTCACTGGAACACTGACCGAAGAAAAGACCACTCTCTGGGATCTAGAGTGTGCCTGCTGAGATAATCTGCATCTATGTGACCTACCCCGGCCACATGCGCTGCCAAGAGAGCCTGAAGATGAGTTCAACTGCGCCGCCAAGGCTCTTTGTTCCCCCCTTGACGGTTGACATATGCTACTGCCATGGCATTGTCACAGAGCACTCGGACTGCCTTGTGGCGAACCACCGACGTCAAGGCCTGGAGCGCCACCCGAATGGCCCGAGTTTCCAGCCGGTTGATGGACCACTCTGCTTCTGCCCGAGACCACCGGCCTTGAGCTACCTGACTGAGACAATGTGCCCCCCAACCTTGCAGACTGGCATCCGTGACCATTACCAGCCCCTGTGGGGACTCCAACGGCATTCCTTTCCCAAATTGCGCGGACTGAGCCACCAGCGGAGACTGAGACGAGGGGCCACCGACAGCGGACAACACATTTCCAAGTCCTGCGACAGAGGGGACCAACGACTGAGCAGAGCTGACTGTACCTGACGCATGTGCGCCCTGGCCCACGGAACTACCTCTATGGTCGCCGCCATCAGGCCCAGGACCTGACGATAAGTACGGGCCGTCGGCGCCTTCTCTGCAAGGAACCGACGAATCGGACCCTGTAACTTGGAACCAAAAGGCTGCACAAAGGAAAGTGAAGATAAGCTTCCGTCAAATCCAGGGAAGTGAGAAACTCTCCTTTCCTGACCGCACCAGTGACCGACCGCAACGTCTCCATCCGGAAAGAGGGCACCTTGAGTGCCGCATTGACCCTTTTGAGATCTAAAATGTGACGAAAAGTGTCCTCTTTCTTGTGGACCACAAAATAGATCAAATAGCACCCTGAGCATTGCTGATCTGAAGGAACAGGAACCACGGCTCCCAACGCGAGCAGCCACCGCAGAGTGTCCCTCACTGCTGCCCTCTTGCTCCAAGACCGACAGAGGGATTCCAGAAACACTTCGGGAGAACAGCTTTCGAATTCCAGCGCACATCCGCCTTGAAACACCTTGAGAACCCACTGATCTGACCTGATTTGGGCCCAACTCTGGTAAAACAGACTCAGCCGAGCCCCAACATGCACCAGAGCCTGAGCCCGCACACCTTCATTGGGAATTGTGGCCTGAATACTAACCTCCCGCGGAAAAGCCACGCCCTCCGCGACGACTCTCACGAAAGAACTGTGTGCGCTGGAAAAACCGACCCCTAGAGGTCCTACTACTATTAAACATTTCTATAGCACTACTAGACTTATGCAGCGCTGTACAAATTAACATGAAAAGACAGTCCCTGCTCAACAGAGCTTACAATCTAAATTGGACAAACAGACAGCTAGGGGTAGGTCCCACTCGATCTGCCCGGCCTATACCGCTGAGCCTCCCTAAACCGTCCCCGAGAGGAACTAGTTCTGGTCCCTGCCTTGAACCGAAAATCTGGAAGCCATAGAACCTTGGTATCACTAAGACCTCACACTAACTTGTCCAAATCTTCTCCAAAGAGCATAGCTCCCTTAAGTGGCAGAGACCCACAACCATAGCCATATTTTTTGTCTGAAGTAGGCAACAAATCATAAAAGCCTCAGACAAAAAGGATGAACCCATGTCCAAGTCGGCTAACTCCTGACCCCCAGAAGAACCAACATCTACCAAATCATCCAGGAGCTTCTCGGCCCAACGAAAACATGCCCGAGCTACCAGACCCCCACAAACCGAGGCCTGCAGGGCTAGAGCCGACAAAACAAAACTACGCTTGAGAAAAGATCCCAACTTCCTATCCTGAGGATCACGGAGAGCCGTTCCTCCATCAACCGGGATAGCCGTAGCTATAATTACTGCCGTCACTACTGCATCTACCGTGGGAGCCTTAAAGGAATCCCTATCGTCCTGAGGGAGGGGATAAAGCCTCGCCATTGCCTTTGCCACCTTACACGGCAAATCCCATTCCTGACAAATCATCTCCCGGAGATCCTTGTTCATAGGGAAGGATCACGCCTGACGCTGAATGCCCTTCACCAACGGATCCTGGACAGTTTCCCCCAACGCCACCTCAGGACCAAACTGAAGGGTGGACGACACCTGATCTATGAGTTCTGACAGCTCATCTCTATGGAAAATCCGCACTACTGAAGGATCCTCTCCAGGAATCCAACAATCCTGCTCCTGAGAGCCGTCAATTCCATCTGACTCCCCCAGATCACTAAGCGCAGCTTCTGCAGCTACAGGAGAAAAACATTGCCTGTCCTCTGACCACTCTAACCGTGGTCTCTCAGCCAAGATGGAAATAGCCCCCTCTTCCAATTGGGGGGGGGGGGAGGGGGGGGTCCCGATCTCCAGGCCTGATACCGCGTCCAGACAAAATCTGGAGGAAAACCCACCATTCCTGGACCGTCATTAGGCCCTTTTGTGCCAAAAACGGAGGCCGCAGGCCCAAAACCAGCCGGCTCCATGGGCCGCGTCAGACTCAAGATGGCGGCTGTTCCCGCCGAAACTGTTCCCGCTGACAGCGGCCCTGCCTACGCTCCCGCTGACCCGGAGACTCCTGACACCATCGATCCCTCCGCGGTCAAGTCGGGGGGTGCCGCAGCCACCTTTATAGGTGCACCGCAAAGCTACACTGAGCGCCCGGCGCCTCTACCCCTCGCCACGAGCGACATCGGAGGAGCTGGGCCGCTATAAACCACGAGGGAAGGGAAAAGCTGTTCCGCAAACGCGCCAAACCAAAAACTCACTCACACTGCAAAAGCACTGGAGAAAGCGCTGCTCTCTCGTTCCAGCAAGGAATCAAAACCCCCGTTCGGTCCGCTGAAAATAAAGAAATAAATGCCCTTAAAGGCACAGTACTCCAACTCTGGCAGCTGGAAATTGTAAGGCACTCAAGGCTACAATACTGAGAAAGCAGCCGAGGCACAAAGCTGCCAAGCAAAACGAAATAGAATAACTGACCTTAAAGGCACAGTACTCTAATTCTGGCATCTGGAAATTGTAAGGCACTCAAGGCTACAATACTGAGAAAGCAGCCGAGGCACAAAGCTGGCAAGCAAAATGACATAGAATAACTGACCTTAAAGGCATCGTACTCTAACTCTGGCATCTGGAAATTGTAAGGCACTCAAGGCTACAATACTGAGAAAGCAGCCGAGGCACAAAGCTGCCAAGCCAACAGGGGGAGGGACCCAAACATAGGTGTAACACCCCAGGGGGAAAAACTGGGCCCCACCAGACCCAGGGCCCCAAAGCACTTTTTTTTTACACACACGTACAGGGTACTGCAACAGAATAAAGTTTGGAAGGAAAAAATCCTACGACCCAATGACAAACTACCTCACCAGATTATTGGAGACTGCACAGGCTGTCAACTGCTACCTCTGCTGAGACTGAGAAAATACTGGCTAGTGGAGGTTCTGCACAGGTTATATATACAGGCTTCAAAAGCTTAGTGTTTTCTCAGTCTCCCTCTGCTGGTAGGAGGACATAACCCACGCGTCTTGACCGGTCTGGAGGGTCGCTGAGGAAGTGTCTGTTTGTTGTTGTGGAGTAGCCTAGTGGTTAGTGCAGTGGAATTTGATCCTGGGGAACTGAGTTCGATTCCCACTGCAGCTCCCTGTGACTCTGGGCAAGTCACTTAATCCTCCATTGCCCCTGGTACAAAATAAGCACCTGAATATATGTAAACCGCTTTGAATGTAGTTGCAAAAAACCCCAGAAAGGCGGTATATCAAGTTCCATTTCCCATTTCCCCCACTCTAAACATAACACAGAAACATTTCCAATGAAGGACAAGTATGAGTGATAAGTATTCGAGGGAGGGAGGTTGCAAAGGGCAAATGATGGATTATAATTGGGAAAAATACCAAAGAAACAGAATTATGTGAAGGTGACCTTAGAGGTCAGAGTTGAGGAATACCAGATAACAGAGAAAATATAAGGCATTAAGTGATTTGACAAAATTAAGCTTCACTATTCTGCCTAAGCACATTACTATTATTATTATTAACATTTGTATATCGCTACCAGACGCACGCAGCGCTGAACATCCAACACAGAGAGACAGTCCATGCTCAGAAGAGCTTACAATCTAAAAATAATACAGACAGACAAGACAATTAAGGACAAGGGATGTACTGGGTGAGAAAGAACAAGGGGAGGGCAAATTGAGTAGTGGCTAGGAGCCAAAAGCAGTGGTGAAAAGGTGGGTTTTCAGCATAGATTTGAAAACAGGTAGAGATGGAGCTAAACGTACAGGCTCAGGAAGTCTATTCCAGGCATAAGGTGCAGCGAGGGAAAAGGAACGAAGTCTGGAGTTAGCAGTAGAGGAGAAGGGGGACGACAAGAGAGATTTGTCCAGTGAGTGGAGTTCACGGGGAGGAATGTAGGGAGAGATGAGAGTGGAGAGGTAATGGGGGGCTGCAGAATGGATGCATTTAAAGGTCAGTAGGAGAAGTTTGAATTGTATGCGGAAGCAGACAGGGAGCCAGTGAAGTGACTTGAGGAGTGGGCTAGTGTGGTTATAACGATTTTGGTGGGAAATAAGTCGTGCTGCCGAATTTTGGACAGACTGGAGAGGAGAGAGATGGCTGAGAGGAAGACAAGTGAGAAGTAAATTGCAATAATCCAAGCGAGAGGTGACAAGGGTTTGGATAAGGGTTCTGGTAGCGTATTCAGAAAGGAAGGGGCGAATTTTGCTAATGTTGTAGATAAAGAAACGACAGGTTTTAGCGATTTGTTGAATATGTGCAGAGAAGAAGAGAGAGGAATCAAAGATGACTCCAAGTTTACGAGCCGAGGAGACAGGGAGGATTTGAGAGCCATTAACAGAGATAGAGAAAGTGGGAAGAAGGGAGGTGGGTTTAGGGGGGAAAAATGAGAAGTTCAGTTTTAGTCATGTTTAGCTTCAGATGGCGTTGAGACATCCAAGCAGCAATGTCAGACAAGCAGGATGAAATTTTGTCCTGGATTACGGTTGAGATTTCAGGGGTGGAGATGTAGATCTGAGAGTCATCTGCATAAAGATAGTATTGAAAGCCATGAGATGAAATCAGGGTACCAAGGGAAGAGGTATAGATGGAGAAAAGGAGGGGTCCAAGGACAGAACCCCCGGGGGGACACCAACTAGTCATATTCTGATAGCTTCCAAAGGAAACACAGAGAGAGAGCAAGAGATTTTATTTTCCTTATACTGAAATTTGGACTGATATAAATTAGAATTTAATTTTCTGTAACACTGGGATAAAAAACTTCTTATTGTAACCATTTATTTGCTCTAATAAATTTTAGCATTATTATAAAAGAGAAAAACTGAACTCTAAAGTGTTTTTCCTTTGCCAGAAGGGCTCTCTTTCAGTCTTGTTTGGTTTAGCTTCCCTTTAGAGGCAAGAGGATGCTATACAGGGCAACTTCGCCAGACGAGATTTGGATGCCACATCAGTGGCCTGATGCCTCAACCATAACCAACGTCATGACAAAATGGCCAAGGCCATACCCTTAGCTGATGCTCAGAGAATATCAGAGTTTGGCAAATACGACAACCCTGCCTCTAGGGTAGGAAGAAAGTCTGGAGGCAAGTCCAACGTGGACAATTGTTGAATCCACGATAAATAAACCCTGGCTACAAAAGAAAAAATTGCTGCCTGAGAATTTAACGCAGCTAGTTGAAAGGCAAGCTTAAGGGAAGCCTCAAGCTTGAAGTCATGCATATCCTTTAATGCAGTGCCGCTTTCAACATGAATAGTGGAACGTTTAGTAACCACTGTAATAAGGGCATCCATCTTAGGCAGAGCAAACTGCTCTAAATCAGACGGCAGAAGAGGATATAATTTGGACATAGCACAAGCCACCCAGAGTTTAGAATCAGGAGTCTCCAACTGAGTTGTGATAAGCTCCTGCATAGCCTCATGAAGATGGAAAGATACAGGAGGACTGAGAAGGGGAAGAAACGTTTAAAGCCTCCACAGATTTTGTAATCAACAGAAGCAACTCCACTCCCAAAAACAGCCTAGTTACAATAGGGATCATCACCCCATCTGCCTCTGAAATGTCCAAGTCAAGGCCATCAGCAGAAATAGGACAGTCAGAATACACAGAAGAAACCTCCTCTGAATCCTGAGGAGGCACATTCTCCAAATCCTGCAAAACGGAATGTTTTCATTTCTTAGGAAGCTGCTCCCCAATGAGGGGAAGGAGGAGAGGCAGCTTGAGCTGACTTTATTTTTTATTTAAAGTTCTTTTTTTGAATTAAGAACAATTCCAGAAGGAAGTATATGAAAAATGCAACTCCAAAAAAAAAAAAAAAAGAGGGGGAACCCCCACCCCAAAGTCCAGAAAATATTCTAAAGAGCATTAATGCAGCCAGTATAATCATTCCTTCGAGGCTACAACCACTTTCCACAAAAATTGCCCTCCAAGCTACATTTCTCCCCCCTTAATAATGCCCCTCCCCCACCACCCCAATCCCTAGGACAGCAACTGCATGCCATAACAAACTTAGCTATGATTAATAGGATTACACAGTCAACCTTTTAAAAATGCCACTTCTCGCTCTCATGAGCAATGATTGGATGTATATCTCTCAAATTGACAAAAACAATTTTCTTCTTTTAAGGGATAAATGAGCATCAGCTTGAGCTGACTTTAATAAAAATGCCTGATGTAATAAAGAACAAATTCAGGCGAAAATGGCAGAGCAAAGACTTCTACCTCCGAAAAACCAACATACCGGGACATGGTAGTGGGCAAGGAACCTGCTGACAAAATGGCCGCTGAAGCCTCACAGAGCACAGGAGCAACTGATGTTCAACCCGCCATCGGAGCGAGGCTGGACTGAATTCCTGGAGACCGAGTACTGACGGCCAAAGAAGGCAAAAGTGGCATATCCACAGAAGTAAAGCAAAGCATGCAGGAACTGCTAGTCGAGAGCTTACTCCCGCAGTGCGCACGAGACTTAATAGGCTCAGACAGAGAATAACAAATATACTCACAGAAAACAGCCAGTCTTGTGGCCTCCAAGGCACTGAAGCCCCACAATCTTCCCACAGCACAAGCGTTCTCAAAAAGAACAGCAGTGGCTGCTTTTAAAAAAAATTTTTAGAGGCTGGAGGAAAAGAGAAGACTGACATACAGAGGTAGAAAGGAGCAACGAGGGAGCAGGGAGGGATGTAGACCACTAGATTTACATATGAGGCACAGGATACTCTCAACCCCAAACTCAACTGAACCGGCAAGCAGGACAGGAGGCCACACAGAAGTCACCACAGTGCACAGGAGCTGCTATCCTGTCTGCTGGAGATAGAGAATACTGGCTTGGTTGCTAAATGAAGGAGAATGAGGCACAACTCATTAGAGTTCTCTATTTCCACCTAATGGCAGATGATCACAACCCATTTGTCTGGACTGATCATTGGGACGTAATGGAATAGACAGATATTCTCCATTGCTTTGAAATGCGAAATATTCAGGAGCTAAAGGTGCATAGTTCCATTATATGGCAGAGTTTTCAGCACTTGTTCCTTCTCTCTATTTGCTGTTTGACAAGCATAACCTACAGGTTCTGGACAGGTCTGATAGAATTGAAGGAAAGAAAATTATAAGGCAAGACATAATTTCTCCTTCACTGGGAGAACTGGGGACTACTACTGTGCTGGCACTGCTCTGGCAGATCTTCACCAGCTAATTTACTTAATAAGCATCTGTTTGTGCATACAGATACATGTGGTCGGACAGACATACAGATTCATCTTTGTCAACAAGTAGTATAACCTGATGCAAAACAGGCTCATAACAAAAATACACCTTCCCTTCTGTTCTTTTATTCTGCATTTTAACATGGTTTTCTATTCTTGTTTCCGACTCGTTGTCCCCTTTTCTCTCTACTTGTTTTTACTTTTCTCCTGCTATTCTTCGCTCTCCTGTCTAATGTGCTTGCTGTTAGTTTCCTCTCCTCCCCTTTGCATTTCATTGCTCTCAATCTATCATAGAAGTCTTCATATTCTGTAGGAGATCATATGATTAAGGTCCAGTAAACAGAAACCAGGAACAGTCAAAGCAGGGTAGCTCTCATTCTTGCCATGGGAGTCTATTTTCTTGCTGAAGTATAATTTTCCCCCTCTACTATATATAGTGGTAGAAGCTGAGCAGGTTACTTGGATTCCTTCCAAGACAAAAAGGTAGAATGTGAAAATGGAATGGGAGCCCTAGCTAGCATTAATACAGAAAGTCAAAGCAAGCTCAATGTTTACTACAGCAGATACCTTTTAATTCTTCAAGAACCTCCTGCTTTTGGCTCTCGTTGCCAAACTGAACGTAAGACTGGATGACACGTGTTGAATCATGAGCAAAGGCAATCTGTCAGAAACAGAGGAACAGAGATTGATGAGTAGAGAGAAAGATCATTTAGGTTCGACAGCTCTCCTTCCCTATCACCCATCTGCACGCCTGCATGAATGCCATTCAGAATCTACAACATGTTGCAGACTTCTGCTGGCTGAAATATTTTGACGATACCAGTATGTCCAATATGTACTTCCCTTCTACATGTCACATTAGAATTTTTTAACTGCAGTTAAATAATTAGGCTTGATGACCTTTCATCTACTATATACTTGGGGTTAGGAACACACTGATAACAATTATTCAACACCGGTACCTCTTGAACATTCTTAACTTGCTGGTTACTGAAGAAAACTCAATTCTTGGTTTTCCCATCATAAATCATTTAAAACAAACTGTTAGAGCATGGAAATTACAAATGGACAGGTCAATATTCCCTCTCCAATCTTATCTCTCCCTACACTCCTCCCTGGGAACTCCATTCACTGGGTAAATCTCTCTTATCTGCACCCTTCTCCTCAACAGCTAACTCCAGAGACTCCATTCCTTTTACCTTACTGCACCATATGCCTGGAATAGACTTCCTGAGCCAGTACGTCAAGCTCCATCTCTGGTCGTCTTCAAATCTAGGCTAAAAGCCCACCTTTTTGATGCTGCTTTTTACTCCTAACCCTTACTCACTTGTTCAGTACCCATGTTTTATCATTCCCACCTTAGTAATTCCCTTATCTCTTATTTGTCCTGTTTGTCTGTCCTAATTTGATTGTAAGCTCTGTCGAGCAGGGACTGTCTTTTCATGTCCAGTTTACAGCGCTACGTACGTCTAGTAGCGCTTGTAGTAGTAGTAGTAATATTCAGTCATTGCAATCAGCACTGTTTTCAATCATCAGTCACTGCAGCTAAATAACATCGGCAATTCAGCTCCAGTATCCAGATTGCAGCTGGTGCTAAATATTCATGCAGTGAGGTCAGCACCAGCGCTATCCAGCTACCGAGCGCTATCCAGAAAATGCCAAGGCGTATTGTAAAGACATTCAGCAACACTATCCTGACAGTGCTGCTGAATATCCACAGGCAGCTACGGGAAAAAAATCCAGATAATGGCAGCAGTTATCTGGGTAGTTCTGTTTGAATATCCAGCCTGGGATAAAAAAAACATAATAAGTGTGTGACTTACGGTCACTGGATAATTATACACTGATTGCATACATGAGGATTGTATCCTGGCAGAATAAAGATGAAAAAATGACACACACATATACCATAACAAAAAATAAATATGTGTGTTAAAGATAATTTATTTAAAATGGACTTGATTTAATTAATGCAACACAGAGCCAGTTCAATTTCCAGAAGCAAGGCTGATTGGAAGACAATCATTCCGCACACAGACACAACTCAGAGCACCAGTCTCAGTCCTAATAATCCTTTCCCTTAATGAGGTCTGTAATGTGATATTTATTGGTTTTTAAGGCAAATGTAATTCTCTTCTGCGGATTCAGTGGGAAGAGTGCAATTCTTTAAACTGCCATTGACCAGGCAAGCTCAATAATATAGATTAGAGACAGGAAAGGGAGTGGATATTATTTAACCATCATGTTCAGGATTCAAACACAGTTCAGATTTACTTACACTCTTAATGTTCCCCTGGAGAAGTTGCTGGAGGTCTTTCATCAGTTTTCCTCGCTTATCTTTGCCACAGTCCTTTCTACGGAGGAAAGAAGAATGGAGAGGAGAATATTAGGATGGAAATAGGATAAGCATAGCACATAGGGATTCTGTTAAAAGATCAGCTGGCACAAAAAGGAAAAATAATTCAAAAGAAGTTGTACAGGGAGGCAAAGAAAACAATGTTACTTTTAAAGGTTTGTGCTCTGGGTTCATTAACCTAAGAGCTTCAACTTCCACTTACTGTGTAGAAACAACAGTAGACCAACTCTAATAAAGACAAAAACACACACAACTGTGATGTCACTACATAGGGGGTAATTTTAAAAAGGCATTTCTGTGGGTATAACAATGTCTTCTGCTTTGAAATGGTCTTTTATGAAATTATCAAAGCATATGCGGTTTATGGACTTGTCCTTTAGGTTGGACGGTTTCCTAAAGGACAAGTCCATAAACCGCTACTAAATGGACTTGGGAAAAATCCACAAATCCAGGAATAACATGTATAGAATGTTTGTACGTTTGGGAAGCTTGCCAGGTGCCCTTGGCCTGGATTGGCCGCTGTCGTGGACAGGATGCTGGGC